>NC_133931.1:155118244-156598181 GCF_031877795.1 Strix aluco
AACTTCCTGCCTGCTAGAAATTCTTTGTGCGTTTGCACGTCCAGTTGCTGAACAGTAATCAGTGCAAACACATGTACGTGAGGAACGCAACCTGTGTACAGCACTGAACTTCAAATGTGGACTTTGGATGAACGCTTTGCAGGTATGTAATGCTTTTCAAGGCAAAAATGAGACTTGGTCACTGACAGATATCTACACAAATATTCATTGAAGATTATACGGTATTCTTGCCCAGATACCACCATTTCAGTGTTGAAGGGATAGCTAGATAGTATTTTCCTGAAGAATCCATGATATATTTCTCCTGAACAAGTTTGCTAAAGCAGATTATCTGTGATATTCAGCTTAAAAGAGAGCATCAGCAGAGCAAATATAACCTGTTTTGCTACAAATGCATGTCTCATAGTCAGGTTCCTGGGTACCTCCTTCAGTGTGCACCCTGGCAAGGTTTTTCCATAGCTGGGACCTTCATAGCTCCTCTCTACAGCAAAGGCCGGTCATCTTCTCCCAGGGAGACCCCTGGTGATGTGTCTCTCCCCTCTCTGGGACTGCCTGCTTTCACAAAACTTGCAGGAACAACCTACCTCTGAGCAGGGTTCCCACCTAACCTGCCAAGTCCAGGAGTTACTGTGGGGGTGAGCAGGGGCAGCCAGAGCGCAATCACTCCATCCTCACTTCCAAGAGAAATGGTGGAGAAAAATCCCAAATGCATGAGCAGGAGAAACATGAAATGACTAAATCAAATACAACAGGAGAAAAAGATGCTTTAAGAAGAGGAAGAAGGGCTCAGGGAAGGTTCAGACTCCTGAGCTAGAGAGAAGCTAAGCTAGTATCTCTGAGTTTTATCCCACAGCTCTCCCATTTGCTTGCTTACAGCTCCTACCTCCCCACCCAAGCTTGCTCAGCAGACGATCCCTTGTGCAACCTGCCTCAGTGCACTTTTAGCTGCTCTGGCTGCTCCCATGCAGGGGAGCTACAACCACCGGAATGGGTAAGGAGGCTGTGAATCCCCAGTGCCACTGTCTAGCAGGTTACCAAGGGGTCGGGATTTTTTCTTGCTTCCCAGCTTTTGAAGGGAGCCCTGGGAGCAGGAGGACGAGAGGGAAAAAAGGCAAGGGGGGAGAGAGGCTGCAGTGGGAGGAGGGGCAGAATGGAGTTATGCTCACAGCTTTTCACAGCTGAAAACAGACCCCACTGCTGGTAATGTGAGAGGGCTGGAGCAGGCGCCAAATGGATAAGGCTGTAGACAGTGGGGCCAGAGCACTGATACTTGCCAGTACCTACAGATAGGAGACAAATAATTGGCACATGTTAAGAAACAAAAAAAAAAAAAAAAAAAAAAAAAGGAAACAAAAAAAAGAGAGGGAAAAAAAAAAGACAGGGAGAGAAAGAGAGAGAGAGTTGTTAGATGTCCGTATTTTCTAAATGTGTCTGGCAGGAGCCCCTGCAAGGAATTTAATCAGCAAGAGTTGTTTAAACTGGGCTTTGAAAACAAGCCCTGTGCTGCTAGTAATGAACTTCATATCATCTGCAACTCCTGTTTGCTGACGACATTCAATTTGTTAATTCTGCAGCTGGTGATAGGGGTCAGATATGAAAGTGACGATTGTTTTTTGACGTTCCAACCCCTGCTCACATCTTTCTAATTAATCCTTTTAGGAGCCACCAGCAGATCAAGAGAAGTGTGGGGAGGGAGGGAAGGGAGGAGGAGGAAGAGAGATGGTTTTTCCACGCCTGCCCTGCGGCTCTTCACCCCCCACTCTGGTGGAAAGGAGGCACAAGGGCATACCTGCTACTTGGTCCTACAAACATGAGACTTTTCAGGCTGTCTTAGAAAACTTTAATATTGGAAAGGTAGCTATTAAAAAAATGCTCACCTTCCTCCTAAAATAGCTCATTTTAAGATCTGGTATTTCATATTAACTGTCTCCATGGGGGATGAGATGGGTGGTGGAACTTGTGGTGGGATAGAAAACCATTCTCCTACTAGCTTACCTTGCTGATATGGGGCTGGTAAGGTCTCCCAGGGGATGGTTTAAACAACTGAGTATGTACAAGCCACACATGGACTCAGCATTTCAGCACAGGTTGGTAACAGCCCCATCAGAGAAGAAATCATGGCTTCAGGAGGTCTGGTAGTGTCCACGGAGTGAGGTGGGCATGGACATGCAGGTGCTGCTAGAGGATCAGGACAGCCCGACCATCACGCGGACTCTCAGTACACAGATGGCCTTGAGGGAAACAGCAGAAGGGCTGGTGGGCGGGAGATGTTGCTGGCTCACATAGCAAGCAAACAGGAGCACTTTGCAGTTGCTGAAGGCTTAGTCTCTCTCCAAGGAGATTTTAACTCCAAAGCCTGACCTTCTTACCTAGAAAGTTATTTAGGGTGTTGAAGCCTCTGCAGTGACCATGCGTGCCCTGGAGAGGGCCAGCTGAAGCATAGCAAGCACACCTGGACAAGGACAACACCATCATGTGAGGACAACCAGTGAAAGCCAAGGAGAGCTGAGCAATGTCCCAAGGTTGGCCTTGACAAGATGAAGCCGTGAAGCAGAGATACATCTCTGAAACATCTTGTAGTTGGCATCAAAACTGTTCACAGTGTGTTCCTTGCATTTTGCTCATAGCATTAAGCTTATCCTAGGTTCATTTGGTCCTGGAGGGTTATGCCACAGGTCACTGTTTGTGCTGGCAGGAGGAGAGGGATGGTCACCAAAGCTGGTCTCAGTTCACAGTGGACTTTGTCATGGTGTCCTATAGCAGAACTTCCATCTAGACGTGGTGCAATAAGGCCTGGGTCCATCTGCAGAGGTTGGATGAAGAGGCCTTGCAAGACAGAAAAGCCAGCAGTTGAGAAAGGAGAAATTTTAAAAAAAGTGAGAAAAGTAAGAGCGGAAAATTGGCTGAGTGACAAAATTTTGAGAAGAGAGGAAGGCCTGAGGTTATGCATAGAGATTGCTGGCACTAGGGAAAGGCAGAAGAAAAATCCTCCCTCTGATTAGTGCTAGGCTGAAAACAAAGAATTTTTAATGGAGGAACTTGGTCTTTGCCAGTTCACCTCAGCACCAAGGTCTGGACTCTCATAAAATAAATTGGCAGCAGTCTCCCTAAAGCAGGAGAGCCCTGTCAGAGGCTGGGCCTGTTCTGGGTCAGAGATGAAGAAACAGCTCTGGAAGCCTGTTCCCACAGGAAGGTTCCCCAGGAACAGCACCCTGGGAGTGGTGGCACAGCTGGGGATGCACATCTGCCTGTGTGCTCTGTTCCAATGGGACCTGACACTGAACCTTTGGCTCAAGTGCAGTGACCCTGATTCCTCTCAAGCAAATGGAGACCAACCAGCTCATTCTAGCTGGGTATCTGTTGGATTGTGCTTTGTCTGTGACCAAAAAAATGCAGCCACTTGCTTATATGCTGTCAGTGCTCTGTTTTTTCTATAGAAGAAGTTATCACTTGATTTACTTCATTAATCAACAAGTACTGCTGTGGCCTCATAAGGGGGTCTATCCATCCAGTATAAACTTGCAGTATCTGGTATTGTGAAGAGAAGTCCAACCAACCATCACAAATGTTTATCTTCTTTTTTTAACAGACTTTATCAATATGAATTTGCACATAGAAAGAGGTCTCTTGCTCTTTCACTCCAGAATAAAATCAGTAAACAGAGGCTTGGTTCTGTTCTTGGCATCTCTGGAACAACACTAGCTTCAATTAAATTAGCTAGATTTACAACAGTAGGCTCATGAGCAAGCTTTGCCCTTACAGTGTCTCGTCAGTTTGTTCTAAACTTTGTGCAGAGAAGCTAGGAAAATACTGGGTGGGGGGAGAACTGAATGCTGCAATTAATTTGATGAGTCACATGAAAAGATTAACAGCAAAATAAAAGTACTGAGTGGCACTGACCCAGAAAGGACATCATGGATGATCACGCTCTGTGATTACTACCCAGGACAATAAGACTGACCATCTCCCTTGAAGCCTAATGTTCAAAGGGCGAGTGCCCAGCACGCACTTAGGGAGACATCAGATCTCATAAAGTTGATTTTAGCAGCACACTCCAAAATGGAGACACCAAAAAATTCATTGCTAGCCATTTGAAATCTCAAATCAAAAGCCTTTCAAGCACCAACATCATGTAGTCACCTGCACAGCTGGCAGATGTAAAACCAGATGCCACATCCCAGTGACAACAGGAAACTGGTATTTTCCTGTTGTTGATCAAAAAGAGTTAACATCTATCATTTGGTTGGTTGAGTCTTGGCTGGATTATAAAATAAGATCACCAAAGACTGATGTTAGCATAAGGAACTCTGAAAAAAAGAAAAAAAAAAAAAAGAAACACTAAAATTTACTTAATGGATCAATGAATAACATTGCACCAAACAAGAACCATGTGATCTGCAAAGTTGTTAGAGGTGAATGTATCTTTCTGCTGGAGCACCACTACCTGCCACTAGTGGGTAGCTCACTAGTGAAGCCTGCTGGGAAAGGAAGAAGAGTAGACACCAGCCCCACAGAAGACCAAGAGTTCTGCTACATCTGCTGGTGCTCAAAGATAAATGACTGGAAGGAAGAGGCTGCACTGGGACAGCAGCAATAAAACTATTAGGAATCAAACAGTGTTTCCCCATCAGATAAGCAGAAAGCAAGAAAACAGAATCATACATGTCTGAGGGAAGGGGTCATGTAGTGAAAAACTACTAGAAATGACTGAATTTCTCAATCTGTAACTACATGCATTGTTATTTGTTAATAGGCTTTCACCTGTTGCATTTGGGAACGTGAACATGGCTTTCATTCATGCAAGATTTATAGGCTTAACTTAGCTGCTTATGAAAAACGTGTTGGCCCTGAACATCTCTGCAAGCAGCCATGCAAACAGCAGCAAGTGGTTTGTGGTATCCACTCTGCTTAGCCAGAATCATGAAGCACTTAGTGAAAAACATTATCCCTTCCAGTGTTTATGTTCAGCTTGAGAACATCTTAGCCGTTCTAGTCTCTGTATGGTTAAGTCCCACAGGTACCCTGTCATGTAAAAGACAGGTTGTTTATTATTCAAGAGTTAACAAAGTACTTAAGTGAAAAAGTAATCTATTTTCAGGGAAAAAAAAAAAAAACAACCAAAGCAATTATGGCAAGAATTGCCAGCTCCAATAGCAACAAGAGTATCTTTTACTGCTCAACCCCACTGCAGAGGTGTCCCCGTACAAGCCTTGTGCAGGCAGTTGTACCCCTCTAACTGCCTCTAAACCATCGCTTCCAACTTGCTACACCACTTTTCTCACACTGCCATTCTGGCGACATATTTCTTTGAAATCCAAAAAACATTCCCTTTTATTAAATAATCACATGCATGGTTATAAATTCTATTTTAGGGCAATAGTTCTGATTTTCTCAGGTAAGAAAAGGCCTTTACATCAACCCAGAATGCCTAACACCGCAAGGAGTCACTGCCACACATTTTCACCCGGTTTTCTTAAAATATTCTAATTTTTTTACCAGACATGTCTCTTGCCACAATATGAGGTTTTAATAAATGAGAGCATAAATATTTTAAAAAAACACACCCTCTTTCTGAGACACATACACAAAGAAAAAGCATTTCTAGATAGAAAAGAGCTAAAAGGAGTAAAGTCAACAAGGACAGTGTTTAAGTAATCAGCATTCCCAGATAGGTGATGTCAAAATGGTAATTATCCTTCCAGAGATGCCTGAAAACCTAAAACAGGATATAAATGTCCGAAGAACTGTATTGCACTGCTCTTACCCTGTGGAAGTAAAGAGTACATCTGGAATAATGTGCTCTCAAAATGGTCTTCATCTTCCACAGCCCTCTGAGGCTCTGTGGAAAGGGTGTAGGTGGTCCAAAGGGACATAATTACAAATAAAGGAATGAAATTAAGCACAGCAACATTTGTGCTGTTTATCAGGACAAATTCCCAAGCAATGACACACAGCTGACGTGAGGAACAGTGTCCTTAAGGAATCAATGGGAGCTTCATTAAAGGTTACTTTAGATAAAGCAGGCTGTGCTACAACTTGGAAAGAAAAAGTTTCCAAATACCGATTTCTTCTACAGAGTGAAATGGCAGAGCCTCCACTGGGCAGCAAAGTTTCAAAAATGCCCTTAGGCCTCTGGCTTGTTTAGGTTACTGCTTGGAAAACAATGCAGAAGAATGAGATTGTGTTTAAACAGCACTATTCAGTGTTACCTTAGGCGCTTTGGACCAATGTTATCCTTTTGAGTTCAGAGCATAATCATTTACATCTGCCCTGCCCCATCACTCCCGTCTTGGAAGTGCTCTGAGGATGCTACTGCTGTATAAGCAGTCAAAAGCAGGTTGGTTGAGGTGCCAGATTCCCAGTTCATATATGGTGTTATTTGTCCAGGTCACTTCTATTTAGATGTCTAGCCATGGACAAAGAAATCTAGCTTTAACCATGTCCTTCAAAAACATTAAGATTTATAATACAGAATATGTGTGTGCATATATAAACAAACTCCTTGATGTTTCCAATATTTGTATTCAGTCGTACTAGCCTGAATTCAGCCATGTAACACATCACCCTCATGGACATTGCAGACCTGCTTCTAAGGTGAGAGCATGTCCCATCTCCCAAAAGTGACAGGATCCATATTGCAGACCATAATTTGCAGGTTTGGGTTTTCTCTTCTGTCTCTCAGCCTGAGGAGGCCTACAGAGTTTGGGAGGCTACAGTTCACTAGGTGAACAAGGACAGGTACACGAAGCTACCCACTGAGCTATCAACATCCATGTTGAGGAATCTGAATTAAAGAAGCTTGAGTTAAAAATAAACACATAAAAAATGGGAACTTTCCACTGAAAAGCCTGCTTAAGGTCCACAACTTGGGAACAACAGATGAAAGGAATACCTAAATCAGACTTGTAGCTGCTCACAACCTGTTACAGAGCAAAGGAAAAGCCTTAATTGTTGCTGTGAGCAAACACCTACACCAGGGCCTGGACATGTTAGAGAGACAGTCCCTGCTGTCCAAATGCTGTTAAAATCTTCATAATTAACATTATCAATAGACATCAATTTTCAATACTAATATTCTAACAGCACTGCACAATAGAGAACAATTCTCCAATTATTTACAGATATCAATTTCCAGCTCAGGACCAGAAAGTTATCCATGCCAGTGAGTAAAAAATGGGGGAAGCAACAAAGAAATATCTTAAAACAATACTGTTATTGTGCAGTATCACGAACACAAGATAATTGCCCTTCTCTCCTCCTATAATGAGAGGTTTGATCTGTGTCCCACAGGCTGAAAAGGGACAAGTGACCCACGTACCAGTGGGCCCAACTCTCTTACCAGCAAGTGCCAATGCATTTTGCATTAACACTTCACACAAGGAGACCCTGAGTCCCAGTACCAATGGGGCTAGAGGGGTGTGAAAAACCTCCAGAATATGTTTTCTCACAGCCTGACAGATAACTTGCCATGAAACCCAGAGAGTCATATCATCCAGGACATAATATCCCATGTTATAATTCAGTTCCTGAAGGAATGAGCTGCTGCTCACAAGTTACATACGTAATCCTTAAAACTACTATTGAAAAGTACTTTTTCTTTGAAACAGAACTTTGCTCCTCATGCAGCCTATTCCCTAAACCCACATAAAATCCAGTTCATTCAACTCTCTCCAGAACACCACAGCTTAGCTGGTTTCAAAAAACAGAAAAGAAAAAGGCCTGCTTACTAAATGGTTTCATTCTATGGAGTTTACTTTGTAAAAGCACCAGGTAAGGAGGGGAAAGCAGATAAAAATGCTTTAAAATATAAATGCTTACTTTAAAAAAAGGAAACGGTTAACATCAAGGAGGTTATTTTATCTCCCAAGGTCAAATCCAAGATGCTCTGAGCGAGCAGCGGTTGGGGACAAAGCTAAAGTAGTAGGTTTCTCTTTAAAGAAATGCAGCCCAAGTAGCAAAATATAGACTGAAAATTAAAGTGCAAGAAGAGAAAAATGCCTAAATTAGCCTGGGGAAGTCTATCTATCTAAGTCTTGCCTATACTAGACAGGGCTTGCTGGAAAAGGGAAAACTGCAAAACTACCAGTAAATTGCCCTACTGGAAACATAACCTTATATTAGGAAAAAGGAGCCTTTTGGCTGGTATAGCCTGATACAGTTCCTTCAAGCAAGTAAGCCAAGCTGGGGAAAAGATTCAGCTGCTGCTGAACCATTTACCTGCACCTGCAGCTTGATGGGGAATGGTGGTGGCTTTGCTGGCAACAGTTAAAATCTTGGTATTTAAAACTATCACTGGCATTCTTCCACACAAGCCCAGAGGGGCAGTAGCAAGTTTCATAGACTGCTTTTCAAAACAATACAGTGTCTTGGGTGGAAGCATTTATGATTTCTACACACCCTCCTTAAAAAAAAAAAAAGAGCCAATTCTTTACTTGAAGTTGAGAAGAAAATTGATTAGCTGCAAAATTTTAAGTGTAAATATCCAGAGGGAGGCAGAGATCCCAAGGGAACAGGAGGGAAGTGGAGGCTGTGGCCTTCTGTCCCTTGACATGTAAGGATTTGAAACCCCCTCTAGCCTGTCAAAAGAGAGTCCTGGTGCAAATTACCCTGTTTCCCCTCCTGATCCTTCCCCAACTTGCAGGTGCTGTACCTCAGATATAAAATTTGAGCATGGATCCAAAGCCCCAAGCCCTTCCAAATTCCCCTCGCCCAGTTGGCTCAGCACCTTAGGGACAACAGGGGACTATCTCTGCAATCCAGTCTCATGATTTTACACTTTTCAAACCTGTCCCTCTACCTCCAAACCTTCCCTGAACCCCATCTCAAAACCTGTTTCTAACTCATTGTAATGGAGCAAACACTTGCAAAATGCTGGCCTAAAGCACATTTCTTCACCTGATTCTGCAGGTGTAAATATTACAATTTTGTTCTATGTAGCCTCTACTTGCAAGTTTCTAATAGAAACTACAGACAGGCAGACACCACCATTTTGAGGTCAGTGCAACATAGACGGCCAAGGATGCTGTATCCATTTCCTCCCAGTATCTGTTTTTGCCAATTCTCGTTTTGCTGTTTCCATCAGTGGGGATGCCCAAGTTGTCTTAAGAGAGTTAGCATCCAAGTCTCTGTTTTAGACTGCTAATGCACACTGCTTGCAATTCATTTGCAAATGCCCAGGTTTACTGTAACAAGAGGAGGGTAGTTTTAGCTGATGGTCTCTGCCATTTGTAAGTGAAGAAACCCATCACACAAAATAAACCAGTGGGGGTTTCTGATAAAGACACTAGTCTCCATTCAGTCAAAGTGGTAACTTTTTCCAAGATAATCTTGATTTTCTACTACTAAACTATGGGTCTCAGAATTATATTCTGCATTGCAGATTTCATATTTGTGGCTTGCAGTCATAGGAAAATTATCCTTCAAAAGTTAATTCAGTAGGACCGCAATATGGGACTTGCTGTTCAAAACAATGGGAACAAAACATTTATTCTTTTCCCTAGCTACCATAGCTAAGAAAAAAAATCAACTTTATCTTCTAGAAATGTCACATTTGCTTTGTGTCCTTCAGAATCCATTGATCGCTTCTCTCTTCTTCCCCTGGAGTAATTGCCCAAACCTTTTCTGCCCATCCACACTTTCTCTACCAGAAACTGCAGAAGCATTCACTGTTAGTGTGTGTCAGAGGTGCTAACCTAAAGAGACAATATTAATGAAATAAATAAATCTGTCTGTACAGCCTCTTCTATCCTTTTTCATTCTTACTTCTTCAGGAGACAAGAAGCAGAGGAGGGATTTCCACAATGGTATTGTTTCAGATTAGTATGAAGAAAATCCTTGATCCTTTCTGTGTGCTTGGAAGCCTATAGTAATCATATTAATCCAGGGTCCTTATTGCTGGTTAATGGAATTCTTTTAATATTGACCCAAGTTTCTAGTAAATAGATTTGCATTGAACTGGTGATGTATAGAGCTCAAGTAAGTCTATCTATGTGTAAGCAAATTAAAAACCTTAAGCCTATACAGCCAAACTGTATAATCCCATGCTGAAAAATTGATCCTCTGATACTCTCCTGGGGACACTTTTTTTCTTTTTAGGTAAAGAGATACCTTCAATTTCTTTTGACGGAAAAAAAGATCAGCATAATATTTGAGAGAGAGACACATAACATATTTCACACTCAACAAAATCCAGTTCAAAGCTGCCAGAAAATGTCTTTATAATTAGAAACTGCACCTTGTATTGGGTAATGCAGCGCTGATAATTCAGCAGTTGGAATGAATATATAACTGTGTTGCTACAGCATCACTCATCCTTGCTTTCCTGCCTGAGCACAGACTTCGATATTTTCGAAGAAAGAAGATTACCACAGCCTTGCTGGAATGGCAGCTGTCACCAAATTCAACACCAGCCTCACCCAAACCATTCCCCTCTGAAGTCAAGTTGGTCTCAGTGTGCCTTTTCCCTGTCCCTGGATAAAAACATCAAACATATAGATCTCAAACCACTTAGTAAATAACATTATCCTTGTTGTACAAATACAGTGGTATTGAAGTTGCATCCATGAAACCTGTGGCAATAGCAATATGATCTACAAATCTGCATGAGAACCAGTCTCCGGCCACCACCACGGGTGTTCATGGCCACTGGGGAAGTGGGGGAGGAACCGGGAGGACGGACACAGCAGAGTGAGTGGCAGGAGCTTGGAAGGGTGGTTTCCAAAGGCACTGCACCCCAGGGAGGCTTATCCCACATCTAGCAAGAACCATGTTCATTTAGCAGCCTCTATTCTAAGGAAAGACACCAGTACAGTCCCTCCTCTCTCCCCCACCCTATCCATTAATTACATTCATTACTGGAGATAATCCCACTTCACTATCAGACTGGACCAATGGGTTCAGAAAGCACCTGAGGAGCAGGAAGGCAGACAAACACATACACTCAAAGAAGTGGGATGGCTTAAGCATTATTTCAGTAAGAAATAATCATAAAGCTTAATTCGGTTGCTCAGTTGCCAGCTCAGTTTCACACACATTTTGACCCTCCAACACATCTGCACTAGATTTAATCCTTGTCTAATGTATTCCAGGCTACTAGCACAACGCTAGACAAACCACAACCATATCCAAGATGCCCAACTGCATATAAAGAGCAACCTACATTTTGGCAACCCAGACAGAGCACCTATAATTTGGAAGTCACTTTTATGTTATTCAGTCAATACATGCATATACTTCTGTTGTGAGCAGAGATTGAGCAGAAAAACCACAGGAGCCTGGCAAAACCAGTGGTCAGGTTGGCAGAGCTCATGCAGCATTTGCAATGGGGATGAAGGATGAGCAATATCTCAGTGCTTGCCTTACTGGGTGGGAAGGTTTCAGGTGGATCTGTTCAAGAAAGGGAAGGCAGCATGGTTCTGTCATGTAAGAGGCCACCTTTTTAGAAATGCTAATTAGCATAAAACACTGACCAATAATCTTGAAAACCTCCCCATTACAAGCATGACAATTGCAGCTTTGCAACTTGAAGCAGGTGTTGGAGGATGTGGAGATCTGACTGTAAGATCCATATCTCCTGTTTCCCCATGTGTAAGCATTTCCATCACTTACTTGTTTCATATCACTTACATATCACTTACATATTCATTCAAAACAGCATATCAGCAAAAATAGCATTTTTTAGTTACCATTTTGCATGCTACGATCCCTGCATGTATTTCAAGAGGTGGTTTTGCTACTTGTTATTCTGATTTGCACTGCTGAGACCCAGGACTGATATCTAATTCTCCTGTGCATGCGACAGCTCTATTGGAGGAGTTTCAAATGCAATGTCAGGAGTGGTTTTTCTTTTGATGGGTTTTCTGCATGCTTCAATAAAAGCAGCATAATACCTTGCTTTCATAATGAAGTTGTACTCTTACTTCTCAATGATTTCTCAAACACACACACACACAATTATAAAGTGCTAAAAATAATTTTTCTGTGGGACAGCTCCATGAACTTGCTTTGGGGTGACAAGAGTGAAAGTGTCCATATAATCACCAGCCTTAAATAGGTAGCAGAATGAATACAGCCCATCCCTGCATCAGAGAGAACCTGCTGCCTTCCAGGAGCTCAGTGCTGCATTATGGCTGTCTTAAAATCAGTGGAAATTTAATGGGATACTAAAGAAGAAATATCAGCATGGGTTTTTAAAACCAGTTTTACCACAAAAGCAGTAAATTTCTGTCTGCACAGAGCAAAAGATCCTTGCCTCTCACTCCCTACTAATGGTAGGCATTACCTGCTGTATGTTTACCCACAGGATCTCTGGGGAGTATAGGATGCAAACAATCTCTCTTTCTCCAGATGTAGGAGTCAAACTGAAAAAAAAAGGGTAGTAGTACACCCTGACCTCTCAGCAAGGCAAGGGGCTACCTTGGCTGGCTGTACAAACCCTCAGGGCCAGGGCAAGCTCCTGAGTCCTGCCTACCTCAGTCTTCTGCCCTAGCCCCAAGCTGGAAGGTGACCTGCAGGAAACTCAGAAAAAGCCATTACTGGTTTGTGTCAGCTCAGAAAACCGCAACAGGGCCAGGCAGGGGGGAAAAAAGGCTGGAGAGGAAATCAAGGAAATTCACTTTGGCAGAAACTAGCAAAGCCTTTTTCTGAATGTTAACTATCTAATTTAATGAAGTCTAGAGATCAGCAGAGACAATTGTCACTGCCAGCTTTGATGCCAATCACAGCTCTGGAATACGAGCCAGCAAATGCATCCAACATACAAAGGGGAAAACAAAAACAAGGCAAGGATTTTGACCCTTTGCTCTCATGATCCTTTAAGAAGAAAGATCACCTTTCAAAACTGTGGGGAAAAAAGTCTTCCCAGTCAGAACAAGTCAACAAGAAAAAGAAGAGAGAAATCACAAGGCAAAAGAGTACAGAATTGTAATTTCTCTCTGCTGGTCTGTGGTGCCTTTAGGGCCACCAACTCGTAGGGGCTGAAAACCTTTATGTGGGCTGGGAAATTAGGGGAGATTTCTGTAATCCCTGTCAGGGGAGCAGGCCTGTACTTTCCCCTTGCAGGCAGCTCTAAGTCTGCTGTGCCTTCATGGCAGTCCTCCTCCCCCAGGGACACACTGGTGGGATCCCGGTATCCTCAGATCCATCACTCCCCTCACTGCATCCTTCAGAAGGTATATGGTGAAGGAGATTTTTTGCATCTCTGTTAATTATATACAAACAAAGTCCAAACCTCTGGGCATCAACGGTATAGCTAAGCAAATTAATATAGCCTGATTTCTTTTGAGCAGGTTTTTCCATGATTTTCAATGGAGCAAAATTTTAAGAATCATTTTGGTCACTGATAAGCAGTCCACAGACTGAAAATTCATTTTCATCTCCATTTCATTTTTAAAAAGGCAAAAAGTTGGATTTTTTGACTTTACCCTGTAAACGCAGAAAGAGAGAAGCTACCAGAAATTCATGATGGCCCACAGGCCACACTTTCGCAGCCTCTGCTCTTAGATCTGTAAGTACAAACACAGTACATCAGGACGACTTGGAGTGTTTGGGATTGCCCACCATTTTCCTGTGTGCACCTAACAGTCACCAAAAATGCATCTCCCACAGAGATTCTTGCGTCACTACTGCCCTACTGCCTACAAAGACTAATACAGCTCAATGGAAAGGTTCAGATGCTTTCTGGGTGCTCTGAACCTGCTGCAGGTGTCTGGGCATGGAGGGAAGGTAGTCCAAGACCCTGATTTTAAAGACTGCAACCAGAGTGCAGCACTTTGGTGTGCCTAAGGGCACTCAGCCAGCTTCATCACTAGACAAGATTTACTCAGGAGCTTAATATAGTTTCCCCAAAATAAAACCGAGTTACAAAGATGGTCAAACAACATTGGCCAAACAAACAATTATGATTTTACTTCCCAGGAAGGACTGTCCTTAGCACTTCCAGTATTTCAGCTCCCTCAGGAGGGTAGCTGATGACTTCCACTTCTTTCCTGAACATCTGCAGATTGGAGATCCCACTCTTACTGTTAAACATAGTTTAACATATAATTCTGGACAATCTGCTCCCTCCTTAGCGAAAGGACTAAACTACTCTTTCCTCTCTCATCATCTTGATGCACCCTTCCTTCTTTGACATTGGGCTGTAGGGAAGCTCTGTAAGGGTGAACAACACTTCATCCCTCCTCCCAAAGATTAAGAACCACAGGTGCACCCATTTCTTGCTTTACATGACTTTTTCCTGCCTACAGCCTCCTTAAAATAGTCACATTATAAGAAATCCTGATGGTACTAAAAGTTCCCCTAAATTGCACAGTGTTCCACTTACTAAGACTAGGCATGTAACTTCTGATGAGGGTGAGAGCTGTGCATTGTCTTGAGGTATTTGGACCATCTGAACAAATTTGCAAAAGCAAGTGTGAAGTGCGGTTTTCCAAAGCCATCTGTGTTTATCCAGTTGAGTTGGGTTTCCACAGGATGGCAAAACCCCATGTTTCTGACACTACTGAGGCTCAAATATCAAGCTATCAGTCTGAAGCAGGACTAAATGGTTGCAAATCTTTCTGAGGTAAGCAATACCTGTTCACTTCCCTGTGATTCTTTTATGCTCCTTGTACTCATTTTTCAGAAATACCTGAGATGCTTTCCTTGGAAAAACACTAAAAAAGAGCCTGAGAACAACAGTACTCCATCAGAGAGGTCGTTAATCTGGCCCATTTAAGTCTCCAAGTGATTTGTCTCCAAAGTGGCAAACCATAAATGTCTAAAGGAGAGCATAGGAGCAGCGCAAGTCTACTTTTGTCAGGGTCCTGGGGGTGCTCATGGGCCTCAGTGGCTGGGACCAGCCTCCCCCGGGACCCCTACCCCCACCATCTCTTGTCAAGGACCCAGGGGATGTGTCTCAGCTCATCCCGGGGCCTTGAGTCCCTGCCTGAGTGATGCTGTAGGTGTGCCCATCTCTGCCCCTGTCTCCTAGGTGGGCCTGGGACCTGCTCTGCTAAGAGCTGCTCTCCTGGATGAATACAGGCAGGCAGCAGGAATACAGGCCTGAAGAGTGAAAACATGAAGAATAAGGATCAGGACTGACCACACACAAAAGAGGAGGAGGTGTGTAGTACCATGGGGTGTTTTCAAAAGTATGACACGTCTCAATGACAAGCATACCTTTTGCCTTCCAAAACTTGCTCCGCTGTGCTTCCTGGCCAGTGAGGCATGAGAAGTGCTCTTGTCCCTGCCCGGTGCTTGTATTGCAGGCAGAGAGAGCTGGAAAGGGGCAGTTCCGGATGGGGCAGCAAGCCTGGAGCCCTTCCAAGCACAGGCTGCTTTGCACGAGCAAGAACCCCGGGGAAATGGAGCCAAGGGAAGAGCAGAGTCGCTCCTGCTACAAGCTTGCCAGGGAGAGGCAGGGCACAAGGGGGGGCCTTGGAGGGGCAAGAGCCGCAGGCAAGAACCGAGCGAAAGGGCTCAGAGGAGCCCTGACAAGGGGCTGTGCTCAGTGCTACAGAGGACAAGCAGCAACCCCCGGGGGGGGCACCCTTGGGGCTCACCCTGGGAGTCTAGAAAGCTTCCTCCCCCCGGATGCGGGGCACGAGGGCCACCTTCGTGGAGCAGGAGCAGCAGGCACCTGGCCAGCATGGCCCAAAGGAGCCCTGGCCAGGGGCCGTGCTCAGCGCTGCAGAGGAAGGCAAAAAACCCCCAGGGACACTCGCTAGCCCACCGTGGGGGAAAAAAAAGCCTTCCTCCCCCCAGCTGCAGGGCACGAGAGGCCATCTTCGTGGTGCACGAGCAGCAGGCAGTAACCTGGCCAAAAGGGACTGGAGGAGCCCTGGCAAGTGGTCATGCTCAGTGCTGCAGAGGAAGGCAAAAAACCCCCGGGGACCAGTGCCAATGTGCCCCGGGGGAAAATTCCTTCCTGACCCCAGCAATGGCGATCGGCTATTCCCTGAGCAGGTGAGCAAGACCTGCCTCCTCGTCCCACAGGCTGGTCACGCCTCCCAGGAGATCCCTGAGCCCTGTTCTCCCTCACCCTGGAGCCATCTCAGGGGCTTCCGAGTGGCCAAATGCCCCTGGCCTGATCGACCTTGGGGGCAAGAATCTTTCCTGTGCCTGTCTAGCGGCTGCTCCAAAGCACTGGGACCCCTGGCAACATCCCTGCATCCCATTTCTTACGGCTGCTGCCCCTGGCTCCGCAGGGGATGAGGACGGCGAGCTCTGCAGTGCTCCTCAAGAAGGCATTCCCTTGGGCTGGCCACGACTCTCCAGCAGAAAAGGCCTGATAGCCTCAGGCACCTCCAGCTGTTGGTGGTTCTTCTCATCTCCTGAGGGGTTGCGTTTCTTCCCTGAAAGCTTGAAGCAGGATTTCCATCCATCAGATGAGATTTGAAGATGGCCCTGCCAGGAGCTGGCCTTGCAGCAGAGAACCTCCAGGCACCTCCTCCAGCTGCTGGTCTTCCTCCCTCAGCCCCCTCCCAGTAATCCTATCCTCTCCGATGTCTTTGGGCTGCCCCCGGGGCAGCTCTGGCAGGTGCCCCCTTTTATACTGCCCCGGGGCACTGTGACTGCTGTGTTGCCAGGGGTGACATTGTGACATGGAGGTGGCATTGTGGCATGGGGGTGACTGACAGGGCCCCCCATGCACAGCCCCGCCCACTCCCCTCCGCCCAGCACCCTTCAGAGGAAGCCTTTGGGGTGCTGGCCCCGAGGCAGTTGCTGTGCCCAGGAGGCCCAGGGGCTGTCCCTGCCCTTGGTGGCCACGCTCTGGGCCCAGCTCTGCTGGGCGTCCCTGATGTGTCCTCTGCCACTCGGCTCCAAGGATAAACCCAGGGCTGTTACTGTTCTCTCAGGCCATGGCAGAAACCAGCTCTGCAGCCCAGAGACCTCCCCTATTAGCTGTTCCCTCTCTGCCACAGAACTAACCTCCATGAGGCCCTGCAGAGAGGAGGACCAGGAACACAAAGAGAATAAGAGAGGATAAGAGGGAATGGTTTCAGCAGCTGCAGCCTGGAGGAAAGCCAAAGTGTAACCAGAGCCATAGGCTAGGATGGACACTGCCAGTAGACCGCCATGGAAATAATATAGGCTTTGAAATACCAGTGAGTGAAGGTTACACTGGTGTGGCGGAAAGGTTGGTCATTTTCAGACCTAAAACATTTGGATCCGTGCCCAAAGCACAGCCAGGCAAATAATGACTCTTCCAAATGGAAAAAATAGCCCATCGCTGCTGTCACCATCACATCCCCTTCTCCCACTGAAACCAAACTCTGCAGCTCCTCTGTTAAACACACCAACTGGCGATGTTTATATGGGATACAAAACACGCTTCACTCCAGGTTAAAATTTCACAGCTCATCTGTGACTTTAAACTTTTGCAGAGGAGAGGGAGAGGAAAGTTCAGCTGGAAGAAACCTACAAGGACCATCTAGTCCAACTGCCTGACCACTTCAAGGCTGACCAAAAGTTAAAGCATGGTATTAAGGGTATTGTCCAAATAAATACCTCTTAAACACTGACAGTCATGGGGAGTCAACCACCTCTCCAGGAAGCCTGTTCCAGGGTTTGACCACCCTTCCAGTACAGAAATGTTTCCTCATGTCAAGTCCAAATCTCCCCTGAAGGACGCAGGTCTGAGCCATTCCCACATGTCCTGGCACTGGGTACCAGGGAGGAGAGATCAGCACCTCTCCCATTCCCCTCCTCAGGAAGCTGTAGAGAGCAGTGAGGTCACCCCTCAGACTCCTTCTCTCCAAACTAGACAGACCCCATGTCCTCAGCCACTCCTCAGAGGACATGCCTGCCAGCCCCTGCACCAGCTTTGGTGCCCTCCTCTGGATGCGTTCAAGGACCTTAACATTCTTTTTAAATCACGGGGCCCAGAACTGCACACAATACTCAAGGTGAGGCCACACCAATGCTAAATACACCGGAATAATCCCCTCTTTTGACCAGCTGGCTATGCTGGGTTTGATGCACCCCAGGATGTGGTTTGCCCCCTTGGCTGCCAGGGCACACACTCCTGACTCCTGCTGAGCCTGCTGTCAACCAGCACCCCCAGACCCCTTTCTGTGGGGCTGCTCTCCAGCCACTCCTCTCCCAGTTTATATATGTCCAGCATTACGCCATCCCAGATACAGAATCCAGCATTTGTTCTTGTTAAACATCATGCCATTGATAATTGTCCAGTGATCCAATCTATCTAGATCCATTCTGCAAGGCCTCTTGTCCCTTGAGAGAGGCAACAGCACCTCCCAGTTTAGGATCATCATCAAACTTGTTAACAGTGCATTTAACTCCTGCATCCAAATCATTGACACATACATTGAACAGATCTGGCCCTAGAACTGAGCCCTGAGGAACACCGAATGGGTAGCCCCATTCACTGCCACCCTTTCAGCCTTGTCCTTCAGCCTGTTCTTCACCCAGTGCACCGTGTACCTGCTCATCTTGCAGTTGGACAACTTGTCCAGAAGGATACTGTGAGGGACAGCACCAAAAGCCTTAGTAAAATCCAGAAAAACTACATCCACTGCCTTCCCTTTATGCACTAGGCAGGTGACCTTATCATAGAAGGATATTAAATTAGTCAAACAGCACTTTGTGAACCCATGTTTACTGTGCCTGATGATTGCATTGTTCTTTAAATGTCTTTCGATAGCACCCCATATGATGTTCTCCACAATTTTTCCAGGAACTGAGGTTAGACTAACAGGTCTGTAGTTTCCTGGATCTTCCCTCATGCCCTTCTAGTAAATTGTAATAATGTTGTCTAGCTTCCAGTCAGCGGGGACCTCCCCAGCCTCCCAAGACCTTTGGTAGATGTTTGATAGAGGTCCTGCCATAACACCAGTTAGCTTCTTCAGTACTCTAGGATGACCCCCATCAGGTCCCATGGACTTGTGAACATTCAGGTGATACAGTTGCTCCTTTACAATTTCATTGTCCACAAATGGAAAGTCACTGTTTCCACACTCATAGTCCTCCGACTCAGGGGACCAGGCAGCCCAAGGTCTATCAGTATTATTAAAGACTGGGACAAAAAAAAACATTGAATGCCTCTGCTTTTTCTTCATCCCTATAAATCAGGTGACCATCTTCAACAAGTATCTTGGCTGGGTGATTGATAGTAGGCACCCACAATGATATCTGCTTTGTCTTCCATCCTCCTAATCCTCACCCAGAGGATCTCAACCACATCATCCCTAACTGTAAGAGCTGTACAGTCAAATCTCTCCCTTACATACAGTGCAACTCCTCCACCTCACCTGACCTGCATATCCCTCCTGAACAGCCTATAGCCCTCCATCTCATTTGCCTACTTCACTTTGTGGGAAGATGTTCAGATCTTATCTAAAATCCTGTCAAATCTCCTTTTCCTTTAGGATTTAGTATTTTGAGTATTGAAAGAGTAAGGAAGGTACTGTTCTTGTCATTTTGTACATTTGTGCCAAAACTGGTATGTACATTCAGATTATGTAAATAAGGGCATTTATACCATATGTATTCATTTGGTTGTAGTGATGCCAGAGGTAAAAGAAAGGGGTTTGATTCCCTCTGCATGAATTTTGCAGAGATACAGACAGCATGCTGTTTATGGTGAGGTCGTCTTCTTGGATAGAAGTCATCAATTGTTTTGTCTTCCTTACTGTATTTATCTTGCACTTCAATAGCTCTTTTCCTCTTCTGGTGTAGGAAAACACCAGTTTCCATGACATGTCCCTGCAGAACCCAAATTTGTGTGAAGAAGTTAAAGTTTTCTCTCTTTCATTTCAGGAATAAGGCTTCTGTCTCAGGACTTGGGTCCCTCAGGTTTGTTGGTCTGATGCATGCATGTTTCCCAAACTTTTGTCCTGAGGTCACAGAACTCAGCATTGTGCCCCACTAGGGTGTGGAAACCTTCTTGGCAAGCTGGCATATGGTCCTTAACAAAACACATCTTTCCCCATCTCTCCCTAAGTTTCTCTGTACCAGTGGGTAGTGGCTACCTTGGTCATATCACCTACATGCCGTGGATCACAGAACCCACCTGTCTATGAGATGGACAGAACATTATTGAAATAGATTATTTTTTCCATTGGCTGCATTCAAATCCTCAAACACACTTCTTTACCTCCCAATACCCAGAATTATCTCAGATCAAGGGACAAGCCTTCATATAAAGAGAGGGCTCTCCTAATTGTGAAAGTCTCTTATCTTAAAGAGATAACTGGTGAAATATATATTGTTAGAGCACCCATCAGCACTACCAGAGGTCTGTCATTTCCATTATGAGCCTGAGTACTGAAGATAAACTAGAATTAGGCTGTTATTGTCCCTTGTGTTAGAGCCAGCCCCAGCACAGAATGTATCAATTCACATAGATTTATTTTAAAATTAATTTGATCTCAACTTACTCAAATTCAGAGAGTTGAAATGAGGGTGGATACAAACAAAACCAGAAAAAAAATTTGCTATTCATATGGTCAAGAAATAGCCATTCAAACTAGCCAGGTTCACAGAACAGATGGTTTGGATACAGTAAGCCTATCTTATAAATAGTGCTTCTTGTATTTTAGGTTGTCAGGACAAAGACTAAAGGGGGAGATAATTGTTCTTCTCTGGAACTACAGCAGAACAGAATGTGCCAGAAGAGAGGATAATGAGGTATATCTGTTGGTTTAGTATATAAAACCCAGCTTTATACAAAGTTGCAGTGGAATTTACATAGATTTACTTTAGAAATTCTGTCAGTAGAAAGCTTCTGGATCACTGATGCTGCCATGGTTGAATGTTGCAAATTCAGTCTTTCAGAGGCTGATCAAGGGCAATCTTAAGAGCTGGTAGGTTTGCTGCTGTCCCTGCTGCCATTGGAAAGGCATGGCAGAGCCCCCCCACCTTCAATATCCCTTCCTCCAATTCCCAGCCAAACTCTTTTATGGTCTGTTGTTCTCATGCCAACATTTTATTTTAGGCTAAACAACAATTTTTCCTCCTTGCTCTTTGTTCCCCTCGTGTACACTGATGGTAATTATAGCCTCTTCACAGATGTCTTTTTGCTAGACCAGGTAAATCTTGTTCTTGAAGTCCCCTCTCAAAGGGTTTTAATTTTTCTGGGCACACTATCTGTCCTGTCCTGTCCTTCTGTGCGCAGGGGTGTCTAGGACCATATGCAGTATTTCCTATGAGGTTGCACTTATCCTTTGCCCAGAGCTATTGGTTTTCCCTTCTCTGCTGGAAATGGGTCACCTGATGTGATCCAAAGCTATATTTCCCCTATATTTTCCCTTTTCACAGACTATCACATGAGTATTCATAAGTAATCCTGTCTGCCATTAATTGTCACTATTATTTGTTCTCTATGCTTCAAGAGAGTTTCCAGCCATGAGGAGAGCCAAATTCTGGAACAGACTCAACTCCTATGACGGGGCAGGGAGCAAAAATCCTAACTAGTTTTAAAATTCAGCCTGATAAATGAAGAGGAATATATGATGTGACTGCCTGAAATATCAGGAGTCTGGACCTCATGATCCATGAGGACCTTCCCTATCCTGAGTCCAGAATTACTAAATATAATATACGATAGAGTCACTAAAAATATCTAGCTAATCACTCACATGCCAATAAAATTTTGAGTGGAATTTTGAAGAGCAAGAACGAGCTGAGTACCTAAGTCCCTTCAGACCCTATAGAAATCCCAGACACTTTTTAATTACACTTATTTCTATTTCCAGTGGTGGCTACAGAACTATATTCACGTAGAAAGTCCTCATTTCCTGGCAACCTAGCACGACAGAAAGTTGTAGAACAAAGGCGTATCCATGTTTTAAACACACAGAAATGAAAAACAAAGGAGAGATTAGAAATTCTGTGCAGTTGCAAAAGCCAGAAACTGATCTCACCTCTCCCAATCCTCCCTGCAGCACCTAATTTGTGTGAACATCTCCCTTCCTGTGCTGTGCGTCTACTGTTGAGTGAGTCAGAGGAGGCTGAATCAGGAAACACATTTCCCATTTAGATCTGAAACCGCTTGGCTCCACGGTAGTCAATCCCTGTTGCATAAAGCAGACACCGAAAACAAGAACAGTCCTGAGGAAGTTGTCTCCTGTATTCCCATGTATCCTGCTATTTCTCAGTTGTCTCATTATTCCATTAGAATAGCATGGATATGACAGTGAAAGTCTCATTTAAGGTAGAGTTTTTTAAAAAGGCTACTTATGTGCTCAAATCTTATTTTTAGAAATAAAACATATATGACTAGCTCCAGTGAAGACCCAAGATATCAAAAACATAATTATAAATAGCAAAAATGCAATACAAATTCACAACTGAACACTCACCTCCCCATTCGGCCCCTACCTGTCTTCCCTGGGCACCTGTGCTTGACTTTCAGGTTCCCCGGTTTCACGTATCCATACCGAAGCACCACAATACTGGCTTGATGTCCACCATGTGCCTATGCTCAGCTGGGCTTCAGAAATTAGGTACTTGACTCCCAGGACTCTAAGGAGGGGAAAAGAAGAGTGGGATGCCCAGGTCACACCTATATACACTAGCAGTATAAGGGTCTCCAAGAAATAAAGAAGTCCCATTGCAGCCTAGGGATTACAGCAGGTTGGCAACTCAAGAACACAGCACAGATATTACAGATCTAAGTCCAAATTCTCCTCTCATTGAGGGGATCCTGTGCTCTCCACAGCACACCTCACCCCAGAGCTTCTCAGTTACTCCAAAAGGGGGCATTTTTTTGCTTCAGATGTTCTGCTTAATAAGAAATCATAATTCTTTAATTGAAAAATGCAGGAGAAAGACTTGGTGGTCTGGCCCCTCCTGTAAGAACGGTCTATGTATTATCCAGCAAGTGTTTTAACATAAAAAGTTCGGCATGGTGCTTATGTTTCTTTCTGCATAAGATCCTAAGTTACTTCTGAAAACAGAACTTGGATGTTTTTGACAATTGTGTCTCTTTTTATCTATCTAATAGATTTTTGAATGCAACTAAAAGTCTTTACTTTTGTAATTTATTGTGGCAGTGAGTTCCACAGATTAACTGTATGTGACATAAAAGGGCATTTTCTTTACCAGTTTTAAATTTATTGCCTTTTAATTTAATTAGGTATCCTCCTGTGCCTCTTTCACAAGACAGGATAAATAGGAGCACCTGCTGACCTTCTTTGTGCCATACATTATTTTATATACCTTTGTCATGTCACTTCTTATTAGTCTGTTTACTAAATTAAATAGCTGTAATCTTTTTAATCTCTCCTATTATGGGATACTCTCCAACCTCTAATCGTTTGCTTTGCCCTTTCTGAAAAGTTCTCGGGTATTCAGGTCTCTCTAGGTATTCATTTAAAAGTAACATATAATTTACAATAATTTAATCTTTAGAAAATCTTGCATTGTTTGGAAAACTAGGTTCCTTCTATTCTCTATACTGGTACAGATTTATCAGGAAAACATTGCCTCTGGGAATAATCTTTGTTGGTAGCAATATTTGCAAACAAGAGAGACCAAGCTCAGCCTCAAATACATTATGTATTTGGGGCAACACTTTGGGGTGTACCTCAGCGTGGGGCTGGTTTTACATTCACAATTAGTTTGAAACTGTAGTCAAATCCATCCCACATGCACCTTTCCAACACTGATGTCCAAAGTGTGTTTCAGGTGACCTTACCAGACCTTCCCGTAGCACTTTCTGCCAAGTTTCTTCTCAACAACTGTGGGTAGGTGATTTCATTTCCTCTTTGTAGAGGTGGGTCCTGGCCAGCAGCTCGCAACGGGGAGTCCCTGCACTCAGCACGGGCAGTTCACCCAGCGCTCCCAGATCGGGTTCCTGCTGTTGATGGAAAGTAGAAGAGATAATCTCCAGTTTCAGTATCTCTGAGTTATCACACTTGCTGAACAGATAGAAATTCATGCAACCATTGAACAGATAGCTCATATAGTGTCAGTACCAAAACACAGCATATAGTTCAGGAGTTTGAGAGTTGTCAGAGCTTTCCCATCTCTCCCAAATATTTTTGGGTTCACAGTTTCTTTTTTAGCAGGTAGGGAGTCTAGGTGAGTTCAGGTGGGTTGCTAGCCCCAGCGCAGGATAATTTGGAACCCTAACCCCTAATCCTAAACCAGCACACAGCAGCACAAAATGAAGGTGTTCTCCCGATATAAGTCAACTGCGGCTTAGGAGTAATTATTTCCAGGTATTATAGATCCCTGACTGCATTTAGACAGTGTCTGTTCTGCACCCCAGAAACGCCTCACTGTCATCAGCACATTTGTTTTAGGGTTCAGATTCTATTCTTGAACACCATAATTTAAACATTATAATCCCTCTAATTGACTCACAAAGGCAATTTCCCTCTATCTTCTTCCTTAAACCTCTCCAACAGGGACGTAACATGCCTTCTCAGGGCCCGGTAGCTATGCTACGCCAGGGCACCTGAGCTGCTGGGCCCACAGACGGATGCAGCATCCCACTAGATATTTAAGCTTTGCTAAGGGTTGAGGAGTCACTATGCCAGTTCATCCCACATCAACAGCTTCTGGTCTGCAGGTGCTAAGAAGAAAATGACTGAAAACTCTCCCTCTCTTCTTTTTCTTAAAGATAAAGACATCCTTTTTCCACACACACAAAAAGCTGAAGTTCTGGGTTCACCCCAGTCACCTAACTGCAGGCACCTAGTACCACTGGAGCAGCCACAGGTAGTGGCAAAACCCACGGCAGGCTGGGATACATAACATGGAAAACTAGGGCAGACCCTCATCCTTCTGAATCTGAACCTTGACACCAGCTTCTGCAGCCCAGGACATCTCAAACGGCAATTTTTAGGCACTCAAGCTGAGCCTTTTCTCTGAAACTTTAGTCCCAACTCAAGAACCAAAAAAATATTTTTTGTGGAAAGTGGCTGACTATTCTCAGTTCAGCCATCTTCAGTACCGGCATGTTAAAGAGCATCTAATCCCAACAATTGTTTTCTGAACATAACACCCACTGTAGGAGGAAAAGAAAGCCCTAGCACAAACTCGTTTATGTGGTGTTTCTGAAGTAACAGCACTCCCGAAATTGTGTAGGAAAACAGAGCCATCTACAGGGGAAACCATTCTGCTTTGACAAGGAAACATCCAATGAAGCAACGCATGATCCTGCGCAACCAGCACAAGGGCAGGACCAGCCACACGCTGTGTTACCAGCAGAATGGTGAAGGTTACACAAATATATTCTGTATAACAGAAGTTTTGTGAATAAGGTTTAGAGTCAGACTCTTTTATAGTTTTAGCAAACCAATTTCATGACCATTCAACCAAAGCAACAAGTAACTTATTTTTCCAGTGACTACATCCTTGCATTAAAGTTACTAGCAATTGCTGGAAGACACTTCTACTGGTACACACCTTGTACACCTATCCAGGAGACAGGCTCTGTCCGAGACTGTGGTCTCACCCCACTTTTTCACACCCAGGTCCATTCCATCAGCCCTCTGCCCCTCAGTTACTTGGGCATGCCCATGCTGCATCAGACACAAGCCAGCTGGCAAGCAAGCCGTACCTAACATCGTTAACTACAGAAGATGTAAAACAATTCATCCTGCCTGCTGTACAATGGAAAAGGCAACATCTGGCACTTTTTGATATTTAATAGTGTACGTTCAGTTCCCTGCTGGTGATTGTAACAACCAGTAGATAAAAATTTCAGTCTTAGCAACAGCACTGGGAATGACTTCTAATTGCCTCTCTGCCTCCATGGAAAAAATCTCAGGGCTGAAGTCTCCTTAATTCATTTTCCTATTGTTTGACTGTCCCACTACATGTCTTCAACAGAGAAGACATTAAAAGAGAGAGAAAGGAAAGAAAAGAAGAGTTGGCTGAAAACAGTGACTGTTTGGACCAGGGTATCTGGAAGTCTTAAGAAACTGTAGTGGAGCTGCTTAAAATGCCATGTTAGGAAATATAAAGTATAAGGTCTTCAGTGTCAGGGGCTGCTACAACTTAGGGAAACAGCTCTAAGAGTTTCCCCATGGCCAGATGATAAAGGATGTTTTGTTACCTTACACAGGGGCCTCCATACTTAGCTGGATTAAGCCAATTAAAATGGCACGAAATCAATCTTTCTTTAAATACTTAAAAGCAGAACAAAGATTAGGTTGAGCAAACCCTCCGAAATTGATTTCCATTTCTGTAATGACTGATTTATGTGATATATAAAGTTCAGTTTCATATCTAGCTGGACTTCTAAATGTTTGTATGTTCTTACTTATTCAATCATATTCTCTTGAGGGATTATTATTTTAAACTCATCCAGACTTGAGCTTTTTGAGTTATTAGAAAAAAATTCCATAGACTTACCTTTGGCTGAATTTAATAATAGTTTTAATTCAATTAAATCTAATTGAATTGCATTAAATGCATCCTGCAATTTTATATGTACTGACTGAGCTGTACAGTCAATGGAACAAGTCATCAGTGTAACAGTATAGCTTTGAGCTTTAATATTGTTGATATAGGTCATAATATAGGAAACTAGGACTTTTGTGGGTAGAAAAGATTTCCCTCGGCCTAGATAGTCTCAAATTCTGTGTCAAAAAGAACAATGGCTGTGTCTTGTACTTTATAGTTTCCATCTGGTTCAGATATCACACACAGAGATACCAAACAATGACCCCTCATGAGATGGCTATTGACTTCAGTGGGAGCTGGATGGTGTGGGAGGGTTAGAAAGGATGATCAAGTATATGGGTTGTCTGGAGCCTTGCTAGCACAGGACAACTTGTGTCCACCACTCTCCTTGGCCAATTATATCTGAAGACAAAAACTAGCAAAAGATATTTTGAAATAGTTTTGAAAGGATTTTGCTGCTCTGTCTTCTGTTTTAACAATGAGTTTAAATGAAAAACACATGGCAATCAATTAGACATGGACTGTAAGCTCTCCAGACAGGGCTGCTCTTTTTGTGTATACATACAGGGTGAGATATGTTGCTGTTAATTTTAACTATCCAGGAGTTGCGTCTAGTCTAAAGCAGTTGCCCCGACTTCCACTGAACTATTTGCAGAGTCCTTCTAAGCAATCCACCCCATCTATCTTTGATAGCATATATTTTAGGACTATGGAAGAGTTTTACGCTGACTCGTATTTTATACATTGCCTCACACGAGCAAAAATGTTGTTTTAACCCTATCTCCTTGCCTTGCCACCCATCCAGCCCCAGTCACTCATAGTCTAAATAGGTGGAATGGAGGGGGATCTCGTCTGTCAGGACAGCACTTTTGCATTCCTGCTACTACCCTGATTGGTTAAAATCAGTCCCGCCTGGGGGAAAAGAGCCTGTGGGTGGCCCAAAAAAGGGACTGAGTTGTGGAGGTGGAGTGCTGTTCCCCAGGGGCTGATGCCACCAGAGGCAAGAGGCGTGCAAGCAAGGAAGGTGCAGATGGTAGATGTCAAACAAGTATCCCTAAAAGGCAAGCTGCACCTGGAAAGGAAGGAGAAAACTCTAGAGCTTGATCTTCAGGCAGGTTGTGCAATTCTTCCTCCAGCGTGTCTGCAGCTATTCACTGCTCCACATTGCCCAGGAATTCAATGAGCGTGCTTTCTACTCCATTATCCAAGTCGCTAGTGGAAATACCAAATATCACCAGACCCAGGGTAGAGCTCTTTGATACTGATTCCCAGCTCACCAGACTCACTGACTACTGTAGTGTTTCTGACCAGCTGCATACCTAAAGCGTTAGAACTTCTCTTTTCCAAGGTGTGCCAAAGTAGTCTAGAATAGATAATTTGCTGAAACATGGTGCAAAGTCAGATCTTGCAGAAAGCCATGGCTAAAAGAAAGGTACTTGAGTGGTTAAAATTTAGCAACTGGGATCACTGCTGGGATTTTTACACATGTGTTTATGCTCTTTTTGTGCCTGTTCTCTGATAAAAGTGAGCAGCAGTTATTTTAATCACAACAGCACTTCATGCCCAGAAATCTCCACTGAAAAAAGTAATTTGGCTTCCAAAGGCACAAATGTGTGAAGGAGGTCAAGAAAGCTGTTTCATTCTGTATCCTAAACGTGGTTAAAAAATACAATTTCCCTTGACTGTTACTTGTTTCCTAAAGGGATAAGGATAAATTTAACTTACATTTCTATTTTTTATAGGACGTTGTGTAATTTTCCGTTCATTGTAAAAGATTTCTTCAGGGACAAACTCACAGTAGACAGGCTTGATACTTGCCTCTGATTTTCTGTAAAAAGAACATGTAACTCCTTCAGGTAGTGGGAAGATAGAACAAATATCTGGTTAATCAGCTAAATTAGAAAATGAAGAAAAACATAAAACTGGAAGTTAGTTGCCTGGTAGGTATGTCATATATATGAGAACATATGTGTACATTTAGGTTAAGTGCAGGGAAAGGGGTTTCTCTCAAAGATATTTACTTTCTAGTAACAGGAAGAGAGGAAAGAAGTAATCTAAGGGATTATCTGCACCAGATAAAAGCACTTGGATAAACTCCCATGCCTATTAACAGCTCATCTCCAAGAAAACATAGTGGAGCCCACAGACAGGGCAAAAATACATGTTTACCTCACATAAAATTTTCTCCCAGGCTCTTCCAGTATGAGGAGTAGGAGTAGATGAGGAAATCTGTGGGGAAGATGTCTGCAGGGTTGCCCGTCTCCCACCCTAAATCACCATCCTTCTTCTCCCCCTGAGCTCAGCAAGCCCACGTAACGCTCTCCCTGTTCATGCTCTGCTTTGTGTGAAAGCAGGGGGGAAAATTAGCTCGCAATACACTTAGGGAAGGTTGTCAGTGGTGGGGGAAGCAACTGGAAGACAACTTTTTCTGCTTCTCCATGACTGGCCCACATAATGGCTCACTCTGGCTCAGAGACTTAGGTTTTCCAAAATGCCAGATGAGCACTTCAATCAAACATACAAATCTAACCTTCACTGCTGCTAAATCCACTGCACAACCCTGGGGAGATACCTCTAAATTGCCGCCTGAGCTCATGGCTGGCTCCATATACGCTGACAGCAAGTTTGATGCAAGCTGGGCAGGACTGCAACAGAACCTCACTGGCCATCTGTGGGGGCAAGAGAAGAATAGAAGAAATCTTAACAGGCATGAGAGGGGGTTTCTCCATGAGTTCTCTCGATTCCCCTCTTCCAAGTATGTTAATGCAAAGTGGCACAGTAAAGAAGCCAGACATTCAAAGCTTGGCTATGAGGCACTTTCCTTGCCACGCCAGTCACTGCACTGAGTGGGCATCCGCAGAGTCAAGAACCACAGGGAAAAATGCTGATAGTTAAACATACTTAAAAGGAAACTCATCTGGGATAAATGAGTGCATCTTCAACAGAGAATGTGGGTCTGGCCATAGCAGTTTACACTTTTAGTGCCACAGCTCAGACAGACTTTGTGATGGGGAGATGCACTACCCCACCACCTTGTCCTGCTTCACAGCTGGTCAAGCTGCAGTAATCCAGCACTTGATTATTTCACACTCGAGTAGTACCTGCCAGCCAGGACAGGAATTTCTCATTTAGTTTTAGGGTTGATTTGTGTTACTTTGGTAGCAGGTTTACAAACAAGCTTTCCTTTAGGTTTTCCTTTGTGTTTCCCTGGTGACTTGAATCAAAAACTCTCATTTCAGGCAAAATGTGAGAATTAGTCTCCTGTTAGTGTCAAATGGGTCTACAAGAGAGCCTTAAATATCACTTCTGTGACTAAGTTATAGTAATTCCTAAGAGTAAAGGGAAAGAACACTACTCCCTATGTATACAAGCATTGATTCTTGATCTGTTTTGACTCATCTCTTCCTGATGAGAGAAATTTCCTGAAATTTTGTTCAGTGTCATGGGTAGAGATCAATCCTGAGATGCCTTGCTAGAGATCTATCAAAAGTCTCAGTTTTGTTCAAAGACTTAAGGTTTCTGCACAGGTACAAGAGAAAAAAAGCAGATCATGGACTTTAATGCTCTATGAACACATGTGGTTCTTAATCACTAGATTACATAGAATTAATAATATTGTTCTCTGAGGAAAATGTAAAAGTTTGAGGAGTTACTTGAAGCAACTCAAGTTTTACGTGTTTGTCTCCAGTGAATATAGTCTTAATTTACACAGAAAGCCATGCTATTTATTGGTCAGATACATAAATCATATTTAGATCAGACTACATCACTAGATAAATTCAAATCACAGTAGATACATTCAAATCACAACACCACTTTTGTCTGCTGAGGCTTCAGGCTGGAGATCTCCCCCATTATTTTCATGGTCTGGTCTCACAGTATACTATAACCTCAACATTTCCAGAGAACACTAAGGAAAAAATACTGTATTTCTAGCCAGTTATTCGATTGCCAGTATACTAGGACTTTATATTGATTTTCTGTCCTCAGCTGCTAATGCGGTGCACTTCTCTCTAGTTTTCTCCTCACAGGTCACTAAGATTTATGGCTGACCTGAAGGAGATGAAACCAGAGGCCAACTGCTGAATCGCCACTGCTGGAAGCCACCTGCTGCTGACCAACACTGGGTCACACACATCTCCTGAATGTTTCAAGTCACCCCAAAAGCTCTACTGGATCTTTTGCTCCTCATGCAGGAGAGCTTCCCTTATTCTTGCCGTATTTACTGTCTGGCTAATTCACTTCCTCCCCACTCTAACCACATTTTAATTTAACTGTTAGATAAAATGCAGTGCACCCAAACAAATGATCTTCTTTAGAAAAGGCAGGGTCTTCACTGAGACATTGCTTAGCAAGGCACCACTTAGCAAGATGTTTCCAAACTGGGTAATCATTGGTCTTTCATTACTCTTTCCTAGGAGAAAAAGGCCCCAGTATATTTGAAAAGGTTTTCACAGAATACTGCTAAATAAACCAACACTGGGTTGGGTGAATGTGGAAGGAATGCTAAAACCTGTGGCTGCACTCTGAGCAGGGACAGAATGTAAGGGATGCATAAAAGAAAGGAAGGGCTGAGGTTGGGATCCTCATCTGAGACATGGAGGAGGCTTGGGATGAAGTGCAGTCCCTGGCCTATGGGCAGTTGAGGGTTAGGACTAGGGTTTCCAGTGAGTAAACTAGCAGCAAGGGTGCTGGAGGGCCTGCAAAAGTATCTCAGAAAAAATAATTAAAGGCTCATGCTGGTAGTCTCTTGTCTCAGTGGAGTAGGGTCCTGGCTTGTAAAGCAGCCTAGGAATTGAGTTTGGGCTGACAAAGTCCAGGGCTACAGCTGGTGTGGGGCTGGAAAGGGGCTGCGCCAAAGGAAACTGAGGTCTGCAAAATGAATTGTCCCCTGAGAAAGATGTTTCACACAGTTTTACTACTAGGATCCAAAATATTATTTCTGATAAGATTATACAAAATCCATAGCAACAAGATTCAATATTCTAATGCCTTCCTTTTCTTTGCCCAGCTTCAGTCTTTCTCACAGAGAATTGCACCCATGGTAGATTTCTCACCTTGAACTATGGAAATAGCTCATCCTGAAAATTAATAATAAGATATAATGGTTTAATCTTCATGCATACTGAAAAAAATAGTCCACCACAGATTAGTAAATACATGGAACCATCAGCCAACTCAAAAAAAACCCAACTCCCCCTAAAAATGTGAGCTGAAAAATGTGACCCATGACTGTGCCATGAGCACACCAGTGGGTGTAGTACACCTTATGGTCACCCTGGGCACAGGACCTGGGGTGGGATGCACCCTCAGCTCTTCTATCCTTCTGGATGTGCTCAGGGAAGAGGCAAGGGAGGCAACTACGCACACCTTCCTCTTCAGGTGAGGGTATTTCAGACTGAAGCATCCTCCAGACCCCAAGAGCCAAAGGGTTCCCTCTCAGCCATGCCTCTGGGCAGGAGCTTCCCAAACAGCCAGGGCTCTGACCGCTGCACCCTGCAGCCTGCTCAGTCCCACCCAGACCAGGTTGTCCCGCAGCATCCCCAGCACCACAATGGCAAGATGAATGGGGAGGCTTTGGAGGCCTGGCAGTACTGGCCCCGCTCCTCTGCCAGCAGTCTGGCTTTGCCATGCTCTGGTAGCTAAAGGAAAGAAGGGGAGAGACTGCAAGTGAAGCTCCTTTAAGGCTTTACCTAAAGGGAAGCACAGCCAATGAACCCCTGCGATTTGGTTCTGTTCAGACATTTTGAACCCATTATGGCTGAATGGATCCTAAATGTCCCCAAACATGCTCCCATTATCTTTAATTAAATTAGTTTATTGAGATTATCAATGAAAAAACATTATACAATTAAAACATTTGCACTCAATCAATTTTAATTGTATTCACTACAATCGCCTGTGCCAAACCAGATGCCTTCTAGCCTGAGATAAGTGAAGGGAAAGCAATTTTTAAAACTCTCATTTACTCAAGTTTGATCTGATCACGGAGCGCCACAGCCGTTTTTTACCCTGGGAGGGCCCAGCGGCTGCCGCCTCCCCCGGTGCCCGGCGGGGTCCCGGGGCCAGCCCCGGGCGGAGGGACGGGGCCTCCGCCTGTCTGTTAGCACCACCTAGTGCTGTCGGCGGCAAAATGTCAGCAACCGGCGGGAAAAGGCCACCATGCGGTGCCTTGAGCTCCCTGGGGAATTAGGTAGCCGATGCCACAAGACTCCCGAGGGCTCAGCAGAACCTGGGTACCAAAAATGGCACAACTGAGACCCACCTTCACCTTCCTGGGGAGTCTTTATCCCCTGGTTCTCTCACACTGCTTGGGCTGAGGTCATTGATCAAAGGTGGCTTCAGAGCCCGTCACAAATGACAGGTAAAACATCCATCAGCTTTAACCTCCATCACTGAGGTTCAAGCCAGCCTGCTTGCCTTGCATTTCTCTTGGGCTTAGAGCATCACGACATACAGTAACCTGCTCTCCTGCCCAAAAACTTTTGGGGAAGGGGGATTTGGCTTCTCCCAGCCCCATCTTCAGCCACAGCAAAACACAAGGACGCCCTGCAAGTTTTCCCTCTGCCCACTTGCAAGCCCACGTGTCCCAGATGAGGCTCCGGGCAGGAACAGCCCAGGCCACTGCTTCCTTGCAGAGCACAGCCATCAGGGAGGTGGTAGAGAAGTGTCTGGTTTTCATCCAGCGCTTGTTTAACTTAAGGAGTCCTTGGTAGTCAGCACAGACCAGGATTAAGTCTCTGACCAGCAGGTCAGAGTCCTGCTTTCCCTCCAGTTCAGTGGGTGCGGTGTGCTCTTCCACAAACCAAAAGCAGGGGACGACTGACCCTAGAAACCTTACAAGCTGCATGTTTTGACCTTCTCCTGACACACAGGTGTGAATCTGGCAGAAAAGGTGAGGCTCAGGGTCCTGGCTGCCTGGGAGGCCTGCCAGTAGGCTGGAGCTTTATCATCAGCCAGACCAGCCAGCAAGGCTAGAAGAAAGCATCACACCCAACACACAGGCACTGACTTGCAGGAGGCAGCGCCAGGCTGGGAATCCAGCTGGAAAGAAGACCTCCCTGCAACCCTGAGCCAGGAAGCTCTGATCGGTTTTCTGGGTGAATGCTTTCACTACTAGCTGCAATACAAACAAACAAGAGACCAGATTCTCTGGTGTTTACATCCTGAAAGAACAGTTAGCCATAAGCAGCCTGCCCAGTTTATGTGTGCATATGAGGTTAAAATACTTAACTCACATGTCTGCTCAGGTTTAGGTGGTTTCTGCCTCTCAAACTGATGTGCATTTCTACGTATCCAGAAACAACTTTCTGGATTTTAACCTGAAGCTCTTACAGATTTTCAGTACCTTCAAATTAGAGAAGCTGGCAGAACTCTGCATGTGGAGGCATTCGAGTCCTTTTTCTTACCTCAGTGACTAAGCACAGCCTTGCTGTAAGTCAAACCTGTGGTAGGACATGGGAATTCTGGCTCATGTGCTCATACAATATTTGCAAGGCTGGCTCTAAATCCGAGATCTTTGTGCCAGTTTTATATTAACATCCGGCCTCTCTCTAAATATGAATGCTAATTTGCTCTGAGCTATGTTCTCCCACTTGTGGTTGAAGATCTCTAATCTCCTTTGCTCCTGTCTCCAAATCCTTCCCATCAAACTGATCACTGTAAAAATAGTGGTAATTGATAGCAGGTGTTTCAGATGTGTTTACTGCTCTGTGGCACCACTTGCCTCATATCTTGCCATATCATTCTCTCTTCCAACATCATGAACTTATGCTCACTGATCCTGAACGGCTGTACAAGAAGATTGATTTAGAGATGGATTAGTTTGCAAGTATTCACTACTTCTCTTAATAATCGAAGAAACTCAATAGATGTGAGCATTGAGGAAGCCAATACTAATATAATTTTTTTTTGCTAGGGTTCAGAGCAAGGTTTTTCTTTCCTTTCAATAAATTTTAAGGATTATAGTGTTTCAGTTTCTAATTCTCTTCCCACGCTCTGAAAAAAATTATACATATTGCAAAATAAAACAATAGCCCAAATGTACTAAGATCAGTTGTAGATTGTCCAAATTATTCCATAATGTATAAGCTGTCTTGCTGCTCAGCCTGCTCTGTGCTGTATCCATCTATGCTTAGGGGAAAAAAAAAGCATACAGCAACAAAAGAGTAAGAACCTCCAGGAAATGCATCTTGCCAGAATTCAGGTTGGATGGACATGAAGCAGGAGGAGTCTGGAGACAGGAATTAGGTCTGCAACAGTCCTCCAGCAGCTCTGTATAGCAAGTTCAAGAAGGTGTAAGAGGGAGTTCCTATTTGTGGGAAAGAAGCATTAATCAACCTATTAATTTTGATAACACCAGCTAACACCATCCAGGTTACAAGTGTTCCCCGCCTCAGATTGAAATTGCCCCCTATCCAATATGACCTAATCTGGGTTACACAGCTCCACACCTCTGCTCCATTGTATATGCAAACCCCATACTACTTTTATTCCCTGAAGTGCAAGGCCGATGACTTAGCTCATGTGAAACTCCAAACCCTATGTGAAACTCAGCATTGGTCTTTTCCTGCTCAGCTTCCTCTTATTAGCTGCCATAAACACAACAATATTTTCCCAGTGAGAGGGAAGAATGCTATTACTCCTCTTTTTTTTTTTTTTAGGAAGGTAAGAGATTCAAAGGGGTATTGTCAAAATTGCCAAAAAGTTTTGCTACCTAACAGTGCCCTACTTCAGACAGCCATGACCCAAAGCCATCAGAGGACTGGCATATTTCAGTGCAAATCCCATTTAACTGCAGCTGTCATTCCCCCTCCAAGGCTGGTTCCCAGTCTCTCACTGAAGAGTGATGCACTGGGGAACACCCCACAAGCAACAGACTGAAGCTGAGGTTCACATTTAGTGCTGCCCTCTTCACGGGTCTGAAGAGCCCCCAGGTGAGGAGGACAGGAAAGCTGTCCTTGCCAGCACAAGCCTGATGGTTTTTAAGCATCAAAGGAAGCCACAGACCCGCCCTGGTATTTCTGAATACCTCAGACAGCAACTATATCAATTCATTACTACCAGCAACAGGCGTATGATCTGGAACTAGTGCACTCACACACCGAGCAGTACCAGCAGCAAACCCTCTGCAAGCAGACCACAGAAATATTTACTCTTTTATTTGCTGGCTGTCTAGGATGTCAAGGGCAACAAATTCAGAAATTAAAACTCAGTTATCTTCTACCCAATTCCTTGTGTGACCCCCATTCAAGTCACCCATATTCTTCAAGTTACTTAGAAAATAGACCCAGACAAACCTGCAGGAGCTCTGCCTTCTAATGTTTCATGTCACCAACAGACTCACACACACTGTAACTTCTCCATTCCCCTGCCCCCAGAGGTCCTGCCTTGTGGATCTCACCACCGATGCTGCAGCAGTTGCACAAACCATAGTCCAACCATAGATCTGGGAACAGACTAGGTTTCTTGACATCTAACATAAGGGACAGATTACTTAAGGAACAGGGAGCAGGGCTGAAGTGTTATAACTAAACTCGTTAACATAAATGCCAATGGCATGCATGAGAGTGCCTGTCTTTAAAGCCAGGGTACAATTGCTTCATGGCTGGCATCAAACACTGGGTTATGCCATACTCTCAAGGATAATGCTTTCTTATCCAGCCTGAACTAAGGAAAGCTCTGGTTCAGCCAGAGCTTGGTTCATCTCCAAAGTGGTGCTGGAGCTGTCTGCTCTGCGTCAGATTTCCAGCTACAATCTCCCCAGAATTGCAGATTCTGAAGAATTTTGATTGGGAAATGTCAAAACAAAACATTGAAAAAGAAAAAAGAAAAAAAAGAGAAACATTTGACTCTCAAACGTTGATCTTTTCACTGTTTTGAAATGACAATCAAAACCGTTATATTTAAAGTTTTCCCTTTCAGAAGAAAACCTGAATAAATAGTCAAAGCTAACATTTGCTGACAAAGAAAAAATATTTCAGCTAGCCTGAGAGATATGGGGTTTTGCAGGGCCAAAACATTTCAACAACTCTTTCCTCTTTAGCTGGAAACTGGGACCACCTTCCTCAGCCCTAGCCAGCCTGAAAGCACTTGGCAAACACAAATTAATTCATCCTTTCGCCAGTGAGGGAAGGAAGAGGGGCAAAAGCAATTAAGTGACATGCTTACAAAGAAGTAGGATGTCTGTGGCAAAACTACAGAGATATATCGGGGCTTCAATCCTATAACATGCCTGCCTGGGCACCAGTTCCCTTGTGCAAGATGCCTGTCTGTGAACCCCAGCGATGCCCAGCAGTTGTACCTGTCCCTTAGCATCCTCATCCCCCGCACAGCAAACCCCACCGGGCAGAGAAGAGCTGTAGCAGCGGAAGCAAAATACTCTGAAGGCTGCTTGCCATAAAACACACTTTAAAATCTCAGTCTGGCAAATCTGGTCCTTTCTGCAATTTGGTCATCCAGACTACATACCCAATAGCTTTTCTTTATCCTCTTCTTCTAAAAGGGAAAGGAAAAAAAGAACAATGCCTAAGAAAAATGTTTTCTTTATGAAGACATCCAAACTTTTCATTATCTTTCTTTTTCAGGGAAAACTAATAACGGCAAACCACAGAAAGATACACTACATGGTCTTGTCCTCTCCGATGTTACTGAGAGCAGAGGAACATGAAACTAAATAAAGATGTTTACTGACAGACTAATAAACAAATGGGCCCATTTTGATGTAACCTTGATGAATGGAGCATCCAGGTGTTTTCAATAATGGCAATAAGCACTACAACTCAAAGTATTTCTGATTCAAGTATAATGCATTATTAGGCCATTAGAGGCTGAGTATAGAGGGCCATTTGTGCTCAGCCCTATCAATAATGCTCCTTCCCAGCCTACATTTAGGCCAGGGGAATTAGTCATACGGATATTCTATTTAATAAAAACCTAAAGAAGACGCATCAAGAATCGCATTACATTTTAACAGGGTTACAGTAGTCCAGGAGGACCACAAGTTTAATTTTCATAAGAGCATTCATTCCTCAATTATGTCAAACATGAAAATGTAAATGGCAAATTTAATGCTAACAATATCCCTCAAAGCACATTGGCAGGTAGCAACCATTATGTTGAGTGAATGCTGGCTGCATAACAAGCAGTCCCAAACTAGACAGCAGGGGATTAAAATTGCCAAGCTGAGCTCCACTGATTACAGCTGCACACTGCCGAAAACATCCTTTGTAATATGCATGTGGACTAAGGGCGGATTCTTTCCTCCTGAAGAATTTGCTGACCGTGCAAGAATTGTTATTAATATTGGCTGAAGGTGGTAGCCACGAGATGTGATGGGAGCTACCCTTTGGGTCCTTCCAAGCAAGCACAACAAGCCAAATTTATCCCCAGATGTAATTCCACCAAAGGGGAAGGAGTCACATGCACAGATGCACTTAGTGTCTAAACAGGGAGGAGAAAGAGCGGGTGGAGGTTGGACACTCACATCTTGCTTCAGGGACACCATCTGCAGCCTCCCCAAATGAAACAAGGAGAAAAAGCAATTAAAATATTCTGCGACAGAGCCAGACTGTAACACTCCGAGGTACCTCTCCAATATGTGAAGGAAACCCGTTGCTTTTGTAACCATCCAAACCACAGTGAAATACAAATGAAGGGGATAACATCATGGATTACATCCCACACCTTCTGAATATGGCCCAAACCTCTGCCTTTGTGTGTGCAAGTGCTTGGCTTCATTGCCATGGCCAGGAGTAACCTGGGACTCCAGCCCTGTTTCTATGTAAAATAATAGGATTGGGAGTCAGACATGCAGCACACAAAGCACCGGTTCCCTGCCAGAGCCTGGAAAGGAAGATGCGTTAAATAATGTGCACCATGCTATCAGGTGATGCTGCTGAACAAATGCAACCAATGCTCTTCTGTGACATTCACAGTTCAAAAGAGTGAGTAGCATTAGGCTCTGCGAATCATGCTGTGCCAGCCGAGCTCTCTCCAGTTTACATCTCTGCTCACAGAGCAGAAAATATCACTATGACTGCAGTTCCCAAATGGTTTGTTCAGTACGAAGCAGATTCATCTCTCTTACTGAGGTCACTGGAAGTATGTTTGTGCATTAAGGTCACCTACATATGTTTTTGTGCGTCTTCTTGTATACATAAGACCACGTAAATGGATAGGTGTGTGCATGTAGCAGATTTAATGAAATATTAATTAATGTTTTCATATATCCATTAATGCAGCCTCATTGTGTAGTAAGGAACATTTTTTTTTTCAATATTTGCCAAACAAAACATTAGTTCTAGATATCTACCTATTCTGTTTTTTGAGGTAGGAAATGCTACTCAGTCACATCATCTACCTGACATCTCCAAACCTACTCACAAAGCAATGTTCTGCTGAAACTGAACAAGAACGGGATGCTTAACCAAATCATATTTTTCAGTAGCTTTTTTTAACGTAGGCCTGAATCAAAGTTTGTTTTCTTATTTCTCCAACATCCTTAGGCTTTTTCCTCATAGAAACCTCTAAAATATATATGCAGGGACATCTGAGGCACAGATCTGTATTTTCAGAGCCATGCCACTAACACCTCAAATGCAGCAATGCTTTAGTTTAGGTGGGAAATCAGCTTGCTGTCATCATACTGCTTGGTTTATACCTGGATGTGCATGACCAAAAATCATGTCAGATAACCCCTACAGGCCCCACATCCCCCAGAGATGGGAATTTACCCCATCCACCAGTGTGCAACAGAGCTATGACTCCAGCTGAATCCTTGGCATCTTCCAAGATGACCGGGATAGAACTGGGGTCAGAAAGCACTGAGGAAACCTGGACTCTGTGTACCTTGAAAATCTTTAGGTATTGCTTTCTACTTATCTTTAGCTGTCCTGGCACTCCCATTTTCTTCTTTTCTCTCAGAGCTAATTAAACCTCTCTCCTTTCCATAGGTCTTTCTTTAACCTCCTTTTCTTCATACCCCTGGTCCCTCTAAGTCAGCAGACTCCTGCAATCAGCAGATCCTTCATTATCCTTAATCCCTCATCACAGTAGTCTTTCCTCACCTGCCCTCTCCTCCTGCCACTGCTCCCTCTTCCACCTCCACCCTGTGCAGCACTGTGCTGCTACAGAATCAACTTTGCTTCCAAACCAAAACCTTGGCATCAGATATTTTTGGAATATGAAGGGATGAAAAGGCATTTCCCCAGTCAGATTCTGCAACTCCTACTCCTCTTTTTTCCAATGATCCCAAGCCTAGCACTCCAGTTGTTGACAGATAAAACATACACGCTTTACCAACCAGCTTGTCACACACAGGGACCGGCACCAACCCCCATCACAAAAAACAAGTTTCTGACGCCAAGCTGTCTCATGAGAGAGTTACTTCTGTTGCTTACACTGCAGCACAAGAGAGAAATTTGGAATAAGCAAGCTACCAGTAGAATTTTACTGTTGGTAGATTTATCCTTTTCACAAGTCAGCAATAACAAGGAATGAGGCATAACAACATAAGCATGGTTTCAGAGATGTTAAAATCACACACTTGTCAGTTTTAACTTCCTTATCTCTTGCTTGCCTTCCTACTAAGAGGAGAAATGATTCTGCATCTTGGCCAATAAAAGTGGCAATGTTTTGCTTTGGGTTATACCGGCTCAGAAGACAGTTTCCAACATGTCCTTCCACTTGCTAAACTAGCATGGACACCCTTAGCGTGCATACTGAATTAAAGATGAGAGAGAGCGAGCTATCAGGGAGTAGAGACAAAAGGAAAAAAAAAAACTTAATTGAGAAAGTTACTTAGTGAATGGAAAAATTTTAGAAGCAATTCTTGTTTGACAATCCAGTCATAAGAAGCAAAATTGTTTTGAATGGGCATTTTGGAAGGAGTAAATAGAGTTTTGGGATGCTTCCTCAAATTTCTGGAGCCAGAGAGAAATCCACTATGTCTTTATTTTTTCTTGGCATAACTGAATATTCCAAGGGAGCTCAGTTTTCCAGTGCTATAGAAGAGTTTGCACTTTCTTTAATAGCCTGTAATAGCAGTCACACTTTACAAAGCGTACACACTCTGAACCCAACAGATGTGTTTTCATGATGATTGGTTCTTGTTATTTCAGTCTCTGTGCCCCTGCTTTCCTCCAAGGATCACTGCGGGAACCAGCCCAGAACAAGTGCTACAGCGTGAGACCCTCTCTAGCCAGAGGCTGTTGTGTCAGCACCAGGAAAGACTCAGCTTTCATCAGCTCAAAGTGAGGATCGGTTCTCGCTTCGGTTCTGAATTTCAGCAAAAAATGGGCTGTTTCATGGTAACTTCATGAAAACCCAAAACAGCCAAGTTTTTAAGTGCTGGAAGGACTTGCCTGCGAGCACGCTGAACCAGCACCACCAAACACAGGGTTTCCTGGCAGGTCAACACACCTCAGCCTTGACTCCCAAATGCAAGCACCCACCTCTGAGCTCAGTTTTCACGTATTAGGAATTCTTTATTCGGAGATGGCCATGTTTTCTTTTCTGGGGTGGGTTATTTTAAGCCCATGTCAGATGCTGTCAGTCACCAGCCTAAGAGAACTGCTCGGACCCCTGGCTTCGCTCTTGGTGTCCCACAAGGAACTTCACAAGCAGTCCACTGCCGTCTTGGCATATGGCTATCACCACTCCGCTCCCCAGACGTCTTAGAATAATAAACTGGTAATTGAACGGCGAGTTCAGTGCTGCTGTTTGCAGAGAGCCATGACCGCTGAATGATTACCACAGCAGGCAGTGCTACGGAGGTGTTGAAAGAGTCTATTAGTCTGCTTAGTCTAAGGCAGTATGGAGTGTTAATGCAAGCTCTCTGCAAACAAATACCCTGCGCAGACGACACAAGAAGAGCAGCAACTGGGGGGGGGCTGTTTTCTCTGTGGGGGTTGTCATCAGAGAAGTGTCATGCTTGAACATGTGAGAAATGCACAGAACTAGGCGAGCAGGGCTGGAAATGCAGGCAGGGAAGGACTTCTCCTTGCAGCCTGGTTGTAGCTCTCGTGATGGGGGAAAGGCAAGGCAAGAGGAAGACTGCTGCTGCTTGCAGGCAAGGAGTCACACCAATCCTGTAACGTGATGTGCCTCTGAGACCCATTCCCTGGGACTTAAAATGACCCGTTAGATACCCAAGAGCACAGGTCACTCTCAGGAAGAGACAAAGATCACCACATTTGGAAGTCAGAGGAATAAGCGGGTCTGACCTACGTTGACACTCTCCCACCAACACCCCTGTGGGATGTCCACTCAGCCCCCTGCCCCAGCGACCGTGAGGCTTGCAAAGCCATTCCCAGCCAGGGCAGCTGGAAGCCCCAACCCCAACAGCCATCCTCACCCCACTGGGGCTTGCAGCATTGCGTGGTGCTTCTGGGAGCTGGTGGTTCACGGCCCATCCTCAGGCCAGCAGATGCTTTGAGCAGCTCCTGGTGGGACCGCAATACATGGCAGGAGGCAGAGCGACACGATTCATGGCCCACTCTCTCAACAAACAACAGGGCTAAAATAAGGTGTTTGCTGTTAGGATGTATCAGTTTTTGTCATGGATGACCCTTGACTAATCGTGACTTGGAAGCACTGTGGGTTCCTTTGAACAGGCAAAACAGCTGCCTATTGCAGTGCAAATCTCCTGCCACAGAAAAATACTTATAGATAACTTTCATCCTTCCAGAAGTACCTAACCCTCAAGCAATATTTTGTAAAACATAGTTAAAAGTATTTAAAATGTTTCAAATAACACTATGAGATGTTTTACTATATCCGGGGTTGGTGCCTTCAAGTAGATTCTCTCTCACCTCTTCATTTTTCTCATCAGGAGGCTGATCTGACATCATTTGAAAGTTTGGGAATGACCTTGTTTGTGTTTATCAGCTCTCCTGTTACCATGGCTCTGGAAAAGAGTTCAGGTCACCTTGCTCCCAGTTGTTTTGAGAACAAGGCAGCAAACAGCACTTTGGAAAAAGAGGCTTTAAAGTAAAGCCTTATAAACCAGAAAATAGCAAAAAAGTATCCTTGGGATCGGAAAGAAGAGATTCAATAAAATCACATCCGCCACCTCAGGTTAAGATTTTAATTGGGTACTTAAAGAAAGAGGAGATCTGGTTTTGTGAAACCTGGACTCAAACTCTGCCCATTTCAGTCCAGTATCCCTCCATGCAGAGAAAGATGTGTAACCCAGTCCAAGCCATATTTGACAAAATTACAGCATTTGACCCCCATTATTTCTCCCACCACTTCTCCTCAGCTTCATAAGTGCCATCCATGGGAGTCAGCAAAGAGGCACCAATTTGCACTGTATGAAAACCTGGCCCTTGATACATAATGGAGTGGCAAATAAAGGTCGGTGCTGCTCAGTGACTTTTGCGAGCTGGAGGGAATTGCAGCTTCCCCCTATTCCCAGGGCCAGCCATGCCAGCAGGGAGGCTGAGCAGTGAGCAGCCAGGGGATGCCTGAGGATGGTGGTCCCTGCCTGAGGCTGGAGCTGCCTGCAAGGACACAGCATCATCTCTACACTTCTTCGGAGGACAAACCAGCATGGGGGAATCCAATTTCCCAGTGCAAGATGCTCAGACACTGCTCCTGAGCACTGGGTCCTTTTTTCCTTTTTTCCCCACCCTCAAGATTAGAGGGAAAGGATGCCTTGGTGCAGCCTGATGCAGAAGCCCCCACACAATGGGTGCCAGGGGCAGCAGGCATCTCAAAGTTGGACCAGCTTCCCCTAGACTGGTGTATCTGCTGTGGCCCTCCAGGCACAGACAAGGCACGACGCTTCTCAAATCAACCATCTGAAAATGCTACTACTGCAATTAGAAATGCCTCTCGCCTCTCCAACCGGAGGAATCCCTCTCTGCCAAAATTCAGCCAAGGCCCTGCACTCAGGGGTCGTTTCTCCCCAGCCAGCCCCCTCTGCTGCCGTCAACCTGCATTATGGTCCGGCAGATCTAGAGGGCAGGATTTAATGCGCTGCCTTGTGATTCTGCCCGCTGAGGATGTCCAGTGGCATAAGCTCATCATATGACTGCATGCTGTGCACATTGGGGTAACCATGTGGAAGAGCTAATTACAAGGCAGGAAATTAGAGCACAAGCTTGGAGGAAGCAATCTTTCAGCACGCAGCAAAGCCAATCACACAGTCTTTAGCAACTGTGCCTTAAGTAGCAAGAAAACTGGCTGCTGAAGGCAGACTGGGGTTAAATATCTCTCTTCCTCCCTCTGTTTCCTCTCAACTTCTGCTGTTGCTGTAGCACAGCTCAGTGGATGTCTAAGCAATATTGTCCAAGAGAGATGGAAACCTCCCTTCATTAACAGTTCAGCAGGACACTTAAGCATGTGCTTAAATTTAGGCATATGGATAATCTTACTGACTTCAACGGGATGGCTTGCATGCTTTTTATTAGTCGCATGAAGGAGAACCTTGCTGAGTCAGATCCAGAAGGTTCATACTTTCTCCCAGATCAAAGGCAGCACACCAGCTCCTACAGCAGAACCCACATGGCTGTAGTTTATTTGCTTTACACTGACTATATTTGAGTGGGATGAAGTACAGTCTGAAAGCCAAATTAAGCTCTGTCCCTCTTGTGTTTTGTTGCGACTTTTTTCTTTTTGAGCATGTCAGCAGAACAAGTTGATTTTTGACAGTGCAGAGATTTGCAGATAAAACACTGGGATGGTTTGCAAGTTGCCGTTGCGCTAAAATACAGAAAAGAAAATCTGCAATAGGGCTAAGATGTTAAGTGAGTTAGAATAATGTTTTCATTGGCACCAAGACACCTCTGTCGTTCCCCCCCCCCCCCCCCCAAGATTTAACAAGATGGAACAACTAACTGCCAGACAGCGATTCATTTTGACTTGGGAATCTGCATTTACTACTACTGTTTGCTTTGAAATCTCTATGCCAGCAGGACAGAATAGTCTTTGAAATATCTACCCCCAAGCCTGCCCGCCTCCCCATCCAAATTATCACCAAAGAGTGCAAGCATCACCCTTCCTAGCTGATAGAGAAACTCGGGAAATAATGTCATGGTCACATGAAAATAGGCTCAAGCATAGATGGCTTCAAATAATAAAAGCTTGCTTTTGGCCTGCTAACTTTGCAAACACCACTCTAGGTCAAGGGGTGAAAACATGGAGAGCTGTCAGATCACATCGGGATCTCAGTGGATCAGCTGTGACTTGATGAGAGGATCAAAGCACTCACAGCCTGCCTACCACTGAGCTGGGCAGCAAATATGCACAGCGTGACTCAACAGCACAAATCTCTAGGAAAGGCAGACTAGCAACTACAAGCAGTGCACAGGCAAGATCTGATATTCCAGGAGGCATACAAGGAACCTGAAAGCTGAGAGGTGTCACAAGGACAGAGGTAGTGCTTGGGAAGTGATCCTCTGGTCTCCAGCATCAGCCAGGTGGCTACATCCACACCAGACCTCTGGAGACTGAGGAACAGGAGTCAGGTAAGGACAGTAAAACAGCTAGTGACACAGATCTGCTCTGTGAAGTGTGCTGGCAGCACTCACACATGCAGAAACACATGCTTATATATGCATATATGTAGCATTCCTTATATTAAATTCTCATGCTTTTTGTGCAGATTGAAAAATAGACAGTAGTTGGGTACAACTGACATCGCAGAACATTTATGAGACATAAATGATGGTCTTGCTCAGAAATGTGATTAATTAAGAAGAAATCCCTTGTGGGCTTCCTGCCATCTCAGCAATTCCCAGTTTAAATTGCTTTATTTAACATGCACCAGCCTTTGCATCAGGCTTTCTTACAATGCGTACTGCAAAGCAAAACTCGAACTCAGAAGCCAAACTGCTTTACTTCCAATGAATGTGCCATCTACTCAGCAACCAAAAAGCCTTAAATGCTTCAAACCAGACCCGAGATCACTGTCAGCTGAAGACAGCAGATTAATACTGTGAGAGCATGAACTGCAGCAGAGCACGGGCTTATGTCAGTGCTTGCTTGCTCACTCCACCACCAGTGCCAGAAGCATTGCAGAATCCAGCTAATCCCTAAACATAACCAGAAGTAAGAGCCTCATGACATATTTTGGACAAAATATCAACACAGATCAGGTTTGTCAAGTAACAAGTTGTTGCACTGGAAGGTCACTTTTTCAGTGCTATTTCCCTTTAACCTTTATCACCCTTGTTCACATAGATCAACCAAATAACCAGAACCAGGGAAAGTTTTCCACTAACACACCCATAAATGTATCTTTCCTCTGAAGCAATGGAAAACTTTTAAGGCACTTAGATGCCATGATGATGGGCATGGCATTAAAAAAATGTAGATAGATAAGATAAGGCAGGGGATTGTCTGGCAGAAGTCAGCAGCTGTAATTTGACAGGATGAAAATTTCCCTTGTGAATGCTGGGATAGGGGCAATGTGGCTCTCACATCTTCCATTAGCAGGGCAACAAATAGAAAATACTCTCAAAGAGTCCTGTAAAAATCACCCTGTCTCTCTAGCCGATGTCTAGAGCCACCAGGAGTGTCAAACACTCCACTCTTAAATGGGAGGCTAAGGAGTGAAAGGGACAGCATCAAGTGTTGACAGCTCATCAGAGCTCAGACGCTAAGTGAAAGCGAGATCAGTGCTTGGATTAGGACACAGCGGTAAAAACACAGCATCAAGGAAGAGACAAGATCATTAAGCACAAATTTTACAGAGAGGTAAAGCAAAAATGAATTTTGCTTGTGCATCAGCTTCTTTCCTCTAGCTGTGAAGACTCAGAGGAAAGAAAAATCATTGTAAAGTCACCCCTCGAAAACAATTAACCATCTGCTATGTCAGAGGAACACAGTGCTGCAAGGAACATGAGGCAACACCAACATATGGGAATAAAGCACAAGTGCAGGGAAAGTAAGGCAATGTTTTTAAGAAACATTCGGAAGAAACACCATTTCCCACCTCGCATATCACATACGTCCCTCAAAAAAGCCTTCTACTTCCATGCAACGCATGGCTGCATTACCATGAGACAAATTTCACCATTTTAAAATGCACACATGCTTTAAATGTTTTTTAATAATTCCAGCAGAGCTTGTTTTTTACTCCCAGGTGCGATGCCCAGAAGTCCCTTCAAGTTTAGTCAGCCATGAGCAAATTTGGATAAACTGTAGAGGCCTTATTATAATTTGCTGCTATTGTAATTAGTAAATGATGCTATGAACATCACGGCAAATTGTTACCAAATTCATGCACAATCCTTTCTCCATGTATTCCAGAAACCAAAACCTAATTTTTACTACAAGGTTTCTTTACTCACTGAAGGAGTGTCAACTCTGCCATCACAGCCAGGGTCTGTGCAGGAATGTAATTCAGGCAACTAAAACCAGGATACACTCATCCCTCAATACCAAAGTTTGAGTATAAAGGAATAACCTTCCTACAGCTCATGCACACAGAACAAGAAACATATTTTTATTTTGTCTTTTCTATGTAACTGCTGGGTAAGGCATTTTCTATAGAAAGTTTACAAAAAGATAGAGGTTTGGTTTGTTTTAATGGTCTTGAACAAGTTTCAAGTGTGATTTCTAGAGCTCAAGCACACAGGGTTAATCATGAGCTCTGGCCTCCTCATTACCTTACCATAACACATGCAAATGTTCACACATCACAAGCCCTGGCAGCTTCTATAGCCATTAATAATTTTTTTCCAAGCTTTTCTCCTTTGCTTGGTTTTTGGGTACAAGGAAGAGTCCTGGCTCCCTGCAGCAGTGAGCATTTCTGCTCATTTCTCTGGTGCCATTATTCTCAGTAAAAAAATGTTTAGCAAGATGAAAAAAAAATGTTAGCAAGACGTTTTGGCTTATACCGTCTTGACACAACAATGTTTTGCACTCTCCTATGCCCCCACCGAGCCACTGAAATGGGGAGCGGGGAAGTCCCCATCATTCTGGTACCCTGGGAAGTACCATGGTACTTCAACCAAGCTTCACCCAGCATCTGCACCCATCTCTCCATCTAAGGCAGCCATATGCATAGAGTTAAATAACAAAAAGTGTGTTGAGCTGAAGGGTCTATAAACAAAGTTATTGCACAGAACCACCCCCCAGCTGGCATCGGCAGCCTAGTGCACAACAATAGATGCTGTTTGAAGTTCCAGATTTTTTTCTGCAAAATAAACGCAGATATAAAATAAAAATCCTTCCATGACAAAACTGAGGAAGAGTTTACAGTGGAAGCAGACCAGAATATAACAAGAAAGCAGCTAGAGGTTTTATTTATTCATATGCATACGTATTTATATACGTATATATGCAAGCATTTTACATTAGCAAGAGGTTTTACTATGGGGAAAAAAAATCCTATCTTACTGGGGTAGAAAGGTCAAGGTATTTTAAATTAATTTTTCCACAATTTGTGTCTGACAGAAACTGATGCTGTCTAGGTAAGTACTGCTATCTTGGGATGAGCTCAGGGCCAGCAAAACAAGGTGATAAGGAAGGGACATCATCTCAAAACCAATAAATCTCATTCCCAGATGGCATCTTTATCTCAGAGTGCCAAAAGAAGCTAGACAGGAAATTTGTGGACCTATATCATGGTAAACTCATTAAGAGTAAGTGAGTTTGAAAGTCTAAAAAGCAAGTTAATCTGGTGCCTCTGATTAAAAAAGGACCTCAGCACTTCAGCTCCATCAGCCTAATGTTTACAATGTATAAAATAATTTAATCCACCAGAGCATTAGTCCCGTGAATATCTACGAAGGAGATAACATAACTAGCTTGCGTTTAAAAGAGGTCCCCAAGCAATGTGCTAAAACCGATGAGTGCAGCAGTGCAAGCATCGAGGCTTCCCTGGACAGACTGAGAGAGTTCCTGCTCAGAGGGTTTCAGAATAACCCCAAGTTCAGTTTTAAGGCAAAAACATGAAAGCATGGGGCAAGGGGGGAGCATTAAAGCACAGGAACTTTTCTCTAAAGCAGCCCAGTCCTCCTCCTGTGTTTCAAGAGATGGGACCTGGAGCGCAGACTGTCTCACTCATAATAATGGACCAAAACACCACCAGGAATCCACACAGAACAGAAGATCCCTGGTGCAGCAGGCTGTAGCCACAATGTCCATTTGTCCCAAGCCACCAGGGAGGGAAGCTGTGCCCCTGGCATGCAATGAGGCACCTGCTTCTGCCCAGGAGCACAAGGGAGTTTTTGCATAGTTTGGCCCCAGCTATCTCTACCTGAGTTTTGCAGCTGTGAAGACAGCACAGTAATTTTCCCCTCTGTCCCAAGAGGGTCAACACAAGATACTCCAAGCACTCGAATGCTATTGTAATACGATCAACCAAAAGCAGATCCGAGTCTCCCTAGTCCCAGAGGCAGCTGCAGCCTAGGTCTGGCAGCAGCAAAGAAATGCTTTGGCTACATCACATCCACACACCAGATATCTGTTTGCAGCTAGGTCAGCTTTTGGACCACCTTCAGCTCTGAAGTTGGTGACACTAGAGTACAGTCATCACCCTGCTCTCATCCCACCACTCAGGTATGAACTCTCCTCAGCTCAAACAACATCGGTTCTTGAGATGGGGCTAGTCAGATCACCAAAGTTAGAGATGAGCACACCACAGCCATAGGTTGTACCACTGAAACAGATCAGACACTAGGAACTCGCTCTTTGACTCTCATAGAAAGATAACAAAGTTTTTAAATTTACTGGTATCATTGGACGGATTCAAGCATTCATGGTAACCACCTATCAGATTTGTAACACTGGGTTTCCTTAGAAGTGAGAGAGGGTAAGCAAATATTTACTTTGCTATATTTTTTGAAGACAACAAAAGCCTTTTCCATGTACTTTTGCAATTGTAGCCATAAAGTATTTGTACAAGACGGAACATATTGTTGGCAGAGGAAGCATATTTTGTTCTTAAAACTAATATTTAACTAATGCTCAGAAATGCATTTATGTAATCTATGCTCTGTTACACTGATGTATTAATAATGAAATTGTAGCTCTCCAAGAAAGTAATGAACATTAACAATGGAAGTGGAATCAGAATCCTATAATGCAAGAAATACTGCTTGGTCAGCTGGACACAGAAGGTGCATCAGTGATTTGAGTAAGAACATGAAAGGACCATAACTATAATGACTCACATTGCATTTGCATAGTTAGTGCCTTTCAGCCAGAGAGTGCTCTCCAGACTTTATAAACGGCTAGCTCAGGAGGTGCCAAGCTGTTGCAGAAGGATGCTGAGCACCACCAGCTTTTGAGGGACCTCTCTAGTGAGTTAATCGGGTAGGTTCTGTAAGGCTTGTCATTGGGACATAGCAATAAATCTTCCTCCCAAAAAGCACTAGTCCTTTTGGCTCCTGTGAAGCACCCTCACCATAGACAGGTTCATTCCTACTCTGGGTACATGTGTGTTACTATGTCTTTGATGCTGGCCCATTCAGGGAGAACAGAGGTATTTTTTCATATAGATGCTTGTTCCTGCACATTGGTCCCACCAGCACATTCATGATAAGGACCACAGAGATCTATCTCTCCATTGTGCCTTGGCTCCAGGGTGACCACAGGCTCAAGGGCTGCACTCCCACTGGGGTGTGCCATGGTATCCCTTCAGGCACCTGGTCCCCTCATCATCCAGACTGAGAATTTCTCAGATGAGGCAGCAGCTCTGGCTTCTGGGGTGTTCCTAGGTTTCCTTACCATAAAAAGCAGGGAGAAGAGTGGATCCTCACTCTGACACAAGCCTGGCTGCTGCAGCAGCTACCAAGCATGGAAGCAGTTGGTAGCCTAAAGGCAGTCAGAGTGAATCGTACATTTTATAACAATTTAGACATACACATAGAAATCCATTTTTTAAAAACCTTATAAAGTAATTTGTGCCCAGTTGTAATGCTGCATGTAGCCTTATAGGCTAGGCAGCTTTTTAGTATTTGATAGAATAAGAGACTGAAAGTGTTAGCCAAATAAAGGTATGTTGGAATTGCATCCTTCCCCTGTTTGCTTGAAGGCAATATGGGCTCATGAATAACTATAGTTTGATAAACATCAATATTTCTATCAACTGTTACTGACCAGGTACTCAGATCATGAAACCCAAATATAGATATTTCTAATTTCCTGCTGAAAGAGGTGAGTGGACTTTCTATGTCCTAGATCAATAACCAGTTGAGGCACCTTTAAAAACAGTAGTGCTAAATGAATCCTCCCATGCTACACATTATGTCTTGAGGACAGTTTTCTGGTAGTCTGGAGTTTACTAAAGGTTGGGGTCCCTCCTCCCCCTCCCCCAGATTTCAATTTTCTTTGATTTTCCATGCATGAGTGGCCAGGCTGAATGAGCAGATCTGTTATCAGCTGCAAGGAGTCTGGGCTTACAACTGTTGACTGATAACTCTCTGCAAAACCCCCACCCAGTGCACCAGGTCTTGCTTCCCTTTGCTTATCCTCCTTAGGGATCCCAGACTGAAGTTTTGCTTGAAGGAGCCTCTACCCCGGCGCTCGCTCCTCTCAGTGGCTTCCCCACGCCTGTGTGACAGACCCAGGGTTCAATGATAAACCAAGCACCGGGCTGCAGTGCTGGATTTTGCCAGATGAAGACACAGAAGAGTTTTGTATCCCAGGGTAAAACTATAATATATTGTTTGCCAGCAAATGGTATCCATGATTTTGATTCTTGTGCCTTCTTCAGCAAGAACAGTGGGTACATGCAACTAAAAGCAAACAAGGATACAGTTTACACTGCTAATATCTCTAGCAGAAGAGCAGTGTGTTTCAGACATACAGCCTATGACTCCTCCGAGACAACCCGTCGCCTTGGTGGTTTGATTTCCCAGATTCAAAAGGCAGTATTTCCAGAACAAAAAGCAACCGAGCAATTCTCTGGGAGAAAGTGCAGTGGTAGGAAGCATCTTGTGCACACGCACAAACCAAACCATTTGTTTCGTGTCAAGGGAATCATTGTCAGCCAAGACCCTAGAGATGGCAAATTGAATTGTCTGTTCTGCATATACTAATGGAAGTGCAATGTTAAGTCAAATAATGCCCCGAGATGATGTGAGGTTGAAAAGCAAGCTGTTAACACGGAGAGGGGCTGGGGGTACTTTTCCATTTGGAACATGCTTTTGTATTTTTTTCCAGACTTGGAGGATTAGGGTGATAAAGGGATAGGATTTGCTAGGAGTATTTTAGCTGACTAACGCATGGAAACAATGCAGATTGCTCGCATCATCTTTGCAGATTAATCACCAAAGCTTTTTTTTTTTTATTTGCCTACGGGTAGGAACTGTGCTGGTAAAGAAAATGATACGAAATATTTTCCCAGACTGAAGTTATCTATATAAACTTTATACTCCATTTTACACAGAAGAAATAAGGGTAAAATCCTCAACTGGCTTCTGCCATACTTGAAAATTTGATATTTCAATGCAACCATTTTAACTACTTATGTTAGTTAGTCAAAGTGACAGTGAAAACTGAGGTTGCCAAATTGCACAACATCTTTCCTTCTAGACAGACAACAAATCTTAGAATGCCTATGCATGTATTTCAAAATATTTATTTGAAAACAAGAAGTTAAGGTGGTAAGCCTAGGGAATTATGACATTTTAAACAAAGTTTAAATTAAGTATTACAGGTAGAGAGTTTCCACCATAAAAAGTAATTTTGTCATAGTCTTACTGAATCCAGTAAGAGTTTCAAAAGATTCAGTAGGAATGGAAGAACTCATTTAGCAAGAACTTCCATACAGTTCCCCTGTATACATTTGATTGTCTTTGATCAGTGGGTTAGAGCTGATGATTTGCACTTTGCTTCTCCTCAGTTTCAGGTATCAACTTTGAAGCACAAGGATGCGGCTGCTGTGTTAGAGATGGCAATTTTCTTATTCATAAGGGAAAAAAATCCACACTGATTGTCCAAAACTAAAAGGTGGTCAATCTTGTATAAACCTATTCATCCTGCAACTAGCATAGGTGAAAATTTTTTATTTTTTATTTTTTTTAAATGTTGCTCCACAAGGGATCAGCTCTGCCACGTGCTGTTGCATGGATGAGGCAGGATAAGCAGGGACCCAGCATGTGGTGGGCATGGGCTGGGAAATGGGGACAGCCACTTCCCAAACTGCAGCCAGGGCTCCTCACCACCCAGTCTCTGTTGTGCTGCTCTGAAGATCACGCCTTGAGGAAAGCTTCCCCGCTGGTTTAGCAGCATTTCTTGGGCCACTCTCCCACCATAAATCCCCAACTGGCTTGTCAGGAAGAGGAAGTCAACCAGAGTCAGAGGAACAATGAGAGCCTTGGACCACCAACCCCGGGATCAGCAATGCCTGCACGATCCAGGGAGATGCACGCTGCTGAGACCCTACACAGGCACTGATATCAGTGAGAAAGTTTTCTGATTTATAGTCTTCATTCCCATACTGGAGCTTGGACAATGGCCATCATGTCTGAGGCCTTTTCTTCTAGTCAGGTGTTTGTTTCACAGCTCTCCTGTGCTCCAAGAGCTTTCTAGTTTAGGTTGGCAACACTGACCGTGCATTTTTTATCTCTTTACAGATAAGGCTTTTCACTCTAGCAATATTTACATCATGATCTTCTTGCTTTTCCATTTACAGCCTCGTGCTTAATTCTTTCATAACATCTGCAAGGCATTGACATCCAGAGCTTCGCATAGGAAAGGCCTCTTGTGATCCATTTGTCTCTTGGGCACTGTCCTGCTCCACTTAATTTCAATGGGGCCTTTGCTGGTAACATCAGCTATAGACTACCAGAGAGCCTCAGACTGCAAGTGTTTAACACATCGCAGCCCAGAGGGTAGCTTCTCTTCGTTCACTCTTAAGCCAGTGACAATTTTAGTGAACAAAAACGCTCCCTCTGCAGAGGCTGCTCCAGTTTCCACTCTTACATTCAGATTTGTGAGAAATTCCCAGCTGCCCACCACCAGTGCTGGAAGTAACATCCATTTTGGGGTGATCACTGAACACCAGGTAACACATACTCAAAGAGTGGGAAGGGTACTTGTTTTAGCTATCCTCTAACCCCCGCCCCTGACTAGAAGAGCCGTAAGTAGCAAATGCACCCCACGGGCTACACTCAGGCCAGAAGCAACATCACATGTACCAAGCGAACATTGATAACGAATAAAATATCCATTATATTCAACCTCACAATGCTATGGTTAGATATCATAAGTGATGGACCTAAAAGCAGTTTCCCTTGCCTTGCCTCATATGCAGGGCCTGTTTCCTTCTTGCCTTGACTATTGTTTAATTGAGTCAATCTTTGCAAAGTAATTTTTACGTTTTACGCATGCATACTCCATAGGCATAAATTAAAACATGCGGAGCTGGGAAGTCAAACCCCTCAGTTTTTTCCTGTTCCTAGGATATCTTTTCTTCATGCCTCAAATTCTCCAAACCCCTCCCTAGTCTCCTCAACATCCATCTTGCAGGTGCTGTGTAATGACAGCTGGACAGCCATCACAGGCATTTTTCACAGCCATCGTCAGCATTGCTCCTAAACTTTTCCAGAGGGAATTGCTGATGAGGTTGCAAGTCCTTTTCAAGATGACCAAGAAATACAATAGCCTTCTTTGCATCCTCCAGCTCTGAGAAACCTCTTTGGTAAGAGCCCAAACACAGGGGGGTCTGCAGTTCTTGAGAAAGCCTTAAAGTCTTCATTCAGAAAGTTCAAGAAAGCAATGGTGTTTCCAAAGGGAAGTGAAAGCATATAGACAGCTGATGTGCCTTTTAGGGCCTTTGTGGCATTACTACCCCAAAAAAAAGAAGCCACAGATCACTCAGTATTTCTGTTCCTTGAAAACTCTGAGATTTTGAGAGTGTTCTTCCTCTGGTGCAAAAACTAACCACTTTGACATATAATGTCAAAGGAAAAGATGGCCTATTTTTCATCTAAAGAACATTTCCATTTGATTTCCGCACAACGGAGTATCCTGCCACAACACCTGGAGCTCCCAGACCCCTCAGGAAATCTTGCAACTCCCCAGCTGCCTGCACACAATCACCCAAGTCAGAGGGTATTTACAGTAGCCCCTGCCCCACAGCAGGCACCCACAAGCAAGCCCCTCCATGCCTTAGTGGGAATGGCATAGTTCGAGAGGTCTCGAACAGCAGTTTGTCTTATCTAGAGAGTCCATAGCAGTTTTGATATGACAAATAGTGCTGCCCAAAGGATAAAGGGCACTGTGGCTTTCTGACCTCCTGGAGAAGTTTCAAGAGCAGAGCAGAGAGGTGTTCATGTCCTGCTGATTCAGGGCCACAGAAGGTAAGTTCTGCTACAGGATGCGGCTGTTCCACCCCAAACAGAATCAGTGCCCAAGGGCTCATCATTTACTAGATTAACAGAAAATGGGGTCTTAAAGCTGCTTGCCCAGGAGAACAAACTTTCTTCTTTGGGAGGCACAGGCTGCATTTCTGCAGCCTCATTGAGGTGGAAGAGGACTCAGAAGGCATCTCTGCATTTCTCCCTTTGTGCCTCAAGGCTTTCCCCTCACCAGCAGGAATTTGTCCCAGAGCTGCACCTGCAGCACAGCTATCATCTCTCAGGGCTGCTTTCAGCCAGGCTTGCACCCCACCAGCACTAGCAAGGAGGTAATAACTTTCTTTGTGGTAGCAGATTAGATGATAGGAAACCTTGGTGACTGTTAAAGATATGTCAGGGCAGGGGAAATTTAGCCAATGCCCAATTGCCCAGTGCATTGAGGCTTAAGCGAAGCTGTCAGCCACATATTATTTTAATTCTGGGGAAATTAGGAGACTTTTCAGCAGGCCATTTCATGACACATTTGGGGGCCACTTTTTAATCCTATTTTTGACCCCAGTGGCAGGACAGAGAGATTGAGTACCAGCCTCCTGTTAGCAGAAGCAAAAACCATGTGTCCTATTCCCCAAACATAGCATTGAACTTTTCCCCTAGACCTCCATGGGTCAGTCAAATGGAATAAACAAATAAAGATCTTTTAGCTGACTAACTGGAAAGTATTTTTCCTCTTAATAAAAATACGCTGAGCAAGTACTGGGGAGATAGGGGGAGTCTTTCCAGAGCAAACTCTATGCACTTATTTCATCTTTTGTTTGACATAGACAGGCAATTTAAAAGAAACCCATTGCAGAGCAGCGTACAACAGAGGAGCTTCATCCTCAGCCTGTCATTGATCTCAGCTGTCTATCCTTGCAACTTTGTCATCAGTCATAGTGACCATGTCACAGGCACAAACATCATTAGACTTGGCTCAACCTCCATCCTGCCTCATGACCTGCTCTACGCTAATGTTCTCCTCCTGATAATTCAACTATCTTATTCTTTATGCCAGGAAAGGTATATTATTACATGCTAGAGTACTAACCTCACAGCGTCTACAAATCCAGTGGGACTTTGCTAGAGGATGCCAACTGCTTTCAAGAGGCAAGAACTCACACAGGACCACTCTTGCTTCAAACAACACAAAGGCCAATGTTACGCTTACCTAAGTACTGGGGAGTAAAAAGTTTTAGGCAGGGAGAAGGGGTTGGGAAGATGTTTTTCTTGCACATGCCACCAAGTCACGCATCTCCCAGCATAGACAGTCTGCAAAGCAGCAAGGACTAGTGTGCCCAACAAGGAGACCATATTACCCCAACTCCTGCACCATGCTAAGCACACACTTTGCACACCCCAGAGAGCTTTGTATGTGCCTTGCACATAAAGGCATTTTGACACACTCTTTGCTATTGTTTTTACAATGTCACATCACCCTCATGAGCCCTCGACATTTTACTGTGGATCCTGCTGAAATCAGTGTCTTCACACACATGCTATACACAGCGTGGGACCTCTGCCATAATGCTGCAAAGCCGTTTAAAAGGTACAGGGGACAAAGCCTTGCAAATGTACTGGTTGTCATTACAGCTTTAGAGGGAAGAAAGCTGCTTCAGATACCACAGAATTCTTGATGAAAGAGCTAACAGCCTGCAGGAAAACATCACCTCAACAGTGCTTGATCCTTTAACCTAAATGCCTGGTACCTACTTGTAGGCATAAAGTCAAAGGAGAACAACTTAGTACATTCAAAAATAAGACCAGTTCTCTAGTTAAATCACAATATCAAAAAAACGGAAACAAACTTCAAAGGAAGGAAGGAAAACATAGCCCAGAAGTAAATATGTTCTGTGAAAGTTGCCACAAAATGCCAAGTTCTATCTTACAAAGCACTAACCAGAAGTCTTTAAACCTTCAGACGCCAGCTTATCCAACACACTACTCTGCTCTTCTCAACTCAGGATATGTGAGGATACTTAAGGAATGCAACCCAGATGTTTATGCTTTTTTCAAATTTAAGCCTTTCTGAAACACTAAACCGGTAAGATGAGTAGAGTTTTTCAGCCACCAGACACCACTCTGTTAATTACAAAGCAGATAGGTTTGTCTGGCTGAGCTGGGAAAAGGCGGGAGCAACCAGTCGTGCTAATGAATACTGAAATAGAATATTCAGCAGGTAGTTGTACTTGTCAGTATCATGCTTGACCTTTAAATTGGATCACAGTCCTCCATCTTCCCATCCAGGGAAGATCTTTTCCCAAGTTAATTTCAGTAAGGTAACTTCTGTTGCGGCTCCTGACTCATGCAGTCCACAGCAGAAACCACGATGTACATCAGCTATTGGGGAAAGCGTGTTGCCAGAGGACTGCCGAGAAGGTGGTTAATCTGAAAGTCAAATTCCAACACATTGCCTGGGTCTGACTTGTTTCTGGGCTCACAGATGTGGACAAGCCAAAAAAAGAAAGAGGCAGTGAAAATAATTACTGTCATTATTTCTTGGCAACCACTTTCCCATCTATATCATTTGGTATATTCTTGTATTTTACATATCTGCAGATAGTTTTAAAGGTATTACTGGTGTTTGGACAAGTGGAAGTAAACCAGATGCCTTGGCTTGGCACCAGCTTCAAGTTTTTCCCTCAAATTGCCCATTTCTAGTAAAGGTTGTGACCAAAAGAATGGTGGTGATTTTACTGGGACAAGCACAAGACAAGTGGACTGCACTCTGAAATACAGAAACTCCCTTAGGACAGTGTTCTCTACTGATTAAAGCTGTCTAAAGCAGCTCACATCAGTGCCACTTTTGATCCATTTTTCTGTCAGGTTTGAACCATGGGCACAGGAGCAGGAATAACTCTGAGCACCGACTCTCTCCCTTTTGCTTCATCTCTCAGAGGCTCCACTCCAGCACAGTCCTTCCTGAGGCATGCTGGAGCCAGGTTCTCTTCAGAGCCCAGTCACTGCTTTCCCTCCCAGTGCACAGCAAAGACAGACACAGCATGTCTGAGTGTGTATGGCTTTGGACTGGGAGTCCAGAACCTCGCTTTTTAGTGCTAAATTGATCTTACAGCTACTGAGTACCATGGATGTCCACACTGCTGTGCTACCCTGCAGTTTTCCTTCCTGCCTTCCATCTGTGCCCTCTACTCCTCCAAAAGGCTCTTGAGGGATCATAGTTTCTGCTAGAAGCTCTAGATGCTCTGGTAATGCAAAAAATTAGTAAACCACAGAAAAGGTTCAGGATTTTTACTCCATTACCTCTGTTGCTGCCCTTTGGGGAAGGAAAGCCCTTATCCTGCTAAGCAGGTAATCCTCAGCAAGGTAAGGTGTTCACTCAGAATACAAAGTCCTAACACATGTAGTTACTGCATGGGGGTTTTTTGCAAAGGCTAAAAACCACACTTTTTTTCATAACAAATCGCAGTAATAAGAGCACAGCTTGGAAAATACTGAATTGGCATTTCTAGAGCCTCTTGACTGTCCCATTTTGCTCTAGAAGAGCTATCTTCTTAGCACTGTCCTACAAAAACATAGTATGTGTTGCATCACACATTTAATAGGAGAAGAACAACATTTATACTATTTCATATGAATGAGACATGAAGAAAAATAAAGTGTCTTATGGATAACTCAACAAGCTATTCATCTAACTGGGCCTTAATTTATTTGATCTATAATAACAAAATATTTCCTCCTTTAATTTAATTCCTTAAATTCACCAGACGACAGGAGAATATTGTAAGCAGAAATTCTGTACTAGAAACCACATTCCAGTGGTATTGAGAAATCACTTTCTTGTGGTGGAACTAGAAGCCTGCTCTTGGAGATGCAAGGATTTCTTTTTCTATGCAATAGTTTTCAGCGTGGTTGAGATGTAGTGTACATTACAGAACAGACCTTATTTTGGATGCCGGAGAACCTCATGGGTAGTAAATCTTTTTTCTTAAGCAATTAAATTTCTGGCTTTAATCTTTCATTCTCTTGATAGAAGTGGTTTCCTGGATCAGGCTGAAAGCCAGAAAATAATCTGCAAAACAAAGGTTCCCCCCAGCTCTAAACTACATTTAATATTTCTCTTTCACTGCAATCATCCCTGCTGTTTTGGTTTTTTGGGGTTTTTTTTTTAATCTTTTTTTTCTTTCTTCACTGTATTGTAAGAGACCAATTCACAGCTGGGGAAAAATGAGCAAGTTTCAGGACACACTGTCTTAGAGACCTGAAGCATCTGTACACCCCAAATCTCGCCCTTTTTATTATTCATTAGGGCAAGCGTTAAAGCTGGAAGAGATAGTCACAGCCCTCATGCCTTTCTCTCACCTTCAGAATCTCAATTACAACAACACTAATCAAGAAATCCACATCTATCACTACTTCTCCCGTCTAGTCTCTCCTTTCATATTCAGGGGGAGAAACCCACTGAATGCTGGCATTCCAGTTGATCCTTCTATCTGTAAATGAAAGATTACTAAAAAAATAAGAGACTGCCAGAGTAATAGTAACTTTATGAACTAGAGGGTCCTGAGACATTTTGCTTAAGCAATTAAATGAACTAGAAAGCATTTGTTCAGTAAGACACCATTGCTTCCTATTAAACCTACACTTTCTGCTCTGTAGCCACATTGTCTGCTGGTGTGGCTTCCTGTAGAGATATGCATTACCCTTGCCCCTTCCAGGGAGTGCTCATTCCATTAGGAGCTCTCCGACAGACATCATCCAGGGCCATATTTCAAACTAACACAGAGACTGGATTGGATTGAGACACACATCAAACTGTGAACCTGAAACCCCCTGCCAGACAGTTTTGCGTGTCAAGTAGTACATTCCGCATTAGCACAGGCATCTCCGCATATCAACATGTTAAAGACTTGTCCTTTCTGATTACGGGTATTGACTCTTCAGAACTTCAGAGACAGTAGTGAGGTTTAATGCAGGTCCTCAAAGCACTCAAATTCCCTACTGGATGTTGAAAAGGGAATATTACACATACACACCAATACAAAATGCATTACATATTCCAGTGATGTCTTGCACAAAAGAAATACTCCTTAATTAAAAGGAGTTCTCCCTTTGTTACAATTCTAGAAATGTCTAGAACATTATGGGACTTGGCATTGGGAAACAAGTTTTCATTAAAAACACCACTTGTGAGATACAACTGCTCTCAGACCACATGACAATTCTCAGTTTTTCAGACTTCAGTATGTGGCTTCTACCCCTTAATAGATTTTTTTTTTTTCAGGTTTGATCAAGTGAACTGCTGAGCTGTTCTTTTTCCTTCTGCTTCCATATTACAATAAAGTCAGCATGATCCCACAGACCTTTAAGCTCCTGTTTGAACCTTTAACCCTCAGGATGTTACAGCAAGATGCCCAGAATTATTTAGTCCATATAAACTATCTGCATTTCCTCTTTATGGCCCCTTGTTCAACGCACAAAATATGAGACCATATACCAAGCAGTATCATACGTGGACAAGATCAACAGTCTTGCCCCTTCTGTGGGCTAACAAAAATCCTGTAACACATTTCAAAACAGTTGTAGACAAAAAGGCTATTTCTCTGATGTCCTTCCTAGACTCTCCAGCAGCAGTTCTGCATCCACATCTTTCTCTTCCAAGCATCAATTAATGCAAAATGTTTTCATAAATGAAAACAACTAGGAAGATTTCCTAAATCAGAGCCAGAGAATATCCCATCATACTTGTTTAAAGTCAGTGATGGTACCTGTTAGCACTGTTGACTGGATATGCTACTGAAGGAGGTGATAGGATTAGATCAGTAGCCTTAATTTATCAGGAGGAACAGCCTATTGACTTCAAAAAGCTCAGCCACTGACAGAAGATAGTTGTCATATTTGCTTAATGATTTCAGGAAAATAAATAGCCGTCTTGAGTTCTCTAGCATCTGAGAAACCGAGCAAGCATCTGTAGCCATTCATTAGATCAACTCTTTGTCCAAGACACACACCTTTCATGTTGCTGTGATCCTACAAACAGGATCCAGAAACACAATGTAGTACTCAAGTTATAGATTTGCTTCACACAGAAGATGCCGAAAGGACAGTCAGAACCGGAGACCATGCGTGTTTTAAGGGAAGCATGGCTCCAAATAGGTCAAATAAGTAATTGGATGGTAATACAATTGTGTGAGATTATATTAAACTCTACAGTTACTCATTTTATTACATTTTGCTGTAAGCCACTGAACCAATGATCTATCTAGATTGAAGTTTATTTGGTTAAGTTTCAAAACACACAGAAAATGAACATTTCAGTGCTATCTTTGGCTTTTGTACCTAGGACAGAGTTCAAGACACTCTAGGCTAGATTTCAAAGCTATTGAGTCTGTAGGAAGTGGTAGGTACCTAAACACCCTGAAAACCCAAGGCAGGGCTACTCCAGTGTTAAACGCTAGCTTAAACATAGACTCTTCCTACACATCCCTTGTTGTGCTTTTACAGAAGCAGATGCTCTCTCAAGGAACTGCTATGGTGTGCCCCCCTGCAAGGTTCAAGCCTAAAACATGCCCACACTATACTTGGCTAGGGAGTGCATTAGTACCTGTAGAGGAGCTCCACAAAAATCACCAGACAGCCCAAATCTAGATTTCAATGCTTCAAATCCAGAAGTTTCAGCCTAAACAGCTGGAGTATTTAATGGCTAGAACACATGGCCCATTTCAATATGGCTTGAAGCTTAAAGCAAAAGAGGAGCTAGCAGTAACTGACTTCCCATGGCTTCCCACACAGCTATTTCTTCTTATGATATGAGGTTCATCTTAGCAAGTCTCTGCACACATCATGAGAAAGTACATCAGCTAGCCACCGCCTAGAACAGCTCATGGTTACCACGGCACTTACCTTCAGCCCAGCACCCACAAAAGCAGAGTCACAAGCTATTCTGCCTGCATGGTCTTGCCAGAATGCACTGGGACAAAGTTTCTGTTCTCATTTGTCCAAATCTCATTTTCTGCTATCCGTAAGAAGCTGGAAGACATCATTCATGCCAGGATTAGACCATCCTTATTCTGCAACACCACACTTCCCATCTCACAGTGAGTTCTGGGTGTAAGTGCCACAGAACAAGTGACAACTCCCAAGCATCTCAACAGCCTGTTCTGCTTTAACAGCAAGAGGCTGCTAACTGCTCTGCAAATACCCACTACTTGATGCAATCAACATATCTGTATGTTTAGTTTCATTGAAATAGTCAAAAGTTGCTCTCCAACTGATGCAGTAAACACTGCTGCATACTTGCAATGGTTTCCTAATTTGTTGCACTACTTCTATATGAGAGCATTACTACTTGCTCTGCCAAAGCCCTAACAAAATCCCCTGGTGGTAAAAATCTAGTAAAATCACCTGGAATAGATTTACTAGAGTGATACTTTGGCTTTTTAGTGCAGTGTATTCCCCAGATAAATTTGCAAGGAAGTATTATTCCTTTTCCACTTCCAGCCATCTTGATTGTAGCTGCACTTGTGCATTAGTCACCCTAGAAGGATTTGTCTCCAAGAAGGGTCAGTTCTTTGAAATCCTAAGTAAGCCATCTGGTTAGACCCATAAACTTTCTAGAAGCCATAATGAGAACAAACCCACAGGTGCTGATGGGAAACATCTCAGTCAATCCACTGACCACTGAACTTGACAGGGCACAGACAAACTGACAAGAGGTGCTCACCCACCCATGTGGTCAAAGAACCAGCTGCATGCCAGTATCACACTGGGCTCTGCTGTATTCTGGCTACCACAGGAGGCATTACGTGGATTTACTCAGGAAATGCTTGCTTCAGGCAACGTCATTGCAGGGAAAGAAACTGCTGGACAAGATATGCTAAGATAGTGATTAAAGAGCAAAAGTTTTTCTGTGATCATTTTTATTCTCCTCAGACAGAACATAAAGTTAAATCTTATTTACAGGGAGGCCTCCATTTTATTCCTCTCAATCTTCACAGTCCCTCTTACCCTCTAAAATCCACATACACACCATTAGACAATAAGCTCAAGGATATCAAACAGCAGGCAACTAACATTAACAACTGACTCAGCTTTCCCTTTCTTTCAGCAGTTATTTGTGGTCTTCTTGAGCAGACTTTAGAAGAGAAACAAGGATCTGAATACGTACCAACTAGCAAAAAATAATACACACCTAAAAGGGAAAAACAGAGTTGGATGTGACTGCGGAACCTATAGTCAACCTGTATTCAAAGCTTTGCCATTCACAGGCACTTTCACTCACTTCCAGCAAGTAGAATGGCAGTAGTCAGTTGTCAACTTCTGTATGTGTGTCTCCTGGTTACTCTTGACTATGTATGTTTTTCTTATAAGTCATTATGTCAAATGCCAGGACTTTGGCATTTCACTATTCCAGACCTCAAGAACCATGTTCAAGTCAGAGTAGCTTTTATAAAGCAATGCAAGATTATTTTCTTCTTTAAGGGTACCATCTAGAGTTTGGAAGTGGTTATGCTGTCCATCAGTCAACAAGATAGTCTAAAGTTGTTACTAAAAGTGGAAAGTAGCTACTGGAAGTTATTTGCCGTGATTAGACCCAGCAACAACTCTGTGATCTCCATTCTAACAAGGCAGCAATAATTCTGACACAGTCTGAAAAATTAAAAATCTCTGCTCATTTGTATTGGAAGCTTTGTTTTCCAATACAACGGACTAGATGCCATAGTAACGTTTTTACCAAAACCAGTGGAAAGCACTGCAGGAGTTTCAGAAAGGCGTTATGCATTGTAATGAAAATATTTTATCACGTTTTCCAATCATCTGTTGCTTTTGTTCGCACAGAGCCAGTTATTAGCAAGTATCCCGTTCATCTGAAGAAGATACATTTCCACTCCCAAAGGCTTTGCTTGAAATACAAGTAATCAGAAATTGTTGCTGTTCCAAATAAAGGCTATAAAGATGCACAAATTATTGCTTTCTAGCTGGCATAGATGCAATATTGTTTAAGAAATAAAGGCTAAAGAACACACTTAGCAAATCCGCAGGCATGCACATTCCACATACACACAGAAATAAACCAAGCATCTCTAATGTCCTCTCTCATCACTCAAGAGGGAGATGTGAAAACTTCACTCACAATATTGCCACAACAAGAGCAGCATTCACCTTCTGCTCCTGATGGGTGGTGATTTACAAGCCCAGAGTGACGGTCTTGTTACCGCACACGGAGACAGGCTCCCCGTTTAGACTTGTGCCAGGCTGAGCTTCAGGACCCTAAGAGGGCTCTCAGTTCCCTGCACAATGGGAGGTCAAAAACCAAGCCAAACAGAGGATGTTCCTGGCAAGATACCACTGAACTGCATGGAGGAAATTGGTTAAAAAAAGATAAATTGAGAGGGTGCATAGTGTTTTCAAACCAGCATTTTAAGTATGCTGTTCTTTGAACTTTGAAGTCAACCTGAAACAAAAGTACATGCAGAGCAACACTCCGCAAACAGCCCCAAGCTTCATAAGTTACCCAATCCCTGTCACCAGGACCATCAAAATGAAAGTCCTGGGAATAAGAGCTAGGTGAGAGTTGTGCAGCACAAGTCCTGCTCCAGTTGTCTGATGGTTTAAAGACAACAAGAAGCAAATATAAGCAAGTCTCCTGAACACTAATGTTGCACACAGAATGGCACCACTAGCAAAATGCTTACACTTGCATTTCAGGGAGGCAAGGACTTTATACACACAACCATTGAAAACAACAACATGTCTCCGGAAAGGACTATTGCCAAGGTAAAACCTTTTCTCAGAGATCAGTCCTTGATTCTCCTTTCCCCCCAACAGAGAAGCCAGCCAACTGTTTGGTGTGAAAACAAATTCTCCCAGTGTGGCCACAAGCTGAGCTAACACAAGAAACATTTCCTCTTGCCCAACTTCTGCAGATGATGGGACTTAGTCCCAGGGCATTGTATTTAGTTTCAGTCTAGAGCTGCAGATCAGCCCGAGGTTGGGAATCCCACCCACGCCCTGGTATGAAGGAAACGGTGTTGAAAGGAAAGCATTTTTGAGGACTAAACATTTAGCTGTTTAGGGTATAAACCATGTAAAGGAATTTAGCCAGAAGTATGTATTCAGCTAGGGGCATAACATACAACTTCTCTCAGTACATTGTAATTGGTTTTGTTAACAAAGTTTAAAGAGGAGGAACAATTTGGTGGCATTTCAAAAAGAGGCAGCCCGTATTTTAACGGAGCAATTCAGATTCAATGAAGTGTGTTTGCATTTATTTACCTTTGTCTTGGTGTAAAACTCAAATCCATTTAGGCAGCTATCCTTCTGGGTAGCAGTTCTGCTGTGAAACAGCAAACAATGGTGCAGGCACACACACACACGTACAAATTCATGCTGAATTTACAAAACAGTCACCAGATTTTGGCCAGATACGAGCCATCTTCAAAGATGCATGGTTTAATGCTACTGCTTCAAAACTAAAGCTGGGACCCTGTTCTTCAGTGCCCAGATAAGATCACCCATGCGGAACACGTGGTACCTCCATGGTGTTGCAATGCAGACACACAGTCATCCTTAGGGCCATGCAGTCATGGACAGTCAGATCCTCTCTCACAGTATGATCACTCACACAAAGTCAGAACACCATACAGAATATTTTTGCACATGCCTCAGTGAGCCAGTGGGTGGTGGGGGGGGTAAGAAATGCAAAAAAACACCCCAAAACACCCAACTCTCCTTTACATGGCCTTTTCACTTTAGAAGTAAAACCCACAATGAGTTTGAAGATTTACATCAACCTTGCAAGGCTTTCTAGGGACTTCAGAGCACCATGGCTATAACACAAAAAGTTTACATGCAGATGATGTAAACCCAAAACCTGAGGAGTATTAGGTGCCTAATGGGATACTGAAGAGTGTCTGCATTATGCCTACACTGCAATCACTACCATAACCACAGTTCAGTGCATAGGTATTCTAATACAAAATTCAGCTGAGTACCAGGATTTCAGCATTTAGTCTTGACTGAGCTCTGACTTAAATTCTAGGTAGGCAGCTTATAGTTCAAGTACAGCTATAGTGTACGTCAAATACAGCAGCTGCTATAGTCTAAGAAAAATACAGATGGGCCTCCATTTCCAATTTCTATGGAGCTTTGAAGTCCAGTTTTGAGATCCAACTAGGAAAAAAATTGGCTCTGAGAATGAGGATTATTTGTGAGGACTAAACATTTAGCTGCTAAGAGTATAAAGCATACAGTAATCTAGCCAGCTCTATGTGCTAAACTAGGAGAAGAACATCCAACATTAGGAAGCAACACAGGTACTTATCTGTAGAGGTACTTATCTGTACAGTAAAGTATTAAAACACCTATGAGGAACATTCAAACTTTTTGAGAATCAGGCACCAAAATGCATAGCCTTTCCTATGTGTTAATTCAGCTAAACAAGCAGAAAAAGTGATTAAGGGCTGGAGGAAAAATAAAGGAACTTGTACTTTCATTAAATCTAACCACTTTTTTTCCCCCCTCCCCTTCAAATACGCAAGATTTCTGCTCGCAGTATCCTGGGACATACAATGGGAGAAATGAGACAAATTATGTGATATCTGTAAAATTATGTCACTGTACCCAGCACCCACATACAGAGACTCACTGAACCAATTTAGGGGGCCCTGTTCATGCTGGTATTTGCAGGCAAAAGTCTTCATCACTCATTCTCCTGGCACCAGCCAGGACCCTAGAGTTTTCAGAAGTTTATTATTCCCGTTCCCAGTACAGTGTTTCACTGATGCATTTAAACAGCCTCCAGTGCAAAAAAAAAAGCAGACACATGCTTATCACTGCCTGGGTGTGATGTCAAACTAACACCAGTCAGCTCTGAGGGAAGGTCCAAGCCCGTAAAAGCTGAGGGGAAAGAGGGAGGGAACCACGCAACCAGTCCAGCACAGGCAACAAAACTCCCAGGAGAGGAGGCATCCAAAACGGAGCTCGCTCAAGGCATTTTTTTAGCAGCCAGCTCTGTGGAACCAAATTGAATTGCCTCCAACACAGCTTTGTCAGCTGTCCCTTCCCATGTTGGCTCTGCACAAAGTTTGAATGCCTGAAGTATTTTCTAGTTACTCAAGGCATTGAGATGGAATGGGAGCTAGACATCCAGGTGCCTTCAAGAAGTCTTAACAAGTAACTTCAGACTTAGGATTGTTAACATTTCTTTTAGCTTTATACTTCCTGGCTCAGCCTCAAAATTGTTTAGTCACACATTATTTCTACCCTCTTCCTCCTCACTAAAACTTTTACTCTGCTTTCTCCTATCAGTCTCCCCAAAGGCAAATCAGCTTTCCACTTACCTTTTATCCCCAGATGACTTGCCTTGTAGTCAGAACAGTCTGCCTAAATCAAAAGAACAGTATCCACAAAAAACTAGCACCTAGTTATCTCCACCTATCCTTTTCTACACAGACCTCCCTCAGCCTACAGCATTTTACTGCTCATTCAGGGAGCTTCAACGCTCTCAAAACTTGTATTTATCAACACAGCCCTCAAGGATCTTCCTAGCCATCCACCATTTACATTCACACACTAACTCAGAACAAACTGACCCCACAGCCCCTTACAGACTTAACACCCAACCCCCACCAGCTACACAAGCCTCCCAGCCTTTCTATAGGCTCCTGCTGGGCCTGTGCTAATTCATATCAGCTGTAGATTAGAACCAGCCTTCTCCCAGCTGATGCTGTATCAAGTCATCTCATCCTGAGATAGCAGAGCTTAGTAGATGCCATTATTTTTTCTGACTGTTTCTTCTTCTGAAAAAAACCACATGGTGTCACCTTTCTAAGGGTTCTTCCCTGGTTTGTTAGGGAAAAAAGATAGGGACCCTTAAAGGAACCAAAGAAAGCATCAATTTCTGCTCTAGGACTATGTGATGTGTCTCCTTACTTCCCTGTGGGAGAAACTACTGTTTCTCCTTACAAAAAACAGAGAGGAAAGACCCCAAAGTCTCTCTTCTTCCCAAAAGAAGGCATTGACTTCTTCAATACTCAAAGGTGAGGACATATCAAAATCCATCCCAAATGAGGAAAACAGTTAAATCTACACAAAAGGAGGTATTCATTCTCACTGAAGTCAACAGGATCAAAGTGTGCAAGTTTTTCTGAAGCAGACCATTAGGTCTGACTGAGCCCAGAAACACAAACCTTTGCACACCTGGAGGTATGGATCTGTGTTTGTAAATAGTACTTGTACTGCCTTGATTCAACAAGGCTGTTGTCCAGCTGCTAACGCACTGCTCTAATAAAGTGAAGAAGGGTTTTGAAATTCACTTGGATAAAAATTGGGCCAGAGCTAAAGGACATTGTCAGAAGCGTTGCTTAGTAAGGATCTGGATGACTGAGATTTAATAATGGATGATTAGAAAAGCATTGCTGCACTTCAACAGTTTGAATAGTACCACTACAACCCCAGGAAGAGTAATTCAAGTTTGTGCTAACCAGTACCAAAGGAAAACCATTTTCATGAGTTAAGGATCAACCAGTCAACTTTTATGTACAGGATTAAGCTTTACATTTGCCACAGTGAACAGCGAATGATAAAAGAACTGCTCTGTGCTAGGATCACTGTACTGAGAAGTTACTTTTCACCTCTGTTTTTAAAATTACTGTGTTTATCCAAGGTCACTCATGGGAAAAATGAATGGTTAGTCAAACACCTATTACTTAGTTGCAGAAATAATAGGGAACTTTTTAAAAGGAGAAAAATGAGAGTACCAAATTGACTTGAATTTATTTGACTTGAATTTTCTCCTCATCTGGGAAAATAAATGAATATTTACATACTGTAAAGTCAAGTGTCTAGCCACCAAAATAATGTCATCAAAAAGTCATCAGGAGAAAAGGTCTTATTATTTGGATAGATTTTTTCCTTCTGTGGTTCTTTCTTCTCACAGTCTAAATAAACACTCAGGCTGCAGCCACATTTCGTCTATTGGAAGTTTGGGGAGGTTGTGAGCTCCAGAGTTTAAAGTGCAAAAGTTTTCCTCTTGGTGGGCAGCAAGAGCAGAGTCCTAGGGACTCAAGGGAGAGGCTTTGCAGCCCAAAACAGTCACCAATTCAGACTGATTAAGATGAGACACCATTTCCAAATCTTCCCAGCTGCAGCCAGAGGAAAACAAGCAGTCTTAAGTACGTTATAAGAAGGAGCAGAAATGTCCACCCTTACATGATATACACTGTAAAACATGGGATAACAGCATCCAAGGGAACACCACCTGAAGTCCTTGAGCTGAGACATCTCAAGCTCTTCGCTGGAGATCAATTCACTACCAGTGTAATGTGTTTGCCTACACATGCTTTAAGAGGCCACGTTACTTTATAAAGCCTCTATCTGCAAGGTTTTGAAGGCTCTCCCTATCTTTACATTGCAGTGGCAATCAGAGGCACTCCACACTTCAGAAAGATTGACCTGCGATGACTCCAGCCCTCCTAGAAAAGTTGCAGACCCAGCTTCATAGGTGCAGTGACCACCAAAGGGGAGGTGCAGAAGGGCCCGGGAGAGCTGCAGGGCTGTGACTTCCCAGCCTGGCTGGGCTGCAGCTCCAAGATGCCCAAGACATCACCTGAGAGATGCCAGTGGCAAGCCACAGCTTTAGCAAACCAGTCACAGCTGCTGTTTTTTCTTCTGATTCAGGACTGACCCAGGTGATACCACTCATGCAGCCAAAACCTTGCTGTAGCCCAGCTTAGTTTTCAGGTGAGCTAGAGCTTGGGAGCTTGGAGCTGTTGGGGATTTTCATGTAAAACAGTGCTTGGGGACTGTAGGACAAATGGCAATTGTCTTATTGAAACTTCTTCTTAATTAGCAAATTTCAATAGGATTCTTCCCTCCCAGTGTCAGCTAGATATAAATGTTGTGAAACAAACCCTTCCAGACATCAAAGCAAGAGAGTGATTGTTTCTGGGTGTCAGGCCGAGCCTGAAACTGGATCCAGACCAGTACTTGGAGACACGTTTTTTCATTTTTAAGAGCCATTGCCCAATGTGATTTCCCAAGGTCCCAAGCCTTGGTCCATATGAGCTTTATCCCCCACATTCCTCCCGGTGGCCAGTCCATTGTTTGTGAGCATCCCCAGTAAAGCTGTTGTAAATAATTTACACAACCCTCAGCCAACCGAGGCAGAGACGGTACCACTGCGGCCACGTGAACATCTCGAGCTATAGCCGGGTTACTTCACATGTGATGCAAAATGAAAAATAAAGCCCTGAGCATTCCAGTCATACCAAGTGTGCTCCCGACAGCGCTTTTAAACAAATCTCCACTGTTCGACGGACAGAGCAGAACTGGAGTCTGTCTGCTTCAATTTAAATCTGTCCCTGAATGATGTCCATGAGTTAACAGGGAGAATTATAAGGGGAGGAACAAATAAACATTACAAAAAGAAAAAGAAAACCAGACTTTTTAAACACTCAGATGCCTGGAGAGTTCCCAGGCTAAGCATCCATGTGTTAAAGAAAAAAAAAAAAATCTTCTCAACATCTCAACAGCATAGAAGTGTTAGCAGCTCTGAGGCTGCGTAACCTATCTGTGAATCAGGTATAGATTTGCCAGCGGGGCAGAGAAGGGTAATCCCTGCCTTGTTCCCATAAGCGTTGCTTTGCAGGGCACATGGTCTCAGGCCATACTACAGGGCTGTCTGTGGGCACACAACCTGCCCCACGCAGGCTGGGGTACGGGTTGTCCTCTCCAGGGAAGGGGGAAGCCATCCAGAAAAGCACTTCTGTCTGTCGATATGGGCAATACACTTGGTGGGGCGGTCAAGTACAGAGAGCTTTAGCTACTGCACATGAAGGAGAGGTCTGGCCGCTACTGGTTTTTAGAACCATTTCTCCCTCTGCTTTCTACTGCAGCAAAGGAAAGAGTTACTAAACTTTGTTTTGGATGTACTTCAGCCAAAGCCTTTCTGGTTTTAGGGCAATGGCCACATGATTCTTTGTTTGTGCCCACACTTACACTACTGCAGGACAAGCAGAAATGCCATGTAACCCCCCACTCTGCTGCATGAGACATTAGCAGCGCAAGTTTGGAAACATGGACGAGGAGCCACCGATCACAGCCTGGTGTTAATGTACAGTGCTGAAACATGGCAAGTCCCCAATGAATGACAGTAGGTCACTTAAATGGTATCTAACTTGTCCTGCAAAAAGCCATCTAGATTTGGCCCAGATCTTGTATTTATGTGGTTCAAATTTATGCCCATGTTTAATGCAGGAATGTTAGAGCTTGAGTGTTATTTGTGTTTGTACTTCTAATAGCTATCTAGAAAATATTAGACAAAGCCAATAAAAGGAAAAGCTTTCCTCTGTCTCTCTCCTGAAACTCCTCTTCAGCTTAACCCAATTTTCCAAGTCACTTAGAGGCCTTTAAATAAAATGAAATCCTAACGATGTCGCTGCCATGAATAATTAATTGTACCAGTACAATCTCTCAAACAAAATCCATTCTCATTAGATTAGAGGTTTTCTCAAGACACACGAGTTCATTATGGCATTTTTACATCCTTCTTGTCTCTTATGTTTCTTTGTCTTTCCTTATCTATGTCTTTTCTTATTTGTGTCTGAGACCCAGGACTCCATCACCTCGGTAGCCTCCAAAACAACATGCCAATGCCCAGGGAAGAGAGCTCCCGTACAACCAGACACACGGTGGCAGGACTGTGAGAGCCCTATCTGTAGCTTATGGGCCCAGTGGGGTGGGCGGTTCACTGGACACTCCTGTTGCCAAAGTTCAAGAACTCCTTTTGAAAGGTTTACCCTCTGCTAAAAGCTCTAACCTTGAACAGCTTAGGGAGCATGGTTCAAGTTTTGTGCAAAATCTTTGTTAAAGCCATTCTCAGTGTTTTAAGTTATAGCAGGTTAAAGAGTATTACCATACTGATATTAATAACCAGGCTTTTTTTTTTTTTTTTTTTACCCAGCTTTGTATTCAGATTAATAAGGATAACAGGTGAGTTAAGGATAGAGGGTCAAATCCATTGCACATAGGAATTGATTTGTCTATCACTGTTTTGGTAGGCAAAACTTCCAAAACACTCAGAGCTGCATTTATGCAGAGACCAAATAAACTATTTTAATATATAATAGGAGTCATTCACAGTATCCTTAATAATAGGCTTTGCCACAAGAAATAAAACTTCTGTCCAGACACGACCCAGTTTAAACTGCGGGCATCTAATGCAGTTTTTTCTTGAGCCTCTGACAGTCCTGGCCCATACAGTGGATTTTCTTTTGACAGTGACAATAGTGTACGGAATGAGAGCTCCCTGAAGTCCCCAAAGCAAGTACTATTAGTCTTTTGGAAGATGCATAAAAATAAAATCCAGATCTCTGAGTGTCTTCAGGAATGTAATTTGATTTTTCAGAGGTGAGCATTACTTTTGGTGCTGAGGACAGATTCCAAGTCTGATAATTATACTTCACCTCTTACATGTGCCCTGTGACTTCAGTGGGAGATGGCATTGCTGTGCCACTTTGGATGCTTCCTCACAAACTGCAAACCCTGCAAGCACACACTGGTAACAGGGTGCTGGATCAAAGAACTGAAAGGGACCTCTGCCCTGTCATGGGATTCTTCAAGCACCATCGTATACTCACCTTCAGTCTTCATCCCTGTCACTCTTCCTGGGAAGATACTACTTCTATGGTTAGGAATCCTCTTCTTGGCCCAATTTTACTTCTTGGAGCTTATTATCCGTTCCTCTTTAGGCCAGTTTTGTCCTTTACACTAAAGAGCTATTCTTCCTGTCAGAGTTCATCCCCTTGATGTATTCACAGGCGACATTCGTCATTTCTCAGCTTTCATCTTCTTATGATTTACATTCTCCTGATCATCGAAGTGTCCCTTCCCTCCATGCCCCTCCACTTTGGCGATTATCTGTGATGAAAATGGGGGACTGGAACTGTACACAGCATTGCATATTAACACCTTGAACAGTGGAGTTAATAATCCCTTCTGTCAATACCTCATTTGAGGTACCCTAAGACATCAGGATCATAGGTACATTTTTCCTGGTTACTTTGCACCTATGACTCCTTGTGAACTGCCAGTTCTGATCATCCAACAAGCCCAGCATACTTCCTTTGTTGTTTCCAAGTGCTATGCTCTTGGTTTGTAGGAGTAATTCTTGTTATTAGCCACTAATTTCTTCACCTAGCTCTTTGCACTGCTGTCTTTCATCAGCCCAGTCCTCCCTGAAGCACATCACCATCCTCTTTGTGTTGCTGGTGCCTCATAACTTTATGTCAGTGTTGAATTTCATTGGGACTCCAGAGCCTGGCCACAGACGTGCTCTGGCTAGGAGGACTGTAACCACAACATATAACCTACCACTGGAAGAGCCCAAGGGAAAGGGATGTTACCCCATTATCATCTGACTGCCCATGTTAATCCGTACTTGAAAACACTGCTAGTTTTTATGCAAGATCATTAGTTGAGCTATTCAATATGAATTTTTCTCCTCAAGGCTATGTTTAAAAAACATGTCTCCAGCCCTGTAATCCCCCTGTCAGCAAAGCTTCCTGTTATCTCTTCTTTATCTAGCTTTTGTATTCATCCCTATCTTATTCATCTAAACTAATAAATTCTCTCAAAGGACCATAAAATCTGCTCTGCCAGAAATGACGTTTCATGTTCCAGTTGTCTCTGCAGCACTTCCCTATAAAGCTTTAGTCTTTATTCAAAATCAGGAGAGGTTCTACACTTTTGATGTCAGCAGCTCCAAGGCTCCTCTAAAGCCAAGTCCTTGAGCTCATTAGACCCCCTTGCTCCACTCATTACTACTCTCAAAGTTTGCTTTCCTGAAATAAAGCACCTTAGTTTTCTTTAACTGCATTTCGATTTAAAGGAACTCTACTGGCATTCAGTCAATCCAAGCAGTTTGGTTTGGGTTTGATAATCAATTCTTTGGTATTTTGCTGCTGACCATAAATGAGTCTGCAGTACTGATGACTCCTATTAGACCAATGACTGGTGAAGAAATCTGCCAGTTACTGGACACAAGACTACCTGGATCCTACTAATCCTAGCTACTGTTTTCCCTCCCTAGATCTTCCAGATCAAATTTAATTATAGAAACCCACCCATTTCTAAATCTAAGCCTGGGTATCTGCAAACAAGATTCCCAACACTAGACCAGTGGATTAAAAAATACATTTTTTTACCATCCTTCCCAAAAATACTTAATCCTAAGTGGGTCTGTTTGACCAGCGTTATCCCTCTATGCTTCTTTGTCATCTGTCATGACGTGAACACAGAATTATCAATATCTTTAGCTTTATTAATCTTTCCTGAATAGTGCATCTCTTTAAACACCTGATTTTCTTTTATGATCTCTGTTCCCAAAATATATTTGCAGTCCCACTGAGATCCTTTGCCAGGAATTCATATGACTCTATTGCAGTGTTAATTACATGTTTGTGTTAATACCCTGATGGCCTTGACACTACAATTGTATTTTTAAAGAACTGAAATGTTTGTATAATTATACATTATGCTGCATATACATATGCCCTGCTTCTTAACTGAGATAGACTTTTTCTAATAATCTGGGTCACTTCCCTGACTCTGCTCTCATCAAAATTAGTACTTAGAGGCTTACATCTGTCAGACATGGTACTCCTTTACCTACCACTGAACCCCCTGTATCTCATTTTCTCCTCCTTGTGCACAAACGCCACCAGGCTTCTCAGGTCCTGCACTCACAGGTCCAGTTCTGTTACTCATTGGTAACAGACTGTCAACCAGCTACCACAGTGTATATATACACCCTCAGGCCACCAGCAAGCCAATACTGTCTTGCTCTGCTTCTTCATCTCTGCAACCACAAGGACTCCTCCCACAGGTTTGGCATCTAGCCACCTTCCTTCTTCAGACCGCCTCCACCATTATCTCAGGAGCCATCTTTTGTTCTGTTGCTTTGCTTTTAAAAAATGAAGTGCGACATCCTCACACCAACTTCATGGCTCTGGCTGCTGGGCTCCCCTGCTCTCTACTGGTTTATCTTTTGCAGAGGTCAGCTCTGTATCTTCACTGAAACCCAGCAACTGATGGTTCGTTTACTGCAGTTTAAGGCAAAAAATCTCTCTCATGGTCTAGGACCCACAATTTCTCTTGTATACATAAAAATCCCAACATTTTGCAGCAGGTTCTGCAAGTGTACGTGAGCAGGCTATACTGAACTAAAAGGCAGCTCCTCACATACACGTGTAATTGAATGTGAGTGAGTGCATGTGTGTCTATGTGACTATACAGAGTGAGTCAGTCTGTTATCCCTACAAGGAAGGTCACTATAGCTATTAAATTACAATGGGCAAAAACATTAGTGTAGCCATTAAAATCAAAATCAAATTGATTTTTGGGATGATCATTACCCACGTTTGCAATTTCAGTTTTTCCTCTTAAAAAAGGGAAATTCTACACAGACAGAAGGGCAGTGCAATAAACTCTAGAGTTTTCTGTTAAACTTAGAAAATCGAGATAATTCACCCTTAATTTCCTTGACCTAATTTCTTTGTCTTTTAGCATCACAAGGGCCAGAGGATATTAAGTGGTATCATCTGTGATGTGGATACTAAGGCAACAGGCTCTCAGATAAAGGACAAAGTAAAATCTCACGGTACTTCTATGGAGTCAACAAAGCGCTCTGAAACCTGTTTTAATGATGCTCTTGTACTCTCAAATATCTGATTTAAAAACTTACTTATAGTTGTGATCTTAACGTTCTTTGTACTGTTGGGACACTGCAGACCCTCAGCGATGGGAAATTATACCATGTGAAGTGAAAGACCCTCCCCAGGAAATGTAGAAACAGAGTTTAACTTGATATCTTATGGGAAGTGCTTTCACAACCTCCATCTCAATTAGTGGCATTTCATATTGCCAAATTCTTCACAATAGCCCTCATACAATTTAAAATCATGGGCAAGCCCAGTTTTTGAGCTGACACGGAACTGCCAGGAGAGGAGAGAAGGGCAGAGGGAGAAGCAAAGATTTTTCCAAGCAATCATTCAGTGCTCTCATGCATCGCAAAAGCCAACTACCAAACAGAGCTTTTCAGTAGCAGCTCTGAAAGCACGAAAGAGGCCAGGATCTTTATCCACATTAACAGAGAGCCTGCAAAAGCAGTATGAAGCACTGCACTAGCCAAAGAGAAGTCACCCTGGCTATGTACAGTGGAATGGACATGAAAGATAGATATTTCTTATTTGGAAAAAAAAAATCCCTATTCTATAAAAACCTATAGTTTCTTGCATAAGTTCTTCAACTTAGTTGATAAAAAAATTTGATATTATTTCCTTTCAATAAATACTAAAATTCTACCTGCTTCTTTAACAGATATCAGACATCTCAAAATGTTTACACACAGCAAAGAAGAAGAGGCCTTCCCAACAAACAGTTTATCCTCACAACGTATTCCCTGAGCTTCGACATCTGTTTTTCACCATCATCATGCTACACCAGTCTCTCAGAAACAAAGCAATGCCAGAACAAGAAAAGAAAACTTTAACTGTAGAGTTATTACCATAAAATATACCTCACTTTTTATACATGGAGGGTCCTTAAATTGCCATCACAAAAAGGAGAATAAAGTCAGTATGGAGAAGAATAGTGGAAATTGGGATCTATTTCCCATCAGAAGTCTCCTGAGTGCTTACAGTCACCTGTAAGAGGTCAGAAAAAAGAGTCACTCTAGATACACAAATAATCCAAGGTAGAGAGAAACTTAAGGATATACAATATTACATATTTCGTATACATGTAAAATTACGTATGTCTGTAATAGCTCAGATGACCTTGGGGCCAGTTATTTGTATAGTGCAAGCAGGCCCAAATCCACCCAGCTTATTAACAGGCTTCTTATGATGCACATACACCAGATGAAGAAGACGGACAGCAGTTTTAGAGTTCTGCCTATGTTTTACCCATATTTGTTTCCCTTGAAATTCAAACCCAAGATGCTGTCCAGACCAGTTTAGTGCCTTAAAAATGTGCATTCCTAGTTCCTGAACAGGACTTTGGAACAACAGTCATGGCCTCATGAGACAGAGACTTTGACAGCAACATCCTCTTAAGATATTGCTGCTGCTGAGTGGTGCTCTCGTGCCATGCCATGCTGCCCTGTTCCATTGCACTAGGTATCTGCTCATGTGCCCATGCCGGGAATCAGACCAGAGAACTGATTTAGCCTTTGCAAACCCCATAAAAATGACAACCTCTACATGATTCAGCCCCTGCCTGGTGCCATGCTGTAACACTGGATAATGTCACCGGTATTACATATTACAGTACCGGATCTCTGCAGATACCGTCACCTCACTTTGCAAAGGACCTCAAAAGTCCTTTATCAGAGGCCCCAGGAATTCCACCCCTCACCGGAGAAATGCAATTGGCAAAACAGCATTAAGTAGGTACTGGTTGTCCTCCGCCAGCAGCAGCTGGGAAAACTTATTTGGATGACTTAAGACAAATGTTTGCTTCAGCAATTAAAAAAAATACTTGCTGTGAAGAATCATACATCATAGCTATTTGCTAGGAAGACCCATGCTGTGTTTTGCATTAGAATTAATAGGTAGGAAGATTAATTTAAGACACATCAAGACCAGGTCAGGCAAAATCATCTTAATTATCAATGTTCGTGCTGTAACTGACATGTTACACCCTATCCTTGCGGCCACAGGGGAAAAAAGTTTTAAAAATCATCAGTGTTGGAAAAGTAGCCTACAGCCCAATAAACTGATGATTCCACATTTCCCAGAGCCAGCTCTGTGTCACATAATCGGGAGGCTGGTTTTTTTCAGCCAGATGAAGACAGCAGGGTGCCTAACTTGTTACAGCAGCGCTTCACCAAGCAGCAGCGTTACCACATGCGTCTGGCTGTGGGAATGGAGCGGCTGGGGAACAGGCAAGCTACAGACACGGCTGCTTGGAGACAGGCTGGAGTATGAACCCCCGAGCCAGAAAACGGATACAACAATGGGAGCCATTTCAGAGCTCCCTCGCAATGCTTCACCCGCTGATGTGAGGCAGGACTCCCACCTTTTAGGGGCGGCGGCGCGGTGAGCCTTCGTGCCGTTGCAGTTCTCACTTCTGCCGGGGTACGGCGGGCGGGGTTGAGGCTTTTTGTGAGGGGAATCTACCAGGCCTTCCCTGACTGCACCGGCCCCTCACCCAGGGGAACGCCACGCCCGCCGCTAGCAAAGGTAAAAGTGGAAAAAACCGTCTTTTTAAACACGTAGCGGCCACTCCGTGCCTTTACGACCGTCAGTGCCCTGCTGCAGCCGCAGGAGGACGAGCCCACCGCGGGTTTTCCCTTCACAACCGGCAGCGCCAGACCGGCACCGCCCGTACCCTCCCGCAGCGGCTGCGGCGCTGTGACACCGCGGCTCAGGGGCGCCCGTCCCGTACGCCCTCCGGGGCCCGCCGTTCCCCCCCTCGGAGCCCCCGTTGCCCCCCGGTCCCGCGCGCGGCGGCGGCGGGGCTGGGTGGTGGCGCCATCTAGCGGCGCGATGGAGCAGCGCCATGGAGCGGCGCCGCCGCCCGCCCCGCCCCGCCCCGCCGGTGCCCTGACGTCACGGCCCCCAGCACCCGCGGCGGGGGGGGATGGCTCCTCCCGGATTACCCCGTCACAGGTGACGTCTTTTCCTATTGTGTCTGTTACTCGTTCCCGTAACGAGCTCCGGTTAACGGATCGGAGCACCGAGCGGTCACCGGCGCGACGAACTGCTCGTGTGTTTTTACAGCAGTGTACTTTCACATCGCTGCGGTTAGTTCATTACTACAGTTCAACCTTGCACCAGGTCACTAACCAAAACACTTGAAGAAAGCCACCCAAACATGCTAACTTTAACACAATTCCAACCAGCAGTTAAGGTCTGCACAGTCTTTCTAAAGGGGAAAAGAAAACATCCGCACACACACACAAAACCCCCAGGGTTTAGAAATTAACATACCCACAACTCCATTTACTTCCATCCCATAAACTCCTCATGCCTCGATTCTTCTTCTGCAAAGCTGGAGACAAAAAAAAATGTCAAAACTTTGTCCTACTTCTACACACACACTCCTCACCACCCTGAGACTTAAACTGCAGTTGCAGCTGCCCTGGTGTAAGCTCCTACTCCAAAAATGACAAGTAATTTTGTAGTTGATTCCTCGGACAGCTAAAACTATGTGAGGATGAGGAAATCCAGCTACCATCACCTGGTGTTTCATGAGAAGTCTGAATGAAATTCTAGGAATATAATCCTTCTTTCCCTTCTACTCCTCCCACAGCCTTCAAAAATCTCAGGACCAGCTTTATTACAGAAGTGGCAACATAACAGCTATGGTGTGGTAAGGCCCACAAAGCATTAAATGAAAGTTTAAACAAAGAGATCAACAGAATAATGACATCTGCAGCTTCACCATCCCAGGCCCTGACAACAATTCAAGCAGTGAAATCACATCAGTATCGCTGATATACATTAAGGGGAAAAAAATTATTGTACAGCAGCATTTCCTCATGTTGTTTAAACAATGTATAAAACTCTAAAACAAGCACAAATTAATGCCTTGGTAAAGAAGAGGAAACACTGTTCATGCAGCTTGAGCATTCTCCCACAGAACACTGTGCTTGCCTCCATAAATTCTAAGAGAAAGAAGCACATTGGCCAACCCCAGCCTTTTCATAGATAGTTCTTTCAGGTCCAGTATGAGCTTCCTTCCTCTCCAACCAGTGCTGCTGGGTAGATAGTCTTGCAAATAAGTCTAAACTGCTAATCATTCACAGTAGTCACCACAGTTTCTTTCAAAAGCAAGAGCTTGCCTAGACAGCTGTAAGTGAATAAATCCAGCTGAGAGCAAGAAGCTGCCTCCCAACATGACAGTAGCTGAACAGACACTCGAGACCTAGCACTCCTGCAGAGCCACTGCCACACAGAATGGCTGAATCCCCCTTTTTTTGGGGTGGGAATCATGATGAAACGTATTTATTGCCATGTATTGTCTTGTTACTGAGATAACAGGAAACAAGGGCTGTGAGTGATAAAGTAACTAATTCCCAGTTTGCATCACTCCAGCTATAGTCACACAGTAATCTGAAGGTAGAGTACATCACCCACACGAAATCACGCTGGCATTAATGCAGTTAACTTGAACACTGGTGGCATCAAAGCTTCCCCAGCACAAGTAACACAGTATCACCCTGGATGGTTTGGCAGCCAGCTTGCACCACAGTAAATTCTGGCCGCAACCTAATTCACAAGGGTGCACCCAGCCAGGTCACAGCTGCATCTCTGATTACCCACCTACCCCTATCCAGAAAAACCAGGTCAGAGTTCACAATCACCGTGCTGGGGTAAATTGGGAACTGCTTCCTTGCCCTAGCAAAGGCTGCTAAGAAAGAGACTTACACTAGAAAAAAGTTTAGGTTGTACAGGAAACAAGCAGCAGAAATACAGTTAGCCACACCCTATGACAAAATAAGGTGATTTTGCATCACCTGTTACTACTAGAAACCTCACACACAATGTTTTTTCTTTTTCCTTCTGCTGCAGCAATCGTAACAAGGTAGTGGAGTACGTCTGAGACAGAAGCAGCCTTTTCCTGAAGTACCATGTGATAATTTCTCTACAAGTTACCTAAATTTAAGGGCAACAGGGAGCAACTGGAAAGCCAATGCTGCCTGCCAAGGTCTCCAAACCAAACAGCAGCACAGGGAACAGCTTGCAAGCTCACAAGTCAACAGGAGAAAAAGGATCCCTTTGACCATTACTCTGAACCCAGGAACTCTCCAGTTTGAGTTCGTGTTACACTTGTTTGTTAAACCAACAGTGGCATTGCTAAACACAAGGTAATGGTGGTCAAGGAGTCAATGCAGATGCATGTATGGATATATATCAGTTGCAAAGTCTTTTTCAGAGTAACCACAATATTGAGAAATTGTGCAAAAGAGCAAAAAAGTGTTGCTCTTTTCATACACCTGCTCCATCAGCACTGCTGATCGCATCTGTCTCTTCACAGCAAGTATGGCTGCACACGCTTCAGTCTTGTGCCTGTTTCTGGTGCGACTGTCTCTGCCTTAACATAGTGTGAAGCTGCTGCACATGCTGGCATAGACCTGCTATTAGATACACCAACTTCCTCTAAATGTAGGGTATCTGTCATTTCATGTCTTCCTGTAAGGTAAAGGAAAGAATGAACTTCAATCACTTTCTGTATTCAAAGTTGAGTGATGCACAGGTATGTTACAGAACCATTAATACCAGGGCAATTAATCCCCATGCCTTTTCACAGAATCATCTAGGTTGGAAAAGACCTTGAAGATCACCTAGTCCAATCCTGTTCCATCTCATGTTACAGATTTGCTACATTTCAGCATCTCACTTTGCTTACAGCCATGTACTACATAACTGTGTTTTGCTTTATGCTATAAAAGCATTGTTATGCTATAAAGTAGCCTTGTTGTAGGAACTGTTAAGAAAAAACAACTCTTTTCCTAGGGTTTTCATTTCTCTTCCATCATCACCCGTTACATATTTCACGCTGTTCTGTTCTATACCTGAATTGCTCAGAAACCCATAAAACAAAGACCTGATTTAACTAATTTTCATCAAGCTCCTTCCTTTTCTGAAAGGAAAAAAAAATGCACCTCTCCTACCTCAATATGTTCTTCGATGCTTGCTTCATATTTATTCATGATCACACCTTCTCCTATCTTTGGTCCTTCCACTGGCTTTGCTCTGCCTCCAACTCTTTCACTACTTTTTGGTAATGCTTCATATTCATTCTTATTTCTTCTTCCCCAGTAACCATCCCTTTGCTTTTCTTTCTTGGATCTTGGTAGAGCTCTGCAATCTGGGAGGTTCAATGACCTTAAAACGTTCTTATGGAAGTCTGGCCTCTTTGACTCATTGCTCCAGCTCTATGATCTGGTTAGAACTCTCAGAACATATCCCTCAACATCTAACCAACTGCCAGGATCTCCTATTTCACTATTTCAACCTTGTGTAACCTATAAACAAATTTCTCCTTGTCTGAATAGGAACAAGCCATTACAATTCTATGCTTTTTAACCAAATCATGGCTAACAGCGTAAGAGCAACTTTCTTAGTCTAGTCTGCTAACAGCAGAGAGCTACCACCAATTACTTCCTATAGCATGGAAAACAAACAGAAACCTGAACAATAATAACAGCAATAAGCAACTAACAGCTGTTAGTAGCTGGATTACCAGAAGGTTGTAGCTGCACAGCTTACAGATACACTAACCCCAGGACAAAAAGAAAAGTGAACTTTTGGGAAGAGTGGGAGGGAGAACACACAGGTCAAGTAGTTGAAACCTCTTCAGTGCATTCCAGAAATAAATCTTATGACATCCAGGACTGCCACTCTGTGCTGTTCCTACAAAAATGTAAGTTTTTGTAAAGTTCTTAAATGTGAGTCAAATTAGATCCATCCACCAAATTAAAAGGGTAAAACTTCTTGGACAAGGTCTGTGCATTTTATGTTTATGCAGTAAAGAACCTAAATTGAGAGCAGCTATCCACAGTAACGTGGGAGTAAAACCTCATAATTAAACATGATTTATTCATCATTGCTGCCTATACAGCAAATAAAATAATTGATGCTTGCAAGACATTTATATTTCTCCTCTTCTGACAGATTTGTCAATAAGAATTATTTTGTAATTCAAAAAACATTCTATTTAAGCTGTTTAAATTAAAACCATTGAGAGTCAACTTTCAATAAGGCCTAGAAATCCTGACACGTTTCAGAGTATAAACCCAAAGAAAATGTGTTGTAAAACTTCACTGCATAGCTTGAGCAGTTTGACATGAGCAAGTAAAAATAAACCCCTATTTCTCACTTGTTCAGACATGTTTAAGAGCTTTGCTCTGTACGTGAAAATGAGCAAGTTGGATAGGCTTTCTGTTAGTTGGAGCATAACAGAATCTTCACAGCCATTTTTAAGTTAGGTATCACATAACTTCAGAATTAGGAACAAAACCAAATGTAACTTCTTGGCTAAGATTAAAATCTAAAGAAAGCAACCAAAAACCTGACAGTAGCACCCTGCTATTATCTCATGTACAATTTTCTTTTTCTCAGTTTTAATTAGGTTAATTAAGTTTGAGAATACAGATATCCCACTGTTGGGATCATACCCGCGGTTGTGTATGCACTGTTACAAACATACCACTTCAGTCAATATCGGTAATGCCACCATGATAACTTTATTCCACACTCAAATCAATCATATCCTCATCCTTAATGATGCACTATTTAGTTGTTTGCATTCAAATATGCATATAAACATCCAAAAGAGTTACCATAACAGTTTTTATTAAAAAACCTAATGTACATGTTTTTCCCCAGTACAGCTATATTTTTTTCTTAAAAAGTACTGTATGTATCAAACATTTAGGGTTTATCCCATCACTGTCAATTGTCTTTGAAGAGCTGTCAAACATCTCCAACTTTCATGAACTTCAGTAAAGCCTCAAGAAAAAGCTTTTAGCTTTCTAAATGTATGAGAAAAGGCTTAGTATTTAGTGGCATGAAGACAATATGCCATTAACAAGTAACCCTTGTGTTTACAGCATTCTTTCAGGAATGATATAAACTCCAAATCCCAAGTGATAATTCATAACCTGCATAAAACTAACAAAAGATACATTAGAGTTATTCAGATGAATAGATAGCATTTGGAGAGGTCTGTCAACATTCATATTTTTAACAGCTCTTTAAAGAGGTAATGGTGCAGATTAAGTACAAGCTTTTTGCCTCAGTATAATATACATTTGAAATTAAAATAAAACATGGAAGACCAATATCTTTACATTTTATTCTTCAGAAAAAGAAGAATCTTAAAGAAAGCATTTAGTAGTCCACTTGTGCTTAAAATATTCAATGCATGAGAAAGCCAAAAGAAAAAAAAATACACAGTTTTGTACACCATGGTCAAAAAGATACCGTTATAAATTTTCAGAAATTGCACTGTATTTAAAACACTCTCTAGAATCTGTTCCACGTCTACATATGGCTACTGAGGCTGACAGTTCCTGTTCCATTTTAATTGCCAACCTGTGGAGGCCCTTCAGGGATGAGTGATGTGAAGAAAGTTGTGATAAAGGACCAAGCAGAAGCCATGAATCCAGGCTGCTGCTCTGTATTGGCATCTTCAGCTGCATCTTCTCCGCTGTCTTCATCAATCCCATCATCCATAAGTCGTTCCTTTGAAAACAGAAATTGAAGCAATTCATCTGCTTCTTTTCAGAGCTCTGACATAAGGTAACCAGCAGTATCTTCCTACACTAAGTAACTTCTCTCACAACAACCTCCTGAAGAATAACTAGCATGACAAAATTCTGTCATTGAAGTAGAGACAATCAGTAATTGCCAGACTGGAAGAATACAAAATTTAAGCAGCAGGCACAACACTGAGGACAATGCTGAAAGCTTTCTGGTTAAACCGACTACATTTTGTGAAAGCTGACTTTCTGTCCAGGCATTACAGCATACTTTACAATATAGCACATAGGGGTCTCAAAAGACATGTCTGCTCTTACCATCTCTTCAAGATCAGGATTATTTACATGTTGCCCATCACGGTTCACTTCCACGTTATTGGCTGCCTGTTGTTGGCCTCCCTCTTGCCTAAAGGGGAACCATCCAGCTTGGTGCCTATATAAGAAAATGGGGCAGTTGAAAACCTCTCAGAAAACAAGAAGGTTTTTCTGCTACAGCTATTGCAGTAAATTCTTCAAGTACTTTCAAATGAATGAAGCTACATGTATTTTTCTGCAAGTCTTACTTCTAGATCAAATTTTCTGTGGAAAAAAGAATTTAAGCTTCAGCTAAGGCTTGAACCACATTACCACTGTAAATTAAATAAGCCTTTCCTATGTTTTTAAGGTCTATGTTCTGATTTCAACTACCATATCAGCATGAGAAACAGCAGTCCTTGTGAGGACTGAGACTACAATGTAAGGAAACTGTCAATGAATAATATCAGTCCAAAATATCAAGCATCACTGCTGTTTTCCACTTCTATTTACATCACTAAGGTATTTTCATATATAAAAGGGAAGTGATAGCAACAGTACTGTTATTTCTTAACAAAACAAAGCACGCACTTAGGTGTTCATGATGCATTGTAAAATGATTTTTAAGTCCCTGCACTTCTACCAGATCTAGTACCCACCATTACAGCAGGACTACTTTAACTCTGCCTAGCAGAGTTTACTGAACAAATGCATACATTATTTTTGAAATATAAGTGAGCTTAGCTCTGCAATCTTCCTTTCGTATCCAAGCAGTGTGTTAAGTTTATGCAAGTATTCTCCTGACCTATTTGAACTTCCCTCCCCTCACTCCCACTTTCTAAATTTCCATCCCCAAATTATACATTTCAACAATACTAATCTGTTAATATCAACAACATTTAAGATCACTGTGTTTCAGGTAAGTGGTATCCAACTTAGTGTAAAAATGTTTTGATAATTGTTTTTCATACCAGCTTCTCCACCTGCCTTTTATTTTTTTTTAAACATACACGCGCCCCCCCATACTGTAAAGGAGCAGTGCCTAAACTTTTACATTTGGGTAATTTTTCAGTTTAAATGGATTCTACACTAGCACCATACTCCACATATCAGATCTGCAGCTGTACTCAACTGTTGTACTCACAAATAAACCAGCAGCATGGCTCCCATTACCATGACAAATCGACTGAAGGAAGAATAGAAGTATACAATGCTCAGAAGGATTGCTGCTCTAGAGAACGTGTACATCCAGTCCAGCCAGTCCCGGTTGAAGTCCTCCTCATTCACTACTGGGCCACCCTGGGCATTCATCTGAACATTTGGGTTTACAGGCCTGTTCTCCTGGACAGCTACATTTGGCACTGCTGCGGGCTCATTTGCAGGAGCATGTTCTGAATTTACAGCCTGGGCAACTGCAGATGTCACTGGCTCAGTGCTGGAAGTCACTTGGGCTGAAACAGCAGCTTGGCTAAAAATTTAAACGTAAAACTGGTTTGTCAAAAAAAATGCATCAAGATTTTTAAGCCTATTCTTGTATTCTTTTCTACACTAATAAAAACAAAGTTTCATATGTAATACATGTCAAAACAAACTGCATTTTCCCTTCAATCTTTACTTATTAGCACATTAATTCCAATCCAAAACTGGATTTTGTAATTTGCCAGACAAAACTTAGTGTAAACAGCACAGCCAAAATAAACATAGACATTTTGATCCTGCAAGCAACATCTGAGTTTTTAATACCCTCCCTTCATTAGTGCAACTCAGTATTACCTAAGATAATTCAGACTTACTATTGCATGTAGTACTGACGTGCATACATTTGTTGCCACCAGATCATTTGTAAGGGACTGAATGCAGGATACACAGAAAATCCAGCAGGAACACCTTGACCTGGAAATTGGTTGCCTATAGTGCTAGAAAAGGATTTAAAGAAAAATATTCAGTTCTAAATTGCCACATTTATAAAGTGCACTAATTAAAACAATTAAAGTAACATTTTTTCCTCTCATTTGTCCCTCTACAATAATGCACTGAAATAGCACTGAAACATGTAGTGAGATCATCCAACCCATTTCAAAAAAGCATTGTATTTTCTTACAATAAATTAATAAGCAAAGTTATTTCTATAGAAAGAGGATTTAGTTTTGTACTTTGAAGTCTGTCACTAGCTGCATCTCTTGAGACAAAACCATCTTGAAAATTTTTCAAAATTGTGTGTAACTGCAGAAATTCTTCCATATAATTCCTCTTAAGTTCAGAGGCCACCCTTAAAAGGTGCTGCAGGAGCTGTAAAGGGAAAACTTAATACCTTCTATAGCTTTCTTTTAGAAGCAATACCTGAAATATCACTGTGATCAAAGACATGAAGAAATGAACATGGTCAAAGACAACAAACTAATCTTTCAGATACAGCTTCTGAAGATTGCAACTAAGAACAATGTAAATTACTTACTTCCCCCCCCCGCCCCCCCCTCAATATTTTGAGCATAAGTGATTCTCCTCCCTATGGGCTTTTAACTCCAGTTCACATGCAAGAGATATTATAAAGCTCCTAAACATGAGTTTTAGGTTTGGTTTTGACTGCTTTTAAACTTCTTAGCCTCTCTTACCTCCTAGAGCATATAGCATGTTTTGGCAAGATTTCCAACTCTTTCCCCAAAGATTTTGATGTAGTGAACTGTAGTAAACCAGGACATCTTTCTGGACAGCATGAGAGTATAAAGCATGAAGAAAAGTTTATTCAGACTGCAGGTAGCAAAAGCTGAGACTGCTGTAACTGTACTGCAGACTACACCTGTTCCCTAAGTAAGGCACTCCCTGCAAAGATATCACCAAGAGATTTCATTAGTCTACCAGGCATTCAGATATACAAGACATGCCCAGAAAGGAAGATGGGAGGAAGACATTAAAATTTTTTTTCCATGCTACACATGAATAAGTCACTCACTGTAATTCTGGACAAGAGTCTGCCATGCAATTCCATGACCTCTGCTAAAACTGTTTATTACGTTTGTATTTAGTTATAACCTGTTTTGACAATGGTTTGGGCAAAGAAAACAAAAGAAAAAAGCAAAAGCTACTTTCCTGATACCACATACAAACTGAGAAAATCATAGGCAATACTCTAGGTTTCTTTTGAAAACTGCAAGGGTGAACTGGCAGCCCTGCTGAATCTACTTATTTATGCACAATTAACATGTTGGAACAGCGAAGCTGTCAAGCTGCTACTGAAAAACATCAATCATGCTTTTATGTTCATGGCTGCAAGCTTTAAGAATGTGTTTTTCTGTCCTCTGAACTGGCAGACACTGAGAAATAAGATCCTCCAAAACTCATAAAACACTGACTTTCATAAAACATTTGACCCTCAAAATGTAAAGGTGATTCAAATATTCTACATGGGTGTCATTAAGTACTACGTTGTGACAAATCACCAAGCAACGTCTCAATTTCAAGCAGGTAGACTATCACATGGGGATGCAAACAGGCAGGACCACTCACTGTTCAACCACACCTATTTCTCCAGCTCAGTCACCAATAAGCAGTGCTACTGAACTTGCTTGAGTGAGTCCTGCAGGAATTCACCAATTCTTTTTCTCAGTTACAAATTTTAGGGTGGTTCTTCTTTAACATTGCTAGGTGGAGCTCAACAAAAGCTGAGAGGCCTTAGGCGAATAGCTCTCCCTCACAGATATGTCTTTCAGAAATATTACAGGATTTGAGCCTCTACTTTCTTCCAAACTCTTCAAAAGTTGCTTTCTTGATGTCTTAAAAGCTTAATAGTAGATCATTATTAAGATTATTAAGTAAGACAAACCACAAAAGATTTCAATTATGTTCTTTCCTTTCCCATTCAAACATTTTGGGTTTTGTTTTTGTTTTGTTTTGTTTTTGGCGGGGGTGGGGGGGTGTGTTTGGTTGGTTTTTGGGTTTGGTTTTTTCCTTTTTTTTTTCTTTTTTCCAAATGGCTTTTCTAGGACATGACTTTTTGAGAAGCAAAACTTAACTTTTCAAGATCTGACTCCATTAAGAAGAAGTAGACATCAATATTCAAGAACCAGCTTCTGGCTTAGAATGCCAACTAACACAGCAGTATTTTGTTTGCTCATCAAAAACCAGAATGAGGCAGATGTTGTCAATTACACAACTATTAAAGCTGCCAGGGTATTAAGTTAGCTTACGAAATTCAGGAACAACTCTAAACAAGTGTAATGCATTTCAGGGAGAAGAACCTCTCCAAAGGAAGAGGATCTTCTCAGCAAAGCAAGCTGGCTTGCTGCTAGAAGAAAAACAGAAGTAGCATATGCTTCCTCATCTTTTTGCAAAAGGAGGAGAAAGAGGCAGGAAGCAGAGTCTTTCAAAAGAGTAGCAGCAACAGCACAAGAGCAGAGAAGCAAATTAGATCGGCACAGGCATTCCAAGAATGGAGATAAAAGCAGAGCAGACAGTAGAACAGGTAAGTCAGAAAAAAGTTTTTAAGGTTCAAATGGTAGAGGTAGCTTCAGAATATTCTCAAAAGAAAGAGGCATGCTACTCCTTAAATAGCTAGAAAGTTCAGAATTCCTTCTTTTGGTCTATGGAAGACACCTAAAATGAACTAACCAGGATTCAGTTTGAGGGTAAGGTCAGACCAGTTCACTACTGTCATCATGAAGGTACTGCTCACTACCAGTGGAAAAATAATGACTTTTTATTCAGACTTAAAAGCTCAAGCTCCTGTCATCTGCATGACTAACAATAACTGCATTTGTTTAATGACTTTGATCCACAAAGACATCTCATTCAGTGTTCATCTCACATGAGCCTGGGATATCAACTTTCAAGTGATATTTCAATATCCCCCACTACGTTATTTGCTACTTAAAAAAAAAAATAAATACAGCAAGCAGAGGCTACTGATGAAGCCAGGTATTTATGTGGTAGAACATACTGCATGCTGTCAGTCTGTCATTTTGTTGTTCGCTTTCAAGCATTACTATGTACACAATACGAAAACATTTCACTAGATGGGCTGCCCACGCTTGACAAATAATCTCACTGCCTTGATGTTTCTCGTCTGTTTACTGCTTCCAAGTACTCTCCAATCTGAAACACAAGCCATCTTAGGACTGAGCCCATCTGTTCTGTTTGTACCTGCATAGCACAGGAGGGCCCGGATCCATGTCTAAGTCCACAGGAGCAGACAACGCTGTGCTTGCTCTCTGCAGCAAAATACTAACTTGATAGATACATAAACTACTTGCCCAGTCTCACCTCAACTCTAGCTTTTTGGAAAACAGCATTTACAAAACTCAAAAGCAGCATAGAAGTTTTAAATTGCCTACTCTGTAATATTTTAACAAATCAGAACTAGCTGTTTTTCCAAAGTGTATTCAACTCACACACTGAATCTTTGTGCCAGGAACTGAAAACCATCAAACCCATCATTTAATCACCTAACATTCACATTACTTATTTGTATAAATTACTTTCATTAGTAGAATGTTGCAAAATGCTCAAGAAAACTGACCCTCACATACATTTTCAAACGTCTGGAGACCTTTCCCCACCAGTAGAGCCTGCAGTTCATCACGCAGCTAGAATAAGTGTGTTTGGTCACGAAACAGTAAGAAAAATCCACAAGGCAATGCAAGTTTCAGGTATGAATCTTCATTGTTCCTAACAAGGCTCAGTCTGTGTATAAATTACATTAAAGCTACATTTCATTGCCCTAAATAACGTTTAAGAGAGCAGCTAAAAACCAGAGGACATTTCTTATTGCTGGAATACAAGTAAACAGTGCCCTGAAGCAAAACCAGATGCATCTTAGATTACTGAAAGCATTAAAAAGGGTTTTTCAAGAAGACAGCAGACTACAGCAGGCACTGGCACAGTCTATTTGGAGTTGAGCAGAGCCAGTGCCCAGCAGTCCACAAAGATCTACCTTAAGTGTTTCATTAAATTACTTTTACAAAAAAGGCCTAAGATTTAGGGTTCATTTATTCTGACATTTCTGTTTAGATCAGCAATGCACTTCTGAAGCAAATCTCCAGTCACTTCCTCTTACTACAGTGTTTGCGCCACAGAATACTCTTGGATCACCATCCGGATTCCTTTTGGATTACACTAAATTGAAAGATGTGATTTAGGTGCACTGCTAATGGACCTCAGCCACAAACCGGCACCTATTCCAGGTGACCAAACCAGAGACAGTTCAAATAAGACAGAAAAACCTGAAATATATGCAGTGTTGATGTCAGGTTCTCAGTACCTCTTTCAGTCACAGATCCACTTCTCTCAATCCACATTACTTGTCAATACAGACATAGACTTAGTATTTTTACTTAAGTTACTCTTTCAAACACGGTAATGTCTTCCAAACTGACGGTTCACACTGTATTTTAATTGAATTACTTCAGCTACAAGACTGAACAATGGTTCTGTTGCCTTTTGAAGTCTGCAGCCTATTCAGTTCACCACACATACTGACAAAAAGCTCACTCTCAGAGTATGTTTATGTGAAAAGCTAATTAGAAAAACATTAAAGCTTCTTACAGTTTAGTAATTTACACAACACACAAATTGCTTCTGGAATTAATTTACACTACACCAGTCTTGACACCTAGTGTCACCTAGCTTTGTCATAAAGGCAACTATAACCACTTCTGCAAAGATGCATGTGGTCAGAATAACGTAAGTGCTCCACTCATTGCATGGGCAATTTCTTCCCAGCAGACAGTAAATTTCAGATAAAAAATAAAAAGGACTTGAAGGAATTCAGGATGAAAACTAGTAAGACTAGTAAAGTCTAGGTTAACTCTAAGAAGAGAGCATGTAAATTGAACTGAAACTAAATAAATTTTCAACAATTCTTGACATCTGTTCTTTCCAGTGACAGAAACAATTGTTACTGTTAGCAGGTTCATACGTTTTTTTGTTTCAACATTCTCCAAAGAAAATCTCTAGAATCTATACAGTACTGGGAGAATGCCTTGTCAGAAAGAAATCTTCACAGTGTTCCCTGAGGAAATGACAGCTATCATCTCAGAATACCCTATCCTCCCCCATTTTCCCCTTGAAAGAAAATTTAAAAAGGAAGTTTAAGAAGCTGCAAAGGTCATATGGGTTAAAAAAATCCTAAAGCTGCTTAAGAGCAAAAAAGAACAGAATTTTCAAAGTTATATAATAACAGATCTGATCTAGAAATGTACACTGGTTACATTTCATTGGTAGGTTTGAAAATACTTTAAAATTCTGTTGTAGATACACACTTACATGTACTCAAAACACCCACATATCATTTCTACAGTTGAATCCAATATGGATAAGAGTTACATCTTTTGTACGTCAAAAACTAAGAACCGTCGTATTCTGCTAAGAATTTAGTGTTGGTGATTACGATAACGGACTAGAAAAAGCAACCAAAGCAGTAATTTCATCAGTTACATTACTAACCACATCCACTAGATAAATACTACAGCTGCACTTAACAGAAAGTTGAAGGCAGAAAGCATGAAGAAAAAAAAAAAAAATAGAGCCTGAAGGGGAGCACCAAGAACACTTACTCTTTGCTTGACTCCTGCCTAAAAACATTAACGTTCACATGAAAGATGTTTGTAATGTGACTTATGCTTCAAGACGAACTAGCCAAATCATTTTGCAGACTGTGAAAGAAGCATAATTGTAACTGAACATTTAAAGTACTTTAAAGAGCATCAAAAATCTGAGGATTACTTCAATCTCACTTACCCTTGCATTACATAAGGGAACTGGTGGCTTGGTATGGGATTGCTTTGTGCTTGTGGAAGATTACGATGCCTCACTCCATCTGCACTAGGGTTCAAAGATGTAGATGAAGCTTCTTGGTTTGTGGGTGAGGCAGCAGTTGATCCAGAATGGTCTAAATTCTTAAAAATAAATGAAATTGAGGTTGGGGATCTTTTTGCCACAGTTACAAGATTTACTACTGTGTCTTAAAAAACCCAGCTATTTCCTTTAATGTTTTGTCACAAGTTTTATTAAGAATATAAGCACCAGGCATGTCTTCTGGGGTTTTATTGGTTCTGGCAAGCCTTCGGTAAAAACAGAAATTTGAAATGGCACTCAGGTGCACATATTAAAAAAAAAAGTGAAGTTTTCAGAAAGACTCAACAATTGATAGGTCCCAGAGAAAGCCACAAATCACTGGGAATCAAAAGATTTAAAGAGCTGAACCACACTAAAGCTTAATCAAAAGAATATTTAACAGCAACAAAAACTCTAGTGGCTATCATTAACAGAAGTAACTACAACCTCAGGACACAACGTTATATTCAGAGACAACAGTGCCTGCAGCAGCTTAAAATACCATTTCTCTATCCTTGTCTCAGCTTCCTCTTCTATTCATCATCCTCTTTACTGTACCAGCTGCCAATCCAAATTGCTGTGCTCACTGCTGGGAGGGGGCAGGGGGTGGGAATAGGGAAGAATCTAGGAACTACTTAGGCTCCCAGAAACACGCCTAAAACTAGCGTGTCAGACCTTCAATGCTTTCAAGATCAATACTTAACCCTGGATGTAGGACAACAGCTGGCTCTCCTAGATTATTTGTCACCATAACAAGGCTGCAATTTGGCCATTAACATATAGTATTTTAGTCTTAAATCCCCAAATCCTGTTGCTAATCATTACTGTTATGTTTATTCAGTAGAAAATCCTCTTCAACTTTGACAACTCAGGAAGTGAGGAGGTGCAATTACTTAAGACATCCATATCACATTTGCCCTACAAAGGAAAACAAGAAAAATTTACCACTAGACAGTGGGGGGAGAATAAAAATAAAAAGCAAATGGAAGAACAAAAGCCATTCAAGCATTGGGTTTAGGCTGTTTCCTTCAAAGTATTATGAACTTAACACTGTGCATACTGACTGCTTTAAGCAGTCATTGATACAGTCATTTAAATACAACATTTACAACTGATCTATGCAGCAATAAAACAGTCACAAAGGAGGCCCCCGGTGTCCTGTGTGCAAACAGATATAAATACAGCCTTTGAAGAGACAATGTAACCACTGTCCGCTCTCTCCCATTGCTTAAAACTGCTCATGTTTCTGACTGTCACACAGCAGTCCGAAACAGTACCCTATCAACAGAAAACTGAAGACAGACAGCTTATTACTGGAAGGGTATTGCCCATATGCTGATAATCAACACACCACAGATAAGTACCTACAATGGTATTGTATACATTCCTTTCTGACTAGCCTTCAAGGGTCACTTAGTGATACTGCCAACTCTGGAAAAAGCCAAGAGAATTACAGTAACAACGACCAAGTCATCAACAGAAACATAGACTGGACTTCTGTTCAAACAGAGTACAACCAAGAACACCCTCACTGTTGGAGGGTGTGAAGAGGGAAAGGCTCAAAACACCCTAAACAAAAGTGTTCTGTGAACAGCTTAACTAATAAAATGTTAAGAACACTTTCTACTTCTCCCTGTCTTACAGACACTACAACTACCTTGAAGCTACTACATTAAATACTGGCCAAATCCTGTCAAGCAGAATGAACGCTGGCCAAGCTCTGTCTATTGCACAAGGCCACTAATTTGACTGGTCTCTCTCCAGCGGTACAAATTTTCAGAAAAATCAATCAGAACTTAGTTTTATATAAAAGAATCTGAATAGACTGCTCAATTTCTGCCAAAGATACAGGGATACGGGGAGAAAGAAAAATGTACTTTTCAAATAAGGAAAAAGCGTTAAAGGTAAAATAGCTTAGAAAAAGTAGTGCTTTATCATCTAATAAACATAACTGTGTTGAAAAACAGTCATCTTTATTTAAATAAAGTGACACCCTTAAACAATCAAGTCTAACTGAACAAATTCATAATGCATGCTCTACTGTGACCACACTATTTTACAGTCAAATTTTTAAAATTAAAAGAAATTCCTGAAAAACTTCCTCAGTGTAGAAGAAATTCATGTCCTGTGTATGAAAAACAACTCACTGAGCTACTGTTGGAGGTTGAAGTTCCGTGACCTTCTCTACTGGTGCTGGGTTTTGGTGAGCTTGGGGGTGTCCGGGAAGTACATACCAGATGAACCATATGATATTCATCTTGCTAAAAATTGAAGAAATTGAAGAGCTAAAGCAACAATATTTGAGAAATTTACAAGCAAAAACTGTCTTTAAAAATCCACTTTCAAAGCTGCATTTGCAATCAGAAAAGAAACATAATACAAAATGGAGAGACCATAAAGCAAAACTTGAGCCTAGCACAAGAGAAGCCTACTGTTTGCCTAATCATATCTTCTTAGCAGCTTTCCACAGTAACATATTGAAGACTCACTTACCCACAGTCTTCCCTAGAACTGCAGTATAGCAGAACCAATGCAAGACCCACACAGAGAAACATGAAGTATATCACAAACTTTAACTTTTATTTTGGAAAAATTTCAAACCCTTACATTTGCATTGAGATGTAATGAAGAGTGTTATTCAATAAAGACATCAGGATAAATGAAAAATGCAGGCTCTGGAATTCCACAAGCAGTCCAAGATAAGAAAAAAATGTACCAGCCACTATTCTACCTCACTCCAGTCTAAAATTGGCTCAAGCCTAACCTGCAGATGCCCAACTTGACAAGACCCTGCAGATATTCCACACTAAGGGAATGCTATTTGAAGCACTAGATGGGACTTGAGTATTCCTAAATACCTGCAAGTGAGGAAGGGAATGAGTGGCACCACCTGAAGCCATGCAAGTCAGCATGCAAGTAATCAGCCCACACCAATCCTTCATGAGTGTGTTCTCCCTCCAACATGGATGCCATAACAACTTCAGTCTGAAGCTACTTCACTGTACCAAATGAAAACACCCCACTATATCAGCATGCCTGAAGCTTATATGGCCATAGCAACAAGAAAAGCTATGACTGTGTATTTAAATTGTACACTACAGCTTCCTCAGTAACCAAATTTTAAACAAGAAAAGCAACAAAAAAACCCCTCAGTCCTCTTCTGAAATCAGCGCAGTGCAGTCAAGCTGCAGTTTTTAATGAGATGACATTTAGAAATACTGGGTTTGGAGGTTTTTTTAAACTATTAAAAAAAGTGTTAAACCACGTTTACTCATTTTTAAGTTTTAATCTTTAGGAATAAAAAAATGGATAGCTGCTTTTATATGCCATTGTGCATTACTGCTAGCATAGTTGATCCATATCCATATTTATCTAAACTCCTCCACATGTATCAGTTTCTATCCCCAAGCACAGCCTCACTATCACATTAAGTGTAATTTCTTACCAGGCAGTGATACTAAGCAATGATCAGAGAGCACTGAAGGCAGGTGATCAGCATTCTGATCATGTCAAAAGCCTTTAACCTAGCTAGTTACCTTCTTTCTAGATAAGAATTTATGCCACTCAAAGGCAAATGAAGCTAGATATATTACTTGTAAGCTTACAGTGTACAGCTGTATTCAATGTGACAGTTTATTGTAATATATTTCTGTTTATATGTAACATGTTGGACACCACTATGCTTGAAGAGTGCCACAACTTCCAGCCTCAAGGTATTTTATATCAGCGAAATGACACTGCTCCGTATCACAAAGCTAAATTGAGATATTTAGTAAATCCTCAGACAATATTAGGAATTTATAGCTACTCAAGTAGGAATAATACAGCAGAGAACAAGACTGAATTTAAGAGTAATTGTACCTTTTTTCCAAAAGCTCTTAAAAGCCTGAGAACAAAAAACTACTCTGCTCTGAACATAACTTTTAACTTTGTGCTTAAGACTGATGTGTATGTTTCTGAAGTCACTAAATCTCTTTAACTAAACCCAAGGCTTATCGCTACTAAAATGCCTTTTAAGTCAAATATAGCCTCTCTATAGTGAAGGAAGACATTAGTCAGGCAAAGTTTCTCCTCTAGCACATAAGCGAGGTTTGAAATTGTGTTTCCTAAAACTAGTCTGCTGTAAGCAGACCAAGTGAATTTAAGGGATTCAGACTTCATTTTGTCCTTAGCAAGCAAAACTAAGCTTTGGAGTTAGGTTATATAAGAATTTTCATGAACTTTTACGTGATACAGGACACAGACATATACTGGTTGGCAACAGTCCAGCTCCAATTTTCTACTAAACCTATACATAGTAAATTTCAATCATTTTTTGGTAAGCAGTTAAATCCAATTTAATAAAATCTATTTCAGAATGAAGATTATAAATTAACAGAAGTGTTAGTCTGCTCAAGCAATACTCAAGATTCCTCTACTCTGGTTTCTCCATACCTAATACTAAAGTTCAGTTGTCCACTTTCACTGAAGCGTTATTCTCCTCTAGAGACTTTCCTCCATACCCAATATTAAAATGCTATCTACCCACTCTTGCAGTTCCATACATTGATTTTTACCTCAATACATTACAAAAAAGTACCAACACCCACATACTGTATTAGAGTTTACCTATTTCATAGGATTAAAAACTGTATAATTGTTTAATGACCTAAAGTATTTTCCAAATACAGATATTGATGCATACTGATCTGTTTACAAGTTTAAAGACTACTCAACATAATGCATTATATTTTCTGTTACCATTAAAAATTAAGAAAGTTCTTGGTAATCTGCCCTAAAGATTATCTTATTCTACACATTTCTACGAATGCTACTAACTTATTGAAGTTCCTGTTACTTGGTAACATCAATCCTAACTATTTGAACCAGTTTGAGAAACAAGCGCATGTATTTCATGATTTTCTACATGAGATATCATGTGTATTCAGGATTTGAATTTAATTTAAATGTTGGCTGAAGAATCCAAAGTTAGATTAGTAAAATTATTTTTTGCAAGATGAACCAGCAGAATAATAAATAAAACCCGCAAGAACCAACAAACTTTCAAACATCATCAGGAAAGGTTAATAGCTGACAAATAAAACTAGGACAACAAGTAGCTTTCCCAGCAAAACCATTCAGGAATTTATAATTCTGGTTTTGCATATATTTATATTACCCTTAATTTGCTTACACAAGTGTCATTTTTAATGTAAGTTCTTGGATTTAAGTATGTACAAGAAATGAAATGATGTCCCAAACCAACACAAGTCAGTTAAACGATTCCATTTTTGTCATAGTGGGAACTGTCCAAACAAGTGACTCCACACTACGTATCACTTGTGGGAGAGCAAGCAGGCTATGGAAGTCCCAAACTGGTTGAAAACATGCCTCAATCCACAAGTATCACAATCCTACATACAAAGGATACTTGAAAATACATTTTCCAGAACATATCGACATCATACGGTTACATCTCTCAATACAACAATGAAAATTTGAAGCTAAACATCACAAATCTAAATTCCTATTCCCAAAAGGGGGTTTTGATTAAATATCACATGGGGTTGATATAAAGCTTACTTTTCTGAGAACATCTTTCAGCTGCAGGTGATCAGGAAGCAGTCTGCCAGAATACACCAGTCTCTGATCCTTTGTAGACTAGGAGATGGGACAAAGAAAGGAATTTAGCTTTTTCCTGCCGTACAGATATACAGCTGGAGATAACATTTGCAGATGAGAAAATCCCTTTTAATTCCAACCACCACCAGACAGCCTTAAAAACATACCAGAGACTTCAAAAGTCCAACTCGCAAATTAATTCTGAAAAAGAACTCTGCTATTAGGCACTCAGCAAGAGTGCTGAACAATTAACAACACCTAACTGGCAAACACTACTCAAGAAAACTATCAGGTATATTCAAAAATTCCTTTCTTTTAAAGAAGATTTGCTCTTTATCCTGCTCCCATTCCCAGACACTTGTTGAAAAAGTAGATGGAAAAGTGGCTGGGCAAAGAAAAAAAAAAAAAAACAAAACACCAAAAATAGTTAGTAGAATGATGGAATGATAATTAAAATATGCAGAAGGGCCCAAATTTCAACCTTTTTCAACAAAGTATTTTTATTATTAGTCCCTGCCCCAATGCCCACACCCCATCCCACCCCTTAAAAAAAAAAAAAAAAAAAAATCACAAAAGGAAACAAGGAAGGAAGCATTAAAAAGCATGAAGCAGCAAAAGGATTTTTCACTTTTTAAGGTAGCTTTTTTGCTTGTTCTTGCCTGTTCTTGCACTTCCACAGTTTAAAATACCTTAGTAATGCAAAGTTTTGATTTTTTTTTTTTTAAATAAATATGTTATGCATAAGGTAATAACTTTTAACTATTCTACATGGAAGAGATGGCAACAAAATTCTTTCAGAAAGGAAACTATCTGGGGTACCTATCTACAGTAAGATGCCCAGTACACTTTAGCAATAGGCAGTTTACTTGGTTAAACAAAAGAAACAAACAAAACCCCAACCCCATTCAATTCAGTTTATGCTGTTGGAATGAGATTTAAATAGTACTAGTGGGTAACCAACATGCTGTAACTATGTGAATAAACAGCTCCCTTTGTTTTTGAAAAAAGCTCCTAAATATTCACCCATATTGAAAAAATTTTAAAGAGAATCTGTTACATCAGTTGAGTTTAACTACTGCTTGCATCCTAAATTAATACAATAGCCTTTATCACTTGAAAGAGAGCACTAGCATAAGCAAATGCTAAATGAAGAAGTCTAGCCTAAGCTCAGTGGAACAGACATGCATTATCAGCATGAAGTATCTGAAGAATTTCCCCATCATGCAACCAGCTAGTCTTCCAACACCTCTCCTCTTTCTCTCCCAGCCTTCCGTTGCCCACTCTGCAGACTTATTCATGCTAATACTAAGACACAAATACCTGAGATCCAGATCTCTGTGATTAGAAAAACCTTTCACAGAAGTTTTGAGATTTTTTCTTGCAATAGCCTTTTACAGATTTCCAATACCTTAGCAGAACATAGAAAAGCTGCAGAACTTTTTTCCCCTGAAAAAATCTGGTCATTTCACTAGAAAAAAAATTATAGCTACTCCAAGCAAATAATTATAAAAAGTACACGTTAAATCTGAGAAGCTTTCGCTTTAACTTTTTTCCTCAAATTCATACTAGTCATTCATGATTAAATACATCTTTAAAAAAATGAGTGCATAACCTGCCACATATAGTGCAGAACTTCTATTGAAGAATCATTTTCTCTATTGTTCTTCCTTTTGCTGTATTTTTAATTAGTGACATAATACACTATTTTTGTAAGTCTCACAACATAGGGAATTAGTTATTTGCAGCTCCAACGGACAAAATACTACAATGAATTCAACACCAGTGCTGTACTACTTCTATTTACGTTTAAAACAACGACAAAAAATGCTCCTGTCTCCCATATCAGACCAAGGTCTTTTGAACTATACCATTTTGGTTGCTCCTTCCAAGCAGGAACAGGCTGCTAGCAGAACACAAGCTTACTTGCTTTTTGTATTTGGGAAAGGCCTTCTTAGAAAAACTAGAATCTGCAGCATGCATCAAGATTACAGAAAATTTTGATTTCCTGTAAATTAGGAACCTGTTGCTTTACACTGGCAGTGGAGCCAGAAGAAAAATCTCAGAAACCTTGTTTCTGGGTCCTGAATAGATTATCTGAAGATTAATTAGAACAGATAAGTAGTTAAACAAAACACACAAAACACAATAACAACAACAAACCCAAACTCCAAATCTCTGTATCATTGAACATGGCAACCAAGTGCTGTTTTTCCTGTCCCACTCATAATACAGCTTTCTACATGGTCAAATTCAGATTCTTCTCTTCAGTAACCTATACATAAACCTCCCCTCAACCCCATCTAATTAAGTACCTTCTCAAACACGATACAAGTAGCACAAATTATTTTTTTAATACTAATACGTCACAGAGAAGAAACTGCTAGATTAAAATGGCCCCTCAAAGCTGACTACTACGTAGCCTTCGGTAACGCATTTCAGCTCCCTACAAAACCACAAAACAAAAGGTTACACGTACATTGAGTACTGTTAATCATATTAAGTCAAACACATTAATGAGGGAAGATGAGGTCTTAAACCCCATATCCCTCCCTACGTAACTTAAATACCTAACTGCGCGCTACAGGATTATCACCTGCAATTCTCAGGGTGAAAGTCATCCTGGAACTCTGAAACGTGGGGGTTTTTTAAATGCAGATGGAAGAAGAGGGGATAAACATGAAAACACAATAATTCACATATGTGCAAAAGTAAATGGAAAAGGCGTTCAACTCATCCTCTGCCAGAGGAGGTTCACTACCACACCTCCTGCTTCGAGGAGCAGCATGCTCACTGCTAGCCCAAACACTGAACTGTGATGGAAAAACACTTAGAATATATATGGAATTAGAGTGGTCCCATTTTCAGAAGCAAACACATAGCATCAAATAAAACAATTCTAGAACCTAAAGTTTAGAGTGAGATGGAAGACAGTTTTCAGATCATAATCCGAAATGTATATATTTCAAACTATGCATTCAACAGCTAGTGGGTTTTTTCTTCCATTTTTCAAGCATGACCCCTTCTGCCAATGTTCAACTTAGCTATGCCCAACACACTACCAAAACCACCAAACCTAAGCTAATGCAGCAACTTCCTTTAAAAACAGAAACAATCTCTGAGTTACCCTGTTTTGGCTGTAAGACATTCATTATTTTGGTCACTCAGCCTCTCTCCCATTCTTCCACAGGAAATAAAAGTCCAACCAACCACATCTGGTTAGAACTATAAGCAAAGCATACACTAGATGACAGATACTACAGGAAATGAGAAACAGCAGTTTTAAATTAATGGTTAGGGGTGTAATCAATGCAGTGGTTAATGCACTGAATGCAAGATCTGCCAGATTGAGACATACAGGTTTTCTTTTCTTAAATAAAGATTTCATTTAGGGACACTATAGCTGCAGTACTCTAGCTATGAAAAATTGGTCCAGTCAGGGGAAAAGAATATTGACGAATGTGAACCTTAGTAGAGACGCACAAACTAAGTTAATACTGTTTTAAACCCATTTAGCTTAATCAATGACTTAGAGTTGGTATACTTAACTAAAGTAACAACTAAACCAGTTTCAATCTGGCCACACTTATGTACATATTTAGCTAAATTGTTTACGCAAATGAATCTGGAAAAATCACAAACAACACTGCCTCAAGGCCTAACTTCTTGTTTCCCTATTTTAACCACCTCATTTTCTAAAGATATACTCTTAATAAACTGTAAATTTAATGACAACATTTACAGTTACCATCATTTTACCAATTTACAGATGCATATAGGAGAATGAGGTACGAGTCATATGAAAACTTGAAAGACTACATATAGCAGTGAGAGCAACTGATTTCTATTTTACAGCCTTAATTTCAAGAACACTGCAATACCTGTATAGCGCATCTGTGTTCTGATACACTCTTGCATTCTTAAAATAGCATTGTAGTAGAAGTTATTTCCAGGACCTATCATACTCAGAGAATGTAGAAATTTGATTGACAAGCTTTTGACACTGATCTGCTTTAAAAAGAAAAAAAAAGGGGGGGGGGAGGGGAAGGTCCTAAGAGCACAAAGTTTTAAATAAATTTGAAAAAAGCAGTAACACTGTACATCAAAAACATATCAAGCCAAAAACACACTTTTCAATTTTACTATACATAGAAGGTATCTTATTAAACACCTTTCTCCTCTCCCACGTTATTACTCAATTCAAAAGGTTCTGTGAAATAAAAATACTGTGTTCAGTTAATAGTTTAAGTCCAAGTACAGTAAATCCAAACTAAATGAGAATTACTGAGATAATTTTCACTACAGACACTCCCCATTCTTTAGCCCAGAACAGTTTTGGGGATTCTGAACTAGTCATTCAATAATGAGAGGCATGTTGAGGAATCAATTTTCTACAGAAGAAAGATGTTCCAGGAAACCGAAATTTAATATTATACTACTGGTTAAAACCTACAGCGCAACATAAAAACCTCTTGTTCATTAAGGATTCTCCACAGAAGCCCAATTTAGTAAGATCTCAGGATGAGTCAGAAAACTAGTGTTTAAACACAAATACGTCACAGGCGAGATTCTAGTGAGGAGGAAGAAGCAGCAATCAGCTGAAGTCGTATATTTGTTTCTTTCACAGCAGACAGGATCTCTCTGCAGAGAATTACTCACAACAGTAACTAAATCCCAAACACTCTCAAATACTGCTTAACAGATCTCCATGTACCAGTGACAGCCTAACTGCTGACTGCTTTTCTTCTTTCTCCAAAAGGTAGAAACCCCCTTTGAGACACAAAGCTACTATTTTACCTCCCCCCGCCAAAAAAAATAACAATGCCAAGAATTCTTCTATTGAACTAGGTGAATACTTATCATTTACAATATAAATGCAACCTTTGTCTGATGTTTTCTACAGCAAGGTCTAGGCCCCACATGCTGCTGCAGTGTGGAGGCAAAGTCACTGCCTTTACACAGTTTTCTGGAACAAGTTTTCAAACATCCTGTTCTGTATGACTGCTATTCTAAACAGGTACAGTATTATCTTTCAATGATTGTCTGTATGGTTTTTCATAGCCTCTTTTTAACTGCCAGATGTAGAACTTAAAAGAATTTGCAAATCAACCATATTTTCCTCAGGGAACTAAGACAGTTATAGGTCTTTATGTTTCAAAACACAGTTTCAATTGTCATACAAGTTTGTAGAACATCTGAGAGCAGCATTTTCAGCACAATCTCAAAAAATGGCTTTTCAAAAGAAGGGGAAAAAAGGAAATAATTCTGGAAGTTGTTCAATTGCATGCTTCAAATAATATTATGAATAAAGACCTATCTGCTCCACACCTCTGCAAATTCACTAGAGCGTGGTAACTTTAGCTATATCGCTTATACCGTCATTAGACAGAACTCTTACACTGACAGAAATTAGTCTTAAATTCAGTTAAGAGAGATATCTAAATTCCAGTTCCTAAAAAAAAGTTAAATGGAGCATTGATGAGTGTCTTCAACGATACCATCTTTCAGGATGCTACACTGTGATCTTCAACGATACAAAAGAGCAGGTATTTATATCGTCAACTTCCCTGAAAGCAGAGCCAGCCATTGCCTGTGCACTGGTAACTCGTTAGCAGTGGGACTCCTGTTTATTTTGCAGAGTACCTAAGGAAAGTCTTGACCAACTGTCCACAAGTTACCGCGATGCCAGTCTTACCGACAAGGTGAAGAAAAAGGGCTGGCCACCAACTCACCGGCTTACTGGGGTACACTTTAGAGAGGTGAGATTTTAGCTTGCCCACAGTCCAGTCCAGAAAGCATTTAATGGTCTGGTCGGTGTATTTCTGGTTGGGGGCCTTGATGATGAGGGTCACCGGGTGATCCACGACGCTTTGGTCCATGCTGCTCGCCGGCTCTGCCCTTCCCGCTCCCTGGGGAGACGAAGCCGCTCGAACCTCTGGGCGCTCCGGGGGCGGGTTCAGCAGCCGGGGGCGAACTTCCCGGGGCAGCCGGGGGAGCCCATCACCGTGCTGGCTGGCGCTCACACCGCGGGCGGGGCGGCGGCGGCACCGGCCGAGGTCTGCCCGCCGAGCGGGGGGAAGCGAGCAGAGAGAGGGGCGGCTTAGCACGTCACACACACGCACCCCACCCCTCACCCCCCCCCCTCCGGTAACCACAGCGCCGGGGGCTCGCCAACGGACCCACCCTCACTCCCCACCACCTCCCCCGGCCGGCCGGCCGGCCGGGCCTCCCCCCCGCACCGCTGCGCCCGCACCCACGGAGAAGGAAAGAAGACGAGGCAGCCCGGTACCGGGAACGCGCCCGCCCGACTCGCACCGCCTCGACCCTCCGGCCCCGCTGTCGTTTGCGTAAAATGGAGACCGGAAGCGCCGCCGCGTCCCTCCCCCCCTCCCCGCGGCGCCTCCGCATGCGCCGCCGGGGGGCGCGCGCGGGCCGGGTTGGCGGGGCGGGGCGGGGCGGGGCGGGCGGCGCGCGCTGCGCTCCGCCTCCGGGCGGGCCGGGGGGAGGATGGCGGGGGGGGCGGTGTTGTGAGGCAATAGCGGCGGTTGCGTGAGCGAGGTGGGCGGGGCGGCGCTCCCGCAGGGACGCGCAGGGCTCCTGCGGCGTTTTGCCGAAGGCGTAGGAAAGGAAGGGAGGGAAAAATTGTGTTGGCGGGGCAGGACTCTGGCGTTTGGAAGCGATACTTGTCAGCGGGGTGGCGTGTGGGCAGGAGCGAGAAGCGGGTCCTCGGGCTGACCAGGCTCCGGGCTTGTGGCCTCAGAGGGAGGCCGTGGTACGGGATGTGGGGTGTCCACCGGCCTCTTGTGTCAAGATGTGGGCTCACAAGACGGTCTTAAGACTGGAAAGGTTAAATACTTCTTAGCAACAGAATTAAAGCTTTACTGTTGTGTGTCTCGCCTCCATCACCGTGGTGTGGGAGCACCTCAGTGTATTTATCCCCAACGTCCTTGTGAGGTCGTAGGAAGAGATTTGCTTTATGTCATACAAGAGACCTGTCTAAAATCACAAAACAAGTTTCTGAAGTCCCAGATTAGCATTGTAAACTAATTATCTGATGTGATTTTCAGTTGCTGAGAAGAAAATCTTTTAAAAGATAACCTTCGAGGGGGACGGATAAAATGGCAATGAATAAAGGAAAAGTTACATTCATGATACGTCCACTAAAGATCTCTGCAGTAAAAGTTGGCCTCATTAACTTGATAAAAACACTAAACTGCTTATAAAAAATACTCTCTTGAACCAATAAACTGTGTTTTCCGTCTATTTCCTTCAGAGTTTGAATGCTGTATGTCACTACAGAAGACACAAGAGTTTCAGACAGGTTTGATTTTTCAAGTAGATAGTATCCCTTTAATGCCAAAGAATTGGACCTTTCACTAAGCTCTGCAGTGTGAACAAGGAGAGAGGCGCATACAGAGAGGAGAGGATGGTAAGGAATTCTAGCTTCTGACGGGAAATATAAAAAGAAGAGCCTGAAGGAATATCGTTAGCACCCAGGACCTAATTCTTCCTTTTAAATAAAGGAATAGAGAGAACAGGTAATGTAAGAGTTTGCAAAAACAGAGAAAATAGTCTTAATTTTCATGGTTTTTGACTTCTAACTATTTTCCTTTACAACCACTCCTTCACAGACCTTGTGTTTGAGATGGAGCATGGGACCTCAGTGTTTCTACAGCACCTGTTGTCCTAGAGATGGCTTATCAAATTGTAAACGTGGACAACTGGTACTTGACAACACCTTCAGATGTAACACTTGACATACTCATATCGGTTTCCCAGCCACCTCCATCGTTATATAAGAACAATTATTTGCACTTGAAATTCTGAGCATGCTGTCACTACCAGGGCATGTAACTAGGAATTCCCAGGAATTTCCAAGAATAGAATAGAATTTCCAAGTGCTAGGCAAATATTTGTACATAGGGTGATGCATCAAAATGGATCAACTAGATGGGCACTTGCAAGGATTAATACACAAAAATCAAGGCAAATGGTAAGTTTTAAACTTTGCGTTTAGGATGGTTGCAATTTTATTGCTTGACGATCTGGTGGCCTACATACACATAGTATTTCTGTAACACACCCATTAGCTACTGTACAAAACTCCAGACTTGGGATGACCAAGAAATCTCCTGAGTCACAACCTGAGAACAGTACGATCTCTTTTGTGGTGTCATTTTAGAAGCTGTGTGTTGTGCCAGCTCTATGAGCAGATCTCTGTACTGTGCAGAGGCCCTCGGGAGTCAGAATTACACTTGCAGCAATCTCATTTTAGGACTAAAAACCTGGTAAAAATAGTTTCACATTAATTTAAGTTCCAGAAAACATTTTATGAATACACATTGTGAAGTCTCATAAAGTTTCACACCAAAAAGCCATTTGATATTTTAACATGCAAGAAATGATGTTATTCTTAATACTTGTCTGACTTGACATAGCTTGACAAATACACAGTAATCTTTTTTCATACTTGTATTGTCTGTGACATCTCTGTAGTTCAGAGGAAAGATTATGGCAAATAATCTTTAAGAATGCCAAAACTTTATTAATTTTTTTAAAATTAAAAAAAATCATGTGTTAAAGTGTTATGAAAGTCTGACGAATCATCTTCTGACTCTTGAAACGTCTCAACCAGATACCTGACTTGAGAGTTGAGGCTTCTTACACAGCCATTAGACTATCCAAGGGAAAATTCAGAGCATGTATGATCCTACATCTCTAGGTTCTTAACTAACGTAGGCACAGAATATACATTGTATGATTATGCTGATAGCCATTTATCAAGTTGGAATAGATCAAAATCTCAAGTTGTTGCCAGTAAAATATCTGTTTCTTGATTTTATTTATTTATTTATTTATTTATTTATTTATTTTCTGATAGGATAGCAAGTGTACAGTCTAAAAACTCTGGATCACCTTTTTCTTTCATTCTTCTGCACAAACCAGCAGGACTCGGCCTAGACGCTGTAACACCAAGTAAAATGATAGCAGTTAGAAGCTGGGTTGTAAGTAACGAATTCAGCCTCTTCTGCTATTTATACTAATAGTTGGGGTCATGTGAAATTACTGACCTGTATGTGGGATGACAACCAGAAAGAACTTGTATGCTCAGACACATGTTTTCTCCAAGGCTTTTTAAAAACTCTGCCTTACCATGAAAAGATGACAAAGGATTCCCACATTCCTTCTTCAGAACAAATGACTTTGAGAAAATCGGTACTTCAGCCCCTGCCAGGATTTTCTGTTCTAAATCACTGAATTTACATTTCATCTAATGGTCTGGCAAACTTGATGTACAAGGATGAAAGAGTGAGCTTGTGCTGTTTGTGCTCCCTTCTGTTGCATACACAAAGCCAGAGAGGTTTATTCCGTAAGAAAACTAAGGGAAAGGTCATGTTCACATGGGTTTTCTCACTCTGGAAGTGTATATCATCTCTTTGGTATTAGAAATTTTGCTAATTCCTAACAGTACTGTAGGAATTTCCATAATAGATTTCCATGAGGAAAAATGGCTCTGGAAGTCTTTTTGTTGCCATATTAGCAACACTGACAAACAGGCTTGACTACATATCTTTCATCAAGAGCTATAGAGTTTGTCAGTCCTGATATTTCTGTAAGCAAACGAGCTGAAATGCAAATATATTTCAATATAATAATGGGCTTCTCAGTTGTTTGTCAGGACTTATATGCTGATGTTTTCTATATGTACCAGTTGATCCTCCCCCTAACTTGGCCCGGTGGCCAATTTCCATCAAACTTCACAAGGGGCAGCAACACGGAAGTGGACTTCTAATGAATTCAGCTGGGCCATGCAGTTTCACCAGCTGACTTCTGGAGTAGAGTCCTGCAAGACCAAATCTGGTTTCTGACAGGGGCGTGAAGACGGTTTTATTGACAAATCCTGAAAACACTCATAACTGGGTGCAATTTTACTAGCAGTGGTAATCCAGTTGGCGACATACGTCTAAGGAGTAACTTCCTGAAATGGTTAAACGAAGATGTGATTCATCTGCAGATATTTTTTCCCTGATGATAGTTTCAAGACTGAAGAGGAGTAGCAGTTACCCATAAATTTTCCCTCTTACATGTGAGGTGCTTCAAAAGAGGCATACAGGTAAGAGAATGTCTTGGTATCTTATTGTTTCAAGGAAGATCAAACTAAATAAGCTGGTTAAACAGCTTCAGGGATAGAGAAGTTTTAGGTGAGCAGTAGCTTTCTGCGACAGGACTTGAATGGACCCTTCTTTATCCTGTAAAACTGCAGTATAAAAGAGCTAGACTGCCGCATTACACAGTCTCAGATCAGATCTCTGATTTGATCTCAGACATGGGCTATGGTTGTATAGAGTGACTTTTTTGCTTACAGATTTAGCATGGAGTTTTATTTGGAAATTTTTTTGGGTGCTATTATTCCTTCCTAAGCATGGGCTCAAAGTAGACCTATTTTTTCAATAATTTCTCATCAATTTTAAACATTATGAGAATTATCAAAAGCATTGTTAAAATGTCTATAAATTGTTTCGTTGCGGAATGCTAAAGAAACACAATTATTTCAAATATTGAATTTAAACCAAATTGCTGAAATGGCCGTGGAAAATTATCAAAACCAGATACTGTCATGATTTTTTTTTTAGAAGAGCATTTGTCTTTGTAAAAAATACTATTTCCATTTAGCAAATTCCTTGTCTTTTTAAATTTCAAATAATTCTAAGACTCTACCAAGAAAAATTGGAGACATATTGCCATTGCTACAAAGGAAGATCTCTTTTTCAGGGCAGTGAATAAAAGCAAATCTAATCGATTTTTACTAACTAATATAATCGATTTTTAACTTTCAAGAAGCCTTTGACCTTACTGCCCACAAGAGGCTACTAAGGAGATCAGTGCTGTGATCCAACTTCTGCTTTCATCCATAATATTCTTTGTTCATGTGATGCCCCATTAACATTAAGGGACCTAGCAGTCTGCCCACATGAATGAAATTGCAGTCAGTTCCTACACAGACACTGGTAGGGTAATATATGATAAAGTGACACTGAGACCTGAAATAGTATTCCTCACTCTAAATGTTTCCTTGTTTTCTGTTACTTGCTTGAGGTTATAAGCCCTTTGGAGCAGGGAGCCCTCTCCACAAGGCCTAGCTGTAGACTGAGCAACTAGTCCGTTGTGCTTTACAGACATGTGTGAAATAAGGTAGGTGCAGAACTGTCTGCAGAATCGGGACTTATTCGTGCATTACATCGTGGCACAGTCTGTTCTGGGACCCATAACCATAGAAATAGTAAGTCCTAAAGGATCTCGTAATTTGAGAACAAAGTGATATTTAATGAAACTAAGAGGAAACAAAGTTAAAACCAATGCAATCCTTTTTCTTAGCTCTTCTTACAATAGCATATAATTAGTCCATGGAACTTGCTATCTCAAGATATTGCCAAGCCCCAGTGTTGGGGGCTGTGTCAGGAAGGATTTGGTTAGGGAAGGGAACAGCTTACAGGGTGAATGGAGTAACTTCTCCCTCATCTAAGAACTACCCAAGTGCAGTCTGAAAAGATGCCTGTTTCATTCTCTGTAGCATACAAGCTAAGTTGAGGCATTGCCTTTAAGGGTATCATCCCTTCCACCTCCAGAAAGCAGTTATGAACTCATCTGCCTCAATGGCAATGTAAAATCTACTTTCATTGGAAAGATCGCTCCTTCCTATAGTCTAAATTTTTCTCCGACTGTGTTCAGGATTAAAAACTTAGGGAAGAAAACAAGCAACTTCATGGTAGCCAGAATTTTTCATGCTCAGAGGAAAAGTTCTTTTGAAACCTGATAGGTTGCTGATTTACATTACAAGAGCTCTGTCAGATATTTTAAAAGTGGTTTATCTTATCTTGTGTAAAGTTTATGCCAGCATCTCTAATTTCAGCTCAGGACAACACATGCAGAAATGCAGATACAGACGTCTCCTGGCATATACTCAGATAACTAGCACCTGTGCAGTAAGCGTGACATGCTCCAGATACCTCAGATTTATATTCATTTGAAGTGCAGTTGATCTGTGTATGTGCACTGGCCAGTTACCAGGACAGCCATCATTTGATCTATAGTATTGCACATCCACGCAGGTTGCTAGCTATCCAGAAATCCCAGACATGAGGCCAAATTCCTGGTTTTCTGTTTGAACAAAATTTAGGGAGTGAGGGCAAGAAAAGACACGCATGGAAAGAATTAAGATATGTAAGTCAATATCCAGCCTTTTATTACAGAAAGGATTGCTCTTCCACTAACCACTACAGTGCTGCTTGTCTCCGAGTGCCTCCCCACCTCCCAGGACGCGGCATGAGGAAATGGCAAGGGCAGAGCAGAGCAGCACTGCTAGTTCCAAGCCTTCGCCATGCTCTGGGCATGGCATGGCCCAGCACCACTGCCCTCTTCCAGTGGCATCTGAGGCACGAGGGATGGAGTTAGGAGTGGGGTTATGGCAGAAGTGTCTGGGTGGGAAGAGGGTAGGGGGAGAGCAGTGATGAAAGGGCTTGTAATTAGCAAGGCAGCTCCTCCCCACTTACAACTCTGGTGTAGCCATTGTCTCCTGCCAGTATCCTTCCTAGTGCTGCCCCCAGCATTTCTCTCTCCCCCCACTACCACACACCCAGTGTGTCAATGCTACACAGGTTGAAAATTGCCACATAAATAATTCACAAATTGTTGGGAGAGCATGCAAGGCTGAGAACGTGCCTTTGTGAGGGGGAAGAGGAAAAACTTTTAAAACTGCCAGTCTAATGATTATGAAATGTCTAATCTTTTCTCAGCCTCTGCTTTATAGCTTTACATATATGGCTCATTATTATTTATAACAAACGAACAAATGCTTGCTAAGTATTGTCCAGTCCATAGAAAATAAACCATCGCTCCTCAGAAGAATTTATGATTTTTGAAGTTCCAGTCTTACAGGTTTGCAAATGTCACAGCACATGACTGGGGACTTACAGACTCTAATAACTTTACACATGAGCAATCCCAGGAAACTCAATGCGTCCACTCGTGTGCATAAGTATTTACAGAAGCAAGATCCAATTGTTCTGGAAATCCATATATTTTGTATATTTATAATTTGTTCTGTCTGAGCCATTGTTTCACATCTGTTTGATGACACTCCCTTTTTTTTTTTTTTTTTGTGGAAACAAGCTGGTTTAGGTTTTGCTTCCAAATGCTTCCAAATATTTTGTTTCCAAATGCTTCTCTATGCTTGTTTGTCTTTTTAGGTGTCAACCTGACATCTGTACTCTGGAAAATATAACAACCTCAGCCTGAAATGCTGTTCTTGTAGCTATAAGATTTTATAATAGCATGATATTTATCTCTGTCCATTAAACATCACACTCTTATGTAAAGAAAGTTTTTACAAGTTCTTGAATATCATAAGGAAAGACTTGAGTCTCAGTTAAAAGTCTCAGTTGCTTGTTGCTCATATGCATGAAGCTTTACACCATGTTCTGAGAATCTATAGTAACAGCTTATTTACAATAGCAAGATACAATAAAATAACCTAGGAGTGGTATTTTGCCTGTAGTTCTTGATGCTTTGACTTTTGGTTGTTCTAAAAATTGCAGAGGGTGATTTCAGCCTATATGTTATGTAAGCAGTAGGGATTAAACATCATTAAAATTTAATTCAAGCCATGTTGAAGTGGTTGCAGGAGGAAGAAAGGCCCAATTTCCTCACAGTGACACTTCAAAGAGGAGCCTTAGTCGTGTAAATCTGGATGCTCCAGTTCCAGCAAGGGTAGGAGTCATGTGTGTGTATGTAATCAGCCTTCTGCCTACAGAGCGTTTAGAGCTTTCACGGCAGTGCTGCAGGTTACACGGCTCCTCCTAAACCTCAGGAGGATCATGGGACTTCATTCACCACTTGTGAAAATTGTGTTCTGCAAGCTGTCGTGAGGCTCATTGTGCAGAGTTGGTTGCTCTGGTCAGTCTTGATCCCTACAGTCATTCCATAATGTAAGACTGTTTTTATATTTACACATAGTCTGCTGCCTCACCATGTTTTTGTGAGTGCCTTTTGGACTGCTCAGCCAGCTACTTGTGCAGCAAGTATGCCAGGTATTTTTTTCAGTTTGCTGACACACTGTTCCTGCTGAGCCTTATATGATTATTAACCAACACTTCATTTTTCTTTGAGGATTACAAAAGCCTTTTGGTAAAAGGGAACTTCTTGACATCCATCCAGGATCTAGGTGTTACTGTAATACAAACTGTCTTTAAAAGCAGTATTTTATCCACTTTCATTCGATTTCCATTTTCACATCTTTCACTGTAGTTGTATGAACGTGAAATGTTCTTCATTAGTTTGTTTCAAAGTGGCAAGACACGGACTTCCTGCAAGATTCCATGGTCTTAGGACATGTGAGCCCTCAAGTCATGTAACACACAGGGTATTGCACGTCCAGCTCCATTTTGAAACACGTGCATCATCACCAACCTATGAACAGCTCTAAACACAAATATCCTGAGTAATTCCCGAGTCAAAGACTCCCATCCACTTATTTTGTCAGGTTGCTTTGTCACCATTGTGTTGGTGTCCAGAGTTTCTCTGACTTCTACAAAGTCATCAGTGTTCGGCAAACACCAACCTGAAGTGTCAAAAGGGGAACAGGACAGCCACAGACATCAGGGAGTCTCATCACATTCTTTGGTGGAAATGCGTTGTGATTATGATTTTCTCTTAGCCCTACACAGCAGCAGAGATGTGGGAACAGAGCCCTTGCGTGTCAGCTGCAAGATGTGATGCCGTCTTACACTTAGGAAAATATATAGTACAGGCTTAGGAGTGCTTATACACACAGCTACCTAACCAGATGTCAAAGCAATGAGTAATAAGGAGAGTCAGCAAATTACTAATCAGCTATTAATTGTGTGCCTCAGTAATTAGCTTCTGCTGAAAACCAGTTTTCCACGGGCAACAATTTTAGGATGGAAATAGAGAGCAAGTTAAATGACAAGCACATAAACATGCTGTGGTTAACCTTGTCAGTCAGTAGGTGGCTGTATTGCTTCTAGCCATATTCAGGGAAGAAAACTGCATTTCCATGGCCGAGACAGAGAGAGCCTTTCCCCAGGATATAAGGAGCCACTGACAGTGCATGCAGACCTTTGCACTTCGTCGTTTTAAAATGGTTCAGTTTGCACATAATATTGTTCCTCTGTGTATTTTTATGTAATTATTTGTTAGTTGCACAAAATCTTTTTAATGCTCTGGTTAAGCAGTTTATCTGTGGCTGTTTTATACAACTTAGTTGACATAATTACCTGCTCTTGACATCACCTTAATTTCATAGCAACAAGCTGCAAAATCACAAATAAGCCACTGTGGAGAAACTGGGTATTTCAACTGCTTAAAAGTGAGCTGTGAGTTTCTTCAGCTGTGTTGTGGGCTCAGATCTAGTTCATATTCATAGTGACTGCCCTGTTTCCTTCTCATTCTCACCTGGTGGCCTAGCAATCGTATGTGTGAATGGTTTCCTGTCGGTTTAAAACACCACGAGGCTCACATCACCAAAAAATACAACTGCTTCATTGATTAGCCCCAGCAATGAGAATGAATAAGCACAGAGTTCAAGCTACTCTTTCCTTCCAAAAAAACAGTCACACCAAATTGGAATTGCAGGAGACTGCCAGGGTAGCGGGAGGAAACTTGCAGTGTTAGGCTCTCCATTCTGCAGATAAAATCAAGGTTTCAGTTACCCAGAAAATCTATTAATGAGTTTTCTCATGCATTAAATGACCACACAAAAACTCTTTTCCCCTCTGCCCTAAAAACACAAGCCAGCATGATGCCAGAAGAGCTCAGTGGTGGAGGAATTTGCAACAGGCACAAGGAGATTGTATTGGCTTCAATGGAAAGAAATGAAAAAAGTGACAAGTTAATTCTTTGGCAATTGTGGGTGAGTACTTGAAAATAAGCATCAGATGTAAAAAACTTAGGAAAAAACCTAGTAAACACTTTCAGATGCAGGTGGACTTAGGTTCAGAAGATGGTGACGTTATCTGAGTTCTTGGAGTGCTGTCACAGCACAAAAAAAGATGCTTGTAAGCAGGATTTGCAGTCCTCTGAAGGCACTGGAATGTTTTTATGGGTTTCAATAGCCCATAGAGCAATGGAGCTGCCAAATGTCATGCATTTCACTCAGGCTAGCAGGGACCTTCTCACACTGGCCTGGCTCTCAGCTGGATTCCCAGGCACTCAGACTGGCTGCGGGATAACGTGGCAGGTTTTTGGCTTGTAGTTCTGTCTTGGGGCTGCTAGAGGCCCCCCGTGGGTCTATTCCTGAGGCAAGTAATCACAGAATCATCTAGGTTGGAAAAAGACCTTGAAGATCATCCAGTCCAACCATTAACCTCACACTGACCGTTCTCAACTCCACCAGATCCCTTAGTGCTGGGTCAATCTGAGTCTTAAACACCTCCAGGGATGGGGACTCCACCACTGCCCTGGGCAGCCCTTGTCTGTAGCTGGATGATGCCCCTAAGCAGTGGACCCAATCCAGGCCAGGGGAACCAGGATAAAGGTTCCCAAGCTGACATGTCTGTGGCCAGTTACAGCAGGATCCCCTCTAATATTTTGCTCCACAGGTAAAGTAGCTTCTACCTGTAGAAGGTCCAGGAGTCAGAGCATCCACTGCTTTCCTCACCCAGCAATGTCTTACCCACTCAGCATCCTTCTGTCACTGAAGCTGCCTGGGTCCGATGTCTCTCTGCTTCCCTACCGATGGTACTGTCAGCCTTGGCAACCATCTCTCCTCATCAATCCCCTTGCTACTTCCCAGCAGCACCCATCCAGTAGCCCTCTCCAGCACTGCAGTGTGTTGCTCGCTAGTCTGAATATTGTTTGCAAGCATGTGTAAAATTGCACTCAGGGAGTGGGGCACCTTTGGAAGTGCTGTTTCAGTCCCAGTCTGGGACAATGTAATGAGGAGAATAATAATAACAAAATCAAAGAAACAGTAGTAGCTGAGGCACATCAAATGTTTCAGCTCATGGAAAATGCCTACAGTCAAGAAATGACTATACAGCATGTGGAAACGTACGACCAAGGTCTGGAACAAGATAGGATTTATATTGCTGTAGGTTTCATACTGGATGGCAAAAAATGGCAAACAGATTGAAATAGCAGGGGAATTTACCTAGAAAATGCTGCTTTGCAGAGCTATGAGAACATGGAACGTCAAAAATTCACACTCAATGAGGGGTCAAGAGAGATATTTAACCTTTCTTAAACTGTACACACATGAAAAACTTTTGTTAGATAGCTACAATCTTTAAAGAAAGCTGACCTAATTTGCTGTTTAAAATATTCTGAGACTTCCATGGAGACTTATCTGATGCCACCTATATATAATGACCTAGATTTTAAAAACGGTTGGGAAGCAGACGTCTGGAAACCTGCTGTGAATTTAACATTTTCCATACAAAGATCGAGTGTAAACTTGCAGTTTAATTTCACTTACGAAAGACTAAAATGCTTTTAGGACTTCTCAGATATATAAATAGGATCATCTTGTCTGGGAGATGACCATGAAGTGACAACAGAGCCATCCTTTCCCAGCCAGATTCCTGTCTTAAAGGACACTCAGGTAAGCACAGGTCTAAAGTCATTACTATCTAATAACTGTATATTGTCTGTATGCCATATCTTAATATGCTTATTAGTAAACGGGTGTCAGTGTCACAAAATTCACCGGCACCATTAGTGCCTGCCGGGTGAGTTATCACAATGACCGACAAATGAAGCGGCAAAGAGAATGAATTACTTTGCCAAGATGAAGCACTCGGAATAAAACAGACATGTGATGATCAGGATGAAGCAATTTTGAGGATGACTTCTCCTCTCCTCAGGTTAACAGGCTTCAGTCTGCATGTTTCTCTCCCCAGCTATACTCTCTGGAACTCACTCAACCATCCAAAGCATGGACTATGTGAAGTGGCATTTCTAGAGTTCAGCAGGCAGGCTGCCAAAAGAATCTCCTCTACTCCTATTATAACATGAATTTCTATGAGTTGGGGAAACAAAATTAAGCATTCGTATAAAAGGGAATTGCTGGCAGAAAATATTTTGTAAAAAAAAAAAAAAAAGGAAACTAAAATGTCTTCTTTTGGATTTTAAATAGAAAAAATATCCCAGAGCCTCATAGGCTCAGAGAGAGATCCAAAGGTCAGTAGAAACAATAAGTAGTAAGTCTTAAAAAAATAAATAATCTAGTGGGGGGGGGGGGAGGGAAATTTGTGAAAATAAGCAAAAGCAAGTTAAAGGGTAATTAGTGAGATAAATAATACTGAATTCCAAAAAGATATTTCAGCTGACAGCAAAGGGACATAAATATGTTTTTAGTGGAAGCTGACCAAAGATAACTAAAAATTGGTCCATGGGAGCATAATTGGCGTGATTGTCACAGCTATTTAAATAAGAGGTTTGAGATTATTAAAACAGTTGTGTGATACTGCTGAAAGGGCTCGTTAAAATAAAGCAGTTATTTCTGCAGGCTGTTAACGAGAGTTTCCTAGGAAAAGGTTTGATTAGTATGTTCTTGAGAACCTCTCTACCTAGCTTTTGGAGACCAGTGTACAGATGGAACCAGAGGAATTAACTATCTGCACTCTTCTCCCACGGTTTCATCAAAACCTTAGTGAATCACAATCTCTTTATAAAATCAATGCTCATTCTAATCCCCTGCAAGTCTCACAAGTGCAGTCCCTGTTACACAAACAAGGTTGACTCCAGACACAACAGTTATGTCTTGAGAAATATCAAGCTACATCATCTTTCATCTTGAGAAATATCAAGCTACAACATCTTTCACCAGGACAAATAAAGACCAGGAAAGATAAAATACTACAAAAGCATGTTATCCATTTTAGCAGATGTCAGGGTTATCTGTGTTAGTAATACTGAATGAAGTCAGGGCTAATCTTAAAGTGATTATTGCGAAGAATGATACACTAGCAGACATATGTGCTATGAATTGGAACACACCAGATACTTGTTCAGATGAATCTTTGTTAAAATGAAGTCTAGCGCAATAAATTTTACAGCCTCATCTTCTCGGAAGAACATGCTTTGAACTACTGCCCATAAATATTTGGTGGTTACTCTTGCAACTTTTCTGATTTCCTGGCTGCAGTCCCTTTAGTATGGGATGATGTTCCTTGAGTCTATTTAAGTCCAGCACCAGAGGAGACATCCACCTGTTTTATGCTGGCCCCATAGCAGAACACACTGGTTTTGGACAGTGCAAGCATCAAGGGCATTTGAATGGCAACTGGAAGGACCAGGTGGAAACCCCTGGCAAAGGAAGGCTGCAGCGGCGCAGCGGACATGCAGAGCCTGCGCAGAAGGCAAGCAAAAGCTAGGGATGGACGGAAGACCAGTGCTGCCAGACCTGATGCTTTAACATCAACTAAGTAACATCCAGTAATTGTCACTTAACTGTTCTTTCTTACAGCTGCAATAGAGATGTTTTGCCAAAGCCTCACATTTTTAACTGTACTGTTGCAGTGGAGAATTTCAATCTCACAGAGGCCAAGATGGTACTGCCGGCAGCAGAATGGTTTTTGTACCTGTCTTTTTTTAACTGCAAATGGAACTAAACTTTTGTTAGTGTACATTGGAGTTTCCAAAATTAAATAGTTATTGCCTATCATAGATTCCAACTTTTTAAAAGAATAATTCAGGTGGTAAAAACATATAGCCACTTCTCCTTCTAGGATAAAGCCAACTATCTCATAGCTTGCAAAGTTGTCTTCCCAACAATTTATAGTTCATGCCCTCCACAAACATGAGAAGAGTCAATCCCCAGAAGTTAAATGAACCACATCCTCTGTGAATATACCAGCCCCCAGCCATCTGCAGAAGGCCTGAGAAAATAGAGCTAGTAGTATAACCCAGAAGGTCAATAAACTGATTCTTTCAAACCTGCACTATTTTGGAGTTGGAGATAAAAGCAAGGATGTGAGCTTCCTGAGGCCATTGCTTCTCTGTCTGTAGCTGCACATTCATAATCTGTCTAAAGACGATTCAGGGCTATGTAAAGTCTTCAGCTTTTCACACTTATTTTGATATTTCCTAATTATAATTCGCCTCAGTGACAGGCCAATTGAAATTCCTATGATCCTCGTTGTAGTTGTTTTGCAGGCTTCCTTTATCTACATAAACATTTCCTGTTCTGCTTTCTCATCCTCCCCCAGTGTCCTATAATGGCTTCCTATCATCGTTTTTTTACCCTTTCTTTCACTTCAGTCCAAACTGTTTTTCACTGCTGACAGCTCTGTCTGTGATACTTCTTGCTTTAGAAATACATCATCATGGCTTCTCACTAAGTGAAGAGGTTTTCTGTGTGCTACTAAATGCTTTAGATAAAATATGTAGCGTGAGGTTTAAAATTCTTGACTGCATCTTAATTTGACCAGAGCTCAGGCACATCTGGTTCATTGTATTGTTGTGATGGCACCACTCTCTTCTGGACACTCACAACATACAGAGGGTTCTTGTTGCACAAAAGATCCTCTCAAAACTAAAATTAACTTTCTTTTACCACTACTTTTTCCTCAAAAAACTGCTATGCTAGTATTCCAACTCTGCTGCAGAAGCTGTTCCACAAGTACAAGTTCTACATCCTACCCTTCTGTAATCTATTTATGCAATTCATTTTTACAGCTGTGTAGGTTATTATTCCTAGAACACCATAGGTGTGCTTTAGATACTGTTTAGGTGCTGTAATGCTCTGCACTTTATACTTTACTGCTATAATGGTTTACTATGGAGCTTGCAGTCTGACTGAGAAAGTTACAGACCACACAGTGAAAACCAAGGGAAAGACCGAGGCCATATAACACCAGCATGGAAGTTAGTCAAGTTAAAGTCAAGGCAAAAGAGAGGAATCTTAAAGAGGTTCTTAAGGCTTTGTTATGTGGAATAAGGGAGGCAGTGCATCCTGAGGAAGGTCTGGGAAACAAGCCTGAGCAACGTTTGTCTATCCTCACCCTCCCTGTTGTGCTCTGACCCAAAAGCATGCCTCCAGTGACTGCCTCATCCACTCATCTCTGCTCCCTCTCCCTACTGGCCTTAAATCATATTAGTCACTTTTACGGCCTTTGCTTCTTATTATCTTCCTTTCTAGCCATAAAATTTATGAATATCCTCAGCTACCACCACTGGCCTGGTCCTCCTTTCTAGCTCCCCCCAGTCTCCTGTTTTTTCTATGCCTTCCATTTTGGGTATCATAATCATGTGCATACTGCCAGTCACCTAAACCTCACCTACACCGCAGCCAGAGGGATTCTCCCAATAACTCTACAGGGGATTTGGCTCTCTTTTGTGCTTTTTGTTGCCAAAATGTGCAAGCCTGGTGTTTTTCCTGTCCCTGAAGGCCCTTCATGAAATACTAGTTTGCAACATGTAACTGCATCCTTCTCTGCGATGGTGAGGGACTTCACCCTGTAGACCTGCAGACGCTTTTGTTGGCAGGTCTCGGTTCTTAAGTAAGTGCTCATCATTCGCTTGTATGCATTCCCATCATAACTGTCATTATTCTGTATTGTCACCAAATAAAAGACACAATTTTCTTCACCACTTTGCTGAAACAAGGACCAGTTTTACCTCAGATGGGAGAGGAGATGGGATGTAGCTGCCTTTTAGCGTGCTGCATGTCACTTAAAAGGAAGGTGGCATAAAAATTACTTCACCCAGCTCTGAGGATTGTGTTGTCCATCCTCAGCTGGAATGCCTCTACTATAGCTCTTGTCTTTGGATGAAATAATGGTTATAATATAGTTAAAGTAGGAGATGAGAGTGGTAATTTAACAGGTGATATATCCCTGCTTCTGTTGAAGGAAGGCCTGAGTAAACAATACGCATCTTGCAATCTTTTTTTAAAAAAGCAAGCAATGATCTGCAATTTTTTTCTTTTTTTTCTTCATCAGATGAATTTCTGTAGCAAATGCGTGTTCTTCACAGTCAGTCTCCTCAACTGATCCGAGCTTCATTTCAGTCATGACAATTACATCACCCCCTCCCAGCAAGTATCCTTGGAGTGGTAGGGAGGGAAATACAGTTATTGATGGGGTTGAACCCTATCCTGTGGAAAGCCGAAAAGGGAAGGATCATTGTTCTGGTTTAAAGAAGCTACTGAATGCGGAGTCACTAAGCCGTGGGGAAATATGCTCTGACATGTTCCCATTTGTCTTTGCAGCTCAAGAGATGCGTAACTGCATGGTGGACTGTTTAACGCTTCTGAGCAGCTTCCTGGTCAGTTTAAAAGATAGAGCATTCCCGTCTTCTGTCTTAGAAGTAAAGAGTCACAGGGATGAATGCTGCAGTCCCAAGAAGCAGGTTGGGTTAAGATGAAAGGAGTGTAAACTGGCTTCATGGGTGTCCATACACTGGTGAGCATTAAGTAGTACCTGAATGGTGATATTCTTGATGCTTTCTCATACATAATCTCTCCTTAGCAACTGATGGAAGGAGGAGAAAGTCATGATTTCCTTAAAGTGCTGTACCATCTGTCAGCTCTACTCATCTTTTCTTCAAACTTATTTTGAGTTAGCTTCTTTTCTCCTTCTGACATTCACTCTTCCCAGGCTTGGCTATAGTTGGATGATGGTAGTGTTCAGTACAGATTATGAGATACATATAACTGCTCATTTTTAAAAACTGAGGTATCTCATCAAGTGACATCCCATTGACACAAATATTGACAACTGGCTTTCCACAAGGGAATGTGAAGCAAGGAAGATAACCAATATGACCTTCTCAGATATTTCTGCAGGGAGTGCAGATAGTTTTTATCTTTAGAATGACCCCACTGATCCCAGATAACTTCTGTGGAAAAGCAGCCAGATCTTAAGTTCATTTGTGTCAAAAGCTGCTGATAAACCTTGCAGACTTTTACCAGAGATAAGAGGATCATCCTGCACAATGGCCATAAACCATGCTAAGAAAGGTTTGGATTCCTATGGAAAGTGTGCATTACTGAACCTGGATTTTTCATATTTTTCTTGAACTCAAAAAATACAGTGATTATACAATGCAATAAATATGATTCTTTTATTGAGTAACATCTGGATTATCTCTGGGAAGAAATTATGCAGCTTTTTAAATCACATACTTGTTTTATTCATTTTAGTTTTGTATATACTATTTATTGCTTTTTAGTTTTCTTTTTGCTGTCAGTAGGACTTTATTTTAGGGTTTCAATTTTTGGACTTCCCCTCTGCACTCTCTCTCTTCAAGAAAACACTAACCCTCAAGAGGTTAAAATGACAAAAAAGGCACATCCTCATACAATCAGGATGCTAAACCCAGCTGACTAAAGCAAAGCAGAGTGCAGATGCAAGACAGAAATAAAACATGCAGAAAACTCAGAAGGGAAAGAATAAAGAAGTCAGTATGGAAAACAGCAAGAAACTAAACAAACACATTCAAAACACAGCCCACGAGGGAAGCAAACACGCATCAAATATAATGAGAAAGGAAAAGTCAGGCTCAAGCCATCCCCACTCATTGGCAACACATGAAGAGAGTCAGTAAATGCACGGGTTTCTGTAAAAAGAAAGGCTTGATTTTTCAGAAGCACTTTTGAGGATGGAATTTTCTTCTTCCCATTAAGCAGCAGATCACTTTGTAAAAGTCAGTCTCTCCAAAAAGTCAAGGCAAATACTGGAATGTGATTTAGCGTCTTGTCTTCCAGGGAAATGTTTACCCCCGCTAACTGGTGGTAGTTGGAAAAAAAGCATAAATTATCCGCAAAACTTCAAAATTTATCTTTTGCATTGCATCATGTGCTGGCAGTAAAGCGGAAGTAACTTAACATTGGTGGTTTGGGGGGGAAAGCTGGAACAGGAAACATCAGGAACAGCTAATACATAATACATAATTCCCAATACGTGGATGTTATACACGCACCTGGAGCAAAACATGCGTACGTACGCACGTGTGTATGTACGCGCACACCTCCGCCACACCAGCACTGAGGCAAGAGGCAGAAAGACTGGGGAAGTGAACAGTTCAAGCACTCTGAGCCCGTGTTCACACATGTTAGACCTCTGTCCCAAGCCCACCCACACCGAGCCCTGTTTGTCCACTTTGCTAGTCTTGAAAAATCTGACAAAGAGCCCTGGCATGTGGGAAAAAAGTTAGTGGTTTGCTAAAGCTCTTAGGGGTTGGTCTGCTTTTTTAATCCTCTGTTAAATGTGCTCGCAGTTCGGAATACATACTTTTCTATGTTTTGCAAATTGAAATCAAAATAAATAAATAGCTAAAAGGAGCTTCTTGGCAAATTTATGTTATCTATGTGTTGTTATAATTCCACTAGCAAACACAGAGTTTTTCAGAGGACAGCATTCAGGGCTCAGGGCTTAGAAGAACCAAAACGCAGAAATAAAGGAGCAGGGAGCTACATCCTTTGCCAGCAGCCCAGCACGTATTACTAAGGCTATCATAGAGAGGCAGCAGTGACATATTCTGAGCTCAGGAAGATCTCTTATATATCACATAGAGAGAATGAACAACATTTTAAAAGATGTGTCATTTTAAAAGATAATGAATAAAGATATATGTGCCTTGTTCCATATTCTGAAATGAGCAGATATTCAGAACAGGGAACTCAATAAACCTATCACTTCACATCACTTTCAATTCTTCTTTCATAATTTTCACAGCCAGAATAGCTTAATGGGAAAGCAACACAGGTCACCAGGGTAGCAAAAAGCTGAATGTCAGAGGTGAGAAAAAATCATCAGTGGCTGTAACATTATCAAGAGAATCAGAGGCTTGCACTTCCCTGAAGCAAATGCTATCTACAGCCACCTCTCACAGCATTTGAACTAGGGGAACTGCTGATGCAAAAGAGTCAAAATGAAATTAAGTTCAAGTAAATACCTATTGCCGAGGGGTGGAAAGGTTTAAGCACAACAGACGCCTCAGCTTGACAACATAAATTCTGCAAAGACTCAAACAGAAAGGGGCAATTACTGCCTTATGTTCCAGTTCTAATCTTAAATTATAGGATAGTTTCCTAATGAGGGGGAACATTGCCAGAGACAGCTGTGGTGGATGGAAGGGAACACTGCTGTAATTACAGATCCTTGTACGTCGGTGACAGAAGTTCCCAAACTCCAAGGGGAAACACCTTCATAATGTTTGTATTTGCAGAATCAAATAAAGTTCTCAATTTGCAATGGAACGTTTGAGCATGTGAACCTTTAAACCAGATTGCAGCCTTGCATGGTATACGTTAGGAGCTAGACTAGACTGGCAGAGGTGAGCTAGCATACTAGGATCCTAACTCAGACTGGGGGTACAATAATGACGGTCAGCTAGAGAAATGCAAGATACGGCAGCGGCAATTGAGGGAGAGAAAACAAAGAAAACAAGGAGACAGGTCTTAGGCAGAACATCTGATATGGCAAAGTCAAAACAAATTCATTCCCTTCTTTCAAGATTACTGCTAGCAGCAAGGGTGTTGAACATTTCATACACTTTCTTATTACACAGAGCATGTTACTGGAAAGACCATGAAAACAATTCTTGATTTAACAGGGTTTTTTGCCTTTGTGAGCTATACCATCAGACAGTGATTTATAATATGTGGTCTACAGACTCCTAGGGTTCCACAGATGACTTCCAAGGCTGCACAAGAGGTAACTAAGGAACAAGTTGTTGTTTTGTCCCTATCCAAGGGTCTGCATCTCTCCTGCAAAGTTTACAGGGATCTACAAGTGAAGAAAGCTCAGAAGCACTGCTTTTACACTATTACTATTACATGAAAAGGAATGGATGGTATTTTTCCAATTAGTACTTCCATGGATGACTCAGCTCCTAGTAGCATGATGCATAACTATTTTCAGAGTAGGTCTGCTTCAGCCAGTTGACACAATAAGAGCTGGTCTTGTAATGAGCAGCTATTCAATGATTTGTGTTCCCCTGGTTGTTTAATGGGGTTTCAGACTTTACTGTGCTGTATTCTTTTATTTTGCTCTGAAGGAAGAATTCTTTGTTCCCCAAGGTACATATTTACTGGCATTATAAAATCTGAGTACTTTACAAATATTAATGTTAGGGTTTTTTTAAATAAAACTCCAAGGTGAGTGGATGAAAAATGGGGGGAAAGATATATTAATTTTGACATCCAATTTGAAATATTAAAACCTGATCCTTTTAAGCGCTTGATTTTTTTTTTGGTGTACACAAAAGACATAGCCTCCATTGACTTTAGTTATAGCTCTGAACACTCAGCACTTTCTCACGTCAGGGATCACGGTTGATCACTGGGGAAATGAGGAGCTTCCAGGTAACCTTATGCAAAGTTTGCCAGGTGTGCAAGGAGTTCTGGAGCAGTGGGACAGAGTCCAAGGCAGCATTTAAACCCCAGGGGACATTTATCTGCATCACATCCTCTCCTTGGCCTCAGCTTCTACAGTCCTGTACCTCTGATTGAGACAATCCTTGCCTCCAATCTGTAAACTTCTGTAATCTCCTTGCTCAGCAAATCCTAGGCCCTAGCAAATCCAAGATAAGTGGACTGCAGACATCAGCCCCGTGCACAGCTCGTTGCCTGGACCCGTGCTGTTATCCTCTCCCTGTCTCAGCATCGCTGTCCCCACTGCCTTTCTCCATTTTTCCCGTGCCACCTCAGGCAGGTTCAGCCCCAAACTCTGCTTGTAAGTACTTCCCAGGTCCCCCAGGCCTGAGCTCCCTTCCCAGCTCCCTTCCAACTTTTGCCTTGTGGTTTGCTTTGGCACCACTGTTCTCCCCCCATCTCTGCTGCTGGTTTTAACCTCTTGCCCTTCCTCCTGCCACCTCCAGAGCCAGTTTCTGCCATTCTGAGGCTCCTTCTCCCCAGTAGCTTCCCTTCCCTCTGTAGTGCCAGCCAGGGGATACTGGCTGGAAACCAGGCTGTGGCCCCTGCTCAGTTCAGATCTCAGCATGAAGCATGACCTGCCACAGAGCCTCGTAACAATGGTGCGGGGGAAAAATTATCTTAAATTTGGACTGGGGTGTGCTCAAGGCAGACAAAATCATCAGGGAGGTTAGCTGCTGAAATTGTAAAGATTTCTGTTGAACATGTGTGAGCTGCAAACTTTCAAAGGCCTCTCTCTGCCTGAGCTAACTGTGGCTGAATTTGCTGAAGGAGTGTAAAAGAGAGAGCCCTTTCAGAAAGACCACTTCTCCCTCCTCCCGCCACGCCTCCTGACTGCAAAGGCCAAAACCTCATGCCAAACCCCTCTGACCTGAGCAAGATACACGTTTCACTTTTATCCTGTATCTGAAAAGTACAGCCATGTGTACGTAGGTGTACTTAGTACAGCCAGACAGCTCTGAATGGCTCAGTTCTAGGAGCTGAACTCAGAAGTTACAACCAGCTGGAAATGGCTTTGTAATGAGATGTGCAGACAACTCTAATAATACCTGGAGCCACCAGCTTCACCTACAATAACTGATTTCATTTGGAGAAATCTATACAAAAACTGTTTTGGTGAAGCCTACAGTAAATAAGCTTTTGTTTTATCCTCCTCCTCCCCATGTTAATTGTGAGAGATACAGCCTGACATCATTGTAATCTGGGCACCAGATAGTTAGGAGAGGAATTGCAGCCACACCAGCACCTAGCTTTCATCTGACTTCTTTTTGCTCTTTGATGTCTTTAGCTGGCTAATTAAGAAGCTTGAATCAGCACCCTGCCAAAATAGGTTGTGTCTTTTTCCGTACCTGTGACCCTCAGAAAGAGCATCCAGTGTACTCATGTTCAGTAAGAAAGGTATTACTTGTGAGTCTTTCAGCTCTGTTCATTTAGGTGACCCTATTAATGTGTGCTGTGTTCTACTATGGACCCTCCTCTTTCTGTGTTTCCTATTTTAAGATGAATTGAGGGGGAAAAAATATAAGCCTTGACATCACATTTTGCAAAGGAAGCAAATGGACTCCTCCCCAAAGTCTAAATGAATGGCCTTTTAAGGTGACTGCTGAATTAAATTCCTGAATGATGAAATCAACAGGCATGAGAAGGTTCTTATTTCCGAAAAAGAAAAAAAACTGCAGGAAAAAAAAAAAAGAAAAAAACACCCAGTAGTGTGATTGCAGGGCTGAAACCTGAATAGGAGCTGTTTACACTGACTCAGTAAAGATACTTTACTCAGCTTTCATAGTAATGCAGCTTCACAGGCTGAAGGGAAATACATATTCTGAGCCTGCTAAGCTTCTCTAATGTAAGATGTGAATTTAGTTGAAGTCCTGAAATACCTCAGTAAGTAGAAAGATGATCAAAAGCCCAAGCACATCTTTCTGTTTATCATACATTACATATTTCTGACATACTTTAAGCAGTACTGTATGCAGCTGACATTGGTCTTTATATATATAATATGCCTGTAAGGTATGCAGCTAAAACCCAGTTTCTGTGAAGACCTAAGATACCCTTAAAACAGGGTAAAATAATCTCATTAGGGGAATGGAGCATGTCTGGACATTCTCAGGATTGAATCTGTACCCAAGCACAGCCTGCCGCTCTAGCCTTGCAGGGGGAAATCACAGTGAATCAAATCACCATGAAACACAGAAATGAAACAATCTGCCTATAATCTTGAAAATTGGAGGAAGCCATGAAAGCTGTAAATACCCTAGAGCTCAGGAGGTCACTAGTGGTTGATTAACACTACCCAAGAACTTTTCAATCATTTTTCACAGGGATATCACAGAAAGATGAGAACACAATGGACATGAAATCTAATTCCAGGGTTTTTTCTCTCCTTATACCTGCTACCCCAGTGTAACTCCAAACCCTGGGTCTCCACCAGACTTTCCTCCATAACGTCTTCCATTGTTGGGACTTCCCTTGTGGCTGGATTGTCGATAGCAATATGAGCTTTAGGGTAGGAGAGGTACTGTTAGGCGTTGGTATTTTTTTTTATTACTACATTAACCAGACTAGCTTTAAGTAAGGTTAGACCACACAGTGATAAAACACTGATGTCTTATCTTAATTGTTCTCAGTGTTGCTACAGGCGATGGTGCTACACCAGAGATAACTGAATGTTAGGGGAGGGTGGCTATTTTAGACAAGCTTGCATCTGCAGGAAGGAAGGGAATGTGACACCTCTGTAGGGAGTTAGTTTTAAGATAAATTAAGCAGAAAGCAGTGATTTTCCTTTTTTGAATGGAACTCCTCCTCCTATCACAGATTTACAGGTGGTAAATTAATTACTTGGACAGTTCAAATAGGGAATGAAGAGGGAGTTGAATGATGGCTTGAAGACTTTCCGTAGGTTAGTCACTTCAATGGACTAGAAGGATGTTAGGGCCAGATTATTACAACAGGCAGGGGAACTGCAGTCAAAGCTACTTTCTGTGTCATAATCTGGAGCTAACACTGAACTGGATGTCTCAGCAGGGGATGTGACAGCACTACACTCTTTTAACTTCTCCTGTCTTCTTTGCTCTCTATCTACTGAAAGAGTGAATTTTGAGTTTTGGACCCTATATATATTTTATCCATAGCAACCACAACACTTCCCTCAGATTTGCTAAAACGCAAGTCTTTAATTTAGAACAGGGAAGATGGATCGTCCCGCTGATACGCTGCTTCTGAGCTTGACTGAAATTTAGAAGTAAGCATCTTTGTCAGCATCAGGGCTTCCTGATGCCCCTTCCCATCTTAAAGCCTCCAAACTCTGGCTTAGCAACCCATGACCTTTGCTAACAATCACTGGGAAAGCGCTGAAGAAAAATTGTTGAGTGATGACTCACTCTACCACAGTTTGGTTGCTTTATCATTTTCTAATGCTGCTGATGGGAAGATATTTTCTATTGTGAGAGGCTTGTTTTCCTGCTCCATAGGAACAATGATCCATAAGGATTTCCTGAGGAGTGACTTCTCCTTAGAGTGTGTGAGATTTCTTGTCTCTTAGCTCTTGGAAGGCTAATTGAATTCCCCTTCACCCAGTTACTTATTACCTTCCTGTTCCCTCTCGCCTTTTCAACACCTACTTTAGTGCAGAGGGCTCCTCATAGGACATAGGCACTGGGAAGGAGGGTGCGACTAATGAAAAACTTTCATAAATCAGCAGTGGAGAAGGAAATGCGTAGGACCAGGCTAGAGCAATCAGGGGCCACATGTGGACGACAGCGTGGGGGATTGCACATGGAAGGGAGCAAAGCTGCGGGTTCAGTCCTGGCTCTGCTGGCCTTTGGTGTGAACTGCAGCTTGGAGAGGCCACAGCCGATGACGAGGGGCACAGAAGAAGACTTCTTTCTTCTCTGATCAGAAACAGCACTTGGGGTTTCTTGAGAAAGCAAAGGCACAACAGCAGTCAAGGTTTATCTGCGTGGGCAGAAGGCCCAAAGCCACTACATTCTTCTCCTTTTATTTACAGCCTTTGGCGAGGATTCCTCTCCTCTGATGATCACAGATTGTAACGTTTCGTTGCAAGCACAGCTGCCTGGTTTGGGCAGCTTTCAGGCAGAGCTGCACCTGCTAGACTAGATGCTAAGAAAAAAGACATGTTCTGACAGATACAGGGAGATTGTCTGATCAGTGATGGATTGCACGGCCAAGAGAGTTTAAGACCATCCTGTGTGACCTCCTGCAATGACCATCAGTTGACTCCTGGTTGGGTGACAGAAAGTCTTTTAAGATGATAACAAAACCTATAGAAATGACTCTGATCTGATGGTGAGTATGGGTAAATATGTGTGTGTGCCTTTAGGTTGGTGGGGTAGAAGAGATGTCAGTCACACTGCATAGCTCACTATTGTCCCTTTTTCTGCTCCCAGGAGGCCGGGAGAAGCAGCTGTATTGCAGAGATGCCAACCATCAGCAAAATACAGCAATTGTTTTATGAGTTTAACGCTCTTTATCTCCTAATTTATTTACCAGAGGCTTGTGTAATGCTTAGTGAAAGCCAGTTTGCCAAGGAGAAAAGTCTTAAAAACATCATTCCATTTGCTAATGTGTTATTTCTTATTAAATAAAATTGTTGTTTTAGAAAATTAAAGCTCTATTTAAAAAATCGCAAAGAACTGAGGGTGGAGAGCTCACGCTGAGAGAAGACAGCAGCAGGTAAATGGGAAAGCAGGTTGGTCAGGTCTCATCTTTTTCTAATTACTTGCCTCAGTGAGTACGGAGACCCCATTGCCCTGGGACCATATGGTCCCTGCCCCAAAGGCTCCCACGCTGAAGGGCAGACGGTCGCTTTGTGTAACCGTACCTGAAGGAGCTCAATCTGATCTCCATGCAAATCTGAGAAAGCTGCTGGTTTGGTATTTGCTAGGACGGCTATCTCCTTCGTGTTTGTGTACAGATATATGTAATGGCTGGGACTTCCATGGAGAGCGTTGCCAACCTCGTACCAAGTGGAATTAATTGCAGGATAGAGACCCACTGTGGAGCAGATAAGAGGGATCTAGAAAAGTGATGGAGGCCAGACAGCATTAGATAAATGGTGGTGAGAAAGCCTGCATTAATACCACTAATGTAGCTGTGTTTCCTGAAAAGAAAGCAAGAAATTCCCTAGTGTAGACATACTTTTTGTTGGCCAAAAAGCATTCAATAATCAGGCAGGAAGTGGTAAAATCCGTCAGACAAAATGACCAATATGTTATTTTTTCCGATATCAAAAATATACTTTAGGTCATAACTATTAGAGAAAAACATTTTGTGGCCAACCAGATTTATTTTTTCAGCCATACTAAATTTGTTGTTGATGTACAGCAAATGGAATTTCTGTATACAAAAATGTATTTTAAGGACTTTGTTTCAGTCCAGATCGGTACTTTACCTTATAGGTGTATTATTCATAAGCACTCACTGCTCTTTCAAAAATTTGCACAAATAGAAATTCTGTTTTAGTATTTTCCCATTCAAGTAATCAGAGAGAAGTGCAGAATTATAATAACCATGGGTTTTGTGCTGCTTGTAAACAGCTGGAATTTTCACCACAAACTGACACAAAACATATAAGGTAATTTCTGGTTTAATTTCATCAGTTTGTGTCATTACTTCTGTTTAGTTTCCTCCATGACTGAAGTCAAAGTGTTGACTGTATCACAAGAGGTCTAGAGTCTTGTACCTAGCTTGCTTTGGTTGGCTGTTCAGAGAACATCCTACCAAGATTTCCTGTTGTCTCCATTCTAGAGGAGCTCTGTCTTTTCTCCGATGAGTGGAAGTTAGTAGGACCCACCCGGTGCTGCTGCCAGAGTTCAGTCAGCAGAGTAACACTGTGATTCCTTCCAGCTTCTTTGCTGGTAGATAAAGAGGAAGGAGGATGCTAGCTTAATAACTTCTCCCCATTGTGCCCCAGAGGTTAGGCACCTTGCCATATACAGACGTTATCAAAAATGGAATCATTTTATAAATAAACTGTGAATTAACTGCAGTCTGGATAAATGTATGCTTTGGTTCAAGACTGATGTATTCCATTCTTTGAGAACATTCTCTAAATAAACTGAATGTTTTCATTTTGTACTTTGTTATGATTTATCACATTGTGGTTTATTTAAGTCTTTCAGTGCTCTCTCTTCCATTTGCTGAACTTTAGATATGGGATTAAAATACCCTTGACTGCACAGTCTTCCCTCTATGTTCTAAGGAGAAGTCATGAAGCGATCATAATGGATTAAAACCTGTGTCACTTTTGCAACTGTGTGCATTTATGCAGCAAGACATCAGTAGCTAATGGGTCCATCTAAGACACTGAGTTGAACAGACACTTTTTTCATAGTTGTGGTAATTATGAATACTCCAAAAAAGTCTTCTTTGTCAATTGTAGCCCAAGAAAATCGAATACTGTTCTCTTGCAAAAAATGCTCTGCAAGTATTCAGCCATCTTATTCCATTACATGCCATTACAAAAAACAGTGACTTGTATATTCATTGGAAGTTACATGCACATACACTAGATCTTCTGAAGGTTCATAAATGCTGCTTTAGCCTGTTTTCTGTCAAAGGCTTAGGCTCCAGCTAAGAGTTCTAAAGGGTTACTTCTCCATTTATCTGCTATGGACAGCCCACAGCACTAATAGATCCATAATCATAAAAATTCAATGATTCCCAATTCTTTCATGTAGAATTCCAACAGCCACCTTTGTTGTCTGGACTTGGCCACAACAGAGTAATGAGATGATCCACCCAACCACAGGGAAAGGGTTTCTTTTGGGGGACATCCCCCAAAGCATCAGGACCAAACTCTCAAATGTGCCCAAACCAACTTTTTTGAGAACTAGGGTTTTCCAGGAAAGAATATTAATGGTGTTGAGGTATATTCACAATAAACACCTTTTGCTGTTACCAAACATATCAACTTCCATTTGGTATTTAGTTATGCCTTAAACCATCTATCTACTGTCTAGTTATGATTCATATAACTATATATTCTGCCAAGTGAATTCCATTACCATGGGGATATTTGCAGACATTTTAAATAGCTGAGATAAATACAATAAACTAGAAAAGCACCAAGAAATAAATTTATATAAAATGGGAGATCACTGGCTCGCAAACTGGAATTAAATACACTGAATTTTTGGACCGGCTAGTCAACACATCAGTAACTTCATGAGCCACATAATAATACACTACAGGTAGAACAATACTATGATTCTTTTTGCAATAAAGGAGTCAAAACACTTTTTAAAGAAGACTAACACAGGCAAATATTTGCTTCCTACACAACTGAACCTTCTTTCACTAACATCCAATTCTTCAGCTAGATATTTCAAGGAAATAAAGAACACACAGCAACTAGTCAGTAAGTGTCATGTCCAATAGACTATTTCTATCACAGTCTTTGGTGAAGATGAGTAATATCTGAGAACAGGCATGGGCATTACTAATTCTAGTATATTCATAAAACATGAAGTCATGCAACTAGGCACTCCAGGTATAAAAAAATGAAGTGGTTTTATTTAGTATATTATATAACAGAGGTGTTTCCATGCTCTCTGTAGAGCACCGATTAACTATCAAAAAGTGCTATCAATGTATAACCAAACAGTACATGCTTCCTGTATATTCAACCGCAGTTTTTAACCATGGTTTTTACAGAACATTGGGCATTACATTAGACTGTTAGGAAAAAAAAAAAAACAAACGAAGACAAAGTGTTGGCAACGAGCTTAGAAACATCCTGGGTAGGAAGAGTCCATGCTGCCAAGTTAATCCAAGGAGGACACTTAATGACCCCATGATCCAGAAGTTGTTTCATAAAACATATCTATGATATTATGCAGATAACCCCCAACCCCAATTTTTCTACACTAATGCAGGTTATGTATTTTGCATTAAAATGTATATGCTCAAAGGAGTGAGCCTGAAGTTTGGGTCTGCAACAAGCACATAATTTCTTCAAAAACTCTCTAACACTGTAACTTTCTGTTATTACAACAATACAAGAACTTTTCTTATCTGGAAGACCAAGGATATGTCTTGGGTTATGCTAATGGATCTACTTTGAAACAAGCTCTTGAAATATTCTTGGCTTATATAGTGGATTCAGCATCAAAAAGACCATTATCTTCCATTATGAATCCCAAACGTCTATATAACTGATTCTTTCAGAACTGTGCTCTATTTCTAGTATTGCTCAGTCATCATAGCAAAATCACTAAGTACTGTTCTCCTTATGTAAAAGAGAAGTTCAGGATGATGTAATTCAGAATACAAATACAAATACAAAGAAGTTATCTGAATTAAGTTTCAGTTTTTAATTTTTTTCCACATAATGCACCTATAATTTAACTGTATTGAATTATAATGTATTTTGAGTATTTCTATACTGTTATATCCATATTTTAGCTGTTTGTGGTTTTCTCACAAAACATAGTTTTGAGAATTTTTTTTCTGATAATAGACAGATTTGACTGTAGGAAATTGTGTGACTCTTAAAACTAATTGTGAAATGCCCACTGTCATCAGTGGCAGTAGGCTTCAGTCAGTCCCATGTGTAAACAGATACCAATCCTTACACATGGTTTAAGAAAAAAAGCAAGTTTTGCTTTTTACTTATTGGTAAGTATTTCATATCACCTTTTGTTGCAAGGGACAAGTGAGCAGCTCTATTGGATTGACTGGAGCTACATGCATAGGTGTGTTCAGTTTAGGCTGCTGCTAGATAAGCTATCACCAGAGCCTAAAAGACAGGTACAAATAAGCCGTCCTCTGACAAAAGCAGGAGATAAAGCCAAGCAGTGAACTGCCAAGCAGTGAACTGTAAAGACTGCATTCATTGATCCTAGCCCAAGGGTTCAACAACTGGTTTTAGGCTGGAACCTAGGTCAAAAATGCATGGAATATCTGAAATTGAAAAGTGCAACTGAATATCTGAAAAGTGACTTTCAGGAAGCGTAGGGTTGATGTTCTGGTGCTGAGGCACCGATAATTTTGTTCACACAAAGCAGCTGGTCAGAAAAAACAGGAAGGATGGTCTGACTACCCTGAGTGAGTTACATGTGTATGCGTGGCAGAAGATTAGATGGGTGTGGAGGTTCAAGTCCTCCTCTCTGTGAAGTGCTGTGCTCCTGATGGTCGTGATAAGCAATGCATTTTGCTTCTTAATCGATTCATTTAAGTGCCAGGTGCAGCCTCAAAGGGTGGATCTGGGAGCCAAGTCATGTGCAGGTCAGAAGAGTAAGAGCAGCGGTAGACTCAGGACCTGCCTACCCAGAGGGAGCAGACGCCTGGCTGGTTCGACTTGTGGTGCAAAGGGAAAGACTCGTTGCTTTGGGATGAGTTTGGAGAGGACTCCAGATTGTAGGTAGCCCAGGAACCATGTCAGAAGCTAGAGTCACATCTTCACGGGTAAAGGAAGCGGAACAAAGTGACAAAGTGATTAAAATGCCAGTAAGCTTCACAATCTGCAACGCTTCGCTTCAGTTGTTCAACATTTGTATCCAAGGCCTTGATGTGGCATACTGCTACCTCCTGTCTAATGTCAAGTACTAGGCATACTATTGCTTTAGTGTCTGCAAGGACAAAGCCCGATGCAATGTTCCTACGGTGATGTAAATGTCCTTTAATCAAAAGGGGACAATTGGAAAACAAAGCCAGACTGCTGGGACTGCAGTGGCACAGGGTACACAGTACTTCTTTCCTCTCAGAGCCCATCATTGACTTTAGTTTGTGTAGAAAAAATATTCTGGTATGAGTAAAGAGAATGAAGAGCTGACTACTGTACATGCAGAACTCATCTGTTTTCATTCTGTAATATTTTACTAGTATTTATTCTATAATATTTTACTTCTGGAACAAAAAAAACCTGTGGCATTTATGCAGGAAATTAATTTTAAGCTCATTAATTCATTTTAAGAAAAATTATCTTTCTTTTGGAGGGCATAACTCCTTTCCTTAAGTGAAAAGAATGTAATAAAATGCTGCATTGCATTACATGTCTAAGTATTTTTTTTCCTAATGTAATATGCAAAATATGATGGCAGTACCTTCTGCAGAAGCACTTCCTAATGTAAATAGGCAGTGAGCTGGACTCTCCAGAGGCCTTGCTCTCACAGCGGTGGCAGTATGAGCAGACCCTTTATGCCCACCGGACTCTGCTCAGACACAATGGTTCATCAGTACATGTTCACCTGCAGCACCGGTTATTAATGATTACACATCTGGGTATATAGAAAGCCTCTTAAGGATTTACCAAGACCTGCCCAACCCTGGCAGGGGTTACTTATTAACAAATAAACAAACGGAGAACTGGAATTACAGGACATGTGCTGCACACAATCGCCTTGCTCCTGGTCAACCAAGCAGTCACTGCTGCTGCCTGTAAGTGGAGGGGCGGAAGGGCGAGAGGGGCTGTTGCTTAAGGCTCCGACTCCCTGGCATAGGAAATATATCTTTCAGTCTGTCAGCTCACCGGCTTGCATCTGTGAATGCTGTACAAACAACATATTAGATGGTGCATTTTTCAAATAGTTTAACATTACTGGAAATCTGCTGTGTTTCCCAAGCTGCAAGTCCTTCACAAGGATGAAGGAAACGACCACGGAGCTTCTATCTCACCTCACTTAAGGAAGTAATCGTTATTGGTACAAGTACATGACTAAGGGTTAGGCTGCCTTCCTGCTTCTACTGATCTATATAACTGCACAAAGCAAGCATTTTCTACCTTAAACAATAAGTGCATGTGTGTGCCTCTCACAAGGATCACATCATTGGGTCGTAATCTATCAAAGCCTCTTTCTTTAGATAATTGAAGTAATGGATGTATACCAGGAAGATACAGTAAACACACTACAAAACAAGAGATGCTGTATTTTTCCCATAGCAATTATTCAATAGAAGCCTGTGTTCACAAATTTTACAAGATTTTATAAGTATTTGCTGATGAATATAGCTCTTACTGTTGCAGAGTATTTTTTTAAACAGCAAATGAAGGGACTTAGAAGGGGGCCAAGAGGTATACATTTTATGTTGTTTCATTTGCATATTTGTAGAATAATATTGTAGGTGGCAGCCAAAGACAACAGCTGTGATGGCAGCAACAACGATAGGATAGCTGGTTACTGTGCTGCTTGTGAGTTTGCAAGGGTTTTCTGTTTCATGACAGCGCTCCTCTGAATACAGAAAAGCACCACAAATACAGGCCTGATTCTGGAAACCTTTCTTCAGACAAGTGGCCCTTCTGACTTGGTATGTCTCAAAATAGGAAAGAGTTGATGGACAAGACATCAAGGCCCAATTAGATGTGACACCAGATGCCTCATACTATTGTTTGCATTTGTATTACCATTGTGTTGGGCCATTTCTTGTGCTAGCGAACAAAGCAAAATGGCAACATTTACAAAAAGACCATCCAATGTTAAGGGCAACAGATGTCAAAGAGGCAACAAAGTACAAGGACAGGAGACACTTCTGGTAGGCATGACAAGCACTGGTCAAAGAGTGGTCAAGGTGCTGGTAGGCATTACTGCAAAGCTGAGATCTAAGGATGGGTTTGAAGAAGGATGCTGTGCTTGTTATTTAGTGTTGAGCATCCTCCGCCTCCTATCTTGCAAGAGCTAGATTGTTTACAGGAGTGGGAGTTTAGGACTTCACCCAGTTGGTATAAAGAAAGTGGTTGTTTTGGCAAGGGATTACTTGGTATGCAAAGATCTGTTACTCTTGCACAGCAGCTTGAAAGGATGCTGCATACATTGGACCGACTGAGCAAGCACGATTTGGTCTGAAGATGCACCACGTGCTCTACAAACCCAGGAGGGATTGGAGTTGCCATGCAGGAGCAAGTCAACAGGTACAAGCACAGTAATTCCAGCACATCCCATGTTGGAGCTAATGCTATGTGCAAATTCACCTAGTGAGTCATGTCTGCTTGCATTAAAAAAAAACGAAAACAAAATAGTCTTCATATGTCTCACTGGCAAGAAGACACTGAAACTGGCTAGGCTGGTTGGGAACCAACCTGGCGGCAACCCTAGTTAGCAGATTTTGTAAATAAGGCGAGTGGGTTTTGTTTCTGTATCTGAAGACAAGAAGGACACAGATGGGTTCTGAGTTATGGCAAGTAGCGTTCTACATTTAAGTTTGCGAAGCTTTTTATTAATTTTACAACAGCAGTCACAAAATTGTATCTTCTTTCAAAAGAATCAAATAAATAGAATCTAAAGAGTGCTGAAATTTACTTGCTGAGTCCAGTTTTTTAAAGTTTAGTGACACATTTAGTGAAGTCTTTTCCTTTTGAAGGAAGAACAGCAGATCGCTACAGGAATGGAAAAGTTTGGATTTATTATATTGTACATAGAACACAGTATTCTTCAAACCTCAGGGACCCATTTGCATTTGCTTTATTTCTTCTCAAAATGAACACAATTTTGCAGAATCTTCCTAACCCTGTAAATTACCGTATGAAAAGAGAAGCACACACACACACCCCCCCCTGCTATTCACAACACAGAAAAATGGGACATTACCCTCACATAAAACCCACTGGCTTGCATCTTGCTTCCTCATTAAGCCTGTGCCGGTTTTGCAGTAGATTTCAAAGGTGCAAGCTCACTGTTGTTTTTCCAATGATCAATCCACAAAGTAATGTCTTACTTAAAAGGAAATTACTTAAAAAGGATCATTCCCTTTTTGAAGATATCCCCATCAGTTACATACTATGTTCTCACATTGCGTATCTGAAAACCAAGAGAAATGTTTTTGAGCAATTTGAAGCCCTTACTACAAGAGAGAAAACAAGTATTATTCGTATTGTTTGTTTTCCCACAATGTATCTTTATGGGAGAGCTGCGGGGACCATATTTTGTATTCAGTGAACAACTTCTGTGGTGTAAAATGTCTCTTTTTGGTATTCAAATAACCACGAAAGCAATGTAGCTATACCTCATTGCCATGGACATCACCACCTAAACCAACCAGAATGAAAAAAAAAGGTTATTTCTTACCTCATCCATTGTGAAAGACACAGATTTACGAGATAACATTTGGCAGTCCTGTGACCAATGATAATAAAAATCTCTTTCCCTTGGGCATCTGAGAACCACAGTATATTGTAACAGTTCCAGTTCTTAAACAGCTCTGAACCACATTGTGCAGGGCTGCATACTTTTCTGAAAAGATGATGCGTTTTCCTTGTTGTTGTAAAAAGTATTTGTTTATCAAATGCACCATAGAAAGGAAAGTCAGACATTAGACAAGAAAGAATTGATGGAAATTAATGAGAAACAAGGACAATCTTAGAGTCTCCTGTCTGCCTTGCTACAGCCCTACCTACAGAAATACTGCATTATTGAAAGTTTCCCTTTTGCTGCTGAAATGAAAACTGCTATTTTCATCCTTCTAGTACCAGGGCATGCTCTTAAAATGTACTCTTAATAACAGCAGAAACAAATTATATCACAGGCACAATAAATTTATATATTTTCCCTTTTTGCCAACTACCTTTCCCTGCTGTGCCTTGTGTGAAAGGCAAGGGACGGACCGTGCTTGGAAATCCCTAACACAAAATAAAGTATATTACATTTCAAATCACACATCATAAATACAGGTCTCCAGTATTTCAGTTTGGGCATAAAATATCCCAGAGTTTGAAAGACTCCAACGATACCTGTCCCAAATGTAAAAAGGGAATACAATGTTGAGAGCTGTATTGGAATGGGAAATGTGAAAGTCATTTTCCTGCCTCCCTTGGAGTCCATCCTTTTCCAGTGTCCGTTCTTTACTGCAGCGGACATTTACCCCAACTCGTAGCAGCTTTTCAGAGGAGCCCACTCAGGGTGTCAGGACGTGCTGGACCAGTCCAGGCAGTCGGGTTTGTCAGTGGGATTCCTAGGGCGCACGAACACCTCTTTGGCCTCCTAGAAGGTTCCTGCCAACAGTTGTGTTCAAACTTATTTTTTATGACTTCTCATGCCTTTTGGGGGACGTGGGCACCAAATTATCACTTGCTGGTGGCAAGAAAGGCCAGGCGTTGGGCCCGTTGGCGGGTCTGACAGCGGGGAAACAACCGGCTGGGCAGCGCCTTCACTCCCCGCCGCCGCCCGGCTGCGCCCCCACCCGCCGGAGACGGCCAGCCAGAGAGCGCCCGCCGTCCTGCGGGGAGAAGGGCCCGGGCCCGCTCCCCCTCGCCCCGGCGGCGGCGGCGGGCCGGCGTCTCGGCCGCCGGAGGACGCAGCCGCGGCGGAGAGCTAGCTGCTCCGCGCCCGCCTGGGCGGCGGCTGCTGGGCTGGGGCGGCGATTGTGAATGGAACCCGAACGCCTCAGTCGGGGGCGGGCGCGCCGGAGCCGCGGCGGGGGAGGGCCCGGCGCCAGCCCGCCGCGGCGGGGCCCCCTCAGCCGGGCGGGCGTAGCGGGGAAGCAGAGGGACGCCTGGCCGCCCGCCCGCCGCAGCCCGAGTGCTCCACGGGGATAAGGGCGGCTGACGAGCCCTCAGCTCGGTACCCCGGGCCTAAGGGGGGGTCCGCCGCTGGGCCCCCGGTCCCTCTCCGCGGCCCCGGGTGTCGCTCTCCTGCCGGCCTCTAGCACGCCAATTGCGTGAGCGGGCGGGCGGAGGGAGCGTAAGGCGCCGTAGCGCTCGCTGGGCTCCGCAAGGCGCGTACGGACTAGCGCCGCTCCGAGAATAGCCCCAGAGAAAGGAGGGGGCGTTGCGACCGCCTCGCTCAGCCCATCGGTCGGCAGCCATCTTTGTTTCGGGCAGAGCCCGGCGGCCGCCGTGGGGCTTTCGCGCTCCTGAGCGTGCCCGGTTTCAAAATGGCCGCGGAGCGGTCCCTTTTTTCTCTGACACGGAGCGGGAGGAAATAACAGTCGGAGCGCGGCCTGGCAGGGGCGTGGAGACGTGGGGGCCGCGGCGAGCCCCACGCCGAGCGCAGGGGCCGAGCCGGAAGCCGTCGCTGGCGCTGTGTGCTGGGGGAGGCGGGCAGGGAGCGAGCGAGCGTGTGAGGAGCGGGGCGGAGGCGGCGAGGGAGGAGGAGCAGGCGCAGGCGGCGGGGGGAGAGGAGCTTGAGCCGCGCCGAGCTGAGCCGCGCCGAGCCGCTAAGTCCGTCCGGCCGCCAGAGCGGGCGCGCGTAGGCGCTGTGCGGAAGGGCCGCGGCCCCTTGGCGGAATCGGCGTAGGGGGCGTTGGAGAATCGCCGCGGCGGCCGCCGGGTTGGCTGGCGGGAGGCGCGCGGGGAGGAGGGGGCGGCCCGCTCGGTGCCGCCGCGGCTGAGGGAGGGCGGGCGGGCGGGCAGCCGGAGCCCAGCGTCAGCAGCGGCAGCGACAGCACCGCCGCCGGCCAGCGCCATGGGTGAGTCTCCAGCCCGGGGCCGAGGCGCGGGAGGGCCGTGACAGTCCGAGGCGGGAGCCTGCGGCCGCGGGGTCTCCATGATGGGTGGGCTGGGAGGTAGCTCGGGAGGAGCTGGGGGGGGGGGGGAAAGGGGGGTGGGCAGCGGGCACCGCCGCGAACCTCATCCCGGCGGCCGGGCGGAGCGGCGGCCCCACCGCTGGGCCCCCTGTCCCTTTCGCCGCCCCCCGCCTTCCTCCTCCTCAGATGCGGCTCCAGCCCCCCTCGCCGTCTTCCCCCCCCCCAGTCACTTCCTGCCTCGCCGAAATTGTATAATGCCTGCGCGGAGCTGGGGAGCCAGGCGGCGAGAATGCCGGAGATATTTCTTCTCCCTCGCTTTCTCCCCTTCCCCCCCCCCCCCCCCTTCCCATCTCTATCCCTCCTCCCCTTTTCTCCTTTTGCGCCCAAATTTGGGAGGGAGGAATTTGCTGCAGGAATTAAAGCAGCCTTCAAATATGCGGGAGAGGAGCGGGTGGGACTGAAATCACGGCGCCGGGGGGGGGGGGGGGGGGGGGAGGAGGAGGAGGAAGAAGAAGAAGAAGAAGAAGAAGAAGAAGGGGGCGCCCGTGCGCGGGTGGGTGCATGTGTGGCAGCGGCAGAGGGCCGAAGGCACCGCGGCGTGCTCGTCCGCCGGCCGCCTACCCGCCTCTCTGGCTTCCTCCCCCCCCCTTTCTTTTTTTTTTTCTTTTTTTTTTTTTTAAACACGTCCTCTAGGGCTTTTTTGGAGGGCTTTAAGCCGCTCGGGTCTGGCTTTTATGTGGCGTGCGCGGGGCTGGCCCGGACGGCTCCGGCCCTGGCCCCCGCAGCGGCGGCGGGGCAGGGCCAGGGCCAGCGCCTCGGCCGGCCGTTCTTAAAACAAAAAATTTAAAAATGATAATTTACGAACAGCTCCCCCGGACATCTGTCTGAAATGCTTCAGGAGCAGTTTCGGCGTGATCCCCTCGCGTTGCGAACCGGTCTTGCAAAATCAACTGGGGGGGTTGCTTAGTGTTTCGGGAGGTTGACTGGGAAAAGGGGTGATTACCTACGAAGATTTCTAATAGGCAACTTAAGAAAAGCAGCTAAACTTATTTTAGCATGAAGTTGTTGACTTCATGCTGAACCAGTTATGTACAAATGTAATTCCGTGAAAGACAACGCTCAGGAATCTTCTGCATGCCGTTTGTGTGCCGCCTCCTGTAGATGAAAAATCACTGATCAGAAGACTGTCAGAAGTACCCATTCACTGAATGTTTCTTTTCTGGGCCATTGGAATCTCCCTCTGACTGATAGTGGCTTTAGGTTATGCTCAGTGAAAGAAATGCTTCCGTATCTAGAAATACCTACGATCTGTATTAATACCGGGACCAAAAAAATGTCAGCTTGTGTGAATATGCAGGCTCAGCTCCCGTCAAAGTTATATGGGCCACTGCTGTATATCCCAGATAAAAGGTAGACCATACCTTCTTATGCAGGATTTTTTTGTAGTGGTACCTTTTCAGTGCTAAGTAATAACTTAATTTCTGACTAGAACTTTCACTGAGATAGCAAACTAATATTATTATAAAGTATTTATCCTTTATAATTCTATCTACATGTATTTTAAAGTTCTTGCCTGCTGAAACATTAGGAATTCGGAGAAGATTTATTTCTCTGTTTAGTATCTTTCGCTCAATACCTGCTTAGTTTGTAATACTTGTGCCTTGTTTGCTCTGTGAGATTACTAGCATCTTTGGCTGGTGACTTGTGAACATAAGAGCAATATTTTGTACTGGTTTCGGATGACTGCGGGTTTTTTTTAAGCAAAAGTGAATAACAAAAACCAATAAACAGAAATTTTACTTAAGAGAGCAGATTTCAAAAAGCCATTGCTTTAAAGGTCAATTACTGCCTTGTCTCTGTTGAAACCTGAGTTGAAATGCAAGAACATCACCTGTTCTGTGTTTGCTGCTGAGGTAGAAAGGGTTACTACTTAGTCATTCTGAAATTGAAGCAAATGCACCCAGAACCATGCATATCAGTCTGTGTGCTGATAATAACTCACAGCATTTCCTTCAGTTTACCCACAAGGACACTAGTCTCAGTTAAAATGGTGCTTCAGATGTATGCTTAGTGTGACAAACAAATGTGTGTTTGTGTATGTATGGATAAAAGCTTGATTGTTTGTCTTATGCAGAAATAAAGGATCAGATTTGTCTCCCTGTAAGCTAAAATACAATAGACTTTGCTTTCTTTTTGCATCAAAACAAGCCCAGTAGAACTTTTTTTTTTTCTTGAACTGGTTAGCAACTTAATGGTACTTTCACTACTCTCTTCCATGGATCAGGCTCATACTTCCTGTACTTTAATTTCTTTGGTTCTAGTAGCTCAGTGCTGCTGTGGTGGTGTTTTTAATACTATCTTAAAATAGCCATTGAGACAACAAATAGTTATAAAATACAGTGGCTACAGATTCAAAACCTCATTTTAAACACAAAGTCAGTGAAGGAGAATTTGCCTCAGAGAAGGTGTAGGAGAGAGATTTCTACGCAGAACTGTAGTGTGACATACATTTTTAGCTTTAATTCATTGCCAGACTATTCACTTAACCTGTCTAGACCAGAGATGTGTATGTATGAGCGATGTTCTGTTTTCTGTAAGTTGGTGCTTTAGCTCCTGAAATAAGCTAGTTAATTGCAAATGTGTTCTCTGTAATTAGAATGGCATTTAGTCACCATTTAAGTAGTTTAGTTAAGTCTCGTTTAAATTAGTAATTCAAATTTGGGGTACTGTAGGCGGTCACAAACTATTCCCTAGGAGGGTTTGAACGTCTTGAACTGATGTTTATAGAATAGATGTCTTGCAGAGGTGGGGATGGTGGCATAGGTGAGGTAAAGGTGTTTCTCAACTGTGAGGCCAGAAACCCGGCTCACAGAAACCAGTGACTTCCTTTTTACCTTGCCAGAGTGAGTTTCACGTATGTCAGTGGTGAGTCAAATTGGACTTCTTTCCAGCCCTGGTTTAATGGTCACATCATGATAGCTCTATAATACCATTGGGTAGCTCTCCTCTATTTGTGGTTTTTTTATAGGAAAGAATCAAATCAATATTTACTTATGGAACTTGTAGTTTTGCCTTCTGCTTTAGTTAAATGCAGCTGCCCTGCAAAACCAGGTATTTGCGGCATGCCGCATGAGCTTGGCTGTGAAGCTGCTGTAAGTTAAGATGTCCTTTGTGTTAAAAATCAAAAAGTAACCAGTAGGTTCATAAGCGCTTCAGACGACAGTATGTATCCACTTTCCTTTTGATAGAGTTTGAGCTGGAGGTATGTAAAGCACACACCTGACTAAACCTTGTTCTGATGTACATCCTGGACTTCCTTCCCACAAAAGCCATTTAATCTTATTTCTGTTTTGGGCGTCAGCCCTGTTCCGCACTTCTAAATGTACCTTACAGAAACCTGCCAGTCGCATGCCAGCTTTGGTGTGTGGACTGGTAGTGCCGCAGCACAGAGCGGTGCACTGCCGGGGAGCCCTGCTTAACGCCACAGTTCTTCAGTGGCTCTAGCTCGGGATCTTATTTTCAAATGGCTCTTGGTGTGGCCATTTTTGTGCCAGATTTCTGTCATTTAATGCAATGGTAGTTGAGAATGCATTTGCAAATAATTTTGGAAGCAGTACTACAGAACAATAACGCTATGGGTGTTACGTTCAGAAGCACTTAAGCAACTAAAATAGAACTGAATTATTTCTTAGTAGCACAGAAGATTTAGAAATTTTTTTGTCAACACTGAACGTTGTATCTCAAGATTTAGATTTTTTTAAAAATTTTTTTCCCTGTTTTAAGTTGTGTGCTTTTTGTTTGGTTGGTTATTTTTAACCTGAATAGTAAAGATGGTAGGACTTACAAGCAGGAGGAGGACTGGTTAAAACATAAGGGAGATTTCACCCTCCTTTGACCCACTGTAGCTTTAGGGAGATCAATATTAAGATACAGCACCTGGTTTTGGTGTCAGCGTTTTTAAAATAAAGCTTTTTAAATGGAAAGGTTGCGTCATACTCACAGAAGATAGACCTGAAGAAAGAAAAAAGAAAAATTGACTTTAGAGTCATCTTTCATTTGACCACAAAAAAGACCAAGGGGTGACAGTGGTCTTAGAAGCATGCTCTCAAAGGAGAGAATATCGCATACTAAGATTTTTCCAGTGCTTTGGGGTAAAACATGACAAGAACAATGACCAGAAAAAGAGAAATGCAAACTGGATATATAAGGCATACTCTTTAATGTTGCGAGTGTTGAGCTACAAAGTAGCAGTTTATCAAATTCCAATCAAAATAGTCTTATTATATGTAGAAATCAGTCTATCATACAGTAATGTTATTGCAAAGAGACCTTTCAGAAAGGCAGCCAAAGTCATTGATAGCAAAATTTCTGGTGTGGCTTTTGTCTGAAAAAGCATTGTGGGTCACAGTTGATGCTGAGATAAATGTAAGATGACATGAATGTTGGTACTGGTGCCAGTGGTTGTCACTGTAGTATGGGCAGGCTGATTATTAGAAGAATAATGTATGAAATACTACCTCTTTTTGTATCTTATACATTAAAAGACCATTCATGTAATGGTTCAAGTTGAACTTTAAATAAAATGAAACTTGACCTAGTGAGGTGGTCAAAATTGCCAAGAATGCTTAAGTTAATGTTAACATAAAGCTTAAATCAAACCTTTTCCAGTGTTGGGCAGTTGGAGTGTTTTAATCTCATTTATATGTAATTCTTTCACAGTTTGTAGGAAATTTTAGTATGCCCAGAAGTATTTTCAAACAGGAACCTCTGCTTTCCTTTTTGTTCTTTGTTAAGAACCTTATCATGTGATTTCATAGCTTATGCTGGTATAACTGGACTGTAGCTGAAAAGTACTGTCTTGTGTGTTTTTCTCTTCTCCTTTGTGTTACCTTTAATGTTCATATACTGGTATGATGAGTTTGGTGACGTAACAGAAAGTTAACCTTATGGTAGAGAAGTTTTCAGCTGGCTATGTGAGCTAATCTGGCTTGTTCCCTAGCTGTACAGTTCCCAGGACTGATAGAAGGGAAGCCTGAACTCACCGCCAATGGTACAGTTGCTGATGCTGGGTGAATCTGTTGGCCAGCTGCTTGAAAGGAGGCAATTCTGTTGCTCACCCCACCCTTGCAGTGGTGCCTCTTCGACCCGACAGTGAGTCAGTTCATGAAGCTCAACTTGCAGGAACTGCCACGTTTTTCTTCCTCAAGACTATTTTTCTATCAGTTGAGCTCCCTGAACCTTTCATATCATGGGATCACAGAAGTGTTGGCATGAAAAAAGAAATGCAAGTGTGCTCTAGGCAAGAGATGGAACTTCAACCGACCATTTCAGCAGTAGACGGGTAGGCACAATCTTGGTTTAGTGCCCGTTTTAGACTGGTGTAACAGGGCACCGCTGCAAAGAGAAGCGACCTTGATTTTCTGTTCCCACCCAAACACTGAATCTTAAAGTAGGCTGAAAGTTGTGGTAGTGTGCCCAAGGCAGCAAGAGATACGTGGTAGTTGATCTAGTTGTACAACTTGTTTATTTCCACTCTACCAGTGGTTAAGATAGGGAAAGAGGAAAACCCTATCCTGTTGGAGGAATTAATGCTAGTGGTTAAGAAGGTAGTACTTTCCCCTCGGTGCTGAGCTGGTGACTTAGCTGAGGATAAACACAAGTGGGCAAAGTTTAATGGCTCTTGTTTCAGCTGCCATCGTTTACTCTCAGCTCTGAATGGGTGAGGTGACTTGCTTTTTATTATCTGCTGTTGCATCATTACCTACGATGTTTATGGTAATACTAATACTAGCATTAGGACTTGAGTGATGTGCAAACCTAAAGCCCTGACTAATGATGGCTGCAGAAATCTGCCAGTGCAGAGGGTCTTGAAGTCCTGACCAGATCCTAACTGTGATGGTATTTTAAGTAAGTTGAGATACCAGTTTTAGCTGACTTCTTGTCAAAAACAAAGCAGTTGTGAGGCATTAAAAGCTGTTGCTGGAGAAATGTAATTTTTCTGGAAGCTTTTTGACAGCAGAGATTCCTCTGGCTGTGCAATCTTACCAATACTCACTGTAGCTTTTTAAAACAAGAATGCAAAACTCAGAGTATATGACTCAAAATCTGAGTTCCAGATGCTGGCTTAAATGTAATTGAATACTTGCAAGTTTGGCACAGTGAAAATTTCCAAAGTAGAATGAGGCCAAGAAACCCATCTTCTTATTTTTCTCCATGCTACCCTCCTCTTCCCCCACCAACTTTCTGGAAACAAATGCTTCCTAATTGTAGTTAGTAAAGGTGTGCTAACAAACCAAGAGATTCAAGATAAAATGAGTTCCCTCTTGGGAGGCTTTGCCAGATGGTGCGAAATTGAGGTCTGAGTAATCTCTTGATGATGGGTAAAGGATCCTGTTGCCTTCTTCTGTGTCCTTTATTTTTTTAGCACTTAGTTAAGGGAGAACTTAGAGGAGAATAGTCTGCAGACTGCTACAGTATTAGTTATTGAAGCTTGCGGTCATCTCTTGCTGTTCAGATGTGCCAAGTATTGACCTTCAGTGCTCTTACTTGCAATTCTGTGGGCATCTGCAAACCTGTAAGTTTTCAGAGCAGTGGAAGGAACCTGCAGTTTGTAAGTGACAGACTGAAGCAATGGGGAACAAGACCTTCAAGAGACTGGGGCAAAAAACTGGAGAATATCGTTGTTCAGTCCTTTTTCAGATGGTGTGAAGTTGTGGATTGTGAATAAAAGGAATCACCTTTTTAGGAAAAGTGTCTTAATGTTACAAGGTCAAATCAATACTGAAGACTAGATGCTTGAAAGGAGGAGAAGGTAGGGGTAATGAGCCCCCATCCTACAAAAATTTGGCAGTGAAAGCTGGGAATTTCAGCAGGGAGTTTTTCCTTACCAGCAGTTTCAAATGTAGTTATCTAGTCCATTTTTGAGCTGGTCGGTGTTTGTTCCTCTTTAGGTGTTTAACAGGGCCTCTGTAAAAGGTCTTTAAGATTTGTTGTGTTCTGAATCCTTAGACAGTTGAAATTTTCAGTGGATAAGTTCAAAATTGTATCAGTGTTCAGACCAAGTTAAATTATGTGACTGTTGATACCTTAGTAATGAAGGGACACTGGCATCTTGTTTGTGCAAATGTATGCAAGAGTTGATTTTGGAGAAGACTTTAAGACACAGCTTCTCCAAAGAAATGTTCAATGGATGGCCTCTAACCTGGTTGGTGAATGAATTTCACTTGGCCCTAGCTTTTAGTCTCTGCCTTCTTGGCTAGCAATATGCCTGCAAGGCATCCAGTAGCCCCTTGGGTAGAGGGGGCTCTATTTCGGGATGTTCAGTATTTGTCACTGTGGGTAGCAACAACCATCCTGATCCTGGGTTTCCTGTTCTTTTGAATTGTGTTGCTGGTTGTGAATCTTGGCCATCAAGTACTCTGGGGTGGCAGCCAGGCATGGAGAGGACTTAACTCCCGCTCTCAAATTTAGCAGGGCTAATCATGCAGGATAACTGCTCTGCTGGTATATGTGCTGGACCATGTAATGCATGCTCTTCACAGACAGCTTTTTACTAATGCCAGAACCAAAAGTACTTGGGAAGTTGAGAAGTGGACAGATTTGGTGCTGTTGATCACTGGGGTGGTTTGGTATCAAGCTGTGGCTTCAGTCCCAGCAGTCTTTACTTTTGTCAACCAAGGCAATTACAGCGCTGGTGTTCTGGATGCTCTCAAAGGGGTTACCTTCCTCTTTGCAGTAAATGGCAAGTTAAAATTAATTCCTTGACGTGGAATAAATGAAATTAAAATTTAGGGTTTCTAACTGCCAGCTTATACGACAGATGAGTGGTAATTGTACCAATTATGTATTGCAATAGTTTTAATGTTAAAGCTGGCTGATACATTTTATTATCAGTATGGACCATTCTTTTGTATCAGTTGCCATTGCACCCTGCAGGGAAACAATCTTAAGTTTTACTTGCTATCTTCCTTACACAGTAATTATAATGGGAGATATCTTTCTGTGGTATCTCTCTAACTTAAAAATAAAGACAATTAAAAACAATGCAGCCAGCCAGCTGTGTTTCAAAACATCTAAGTTTAACACATGGAGATGTTTTTATTAGTTGGCATAATTCTTTAAAATAGCACCTGTGTCTCTTTTTATCTTCTTGGTTTCATTAGAGTTCTTTATATTTTAACTACTGAACTCCTCAGACTGTGGAAATAGTTATCAAGTAAAATCCTCTAAGTATTAGTGATTTCATAGTATCCTTAAGGGCCTCTCCTGATAGCGTTTGATGAACCTTGTAGTAGAAGTATTAAAACATAAAAATAAATGTGATTTCAGAGTATCCTGAAAGTCCAGTTTATAATTATAAGTCTAACTTTTGTCTTCTAATGTCATTAAAATATGCTGGAATGGGGGGGAAATGAAACAGGTAAGGTATTTTTCCACAGCATTCAGGTGATTAAAAAAAACCCACAGTAACTTATCTTTAAACTGCCACTATGCTTTTTCCATAAAAATGTGTTTTAAATGGTCAGTTGGTAACAGCTGGTTAATGATGAAATAGTCTCAAGGTATATTTTAACTTTTCCAAAGAAGTTGCTTGTCTGAGACACAAGGATCGGTGCTTTCAGAAGTACTTGGGTTTTACTTTTCAGGGGTGCTAGTTTGCTGCAGCACAAAAATACTATAAACCTTAAAAGACAAGTGACAGGGACGTGTCTCTTAGAAAAATTCAGCTCAGAATGTCTTTCTTGGTGAAACCTACAGAGCTTCTGAAGGCTTCTGTAAGAGCTTGAGGTGTTCAGCATAAAAACTAGTATAGGAAAATAAGAGAATATACAGAAAAACAGATGGCTTCCATATGGGAATGAGTTGCATCCGCCATACAGAAATGTATGGTAAAAGCCCCTTCGTCCTAGTTAGTTTAAATGAGAATTCCTCACATTAACAGAAGCACCAGAAATGAAATACTATAATTTCTCTCATGATTTTAAGAGGAACACACTTCACTTAGAGTGTGTTGAACATACTTGAGTATTTCTGCATGAGTGATTCACCTCTCATTAGCATTTCTGCACCTACATGTTTTAAGAAATTTTACTAGATCTGATAGTAGCCCTTGAGGCTAGAGAAGGAACAGTACAGTTTCTTGTGTTGCCATCCTTATGGCTGCTTGATGAGGGGAGTGGGAGATATTGCTGGACAGTTAGTTCACTTCTGTCAGTATTCAAGGCGTAGAACAGAAGCATATGTGCAAATGCCTTTTTCAAAGTCCTTCGGTTGAAATACTGCCAGTTGGATTACAGGAATCTACTCTTCCTGAAACATTCACTCCCGTGCTTGGGTGAATGTAAGATGCTGTTGCTTCACCCAGAGATTTGGGGTGGGAGAGGGAGGAAATCGGTTGTTTTGGTTTTGTTGGTTTTTAATAGGTCTAAACCTATAAACCATATTTATCATCGCCTGCTGAGTCTTTGTGTTAACTAACCGGTCTGTATACAAACTTTGAAGGAAAATGCAATGTTAAGGTGAACCAGAAGGAACTGAACAATGTTCAACAGTAACTTAGATTAAAAGGAAATGGCAAAGGAACTAAATGATACATTACAGTATGATACTTTAATGTGTTTCTTAATACTTACTATGCTTTGTTACTTCTTTCTACTATGTATCCAGTGCTAAGTAAGACTCTTGAAATGGTCTCCAGGTTGAGGCACTAACCTACTTTGTGGAGAATTTCTGTTTTCTTAAAAATGGCTCTTTTCAAACCCACAGTTTAGCTGATTTCATAGGAGATGAAAGTAGTGTGAAATAAAACTGCCTGAAAGTTCCCACCAGTTTGGGGTTTTTTTAAATTATTTTAAAAATTTTATTTACATTTCTGGGAAATTTCCACAAACTAAATAGACAAGAGACATGTTAAATGTGGAGTACAGTAGCTTTTTTGTTTGGGGGCTTTTTTGTTTTCTTTCCCTTGAAGGTTTTATATCGAGGAATCTTTCATATTTTTCCTTTGCATCTTTCATCTTCAACCCTAGGCTCAGTGTTTGTATTGGAATAAACATAAACATTCAGTGATAGCAAAACTGAGGAGAAGGAGTTAGGAAGGAAGGTTAAAAGTAGTGATAGACACACCGAGTGATGTGTGGTTGATGGTTGATCTGTTCCTGACACTAGTTCCTCAACTGCCATTTGGTGACCTCTTTCTGTAAGCTTTCCTGTCTCCTGTGCTGCTTCTTGCTGCAGTCGTTTTGATCCCCACTTTATGGAGTGGATAATCAGTCACTTTACTGTCAAATTTGATTTCGAGTTGGTCTTTTCGATTAGATGAAAGTTGCTATTGCGATGGTGGTTTACATGCTGCTTTCTGCAGGCAGACCAAGGCTTTTTTGAAAAACCAGAATAAAGGGAAAGATGCACAAAAAGAAGAAGCAGCCTTAAAATTGTATTCCTGTACTTCTAAATTGTATGTAAAAATGCACGAAAAAGGTTTACTTTTTCTTCAAGGAATTAGCTAATTCTAGTGAAGGATGAACTATTACATAAAAATTGTCAGTATATGTGGCTGGCCTCAATGTTTTGTAGAGTCATGATGGGTAGAACTTCTAATATTGTATGTTTTAGTTACAGGCCTGCTTTTTTCTTTCTTTTTTCCTTTCTTTCCCCCCCCTATCTATCTATAATTAGTTTTGTTTTTCTAAGTAGTTAACTGACTTAATTTTCTTGTAGTTGTCTGCTTTCTTGTACTTCTTTGGCTGCTGTAAGAACTACAGCACTGGCTGCGTTTGCTACAGCTGCTGCGGTCTGGGAACAGTTTGCTCAGACATGCCCTTGTATACTGTGTGCTGGCTCTGGAGGCTGGCAACTTTCTTTTTAACATGCAAGTTAAGGCTCACTAGTGTGCCTGCCACATTCCCTTTGTTTCTCTTCAGAGTTTTCTGCTTTCCTCTGCACACGCTGCCTGTAGCTCAACAGATGGACTATGGTGTCTGCTCTTTCTGATCTTTACAGTACAGAATCCTTCTTGCAGAATCCTTTTCTCTTAGACATCACGTGTTTCAGCACTATCTTTTAATAAACCAGATGATAGTGTCTGGCACAGGAAAAGAGAGTCTAAACCTCACTCTTCACCCATACTCACTCACTATGGCCAGTGAGATTTTGAGGAACAGTTGAATTGTAAGTGATTCACTGGATCAGTGATTGAGGTAATTGATTACTGACTTAATCAGCTTGCTCCTAGAGACTGAAAGATCCTCATTCCTTAATTGTGATTATGCATCAAAAGGATTTTCTTTTTTTGGATACTTTATGAAAATAGTTCTAATTTTTTTCTGATGTAGTCAAGACCCTAGGTTCACTCTTGGAAGCCAAGCTGTCTTATAAAAGAAGGCTTCTAATAGGTTTGTGCTGTCTGCCATTGATGCCTGTTTGAGGGAATAAAAGTCTGATTTCCTTTCCATCAGTACTGGACTTGTACTGTGCAGATTATAGCAGACATTATTGACCTGGCAGATGTTTATATTTTACTTTGAATAGTGAAAGGACAAACATGTTTGTAAATGTTCAGCATAAGTTTAACTGTACAGATAGAGCTGATTAATTTCCCCCTTTTATATTGTTATTTTCATACTTTTTAAATTCAGTGTTTTTTAAAATATGGGTTGTGTATAGCTTAATGTTTTTTTGGGAAAAAAAATTGAGATACTGTTATATTAACAAGTGCTCAGGGCTTGTAGAAGCATTACTACACTAAAAACTGCTACCTAAAGCTTCTATTTTAAGAATGCAGTAACAAAAACTGCCAGTTGCAAGACACGTGCTGTCTGCCTCTGGGATATGGCTGGACAGGATGGGGATATGTATTAGCTGTATGTTTTATGTATTGTTTCCATATTGACAACTGCTAAAAATGCAGACTTTGTTAAACTGGAAAAAAAAGCTTTTAGGGATTTTGAAGATGTTGGTAAGGTAAATCCCTAGGCCTTCTCACAGGTTTCAGAGGCTTCTAGATACTGGTGTGGAAACTTCAAACAACTGACACTGTTAGAAAGAAGAAAATAAAAAGTTACCATATCAGGTTAAATTGGAGGAAATGTAAGTACACGGTGTTTTATAGACTAGTCTTTCTATGTAAAACTAGACACCCTGTTAAACTGATCTTACTCACAGCATGATGATAGGAAATTGAATAGAAATGTTGTGGCTAAAGAGTATGCAGAAATTAGCTAAAAGTTCAAAAAAGATGGTTTTAGCTTTGTTGAAATCAGTATTAGAGCAGGTGCAAATTCTTATGTTTTGGCAGCTCTGACATCTTTTCAAAGTAAACTGTGTATAAAGGAAACTTGCCCTATGTCTAGATATCTTACAAGAACAAATTGACTCCATAGCAAACGTGAAATGTAGAAAAAATACCACGTTCAGAATGTGCGCCCTGTTCCAAATGTGTGAAATAAGTTAAAAATTATCACCTTCTATTTTCATTGCTGGTGACAAGTAACATTGCTATCACATACCTAATGCAGTGGGTATCTGTGTCCTTTCTGGGAGTCTTTTATATTGTTTATAGTTGTGATCATATTTCAACAATTCTTGGGTTTTCTGTGATACTTCTGAAGACTTTTTAAAATAATGGTTCCTAGAAGGTTACTAGGGAAAAAAAAGTATTGCATTTCTTTCTCTTAGAATAAGTTTGAGAAGCTCCAAAGCCAGCTTTGATTGGAAAGGACAGTGACTCCCCTGATGTCAAACTGCTTTTCTGTTTTGTCTTTTTTTTTTTTTTTTTCCATCTCCAGCTGTCTTCATTAATATTTCCTGCTAGTTTGGCTAGGTCATAAATCCTTGAAGAGTTTTCATAACGTCATGTAAAGGCTGCTGGTTACTACTGATACACAGCAGCTGCACTTACCAGTGTAGAGTGTGAGCTGAGCTCTCAAGCTGCATGTAGTAGAGGTAAAAAATGGCTTTAGCTCACCTTGGACTTGCCTCTCCTCTTGATCAGAAGGATAAAGTATGCTCTTTTGTCAGGCAGTGGACCTTATGCCAGAGACTGTCATCTTTTGGCCTAGATGGTAGTACCTGAAGAATTATTTGAGATTTATCATTCCTGGACGCAGTCAGCACAGAATAAAGGAATTATGGTGTCTGGGCAATAACAAAGATGATAGAAGGACTTGATAGAAAACAAGGAAAAGAGGATTTTTTTTGATTGTCAGTGTTCTTCCTTAAAACTCCTTGGAAAGCCACTGATGGTGCCTCCTTTCTCTCTCTTCATGCATTTGTGTAGTTACAGCAGTTTGCTGCTGGCTATTAATCCATCAGTTCAGCTGATGGATCTAAAACCACCAGCTCTGCAGCTCGTTTATGTGGGCTTTGACATTTTGCTTGGGGGAGACCTACATTAAAGAAACACTGAGTGCAGAGAGTGGATGCATCATAAGTCAGCTAAGGCCAAATTTACAATTGTATGGCTTGCCTTCATTTGTGCTAAGTTAGAGCGGAGATGATGGACAGTTACAAGGACTTAAAAATGTTAGAAGAGTTGATATAAACTGATAGCTGAAATGCAGTGTAGGTGAACGTAACGTGATATACACGGAGACTGCTTTTGTGCTGTACACTCAGTGATAAGCTGTGAACATCTGTTAAAGCTCAGGAGCAAGGTCTTGGGTCTGTGTAGAGTTCACTGTATTATCATCTCAGTACTCAGAAGTAGTCAAAAAAGGCAAACTGCATGTTGGGAATCAGTAAGAAAAGATCAGAGAACGTGAGGTACCCGATGATCAGACTGTGGATCTGTGACTGTTACGCCCCTTGAATGCTGTACGTAGCTCTTGCTCTGGCCTCTCCAGAAGAGTATACAGTGCTAGAAGAGTGTTACAGAAGAGCAGAAGAGGTGATCAGAGGCACAAAATGGCTTCTCAATTAAGTAAACTAGATTATTAAGTCTGTTTTCCAACATCAGTAGTACTGTGCAGCATTTAAGCTAACAGGTGGTGATTTTGAAATCATAAAGTCAATATACAGGTAATCAGAGGGAGTCCTTGCTACAGGGGCCTTTGTGGATGCTCAGTTGATGTGATGCTAAGAAGAGTGTATGAGTGCATGGAAGAGAAATCAGTCAAATGCTCTTTAAGTGGAAAAAATACCCCCATCTTAACAAGTGCGTGAGAGGTATTTATTTTTTTTGTGGCTACAGGGTTCTTTAGAGATATACTGCTGTCAGTTCACTCAGTTGTACGTGCTACCTTAGATGTATGTTTTTGGACACTGTTGAAGGCAGGAAATTTAGTCTGACCCATGTGGCTGTTCTTGCTGAATGATGGTTTTAAAATCGCACTGTTGAGTAATACTGCTTTAGTTGAGGCAACCAGGCCCTCCTGTGCACTTGGTGAGCTGATGTAGAAGCTGCCTGCGTTTGCTTGACAACGCTACCTTCTTTCAAAGTTGAAAGTAGTGATGTGCAACATGATAAATGATAGTAATATAGTGCTTAAGAAGGTTGATATCAAAACCTTTGGGCATTCATCCTGCTGCAGGATCTGCAATATTAGTTGCATTCCGGCCTATAGAGCTTGCTCTAGTTCTGCTGCGTATGCATCCATCCTCCTCCCAAAGCTACATGGAGTGTCTTGTGTCACCTTTCTGCAGGGCGCAGAAGGGGACTGGAACTTATGGGCAGTGTTTTGCTTTTCTGTCCTCTGAGTGCAGCAGCAAAGTACCCAATGTGCTGAATTGTTGTGACTCTGGACACTGATAGAATATGAGAAGGTCTGTGAAAACAGCAGGCTCATATCCCTTTAGGTAGAAAAGGAGAAGGGGACCCCAGTGCCATTTTGAACTGTAGTCTCCATCACAGTGTAAGTTTTCTAAAAATAGGCTCTGAGCCTCTGGGAGTATGGGATTGATTAAAAAATGGGTTGATAAGGTGCAGAAGAATAATGGACTGCTGGCGTAGAACTTGGTATTGAGATTTTTTTTTTCCCTCTCTTCTTTGTATCAGTGTCTTGAAATACTCAAGCAGAGGAAGATGTTTAGTGAAAAACAGAAATTTAAAGGGTCTTTGTGATATGGGTTTGTAGTTAAAAGTACTTTAAGTGCCATGTTGGAGAACTAGCATAGGTCTGTCATCCACAGAGTTAGGTGATGCTGAACAGACACCGAACTTGTGCCCCCTAATTTGTTCTTTATTTTCTGGCTGTTCAACCATGACTGTTATGCCCAAATTTGCAGCAGTGCTCTAATGCTCAGTATTGCAAATGAAGTGCATTGACACTGTTCACCGAATGTGTAAAGTGACATAGAAATACTTAATCCTGAGAGACGTTTACAAAGATGATGCCTTTGATCTTCGTACCTTTTCCACTCTAAAATGAAAATACTGTTCAGTAATGTGGTGAAATGAGATCACATGTTCTGTTGAACACCTCTGAAGAAAACAAATACCCTTGAACCTTTTACAGTTTCAGATAGCATATTGTAAACAAAGCACATTGAATAACTAGAGTAAAAAGAACTATGGAATAACTAGCTGTGTTGATCATTAAATGGCGTTGAGGTCATGTAGTGTATTATGAAATGAAGCTGTCATACATAGAAAGCAAACTAAATTAAGGTTATGTAAAACACTGTCTACTAAGCATACTAGATGGAAAGTATTGCGGGTAACTTTGGTCAAATGTAAGTAACTTTTTCTTTCCTTTTCCTTCTTTCCTCATACTGCCCCTGTTTCTCTTTCTGGATTGCTGCTGCTCCACCTGTGTGGACTCATTGCTGCAATGGTTCAAATTCATCGTTTTACTGGACTACTTCTGGATGTGTTCTACTGGTACCTTCAACGCTGGAAATGATGGAAATGTGTTGTTTACAAAGTAGCTGTAAGTATTGCTTTGGTACAGATGTATTGCAGCTATTGTGGAAATACAAGATACATTAGAGTTTTAGTAGGTGAACTGAAACTGAGCTTAGGTGACTGAAAATCAGGAAGGGATAAAAGTTAAGGGGAAGCTATTGTAAGTGTTAGAAATATCTAAGAAACTCAATTCCTAGTTTGTTTCAGTCTGTCTAGAAGTACTAAGTTATGAACAAATGCAACCGTTTGAAAATAAGTATGTTGAAAGCTTCAATTTTAATTGGTATTGGTATCCCAGAAATCTGAATCTGGCATCCGACTTTAGTTATTTAAAAGGCTTTTTCCTATGGAATATAAATGCTCACATTAAATACAGCATTAATGCCAAGTGTAACACTTCATACATCTTTCTGGTTGGTAACGTTTATATTTCATTATCTAAAATTGTGGGTGTAAATGCACTTAACAGCAAACAACCCAAAAGTTGCCATCTATTCTTGTTCAACACCTCATACTCAGCATTCTTAAAGTTCTTAGTTGTAAAACTATTTTATGTGGAGCTATATAGAAAGGGGAGGAAAGAGATATGAAAATGATTTAAAACAAGAATTACATGTAAACCCATTCTTTTAAGCAAAAGTATTACCTAGATTTAATGAGGGGGTGAGCTGTTTCTGGTAAGTGTGACATACATTAAAAGGTATGTAGTCATTAAAAGATGCAGGTGGTTGACAATTAGAACTATAAGGAGTGTCTGACTGTGATTAGATATTTTATGTCTGGTAGGATGAATAACAATTGCATATTCTTAATAGTTATTAAGGACCTGCACTGTTAAGGAGCTCTTTAATATCTTAAAGAACACCCACTTGCATGTCATGTAGTATCTCTGAAGCCTTGGCTCCTATTCAGGGTTAGTGATAGATTGTGATAGATTGAAATTTGTCACATGTAGCTGTAGTAATAGATTGGAAGAGTAAAACAGTCTTTGGATTTTTAAGTTTCTGGATGATTTTTTTAATCTTTTGAAACCTTTCAGACTATTGCTGCACCAAAGGCCAAATTGAAACAAAAAGCATCTTAAAAAAAGGTTCTTGATTACACAAGTCAAATATTCCTACATTTAGAGAAGTAACAACATTTGTTGCATTGTGTGTATTTGAACTTGAAGCTATAACACCTAGCTTTAGTTGACTGTCATTAGATGTCCCACTCTTATTCTGTATGAGTTAATAAGTTCAAAGATACTGCCTTTTTCTTTTTTAAACTTGAAGGAGAATTGATGCAGTGTTATCACTAAATGAGAGCTGATACTTGTTTGCAGTAGGATTAAATCTATCTTTTTCTAAGTAGTCCAGCTAAGTTTGGACTTTTCAGACTGACTTAAATTTGATGATGGCACCAGTGTAATATGTCTCTGTAGTGGTGTAGCATTGATGGAGAACAGTGGTTTATTTGTCAAATGGAGAAATCAGTTATGTGACTTAAAGCAGAGAGTCAGTTCATTGACTAGTGCTGTTGGACTGCAAAGAAGCTAGTTTTTCTTGCATTCAATGCTTTAAAAGGGATAGTGTTTTTATAACCTTGCAAGGAACGTTTGCTTTAATTAAGAAACAAATTTTTTTTGTATTCTAGGAGTTATTACAGTAATAAGTTTGTTCTGTCATTTTTAGAAAAGACATCCAAATAAGCATGAGTCAACCACATACCAAACTGAAATTAACCATACTCTATCCTATACAGAGAAGTTCTGAGGCAATAGTGCCTGTAGCAGAACAATTTTTTTTTAAATTATTATTTAGAATTCCTCTATCCTCTTGAAGGTAATCTTAGAGAGGGGAATGTAAACTTGTAGGCAGTGCTTCAGCTGTGTGGGTGTACTAAACTCTCTTAAGCTCTGACATTGAGGTGGTATCAGATCGCATCCTCTCAACTTTGGATGGACATGAAGAGTAAAGACTGAAGTCATTGCTCCACGAGAAACAGTACCTTGTATTTAAGGTGCTTTAAGTAGATAGTTGTGTCCAAAAGTATTTTCTGCTTCTCTGTAGAACAACTGTCTTGTCTCATAGACAATCCTCAGACCTGCTGTGATATCAAATACATTTCTAGGATTCTGCTGGAAGTAAGCATTAAAAGCAGCGTGGCTGATCTCTGGAGGGTTGCCAGGTCTAGTACAGTGAGGGAGAGGCATTTTAAGTACCTTCAACATTTTCATTAATGTGTTGAGAAGAAGTAACGGCTATGTCCAGAATTCTCCTCTCTTTTCATAGTAGGCAATATTTTGAATAACTTATTCACAGTACAAGGCAACTGAAGTTTTGCCTTTATGGAGGGTTTGTTGCAATGCATGCTCCGTTAGTGTAGATCTAGATCTATATCTAACATGAAGGCCTCCCATCGTGTGACCTGGAAGTAGAGGACGTCAAGTTCATCCCCATCATGTTGGGGCAGTACCACCATGACTCTTGGGAGTATAGGAAGGCTACACTCACACTACTTGCCTGTGTTTTGAATGGGCATTGAAGCAAAGTTGATTGTATTTTAATCTGTTTGCACTTGTACGTTCTTATGCTTGCACAGTCATGTGGTAATTGTGTTTGCTCAAAATACTGTTAGCATAGCAAACTTTGTGCCAGTCTTTTGGCTATGCAGTCCAAAAAAAAATCATTTTTTCTTACTTACTGTTGCAGTTCATTGCACTGTCTTTGATGTAGATAGCTTAGGTTGTTGAGAGGTTGGATAGATGATAGCACCTTTCTACAACTGTGAAAATGAAGTGAACATTTAAATAACTAAAAAAAAATCCCCACAAGCAAAGTAAGAAATTACAAGCTTTTCTTTTAACCTTTTTGTCCTAAATATCTTTTGCCTTAGCAACAGAAGAACCTTGAAGGATATGTGGGGTTTGCAAACCTTCCAAATCAAGTTTACCGGAAGTCTGTGAAGAGAGGATTTGAATTCACACTCATGGTAGTAGGTAAGTTTCTTTCTTTGTTTTGAGTGGTGATTGTTAGAAGTATATCGATGTACTTGTAAAGTCTATGATGATGACGTAAATATGTTTTGCATGATGTGATGAGAAAATGTGCATCTTCCTCTTTTAGACTGTTAAATGTAGAGTGTTTAAAAAGTACGTGTTGTCTGATACACAAGTAGATGAGGAGAATAAAGAATAAGAACCGTATAGTTCATATAGTCTAAGAAAAAAGTTTGGTGTGGATCTAGTCTAAAATGTGACTTGCCAGTATGGCATAATAGGAGTAATTTGAACTTGAATTTTCATTTGAATAAAAGAATTGAACTGCTTTTACAGTTGAGTGCAACATGGCAAACTAGGATCCAAAAGTAAAGTTGGAATCTTTCCTTGCACATAACCAGGCAGCAGGATCCTGTATATCCTGCATTTCTGTGGCCACAAAACTGTGCTACAAAATCAAAGCTTTAATTTAAACAAACCTTTCTAGTTTGTATGGTTGCAGAGAAAACCAAATGTAAACAGTGTGTTCCTTATGGACTACAGAGGGTGGGAAACTGTAGTTAGTATGGATGAATAATGCTGTGCAGAACGGTTCATTTAGGCTTCAGTGATGACCCAAATTGTCATCTCTCCTGCTAGGATGTCTGATTGCCTTTCCCCGCCCCTCTTTTCAGTACTTGTACATTAGTAGACTGTTACTAAGATTGGGTACATTTGTGTGAAACTGGTGCGTATATACTGGATATGTGACTCAGTTTTGACATGCTAATGGTTAAAATAATACTAGTAAAAGTGGTTTATAATAGACAACTGTCTCTTTGTTGATGTCTATCTTTATCTTTTGTAATTTGGCTAGCTTGGTAATGCTTTGATGTTTTGTCATCAATACAATGGATATCTTGTGCAGTCATGTACATGTAGCATGTTACATAATAGTACTATTGATAGAGTCAGAAATCAAGGTCAAATTGGTGACAAATCATTGTAGATCACTTAAAACTTTTTTTGATTACAAAGTGAGTCAGAATTTTAAAATTTGAGGGTTGCTTTTTTCTTTTGGACCTTGATTACAGGTTCCTTTGTAATCTAGCATCCAAGTACATAATTCATTATTTGGTACAAAACTGTTTAATCTTAAATAAAAGGTGGTTTTCTGCTATCTACAGGAAAAAGGAAGAAGAGAAGGAATAATAAAGTATTATTTCAGAATGGGACATAATTTGTACTTCCAAGTTTCATTCTTGCAAAAAGCAAGTAATTTAAAGCACAAGTAGTAGATGTAGCAATGTATTAGACTAGAGAAAGTGTGTAAAATTACCATGGTGTTCTTACGTTTGCCTTTAGTACAGTCTAATGCAATTGCATTTAGGAGAACTGTAGAAGCTTGTGGCTGTCAAGAAGTTGGTCCAAAATTAGATTGAAAATGAGGTGTTTATCAGGAAATTTCATTACTAGTTTTACTTCTAATGTTTTTGTACTTACTACTAAGACTTAATTCATTTGCATGCAAATTTGTGCCATTGTCTGGAAGTTTATTGGGGGAATTGGCAGTAGTTTTCTAAATTAAAAATGCATCTAATTCTGTCCTTCCAACCCCCAAGTATAGAAATCAGATACTTGAAAGTGAGTGTTTAAACAAAATGATGGCTGATCTTTTAGTACTCTTAACATCTGGGAAGGGACAGGGTGGGGAGAAATGATTTTGTTTCAAAGTGATGTGTCTGGTAATAGTATGCCCTGAAAAAATATATCTTTTAAATATGAAGATTAAATAGTTTGTATATTAGTGATCACTTCTATTGGTAAACATTGTTACGTTAGATTCTTAGAATTTTAATTATTTATTGTTGTGTTCATCCTTTGAAATAGTGTACTCTGTCTTGGTTTGAGGTCTTTAGCTGACATCATGATACAGTTCTGTGATAGTAAATGGGATTATCTATAATCTCATTAAAATTTAAGTTTGAAAATGTAGTGCTAATCTGTATATGGTCGGTGCTGGCTGAATAAGAATACTGCATGTATCATCTCTTAGAGATAATCTAAAATACCTTCTTGCTCTTTTTACTGCTGAGAATGGTATGCACATGGCTGTCTTTTACTGTAGATAGCACAGTTGCTAGTCTGATGGCTATAGATACTTCAGTGTCAGTCTGTTGCCTGTTTGTTCTGAAATGAAAAATGAGGAAAACAATGCTTGTGGTTGCCAAACAGGTACAAGGAAGAAGACAGATGTTTGGGATCTGTGATCTCTGTGTCCAGCTATTTCCAGGCATCTGTGAGGCTTGATGTTGCAGCTAATGCATTTGTATAGAAACTATTTTCCAGTTGTCCATTTAGTCTAGAATTATCGGTTAAACTTAAGAGATACACATAGCGTGATATCTGGCTGCTTTGTCTTGAAATGTGCAGTATAAAAAGTCACTGGATCAGTGTTTTGGAGGGACTTGTCAATATGGTTGTATGGCTGTACTGACTGTTGTAGAAATGGTTCAGTTTTCAGTTTAACCATGTAAGATATTTGTCACTGAGGAAGTAGTAAGTACAGCATCCAACAGGTCTGACGTTGTTCCCAGTAAGAATTTTTGCAGGAAGATAGATCAGTTTTACAGAACCTCTCTAGTGAATAAAGTGTGAGCGTACTCCATAAAATGTATTCCTCAGGCTGCTGAGTGAGTTACTGTCATTGCCCTGAAGATGATGGGGCTGCCCATAGCAGTGTGGGGCAGCTTCCTGTGCTTCTGTTGTGCTGGTGAAGTTGGAGAGAGGACTTTTAAATTTGGCTGGGTAGTTGTTGAATAGCCTAGAGCATGGTTCTGAAGCAGACTTAGGACATAGGTGCTCCTTATGTGAGCCCCTTATGTGGTTGGGAGCATTGCTTTGGAAGTGTCTCTGTTTCAGCCATGCAGGCAGTGCTCTGTCCTGTCACTTGCTCTTTGAGTCAAGACGTGGTGAGATTATTTGAGGCTTGTAATGCTAGTGAAGTCTTTTCTGTAAATATAGTTGCTAATTTGTGGGTGTTCTGGTGTTTACATTAAATGGAACTGGAGTGTTTATGAGCTGCACACATGTAAGTATAAAAAGTTGATGTTAAAGTATCCTTTTTATATTTAATGATTTAAGAATCATTGAAAAGCTAACCTTAATAGGAACTGGGGTTACTTTATAATATTTAGCCATAGTAAACATTTTAACATTTCTATCTCATTAACTGTATTTAAGTTTTCTCTAAGTTGTATTGTTTCTTTTGGTAGTGTTTCTAAACTTTTCTTAAGAAACTGAAGACTGAAATAGCCCTTTGTTTTCCTTATGGATCAGTTGTCATTGGACATGGATTTGTCTTTAAAATTTTCACGAATTTCATATTAGTCATATTCTAAAAAGCTAATCAGTAGTTTAAATTGCACTACATCTGAAATGACTTGGTTTTGTAGAATAAAAACTAACAAGCACCTCCTCTGAGGATAAGACATAAAGTAGGCAGAAATATGCATTAAGCAGAGCTTCATTCTCCATGCTTTCAAAGGAAGACATTTAAATGGTGGTTTAAAGCAACTGATTCTACATCTGAAATATTGAAGCTCACCAGTGGAAAAAATTGTCAAGTTTGCCTCAGTAGGCTGCTTCCTTCATAATCTTCTGTAATCTCTTCAAGTAGAAGAGAGCTGTTGAAACACTTGAGAACCTGACATAAATATTTGGTCTGTTTGAAATCCAAAGTGTATTCTTTGTATTTCTCTGCTGTATAGGTTTTTTGGAGGAAAGTACATGCTTAAGTCAGATGCTTAAGAAAATAAAACTTCCAGAAGTAATACTACCATGGTTAGTAGCTCACAGTTAAAGAAAATCTTAATTGTGAAATTGTAGTTCTGTCTGTTCATTAATATAATTACACTTGCTTAAGTAGTGGGCGTGTGTTTTTCTTGTTTTAGTGTAATGAGGTGTGGAACAAACAGTTGCTTTTCAGTGTGTCTTTTTTCTAAACACTGAATCAGGAAATCCCTCCTTTGTTCTTGTATTGAAATTACACTGTTAACGTGTGACTTGAACCAACACCCAAGTAGATGCAAAGTCATAATTTAAAAAAAAAAAATCTTTTCTCCTGTAGACTTTATGTACTGAAGAATAATTGTTTGGAGTGTCTTTTCCTAGAGCTATATGCTTGAAGGTGTTCAGGCTTCATGAGCCTTATTAGAGGTTGGACTCTTAAATTTGATTTTTTTTTTTTTTTTAAATCATCTGATTTGCCAAGTGCAGAACACTTAGTCAAGAGACTTTCTAGAGGACCTTTCTACACAGGTCCTGTTTCTTGGACAACTGTTTGGTAGCTTAGTCTCTGAAAGCAGTTTTGAAACCTCTCCTATAGGAAATTGTCTGTTTTGTTTTCTAATTGGTGCTTTAGCCTTGTAGATCACCTGTAGATTACAACTTAAAGGAAAATGTCATGCAGTATTGTCACAGTGTTTCATTTGTAATTATACTCATACTCAAATGTTTTGGTTTAAACATGGCTTTTTGGCATAGACAAAAAGGGAAGGGCTGTATTTTGCAAGACTTGAAGTTAAAGAAAAAGCACACTCTGATTTTAAAATGCTTTTATTGTTCACTGAAGAAAACTTGGACTGGTTTAGTACTGGCATCTTGTGATGGATCATGTTCTGATTAGAATTACCCCTTTCATTTGTTCACTTTTTAGTGCAGTTTATTTATCAAACCAAGAGCCTCAGATGCCCACAGCTACTTGTTCTTTGCTAGTCTGATATCTTCCCTGCTGCCCCCCCCCCCCCCCCCCCCCCCCGCAAATTTTAAAACCAGGAACAAAATCGTTAAGCATATAGCAGGATAGGAAGAATAATTAAGTGAAAAATAATCTGTGGTTGGGCAGTACAATTTAAAAACAGTTTTGGGATGATCCCAGCTTTTGTTGACTGCTGTGATTTGAAATCCTTTTAATTAAGGTTTCTGTAGTGTAAAACTATACTATAAGCTAAACTATACCACCACAGTATCTGAGCATGTGTTTGGCCTTCGGTGTGACCTTCATACTTGGCTTCTTAAGATCGGTGAAGTATCACTGCTGAGTATTTGTTGCCTAACTTTGCCATTAGTTTAGAGGCCTCTAGGCACTACTACCATACAAATATAGCTTAAATTAAAACATGATTTCCTTTAAACCGACTGGAGGGAAAAAAAGTGAGTTTTGACCTTCCCAATCAGTACTTAGCTTCCCTGGGCTGTACTGTTGCATTATCAGTTATGGAGCTTTTCCTCATGTATACAGTCAGGGGTGTACACTGACACACATAGCTTAGAAAGAAGCAACATATTATGGAAAAGAACTAGTAAAGCCTTTTTTATTTCTTGAATGTGTCCTGCCTCCTTTTCCCCTGTAACTTCACATCTTCTGAATACCTCAATTCCTCTAATTCTCTCATCCTCTAAAAATTGTCCCATATTCTGTGCTATGGCCTTGGCTGCAGCCCATTTTGAGCTACTTGCACGAGGGCTGACAGCCTGTCCAGTACTGCTGTGCCAGTGGGCTAGGGCCGGGTTAGACAGCACGCTTTCAGTTCCCAGAGTACTCTTTCTGTAAAGAAAAGTAGTAGTCTGGGTTCAACTGTTGTGTAACAGATATGGCTCCCTTAGGAAACCAGATAAAAAAACCTAAAAAGATATTTTAAGTTGCAGGTATTCTGTTGACAGGATTATGAGGTTTCAGTGAAGTACAGAAATAAGAAAGGTTCTTTGAAGAATTTTGTAACCTTAAAAAAAACCATAATCTACTGCTTTTCATATACTGGTTCTGTGGATATGTGCACCAGCGATGATGTCTACAGAGTACTAAAATTGATAGTTTAATACTTACATGTACGTGGTGGGGATGCCAAAGCAAAATATGCTGAATTCTGGAGAATTGGCAGAGATAAAAATGAAAGAAATAGAAAACTGGTGGAACTCAGAACGGAGCCAGGTATTCCTAGAGATGACACATTCCTCTGAAGTAATCTCTTGTTGATGGAGTAATGCCTCACCAATAGCATATCACTCCTTTTTGTGGAAGGAAGTTGGTAAAGGTTTTTTGAGAAGGCAAAATAGGTGAACTCTGAAGATCTTCCTGTGGGAAAGAAGTTAATGTCTCTTTAAGATGTGAAAGGTCAGTAATCTAACAATGAGTTTACTGGCCTGCAATGCGTGATTTTGGGTTTTTTTTCCACTGAGTTAATTTCAGGTGAGAGCTTGAAGTATAGATTCATGTGACTACTTTGCCTCAATTAGAAAATCTTCTTTCATACTTGTTTGGTTGTATGGGTGGGTTTCCACTCTGATTCTGCCCCCCCCCCCCCTTTTTTTTTTTTTTTTTTTGGTAATGCAATGAAATACAGTTTGCAGTGTGCTTATTCTGCTTGCCTGTTTTGTGGTATTTTCCTGTGCCTTTTTCTAGTGTTGGGGAAAAACATGCACTAGGTTTAAAACCTGATGGAGGAAGAGAAACTTTTTACAGTGTATTGTTGTTGAAACAAGTGTTGGGGAAAGTCAGCTAATCTACCTATTTGAGCTTATCTAGAAACCGTAGCTCTTCAAATACTCTCATAGCATAGTGGTTTTTAATCACTCAATATAAAAAACCCCACATTTTAAAATCTTAATTTTTGTTAAGTTCACTTTAAACATTTCCCTCACTGTGCAATAGCTTAGACTTGTACTGAAGGATGGTTAAGGACTAATGACAAGAACTGAAGGTGGTATTTAAAGCGATTGTTCTTCAATTCTCAAATTTTCATTGTTTGCAACTACAACATTGATTGGAATTGTAGTGCTTACTGGACAACTTCTAAAGAGCCTTTGGGTTATTATTTTCTTTATTAATTGTTTGGATGGAAAGCTCCTTGAGTAAATTGTATGAAAGCCAACTTCAGTATTGTATCTCTTACTGCATGCTTGCTGTCATACAAATCATGAGTTCTGACAACTAACCTTAAATACCAAGTATTATTATATTAAAATATTGTTTTGAAAAATTAAGGAAAGGTTTTGTAAAGCTTTGGTGGTTGTATTTAAACTAAACTGTTTCTTGTGTGGTAGCATTTTGGTCAGAGCCTAATTTATCTTTTAAAATTCTTGGTTTGTTTCCTGGCAAAGGTTTTCAAGGGAACAGACTTCTACCGAAGTGCGTGGATGTGAACCCATAATTTGGCAAAAATTTGCCTGTAACCTAATTGGCTTTTATTTCTTTAAACAAGCAATGATTCTGTTGGAAACATTTTTTTCTATTTCCTATATAATTTCCTTGTCAGCCTCATAGCAAAGGGTATGAATTCTTTTACTTCTATCTGTATTTAAAACTGTGTCTTTAATAGATAAATTCAGGGAATTTAATGAAAACTATCATGAGATACTGTGCTCTGCATTGTGTAGCTGTCATCTTCACTGTCTTTTTTTTAAGCTTTGTGGAGTTTTTCAGTACTTACCTACATAATTAATCCTTTCACGGTATTAGCTGTCTTCAGGCCAGTTGCAACTTTTTTGATGTTTCTAGCTAAACATAATTTTTTTTGCTCTAGGTGGTTTTTCTTATCCTAGCTTACTGTTTTTAATTTTATTTCTAAATAAAAATGTCCTTGTTGATTTTACCCATCTAAATACGTGTGCACATGCACACAAACACACAGTTACTCTGTTGGTATTTCATATATCACAGTACGCTTGTTCATTATGGTGAGATCAGCACTTGAACCTGGCCCTTGTTCCTGTTGTGACAGGTTTGTAGGTCACAGTTTAACTGAAATGAATGAATCTGGTTTTTTTATATTAGAATAGTCACTGCCTGATGTTCTAGTTATGCTTTTGTAGATGCTCAGGTGTAATGGTTTTTACTGTAATGTGTAAACTTAAACACATCTTAAAGAAGGTACCTAACTAATGGATATGTTTCACTTAAATTGGTTATCAGGTGGCCCGCACTTGTTTTCATTCTACCCTCAAAAGTCAGCAGATGGTCCTGAGCTGTCATGGTGCATTGGTAGGTTGAGAGGTAGATGTTGCACATCATGCTACTACTGTTTGCAGTTACGTAGCCCTGGATAATCAGGTGCCAGTTTACTGCAGGACTCTTTTGGGGACCATCTTTGCAACAAGTTCAGAGTGAGATTTTTGTCTAATAAGTCAGGTTTTTGTATAGATAAATATGCTACATGAGTTGAAAACTGCTTCTTTTTTCCTGTTGGCTGAAAATGTTAGGCTTGCCTGCTGTATCAAGAAATGCTGACATTTTCATGAATGAATAGGTTAATATTGTAACTGAAGTGGTACTCTTGGATGGAGTATTTGTGGTCTAAATATCCAATTGTAGTAAAGCCACTGTGACCCATTGAATGTGGCTCTTTTGATTCAATATGCATGTTTTCCCCCTGGCTGATTTTGCAATAGTCAGTTCAGATCTTCGCTGTGAATCCATTTGAAGCTGTTAAATTTTGTTTCTTTTTCTAGTGTTTTTCTGTATGTAGTATAGCTATTGCACGCAGCTGTTCCATTTTGGTTTTCGGATGTTTTTCTATTGAGGTTCTGAGCACATTAACTGACAAATCAGAGTTTATTCCATAGTCTTGTATAGAATTTCTTTTATTAAAGTGAATAAACATCTTCTAAGAAGAATTTTTTCTCACTTCTATTCTGGTGTTGTAGTCTGATGTTCTTTCCAGTCATTTACCATAACATAATACTTAAGGCAGAATATTTAGATTTACCAGTGGTTGGAGGTGAGAAAGGCTGATGAAGCTGTTTCATCGGATTAGTTTTCCTTTTTGAGTTCCTGTCAGCCTTTACTTCATCCCAGTTTATCACTATAGGTAGTTTTGTTACTTGTACCAAGAGCACAAATGTAAGAACTCTTACACTATCGTGGAATGGTGCTAAGTTTCTGTCAGAGAAGATAGAAACTGTGTTGAGTGTAATGATGCCATTAAACGTAGTTCCTTCCCTCTATTAAGCTCAAAGTGAAAGTTTTTCGGAGGGTGCTGACTTCCTAATTTCACAAGCAGGTTCTGTCTTTGTATCACTAAAGTTTTGATTTCTGTCACTGATGAGGCTTTAAGCCAGAAATGATGCTGACATCTTAAAACTGAAACTACAAGTGTGTCAAAGCTAATGTAAAGTGCATCATTCTGATGCTTCTGTTCATGAAACTTCTGCAGTGAAGCTTAAATGAGCATTTTTCATAGGGCAGATGCTTCTCCAGAAGGGCAGAAATGATCTGCAATTGCAGGGCATTAAACTCTTGACCTTCCACAGAATTGAAAAGCAGTGCAACGGAAGGACCCAAGTGTGGGCTGGATAAGGACAGCAAGTGTCAGTTCTAACAGCATCTCGCTCTGGTATTTTACTGCTTGCGATGCATGAAGTGGTGCTGCTTTCGATGTGAGGTGGCAGCTTGATTATTAGAGAAGAATCTGAAGCATTCCCAGGTGACATCTCTAACTGCAAACAACAGTGCTTTTTAAAACAGTAGTTTTGCAGTCTGAAGTCATTGTATGTCATGTTTCGAATTTATAGGCTGTCGTGATTTGAGCCCAGAGGGCAACTGAGCACCACGCAGCTGTTCACTCACCCCTTCCCCCCAAGTGCTGGGAAGGAGAAAAATGAATCAAAAGGCTCTGGAATGGACATAAAGACAGAGAGGGGTGTCTCACCCATTACAGTCACAGGCAAAAGACAGGCTCTCTGGGGGAAGAAAACAAAATCCCTCCTTCTGGGCTCAGTTTTGTTCCCAATCTCCATACCTCCTCTTCCTCCAGCGTACCTTCTCCTCCAGCGGTGCAGAGGCAGGGTATGGCAGGTGCAGTCAGTCCGCCACTTCTTCCTGCAAAAGTGGGGGGAAGCACTCTTCTGCATTCTTTCCCCTGCTCCACATGGCATCCCTTTCATGGGAGACAGTCCTCCACGAAGTCTTTCTGCTGTGAGTCCTCCCTACGGGATGCATTCTTCTCAAGATGCTCTAGTGTGGGTCACCCCACGTGTTGCAGTCCTCCCAGCGCCAAACTACAACCACAGGGGCTGCTTCTTCCCACAGAGTCCCGGGGACCCTCCACAGGCTGCAGGCGAATCTCTGCTCTGCCGGTGGCCTCCATGGGTGGCGGGGGAGGACACCCTGACGTCTCACCACGGGATATGGGGGGGGCTCTGCTCTGGCACATCTCCCCCCCTTCCTCTTCCTTCCTTCCACTGACCTCGGTGTTTGCACAGGTGACCTTCTCGTAACTCCTCCTCACAAGTCCCCCCTCGTCAGATTTCCACTTCTTAAATACGTTATTGCAGAGGTGCAGCCACCATCGCTAATTGGCTCAGTCTTGGTGCAGAGGCGGGTGTGACTTGGAGACAGGGGAGCTTCGAGAAGCTTCTCACAGGGGGCCACCACTGTAGCCCCCTCTTCTGCTACCAAAAACGCCACCACACAAACCCAGCGTAGGGCTAATTCTGAATCTTGAGTCCATTTTCTATTACTAAGTCAGTGAAAAAACAGTAATTCAGTGGTCTGAAAGCAGTTGTTGGCTGTCTGTGGATCACAGTACAGGCGTTGCAGTACAGGCTAATGAGCATTGTGATAAATGAGGAACTGTGAAACAAACCGCTGCTGAAAAATACAATTATCAGATAAGCAGTTAGTGACACTTGATAAGCTCGAATGGCATGGAGCAGCAAAGGGGATTCATTGCACACATACATCGATTATTATTACTGCCTTGATCCCCCATGTCTTCTATCTTTCAAGATACAAATACTATGCTTTGTAATCAAAAGCATTGTAGGGAACTGTGTGTTTTAGAAGCAAGTAACGTTGATCTTGTTTTGTTCAGTGTTTTGGAACTCACTGTCCTTGATCTACTACTCTCATTTTAAGACGGGTATTTTTTGACCTTAAATGTTACTTGCCCAGTGATACAACAAAGTGTTATCTTGTTCTACTGTGATGGAAATGCCAGTTATCAAGGCTCTGGCTGTTGCCAGTCAGGCCAGCAGTTCACTAAATTAAAGGATATTGAAATGTTTCACCAAGTGTAGTTGGATTTGTATTCTTTGGAATAATCTCATTTTTCTTACAAATGATGTAATCTCAGGAATATTCTAAAGCTGCCTCATGAAAGATCTGAATAGTTCACCTGTGATATAATATTGTGGTGAAGAGCTAGTTGAGCTTTCATCTATAAATATCTCTTCAAACCCTATGATGTAAAACATTTACTTTGTATAAAACTATGATCTGCCTTCACATCTACATGGTTTTTCTCATGAGGAGGTATTGTTCTAGTTTGTCCCATGCTGTAGAGTTAAAAGGGAGCTGTAGGTTTTCTGAGAATAAATTTTTTTGTTTGTCTTGAAAGTCAGTTCTTTTTTGCCATCTGTTCTTCCTTGGTTTAAGGTATGAGAAAGCTTCTGGTTATTTTTGCTTCACTGTTTTCCTTATTAACTATTCACATCTGCCATTGATGAAGAGGATTTGGTTTGTTTTCTTTTTTTCACCCCCAGAAAATGCTTTACAGTGGCAGTCTGTCAGAGGCCTTTGAGCAGTTTGTAATACTCTGAAGTAAAAATGCCATTGTCTTCATGTAGGATGGCACAAGTAAATAACAGAAGGAGATCTTGAGGACAAGCTTGAGTCTGAACATCAGTTTTCTTGGGTCTTGGGTAATGTGTGATGGTGTCTTGCTGAGTGACCTATGGAGAGATTAGCAACATAAAATAGTGTTGGAGTTCTATTGTAATTATTTTTAGAGGGATTTCCCTTCTGAATTTACTGCATTTTGGTCACCGGAATTCTAGTCCTGTATCTCAAGACTTTTGGCAAAAGGCACAGGGGATGTAGAAACCTTAGATTGTTGCATGAGTTTGTGGCTAACCATTCTTCCATGCTCCTAGCAACAGAACTGAAGTTGTGAAAATAAATTGTATCATCTCTTTGTGGACATTTAGTGTATGACACTCCTTTCTCTGAAAATGCCAAAGGTAGCCTTGTTAGTATGAGTCTTTTGATGGAGAAAGAAATAGTGTTAAACAAAATCCTAATCACCTTGTTTCCATGTACTCTGAGGGTACTAATGCATTAGTGAGGGGACTAATGCAGGGCTTAGCCTGAGCAGGATAGGTGAAGCCTCTTGTTCCACACCCCAGGTATGTTCCACAGCACTGCCTGTTTTAGTGAAACCCTAGCAAAGTCAGACCTTGAAGAGCACAATCTTGCCTACTGCACCAAATTCCCTCCTGTATGTAGATTATCAGTAAAAATACCATTTTACATTTACTTGTGCTGAAATGTTTCCATTTTTTTTCTTTTATGGTCTGGGGTGCTTACAGTACATAAAACTTCTATTTGAACAATATTTCAAGGGTATATTTTGTCTCCTCCTTCCTGAGTAACTGAGGCTAAAAAACTAAACCAATTACCACTGCAGGGAAATGTCTTCTCTCTGTGATTTTGCAAAATCAGTACCTGCTTCTGCTACAGTACAGGTAGAGCTTAATCCAGTAGTGCATGTTACTTATTAATTCACTTGATAAACTAACACAGTCTAGTGGTTGGGAAACTAAATCCATGAACTTTTCTTATGAGGAAATATATACACTGTGTTTCTTGCTCTGTACATTTTGGTCCTTTTACTTGCTGTTGTTGAACTGTTTAATAGTGAAGTCACTGTAAGATCAAACCCTTTTAGTGACTGAATGCAAAGACAGTATCTGAGACTTGGATGATTGGGCCAGATTTTAGCCTTAAGTATTCCTTAAATTGGAACAATTTGGCTTGAGTTATCACAGCTATTTCAGTCTATACAATAAGTAAAAGGATTTTTATACACTGTTAGACTGTGGTTTGAACTGAGGGCAGTGTCCAAATTTGTATTTGACAGTGAATTTATCTGCTTTGGTCAATTTATGTCAAATGGCAAGCATTCAGATAACTGAGTAAAATAAAACTGACTCAGAGGAAGTATTTTATAAACTTCGCAGATAGTTGGACTGTTTGAGGTTCTATTCAAAACCAGCTTCTGCTTTAAGTAACAACAAAAGCATTTCTTCTACAGCTAATTGCAAAACATTTTTATACACCTGTCTAATTAGAAAGGACTTGAGACCTGCAAGTTCAAAGCATCAAGTGCACTATGTAATCAACAGACAAACTTCTAGGCAGTGTGTGTGTATGTATATATATATGTAAATCTTCTTGTTCCTCAGTTTTGGCACACCTCATGTTTTCTATCTGTCTGGTTTTTTGCTAAAAATAAACTTAATTTCTTAGAAGTAATTTGCTTTTGGGGCACAGTGTAGAATGCTGTAACTGTATTTTCTAATGTGTATTAAATTGTGTTAAGTGGTTGACTGAGACCAGGCAAGGACACAGACAGCAGAATAAGTAGAAGATACAGGAAATCAAGGAGGATCAGCATAATGACAGTAACTGAAATCATGACATGGTACTATTTGGAGAAAGCAGGTGTCTGTAAAGATGGATAAAGAGGTCTCCAGTTGCATGCCTCCTGTAGTTTCTTGACTGTGCATCTGTAGAGCTCTTTTAAAAGGCTTCAGAATAGCCCTGCTCCTGCTAAGTGTTAAGCAGCCATTTCTTGCTCAGAGTTTGTGACTAACTGAAGTCAGTGCCTTTTGGTTTTTGAGAAATGAATTTTGAGTTGAATAGCATCAGGACCTGCCTGTAGATGATGTTTGCTTTTTCATTCACTCTTTGTAACTTCGCACAAGCACGCGTTGTTAAGAGGTCAAAATAAAGATCTCTGTCAAATAGCACCATAAGCTTTGGGAGATAAATGGTATTTCAAGGAAATACCGCTGCTTGATTGCATGCCTTTTTACAGAATTATGAAGTAGTTCGGGTTGGATGGAATCTCTCAAAGATGTCTGGTCCAGCCCCTGTTGGAAGCACTTTCATGTACTTTTTCTTGGACATCTGCTTTTGTCCTCTAGCAGGACAAAGATACTGGGGATAGATAAAATAAGCTAGGTCCCATTTTGAAGTCACAGTTGGTGGCAGTTTGCGCGTTTCAGGAAGGTGCTGGTATGGAGCACTTGGTCAGAATGAAGGTTTTAAGTTCTGTACATAGCTTTTATTGAAAAGGCTTATTGAATTCTTTTAAAATGTTAAATTGTCTGACTGTGCTCATGCTGAAAGAGCAGTTGTATTTCAGGCTAGATTTTTTTTAAATTTTCCTTGTACGTGGGGTCACACTTAATACTGGAGTTTTCTGAAAGGTCTTTTGTATGTTACCTATGGCTGTGTAATAGCTGGGGAAGCAATGTAGGTTTTAAGTGGAGGAAGGCAAGGAAAGAAAAATTCTGAGTTTGTGTACAACATCGGTTCGTTTTTCTATAGGTTATTTTATTGCTGTACACCACTGTTTGGAAAGCCAGGGGTCAAATCCAGCAGGACTGTCCTGCTAATGGTCACTGCACAGTCAATTTTAATATTTTAGGTATGGTAGAGCATATTTGATCCAGCGCCTACATATGTCTTATTGAATAAATTAACGTATACAGTGGTCTGGTATCTGTTACATTCTTGAATTTTGGATGAAACATAGGTTCTCCAGTCTGATTATTAAAATTACTTGACAGATGTTTCTGTCAAATTGGTTTGTGATGTTAACTTGGTACTCCAAGCATTTCTAGAGACAGACAACATTATAGTCTAGAAGTTCATCATATGGATGAGATGCTGCGTAGGAGTCTTTACCATTCAGCTTTCTCATTTTACCATTTAGGCTGTTTCATTTTGCGTCAAAAAAGTCTAAACTGCAAAAATACTTTTATACCATTTCAACCAGAAGTAGAGTTCAGTAAGGTGGAAGGTGTTATTGATAGTTTGAAAGGACTCTGAAATCTTTGTGAATCTCATACCCTTTAGAATTTTTCTCTGGCTAAACTTGTCTCCTGACATGCTTTGTAGTTGCTAATTAGATGAAGTTAGGCTGTTTTCATTTTCTCATTAAGCAGATACTGTGAATATTTTATTAAGTAGTAGTTTTTTAACCAAAGATTCAATAGGGTTGCCTCAGATAGAAACTAACATTCAGTTGCACATAATGACAGTTCTTATTTGAATGATACTAATTTGAATATGCAGAGTGTGAAGACCTTTGTCAATGTATGTATTTTTAATAAACTCTGAAAGAAATGATTATACAATTAATGAGCAAACCTGTAGTCATTTATCTTGTTCCTTTAGCATTTTAAAACTGATATGTTGTTGCATCATTTTTTATGCCATTGGAAAGCAGGGCAAGAAAGTCTTCCCTGTTACTAGTGAGGTGAGCTGATGGCAGATGCAGAGAGTTTTTTTTCTGCTTATTCAAATAAGGTTATGCTTGTCAACATTGTATTTAGCAGTTTCCTTAACTGACTGCTGCTGTCAGCTTAAAAAATAGTAAAATCAATTTAATGAATGTTGACTATGATTAATATTTAAATAAATAGTTTGGAACAATGAAATGATAATAAAATAAGGCCAACAACCATGCTTCACTAAAGATATTGTGTTCTTCACTTGTTTTCATATTTCTAAGTGGTTTAATTTAGATACATCTTTCTAAGGCTGGGTTATCCTCAACTTGCCAAATGCAGACATAAGCACTAAGGATAGGGCCCTAGCCTCAGTAAAGATGAATCTTTACTGACTGCGTTTCGTGGTTTTGGGGAGGCATTTCATAACTTGTTCTACATGCTGTTCATATTTGTGCTTTATGGAATGTTCCCTCTTGAGAAGTCCCTCTCTCCCCAGGTAAGTGGTTAAAGGCTTAATTTGCATTTTCATCTATCCTTGTCTGTAAAACTACTTACTCTCCAGAACCACCTTCTCTATCCAATCAGTAATAAAGTGGTGGGATATTTTTTTTTTTGGTTTTGCCTTTTTCTTGTTTTTTGTAGGTTTTTAATAAGGAAGAGAAAGCTGCTTGCTAATTGACCAGCTACTAGAACTAGACCTTTGCATGTATCCTAGAGGAGTCAGTACTTCCTAGAAGAATGTGTCACATCTTAAAAGCTGTTTGTTTTCTTCAGGTGGACACATTCTTTTAACAACACCCACTGTCAATGTTCTTTAGATGAAGCTTGAGGCTGGCTCTTACTGAATAAGAATTTGAGAGTCTCTAGCACTTTTAACTCTACAGAAAAGATAAAAGATTGGCTTTGACACAGTTAAAAATATTGCAGACCATGGTATCTTTTAGAGAGGTGGGTGTGTATGCCAAATTTAGGTTGACAGTAGTTGCTGTATATTTCCCCTCCTGAGAATTTTCTCCATGAAGTATTCATCTTTTAAAATACCTCTTTTTTCACAGAAGATATTTCTGGTGCATATACTAGTACTGACAGTATTGTCTGAGTGACATGAACACCTCAATAAATGTTACCTCTTCATTATGAAGAGGCATAAATACTCAGTTTCTCTTACTTGTAATGAACTGCAGTCTCAATTTGCTGTGTAAGATTTCTCCCCCTCCCCCCTAGCCTTTGGCTTTTTATATAAACCCTCTTCATAGCTGAAGTTTTATGATAGGTTTTGTTACATATAGAGGAAAAAGATTTTAAAAAATTCAGCTGGGTTTTCTTGATCCAGTGAGAAGCTTTTAAATTAGGTGTCTTAAAAAAAAAAAAAAACAAAAAAAAACGCAACAACAAAAAAAACCCCAAAAAACCAAAAAACCAAACAAAAAAACCCCCACAAAAACAGAACACCAAAAAACCAGGAGAAATAAGCAACTGAGAAATTTTTATTTTCCTGCTAAGAAGACTAAGATAACTAAAAAGGCTATCTTTGTTTCTGTAGATGATTACATATGACTTTTTAGTTAAATTGTACCTTGATTATGTTTATGCTTCTGAGAAGGGAATATCAAGGGCCATATCTTATATGTCTTTCTACGTGTTTTCAAGCTGCTGTGTCATAGCAGTACTATTGAGTATGTTTAGCATCCTTTCATGTCCAGCAAATTGTAGAGATCTTGTTTCTGGTGATTTTGGCTGCAGCCTTTTTGTTGATGTACTTTGGACCCTTTCTGGAAGTCTTCTTATTATTTACTGTTCAAAAACATCTTTAGCTCTTTCCACATATTCGAACAAAGTGACTGCATATGTCAAAACGTATGTATAGCTTCAGTTACCTGATTCTAGAAGTAAGCAAAAGCTGTGGTTCTTGAAGCTATTCTGGGAGAAAGTGAGGGCTTGATATGCTAGGTGTGAAGGGGAAGATGAAAACAGAAGACAAAGGAAACTTCTTGTATTGCTGCTTAGTCTTGAGATGTAAATTTTGATCTACAAAAATAATTAGTAATTGCATTTCTGTGGATAAAAAAGTGGAAAAATGTGACTGAGACGGATATCCTGCTGTGTGCTACCCTTGATTCGAATCACACACTTCAGATTTAGCACTGGGTGTTGCTGAAGAAGTGGAAACGGGGTGGCTGACTGGTGATAAGGTGGGCAGGGATTGCGGAAAGCTGTGGTTCATGGAGAAGTTTCCTTGGTCAGATCGGTTAACAAAGGTGGATTTTGTTCAGCCTCTTTGCAGCATGCCATGAGAGGTTGTCAGACGGTACCCTGCTACCCCCAAGGATTTCTCTTGCCTCAAACCTGCTGAATACCGCAGCTTTTTGTGATCCTTCTTTGAGGTGACGCAAATGAGGATAAGAGGACACATTGGAATCCTGCAGTTGAGTGGGGTAGAGGTGGTATACAGTGTTTCCCTAAAAAGTTAGGGTAAATGAGTTGCCACTTAACACAGTTTATTACAAAGCAGATCTGTTAGGAGAGACTTGTTGTCTCGCTGGTTGAGTCAGGTGGTTACAGTGCCCGGGACATTGTGCATAGACACTGTTCAGAATGAATGCAATTGCTGATGTTCCACTTAAACTTTTGGAACTGGTCTGAATATTGTATCGTGGGGCCTTTTTATAAGCTTAAATTTTTCTCCATACCTCTTTCATCAGAAGCTTTTTTGCCATTTGTGTAACATGTGAGCTCATTGGGTGTTTCCTCCTGAAGGCTTAAATGTCTTTTGGTTCTGCCCTTTCTGTCGTCAAAGTATCACTAAATACATTTAGTAATCCTCTGGGTGTTGGTTTGTTTTGTTTTAATTTACATGATTTGTGTCTAAAAAAAAAGGCACCTTAAAGGTTAAGTGCAGAATTAGTTCTTGCACAGATGTGATGATCCATTTGTTCATGGTCTGAATCATGCTATGGATCTATTGACTACTGCTGTTCTGAAGGGTTTTCTTGCTTTTTGCCTTGCAGCTTGTTAACAAGCTGGGTCAGTTTACTGGCTTCAAGGGTGTTCGGCATAACACTTTAATCTGAAGTCTCTGTCTAAAAGTAAAGGTCATAATAAATCAGCTGCATCCAGAACAGCAGAACATACTGGTTTTCTTTTCAGAGTCCAGTATGGCTGTAGAGAGTATAAAAGGATACATGGAAGCTATTCCTAAGCTCTTTGTCACCTTCAGCTATTTTGAGACATTTCATTTCACTCTAAGCTAGTTATAGAGACCTTCAGTATAGGAATACAGATTTTATATTTTTTCATAAAACCTGGATATGGAAATTACAGTTCTGTGTTTTAGCTATTTTTGTAAGAGTCTTGCAAAGTAGCAAAGAAAACTTTAAATACTTCATATCAAAAAAAAGCTCCCAACAAAGTAGAAGTTTTGCTAAAATGCAGTAAAATTCTACCTTTTTTTATTTGTGTATAAAAGCTGTCGTGTAATGCTTTTCTTGAAAGGTGGTGTGGGGTTTTTTGTTATTTTTACCATGTCTATATTCCCTGTTGGCTGTATGTGAGTTTATGCATAGTGACTATGACTTGTACTATGTTGATAGTTTAACTACTTCAGCTTGTCAAAACTACTCTAGCGTGCCTTTCAGAACAGACTTCTTAATATCTCAGTTCTAAGCCGGCTAATTAGTAGTTAGCATTGGTCATAAATCAAAACTGAGCACTGTTTGTGTATGGTATGAACCAGATGAATTAATAGAGCTTTTTGTTTTGTTGCATACATGTTTTTCTTGGCACTTTTTGTTTGAGGGTATATGAAAAGTAGTAGTTTAGTGTTGATCCTTCTCAGTTAAATGCACTGAAGTTCTAAAATAGTATTTTATGTATGCTTTGGGTCCAGTAGTGCTTTTGGAAAGAAGTGAGTGAAAAAGATGAGGACAACTTTAAAGCTGCAGTGGTGTGGGGTTTTTTGTTTTGTTTTTCAGTAATACTGATTTACTTAGTTTTACATAAAGCTTGTATGCAAAAAGGTTTTTAAATATGTTGGTTTTTATGAAGTCTTATGAGATCTGCTACATAATAATACATTCCAGGTAGGAGTATGTTTGCTATGTACTATGCCATCCTTCGTTTTCAGAACTGTGAGGAAAAGAGTGCATTAAGTTTTTTTCTCCCCTATGATCCAAAGGTGCTCAATTCATTTTCTTGTAAGATATTCATATATACTTGCCAAAATACTACTCAAAATAGTCTAACCATATTCTCCATCTTGTTGCTGCCTGGGTCAATAGACTAAAGTTAGAACTGTAAATAAAATGTATTCAGGGGGTTATGAAATATGAGAGTAGGAGTGTGGTTGCAAAAGTTGCATGGTCTTACATAGGCTATTTCAGTTTTGTTTTCTTGGGCAGGATTCCTGAATAGAAAGATAAGGGAACTAACTTCTAGTCCCTGTTTGATATTGGAGTCAGCTGGTTGCTTCCAATAATTATATTCCACTTCCAAAACACTGACATTATAATAACTTTCACCTTTGACTCTTGAAGGGGAAGCATCCCTGCTATTCTGTGTGGATCCTGCTGCCTTGGTTTGCAAACCACCACCGTGTTTTGGTGGGGTCAGCAAAAGTGGCTCTTGACTCGATGGGCGCTGCTTTAGGTAGTCTGAGGGGATGAGGACTAGAAAGTACTGCTCTGCTCTGGAGGAAATCTTGCTTCTGCACTTGAAGGGAGAGGGAGTAAACAGACCAACACCGAGGCTCTGGATAAGGAAACTGGAGTCCAAAAGCATTAATACAGATGTATATGAAATACAACTAAAGGAAAAAACTGTTTTGGGTGTGTTCCTCTCTTGGTTGAATAAAAGCTTACTTCCTTACTTCCATCTGTGGGTATAGGAAGACAGACCCTTCAGTTCTGAGGAAAAGGGGAGAAGGGAAGTCTCTTTCCTTTCTAGGTTGAATATAAATTATATACCCCTATAATTGGATAGTTTATCTAAGAAAAAAGCTTTTAGGTAACTAAGGCCAGCAGTGATCATGTGAAAGAGCCCCTTGAGACTGGGGAAGTATTCTGCATTCAGATTTTAAAATTAGTGCTTTTATAGCCTAACTCAGGATTGCAGATGTCTCTGTAAAGTATCAGTGCTGTTTTTTCCCCATGCCTTTGGTCTGGCAGCAGAACACTTTTTCTTCCTTATGTGTGGAAGACTTAAGTGATCATGCTGCCTGTTGTCAGTTCCCTTTTACTCCACCACCTCTCGCTAGATGACACTGGGACCTCTTGAAGAATTTCAAAAGGTGCTGAAGACTAGAAATGTCATATAAATATATAGATGTTGGTTTTGTAAAATGTTTATAGGATTGTTTGACTTTCTCTGGGGAACAATATAAATAAGCTTTTTCTATTCTACAGTAGTTGGCTGATTAGTTAGCACAACTGTTACTGGCTAGCAGGTCTCACTTGTGTTTCTGGTCTGGTGAAACAGCGTACTAGATGGTTGCATCTACAAGGGAGTTTTAGCTCTGATCATAATTCCATTTTTGAAGTGAATCTCCCAGTTGTTCCCATTTACTGGGCTTTCATTCACATCGTGGGGCAGTCTAGCAGCATGTGAACTTGATTTCTTTCAGAAAAAATACCAAATCAGAAGATTCTGTCTACAATTACATCTAATAGGGACCATTTGCTAATTAGCACTCAGTCCCTCTGCCTTCAGGTTTATGCTGAGGATGCTTTTCAGGAAGACAGAGAAGCAAGAAGGCTGAAAGAGGAACCTGCACTAACTGCCTGGTAGGAAGTGATGGCCACTGGTGTCTAGAAAACCAAACTGGATTCTGCCAGTTACAGAACAACTTGTACAATAATAATGCATAAAACTTAGAAGCATTTTTGTAAGTATATACTTGTAATTAAGCCCATATTAACTGTTTACAAATGAAGATAATTTTTCTAAGCATAGCTCTTGTTCAGTAAAAGTGTAAACGTGGCCTTAGGTGCAGTCAAGTCTTAATTAGTTCCCGCAGTACAACCTTTTATGCAAATTTTGCAGTGTTTGGCTTTTCTTGTATGTAGGAAGTAGTTCATATTTTCTGTGAAGTGATGCTGATTTCTTTAAAAGAAGAAAAATCAGAAAGGTGTCTAGTAGCAAGTTTTAGAAGTCTGAGGGTTTTTTTGTGTGTAGAAACTCTGAAAATCCATAAAAGCACATAACGTGTGCACATAATGTGCAGGCTGAAAGCTGCAACTTAAATATTTCAAGTTAAATTGAAGTAGCCAGGGTAGTTCTGGCTGCTTTTTACCGACAGATTGCTTTGTCAACTGTTGCAAACTTGTCAGTGGTAAAAGCTTCAAGCTTGTTCATCTTAATTCCATAAATGTCAAAGTGTTTAGCACTGACAGGTAGCACTTGAGGATCTGCAGTGTTTTGATGTGTTAGCTTTTCCTGATGAGGAAATTAGCAGATTGTTCATCCATCTTTAATGGATGGTGGGGTCTTACTGATATTTTCCCCCCATCTCCCCCACCCCATTTGTTCCCATTTGTGAGATTTCAGGATGGTCAGTTAAGCATGTAGAAGCAGGCAGGAGCATAGGTATAGTATGTCTGTAGTAGACTTGAGCTTCCTCAAGTTTGCTGAGTAAAGGCCAATAGTTGTAATGATCTTTAAGATCAGGAAATTGGTCCTAACAGCAAAAAGGAACCAGTGAAATAGCTTTAAAATCTGGTCACTAATAAAGATGTGATCAGGGTTTTTTTGTGTTCTATACAAATGCTGTGAAATCAGTGTAGCTTTGAACAAATCTGACGTGATTTGAAATAGCAAATGTAATGCTGAAGAGTATCTTGTATCTGCTGTCAGAGGCACTATAGCTGAAAATGACCTTTATATTTCTTCTGTGCTGCAGACGTTACTGTTGTCCAATCAATTTAAAGAACTTAATGTCATTCTTTATGGGCTATTTATATTTAAATAAATAATAATTTTTTAAAAATCTATACTTTGGGACTGGAAAAAGCCATCCAGGTCACTTTATCCTAGCCCTTTTAATCGTTACAGTGAAGCTTTTCAAATTAAAAAACACTGAGCCACCCAAAAACCAGAGCAAACAAAACAAAAAAACCCCAACCTCGGCATATACTTTTTGCTGAAATACTTTCAGTAGGCCTCGTACAAGGACTTCAGGAGTGGCTGGTTGACATACTTTATTTTTAAAGAAGTGTTTCAACTTAAATCTTTGAGTATGCTTTAAATGACTCCTTTCAGAATCATAGCTAAGGTGTGTTTTAGGAAAAATTTTAACCCAGAAATATGCTATCTTTATGTCCAGTCCTTCAGGATTATTTTAAGCAGTAGAAAAGACACAGCTTATGGTCATGACTGGGAGAGGAGAAGCCCTTAAATCTCTGAAGAGACAAGAGTATGCATCTCATTATTTTTTCAGGGACCTAGAGGCATGAGGATGCTCCTTTTCATAATTAGGAAGTTAGCTAGTAGAGAAGGATTTTTTTTTTATTATTTTTTAACTTACCTATATAGTTGAAAGAAAGTATAGCGTCCTGATAGAGATTGCAGTGCTGCATCTCCAGCTGAGGGGGTGGAGGATGTTATGAAACAACTCTGGTAAAAGCAGCAAGTTATATCCATTTACGAGTAAGTCTGTTGGTATTTCAGTACCTGAATTATCTCTGGACCAATTTAGGCCTATAATTCAAATGAAACGTTATTAAAGATGAGTGGGGAGAGGAAAAAAAACCCAAAACAACAAACCTTCATGGAAATTTGGAATAAAATACGATGTTTTGGAGGGGTGGTAGTGACAACCTTGATCTTTGTTTTTACAGTGTAAATGAGTTTAGATCAAACTAAAAAGCAGTTAAGCTGAGACACATACTGTAAAGAGGCAGTTTGTTGTGGTTGTTTATGGTGAGTTTATTTTTGGAAGGAATATTCTTGGGAGAGCAGAGGGCTTATTGATGTACATTGTAACAGCTCAGTGCAGCACAGATTTTTTGCTGAAGTCTGGATCTTGCCTAAAACCATTTTCCACAGCTTTCTGATTGATTTTTCTGTAGGACTGTCACTCTAGCATAATTGGATGCTGGGGTGACTAGTATTGCTCTCCCAGTACGATACTCAGTTTAGGACTCCGTCCTTGCTTTCTGTCTGGTTAGTCTGCATGTCTTAAGTGCTTCACTGTTGAAAAGTTTTGTTCAGAAGCAGCGTCGGTTTGGGTTGCCTCTGTATAGCTATTATTTTCAGATATAGCTAGCAGTTTTTGTTTTTTTCAATTTTATTCAAACTACCTTGTACTTCTTAAACTTTCCAACTTTCTCTTCTCCCACTTTCCCTCCTCCCAATGTCAGGTTTTCTCCTGATCCTGATGTGTGTTTGCATGCTGGCTCGCCATCTGATGAGTATTGATGTTTGAGATGCCTTACAGTGCAGTGTAACTACTGAGCCTGCTGGCTTTATCCTTTTAATTCCCTGTCTTTTAGGCTGCTTCATCTAGGCCTTCACTTTTGTGATCTTGACCTGGCTGTTGTCTTGCCTTTACTTTTGAGAACAGAGTTCCTGGTAACACTATGGATATTCAAGTACAAAAACTTGCCATTTTTTTAATCATACTAAGTTTGTACAATAACTGACAGTACTGAAACTGTAAAAGTTCTTCCCCCACCCTGCCCCTTTTACAAGGATGTTTTACTACACAATGACCTATTTTAACCACAGCATTTGGAAAGAGCTAGGAAGAATCCAGACTTGCATCTTCCTTTTCAAAAATATTAGAATCAATGCAAATTCCTTGGCAGTCACTGCCTTAGCCATGACTCTGTTTTGCAGTTCTTTACCTCATATCAATATCAGTGGATTTCTTGGACACAGCCCTTTTTCCACTGACCAGTGTGATGTGGCAAACTTTCTTTTTCTAGTCTTCCTTTGACCATTTTAATGTTGGTGGATCTGTAACATGACCAGCATAAAGTTACCACTGGAAAATAACTAGAACTGCTGTGTCCAAGATAGCTGGTTCCTTTGAGAGGTTTCCCATCGGAACGTGGCAAGGACGATTGGCGTCACAGATGTTAATGGATAAAACACTGTACAGAAAACCACTTTTTTAATGTGGCACTGGAGTCACTATTAACTTGTTTATTTCAAGGTTTGTGTTTTTCTCGTTTTTTTTCCTAGCTTTTCAGAAATTGCACATCTTTTAAAACTGTAAAATTTAAGTAAGTATTTTCATTTCAGTACTGTGCACTTGTCAGCTTCTTTTTCCAAACCAGGTTACAGTGACTTTTAGGAAAATAAGACTTGAGAACTTTTTGTTTCAAAAAATCCCCCAAACTTGAAGGGCTTTCTTGCTTAATGAAAAACAGAACAAAGTGAAGGGGGGAAAAAATTAAACTGTGCATTCCATATGCGGTCAGCCTCTTTTTGACTGTTTTTCCTGTAGAGCTTTTTCTTTTTTACTATCGTCTTCCTTTTTTACAGATTCTGGAATTCCCTTTTCATGCTGCTTCTTAATATAGTGGACAACCTTTTGAAGGTGCTTGGATGAGAAAGTTTGGTTGATGTAGAGGGTGTCAGTTGCATGAATAAGAGTATGGAAATGATTCTCCATCCATTTTAAGCACTTGAAGAGGCATACTGGCCTCAGTGGCATTTATGAAGTGTCATTCTGGTTTAATTGGAAAAAACTGTGGTCCAACAATAGCAGCTGTTCCTCTAGGCTGAAGTTCAGATTTTTAACCTGGCCTAAGTCTGTGCTGCTGCTGAAAGAACTAGTAACACTTGGCCCAAATTAGATTAGTGTTCAAATCCAGCTGGAAGATTTTCTGGGAGCTGCAAGGAAGGTTAGTCTTCAGCCCATTTGCAGCGTGGCAAAAGAAGAATCTTGTGTCAGCACAAAGAAGGGTTGGCATGGAGACTGGGAATTCTTTTTTTTTTTTTTTTTTTTTTTTTTTTTTGGTGGTGGTACTAGTTGATATGACAGTGATTAGGCATTTGTTTAAGTAACTTGTCAAAATGAGCCTTGGTTGCATTGAACTAATGTTTGCTTTTGGCTAAGAATCTTCAGCGGTATAATTACTGACTATACTGTGGTGATTGTAATGAAGCATCTATATTTATGTCTGAGATATTTTCTTTGAAGAATTTTAAGTTTTCTGTATTTGGAAGAGCAGTTTATCCTATGGATACCTTCATACTAAAAATACTAAATGAAGCTATTCACAAGTCAGTTTTGTAGGATACAACTGAAAAATATTCCTAGGTAAATGTTTAGAAACTGTATTTTGTGGATTCTGTATGTGTCAAATTTTTTGAGAGCTCAGGGGAGGAGCACAACTGTAGCACTGCTCAGGTGAAGTCATGCATCAGCTGGTGTTAATGGATGCATAACTCTACACTTTGGCAACGTGCTTTTGAGTTGACACTTTTTTTGAAGCACTGGTTGTTGCAGCTGCCTGACATGATGTAGGATGAAGGCGAGTCTTTGTTTCTCATTTTAAACAGACCAACTAGAAGTTTTCTAAATGACACATTGTTTAGCGTACATACAGCCTTGGCTTTAAATCAGTTGTTTAGGTTTCAAACAAAACATTTGTGGGCTATGGAAATGTTATTTGTATGTCTTTTCAAATTACTCCCCAAGTTTTTATTAAAGGCAGAGCTTTCACATATGTTGAACTGTAAATTACTACAAGTTACTTAGATGTATCTTATTTGGACTACTATGCATCACTAAAACTTTTCTTAATTTTTTTTTATGAAGTCTCATTAGTAGAATTACTATTTCAGTATGAACAAGTATATGATATACCACTTTCGACAACAAACTTGAACAGGAATCTGACAATTACTCAAGCAAATTCTTAAAGATGTCACGTGAGAAGCTTTTTGCTGTAGGAGAGCAACATGAGACTTTTTCAGTTCGGATTCTGAAGTTCACGTAAAATGAAAACCCATAGTAACTGCAAAGGTGGTATCCTCATATTCAAACTCATGGAATGTAGAAATTACTACAGTATTTTATGTGCCACAAGCCCTACAAAAGCAAGTAACTAAAATCCACTGTGAAACTCAGAGCCTTAGAGTAGCATAAATATTGAAATAGGAGACAAGGGGAGATTTTGTGATATTTTGTATTAAAAAAGTTAACTTAAAGAGCTACCATTACACTGTAGTGGAGGAGAAATTGCGAGATTTCTTTATTTTTTAGGTCTTGGAGGCATACACTGCTGACAAAAATGTGGAATATAATACAAAGTTGCTAACTTAGAGGAAACTGACTATTGGCAAGTATTTATTCACCACTTTTCTGCTACATCAGTGCCAGGCATAGCAGAAACCAATAGCTGACAACTCAGCAGCCGATGAGAGAGGAAAGAGGATGTCAGATTTTCACTAACTTACCAAGTCAGTATTTTTTCTTTTTTACATTGCATTTGGCTGAATGATTTAAGAATTTATGTGAGAAAATATTTTAAGAATTATGTTTTGTATTTCTTTTGTCTAAACTCATTGTATATCATCCTCACTTTCTGGAAAGGACAAGCCTGTGACTTACCCGATTCTGCCTCCTTGGCTCTGGGCTGTGTCGTCCCTAGCTGGTAGGAATTCCAGGAGTCCTGGTCCACCTCCCGTGTCTGTTCTTCACGCTCATCTGCTACAAAACATAGCAAGCACGCTAGACAGGTCTTAGGATATCACCTTATCAGACCTATCCGTTTTCCTTTCAGCTTTGTAAATGTATGCTTCTATTGTTGGCTACAAAAGCGGCTCAGTTTTCCTCCAAGTAATTATTAGAAAACTAAATAGTGGCAGCAGCAATTTGGAAGCAATGGTTTAGCACTTAAGCAAAACAGTTCTTCTCACCATATTAAAAAGAGTGTAGTCTTGACAGCACAAGCTTATTCCAACCTACCTTTGCCTTTGTTAGAGATAAAATACCCATTTTTACGACTACAGTGTAAGCTGTTTTATGGAAACAAAAGCGTGTAACTGCCCCCAAGTTAATTGAGGTATCAAATTTGTGTATTTTGCCAAGGTTGCTTAGGGGTGACAGCAGTGTATCCAGCAGGGCACATCTTTGCCATCCTTTTGCTCCTTGTTTGACTAACACTAGACCAAATACCAAAAAGCTGAATTATCCTGACTTGCAAAGGACATTGCCCTAACTTTTCATTCCTTATTGCCCCCAAAATAGTATCACTGAGGTAAATCTGCAGAATTCTTTCAAGCTATCTGTATCTTTTTCTTGCCACTGTGCCAGTTAAGTGTCTTGTCCTAACATAGTTTCCCTTGTGCTGCCTGCAATAACAAGTGCTTCCAAAGACATTAAGGAGAGAAGGCATCAGAGACAAGGTGTAAAGTATTGAAAGAAATTTTGACTAGCACTGGAAATCTTCTAAGGTCAGTCCTCTGACAGATTTTTGTGGATTGACTTGATAGCAGAATGTCCAACCTGGGGTATTTTGGGAGCACTCAACACTTACTTGCAGTAGTTTTTATTGTGTTCATGCATAAATTTTCAAGGGAAGAGCTGATGCGGTGTTGAGTCAGTCTGGGTGCTCTTTCATAGAGTTCTGTAGAGACTCATTAGCTTCCATGTAAATAAAAATAATTTTCTTCTTAGCCCTTTTGAAATTTTCTGTGATATTCATTGCCTTAGATGTGTCAGTTGGGTGTTTTTTTGAGTAACATCCTGCCTAATGTGCTTCATCTTTCTCTCCTTTTGCTAGAGTTGATCTGTAGTACTTTTTGTTCTCAAGTAGAATACAAGTAATGCAAGCTATACTGTCTTTAAGGTATTGACCCTTTATCTGTACCAAGTATTTTAGTCTTAAAAATTAAGTAAACCCAATCACTCTTGTTATTTTCTCATCAGCATGTAGGCAGCTGTGTGTTTTATTTCTGCCCCAGTAATGAAAGATCCTACTGTGACTAATTAATCTGTGATCTGTTGATTAACAACCTTTCATTCTTGAGTCAGCAAATGTTAGAATTTATGTACTGGAAATTCTGCAAAATTAGTAGTCAATAGTAATGCATAGATTACAAGTTTCATGTTCCTGTCATCTTTCTTTATTTTTTCCTCTTTTTTTGAAGTTCATATAATTGGGGAGTTTAATCAATTATACTTGTATATGTCTCCAGAGAGTAAGTCCAGCTTTGCAGCTTTCTCTAGATGCATAATTCTTCCAGACCAGGTGGTCTCGGACATATGATTTCTTAATCTTAAAGAGAACATCCTTCTTTAGCATCTTTCACAACAGTTTTTGTGCCTCTTGCTTTCATTTTGAAGCAATATGGGGTTTTTCTTCTCTCATGAAGGTTCTTTATTTTGGCTTTGTCAAAGCCTGTGAAGTCTCAAGGTATATACTGGTTATGGGGTTTAACCATAGAAGATTTGTTGTCCTTGAGCTTTGCAGCTTCTGTCATTTCCAGCTGAATCCTTTAACCCAGTTATTTCACAGATAGCTTGTGCATTCAGATTTTCTATGTAGGTCACTTGTGACAACATTTTGCTTGTAATGTCTCTGAAGCTGCATTGCAGTATGACTACAGCTTGATCAGACATAGGAGTTTTCCTTTAACTAATCTAGAAAAGCGGGGTAAGCTTTGGCAAGCCTGGGCTGCAGCTGCTAATTGCGTATTTGTAATTCCATGCAAGCTTGGATGCTGAAGCCCAGGTTGTCACATTTCAGCTGTTGTTGATACTAGATAGGGTTGAACCAATGTTGTGGGGTGTTTTTTTCATCTGCAGTCATGCTGAAGAACTGAAAATGAAGAGAAACTTGTGATTTTGGTTCCTTGGTTTTACTAGGCTAGAAAGTTTGGTTTGTTTTTTTTTTTTAAATACTGAAAATTTGCTTCCTTTGCCTCATGTTTAAGTAACATATCCTATTTTAAATGGCTACTTTGCAGACATGCTATTTATGAGGAGCAAAGCCTATATACATAATTAGAGAAAATATGATTTTCTTCATGAAGTGTCACAAATGCTTTCACTCGTGAACTGTTGGTGGTATTTTGTTGCAGAGAAAAGGTCTGGTTTTAAATGCAGATCTTTACATTTACCTTCCCCTCTTCTTGGAAGCCTGTAGGTTTGATTTACCTCATCTGTCTGGTGTCTTCTTTCCCTCATTTTCCCATTCTCAAGCCCCTAATGCCCTGGTTTACTGGGTTGCTTCTTGCCTCACTGTGCTGCATGATGAATTCTAGTGCAAGTGGTGAGTTGGGACCATTTCTTTTAGCAGCAGCCAAAATCTCACCTGTGAAGTTAAGCTGTTGTTTTGTGGCCATTTTAATCTGTCAGTTGTAGAAAGCTAGAACTGCTTCTGCTTTGAGGGGAAATAATAGTACTTGAAAAACACTATCTAGAATCTGTTGCAATATTCTGAAGTACTTCCCTACCTGCTTTTAATGGCTTTTCTGAATTATTTAAATGACATTTGTGACAAGAATGATATGCCAAGAGTCTGTCCTCAGTTATTGCTCTTAAATTTTGCTGTAAGAAAATTGATTGAGTTGTCTTACTATATCCTGAATGTAGAAATTTGGTTGCTGTTGATGCAGTTGCTGATAGGCAAATTGCTGGTAGACTTCCCTGTTACTCTGTTTTGCTAGGATCAGCTTTGTGGCTCTAACAGATGTTACTTCCATAATTCATGCTCCAAATTCAAGTTGTGAAATGGTGGAGCTTTGGCTTTCTTTCCTTTATAAAGGTCTATAAAATACAAAGTAGAACTTTTTGCAAGATTTCACATGGCACCACTCTACATGGAACTGTAGATATATGGGAGCAGCTGTGCAGCACCGTGCTGCTCCCACCCCTCTTTCTGATGAGTTTCATTTGGATGTTCTTGTATATTTATCGAAATGTTGGTTTGTATTTTGTAGAGCACTGAAGGCAGGAACTAGCCTTTACGAAAGCTTCTAAAATCAGACTTAAAATTAAAAGCATCTTGTAGTGTCTGTTTTTGTGGCCATCTATAATGACATGGCAGAGTATCATTCCCCCTTGGTGAGAGGGTGGTTCCATCATACCATTTGGTGTAGTTCAGGCTCTTTGATCATTCATGTAGCTTCCCTTCTGTATAAAAGCCAAAACCTGTGTGTTACAGTGCTATCAAAGCCGTTGTATTTGCATAAAGCTGCAGGTGCTGTCGTGCACATAAACTGAATTGTACAAGGATGAAAGAAGATTAAATGAGTTACTTTTTATGTCTTCTGACAAGCTTTTTGCCCCTGTTTGAGTCAACAGCATCAAACTGATGGGATTGTGTTTTAAGCAAAAGCTGTCACAGTAATTAAAATTTATAAAATGGAAAAAATGCCATGGAAAAAACTGGCTCACCTTCTAAAAATAAAATGTGCTTTGATGTAAACATTCTGTATATATAAGTTGTGGAGGAGTACATCATTTTTCTGTTGAAATTGATCCCTTTGTAATAACTCTTTGGGGCTATCAAATGCACTAAAAATCCATGCCCACTCACATTGGAGAAGAAATGTGTTGTTGGATATCTTCATTCTGATAAAGCATCTGCAGCTTGTTTTTGACTGCTTGTATGAAGTAACTAAATACAGATTTCTACTCAGAATGCAGTGGAAGCTTTGAAGAAAATTGTGCAATTTACCCTGGGATGTATGACATTGGTGGCTTGTCTCTAATAAGGTACAAGCCCCACAGGCATGAGTTACCTTCTTTCACCCACCGCAGTTGTTAGCAGTTAATGCACCTTCCGAATCTGCAGTTCCTACCATTCTCAGTGAAGAGACACAGCAATGGAGACTTGGGTCACCTTCTTGGTGACAATACATGAAACATAGCTCTTTGAGTAGTTTGAAGTCCCATTTTTTCAATTCTGCGATCACCAAAAGCGTTTTCCTTGCAGGTGGGTGGTTCCTAGGCAATCTTGTAGTCCCACCTGGAGATTGGGAAAGCAACTTGAAATTCCTAAGTACAGATAACATGTGTGGTCACGTTCCCAGTGGTGCAATTGACTGTCCCAGGGCACAGGCATGAAATACTGTTTGACTAGTAGATAGCCAAGTAATTGTTAGTGGAGAGTAGAAAAACTTCTGGTGATTTCTGCAAGAGTAATTTCTTTCTTATTTAATGAAGATGTAGGATTTAAAAAAAATGAAGAGTGCACACTAAGAATGTTCAGTGTTGGTTAGTGATCTTGATCACTTGGTATGTTTAATGAACTTCCACATGGGGTCATAAATCTAAGAATGTAAGTCATGCTTTTAAGTTCATGGCTTGAATTTTAGAAAACAAGATCCTAGAAATACAGTAGAAAATCCATCCTGGATTTTCAGAGTGATGTGGTAGCTAGAAGATGTAGTGTGGTGCGTTATAAGGAGATGTAATATATGAATGAGAAAATAAAGAGTCCCCGATAGGAGTTACATAGAAAGCTAGAAGCTGGGTTGGACTGGTCTGCGTGTCCATTTCTGTTGTAGGCATTTGAGTAAGAATGGCGGAGGCTGAAAAGTTGGAGGAGGTTGGAAATATGCCACATTCTCAATGTGCCACAACAATGAACGGTGAAAAGAGCAGCATCGTTAAGATTTAAGGATAACAATTCCCTTCAATTATCATAGGGAGGAGATGCTTGCAGTTTAAGTTTCTTTGTAGTACTAAAGTCATAGCAAGAGCTGATGGATAGAAGTTGAACTGAAAAAAAAAAAAAAAAAGCCATGTATTGAACACTTGCAATTTAGCTGTGAGTAGATTTTCTAACTGGTTATCACAGATTGGGATTTCTGGTTCGTTTACAGGGAGTGATTTGGAAATGAGCTTCATTTACAGGGAGTGATTTGAAAATGAAGGTGAAAGATTTATGTAGCTCTGTTGAGAACGATCTGAGTTACTTATTTTATTTTCCATCTCTGGAGTACTGCTTTCCCCCATTCCCATGGGTTGCAGTTCATTTTTCCAGTTTTTTTAATTGTTAATTCTTTTCTAATTGTTAATTCTCCATACTTATCTGCTTTAATATTTTTCTGGAGACTATTTACCATAGTTTACAAGCCATTCCAGTGGTTGCCAGTAGTCTCTCCTGACCCCCAAAAATGTGTTTGAGATATAAAAGAAAAAGTCGAATATGTTGGGGGTTTTCTTGTCTACCTTCTTATCTCTCAGCTAGTCTCATCTGTGGAGAGAAAAAGGGAAGTACTCGATCAGTGTTTTGTTCACAGAAGAAATTTTGCTATCCAAGGTTAACTTTAAATGATGTGCCATGGGCCATCTGTGTAAAGATGCTAATTGTTGACAGGTAATTGTTAACCTAAGTGTATAAGAAAAGATCCAGTAGTTGTGCAGCCATTTAGAAATTCATAAACTTGAGAAGAGTTGGAACTTTTGCCAAGCCTGTAAGGTCTGACAAAAGATTGTCCTTTTACTAACAAAAGTACATGCTTATTTCTACCAAGAGTGGCCAGCTCCATGTATTTGAATATGATTATAGAGGAAAAATAGCTTGAGAAGATGTTGAAATTTTAAAACACTAGTTTGCTGATAAACATAAGACACAAAATAATGAAGAAAACCGTGTGTTGGTTCAGAAGAACTTGAAGCATATATGAAACATTTCGTGGGAGAATGAGGGCAAGGTAAAAGCAGTAGCTGGATACCAAAAATAATTAAACTCTTGGATTCAGGATTACCCTGCAAAGTCAAAGTATTTTTTTTCTTTTGAAAGAAAACATTTCATGCTGAAAACAGAAGAGAGGATATTTCTAAAAATCACTCACTTATCTAAATTAGGCAGCTAGATCTAACTGCATCGTGATGCACTGAGTGACTGGCAGTTCTTACTGATGAAACAGTTCTCTTACATTACATCCTTATGCCACTTCATATAATGGTGAAAGGGCAAAGTCTCATCAGAAATGCTTACTGAGAGTCAGAAGACGCTTTTTATTTGGGATGCACCTTTTTTTTTTTTTTCATGTTAAGGCAAAGTAAATTCCACTTGTTTTCCCTGTTCTCTTGTGTTTTATCATATTCATAGCCCATTGCATCCTTGGAAGCTGCATTCCCAGCCTTTCCAGTAGGCAATTCTTCCAGGTGAACTTGGGTTGAGCAGGTTCCTACATGGGAAGAACGGAGGGTTTTGTTTGGGGTTGTGGTTGGTTTTTACTTATCATATTTCTAGCTAAGGTCAGAATATTTTAATGTGTCCAAAAAGGCTGCTAGAATTGTTCAAATACATTTGGTTTCTTTAATTTTGCTTCACCTGTAGTCAGCAGATAAATTCCTGTTTGATCACAGTGGAAGCAGCATGACTCCGCATAGTACAATATTGAATCTTCCAGTTATTGTTTTTGCCTGCAGTTTCAGTGTAATTGTTTTATTTGATATTATAGCCTTTTACTACCATCATAAGTGTTGACTGTTACACAGTCTAAGCACGTAACTGCATCCAGGATTGGTGTGTTGATGCAAACCCTTACCTGTAATACCTCAATTACTGGTGGCAGCCTGAACTGTTACAATCTGCACTGAGTGATTAAAGTTAGCACGGGTAGGGGTATCTAGGAGACTGGGCACCTTTGGGAACAAAGTGGTGCATAAATATCCTTAGCATACTAGTTTCTTCACTAATTTCAGCTCAAAACTGCCTTCCCATCCTTGCTACTGTAAGGGAGGTGGGGAGGGGAAACAAACCTCAAATCAATCAGGGCGTAATGCTTCAGCAGCTCAGGAACTGCTTGGTACAGAGTGCCACAGCTGCAGGAACCATGTAGGGAGAGCTGCTGGTTTTCCATCACATTCTTTCAAAGCTGAAAAATCTTATTTCCATATGTTGAATTTCAATGGCAACTTGATAAGCGCTGTGATTTTGGGGAGAAGTGGTTGTTCTGAGTGTTTTCCACTTTAAATTCTGTAGCATGTTAAGACCAGCAATAATCCTAATAGAAGGGGGAAGGGATAACCCTTTTTTTATCATTCAAGTAGCATCTGATACACAAATCTTTCTTCAGTAGTGCGGTAGAGAGCCTCTTGCAAGATTACGGTCAACTAAAAGATGTTCACTGAAAGGACATGAGTTGTACTTTGCAAAATTGCATCTCTCCTCTTGATGGGTTCAGTAGGGTGGAATAAAAACTCTTCAGTTTAACTGGAATGATACGTGTATCTTGAGCAAAGTTGGGAGATGGACAAGGTTAAGCTTCAAACTGGCAGCAGCTATGAGGTTGGAAAGCTGTGCTTTTCAGAGCTTCTTTCTATTGCAGGCTTGGTAGGGAAGCCTCTCGGCTGCAGCTGACACTGCCCTAAAGATCTCGCAAGTGCAGAGTAGAAGATGTGAGTCCCTTACAACCAGAAGCTTTTAGGCACTGTTATTTACTGTGTAGTTCTGAAATGTCTAATGCATCTGACCACAGAAAAAGGCAAAATCTGCGGCGGTAGTGATGAAATGCTTGTCAGCAGGCCTGTCCCTTCTGGCTCACATACAGCTGGTTGTGTCAGGGTTAGTGTTCGCAGCACTAATATCTTGAGGTTATAACTTGAGTATCTCCTTGTTTCTTGGCTGCCTTAGCCCATCTTCCAGCTGTAGCCAGGCCCTGCTTGCAGCGTAGGTTAGCTCATCTGTCAGACAGGGTGGGGTTTGAAGAGCAAGCAGCTCTAATAATGTAGCCAGCCTGCAGGAGCTCTGGTTGCAATGTTTCATCAGCTGCTAATCCATTTACAGTATAGCTAATCAGATCGCTCTGTTCGGGACTGCAGAGACTTTTGTGCTACACCGTTGTAATCGAGACCGCTGATGTGTATGAGCTAGATTGTGTATGAAACCCAGCCGGCTAGTACAGTGGGGACCAGGTCTCGTCTACTGGGGCTTGTAACTACTTTCTGGTTTGTAACTCTCGATAACTTGCATTAACCCAGGTCTTGTCTCAAGACAAGTTTCGAAGCTTTCTGAGTTTAGTCTCTAAATCAACCGTTATTTACTGTGGGTGGAGGCATTAGCGGGTTAGGTTTTTTCTTTTTAAAGTGTGGGGGCAGTGCAGTTCGTTCTCCTCCCTCAGTGAAAATATGTAGTTTGCACCCAAATTCATTAGCTTAAGAGCAAATTTCTGTGTGACTGTTCCTGTTTAGGTCTATGCACTAACAGCGCAGCATATGAATACTTTATGAAAATGATGCTTTCTGGTTTACTTTTTTCTTTAGTTCTCATGCCAGTGTGAATTGCCGTGTTGAAGCAATTTCTTTACAACAGAAAGCTAAGCAAAAGCCTTGTCTTTTTAAATACTGTAATAAATAGTTGATCCAAAATTCTTGCTCCTGTCTCTGTAGAGCTGTAAATGGGGGGTAATCTTTGCTGTGGGAATTGTAACTGTATTTGATTGGATTGTCATGGCAGTAGTGTCTCCAGATTCTTTAGCAAGCCTGTCTTATTGTTGTTCATGAACAAATTACCAAAAAACCAAACAAAATCCAATCCCCCTTCCTTGCCTCAACAACAAAATTCCCAGGCAAACCACGTAGTTCTGAAATTTCATTTTAGCTTTTTAGCTCTTGTGGTCTTAGTAGTTAGACCAAACTAATGTCCATCTCTCTCTTTTTTTTTTTTCTTTCTTTCTTCCCCTCCCCCTTCTTTTTTCTCCTCCTTGACAATAAGACTCTCAAATAATACTTGAAATAAAGGAATAACTTAGTCTGCTTTGGCATTATGATAGGAAGTCATACCAGGAAGACAGCTTGTTTATAAAATTTAATGTGGGGTAATATCATCTTTGTGTGTTGTAATGGGAGCAATGGAGAAGTACTAAATGCATTCAGTACTTAATGTGATCAGAAAAATGAATGTCTGTAGAATCCAGCAGTGACAGTTGGGTTCGCAGGGTTTTCCTTGGAGCTGGAAAAGATGATAGGTTCACAAAGCCTTAGAGCACAGTGCGTGTTTTCAGGTACTGTGTTTCAAGAGTATTTGAAATGTAGATATAATGTTTGTACTCAGTGTGATACTCCAGGTTGTACTGAAACTGTTCTGTTTTCTTCCAGGTGAATCTGGACTGGGAAAATCAACATTAATCAACTCATTATTCTTAACAGAATTGTATTCCCCAGAGTATCCAGGTCCTTCACACAGAATTAAAAAGACTGTACAGGTATGTCAGAGGGGAAAAAACTGCAGCATGAACAATATAACTTGCAATTTAGTAATGTAAGGTGATACAGTTGTCACATAAGCACCTATACTTCAACTAAGTTTAGCCATGATGTGAACCACTAAGAAATATTTAGTGTGTCTTTCAGTGTACTTTAGCTATTCAAAACTTCCAGGTTCTGAGACTGTAGCCTGTTGAAGTGTGGGAGCCCTGAGGTGAAATACTTTGTGTGCTGCCTGTACTTTCGAAACCTCATATGGGTGCAGTCCTGTTTGGAAATGGGATGAAAAGGGTTGAATTAATGTACCTGTTTCAAAGAGATGTTAAGTGGGCTGGAAAAGGTATGCAAATAGTTAAGCTCTGGTATAATGTACTTACTAATGAAATAATCAGTGACTGCTGGAAAACTAAGAAGAAGGGTGGTTTTTTGATGTGTTTTTTTTTTTTTTAATTGGAGAGCCATAGTGTGATTCATTACTGTTGATTACACATTGGTTTAGCAAAAGATAAACCAATTCAGGTTATGTTCATTGAATTAAAGTTTAAGTAACAGTGGGTTGGATGCCCTGTCATTGGAAGATTCTTTTTTTTTTTTTTTTTTTTTTTAATTGGGAAAAATCATAGGGAAGAATTTACACATAAACAAACAAAAAAGCTACTACAAAACATCTTTCAAAGATAACTCAGTCCCACCCTGGCTAAAGGTGGATCAATGTAAGAAAACTTAAACTAAAACTGTGTGTGTGGAGTTTCTGGAATCTGAATTAAGTACTTTGATGTATTAGGTGGTAAGATTAGATGATCTGTTCATTGTGACCTTTTGAGTTCTTCAGAGATGGTTTGATGTTTATTAATTTACTGGTTGAAGAAAAAGCCCCATACTTTTCAGGAAGCCTCACTTAATTTTTTCTTTTTTTTTTTTTTTTTTTTGGCATGTAAAGCTGAAAAAGAGAAAGAGGGCTTGAACAGAACTCTGGCTGAAAATCTATTGCATTTTTTCCTGCTTCCACTGTGTGGGCTAAAGTCTGAGGGTGGCCGAGATCTAGCCAAAACTATTTTCAGCAGTGAATTGGGGTCTATCATGACTTAGCAAATAATGTGATTGGAATAAAATATATCTGAAGACTGCCTTTACCCTTAGAAACTGTTGCTTAATTTATCTAATGAGGGGTTTTTTTTGAGTATACTTGTAGTGCAACGTTTGTTTTCAGTTACTTGCTGTGACAATGAAAAATCAGTAACTGTAGCATTTTAAGAAGGAAACAAACTGTCTTATTTTCAGTGTCAATGTCTAAGTGAGGATAAAATTGTTTCCCCCTGCAACCTAAAATTGTGTATGCGAGCAACTATGTATATGATGTGGAGGTGATTCCAGTCAAAAATGAAATCAAAGATTTAAAAGTGGGAGTTGCTGTTTGGATCCATGGGATTTGTACTCTTTGTCAGTGTAAACCTTTCTAGGTTGAGGATGTCAAGGGTTTTGTAGGTAGAGATGAGACAGACCACCAGAGCACTCTAAAATCTTGGTGGTAATAATCACCTGCTCTTATATGGTGGGAATAACTTACTGATCAGGAGTTGTATGAGAGTTTCGGGTAGGTAAATACAAACTGTGGCTTGGGCTTGAAAACAATTGCAGTTTAAAGTTGTTTTGTGAGGCAGGTCCCTTGTATTAATTTCATGGAAAACACAGAAAAACTGTTAATAGTAAGTGATTTGATGTCAGAATTCAAAGGAAACTTCTTCAGAAATGATCAGGTATGAAATATGTTTTCTCTGATCACTATTTCACTATCTTAAGTGGAGTATAGTAAAGCCCTGTTTAATCCATTAAAAGTAGTCAAGCTGTAACAAGCATCACATCACGAATGCTGTGTAGTAACTGCCAAGGAGACCCGTGTGACCCAGTTGACTGGAGTGCATGGGAAAATGGCAGTTTGGAGGAGACTTTTATTAAAAAGTTTTAAATTCCAAGACTTGAACTAATGTTTTCCATGAATCCCTTGGGAATACTTGTAAATCGGATGATAGGATGCAGTTGGATGCTTAACTATGAATGACAGTAGTTTACAGTGATTTTCTGGATCTTTTCCAGATGCTGCTGCTTTCAGTGCCTTTGACCATGTATGGACACATCCATTTAGGTTAGAAAAATGCAACTTTACAGAAGCTTTATGGCAGGTTCTTCACCCACTGTCTCTTACCAGTAGTCTCTACTGCTTACAATATGTGGTGGATACGGTCTGATTGTCCACAACACAAGCATAGGACATTTAATTTGATCAACTAATGTTTCTTGTTCTGTAGGTTTTTGAAAACCCTGCTCTGATAGCAAGATACTTACATGAATTTATGAAAAGTAAGAATAAATTTAAATCCTCACCACCCAGTAAGGTATTAGTACTGTGTGCAGAGATTCAGTTACTGCAGACCATTCATCAGAAGATGACTTCACAAATTCAGCCTCACTTACATTTTACGAGCATACAGAATCAGGAAGAATGTTTGGCGTGGCATTTCTGAGGGTCTCCTGACCTTCCTTTTCCTTTGTTATAAACACATGTACAAGATAATGTTTTATTAATTGCTGCTTTTGTAAAAGCATTCCACCGTGAATGCTCAATAATTTAATGGTTCTTGCTGGGAATTTTTGTTCTGGAGAATAAAGCTGATACCTTGTAGCTCTTGGCAAGAGTACGGCTCTTAACATTATCATTTCTAGTATTTTGAAAGTGTTATGGGTTTCTTATACTTGCAGAGAGCTTGGTTATAGGAGGACTTTGTGGTTACTATATGCAAGATAGCAAAAAGAATGCGAGGAATCAGAAGTTAATCTCCTGTGTGCTAAAGCTTGTGAGTAGTAAACTCTTGGCTGAGTTGACTGTGTGGCTAGGGATTACTGTCTGGAGTTCTGGCATCGATTGTGTACAATAAAGTTTCTCTGTAGAACTCCTGAGGGGGAGAAAAAATACATTTACCACAATCAAAATGTAAGTTTCTAAAGCACTGCATGTATTCCTAGATTCTCATGTCTTTGGACTGGATGCTTTTGGAAGGATAGGAGTTGTACAGTTAGTGAAAGGGTAGCTTGGTGGTATCTTAGGCAGGCGTGTGTGCATTCCCGTCTTTTTAAATTTCTTTTTCTTAAACCTTTCTAACCTTGTGGTATGGCCTGCTGAAGTAGGAGATTGAATTGGGTTGGCCTTGAAGTCCACCCCAACCTGGGTTCTTCTGTGACTAGCATCCAGGTAGCCAAGTGCTGGGGAGTCTTGTTTTATGAAGCTGCCTTACTGGTTTGGGGTTGGGTTTTTTTTGGTCTTTTTGTTAGGTGAGGAACCAGCTCATGATGATTGCATGCTATAGACAGCTGTAGTGTAGCCAAGTTAATTCATTGTGTCCTAAAAGTGAAAAGGATTGATCTGGCTTGGATAGGATCCCTGCTGATGAGGAGATAAAAATAGCATCCTGCATACTCACAGGTTAAATGTGGAGATTTCTTTGCAGTTAGTTACTGTTTTCTGTTTTTCTGTATATTCTCTTCTGCATTAGAATCAGTGTTTTGCTTGTGCAAGAGGTATTTAGTTTGACTTCCTGCAGAACGTTAAATTTATTTTGTAGATTTACATTGCATCACATAACCAGTGATTGCAAAGTGTTTACAACAATGTTCAGGTGTGGCTGTGAGAGAGCGTGTTTCACCTATATAACTAGGGATGTGCAAGCGCTTAAGCGGCATTGATACGATCTCTCTCAAATCTTGAACTGGTCAAGAGACCATCCAGATAGGATTTATTATTGAGGTTTCCAGCCTTTCTGAAAGTTCATTACTGAATGCTTTTGCAGATGCTCACCTAGTTAAATGTAACTTTCTTTTCTCTCCCCAGTTAGGGTTCAAGGAGGCTTAAGAAATGTTAAGCAATGAGCAATAAGGTGGCATCAATGTCTGCCAACTTGTGTGTGGCTCTGAATAAATGGCTTGCATGGTTGATTTCTTGAATCCTTATCTAGAAAATGGCATCACTAGTGATTTAATAGAAATGGTCTTAATATCAGTGAAAAACCTATGAATAAATGTGTGAGCAATTGGAAAGAGTCAACATGCTGCCATGAGTTTGTCATTTCTTACTGCTGTGGATCAGACTGATAGGACAGTGGTGTACAGCACTTTCCTCAGACAGATATGCCTGACATTGGCATTATCGGTAATTACTGAGATATTAGCAGAAGGAAGTGGGTAGCAGTCCATTTGCTGTTTAGCCTAAATTTTCTGTGTCGTGACGTGCTTAATCTGTTTGATGACATGCTTACTGCAAGCTGGCTGAGCTCTGCTGCAGCTGGGTGGTCACAACTCAAGGCGCGCGTTCCCACACCCAGATCTTGCGTCATGCCTTGTGCTGATGCAGTTGCCTTCTGAGCCAGGTTTCCATCAGTGACCTGAGCTAACAAGGAGCCAATCCATTATGGTCACGTGAGGTCTAGCTCAGCAGATTGCGGCTAGATTGTATTACTTTCCAATATCAATCTGTTTGTAACAGGAAACCATCACTTTCTGTGATTCCTTTCCCAAGCATTATACTAGCTGAAGAATAAAAGTATTCTTAAAAATACATTAACAGGACTAGAAATGAAGTGTCTAAGGTGCTTGGGGGGAGGATTAGTTTTGAAAAGTGTAATTTTCTTTGAAATGACCAAAGTTCACAATTTCATCAAATATAATGGTTATCAAATCTTTGGGATTTTATAAGGAAAACACAGACCCAGTATCCCTCTGAAGCAGAAAAGTTAGCAATTCCTTCTCAGAGTTCTTATTCATTGAATGATTTTCCCAGTGTTTAAGATGGGTGACTAAACTGTTAAAAATTTAATCTTACCGTATTCATTTTACAGGTTGAGCAGTCAAAAGTTTTAATCAAAGAGGGTGGTGTTCAGCTACTACTTACAATAGTTGACACACCAGGATTTGGAGATGCTGTGGATAATAGTAATTGGTAAGACGTTCTTTGAATGTTTTCCCACAATAATTCCAAATTGTGTATTGTGTGTGTGAGAGAGATAATACCTTGTGACTTCTTTTTAAATGCATGCTTTGATCTTCAGTTAAAATATTAATGCTTTTAAAGTTTTCAGTTAGCTGAAAATTTTAGTGACTGTAGTTGCAAGTACCTTTATAACTCAATTGAAACGCTATCAGCTTTTCCCTTTTTAAAGCGAATGGAGCTTTTGGTTCTTTATCCACACATGCAGTGTGCAGAACCAACTTCTCTGCTGTCACAAGATGTGTGAAGGGTAAAGCATATTCCTTTGGCTACTGTTAAGTGTTCTATTTAATGCTATTACAATGAAGGTAATTGTGTTTGAAAGGGCTTCTCGGTGAACTCACAGATTGTATCTTCAGAGCTATGTAACTCGGTTGTATGTTGAGGAGCTGGTCACTTAAAATGTGCTCTGCTGAAGTCTCTTAATTAAAAAAAAAAAAAAAGGCAACCCATGGGGAAATAGTGTGCATCTATTTCTTAACAGACTTTTTTACATAAATGATGTAACTTACAGGTTTTTATTCATGTAACCTCTGCAGTTGGCAGCCAGTTATCGACTACATTGACAGTAAATTTGAGGACTACCTGAATGCAGAATCTCGAGTGAACAGACGCCAGATGCCAGATAATAGAGTGCAGTGTTGTTTATACTTCATTGCTCCTTCAGGACATGGGTTCGTATTAGTGTATTTTATGTTTCCTTTCTCTGTCTCCTATCTCAGATAAACATCCAAATTTGGTATTCTTAATTATGTAAAGTTCCAAATAGGATTTTCTTAATGGCCTGGAGACCATGCTTAATTTCAAAGATGAGCTTACTTTGGTTTGTCAAACATCAGCAAGCCAGACAAGTATTAAGTTAGAACACCAGAAAACAGGATTGTACATTAATTACGTAACAAGCAACATAGTATTAGAACAATTAAAAATACACGTATGTTCAGCAGTGCCAAGTCTATTTGTGGTCAGTATGTCTTTTCTTCACATTAGGAGAAACTGGTTCATGCTTCAAGCAACAGGACTTTCCTTTCTGTTTTTCCTCCCTCCCTTTGACTTTAATGATAAGTTGAAGATGGGAAGTTTCATTCTTCTTTATAAGCATGTTTTAATTCACCTGGAGTGTAATCTTTTGTCTAGTGACAATTCCAATATAGGCATTCTGGATTTTTTCAATTATTATGCAATCTTCCACCTCTGCTTAGTTTTTAACTTGATCAGACTTCTATCTAGTGGTAGAGAGAGAGAACTGCATTTTCAGGGTGTATTAGATGTAGATTGACTATATCTGTAATTGGTTGCTTAGCATTTTATCGTTGTTGTATTATAACTGATTAAATTTGTCAGTCTTAAGTTATACCTTAAGAACCACAAGGAGGAGAAAATAAGTAGCCTATTCTATTGTATGGATCAAAAGTAGTAAAACTTGAAGGGAGTAATGAAGGAATTCTGAGGAATATTCCTCAGGCAGTGAAAAATGCTAACTATTATGCTTGGCTTCTGGAGCTGGCATTGGAATGGTTCTAATCATTCTGAACTATACAGACTCCTCAAATTTGGAAAGAAATATTGGGTGGAGAAAAGTTTTTTCTTATGTAGACTTGTCTTAATTAAACTTTTTTTTTGTTCAACATGTCAATTTTAAATGCAAACACTTGAATCCTTGGCATACACTGTTTCACTAGTGTACAAAATCAAAATGTCATTTAAATAAAGGGAAGATGAACCATTCCTTGTGTTAGTCAATCTTTTTTTGAGCTAACTTTCAGGTTCTTCAACAAATGTTTGTCTTCCCTCCACATACCCCTTCATCCATTAAAACTTTCTAAACCAGTGGGAGGTGCAGAATTGTAAGGAAAAATAAAAGTAATGCTTCAGATAAATTAAGTTTTGTCACTAAATTTGTAGAGCTAAAAGCTGGAAAAGTATGTTCCTTGTACAGGTATTTCACATTATTCTTGGGGGAAAGGAGTGTAAAGTTAAGCTAGGTTTGCATAGTGTTTTTCAAGTACTGGAATAAATGCTTGGAATTGTCATCTAATTAAGTAAATGGATAGAGCACAGAGCAAACTGGTGCTGCTGGTAGCATTCATTTCCTCTTTTAAGAAATTGTCTTCTCTGAAAGGGCATTGCTCACTTTCTACCTGTTTTTTGTGGTGGTGCAGTCTTCGGTCAGGTTTCCTGTGCAGACATCAGCACGTGTAACCCTTCGAGTAGGGTACTCTTACTCTTAATGCATGATTGTATTTACACGGAATGAAAGCATTTGTAGGTGAACTTACTTCTGTTTGTCCTTCTGACAAAAGCCAGCTTGTTACAATTTATAAATGCAGGTTGGGGCCTTCCATTTAACGCATTACTTTTAACGCATCCCACCATTTTTAGCTGATACCCCCATAAACATCTGAACTGATGGGTTAGTTTGTGTGGGGGTAAGGGGAGAGAGTGAAGGGGTGGGAGGAGCCTTCCAGGTAAGTGAAGGGGGTGATAATGAATTGCAGCCTCTTTCTGCAGTTGGAGGATCTTTATGTAAAGGCTTCCTGCTTCAGTCTCCACTATAAACTCAAGACCTTGAGGCTAGCAGTATTGTCATTCTGAACTACTCTGCTTTGGCAACTGCCCTTCAACCTGGTGTAGCCCTAGGTAGCTTTTTGAGGAGAGGAGAGGGAAAGCATGTTAAGGTGAATGGATAGCCAAACCGGTGCTATTAGTGTAGACGTGCTTTAGTGTTGGCTATTTAACGGAAACATGTGATAAGCTGAGAAATTCAGTGGAAGGTAGAAAATGTCAAAGTGAAGTATATGTTGTTTAACATTTTCTTCATTCTTTTATATATGGTTTGGAGAAGAAGCTAAATTTGAGTACCGAATGTATCTGTTTTTGATGTTCCTAATCCTAATTTCTTTTATATGAGACATAATCTTGCTAAATCCTTTAAGTGAATACTTTAAACCTAACTAAATGTGCTTAATGCTGAAGTGTTAATGCATCAAAACCTCTGTGGTTCTACTTTAGCAAGCAGGAAATATTGATCACTTTGATCCAGATTGATTGTTTCATATACCCATATGGTGGGTGTTTTTGTGTCATTGTTATACACTTTCATAATGGTCTTTTTGTTATACATAATGATTTAGAGATGAGATATTTCTACTTCATTTGTACACAGGCCACAGTTCACTGTCTTCAGCAATCTAATGTATAAAAAAAATCTCACAGCACACTCTCAGGAAGAAGCATACAAATAAACATGACTTTCAGAAACTCAAACTAGGTATGTGAACAGAGCATGATGCACAACTGTAAACTCTTAACAGTCAGGCTTTAAATGACACAGGCTTTACTACCTTCCTAGGAGAGTTCTTATCACTTGATTAAATGAATGTAATTTCACCTAGCAGAAGTCTCATGACTGCTAGTAATATTAACTTATGACTTACTCCTCTGGTATTATACAGTTCTAGGGGATTTCCTGTAGCAGTTGCACGTAGCCTTTTGAATTTCATTCAAGCATCTATCACTCATAAATCAGTGTTTTAAGAGTAGTTGTCAGGACAAATCTCAAATCATTTGTACATTCTTGTTTAAGTAATATAAATTGCAAAGCTGTATTGCTGTCTTTCAGACTTAAGCCTTTGGATATAGAGTTTATGAAGCGCCTGCATGAAAAAGTGAATATCATTCCACTTATTGCCAAAGCAGACACACTTACACCTGAGGAATGCCAACAGTTTAAAAAACAGGTGCGTTGAAAGATTAATATTTACAACATGGGGTAATTTAGTAAGTTGATCCCTATGGAAATGGTGAGATTTAACTTCTTACGTGCAAAGTTTAAACCCTGAAGCAATGACTTGAGACAGCAAAGCTAAGTAATTTATATCTCTAGATTTAATTATATTTCTTGGTGAAATAATCTTGTTTCTGTCCTCAGGGGAAGAGGTTTCAATTGTAGTATGGTTCTTGGCAAGTGAAATAATTCACTGCTGAGATAAAAATCAGTAAGGGAGGAAGGGAACTTTCAAGATTTATGTGCCTAACAGAAGTTGTGTATTTAAAAAAAAAAAAAAGGTATTTAACAGTATCACAGCATCATTGATTGTATTGTGGTATTCACTTTCACGTTGATGTGCTATATTTATTAAAGAGGTCTCAGGTATTAGATGAGAATCAGTATACCTGTTCAGTCTTGGTCTGTGGTAATGCATTTTAAAGATGGTGAGATAATTTTGACATTGATACAACTGATATAATTTCTTTCTATTTATAGAATAAATTTGGCATTATTGTCTCCAAGTGGTTTGTTTTATTTCAACTGCATGATGAGAGTAGAACATTTAGGCTTTGCTGTATCATATGAGGAGAGTAAGGAGGACCCAGGACAGGACAAAACAAGGCATGAAGATTGTTTTATTGAATTGTGTCCAGTCCTAGTGCAGAAGAGCATAGGTTCTGAAAAAGAAGGTGGCATTGAGAGATATTGGGTGCAAAACTACTGATTTAAGACTAAAAATTGAGACACATCTTCTGCCTTGGAGAAACTTAAGCAAGGTGCTATAGACCTGAAGTCTGTTTTGGTTGCATTTCATGGTTTTTTTGATGTTAAGGGGAAAAAATGGTAGAACACAGAATATTTCTTAATACATAAGCAGTCTTATCAGTGAGTTGATGTTAAATAGGGGAGACTTTCCCAAAACAAACTTTGAAAATAAGTCCTTGCATGAATTGGAAACTGTTCTTATAAGATTGCAAACCCATGAACCAGAAATATTCCCCAGGGCTCTGCAGTGTAGCTGTCAGCTAAATGCTCTAATATTTTTCTCTTCTAAAATTCTGGAAAACTAATCAGTTTGTTTTTAAAAATACCCTTCAGACAAATCAAGCACCGAAATGGTACAGTCTCATTTTTGATGACACTGTCAGTTATTCTTACATTTTCTTTAGTGCTTGCAAATATTTTTCAACACAACCTAACCTCTAGAGTCAGTCTATCGGTCACAAGCTCTATTAAAATAGGCAGGTGATCCTGCTTCAAGCAACTGATGCTCAGGTGATCTAGAAACAGAAGAATAAGAGTGACAGCAGTAGCTGTTGTGGGAACTCAAAGGGCTGAAGTGTGCCTGCAGTTATCTATTAAAATATTTTTTTTTAAGGGACTCAATTGCGAGTCTCAGAATTTAAGCTGTATTTTATTAGTTTCTGCGTGTGCGGGTAGAATTCCCATTAGTGTAAATCTGTTTGTCCTGTTGTAGAAAACTGATGTTCACTTTTGCTGCCTTGTATTGATGGATAGTATTCTGTTAGCTGTGGGGTTCTGGCTCTGATCCTGTCTTCTCCTGGCTAAGGAGAGATGGTCATGCTAATAATCCCTTGGGGTCACCTGATGGTGTTAAACATGTGCAAGTTTTGTGATGTAACTTAGTCAACTTAATATACAAGGATCTTGCATATCAAACAAAAGGAGGGATGATCAGATTGCAGCAAGAAATAAAGAATTATTACAAAGTATGAATTCCTCAAACAATTAACATTTTTTGTTTTAGATAATGAAAGAAATCCAAGAACACAAAATTAAAATATATGAATTTCCAGAAACAGATGATGAAGAAGAAAATAAGATTGTTAAAAAGATAAAGGTAAATAATTTTCTTCTGGACAAAACTGCTTGGGGGGGGTGGGCGGGAAGGGTAGAGAGTGAAAAGCTTTTTGTCGTTAATGAAGAGCCCACCAAAATGTTTAGAAGATAAAAATCAAATGTAAAGTTGTTCTAGGAGTCAGTGTTCCTCAGCAGAGGCAATAACGAATGCCAGTCTTAGACCCATGACTTAAGTCCTTTAATGGCTGAAGTTCACAATGAGAGCAGAAGATCACATGTTCATTTAACAGACTCTTAAAAGATCACTTTCTTTTTATTCCAACCCTTTTTGACTTTTATCCACCTACCACATTTGTTTGATTCGGAGCTTTGGAGGAGGTAAGGATTGTCTTTCAGACAGAGGTGTGCAGTGACACGGAGTGTGTGCATTACAGTTAATAGCTGTCTGACTAATTGATATACTGAAACCTTAATGGAGATGAATGACTGAAGAAAATCAAAAAGACTGTCAGGCTGTTGAAAGGCTTTTTCTTTGTTTACTTGTGGGTTTAGTTTGTTCTTTTATATTGGAGTCCATCTCGTATACGTTTCTTGAGCCTTGCTTTTGTTTGTTCACTAGCTTTAACAGCCTTAAGAGCTTTTACATTTTTTTGTTACAGTGGGAATCGCCTAGGCTAGATAAACACAAATAGCACAAATGGAAGATATTCTGGGACTAAGCCTAAAGGAGAAGAGCAGAATAAAAGCAAGGACAAAAGTCCAAAATACTTAGCTTTGTACACAGTTTCAACTATTTGAATCTGCTCTTGGCTCCTTTGTTGCTTGTTACACTGGAGGGATTTTTGGTTCAGCTGAAAACAGGGACTTTATGTAGTTTGCCAAACCTTTGAAAACTGGGTACAAGATCCAGTCAAAGCAACAGTCCTTGTAGCCAGTGAGAATATGACTTGATAAATAATTACTGTGCAATTGAGTAAATAGGAAATGGTTTGTCTGTTGCTTAGTTTAATATTAGTAACAGTAATGTCTGTTTCTTAACTAGATTTACAAAACACAAGTGTAAGGAATTTCAGAGGGGTGTGCGTGTATATATATGTCATTAAACTAGGCAGAGGTCAGTAAACATAACTATTCTTGCACTTTGGGTAAGCTGCATTGCAGTCTTGTAGCACCAGACTAGCTTACATCAAGTTTATACATGGGTATGCTTTCAGTATCTTTTGGCAGCAGAAACTTTGCTTTTGTTAAAGTAATACTTTATCTTGTAGGATCGTTTACCTCTTGCTGTGGTAGGTAGTAATACGATCATTGAAGTCAATGGCAAGAGAGTTCGAGGAAGGCAGTACCCATGGGGTGTTGCAGAAGGTAAGGCTTTGTCATGATTTTTTTATCTGTTTAAAACTTAACAGACATTTGTCTGTATTTGAAATGTTTGAAATGCTTAAATTGAATGTGTCTTGGTCTGGAAATTATTGAATGTACCATTTTGTTATTCTGACAGTTTTGGAACAAGGCAAAGGTTCAGCAACATGTAACTTTGCAAGCAGATTCCTGTTGAAGCCTCACTGAGGAATTGTAAAACCTGCAGTAACTTATTGCAGTTAATGATGAGGCTTAGACTACAAGTGTTCGGTAGCATTCTTATTTTAATTTTCTTCATACAAAAACTGTGTATTTCTTAAATTCTTCTTTCTAGAGTATTCGTATTATAAATGTTAATTTGATCAGCTTGACTAGCATAAATTCAATTTAAAACTTCTGGAAGAATTTGTTTTTTTCCTAAAACATCTGAGTCTTAATTGCTAGGGTGTAGCAATAGGAAGGTACCTGGTAATGAGTTGAATACTTTTGATAGTGGTTTTTTTGGGGGTGTTTTTTTATTCATTTAAAATTTACTTTCATAGAGACTTGAAGATAACTGCGTGTTCTTCTGGCAGCCACTGCTTGTGTTTTAATGCTGTTCACATATTTCAAATGGCACATGGCATGGCTTGCACTCTGCTGTATAGTGAAAAAGTCACTATCAAACTGTTTTTCCATGATTGAACTTTTTCCTTGTAGTGTGCATGTATGGAATAAAGAGAAGATTTTTTTTTTTTCTCACTGTTTCTGCCTTCCAAGGGCAGTGGACTATACATTCGATGCAGTGTAAAACAGACCAAAAAAATCACCAACCAACAACCAGCTTAAGGACCAATACTTTAAAGAGAAATGCTGTAGCATTTTTAAGTGCGTGTCTGGTAGGAAGTAAGGTTTGGCAGAAAGTTAAAAGAGAGGATCAAGCTTTATTTAAGGCTCTTGTGTTAGCATTTGGAGATGTACAAAATGGTGCTGCTTTTCTTTATTATAAAACAAACATAAGTGTTTCACACTCATGTGATTGTACAACTTTTGGAACCGAAGAGCTAGCCTAACTAGAAGGAACCTCTTTAAGTGGCTTTGAGTCTGTCAGCTAAGGACAGAATACTCAGAGATGACGCTTTTTTGGGAGTATGACTTCATCTACTATCTGAGCGGAACTTACCAGTTTGTGTAAAAGCATGGAATAAAATAATGCAGAGGTGCAGATACAAGATGAAGACATGAAGAGGCTACGTGCTTCATTTTTCTGTAGGATTCACTGAACTTGTGTTATTTTAATTCCTTCATCCTGTTTTTCTTTCTCCTTCCCATGAAAATGTCCATCTCTGCTTCAGGGGTACCTTGGAACCTGCCTTGTGCCTTGCTTTTGTGCACTCGGAGCTTTGTGTGTTGCCTTCTCTGTTTGCACGCCAGCGTTCTGGGGTGTGCATTTTTCTCCAGTGTCATTCCATTACCTATCAGGGCAATGCTACTCAGCATCAGCCTCTTCTCCAGTAATGGGATGATAGGCACGGTGCAATAGGTGGCATCTAATGACAACTGCCAGTATTCTCTTTTCGTCCATAGACAGGTGCATCAAATTAAATATACAACTTTTCTTTGCTTAGTTAATAAAGAACTAAGTCCACATTAAAATTACAGTGAAGACTTGTGCAACTCATTTGGTGGGGCAGGCTGAAATAGATTGTGTTAAGTCAGTCTTCTAAAGGTTTTGGATACAGCTGGATCTAGACTGAGGTCTTTAGTTAGGTGTCTGATCCTTAAGTATACAGCTCTGCTGGCAGGGCCTCCAAAGGATCATAAAGTTAGTTACACTGGTAAAACTGTGTTTCTGTTGCAGTAGCTTACTCTGCTGTTCTAACTTGGAGTACAGTTTGCCGTTATGGCTTAGGGGAGCACAGGAACTTTGCTGGTAAGATACATTGACATAGTTATATCATTAATGCTCTCCTACTGTTAACACACATACTGTTTGAGTAAGGAAAGACTGGAAGTAATCTATTGTTGGAATGAACGTGAGAGATGGCTGACATCTAAAAGCCTTACCTCTGTGTAAGGCACATATTTTGATTGGCATCTCAACAAACATTTAATACTTTTTGCAGTTGAAAACGGTGAACACTGTGACTTCACAATTCTGAGGAACATGTTGATAAGGTAAGTAACTTAAAGGTAACATTAAGTTTTTTAGAATGTCCAAGAGATTGGAAAGTCATATATGGGAGAAAAACAGATTTGAGCTAGTGAGTTCATATTAATGCCCATATAAAGTGTAGTTTACACTTTGATATCTTGTTTAACTACATATTTAGCAAGCAGTGGTGGTGATGATTTTTTTTAAATAGTTCTCCTTACTTTCTGATTACTTGTTCTTGAAAAATGTGATTAAACCATAGGAACCCGAGTTGTCTGTTAAAGCTGATATGTACTTAGTTGTAGGTGGGTTTTTTTTAAATTTTCAGTGCTGCAGTTGTCTAAAGCAAGACTGCCTGTGCTTCGCTGTGTTAGGTGCTGAGTCCTGTACTCACAGCAGTTCAGCTAGTGACACCTGCTGTAACAACTGTTAGTTTGATTATTAAGTTTGCTTTTTTCCAGGCTGACAATGGAAAATTATTAAAGGGAGCTAATGTTTGTATTTTGGTTAGCTTTTGCAGACCTAAAAGGTAGAAATTAGGAAGTTTTGGCTTGTTTTTTCTTGCCTGACATGCTTTGGCACACCTACTGCAGTAGTAATACACAGTTTTCATAACTGTTCTCCAGATAGCTTTCAAGCTTATCCACAACTCAAATTTTCCAAAGATTTTTCCTGTAAGTTAATGTTTGGAATATTGCAAACTTGAGATAGTTCAGTGCAAAATAATCTGGTATTTCTGTGACTTTGATGCCTTGACAGCTCTAATTTAAGTGGAAGAATGACAACATTGTGGGGAATGGGACATTAATGGAGGGCTGTGATTTAATTAAGTCAATCTGCAGAACGAACATAGACTGATTTTTCAGATAGTATTTTGTATTTGTGCACTAAGCTGATAAATTACACTTATTGACAGAACTCATATGCAGGACCTGAAGGATGTCACTAACAATGTACATTATGAGAACTACAGAAGCAGAAAACTGGCAGCTGTTACATACAATGGTGTTGACAACAATAAAAATAAAGGGCAGCTAACAAAGTAAGTACTTGTTAAGGTTGTATTGCGCTTTAAATCTTTTTGCTCTGTTTTTTGGTTGGTTGGTTTTGTGTATGTGTGGTGGGATTTTTGGTTTTGGGGTTTTTGGGGCAAGGTGGTTGGTTTATTCTCCAGTCAGTTGCCTCTTTGCTGTGTTCTGGTCTGAATGTTGTATACCTCTCATTTATTTGTTTCTTTCTGTTTCATTAAGATTTACACTAGTTTAAGTGAACATGTTAAATAACTGGGTTTTAGTTAGATTCCATTCTGAAGAGAATACTTACATTTACTATTTACGTTTTAAGTTTTATTTCACTGGTACTTATTGCAAAGTTTTGTGCATTAGTGTTTCCATTTTGGGTTATATACTACTTTTGGGATTATTGGTTCTTTTGGCATGAATGCTCAATACTCAGTGTCAGGCATGTTTTTGAGAAGAATGGGTTAATATTTGTTTAGAAACTGAAAATCCAGACCTGCTACTGTCATCTTTGAAGTGCTGCCCTGGCTACTTCTATGGTGGCTTATCATGGCAGGGAGATTATTGCAACATTTTTATCTTTTGTGAGAGGAGAATTCCAATGCAGCATTTTTGGGTTTTGTTGCTTTTTTTTTTTTAACCCTAATAAGTCATTTTAATTACCTCTGACAAGTTGTTTGCCAACCTGATTAAGTTATTGGAAGATATAAAAGTAGGCTCTACTGTATTCTGCATTGTATAATGTTATTTGAGAATAGCTAGGCTCTTAAATTTAAATTTTTTTTCTGCTCTGCATGTATCAACTGTATCAAAAGTAGTGTTTAATTAATAATCAGTGACACTCTTCTATTTGTACTATATTTAAATACAAATTTCTTAACCCAAATACAGGGTGCTATTCTGTTCAGCTAATGATATGCCAAATTACAGCTGTTCTTCCTGAAAAAGATCCCTGAAATTAAATGGAAATATCTGCTATTCCCATGCATATGACAGCTACGAAGCCATTTTTCAATAAGGGAGTGTCTATTCTATACTACTTAATGCTTTAAAAGTGGCTGTGATGGAATGATTTAAGTGGACATAATTTAGTTTAATCTAGTGTGAGCCTACACAAGACTTCCCTGCTCAGCATTGACAAAAAATATAATAGTACATGTCAGTTATATCACTTTTCAAAAGTGTATTTAAATTTAGATGAAGTTTGTAGTGAGGTCAAGTCTTTAAAAGTTTTCAAATATGTGTATCCTTAACACAGTAGTTCCTTCTCACTGTCATATTTCTTGCCATCATATTGACATGCATCTCAAGGCTTCTGAATGCATATAGCAAGTATATTAGAAATATGTCTTAAGTTACACTTGTCGTTGTAACAGCACAGTGTTGATGGTAGGGAGGAGTTCCAAGAACTAAAATTCCTGCATGAGGTAGTCACTGTGGGAAAATTGGGGTGGAGGACATGCAAGGTAGTTTCACATTTGAGAACAAAACAGCGCAGGTGGGCACATCAGAGAGGAAAACGTGCTTCAGTGCAAGAACTTGAGCCAACTTTCTCTTTGCTGAGGTGATAGTGTATTAATAGTAGCACAGAACAGAAAATTCTGCATTTCCTCCAGGACTTCTAACGTGCTATTTCTATACTTTTTATTGTACTATTATTTGCTATTACTGAACTGAATAGTGAAACTTTCTCATTGCAATTTTGGATATCAGAGGAAGTTGTTTAGATTTTCTTTTTTTGTGTTGTTTAATAGTAATTTTTATACCTTTCCAAATCTTAGTATGTTTTCCTTAGATTTTGAAGACTCTTCGTTTTAGTGATAATACCTTTACCATTTTTTTTGTGCCTGCTTAGATTTGTGTTAGTCTGCACCCTACGAACTTAGTCTGTTACCTAATCCAAGTAAGGATTGGTTATTTTATATTATAATGCAGTGATTTTTTAAAAATTGTTTCATTCCCATATTTGAACATAACAAGATGCATTTTTGTATAAATGCATCTAGCAGAAAGTTTCAGAACTCTTTTCATGTCCTTCATTCTTCCCCCTCCTGCCAGCCATCCCCCACACCCTCTGCCTTCAGTTGCTGATACAGCATTGCTGAGACTTCCTTTTTAGCTAGAATTTACACTAAGGTGGTCTGGAATTACTCTGCTTCCTGAAACACACTTACTTTTGCATCTCCTACCATCTCAGATCACTGTGCTGTCCTACCTGAACGTTTCTAGGTGAACGTACCTTTTGGAACCATTTTCTCTGTAAGAAATCTGCTGCTCAGAATACTGCAGTACTGCAGTTCGGAGGTGAATAAATACAACTGCTGCTCTTAGCTATCATGTTTTTGGTTTTTGTTTTTTTTTTTTCAAGAGAAGAAAGAAATTATTGCAGTTTGTTTGATTCAGCCATCTGAAAGATGGGAAAATCTATTGCAAACTTGTAAGAAATATTTTGAACCTTTCCTTAGTTTGTTCCTCCAAACACAGGGCAACTTAAGTAAGTAAATAAAAATCTTGAATGCATATACTGGTTATGAAACAGCTGATGCTATTCTTGTCTTGTTACCTTATCCATATGTTGAATTGCAGCATTTTTTTAAGCTTTAACACACTTTTTTGGCTTCAATGTGTTTTTTGTAGTTTTGAATCTAGCATAGTTGAAAGAGCATAGAAAGAATTTTCCTAACAACCATGTGTATTCCTGGAAATTAATTGAAAGAGGGAAAACCAGATATTAACAGTTCATCTGTGCATCCCCTTAGGAATTTTATGCTTGCCTGCTTGCCTTTTGAAAGAAGTGTCTATGTCTCAAAGTGGAGCAATATTTGACTTGTCCTCTGGAAATGTGATTCTTTCATGGAAGACAGATCCTGTATCTCTCTATGAGAATGGAGACATGCTCTGATGTTATCTGGTGGTATTACAAGCATACTGTTAAACACAGATACAACCTCTGGCTCTGGAAACTCCTAAGCCGCTGTTCTTTTGTAAACTGGGAGGGTAGATGTAAGAAGATGCACATGCAGTGGTTCTTGCACTTCTCCAAAAGTATCTCCTGCTGATAGCTGTTGGGGACTGGGTTGATCTTTTCTACCTTTAAAGCATTTTTATGATCTTAGCAGATCTTTGTTTTTCATGCAACTGTTGACATACTTCTTTGAACAAAAATGCAAACATGAAAACAAATAGAAGTATGTGCTACAAGTTTTAATAATATTGTGCAGATGAATTGAAGCAGTTTCTTCTGTCCAGTTGATAATTTTCTCTCTGATTTATCTCCTTTGATTGGGTGAAACTCGTAATTGACTGTTCTACAAGTAACTTGTTGACCTAAGAGCAATCCAAAGCATGTATTTTCCATGATTATGTAGCCTTTTTGAATTTTGGGTTAGTGTCTGATTTCTTCAACTTTTCAACATCATTCCAACCATTAAAAAAACAAAATAAAATGTCAAGGGTGGTCCTCACATATATGGATAACTGGTCTCCTCAAACTGTGGTAATTGTAATTTCATGCGTGTACTACATGACTTATGAAAGAATTGGCATTTCCCCTGAAATTTAAAATTTTTAATTTGAGAAATCTTTTCAGTTTACTGTATGAAGCTGCTGTCTTCAGTGAGTTTAAAAATAAAACCTTATTGAAAGTCATGTTGTACAGTGTAAAGATGAGCCTTATCCGTCTACTGATCCGTTCAATAACCTGTCACACAGGGTAACAAAATACACAATGCATAGGCCCTTCTGCTTAGCTTAGACTACTTCTAACTCCTTTTGCCTATTTTCTTAGCGATTTCTGTGAAATGGTTCTAATGTTAAGCCTATCTTACTATGTGGTGAGGCTCAATATCGGAATCTTGTTTTCAGACCTTTTTTTCCCTCCTATAGTATTAGTGCAGGGCTAACCCAAGGCATGCTGGGGTTAAGCGTCACGCTCTGGGGACGTGACCTTGAAGCCCCGCCATGGTGAGATCTCTGCTGGCCACTGACGTCATGTGCTCTTTTTGTAGCACAGGAACATTCATGGGGTTTTAGTCCTTTACCCTAAGTGTCAATTCTTAAATGAATAGATAAGCCTTGATAGGTCATTGGTTTCTGAAAACTTGTTTAGAGCAAGTAGTTGTTAATGTCACTAAAATATTTAAAATCACTTTAAAAGCATGCGTATTCTAGGGAAACTATTCCTGAAAGTATCTCCACATCAAACCTGCATTACATGGTGTAGTGATTTACTAACTGAATTTGAAATAAATATAACAAGCTTTAACTAACAGTCTTTCCCTTTACTGTGAAAAATTTGCTTTTGGGGGAGCACATAATTAGCTTTAGGAATCTATTAATAATGAATTTACTCTTTAAATTATTGCTTTTTGGTTTTGTGGTTTTATTTAAGCATGCTAAGCTAAGCCTCTGTATTTTTTGTTTTTTAGATTTGACACAGTTGAAGGCATGTAAGTGGTCATTTAAATTTTTCCAAAAAACTTAAAGACAAAAATTTTATAAACACAAAAAGGGTTTCACTGTTTAATGTTTCAAATTTAAAATAGATTCCTGTTATCCCGCTCTTGGCATTGTTTTTTTTCCCTAGCAGTTTTTTTGTTCTAAAGCTGTGCTAATGTAAATTTTAGGAGTTTATAAATACTTTCAGTGACAAATATCTCCTGTAAAAACCCATCCTCTTAGTAACTTCTTGGCTAAGCCTCAAGACAAATTTGGTCAAATTTCAGCAATGAGTAGAAGTGCATAAATTATTAAATTCCTCCAGTTTCTATCTGTAGATTATCATCTTTATATAGATTCTTATAAAAAATTAGTGGAATTTCATCCTTACCTGTAAATTTACAACTCTCCACTGAATTGGGGAATTAGTTACTTTAATCTTTTTATGGCCATGGTTTTATCTTATTACTGGCTCGCAGAGGTTCCACTTTGTGCATATCTAGAATAATTTTTTGTTTTTGCAGATTAACTTAGAGGGCTGTTTTAACATACATCCCATTAAATGAATTAAATGTTTTACATCTTTGCTTAGTGGTTTGTTTTTTTTTCCCTTCAGCTCTTTTTTTTTTGAGTCCCCTGTGTAGTCTTATCCTGAAATACAGGAAGATGTGCTTTTACCCATGTCACATACTTAAGACCTAACAAAACCAGTTGTGACCTATGTTGTAAAGCTCTCAACTGTAAATGCTCACTTGTTAGTTTATCAAATTCTCTGGGCAGACTGATTTTTACCACTTCCTCAAATACAGCTGCATGACATCCCCATGAGATTACGAGGTTGTCAACAGAGGGACAGTTCTGCTCCCCTTTCAAGTCTGTAGAAACTGCAGCAATGATTCCTCAGTACTCAGATCTACTTCCTAGGTTAATTTCTGAAGAGCAAATACATTTGAGAACTTTACACTTCTAAAAGGTAACAAGAAAACAGTCTTGTTTTGACAGCTGGTTAGCTTCCACAAGTACTGCTACTCACCTCTTCTTTCATTTTCTTATTATTTTTGTGTATTATTGTACCTCACCTGTGTTTAACAATTTTTTTTTTTCCTTGACAAAAGTTGCTAACAGTTGGCCTTTTTAAAGGGCTAAAGTAAACATTAGACTGAGGATCAGTTTCAGTTCCATATACTATATGGCATTTTACTCACCAGTCCAAGCTTTGCAAATCTCAGTTCAGATTCAATTTATGTTTTTAATTTTTTTAATGGAAATGCCATTTTCTTCCTCTTCACCCCCAACAAAATGTCACCTTTAAAATAATGGTATTTGTGGAAAAAGTTCATATGGCCTTGAGTTCATATGATATTGATTACTTTCACTGTATGGTTAGCTGGTGAAAATGGGCAAGCAGGAAGGATAAAATGAGACAGTTAATAGTCAAACCAAATCTTAACTATAATTGAACCTCCATTCCTGTAGGAATGAGTAGCAAATTCTGAATCAAAATAGATGTGCTAATTATGTTTCAGTCATCACTGAAAGTTAGTCAATTCTTTTATCCTTTTAGAATGCTTTTCCTGCATGATTTTTGTGCTTTTTTTTTTAAGAAATGAAAATAAAAATATTTTTTTGATAGGGCTTAGGCTTGCCACCTCTATTTTACAATTTGCTAGTCTGAGTGACTTTTGCATGCATTACAGTAGATATCATCTGCTGGTTGATTGTAACAGTTCCAGATATATTCAGTTATTCATTTTTGCCAACATGATAGTTCAAACTTTGTCATTTTAAGCCATACATACTCAAAACTGAAACAAGAGAGTGGTGATTTGTTGTGATTGCTCTTTGTTGAGCAGCAAAGTCTTACAAGACTGTATGTAGCAATCATCACTAGATCAAAATCATCCTGGGTTATTGGGTATTTAATGTGAAACTTGATATTTAAAACCTGTATCACCATAACATGGATAGCAGGCTTATACAACTTTAAAAATTCAGTAGAATCCAGGAAATTAGTTACTATAAAGTGTACAGAAAAATTAAAAATAGTGTACATTATTTTTTTATATTAAGTTTATTAATAGCTTTCTAAAGGAAAATTTTCCAACTAACACTTTCATGAAATACTGATGTTCAGTTGCCCGAACCTTTTTTTGCAAAGTTGCTATCTCTTCAGCAGTATGACCACAGCATTCAACACAGTTGTAATGTTAACTTACTTCTTGGGCTCACTTTGAACAATGAAGATTTAGAGAGGAAATGGGACTTTTGTCTGCAACGCTCTTAAAATTTTTATGTCCATTAATTTTTTTATATATTTGAATTGGAAGGAAAAAGCTGCCTGAAGATCACTTGGAAGATGCTCTTTTTTTTGTTGTTGTTGTTGTAACTTTGATTTCCTCTCTTTCCATGACCAGGTTCTACTAAAGATAGAAAGTCAAGAGTTTCTGTTAGCCTAAATGTAATGTAAATCGGTTGTGGGGGAGGGAAAAATATTGTATGAAATGTCTTTTTGAGGAAAGCTTTACTGAACAGTTAATGTAATAATTGAAACTGAGTTTAAGCTAGCAGTGCATACAGCAATGTTACTTATCTTAATGCTTCAGCATTTTCCTCTTGGTTTTTACAGATGCCCTAATGTAACAGACAGGACAAAAAGTTCTTTTTAGCTAACTACTTCTTCTGGATTTATGGCAGGAGCCCGTTGGCACAGATGGAGGAGGAAAGGAGGGAGCATGTAGCCAAAATGAAAAAAATGGAAATGGAAATGGAACAGGTGTTTGAGATGAAAGTCAAAGAAAAAGTTCAGAAACTGAAGGACTCTGAAGCTGAGGTAATCAAAATGACTTAAACCCCAATATGCTTGAGGCTGAACAAGTGTAGAGATGGTTCTTTTTGCCAAGATTTTCCAACATAATCTTTGCTTAGGAATTATTCCATAGTTAGGTTTTATGTTTAAAGACAACTCAATTATTCTTTCTCATCTTGTTGTCTTTGCTGAAATGGTGTAAGCCCAAACTTAAAATGTAATTTCAGTGTGCACATGCATTCTCTTTTTATTTTCACAATCACAGTATGTTAAAATACTCCTTAACTTTCTTACCCTCTTTTTCTCCCTCTTCTTTGGAATATTTTATGCCTGTTTTCTTCCATGTGCTCTAAAAAGTTTTTGAGACTTCCATGGTTTACATAAGCTAATGTAGTAATATTAATTTGGTTTGCATATTAAAAAAGCATCTCAGGAATTTGATATGATGTCTATAAGAAATCACGTACATGAGAATTACTAGACTAAGGAAGAGTCAGGGATACATTGTTGTCAGTGTTTTGATATCATTTGAACATAAAAATTATTGGATATTTAGTTTCTGTCATCTCCAGGTAAAGTATTGGCAATGAAACTGTTTTTTATGGGCTTCAAGCAGCCCTTGAAGTGATCTTTTTAAGAGACTATTATAAAATTACATTTAAGCAGAAAATTAATTGTAAGTTTTAAGAAGGCAGCTTCTCACAAGAAGCCTAATAGTGAAGTTCAAAACTGTCAAAGTTCCTAAAGAAAGTTTGGCTCCTAATTTGAGGTAAAGTGAGGAAACTTGGAAGTGTAGTTGAAATAGTTGGCAGCCTAGACAGTGTAAGGAGCCAAGGCATACTGGATCAGAGGAAAAAACATATCAATCTAGATTTTTTTTTTTTTTTCCTTTCGGAGAAGTGAATAGATAAGGATATAAACGCTAAGATTTTGGGGTTTTTTGTTTTTCATGTATTACCTCATAACTTTTTGACTGAGTGCATCCTGTGATACCAGTTTTAAAATGTTCGTGCAATTCATTCTTTTTTTTCTTCACCATTCATGACTTTGTAAATTTCTGTGGTATTTCTCTTAATGTAGAAAAGTAGGCAATAGACAGTGCTGAGTATAAAGCATTTAAAATATCTGTAAAAGGAAATATGTTTTGAAAGGTTTGTGTAAGAGAGGGACTTGAGAGAGTAAGGAATGAGGGGGTTGTATTTAACTTGGTTCAGAAATGTGTTATGCCACACAAAAAGAATCACTTTTCCTGACAGTGTCTCCATTCTCACATACAACACATTTGATTGTCAGCCTGTCCCATCAGCTTGGACAGTTCACTTCAATAATACCAATAATAATTCGTTTAATTAGTGAATAAACTAATCCACTTAATAATAATGTTTTCCCAAACAGATCCTTAATATAGTTAATACTGTAGGATGAAATCAATGTTTGGGGTTTTTTCCCCACACAAAGTCAAAGATGCTGCTAATTTATGCATTACTGATACTTAAATGCTCTGCAATTTGCTTAACATTTGTATCAAATATCAAAGTATTCTTGAATTTCCTTTTCTTTGCTACATGTAGCTGCTTACAATTCTGATTTGTAACTTGGGCAGCATTTAGGGTGTTTTCTGTTAACTGTAAAATGAGGCCATGGGATTAATACCTTCTTTGTTTCTGTTATTGGCAATACCTGTAACCTTAGAGTTTTTGGTCTAAGAGTTACTTTTTCTGAAGAGAGAATATACCATATATTCTTGCATTGGTATAGTTGCTGATGTTTGTCACTACAGCCCCAAAAGTTGCTGTGTTTTCTGTGCTTACTGACTCTGTTCATAACTTTTTCTATAGCTGCAGCGACGCCATGAGCAGATGAAGAAGAACTTGGAGGCACAACACAAAGAATTAGAGGAAAAGCGCCGCCAGTTTGAGGACGAGAAAGCAAACTGGGAAGCTCAACAACGTATTTTGGAACAACAGAATTCTTCCAGGTAAATTGGAGTCTTACCCTGCAGTTCAGAGTAAATGTTCTGTAGCTTCCTGCTAAGAGTCAGTTTCTGTGGTAATAATGGTCAGTGGTGGTTGACTACTAAGGAAGTGTCACTTAAAAGCCAAGAAAAATCTTGAACTGCTTTTAGTTATAAATGAGCATCTATCAGAAATATTGGGAAGATTAATAATAGCTTTTAAAGCAGGTTTTAATCTGCAAAATCACTGTATCCATATATAACTAGATCTATCTAAAAAAAATTATGTTTGCATTTGAAAGCTAGATAGCATCAGACTTCTGAGGGATGAAGAATTAAAGCTTTGAGAATGAAAGTGCTTAATTCTCCTAGTCCTGGAAGGGGAAATCTAGTGATAAATGCATTGCTTGACTTCATCCAGTACAAGTACTGTGTACATAATAAGTTTCATACATTGTATTGCAACGAGTAAAGCTTTATAAAAATGCATATTTTAAAATATGTATGTTAGTGATTTTTTTAAAAATCGGAGCAAGTATGCATTATTTAACAAACTTTTATTTTTTATATAATTTTAGAACCTTGGAAAAGAATAAGAAGAAAGGGAAGATATTTTAAATGCATCATTTTGACCACCAGTTATGTATTAGTTGCCAATATGCCAGCCTGGACATCAGTGTTTGTTGGATCCGTTTGACCAATTTTGCACCAGTTGTATCCATAGTAATGGATTTAACAGCATGACAAATTTTCGTTAATTTTGATGGAGAATGAGATGCCTTGAATTGTCTAGGGTGTTGTGTACTTGGAAAAATAACAGCTCTAAGTACCTTTTTTCCTTTTTTTTTTTTAAACAGATGTCATTTTAATGCAAAAGAAAAACATTTTACTGTTGTACAATCATGTTCTGGTGGTTTGACGGTTTACAGGATATTAAAAAATGCAAGGACTCTAGACGGTTTTTAGTGAGGATAAATTGCCATAATATGATGCAAACAATGCTTCTCTATTATTATAATACAAGAATTCCATTCAGTGCAGCATATACAATAATGTAATTTAGTCTAACACAGTTGACCCTATTTTTGACACTTCCATTGTTTAAAAGTACACATGGAAAAACAAAAGTTGTAGGCTTACAGTGCACCTAAGCTTTTTATAACAACCCTTTTATGTTTTGGATTCTTTAAATATATGCTATTCTCATTTAGTAACTTCTTTAGCCAGAAGGATCTCATTACTGCTTCATTTTTTGTAATAACATTTAATTTAGATATTTTTCCATATATTGGCCCTCCTAAATAGAATATAGCTTCTTTCATATGGTAGGAACCAGTGAGTAAAACTTTCCTTTAACTCCCTTTTTACATTTTATGGTAAGTAGCAGGAAAATGCATTTATAGGTCATTTCTAGGCGAAATTGTGGAGTTAACTACCAACCTGTTTCTACCTGTGTGCAGTCTTTCTTTATTTTACTAGAAATGGAAATATGGCCTCAAGAAAAACATCACCATTTCGCATTTAGCTGTATTCATATACTGCATTTCTGTATTTTTGTTTGTATTGTAAAAAGTCACATAATAAACAATGTTGTGATGTAACATGCTTGCTGTGTCAAATTTTAAAGGAGTCAAACAGCCAAGTACTCCTCTGGGAAACGTCTGAACTTCCTCTCCTCTGGACTTGATCGACCTGTGTCTTTGATTTGCCGAAGGAATTAGTTTAAGGTATAGAAAATGCCTGTGCATTATGGAATTGTTAGAAAATCCCGTTTCGGTGGCTGTGCTCCGAATGGGCAAAACAAGGGTCTGTGTGGCTTGCCCAGAAGAGGGCACCGAGCGCCGTGCTGTGTCCCGCTGGCTCCCTGTCGGTAGTCACGCCGTTCCCACTGTGTCTTGGGCCTTCTGCAAGCGTCTGTGTCATATCCAGTGAGGTGGTTGTGTAACAACACGTTTGCAGTTTTTTGGGGTACTTCTCTTAGGCTCGTTGACAAGGGTGGGGTTTTTTGTTTGCCTTTGGTTTTAGTTAGTTGTGCCTGTTCTAATCAGTGTAATAGCCAGGAACTTGATATTTAAAATACAGCCTATAAATTGTTAAAAAATTGATGGGGACTTTTTATGTTTGTCTTTGCCTGTAAAACAATGAAGAATGTCTCCTTTTTTGCAGATGTCCCTTGTATTACCCCTGCTATGACTCTGTTTCTGTTAATTTTTCTTTTGCATGAGTTATGCTTATCAGAAATATCCTTTATTCAGCTAGCTTCCCAAAGAAATGAAGACATTTTCAGTAGTCTGTATAAAGGCCTCCTTATAACTAATCTCAAATATACTGCCTATCTTTCTTCAGTGAAAACACTGATTATCAGTGAGTTGACATAGCTTTCCCTTTCAAGTAAACAGAAATGCAAAATCTCATCTTTCAATACATCATGGAGGATATACACTGCCTGTATCTGCCCTTGACCCCCTCAGGTTTCAGTTTAAGTCAATAAATTGAATCATGTAAAAAACAGGCAAGAGTTACCATCTAGGCCAGAAACTGCAGATTCTGTATTGCTTTTAGGACTCCTCAAAACTCAGGATACTGTGGATATGCTTAGTGCTTTAGCATTCCCATTTGCTCTGAAATAGGGATTGTATTTATCAGAAAACTTGCTTTAATCATTCTTGTCTTTCTCTCCACTCCCATTATCTGTCCTCTCACACAGACACACTTGGGACAATGAGAAACTAGTATAAGTTCTTGTTAGATCTTTTGTGTGAGGGCACATAGATACTCTGTAACAGCATTTGTATTTGAATGAAAATTTAGAGCATATAGAAACCAAGTGTTGTGGGTTCTCTTCTGAAATGGAGCATTGTCCTTTTGGGAAGACTTTTGTCACCTCTTAATCTGTTTCTTAAATCTTTGGCTTTTTATGTAAGTTTGGGCCACACCAGAAGAGTAGAAGTTTGCCAAAAATTAGAATTCTTTGTTGGACTTTCTGTACCCTGTAGTTGTAGGGTTTTTTTAATTTAAAAAAAAAAAAAAGAGAATAGGAGATGTGAACCGGTGCAGCTTGCAATATAGTAGCTGTGTAGCCAATAAAGTCTATAAACTGAAGAGGTACTATGATACAGCCCAGGATTTTTTTCTTCCACTGAATAAATCATAGTTTGAATGTGTTATTTCTGTAAATTCAAAACTCATTTTACTTGGTAATAAATAGGTACTTAAATTTCCCTTTATTGGTGTCACAACTTAACATGCAGCAGAGGTTTTGTGGTGTCTGCTAAGTCGGTCAGAAACCTGTTGCATCCAGATCTCACAGGACAGCTCTAGACTTGTCTCTTGTTTCCCTTACAGTATGCTGTGCAACATTACCTGCTCTACTGAGGCACAAAACAAGAGGTGTTCAATAGCTGTTCTGTACATCTGCTGCATGTTTCTGTAACAGGAGGTGTTAGATAATCGTAACTCTAACAGCTAAGTAGCTGTTGCATAACTGTAATATAGTCCAGTCTTCAGGAGGTCATGAGGCTGGAACTTCTGCTTCTCTGTTTTAGAATGAAGATCTCCATTCCGCTTAGTGTGTTCTGTCGGAGAGGTAGTGAGGAAGGGAAGATAATCTTGGTCTTGTCAAGCGTGGCACTGCAAACAGCCCTGCTGAATGTGCAACCACACTAGCCCATATGTTTATATGGGGGTGTGGGTGTATTTACTTTTATATATAGATATGAAAATGCATCTATATTTTTATATAAAAATGTGAATAAAGACTGCAAACCTGGGACTTCCTTCTGATATAAAATACATTCCTGTATTGGGTTGCTTATCTGGCTGACCACAGTTCAGGCTCAGTATCCAAAGTATCTGGATGGTGATGTTGCTGCCTTTGGCATGAAATATGAAGTGCCAAGTTTCGGTGGAGTGGTGATGTAGTTCTTTTCACTGTGGTTTTCCCATTTGGTAGTCAGGGACCAGCTGATGCCCCTTTTGACTCCTCAAAAGGCCACATGTTGGACCTCTTGAGTTCAGGTGACCTTGTATCACTAGAGTACTCCTTGTGGTCAGGCTGCTCAAGCAATACCAAAACCATTCCTCAGTTTGGCACCCCAGGGAATGAGGCAATCTACATTTCCCTTTCATAATTTCCAGAGTAAGCATAAAGAGATTCTTAATTGTTTGAGGATTGGTTTTCTCTTCACTGATTAAAGAAACTCCTCAATCTGATTTAAATATTAATGGCTTGAAATATTAATGCTTTTAAAGGTTTCAATACAAATAAATCAATATGGAAATCAAGAATTGGGCTGGATTACCAGTTCATGCTTTGGAAAGAAGCAGAAAGTGTAGCTGAACTTGTAGAGCAAATCAGTATACTAAAGGTTCATCTTCCTATTTGTGCAGCATTGTCAAGCTTCGTTTGCCTTTGGGTAGCGAGGGCAGGCTGTGTCAGGTGCCCGAAGTAAGGATATGCTTTTCCCCGAGGGCTCGCTGCTGAGGTTGCTTTTGCATACAGTTCTTGGGTTTCCTGCCAGCTCAACCTTAATGTTTCTAAGCCTCCCTTAATGCAGTTTACGTTTCTCCACTGCCAACATCGTGGTTTTCTGACCTTATGCTGTTTAAGGCTCAGCAAAGGCAGTTATTCCCTTCTCCACAGCCCATGCCTGCTTCATCCCACGTTCTGCTGAGTATCCTGTTCTGCCAGGTGGCTGGTGGGTTTGGTGGCCAGCCATTGTGCTAGCTTGCCCCTGAGCCCAGGATCTGCTGTGGTGCTCTTTCTGGAAGGAGCTGCCTGTACCAGCACCATCAGGAATGGAGCAGGTCTGAAGCTCTGCGCTGTGGTGTGGTTTTGCCCACCCCTGCCTTCCTGTTGCCACTTGGCTACTTCTCCCTAGAACTACTCAGCTGTTGCTCTTGGCAGCTCCTTTGCTTCTAACTAGTCACAAATGTTCATCTTTAGAAATGTGCGCTATATCCTGGTAAAAAAGGGCAGAGGTCTTCAGAAGAATGGGATTCTTCCCCTACACCTGGCTCTAACCACCTGCTGATGCCAGAAAAAAGCCCTGTTCCTGTCATCTTGGTTCTTTGATACTGGCCATTGGCCATCTTTGGCTACAGACAGCAGTGAGGAAACACCATGAACAGAAGGTCTTTCCCTTCCTGTGGTCACCAGGATATGCAGCTGAGTGACTGGAGTGTTTGATCTGTTTATCAGGTACCACGGTGGGCTGGGGCATTCCCAGGTGAGCAAGGGGATGCAGGAGGGCACCTGCGACTGTGGGTGGGGGCCCAGCAGCTGCAACGGGGACCTGCACATGGGCTGGGATGGCAGGTAGTGCTGCTGCAGGTGCAAATAGCCCCTGTGTTCCAGCGAGCTTTTAGAAGTGAATGACTGAGGGAACGGATTTTTGAGCAATATAATGAGAAGAAACTGCTGACTGACATAAGAAAGTAAGTAGAAGTTTTTATGCATTCCCCTCATGATTGGGAAGGCAGCTCTGGTTCTTTCTCTAATATATCACCTCTGCACTGTCATCCAGAGAGGTCTCCGAGGCAGCCGAGATGCTTGCTTTGTGTAGCCAGAGCAATTTTTTAATGAAGGTGATCATCTTTCAGCTTGCCCTGGGACAGCTAGACCACATAAGTCAAGATAAAACTTGCGGTTTTGCTTTATTAAAGGGATATTATTCCTCTGGCTTCTCTGATACCCCCCTCTTAGTCTGCTAGCAATAATCTTCATGGAAGCCAATGAAAGCAAATGGAAAAAGCAGTCATGTCGCAATGACCAAGGCAGATTTTTGTAGTTTCTCAAGATTACTGAGAGTCAAGGAGTCCCTTTTTTGCTCTCAAGACTTCTCACTTAGATACCTTGAGAATAATTTGTTCCTCTCCTTTGGGAGCTGCTGAATCACTTCTCCCTAAACTTGACTTATCCATATGGTTCTCACAAGGCAAGTGCGATGGTGAAGTTTTGAAATCTTTGCTGATTTGAATTTCACTTATGCCCGAGGAGAGGTTGTTAAAATTCAGAAACAATATAATATTGCCCTCTTCTTCCCAGCAAAAGCTGCTGTGGTCTGTGGGCTTTAGCAAAGGTTAATTGGAGCAGTGTGAGACCACCAGCACACCACTGGTTCCCCATGAAGAGGAAGGCTTTACTTTGTACGTGCCAGGTCTGAGAATTGTGCTGACAGCATTCAGGCTTTCACCTGGCTAGTGAAGGCCTCTAAGAACTTGGGAAAGTCACCTTAATTGTAGTTTTCTTTAGTTTTCCATCTGGAAAATAAATTCTGGTCTCCCCACAGAAGAAAAAATATCTTTCTTCCAGCGGATGGAGGCAGAGGTATGAGTCTTGGCAAAATGGATGAAAAGGGTTTGGCCAGCTTCGGTGGCTGAGTGTTCTGCTACCTGGTGCAGTGTGAGCTCCTCGCCTTCCCTTTCTGGGGCTGCTCTGGTGGTTTTAGACCCTGCGTGGAGCTGATTGAAATCCCAGAATACTAACCAAGAAGGGAAATAAGTAGCAGGGTACTTTCATCCTGTCCAGAGACCTTGCAGAAAGTAGGTTCAGATCGACTCAGTGGGATTCCCAAGACTTTGCATCTCCATTCCTGTGCACCAAACCCTGGTGGGCTTTCTCCCTGGGCCCCAGGGATGGATGTGCTGCCCCTTCCTGGCCACAGCACTGATCTGGTGGCTCAGCCCTGAACCCAGCTCTATCCTGTCAACCCCTCCCCAGCATCACCACTGTGTCTGCAGCTGAGGCTCTCTTCCAGATGGTTGTAATTAATAGATCTTTCCCCAGAGGCATTTCACTAGGGGGAATAGCAGCCCAATGCTGCTGCTTCATCAGCTCTGCCTGCAGAGCAACCCCAGCTAGTTTTACTTCATTTCTCTCTGACTGCCAAGCCACTGTCTCATAGAAAACACAGGCCTTTTTATTTAATCCTGTACAAAGAGTGTATGCTCTAATCCTTGATACTACAATCTAATTCTTTGAATTGCAAATAAGGGTAGTTCAACACCTGTTCCTAGTGTGTTCAGGCTATGCACTTTTTACAGATGTTTAAAAATAATTTTAAAAGTCCCCTCTGTCTTGAATTTGCTTTTGGGTGTCCAAGATTTGACTGGCCATGATCCTCATCGTCCCCAAAGATTTGCACCTTGTACTAAGAGGCACCAGAGAAGAAGTGGTAGCTGAGTACCTACCCGGGCTCCTCTGAAGGCTTTGCAGGGGATGTTTGCTTGCTGTGGTAGCCCACCTGATTTGCAAACCTTATTATAGTGAAGAAACTGCAGAGAGGGAGTGTTTCACGGTCATTGTTTGCCAGCAGTACAGTGGAAGAGGAGCCGCTGACACCTGAGTTACAGGCACAAAAACCAGCTGTTAGTCCCTGGAACATGCAGTACTACCCCTCTCTAGCCACCCCCTCCTCCCCTCACCCCGGCTTCTTGGGCTATAAAACAATTCAAACCCCAGAAATGATCCAAACACTGGGGAACTAATGTCTGCCCTATTTAAGCAGCAGGTGGCAACATCCTCTGCCTGATGCAATTCAATTTACAGTTTCATGAAGGTTTTTTTTTTTTTCCTTCTCTTGGAGCAGGAGAAACCTCAGGCTCTGTTTGCAACCTCTCCCTTTCTCAGGAGCACCTTGCCAGTGCCTCCAAAGGAAAGTCTTCAGAAGCGCAGTGGGGAAGCATCTTGAATTTAGTGCTATGGTTCCTGTTTAGAGAAGATGGTTTTTATCCCATTTGGTCAAATGGCTTTCACTGAGCATAAGCTGAAGTGAGTGGATGGTGTGTGAGGACATGAGGGAATGCCTTCACGTGTACTGACAAATGTTTTCCCTACATTCTGGCTTTAGTAGGTTTGGGGAAGATGCAGGAAAAAAGCTTTCCCTGAATACCAGGATGTGGATGGGTGTGCATTTTAATGGCTTCTCAAATGGGCAATTTAGAAAAACATCTCCACTTTCCCATTCCCAGCATTTCCCTGCAGGGCAGCTTGGTGACCTCCAGGGCTTTCCTCCTCCTCATCCTGCCCTTGTTTCCTCAGTCTCCTGCTTGCCTTCCCCATGTCTGTGCCCTGCTCCACCAGCCCTGGCCTCTCCTGCTCCTACAGTGACTGATGTGTCTATGGGAAAAGACCCCCCAGAGCTGCCTCCTCCCCACCCATCCTGTTCTTCTCCACCTCCCCATTGTCCCCTCCTGCCATTCACCTCATCTCTCTTCTTCCCCCTGTGCCTGCAAAAGCTCCTTGTACCAAGGTTTTTATTGATCTGGTGAGCAAGGGGATAATGAGGCAAAGCCACTCGGTAATTGCCGTGCTGCATGAGCAGCGTTCAGCCCTCGTGCACTCCTGTTCATGGCAGTTCCTCATGTGCTCCAGCTCTCCGCCTGCCTTCTCCAGCTGTTGGGCACAGGGACTGCTCAGCTGTCCCATCTGAGACTGCTCTGGCCTGCAGGGAGAGGTGTCCCAATGCTGAGATGGGTTGTAGCAGAGCTGTAGTCCCATGTGTTTGGGATGCATCAGATCGCAAGCTGGGTATTCATCCTGAGTGAATTTTAAAAGCATCGCTCTGTGTGCCTTGCTTGTGTTGCCGTTAATGGTGCATTGAGTTTCTGGTTTAAAGGATGTTGCAGCTGCTGTTCTTCTTTCTGTTTCCCACCACTAAATCTCAGCATCCTCCTGAAGTCTTGTGTGCCGTCTCTGCAAGCAAAACACTTTAAATATAAATTCAAACTTTACCTTGAAACATCCTGGCACCCCACTGTTGTCACAGCAGTTAGACCTAGCACCAGACATGGCTCTCCGGCTTTACTGCCATCCTTGGGACCACAAACCCATAGCTAGTCTGCAGCTGATAACTCAGGTGTCTTTTAACCTCAGGAAAAGCTGCTGCAAACTCATTGAGCCACTTCACTGTTTGTTTGTGTGCTTCATCCACTGCATTGCTCAGCCTCAGCCTGGTGGGATAGGGAAGGACATCTGGGACTAATCCCAAAAGGGAAAAGGCTAAAGCAAATTTTTAAATGGAAGCTGCTTGAAGAAGCCTAAAATTACAGCACTCCTGGCATAGGAGGGTAGATGTAAAGGGCCCAGTGTCCAGAGTGGTTTAATGCTATGATTACTAATTAATCAAAGAGAATGCTAGTTGCATTCTTTTATGTGCTGCCTTCTTCATCTTACACCTGGTCTTCTGAGATCTCTACTGTCCAGCTCTTCCATGCCTCTGGCTAGCAAAACCAAAACAGTTGTGGGTATGAAGCATGAGGCAGCTGGTGATGTCCAAAAATGCAGTGATTTTAAACAAACAAAAACCCAACCCCAAACCCCTGACTAAATTGCCGTCTGACTGTACTGCAATTCTGTCTGGAACTTCCACATTTCAAATCTGTGAGTAGCTGCTTATGGTGAAGAAGATGAGCTGCTGTGTGGAATGGTGCAAAACCTACATAGTGAGGTTGAGGTCTAAAAAACAAAAAAAATATTCTGTAAAAAATACATTCTGTAAAGCCATCTAGTTTGGGTCATTGATGGATAATGTTGAGGGCCAGAGGTAAGGTTACATTGTTTTAAACACAGAAGAACTAACGAAATAAGGGAACCTATTATGGAGAAAAGTAGCCAGAAAATTAAGTCAGATCAAAAGGTTTTGGTACAACAAAAGATCATCTCTGTAGCTGTGCAGACAGTAAATGCTAGCCCAGAAATTCCTGGAAATTGTGGAAGAGACACACGTGACACTGATTTAAGATACTAAAATATTTCTGTCCGTAAAGACAGATGGTCAGCAGTAGATGCCTGAAAGCCTGGGGGATTTCGTTTCATATGGATGAGGAGGCCAGTTTATTAAGTCACAAAGTGGTGTTCGTTATGGGAATTGGCAATAAGCATGGTTCCACTTTCTATTTCATCTTCTGCTCTTGTCACGGTTGTTGTTCTGGCATGTGATTCATATTACTCCTTGATCAGTTTTCCATTAGCCTCAAACTCTTCCTTTTAAAATCTGCTCTTACTGTTAACATTGTTTTCCTAAATACCAGGTTTATGTGTCTTCCCATCTTTCTATCTACAAGGACAATCCCCACCCATGTGAAGCTATAGAAATGCGGTTGCATGGAGAAAACATGCAAACAAACCGTCCCATTTACTTAGAAATTCAATTTTCCATGACCAGAAAAGGCGTGAGCTTAACATCTGCTCCTTCCTACTTGATGATTGCAGTTCCTCTTCCCGCACCAGAATTTGTAATCCATAGTCCTGGCTGGATGTGGTGGTCCCATTTGGTGGGAGTCTGGAGGAACTGGATCAAGTCTAGGCTTACGGCAGAGATTGTGACCCCTGCACATCCGCCCGAGCAGCTGGGCTGCACCTGCACCCGAGGGCACGGAGAGGCCTGGCCGCTGTCTTTGCAAAACCGCTGTCTGTCACCTTTGGAAGGTCCTGGAGATCAGGGGAGGTCCCAGTGACTGGAAAAAGGCAAATGGCACACCTGGCTTCAGAAAATGCTGAGAGGATCCTTATGCAATTCAGCAAGGACAAGTGCCAAGTGCAGCACGTGGGAAGGGTTAACCCCTGACAGTGATCCTGGGGAGAGGCTGGCTGGGGAGCAGCTCTTTGGGAAAGGCCTGGGGGTGGTGGGGCAGGAGCTGAGCATGAGCCCCCAGTGTGCCCTGGCAGCGATGGAGACCAGCAGCATCCCACCCCAGTGGGCAGGAGCATGGCCCGTACATTGAGGGAAGGGGTTATCTCACTCTACTCAGCACTCATTAGACCACGTGTGGATACTGTGTGCCCCCCAGTACCTGATGGATGTCAGTGAACTGCAGTGAGTTCAGGGGAGGCCACAGGGTGGCCGTGCAGGTGCCCAGGGGGCTGTGCTGGCTCCGTCCCTGGAGGTTTTGCAGCCCAGCTGGATACAGCCTGAGCACCCTGCTCTGAGCTCTGAGCGGGAGGTCAGACAAGAGACACCCCCACAGTCCCTTCCCACCTGAATTGTTTTGTGTCCTTTGGGGGGCTCCAGTGGCAGTGGAAAGGACAAAACCCTGAACTAAAGTGGTCTGAAATCCACAGCCATGTGGAGCATCCCAGACTGGTGAGAGCATCATGAAATGCCAAGTAGGGGCCACCTGAGAGTGTTGCTGCTGCCCCTGTGTGCCCTTAAAAGAAATAAAAACCACACAGAAAATTTAATTGCCTTATAAAGGTATCTTGTGACTCAGAAACAAGGATTTTTAATGCTGCTTGAAGTGCTAGTTGAGACCAGTCTCCAAAACAGCAAGTTGTTCTGTATGTCTTTGTTTACACGAGCTTATGTAGAAATACCATGTGCCTATACGTGGGATATAAGAGCAGGCCCTGGTTTTGCATGGTGGACGGGAATGTGCCTCAGCAGCTGCTGTCCCTGCTGGCCCTGGCCTCATCCTGTGACTGAGCCAGGTTTCCTGAGCTCCTTGGGTAGCTCTCAGCCTTTTCAGATAATTGCCTCATTACTGGCAGCTCCTCCCGGTTTCCTGGGGGAGGTTTGCTCACGTTTGCTGCTGCGATTCCTCCCACACCACCACGATGCCTTGCAGGTGACCAACCCAGCAGCCACCCCTGGGGAGGGCAATGCCCTCTGGGGAGGCTGGGAGAGGAGCATGGGATGGGTGACTGCAGGCTCCCTCCTCTCCAGGCCCCCGGAGCAGCCCCTGAGTCCCTTGGGTGGAGGGAGAGCACAGATGTTTGGACCCACCAGCATCCACGAGCCGCATCTCGGGGTATTTACATCACAGTGTCTGAGTAGCGCTTGTGCCTAATCCCTGTGGAAAGGCAGCTATGTTGCCAGATGTTACAACTCCACTGATCTAATTCAGGATCTAGGGGCTGGCACCTGCATCTCTGCTCTCCTGGAGCACCAGCTGCCGGAGGCAGGAGCATCCACCTCACTTTCGGGACCCTGCAGAGCACCTTATCTCCAGGCACTGCTGTGCTGGTTGTGTCTGCACGGGGCAGCAGTGCCCAAATTTGCAGCCGGCAGCATTCCACCTCAGGTGTCAGCTGTGCTCTGGCCCCAGCTGAGAGCTGGAAGATGGGCACACAACTTTGTTTTCAATGTGTTGAGCTGATTTACTGCACACTGTGAAGGGACAGCGTGCTGGGTTTTCATTGAGGGCTGCATTCCCAGAGGAGGGATTTCTGTCAGGGATATTAACTCCCTGCTGGTTCAAGCTGAGTGCCTCAAGTGGCTCTCACTGGTGTCTTAAAAACAGAGATAACCTTATAAATATGTCCTGAAGGTTGAAAAGGTCTTTGCTCTCTAGCAAAATATGTTGTTTCCCACACGCCAAGCACCATCCTTCCTACCACGGCCTTGCCAGCATTTGGCTTTGTCCAAAGGAGAGTCAGGAGGTTGCATCCTTTTCCTCAGATGACCATCGCTTTGTCAGAGTTTGGGCTCATTGAAACCCCAGGAGATTTCACACACCTTGAATTTATTTTGATGCCTCCTAAGAAAGTTAATGAGTTATGTGGCACCCACAGAGGAGTAGGTATGCAGTTGGACCTTCCGACCTGGGCTACTTCCAGATGGCAAGAGTTGATGAATAAGCTGTGCCTAAAGCACTACCTGCCTTCACTGCCTGCACTGCATCTGGGATCAGCTCAAGCTCCGAGCGCCGCCAGGGACGGGGTGGTGTGGGATCTCAGGGAAAATGTCACTGGCACCGAAGGGGCAGAAGTGCCAGTGACTTTCAGGTTGCTCCGGACTTTCAGATGTCTCCTCTGACTCTGAGCTGAACCAACGCCTGGAAATTAAGTCTTCTGTCACATGCAAAATCACCTGTTAAGTGAAAAGCTAAAGGCTCTGCTTGCTCTTGACTCTTATATGACAGCAATTTATTTAATTTTCCCAGGAGGAAAGGAGTGGACTATTGCCTTGGCCTAATCCCAGTCTCAATGATGTCTCTTCTGCCTGTGTGGGGAGTCAGCTGAAGGTATTTTTTCTTTCTGTACGGAGGCAGGGTACTGCTGCCACATGTCTCACTCTGTTTCAATTGCCCCCTTTTCCGTGTTACTAGAGCAAGTTACTTCTGAACAGATTTTCCAGGTTCAGAAATGCCAGTGGGTTTTCACCAAAGTGTGATTTTCACCAAAGGCTTGGCCACATTGGGTCATGGATTGTCATGGGAAGGTGTAGCAGCTTCCACAAGCACCCACCTGCCTCTTCCAGGCATGCAAATCCTTGCTCTCCCCTGAATATTGATGTCGGCATGCCAGGGATGCCTGGGGAGATTTTTCTGCATGAAAACCAACTCAGAAGAGAAAAATGCATGTGAGGGCCCCAGTGGCTGTCTGGGAGGGATCAGTCCTGCAGCAACCCCCCCAAGGCATTGTTTTCTCTGTCACCCAAGGGAGGGCAGCAGCATGGGGATGGGGAGGCTGGGTTTGGAGTGCTGAATGCAGCCAGAACTCCATCCCCTTGCCTCTCATTTGCTGCTTTTTTAGCTAGCTCTGCATCTGGCTGGGTCCTCAAGAGCCCAGCTCTGGGTGTGGGGGCTCAGGCCTGCATGGGAAAGGACTCTGCACAGCAGAAGAGCTGTGGCCAGTCTTCACATATTGTTTATCTGAAAAAAAACCACAATGATTTTGCATTGTTTTTGTCCTCAATCTACATTTGCTGTCCCTCCTAATCTTCTCTGCTGTTGTTTACAGAAGCACTGGGTCGGGGGGACGGATTTCAAGAACCCAGCTGCGGCTCTGACCCTGAAGACTAAACCTCGTGGAGAAATGCTGTGGTTGGTTCAGCCACCGGGTCCCTGGGCGTAGGGAGCTGGAAATTGCCAACCCAGGTGGTGAGCCCGGCTGCTGTTCCCAGCCCACAGCAGCCTCCGGTGACCGGCTCAGGCTGTGGAGGCACCAGCTATCCTGCCTGGAATGCTGAGGGAGGAAGGTAAAAATACCTCCTCAGTCACACACTTGTGAGATTCTTGGATAGAAGATGCTAAAAACGGCAGGGCTGTTTTGGACAGGTCGGGTTTCTTGGCAATGCTGTCAGCAATCAGTCTTCCTCCTGGCTTTTCACTGGCATAGAGGTGTGGGGTTAGGGCTGGGGAAAAGCAGTGCTACCCTGGGGCTGCGTACAGGGACCTGCACTGGGAGATGTGCCTTTTTCCAGCTTTTTTGCTGCCTTAACATATCCTGTCAGGAGATCTTCATGGCCAAAAAGGGTGCCCTGAAATCATGAGGCTGGCTGGGAGCAGAGCAGAGGCAGGGCTGGACCAGCCCCAGCTGGTCTAACACACCAATGTTTTATATGAGAAAGGGCATTTTAATGGTTAGGAATGGTCTGAACAGACTCATCCCATGCATATAATGAAAGGCAACTTCCAAGGAAATAATATAGTGGGGAAAAAGCTGCGTTTTTTCCCCATGGGGTGGGGGAGGTGGGGGAGTCTCTGCCCTCCCAGAGCTGCTGGTACTTTGCACTTTCCTGGAGCAGCACATCAATTTGGGACACCCCCCAGGAGATGACCGGGGTGAGGGGTAGCTTGCTCTGCCTGGGAAGAAAGATGCCTAGCAAACTCAGAGGCTGAGCATCTCTAGGATGTTCCCTAAAACAAGTAAAAATGAGGGATGCTATGCCCATTACAGGCAAATCCAGAGTAAAAGTTTGGGAAAATCTTTTACATGAGAAACTGAGAGCGCTGTGGGGTTTCCTTCCTGGTGTATAAATAGTCTTTCGTAAACAACGAGCTTCATCCATGTTGATTTCAGTTGTAACTACTTTCCCACATTACTAAAATGAAGATGGCAGTAGAAGGAAAGCCAGCTTCTGAAAAATACGGGGTAAGAGCAGGCAGAAAGACTTGCGTGATCCCACTCCGATGAGTTGCAGGAGCTGTCCTGCAGCCCCCGTCCCCCGACGCAGCTCCTCGGCTCCCCTGTGCGGGGGGACCTGTGGGAGCCCGGCTGTGGGCAGCGCCTGCAGGCAGCTGCCCTCAGGCCCGGGGCTGGATGTGGTGGGGAGGCTGGGTGCCTGCGTTGAGTCAGATGAGTCCTGTAAATAGAGCAGAAACCCCGGTGTGGCCTTGGCTTCGCTTAACCCTGGCTTCCTGCAAATGCTTCCTCCAGCTGCTCAGAGCCCCGCAGTAGCCATGTTCCTCCCCAGCATAAACACAAACAGATTTGGTAGGTGCTTGGCCAAATAAGCACTGAAGCAGTTGGGCTGTGCTGAGAGCCCAGAGGCTTGGCCATCGGCAAGAGGCGTTGCCTCTCACCAGTGCTGCCCAAAACCAGTAATGGCTGTTGAGCCCCTGCCCAGTGATACTGGTGCATCTTCTGTGGTCACTTCCCCAAGCCCAACAGGGAGCACAGAGCAATGAGAAGCACTGGGAGGCTGATTTCTTAGTAGTCAGCTTCTTGTTAACTCCTGGAAGAGGAGCTTGGCCCCTTCCCCAGCTGGGAAAAGCAGCAGAGCTGCAGCCAAGGAAACAACACAATGAACGCTGTGTCCTTGGCAGCTCTGAATTTTGAGTTACTACCTTAGGGAGGCATCAGTCTGTGAAAAACGCCTTTGAAATGCAGTCGTCAGATAACCATCAGGTGAAGCAAAACATAGCTTGGGTCACCTGCTTTGGGGTTAAGTGCCAGGGCTGCTCACCACCGCTGACCCTCACCCAGCAAGTGTGCATCTCCCCTTCAGTGAGCTGGTGGTGTAGCCAGTGCTGCTGCATGGTGCTTGGCTCCCATCAGTGCTGCCGCTCTCTGCCTCCACCACCTCCTTATGAGCTGAGCTGGTGGCTCTGCACACAGGGAAAAAAGTCTATTCTCACAGCTGAGGTAGCCAAGATACCCATAACGGGGCAAGGGGGAGACAGCACCCCAACCCCCTCTACGCTCAGATGTGAGGTCTCTCACCAGCACTTGCACGTGTTATCTTAGCTAATGTGTAAGGACAGGGGAAGCCAAGTAACTTTAAAAATATCTATCTACATGCCATGCAACGTCAGCTCACTGCTCTCCGGGAACAGCTGCTGCAGAAAGCCGTCCATCCCAGAGAGCCTCTTGCACAGCGCAGGCATGAGCCCGATGGATGGGAAATCACAGGAAAGACCAGCACCCTCCCCATTTAATTTTAGCAGCAGCCAGTGATGTTTACGGGAATTTCTTCTTCTTCCTCTGTGTTCCTGTTGACTTCCTTCTTGGTGATGTTATGGCTTCGGTCAGTGTGACCTGCAGGCAGATAAAAAGCAATGAATAAGCCCTTGCATTGCCACAGGGAGGAGCAGGACGAGGGGCTCTGGCATGGTTACTGATGTGGGTTGCTTCCATCTTCTGGGTGCCCACACTTAGCCTGAAGGGCTTAATCCTCAGTGAGGCTGATCGCAGCTTTCTTCAAATCAGACCTTGCTAAGAGTTCAAATTATCCCCCTGAAACTGTCAATGTCCCCAAATCTCCATTCCCACCTGTCTGTGAGGGGCAGTGAGCCAAAGTGAGTGTGGGCTGCAGGAGCTGCTCGCACGCTGGCCCTCAGTCACCTGTGGCAGGCGGCAGCAGGGGAGGCTCTGTGAGGATGCTCTCTCTAGGCACAAGTGGAAAAGCAATCATAATTTTCCGATGTGTTAGGCCCTGCTGGGAGGTTATCATGCTGCTCCAGACCATGCATCTTCATTGCTGTTTAATAGCACAACCTGTTTAATTAACCCACCTGCTCAGCAGTGGGGAAGGGATGGCATTCCTAAGCCTTGTACATCACCTTTCCCAATCTGAGCAGGGCAGGGGCTCTGCAAAGCCTTCAAGACATGAGAGCTGGCAGGGAGCACACCAGGCAGCATCCTGCTCTCTGTCCCATGGCAGGATTATGCTCCTGCTCTCCCTTCACCAGCAGGCAATAGCAAGCTTTACCTTCCCCCCCCCCCCCCCCCAGCCCCCTGCTTTTCCTCTCTATTCTCTTTCTGGAGGAGCCTTGCCCCATTAGAAAACCTCCATACACCCATCCCTGGCATGACAGGGCATTTGAGCATCTCCTCAGGGCCAGAGGGCATGAACTCCTCAGCAGGGACACAGCAGAGGGGACCCACAGCTGCTCCTCCCCTACCCCCAGGGTTGGCTGGGGCACGTATGGGGTCTGGGGTAACCACTGCATGCAGGCAGGGTGAGGAGGGCAGCACAGCAGCCCTGGTCCCAGCCCAGCATGCAGATGTCTCTGCACAGTGCCAGTTATGATTTGCCATTACATCTATCTGATTTTACTGATCAGGTAATAAAGGCTAACCTTGCCTCCTGCTGGGCTTTGCTCCAGGTGTTGCAGAGGGGATGGGCAGAGTTACATCAAGGAGAAATCCCATCCCATCCCATCCCATCCCCCTGAGGCTAGGGTGCTCCCCTGCTACTTTCTGTTTTAGGGCATCCGCTCCTGGCACAGAGATCCCAGCACCTTTCTGGGGTGATAATTGTGAATTACTGTTGACCTCCATCAGCTGGGACTTAATCCCTAGCAACTGCCAGTTGTGGGGTCAGGTTATATAGGGACCTGAAGGCCTTCACTCAGGTGGGAGGGAGTGTTGGAAGTTGTTTTAGTGCTGTGGGCAAGTTTTCAGTCTGCTCAGCATGCTGTTGTGCTGGGTACATCAGAAGAGATGTTTCAACATCCAAGAGCAAAGATAGCAGGTATGTCATGCTGCAGCAAGTGGGGGTGGGGAAGAAAAGGAGGGTTTGGGGCCAAAAGTAATGTTTCCCATGTTTATTCCCTATAGATTAAACCCTAAAAATTTAGATGTTTATGTTCCTGCTTTAAGTGCTTCTTTATGCAAGATTTGGGATCTAAGGTGTTGTGTTAAAGCTCCTTATGTGGTGTGTTTTACCCCCTAAATATGCTTGGGGGCTGTTATCCCTGCAATGGAAACCAAAGCACAAGCAGATTATGGGGTTTGGTGGTAAAATGAAGAAGTGAGGTCTAAGGTTTTAAATCCCCCCTGCTGTGGAGCAGCTGGTATGCAGCTCCATGCCTGGCCCACGTGGAGCAAAAGGGTTTGTCTGGGCAGCCATTGGAAGGGAGGCACGAAGGGTGTGATGGAGTGCTCTGTGGCTTGCCAGGAAACCATTTCAGACAGATGTAAAGAGTAACAATTTTCTGCCTGTGAGAGGGCCTGAAAAGAATTGTTCAGAAAACAGGTTTTGGGGATGGATGGGAGGTTTCTTCATGTGCCAAACCACCTGTAGGAACTCAGCATGGTTGAAGGAGTGTTTGAAGAGGGTTTGGCAGCACTCCTGAGAGAAGGGTGTGCGAGAAGCTGCATACCTGAATGCATAGTTCTGTGCAGCTGAACTCTGGAAGCCATGAGTTCATCTGCTCTGATGACCTGGCCCAGAAGGTTCATGTGGCTGTGCAAACTCCTGGTGGCTTTCTGTCCTCTGGAGGCTTCTTTTTTCCCCATAGTAAACCAGTAAAAGAACAGCTTCTAGCATAGTTGATTGAATGGCAAAGGGTGAGTGAGGGGTCCTGGGTGGGATTTTGGAGTGAAAGTAATCTGTGGTCACTGTCTCCTATCTTTGGATAGATTGTATGGGGAAGGCATGGTCCTGTCTTCATGCTATGAATTACATGACACTTGTGGAAATCATGGGGTATGCCTGCAGTGTTCAGCACAAGAGATCCTCTTACCAGTTTGAGCCTTTGGACACAAGCAGTTGTGTTGGTGTTGACAGCTGTGTCCCTTCGGTTGTTGAAGTTTTCATTCACCAAGCTTGTGTACAGGTCCTAGACGCTGGTTTTGGGTGATGGTTTTAAACTGCTTTTGGAATAGCAGCAACTACCAACTGCTTCTGGTATTGTGGAGAGTGAAACCCTCCCCCTGACCCTTGCCCACCCTTGAAGGAGTGAAAAGGGAGCAGCAGTTTGTCTGTTATTCAAACATTGCAATGGAAAATCTCACTGTTGTGGTAGGTGATGCTCGTGTGCCTGCCCCACTCACTGGGGGACAAGGGCACATAAGAATTGTTTTGGTGGGAGATGCTGACCAGATTACTCCATTTCCTTAAAGTGGTTTGGGATGTGGGAAATTGCTACTGATTTGAGGACAAGGCACTTTGAAAGCCCCTGTGCCGAGGTGAGTCACCTCCTGACTTCGCGGGTGATGAAATGGGCTGCCCTCGAGCCTGCCCGGGGAGGCTGTGATCAAACATTGCCTCACCCGCCATGCCCAGGGGACCTCTGCTGTCCCCTTCCTTCCCTACAAACAAGTGTAGGGCTCCAGGTGACCTTGCATGTTTTCTTACAATATTTCTTGCAATACTAGCAAAACAAGCCCCGCATGCCAAAAGTCTTGTTTGGGCAAGAACCAGAGTCTTTGCCCATCTGCCCTGCTCATTGGCTCCTGGCATCTTGTCACCTTTCTTACAAGCGAGCTGCACAGACTTGTTTTTCAGAAAAAAATTGGCATTTTGTAATTTTTTTGGCAAGTGAGACAAGTTCTTTGCAGTTGTCTGAACTTTGCTTTTGCTTAAGCAATTTACAGCCATGTCCCTCAGAGGGGTCATTTGCCCAAACCTGAATAGCTGTGGGATTGGAGAATAGCCATCATCTTCTCTGCTCTTGCCTCCACCCAGGTATTGGCTAGCCGTGGGTGATGCGAGATGAGCTTAGCTTCACCCTGTTTGCTTAACGAGTCAATGAACCTTATATCTCTCCTGACTTCTGGGGCGACCTTTACAATGAAGGCTGGTCTCCCTGGCCTGCCCATGCCCTGGGTGCAGGCAGCAGCAGGAGCCTTGCTGCCATGACCACCCCCCCCACCCCCGCAGCAGGGGGGCAAACAAAGAGCCTGGTCCTGTGGTCCAAGGTTGCATGGTGACCTGTCCCCAGAGGACCTGTAATAGTTGTTTTTTATTCTAAATAAAACCATTTCGGAGATGACAACAAACAGCACTGTTGAGCACTTGCAGGCAGGAGAGGCTTGTGCTAGAGTCGGGACCAGAGCATCTCTCTCCTTGTTCCCAGGACAAGGCTGACTTCCTCTGTGTCTTGTGACCCTCCTTGTCTCACCCAGCAGCTTTTATAATCTGGAGGAAGTCTCTTTTTTCCCATCTTCCAGGCCAGAAATAAAACCTCTGCCAAGTGCATAGGGATACCTGGGATGGGCCTTTTTCTGAGACCTAGGGTGAGAGATTGGGCTGTATCCATGAGATAGAAGTATCATCAACTAGCACAGGGGTGTTCGCTATTTATAGATACATAAATAATTCCTAATGTTGTTGGGCACTATTACTACTTCCTAGAGATCAGGCAGCTTTGGTACTGGTGAAGCATCCTGCTCTTTTCACCCCAAAAAGAGCTGCCTCAGCTCAACAGCATCTCTCAGATCGTGCAGACAAGACTTCTGCTTGCAGTTTATAACAAGACTTGTTTGCAGTTTATAACTAATGGACCCCTGATGATAATGACTTCTGGGCTTAAAATAAGAGTGAGCCACCTGAAGCTAGCAGGCTATGCTGGGCAGTGAGCCCCACAGCTTTGATGATGCAATACACCTCGTTGGCTCGCGAGAGATGTGTTTGCTGGGTTGGCAGTCCCTGTGCCTTCCAGCCCTGCTGCAGAGCCCAATTTAGTGGTTGTGTTCTGTGGCTGAAAAGTGAAAGACTGGCTGCCCTGACCATTGCCAGGCTGCTCAGCTGATTTGCATGCCAAGGGGACGTTGGACTTCCCAAAAATACCTTCAGTGAATCTCTGAGCAGCCATTGCAGGGAAATGAAACCTTTCTCAGACGCCTACGCTTCCACATGTATACGTATGCACGCACACGTGCACCTGCTGCCTGCTGCAACAGCAAGCACCCCAACAGTCTGGGGACAGATCTCTTGCTTTCTGTTGGGGCAAGCCCAAATTTCTGCTTTGCGCCATGTCAGGCAGCGCTGCTCCCCTGTCCCTCTTTGGGACCCAGGACCTGCTGTGCATGGCAGGGGAGAAACAAACCCAAAGCCCTTCCCAGCTGACCAACAACTCTTTGCTCATAGTTCAGATCCTTTTTGGGTTCATGAAGCAGCATGGTGGCAGCATCTCTGCAGGTGCCTCTTTGCTGGGGCTGTGTGCTACTGCAGTGTTATGCCCTATGTATTTTTAGGCTTCCCACATGGAGCGGCACAAAAACAGAGGCACAACTTCCTTACGGGTGTGCTAAAATACAGCGGAAGCTGCATGGGCTCATTTGCTCTCTGGAAGTGCCTACAAGACACCTGTAATGGGCAAAGAGGATTTGGGGAGGTGCTGATGGCTCTTGTAGGATGGCCATGACAGTGCTGGGGAGCGCACAGAGCTCCCCATGGCACCAGCAGCAGGATCAGAACCTCCAGTGTGACTCAGGGACTGTGGAAATAGCCCAAACCACTGGTTGGGTGGGAGGTCAGATTGTGCTGTGTCTTGCTGGTGCAAGAAGGAAACAACATGAACAACAACCACCCCAGAAAAAGTCCCGGAATTTTTATCTAGCAAGACTGAAACCCCAATATGCAGAGCACAACCCCAGCCTGGCATGTTGCCCAGTGGTGTATTTGTGAGCCCTGAACCGGCAGGAGAGCCCCACTCCCCCGGAGCATCCCTCCGTGCAGGCGAGTGTTCCAGCCAGGCAGCCTTCCTGCAGCCTCTGTACCACAGATGTGTACCTGCAGCACCTGAGTCCAGACCTCCAGCCTCCCACATGCCACAAACGGGAGCCCTTGGCATTGCGGAAAAAAAAGGATGCTCTGCTCTTGCATGTGGTAAACTGAGACTTCTGTTCCAGCCCTGCTGGGGCTGGTGACTCATGATCCTGCTTTGAAAACTGTGGCTGGATTAGCAGCAACAAGCTAGCTGTTCTCACTTGTCCTTTGTGCCTCATTTACCATTTTATTGTCTGATCTGAGGCTTTCTCTTTATTCCCTACTCTTTCCCCCATCATGAGTCCTGCACAGCCCTTTTCCCTGTTGTTCTGCCTTGGCTTTGTCTTGATAAATGTTGTTTACTCCTTTCACTCTCATTTGTTGACTCTCACATCATGCCCTAGATCATTTCGGTCAAAACTCAGCTTTGGGGCTTCTAGAAACCCTCCTAGAAAAAGAGAGAGGGAGCTGGGGTGCATCTGTCCACCTCCAGCCCCACGCAGGGACACTCACGCACCACCCCACAGGCAGTCCTGGCAGGGACTGTGGGGTGGCGTATGGGGCAATGTGCTGGCAGGGCTCTTGGGGAGGCTGAGGCTGATCTGCTCATGTGGTGTTTACTAGCAAGCACCACTAGGCTTGCTCTGCTGAGGGAAAATTGCCACTTGCATCCACCTGCCCCACTCACCACCTCTGTGGCAGCGGTGGTGAAATGAGCTGCCATCTAGTCCTGCAAATTTTCCTATGTGTAATTGTATGGCAAAACAAGCTATGGTGTGATTTGGGTAGAGGAATCAGACATTTCTCAAACGAGTATTTCAACTCCTCTTCGTGAGCAGAGCAGAGCTGCTGGTGCCCAGCCAGCACCACACTGTGTGGTTTGCGACTTCAGCAGAGCAGGAAAGGGGTTTAGTTCCCAAAGTGCTGCTTCAGAGAGGAAAAACTCACATGAGTTAGAGAAGGAAGAAAAAGGCAAATGCAGTGACACATCTGGGGGCATGGTGCCCACAGAGACAGCAGCAAGAGCCAGCCCATGCTGTCCCCTCTCTCCAGGACCAAAGCCTCCAGATGTCAGGGCACGCTCCCTGTCAATGGCTGAGGCAGGGAGCATGGAGGTGGTTGCTCAGGCTATCACTGGGACCCTGAGGCTCACAGGGAATGTGCTTCCCTACCTCATACATACCCGTGCTCGAGGTCCCCAACAACGAACAGAGAACTGATACTCTTGCAATAACATGGGAGGTTGTTGCCCTTGATCTGAAGCAGTCAGTGGTCAGCTGCAGATGACGAGTGAGCTGTTCAGGAGATAAAGGTGCCATTTGGTGACCGGCCAGAGCATTATTTAGCATTCATGTGAGGAAAGTTCAGTCCCACAGAAGGTGGTGCATGACTGGCATAACCAAAAACGCAGAGACAGACCCGAAAAGAGTGGCTGCTGGCTCTATATGCGAGAGGGTTTTCTGAGTGCAGCTGGCAGAGCTTGGACAGCTCATGCTTCCCAGAGGACTGGATCAGAAGTGGTGAGATACTGGATCTGCAAACATGATACGGGGGAGCAAAGGCCCTTCAGGCTGTATAAAGCTACATGGGAAGCCAGATGCCTGTGTTACCACAAGGTTTAGCCAGCTTGTGTTTCAGGAGTTCTTATTTCAAAAACCACATGCTATCTTGTCTGAGCAATAAGTTAGGAGCACACCAGACTCTTGCAAGGAAGACCCACCTATATTATCAGTGCTACTGTGGTTATCCTCCAAAGTTACTAGCCATGTGTAGCTCTGCAGCAGCAGAGCTTGGAGATGCTGCAGAAGAAGAGGTGCATTTCACAGCTATGGAAGCCGAAGCAGGTGGGAAAGCTGGTGCTCAAGGGTCACTAAACTCATCTCTCCCACTTCTCCATCCTCTGCTCTGCCTGATGGGCCCTTTTGCTGACTGCTGCTCTAAAGCAAGAGCAGCTGTTGCCTGTCATGGGAGTGGGAGAGTGGGGCAGGGTATTGATGTTTCTTAATTAACAGAATTGTCCGAGTTTCTCTGCTGGCATTGAAATGTATTCTTCACATAGCTGTGCTTTCTGTGTTGCAAAATGGTTGCTGCAGCTATTTTTATGTGATTTCCCAACTGCTTTTCATTTTTCTGTGCATCTGCTCCTTGCCTGGTCTTGCTGGGTAGCCAGGAGTGAAGATGAAGTAAGAAAAGGGGAAATGCTGCAGTTTTCCATTTGGGCAGCCATCTGGAGACTTTCTCAAAGCATTAAGCACCCCCTGAAACTTTGATCTTTTTGCAGTGTTTATGCTGGGAACCCCCCAAAATGGCATCGTCTTAAATCACTGCTCTCTTTGGAAAGCAAAGGCCAAGCTGTGGTGGCTAGCAGACATGGCCGGCAGCAGGCATGGTAACTGGTGCATATCTCCCTCCAGAGCCTCCGTGGCCCCTCTGCTTCTCCCACTTTCTCCTTGCTCTGCTCCACCAACTGCTGCATGGAGGTGGGGGGAATTGGATGTAGCCCGTTTAATCTTACCTCCTTGCTTGGAGCAACTCTCCAGTGTGACAGTTTCCTCTTGGCAAAAGGAAGAGCTGTGCGATGAAGGGCCTTTCCACCTGCGCACCATGCCCCTGCAAGGTGGGAACTGGGCTTGTGTCAGGCAGGAGGTGCCACCTTGCAAAGCCCTTGAGCTGCTGTTTGTGGGGAAAAACAACTGCAGGAGTGAGGCTGCCCTACCTCTTTTGGAGCAGAATGGCAAAACCCAGATGGGCTTTCTCCCTCCCTCCCTCATTCTTTTTCCTTGTGAGGGATTTTTATTTCTTGGGAGCAAACAGTATATGATATTTCTTCCACATGATGGCCCTGATGCATTTTGTGGCTGGCTGATCTTGACACTTTATATGTGTGAGTGAACATACCTGTTGCTAATCCTGTGCCAATATTTCCCAGGCAAATGTTTTCATTGCAGGCTGCCTTTAGGCACAGGGCATACCCAGGTCCCCTCCCTAGCTGATGGAGAGATGTTTCTTCTGAACATGAGTCCTGCTCAAAATCATGCTCTGATCTTTTTTCTCTTCACAAATTATAATCTTTAATAATAATGACTAAAAATAGTCTCTAACAAGAATGATTAAATCATTGCCTTGGTCTCCTAGGCTAAATTCAGCCTCCATACATTCAGGAGGTGCCCTTTAGTAATTCAGTCCTGGAGAAGCACTGGTGGGAAAACATCGCAGCTGAGGCACAGAGCAGAGCCACTTGGCTTCTTCTGGTATGAGGTGGCAGAGAGGCTGATGGGCAGATAAAACTGTGTGGTAAGAAAGACCAAAAAAGCTGGAGGTGGAGATTGGTTGTGTGGCAGTAGATAACTCTGAAAAGTCTTTGTGTAATGTAGAGAAGCTTTGTTTTAAGGTAGCAGTGATGATACCTGAAGAGAAAGTGCTGAACTCTTCCGTGCAATTCTGTCACTGTCTGACATCTGATGAGGAAGCAATTTCTTCACCCAGCCTGTATTGCCATCCAGGCTTGGACTTCAGACTTGATTCAGAGTGAGTAGGAAACCTAGATAAAATGCTGACAGGCTCCTTAACATAACCCCCATCTTGGGTGAGCTCAGAGATGGACTTTTTCCCCCTGCTCTGCCTATTAGGGCTTTTTTGCATTCCCTGTGGGCAGAACCCCAGCACACTCAGGTTGCATTCTTCCCTTGTCTCTTCAGAGCTGTGCACAAAGTGTGGTTTCTTCCCCTAAGACAAAAGGACAAAGAAACTGAAGTTCCTCAGCCACAGTATCTGTCAAACTCAGTTTTTCCCTTGCTGGTATTTCCAGTACTGGGTTTGGATTGCTTCACAAGCCAAAGCTTCAATCTAAGCTTTGGTCCTGGAGGACTTCAGCAGTTTAACTCCTTTTCTCACTGCCTTGGAGGGAGGGAATAAACCCCCATTATCTGAGTGCCGTGCTGTGCAGACGTCTCAATATTGGGGTATAAAGACAGGAGGGTAGCATGTTTCTAAACTCAAGGGAAGAGTTTGGAAAGCACAAAGCATTGGCTTGACTGTGGTCCCACCAGCCAGGTGTAAAACTCCAGCTGACCTTCCTGGAAATGGTGTTAGGCCAATGCCCAGCATTTCTGAAAAATCCCACTCCTTTAAAACCATCTTCATTGTGGGCATCTCTGGTCATCACAGAAAGTCATTCAAGCCTTTCCAGTCTTAGAATGGTGAGGAACATGTGGTCCCCAGAGTCATGGGAACGCTCGAGGCTGGTGGGCTTATGGGCTTGTCTCCATGCAGCGCGGCAAGAGCTCAGCCCTGGGTGCTGCGTGGCTGGTGGGGCTGAACAGGCTCTGCGCAGAACCGCTGCTGGGGCTCTCGTGTCCAGAAGAGCATGGAGAGCTTGCTGTATGGCCAAAATCTTCCCAATAAACATCAGGTTCTCACGGTAGTGGGTTGCCCCATGCTGTTGAACACACCCATTTTCATCTGGGACAGGGATGGTCTGAAAGTCTCCTTTAACATTGCATTTCTATTGGTAGCAAACCAACCCAACAAAGGCAATGACTAGAACGGGAAGGAAATAAGGGGAAACCCTGCATATTTGAAAGGAAAGCAGAGTCTTACTGGGCTTTATTTAATCGGAAATGATTAATATTCCCCTGCTGCTATAGCTCCTCTGGGGCTATTCCTCCCTGCCTTGATTTTCATTTAGCATGTTTTTAATGTGCTCTTTATGTATCTGCTATCCACATCAGAAAGGCAACTCTGCAATATGTAACAATCAGGTGAGTGAAAGAGGGAAGAGGAGGAGGGTGGAGAGAGATGAGCACAGATGCCTTTTCCGTGTGCACCGGGTGGCTGGCTCTGCTGGAGAGGACCAGCTGGCAGGTAGTGCTGGGAAGCTGGCGAAAGGCTTGCTGCACGGAGCACTGTGCCATAAGCCAGCAGGCACGGAGTTGGGAGTATGGCAGGCATTTCGGCATGTCCCAGTTGACATCTGGTGCAGGGAAAGAGTGGGAGGGGAGAAGGGAAAAATTCAGCCTGATTTCTCAGAGTTAGCTGCCAGTTTCTTTGCCTTCGCTGCTGCCTTGCCAGCTCCCAGCATTCAAAGTCGTGAGGAAGCCCATCTTTTGCCTGGAACCATGAGCTCTTTTTACACCACAAAAGCATCCTAATCTCCTCAGCAAAAAAGCAATAGTAAATGCTTGGGTCTTTCTGAAGTGGGGTAGGGGCATGTTTTCAAGCACTGCTCTGCAAGCAAGAGGGCCAGAAACACAGGAGTGATGAGCGAGAGCTGATGCCTTCGCAGAGCAGTTGTGGGGACCAAGTCCCTGCTGCCGGGATGCTGCCTGTCAGCTGGGGAGGCAGCACAGATTTCAAGCAGTATGTGTTACATTGGTGTCCAGACCTTCCACATTTCCTTTGGATTTCTTGGGTTTGGATGGCCCCAACTTAAAAGTCTGACATAGTATGTCTATAGATGACTTAAGAGTTTTACTCCAAGCTGTGTTGAGTGGGAGAAATGTGGCTTCACTTCTGTGCTAGTAACACCAACACAAGTTTTGACTGGGTTGTGGGTTTTTTGTATTAAAATTTCTCTTTGCTCTCAATGAAAACTAAAGAGATGAGGATGGGGGTTTCATGTGTTTGGGCCTACCCACCCTGTTGTATTTTGTTTCTTAGCAGTAAACACTGTGCTTGGTCAACTGTTCCTCCCTGCCACCGCCGCCTCCTCATCTTATGTTTCGAGCACCTGCCAGCTCAACCAAAATCTGTCAGCAGAAGTCCAAGTGCACTTCCTGACCTGCCAGCCCACCCGAAACATCCTAGCCATCCCAGCTGGCTTTCGTCAACCTTCATCCAGGGCTTACCGGAGCAGATAAATCTCTTTCTGTTGATGACAGGACATCTATGCCTATATGGGACACCTGTGCATGCCTTAAAATTATTGGGGAAAAAAAAACCCCCACCACTGGGAAAAGAGGAGTTTCTTGGTAGTTCCAGAAACAGTTCAACATTGCAACACTCTCCATTTTGAAAAGGCATTAATGGTCAATTTTGTGCCCCCAGCGCAGGGTTTTTAACAGTGTGTCATTGCCCTTTCCCACTCCCTGCCAGCAGGGACAAGGCAAGAGGGCTCTAAACTGTCACGTGCAATCTGGGTCCCACTTGCACCTAAAAATTTGTCTGTTATAACTGTTTCTATATGGGCACTGTTCACCTCTTCACCACCTTCAACGTGTGCTTGTGTTTTAGCAGATGCATGTGTATGTTACAGACCACCTTTGTATACAGAACTGAGCTGCAGACAGTATAACAGATCTGTTACTCAATACTCTGGAGTATAAGGCAGCTTTTGAGAGGAGAGACACCAAGAATATCTCAGTGATAAACCTTTTTTGTAAAGGATTTTCAGCTGCCTGTAAGAAAATCAGTGGTAGGCTTATGCTCCTCACTGATTTCTGGGCTGAAATATGGAGAGCAAAGATTTGGTTCAAGGGACCATGATGTTTATAGTTGGCTACATACTGAAAAACAAGTCTATTTGGACATTTGTTAACCAGAAAGAAGTAAACAAAATAGAAGTTTGTTCATTCAAGAGGCAGTGTATGCTCACTGAGTTGAAACAAATGCCTTTATTTCATTTTGTGAAGTAATTTTCCAAGCAATTAGTTTCATCCTTAGTCCTTGTAGTTGTGATATGCTGACAAATATTTTCCCACAACACAGGTAATGGCAAATGGCTTTTCCATAAAAGCCCAGCTGGTCTTCTGGGAATCTTTTGTGAAGAGATGACACTTAAATGTGCTTTCCCAAACCCTTTCTCCAGTTTTATCTTGGTTGGACACCATCACTGGAGACAACAAATTTGTTCAGCAGAGTTTTAAGAATCCCTACAGACACATGAGCTTGTGGGATAATGAGTAGTTCAATTTAATGTGGTTGCACCCACCATAACTACCTATTGCTATTCTTGCCAGAGCTTTGGGATATGGGAAAAGATTTGGGGTTTGTTAATCTGTGTGTAACTCGTGAATTGAGTATGGTCTTGGAGGGCTGAAGCGCTTGAGCATGATAATTGACCCAAGTCTTACTGGTCAAAATATGCAAGGCTGTGGTTAATGTCAAAGAGGCCTTCAAGAAACATTTATTTCTAAGAAATCTGAATAGAGACCTTTGGAAACCCAGAGTCCCTGTCTGTAGGGAGGCCACTGCAGTCCTTTTGGTTTCAGTGTGATCACAGGCATCCTTATAGGTAACCTTGTCGTCAAGTGCTGTGTTGTGTCAGGGCTCAAGAAAATGGAGAAGAAAAAACATTTTTATTACTGAAGACCTGTTCCTACTAAAGACCTGTTGCAGTAGCTTTTTACAGGGAAGGTGCTTACACTGTGCAATATGTTGTACGAAGCTCATGACTCTGGTAAGGAAAATGTTAGTTCTTGCAGGCCAGACATCAGTGTCACCTAAGGGATAGTGGCCTTGTCACAGGCAGTCTGTTGCACATTGGTTGTATAATAGCAGAGGCTTCTCATAGATCACACATACCTGTCTTTTAAGAAGATTAAATGTGTGCAACTTTTGATGGAGGAAAGCAGAAAAGAAAAGGTTGCATCCAGCACTATCAACATTTCACTGTGTAAATTTTAATTTACTTGGTTCTGGGAAACTGTTGCCTAGAGGCTGGCAAAGATGGTGTTTGTGCCTGAGGGGTTTGCAGGATTCCTGTCTTTTTTTTAATGGAGAAAAAATTAACAAATAAGACAGTCCCTAGCTATTTCTTAGGTTTGTACTGATATGAATAGCAGCTGAAAACAAACATCTTGGTGTCTTCCTGACATTTGTGGTAATGAGTCACCTAACGAACGGACCAGATCTGTGTCAGCTAACAATGCACGGGCAGCCAGGTACTGGTAACTGCTGGGAATCAGCCAGGATGGGTTTAATCTTATGGCATGGAGAGGAGAGGTAACAAAAGCAGTGAGGTTTGGGCTCCTTGCTGAGGTCCTCTTCCCACACAGCTCGGCTCTGGCTGCGCATCCCCCCAGCTCATACCCCAGCTTTTCCTTCGGTACCACTGACTGCAACCGTTGAGTCACCCACCCCTGTGCTCCCCCACGCCCGGCAACTGAAATCAGACAATGATGACTCTAAGGGTAATGGAGATGTATTTTGGGGAAGCAGGTCAGATTTGAGTGCTAGCATGTTGGTTCCCTGCATGCATCTGCCACGGCAGAGCCCGCGGATGGGCTGACATTTCAGTGCATCCTGTTTACACTGCAGTCCAGACAGTGGGAGAATTATTTTTAAACAAAAATGCAGATTGCATTGTAATCACCCCGTGTTAAGGAAACAAACATTTTTGCCACAATGCAAACCCAAACATTTGCTCAAGATTTACGATTCCTTTCCCTTAAGCTATCTGCAAAACATAAACTCTGACTTTTTCCCTCCTCTTTCAACGATTTCCTCACCAGTCCTATGATACATCCGATGAAGAAATGTTTGCCATAGGTAACAGTTTCACATTTTTGTATTTTATAGCATGCCAGGAATTTGATTGCTGAGCATTCCTTGTTTTGAAATGTCAGGCATGTCTGTCTGAATCAACTGACTGATGCTTGCACTGTGAGCAACGCCTGTATTTTGACATCTTTACACCAAAAGAGAAAAAATAACAGGCTAAAAATGACCCTGGTTGCTAAAAATACTGAGGACAGGAATAGAGAATTCACTGCACTGGTTTTCAGACTCACGTGTGCTTTGGGTTTATTATAGGATCAGAGCTGCCAAACTACGCTGAAGGCTGTGGTTGAGTTTCCATTGTAAGTCTGCTTTTTGGCTTCTCTCCAAAACTGTGAAAGACTTCATAGATGCTGCAAAATCCATAGGTAGGCAGCCTTTAGGATGGAAGGGGTGGATGTATGGGAGTTGCTTTGCTTTCTGTAGCTAAATTTTGAAGCGGGGTGCATGGCGCAGCCCAGATATGGGGAGCATCATTCCCTGGCGTGTGCCTTTCTGGTGGCTGCTGGACCAGGGACCAACCTTGGACCAGGGACCAAGCTGGCCACCTTGTCTGGGAAGAGCTTGTTATCCCTGGAACAAGGGATGGGTTTTTCCCATCCCATGTTACACCCCTCACTGTGCAGAATGATGATGGGAGAAAAATTCGTCTGAAAATTGGGCTTTGCCCTACCGAAGCTTTTTGCCCTACCTTTGTCCTCCTAATGCTGGTGAGGAGGACTAAGAGCCACGTGGGAAAAAAGACCCTTTTGTAGAAGACACTCAATTGAGAATAGAAGTCAATGACAGCATTAGCATTTAATCAAACGCATATAGCAAAAAAAGCATATAGCAAAGAAAGCCCCAACCCACTGCTGCTTTTTCATGTGACAGAAAGTTGAATTAGTAAAAGTTTCAGGACAGCTTCCAAGCAGGGATCCCCTTGGGGTACTCCAGTAGGCAGATGCTGCATCATCACCCTCCCTGCTTTCCCTTTTTTTAACGTGGTTTTATTCTTCAACATGCAGAATACATTATTTTGCAAGAACTTAATCTATAAAAAGCAACAAGTACGCTGCAGCCTTGCCTCAGCTGGGAGCAGCTCTGCCACTCTCAGTTATCAAACTCCATTTGCAGAGCACGTGCTGGGAAGGGAAACAGCAGTACCTGAGGGGACTAACCCAGATAATTTGAGCAGCACTGTCTCTTTTGATACTAGCAATGAAAAATAACTGTTGCAGGTCATTACTGTAAACATTCAAGCAGGCAGACAGGTGCCATCAGCTTTCCAAGTGCTAAAACTGCACAAAGAGGCCAGCTCATCACACTCGCTTGCACCATCGTGTCTCTTGGTTAGGCTACATCTGCAATGCATGAGGGATTTGAAACACCTTGCAGCTGGCCGTAATAATAATAAGGCTAATAAATAGACTGGTTGCATGCGAAATGATCATTTGTTCCAAAATAGTCCTTATTAATAGCACAGGGATGGCAGTGGCCATCTGGAGCCTCAGCTATGCAAACTGCTACAAGAATTTGCTCTGGCTTTGCTTTGCTCTGTGGCTGACTGGGAGGCATGGCTGCTGCTGGTTTTGTCCTAGGTCAAATGGGTGCTAAAACTGGGGAATGTTTCCTTGGTGAAATCTATTTCTAGTCAAAACATCTATTTGTTACTCTGCATATTTCATAACATGACCACGAAAAGCATGAAGTAACGCAGCTGACTTGAGGAGACTTACCCCCTTGATGAACTTGGTCTGCTTTATTTCTTAATGGCATTTCAGAGCTAATTAAAACTATCTCATGCAGATAAGCAGGAAGAAAAAAAAAAAGGAAAGAAAAATCCACCAAGCCTACCCCAAAGGTCAAGCGATGCCACAAGCTGTGATGAATGTGTCCCTCTGTCACCTCAGGCACAAGGCTGTCCAGACCTGTGACTTTTCCCTGGTAAAAGTCAATAGCAAGTCCTAGGTTTGTAATGCACTGTACAATTTGTCTGCCTTTTCTTTTTCCTTCTCCCATTTCCAGTTTAAGGATGTGATGGTCTGTAGCAATCCCCATCTCTGTACCAATGGTGTCAGCTGGTCTCATGCAATGTGCGGTGTGGAGAGCTGCAGGACCACCCCAATGAGACCTGGTCTATCTGGGAGATGGGGGGGACCGAGGGACCAGCAGTTGGGAGAGGGCACGTCTGTGCCTGCAGTTTAATTGCGGATGAAGCACCGTTATCTGCCCGTGCTGTGTATTAGCAACCGGATGGAGCCAGGGCTGCTCTCTTTGTGCTTGACTCTCATTTTCCTCCAGTGCAGAGGTGCAAGCCTGAGAGCCAGGGGCTGCACCTCCTCCCCTTCCGCTCATCTTGAGGTTCAGAGCAGCTGTGTGTCAGGATGTGAACACTGGATGCATCAGTGAGGTGCTTTGGCATACATGACCCAGGCACCTGGGGAGGAAACCAAGCCAGAAGCCACCTCCATGTGCACATCAAAACCAGTACAGTGGTGGCCCAGACCAATTCTCAGTCCTTGTGGCGGGGACATCCAGTCTGGGGGACCAGACCAGACCTCATCTGAAATAAAACCTCTGAACTACTTATAGCACAGGAGCACCAGCTGCTTTGGTCCGTTGATCCATTCCTATCATGCTGAATTACTTGCTAATTATAGCTTGGAGGCAGACCTTTCCCCCCCTGCCCTGGTGAGCTATGCCAGTCCTCCCAGCAAGCTGCTGGTAAGGTTTACTGGTATCTGTTACCATCAAGTGCCAGGACTTCATCCTAGCACACAGCTGGCTCTGGCTGCACTATGCCAGCAAGGGCCTGCTACATGTGAAGCTTGCCAAGTTTTAGTTTTAAAAGGAAAGACTGAAGCTATATTGCCCTCCTACACACTCTGCCTCTCCCTGGAATGTGGTTTTTGGGGTGCCTGAAGAGGTTCACAAGGAAGTGATGGCAGAAGGGGAGACCACATGTCCCCACCACCTCTGGTGCAGGAGGGGGGAAAGAATTCAACAGTGAATGAGTCATATGCAAGCAAATCCAGAGCTGTTTCACTGCCCCCCTTCTCTGTACCCTTGGTGACTGTTTCAGGAGATGTTAAGAAGAGAGGCAAGCTCTTCTTATAGTTGAAGTCAAAGCTGCCTGCCAATAATAGACATGTTCTTTCTCTTTAGTTCACCCATGCAGGTTAATCTGTTTTTTATTAAAAATGATGGAAGGTATTCTGAAGTTATAATGATTGAAAAATAATAATATAACTATTCCTTATGTTGTTGTTGGGTTTGGGGCTCAACTGTATTTTTGGCTTGGCTTAGAATGTCTGTGCTTGTCTGGTCTGCTTTTGTTGGCCTTTCTGAGAATATATGTCATGGGAAAAAATTAATAGCAAAGTGTAGTTTTCCCTAGGGCTTCTGGATCAGGTGAGAGAGCCTGTGCTTCGATCTGACAAGTGAGAAGCGGGTTAGCTGCTGTGGCAAGCTGGCAGGAGGCAATATCTTTATTTTCTCTTTCTTTTGTGGCTGCTGCCTCTGCCACAGGTGTAGGGAGCTGCTTTTGGGCACACATCACTGAGGGCTGTATGCAAAGGGGAACGAGAGGTGAACAGACGGGAGCCTAGGCAGGGATGAAGCGAATGAGAGAAACTGGGGGATAAGGACAGGGAGGTGAAGCGAAAAGGGAGGAGGTATGGGTGGGAGGATAAAGAAATGGGGACCTCAAAACTGTGTACCATGCTTTTAAGAAGAGATTAATGGAGGTGCCAACTAGACAGATATATGCAGAGAACTATATATAGACACACCTACAGATGCACACAGATAAATGTGTCTCTTAAGAGTTTATAAATGAGTAAAATGTATCTATACACATGTACTAGCAACAAATGACTTCTGAAATTGGTACTTGTCAGTGCTCATACCAGTACTGATCTATAAGTCCAGCACAACAGAGCCTCTTATGTTGATCCTGTATAATGTTTGCAAAAATCGGGAGACAAAATGTAGTGTAGGTAAGTGAAGCAAGTTGCATAGGAAGAGAGATGAATGATGCCCTACAGGGCACGTGCTGGAGGAAACTTGGCACTTACAACTCTATCTCTGGACACTCTGAAGATGAGATCTCTAATTGCATTAAGCACTTTGTGAGAGAAGGACATATTTGGGACATTAGTTGGGCACTTTAGTCTTCCCCACTAAAGCCTGTTCTCTGGCAGCGCACCTTGTTCACCTGAGCGTTCCTAGGGATTAGAGAAATTAAAATCATTGGGGAAAAAAAATAGCGAAAAAAGCGTTGAAGTGCTAGCTAGGCTGAATGCACTTTTCAGATATTTCCTGGTGTTTGCTGACAGGGAGTTATATTAGAAAAAGGTGAAACAAGGGGTCCCAATACTGGTGTGGGGTGTGTACGCTACAGAGATATCCCTGCAGCAGGGGTGAAGGCATCCCTCATAGTGGGGACATGCTGCCCTGGAGCAGACATCCATTTGTAATCAAAGGACAGCAAAAGCAGTGGGATTTGAGTCCTTTCCACAGGATCCAAGGAAACTCCCAAGCCAGTATTAAATTACTACTTAAAAATTCAAAGTTTATTGTTTATTACATGTGTCACAGTAGGATGTGGGAACTGTGCCAGTGCCCTCAGCAAGCAGAAGAAAAAGATGGCTTATACCTCCAAGAGCTTGTCTGAGGGTAAAAAAATCTTACTGGTATATGCAATGTCACCTGCAGAGAGCCACAAACCCCCAGAGAAGTTTAATCCCAGTGTGTACAAAGTGATATGCTATAGGAAACGGAAAGTTTTTCCATAAGTTTTCCATAAGACCCACTCTCTGGGTTATGGAAATGATGTGCCCTGGGGACTTGGATTCTTGGTTTTGTCTAAATGCTTTCACAGCAGTGACTGAAACAGGGGCTGGGGCTCAGGGGATGCCTCACACTATGCTCTCCCGCAGAGGAATAATCCTGAACTGGGGCACAGATATCATCTGCAGCAGAGTATGCACTATGATTTGAATTGGTTGTGCTTTGTCAGCTTTATTTCTTTATGAAGAAATACTCTGATTGAGGACTTTTTTTCCTTTTTTTAGGTTTTGTTACAAACCTGGGTTCTGACCCTATACCTGCTTCTACAAAGAAGGATCCCAGTGCTTGGCTGATGCCTTTATCTCTTTACCAGCAGTAAGGCAACAGTAAAACATTGAAATTGAACTGGAAATCACAGGGTAATCCTGACCCAGCATCCACCTGTTTGTCACTGAGATACTACAGAAGTGATTCAATGAAATATGAAAGCCTCCTGGTCTCCTTAATCCAGTAGCTTAAGACTCTTCTAAAATATACATATATATTTATTTTATTTTTTTAATGCCTGTCCAAAACAATGTCCCCCCTGGCTTTGCTTTTTGGCCATAGGTCAGCATTTCCTTTCTAGTTTAAGAAAGGCTGATAAGATGTCAAAAACTGGGCTGCAGCCAGGTACTTAGGTCACCAAAGCAAAATTCAATCAAATATCTTTTCGGTCAGTGTCACTCTGGCCCAAACAGCCCCCAGAGCTACAGCTGCCTGGCAGCTCTTGTGCCCCTGATAAGCTCAGGGCTGATCTTCACAGAGTTTTGGTGTCCATTTAACCATTGATGTCTTGCTGTGTGTGTTTCAGTGTTTGCCTTGCTCTCCTTGTGCCCACGCCAGTGGCTGGCTGCTGGCACGGTCCCCATTTGCACTGCCCCATCTCTGGCATGAGTGCCCATCAACAAGCCTGAGGATAGGGTACGCTCAGGCATTTTCTGGGTTGTTCATGGCTCTCAACTGATCTGTCTCACGGTCTATCTAGCCATCCCTTGAGTACTTGTGAACTGACAGAATCATCTAGGTTGGAAAAGACCTTGAAGATCATCCAGTCCAACCATTAACCCAACACTGACTGTTCCCAACTCCACCAGATCCCTCAGCACTGGGTCAACCCGACTCTGAAACCCCTCCAGGGATGGGGACTCCACCCCTGCCCTGGGCAGCCCATTCCAACGCCCAACAACCCCTTCTGGAAAGAAATGCTTCCTAATATCCAGTCTAAACCTTCCCTGGTGCAACTTGAGGCCATTCCCTCTTGTCCTATCACTTGTTACTTCATTAGAGAGGCTCATCCCCAGCTCTCTGCAACCTCCTTTCAGGTAGTCAGAGAGGGCAAACTGATGGGGTCTGTACCATTAGGCACCAGGAGGCTTGACAAAGCTTTGCATGAAGGACTGCTGCTTTTCCTTCATTTTAAAGCTGCCACCTTCACTTAACATCCAGAAAAAAGTAGCAAAGGGGCTGGATGGCTCATGTGAGTCTACAGATTTCAAAGCGATGTTTTCTTCTGCTGTCAATGACCGAGTTTTGCTCTCCAGACTGGCCCTGTCGGGAAAATGATCTTCTTCTGCTAGCGTCTAATCTGGAGCCAAAGCTGAAAGAAGAGACAAGTCAATTTTCTGCTGGGTGCATCTTAATATTTCATTGCCAACATTGCACAAGCTGCACTTTGCCTGCATTATAAAATGGCATAAGAAGGATGCAGATCCCAGAAACAGGCATTGTTAATTTACATCTCACAAGTATTGTTTGTCAAATACAACTGTAGTAATTGCTTGCTTTCCATTTCTTAAACGTGCTAGCAATAAACTGAAAATATGATAGGATACACATATTTGGCAAGCTCTTTTCAAGGTTTTGTAGCAGTCCCACTGCTGGATTCAATTACAGACGATTTGAATTTTTCACGCAACATCTTGCTGCTTAAAAATATCTCCTTTCCAAACAAAAAACAACAAAATAATTTGTGAAAACACTCAAGGTGTTTTAAGTGTTCTTCCAAAATTTTTCATATATTGGGAAATTGGATTTTTTGGTAAGTGGAAAACGTTGTTCTTGTTGGGTTAAAACATCTCCAGCATTTCTGGTTAAATGGGTATGTACTGAGCTTGGGCAAGACGGAATTAATTTCTTAACATCCTTCTCTTCTGGTGCATTGGAATAAAATAGCCAGTCAGCAGCTGCTCTGCCCATCTCAGCCTGAGCACTGTCCAGACAGCTACTTTCCCAAATTGATTCTCATAGCACCCAATGAAGAGAGAAAACCAGGAGCCCATGACTGAAGGACATCTTTTCTAAGGCTTGAGGATTTTTCACTTGCCAAAAAGCAGCTGCTGGGATTCTCAAAAGTATTATAACTTCTACTGAAATAGATAATACTACTTGGAATTGTGCACTGGGCCACGTGGCTATTTATCACAATTCCATGAATGTGGCTTGGAGGACATCAGAAGCATTATGGTCTGCTTATCCTTCTGGTTCTCCTCCTTAGTCAGGCTTTGAGTTAAGTTTTTTTCCTAAAAGATGAGGTAGTTGTTGCTCATTCTAATTGATTGTAGAGAAAGTTAACAGTGTTAATTATGTCTCTTGCACCTCCTTCCTATTTTTATCTGCTGCTGTTGAATGCAGCAAAGAAGCCATCAGATGAAAGTCCCACAACATGGTGGATTTATCTGCTAAAACCTCTCCTGTGCAGTGAGGGGATTAATAGTAGGTGATGTTATTAGCTGTAAATTCAGGTTCCCAGGGTGGCTCTTCTTCAGTATGTGACTGAATATTCCCTCTTCTCACCTGGTAATTTCTGACTAATGTCACCCCACCCATTGTTGATCCTCTTTTATAACGGGCTGTCAATCAAGGCAGATCTGACTGGCAACCTACATGATGAGGAAGGCAGTGAGGGTGTTTGTACTCTGCACCCTCAGGGTCTCTGTCGGGGTGTCTCTCTAGCTGTGGGCACACAGCACAGCTGTTCTTATTGCTTGTCTTGCTAGCCCTTCCATGCTTGGTCACCACCACATGTGCCCCACGAAGGCTGTGCTGCTATGAAAACCTGTGCTTTGTGTTAAACACATTTCTCCTTTACCTGTTTCCTATCACTGGTAGGTTATATTTTTAAAGGTCATGCAGGCACAGAGTGAAATACGAGCATCCTGCCTGTTGCAGCTCTGGGCTGCTGCTGGAGACGTGTAATTTCTCTCTGGGAAAGGCAAGAGATGGGTGGGCTGGGGGAGGGCTGCAAACTTCCCTGCTAGAGGCTCAACTGCTTGGGAGAGAAATTGCAGGAAGAGAAGAAAAATAGCATAGAAACATTGCAAAATATAACAGTCCTGCAGAGACAGTCACTTCTTGTTCTGCCTTCATTTGCTGATTGATACCACTAGTGCCTCCCTGATGTGATATTTAAGTTTGCTACAGCACTCAATGTTCATATGCCATGCATTTCTTTACCATTTATCTTTGCAGATGTGGACACAGAGGCAGTAAAAGGTGAAATGCCTTTGCTAAGGTCACAGAGCAGATGTAGGAATCGGGAACAGAAGGTGGTTTCTCTGATACTTTCTGCTTTGAAGCAGGACAAGGCAATGAATTTTGACTAAGGCCCTCCAGATGGTTTTTAGTGGGGCCAGCACAGCAGCTCCAGCTCCGTTAGATGCTTCCCACTTCCATTGTGCAGCTTTCTGAGACATTGAAAGGTAAGAGTAAGGACAGTCTCACAGGCACAAAAAGGTTTATCGCATGCATCTGGAAAACATAACCCTGGGACAAATGTTGCAGGGCTTACCAGTCCCACCTGAGCCTCATGCTAGCCAGACATGGGGTCCCATGGTGGGATGCATCCAGCATACACCAAAATACTCCAATGGACAGATTTGGAGGGAAAAAGCTTTCAGATTTCAGCCTGGTAATAACAGCAGTTTGCCACATCACAGGCTTGGTCCTTGAACTTTTACTCTCCAGTAATTTAAAAAGGTCCCTGCTTCAAGGAACTAAAAGTTTCTGGTGAGATATTTTTGCTGCTGAAGGTCAGGGAGAAGCAGCACTCCATCAGCCCAAACGGCATAATCTCTGACAGCTGTTGTGGACTGCCGTTGAGGAGAAGGATTCGGGTTTGGGAGGGTGGAAAGTGAGATGCTAATGGGGTGAGTAGGTTTAATTAAAAACAAAAAAACTAAAACGAGCATTTTTTTTTTTTACAAAATCTTTGAAGAATTAAGGAAATGTTCTAATGAAAAGCAAAACAACAAGGAAAATTAAATAACGAATTAATAAACATTGGATAAAAATGAGAGATATCTTTAGTTTTCTTTTAAAAAAAACACAGATGAGCGTGAGGTAGGCAAAATGAACATGCCCTAAGGGGAAGGAGCCTTAATGCCTGTCCCCCTGCAGCCCTGGCAGTGCTGGAGCTACTGCCTCAGGAGACTGAGTCTTTTTCCTCCCACTTCAGCCTGAGAGGGAGGGAAAGGCACCCCAGCACTGGGGTGGTCTGGGATGCCTTTATGGCCAGCTGAATCATGAATTACACTTTGGTTTTTGCAACTAGAAAATTACTGTTAAAATGTACCTGGCTGATCCAGTGGATCAAATCTCTTGTGCATGCAGTTGTCGCTACTTCAACTCCAGGGGAATTTTGCCACTTTATGCAAGCAATGGATTAGGCTTGAACTGTCCATTTATTCTGCCCTTTTGTCCCAAGTCCTATATGATCTAAGACTTTTCACCCACTCATATTCTGTACTTTTTGCACTTTCTTCCTGGACCTTATTTAGTACATTTTTCAGGTTTTGCCTTCGGACGGAAGCGATGTGCATACTTACATAGGTACCCACATAGGCTTATTTGATATCTAATTGAAACTGCTTTTTTCCCAGTCTGTGGTGTTTTGGAACGGGGTTAAGAAAAACCATAACTAGGCTGCTCTGAAACGCATAGAATAAGTTTTCCACAGTTATACCAGTATAACTTTTATCCATAAAATTAAACATATTTAGTATAAGTGGCAAAACTTTCCCAGAGAGATGGGCTTTTGGTGTGTTCATCCATGTCTCTGCCCTTCAGTTTGGGTTTTTTGTAGTTTTTTTTTTAATTCGGAGCTGACACACGAATGTTTTGGGCCACCAATGAAACTATGATGAAAAGAAGAACAACATGAAGAAACTCTGTTATCAGTACCTTTCCTGGCAGAGGCTCTGAGTGACAGAGGCTGGAGGGACTGACCCCATGGTTTTGACCAGCTAACCCGAAACTAAAAACTTGAAACTAGATTTTTTTTTGGCACAAATTATGAGAGTAAACTTGAGTGTAGGGAAGCCAGCGGATACTTTTTAGCTCTGACGGGAAAGCAGCATTCAGGCATCTCATCAAGTGCAGGGATATTTTTTTGTGTAGTTTCTGTCAGATGTAACAGAATTCGTAAAATCTAGTTCATGGATGTGTGGAGCAGTACTCAGGAGATTAAAAACAAACAAAAAAGTAGAGTAGCTTTCTTGCCCTGTGTCTCTTGTGACTAAAAAATGGGCAAAGGAGAGCAGGGGCTGTGGGGGTGGTCCCACAGCATCTGCCCCACAGTGTTGACATCAATGACCAAATTACTTTCCCTCTTGTTGTCTGGTTGCTGTAGTTGTACAAGCAGGACCAATATCTACCTTGAGAGGTCACTTGATATGGCTTCATAGAAAAAGGACTGCAAAGACATCAGTGGTTGCAGGGCTTTTCACCTTTTGGCATGTTTCTGAGTCTGGTCCTTGGAGTTGCAGGAGGGAGATACACATGGCTGGAAATCGTAACCTGCCTGTATCTCTGTGCTGTCTTTGATCCCTTAATGCTGTACCATGAAGTTAAGGTCTACAGGATGAACATGAGTCTTAAAATTATCTGTCAATCCATGGCTTGTAGATCAGATTCCTTTTAAAACAGTGTAAGCCATAAAGAATTTAAAAAAGGAGACAATCTGCCAGATCAGGCAAAGCCGGCAAAGACCGTGATTTTTTTAATTTCCCTTTGTTCCTATGTTAAACATTTTCTCTTCCAGCTACTTTCACTGGGCTACCAGTGCCAAATGAAAGGAATAGGAGCGCTCCAGGGGAATAACTGGCAGTGGTTTGAGTCTTCCTTCACCTTACACATGCTGAGCTTAAGAAGTGGTGACTTTCCATCACAGGCCTCCTGGGTCTTTCAGTGAGGTTCAGAAATTTGTGTAAAGCTCAAAGAAGAATGTTGGTCTGGAAGCTATAAAGCAAGCTGTGGAAAAACGGGAGTGAGGTGGAAGCTACCCAGCTTTCTATATTTGGAAATCAGAGTATGTGCACTCCCAGCAGCTGTGAGCAATTATATTATAAGGGAAAAAAAGACTTAATGGGTTCCAGCCTGCCTGGAGTGGCACCGTGCTTTTGAACAGTCAGGGTAAGAATTGCAGCGGCTCCAAAATTTCATTTACAACTTAGGGGCCAGCTAGAAATTTGCAGGGTGTACTGATAACGTACAGCCACATGCTGCCAAAAGAGTCCAACTGCTGTCAGAAAGTCTCATTCACCTCTGGAGCAGGGACACTGCTGCAGCTCTGTTCTGAGCCCATTCTCACATCATTAATGAATTTTAGGACTTCAGTGGCATTGGGTTTTTTCCCCTCTTGAAAAGCAAATTTTCATTTCCCATTGTGACCTTAAAATTTCAGGAGCAAAATATGAACAAGAAATGGAGTAATGTGTATTTTTGGGGGATGTCAGTCTGGCAGGGTGAGGTACCACTGGTGGGGTCAGGTCTGTGGTGATCTTGTGACACCTACCATGCTTGAGATGACTGTGAGCACTGGGATGCCGAATGGAGCCCAAGAGCTCTGAGGAGCCAAACCCTAGTTACAAAGGCATGGCTCTGGGGTGGGGGGGAAATAAATTTAAAAATCCTATCTAGCAGATTACCAACTGCAAAAAAGTCAGTGCTGAATTTTATAATTCCACGTTAAAAAAAAAAAAATCTTTTAAAACATGATAAATTGTATTTGAGTAGGATCCACATGATGAAAAGAATTGGTCTGGTTTGCCTGAAAGCTGGAAGCAAACCCACGGCCCTGTGCAGAAACACCCTCTGCTCCTGCTTTCATGCTCTCCTGCCTCCCCACTCCTGACACGGCAGGTGACAGGCAGCATCAGTCCCAACCTCGTGTGGCTGCCAGCCACAGATAACGCAGGGATTTATTTTATTTAGTGTAAAGTGAACATTTCTGACATTGAGGACATTAAAGTGAGCTCAAACATAGCTCATCCCTGGAGCTTGCACGGGGGGATGCTGTGCCCTCAGACTCCATTGTTAATGCTGCTCACGCTTTTTGGACTGTGTTATCTGTGCAGAGCCACAGCTGATCCAAATGCTGACAGACACAGGCCATCCTTTTGCTCGGAGATTATCATCATCAAAATCTGGGTGATTGGGCGCTGGAGAGAGATGTGCTAACAGATCATCCTGACCTCAGAGAGCCTAGTCCTGCTCTTCGGATCCTTGCTGAGCTCCCCAGGTCACAGCCCAGCCCCTATAGCCCCTCAGAGCCTGTACCCAGAGGCAGGTTGGCTACTTGGGCTCCCCATAGGAGCTTCTGGGCAGTGTGCCCACATAGGAGGAAGGCAGCCTGTGGTCCTGCTCAACCCCTGGGGCTAGAGCAGTGTTAGGAGCCCTTGGGCTAAGCATAAGGCTCAGGGTGGCTTCAGGAGGACACATGTAGCCATCAGAGCACCGTGAGTGATTAGAAAAGCAAGTAGGACTTTAAATATAATGGAGCACAAATGTATGGCTTAAAATGAAAAGGTATGTTTTTATCTAGGAAAAGGGTAAGCCCTGGGGAAATTAACTGGGTGAAAAGGGAGGTATTTGGGACAGTCAGTGCTGGGAGGGGATCTGGAGAGGAGAATTTCCTACTGCCTAATGAAACTTTATACACTGCCATCTGCCCAGGTAGGACCATATTTCAGGGAAGTGTTAGAGACCAGACAGATGTCCCTTTTACTTCACTCCAATTTCTTTCATCAGACATACAAGGCTTTAACAAAATATATTTTGGAGAAAAAGATCTCTGGCATGGCAGAACTGAAGCAAAATTACTTCAATTTTTTACGGCCTATGTTTCTAAAAATATAGATGACTAATAGAAATCATTAAATATTCACGAAGTCAGTAATCCATGTTTACAGATAATGCTGAATTATGTCTGAAGACATTTTAAAATGGGAATTTAATGGATGTCTTTGAACAGAATGAGCAGGTTTCTTCTCAGCTTCTGTCCCCAGAGGAGCAGCTTTGGCGAACTGCTAAAGCCCATCGTTGTAGCCTCACCAAAGCCACCGTGCAGTCCTGAGCAGCGCATCCTGCTACAGCTTCAGAGCGTCTCCCATGAGAGGAGATGGCTGTCTACTTAGGTGGTGCTGTACCAGGCTGACAATTTTGGCAGTGTGTGAATTTCCCACTATCTAGGAATGTAAAATAGCATCTTACTTTTCCACGCTGACAGATGAGAGGGTCTTCGTGCCAGGGTATTACCAGAGGCTAGACCACGGCTTTGGGAGAGAGAAGCAGCTCTGAGGTCCCTCTCCATCCCTGTGTGAGCTATTAGGCCCTGGGGTTGGTGTGAGATGGGAAGGGCTGTGTTCCTGAGGGGTCCCTGCCGAAGGGTCCCATGCAGAGGGATGTGTGCAGCTGGCTGTCCTGAAGCAAGTTCCATTTCAGAGCAGAAAACACTGACCTGGACTTGAAAAGCCTGGGATTTGACATCCAGTTCTGTCCCTGACCAGCTCTGTATCTTTAGGCAAGTGGTTTCACTTGCCCATAACTCAGTTTTACACCTGCAAAACCTACCTGACCAAGTTTTGCATCCCCTGGTGGGGGTGAAGAAATGCCCAGAAGGTATCTGTGATTTGAGAGTGAGTAAGTGTCCTGACTCAGGACACCATGGGGAAGCAGGCTGGCCCGGGGCTGCAGATGTTGCTGAGGAAGAGTCTCAGGAATACTGATTAAAAAATAACATTAAAAAAGGAGTAAGTATTTCATCGTAACAGCATGGTTTCATCTGCTGTGGTGTCCCAAAATCCTGATACTGAAAGTAGATGTTTAGGAACACAGGGATTTACAAACTTCTCAACATGTTTTTTGAAGAGGTTTGCAAACCTAGCTAGCTTTCAAAATGTTATATTTTGGGGTTTCTATGGTGGTGCATTAATCTAGATTGAAAGCGTGCTGTAGCTAGAGGACAGACAATGATCCAGGGATGAAATAATGTTCCCTTTTCCTTCTGAGAGCCAATATGTTTTCCACAAGGCACAGGCTGTTCAGGGTTTATTTAGACTGTATCTCTTTCCCCTCACGGCTTCTGACTTCAAAATAATTTTTATATTGTTTGCTTCATAGGCTGAGTACCGTTTTCCCCTGCATTCCTTTCTTCCTCTTTACTTTTTTCATTCTGCACCTAGAAATGCAGGAATCTGAGCTGAAGTTTCCAATCCATCATACCTGAGGGGATCTCAAATGAGGTCAGACAAGTCCACCCATCCCTACAGGATAATCCTGCTACTCTACAATGTTGCTGGATGTACTGCAAATGCTACAGGCTCCTGTTGGAGAGGAGGCATGGTTGCAGGACTGAACTGGGCATGTATTAAATTGAGACAGTCCATGCACAGGAAAACCAGCAGCAGTCCTGCTGCTGGGGGTGCGTGTTTTAGTCATCCCCTCTCTGGGAAGGACGCTGTGTTGGACTTTTCTGTTCGCCTTGCAGTAAATCTGGAAACGGCGTTGCTGTAACAAACCAGTCAGCCGGGTCTTAATGGTTATCACACCACTGCATGCCAAGGTCATTCAGAAAGTCACCAGTGACAGATGGGGAAAAGCAGCTCTCCCCGCTTTCAAAGGCACAGGCTGCTGCCATTGGAGCTAGTTTCTCTTCTTCATGCCGGGCCTTGGTGCTTGCTGCCAAGCATGAAGGAAAATCTGCAAACTGAGCTGATGTTTGCGGTTTCAGAACATGAAGAATAATTTCCTTCATTGTTGCCAAGGTAGGACTGAAGGCAAGGAGCTGAACAGCACTGACTCCCCCCAGCCAAGGACAGCAGCAGGCCCTTGCCCCTCTCGTTCCTTTGCAAGATAAGCCGTTCCCATTCCTGATGCTGGGTGTTAACTCCTTCTGGAAACACGGTGTCAAAAGACAATTGCAATAAGCTAACAAGGTCTAGTCCTTCCCTTAAGAAAATACATAGCACTGAGGAGAACTTCAAATTGCACCCAAAACAATGCAGCAGTAAGCCATGTGCACTGGCTGGAACAGACCTTGATGTTGGATGCAGATGCAGAGTAAGGGCTGAGGCTGACTTGAAGGGTCCTGGCAGTTTCCAAACACTATCTTAAAGAAGCATTTCCATCCCCTTTCGGAAGTCCTTGTTAGTGGCCTGGTCTGCTTAAGCCAGGCTCAGCAGAATCCACCACCCTCTCTTCCTCTTCTAGGTTACACTTCCCCCATGCCCTCTTGGTGGGGCTGGTAATGCTGCTTGTGAGGACATGGGTTACCTGTTCATAACAGTGATGGGGGTTAAAAATAACCCCCCAGAAAAGCCTCTGGGGAGACAGATGCTAATGGAAGATTTGGCCCTGAGACTGATTATCATAAATCAGTTCTTAGTCACTCTTTGTAGCTGGAGAGGCCTCCCAGTCTTTTTTTCCCCAATTTTTCCTTATCTATTTCTCTTCTTTCTCCACCCCTTTGGATATGGAGTGTTTATGAGAGGTAAGGCAGTCACCATTTGGCAAATCAGAAAGCCTTGACTGGGCCACCAAAATGCACGTTGTTCCCATCTGGGAGACATCAGTGAGATCCAATAGGAAATTTCTCCTTCTTGTGCAGTTCCCAAAACATCCTGGCTTCTCTGAGAAGGGCCATGCTGATGAACAAGATAAACACACGGATGTTTTGAGAAACTCGAGCAAAGTTCACAGCTCCTTACATGCAGCTAGTCTGGGTGAAGCCAGAGCTATTTCTCCATTTTGGAGTTGATCCGTGGACCCTGATGCTCTAGCTGCTCTGGTGCATTGCCCTTCACAGGTTAAATCTGAGCACCTGGCTGTTGTGGTGGGCTCAGGCATGCACAGAGATTGCTGGAACTTGTCAAAGGGTAACTTAAATGACACAGACTTGAACATCAAGCAGAGGAAGAATGGTGGCTGCCATTTGGTTGAAAAAGTAAGATTCTTGCACAGCAGCTCCATACTGTTTCTCTGATGAGGTGCAAGCTGGAGTGCATGCATCAGGAGGAGTAATATACAATTCTTTGCCATGTAAGGAAAGCTCCTTAAGCTCTGAAATACAGTTCTGGGTCAAGCAGTGGAAGGATTAATAATTTTAGCTTTACAATTGGGCTAAGATACAATTCTAAACCAGTTTTGTCCAACATATCCTGAGGAAATTGCACCAACCAAGTTTAGACAGGGACTTGCTTTTTAAAAAAGGAGGAGCTGTGTTTAGACACCCCCCACACACACCTTCCTCGTAGTGGGATAAAGTCACCTTTCTTCAACCCAAATCTGTTCTTGAATCTGTCAGCGAAAGGAGACCCCCTTACCAAATGAACTGGGTGACAATCTTTAGAGACGATCCAACTTGCCAGTGAAGCTGAACGGAGAATAAATTATACTCTCTCGAGCCAGGGAATGCTGTGAGTGACAGAAGAACACCCAGTTGTGGATGACAACTGTGATTTCATAACTGAGCCAAAGCCTTGGGGTTATGGGAGAGGATGGTTGAGACATTGCTGTGAACCCACAGTGAAGAAGAGCTCTGCGCCCTCCCCCTCAGAGGTGCCGCTGTGGTTGTACCCTTGGTCACAGCAAATCCGTGAAGACGGCAGGTGATGTTCAGCCTAAAACACTGCACCTCTGCAGAGCAGCCCAGGTTGTCTGTTCATCTCAACCAGCGAGTCCAAGCCCCCAGCAGAAGGAAGCTGGTCCCATCTGGAAACTCCAGACTTACATGAATATTTTGTGCCATTGATAACTTCGAAAGGAAGACTCGTACACATGGGATCTATGTTTCTGCCTCCTACTTCCATTGCTACAGTGAAGAGCATCAAAAAGCTGGTGTATAGTTCAAACCATTTGCTTTGATGCAGTCTTGAGTCTTCACAGATTTGGGTATTAAAATATCTTAGTTTTCAGTAATAGGTCACACCATGTTTGCAGATTTTGTTAACTGGAACAAAATAAGATAAATCTTATTGAGCTTTCACAATGTACCCACCATGTAAATGCCAACCAATCTGGGTTTAAAAACAACCAAAACCTACAAAAAAGAAAGGAAGATAAATATTTTTAGCTCTGATTCAATGCACAGCAGCAAGTCCCCCATATATCATAAACTAGAAGGGAGGAGTGATGCAGAGGCAGGGACAAACAGCCTTGGAGAAAAGAGCAAAAAAGAAAAAAAAAGATAAGAGAAACTTCTAAAGCTATTATTGCTGCTGCAGTCTTCTTATCTTGAACTGAGTACAAGAAACAATTGAATTACAGTGAAATAATTACTGGGCTAATGAGGGCAGACAGGCAATTGCAATATTCCCAGAGTTTTCTTCCTTCCCTTTCCTGAAAATACTTAAAATAATTGGTAAACAAAGTGGGTTATTTATAAATACAGACAGATTATACAACCCAAACCAGGACAGCTAAGCAGCAAGAATGGAAACAATTATTTGCCTGGGATTTTTAGTCATTTAAAGGAAAAGCTTCCCTTAAGGAGATGGTGCTGTATACCATCAGAGCTAACTTCACAGCTTGCTGTTAAACACCCAAGCTGCTTTAAACATTTACTTGGAGATGCTGAATATATAGTTTTAGCTTCTAATGAGGTGATAAGTGGCTCAGTAATTTATTTCCTTCCCAGGGACTAACTATCATGTCAGAAAGGAAAGGGCAGCTACCAGCCTTGACATTTCAGTAATCCCCATCAGGACTGGAAGAATTATTATCGCCTTGTTTGCCACAAGGCAGCCAGCTCTCCCAGTGTCAGCAGCACAGTGGGATTTTTTTTTCTTATTCATATTATAGCAGCCTCTGTTATTCCTAGCCAGGGCTAAACACCACAGGAAGGATGACAAAGTAGCCTAAGCTCAGGGAAGCTTGTCAGGCAATCTCAGCAAGATGAGGAGCTCCTACTGAAAGACAGTGCTGTGCTAGCTTGTTAGGTGCTATGGGCAAAACATCTCCTAATGACATGGGATGCTAGCTACTTGCTGCCTTTTTTAAGCATCAGGTTTTCTAACTCAGCACAGGCCATCTCTAATCAATGTGGTTTTTAAGCCTCAGCTGTCAGGTCCTTTTGAGCAGAGGCTCTGAGAGTAGAGCTAGGAATGGTTTGCAAAGGCTTCTTTAGCACAGACTAGGCTGAAGTCAGGAGGGGGTAAATATTTCATTTTGGTTTTGTTGTCTTATGTCTGTAGAGGTACTGCTGCTTTGCTGAGACACAGTCTATTGTGCCAAGCAGTAGAGTTTGTAGCCTTGTGGGGCCACAGAGCTCTAGCTTAATTTCTCTGCTAGAGCTGCCCATTTGGTGAGATGAGGCTGAATGTTAACAATTTCCATGATGAGGGCAATACAAGAAGTTAGTCTGTGTGCAAGGTGGGAAGCACTATGAAAAAGATACTACTAAAGCACACGAATAATAATAAAGTACAGACAAATTCTTGTTCTTTTGGAGTATTGCTTGGCTCAGTAAAGATGAGTTGTGTGGGCTATCATATATGTTCTCCTTCACAGATAAGGAAAAGGGATGAATGTGTGCTGTTATGCTGACACCTCATGCCCTGTGTGCTCTGAAGGTGTATGGCCAGGTCTGCAGGTGGGATTGTGAGGGGGAATGTGGAAACAGAAGCCAGCTGCCTAGGGCAGGAGCTTGATGAAAGGTGAATATATTTAGATCAAAAATATGTCGTCTTTCTTTTTTTCCTTTTTTTCTTCCCCCATATTACTCATGTATTCTGTTTAGAACCGGTTTCTAGGAAAGTGCCAGCATGAAACATCACTACAGGTCTTGAGTCTTACAATGAGGTAACTTTGGTGGGACTGGTATTATCTTCAGAGGAAGAAAAACACGGCCTCCTGATTTCCCCGGGTTAGGTAGGCTTTCTCCATGCTGTGTTGTTTGGCAGAGCCCTGTTTTTCATCCTCTCCTACGACAAAGTCTCTGGCTCAGTGAAGATAACATCACAGTAAAGGCTTGTCATACCTGTTGTCCAATTATGTCAGTCTGTAAAAACAGCTCCAAGTGAACAAAAATAGCTTTGACAGTATGAATTATTATAGTGTTCTGTTTTATGACTAATTTCAGTGCCTTGGTGTGATAACTTAGATGCTGTCACAGTTAAGGCTATACAATGCCTTGGTAACAGATATGAAACTTGGAGTTAGACCTATCTTAGCTCTTTGTGTGTTTCTGGAATGGACTTTGTCAAATGTCTTTTCCACCCTGCAGTCTAAGCTAGGAGGAGTCTTAACATTTTCCTTGCTCTATCATCATGGACATTTAAAAATTATTATTTATTTATTTTAATCCACCTGTCCCCCAGTTCTCCCTCTGCCTTTCGTAACTTCAGTGTAGACCATCTCTCCCAGAGGACAGTGCCAACAACTGCTGCATGCATTGCTTGGCTTAAAGTACGCTGGTGAAAATCCCAGCTCCTGTAACTCAGTAGGTCACATTGCTGAGGTCATGCAGCCTCTTAAAAGCCAGGCAAATAGAGACATCTGAAGAGGACTTCTTCCAGCGAAAGAAACACGAGCATGCATGCGGGACTGCTAAGCCAGTAAAGCCAATGGGACTATGCACATGCTGCAAGGGGAGCAGCTGCTTGAAAGCCTTAATTGCATACAGAGTGATGTCTCATCCAAGACAAGGTCTTCCAACTTAGTCAGCTGCACTGCATGATCTTGAGTGACATAGATAATGGCACGGGAAGGTATATGGCTGGTGTATAGAGGGTCCCTTTGTGTTGTGCAGAAAAATAACCACTGTCACAGAACTAGCCCGAAGTTCTCCTCAGCTGGGCTACTCCCCCTCACGCTCTGCAGTATGGTTAGATGTGAGCAGCATACTGCATAAACATAGCTGAGGATGTTGGCATTCACTTGGTTGCTTGGCTACTTAGTCATGGGGCTATAGGGTGCCAACTTCTAGGGGTATATTCATTTTTTAATTGCTTCTGCATTACTCAGTTGTACTCTGTCATTTATCACACTGCGGGAGACTGTTTTCCAGTGTCTGTGCTCCATTCTGTTGCATGTCACCTCATCTAAAATTAAACCCCAAAATAAAATAAATATTGTCCTCTCTGCTGAGCACTAAGTATTGAATAGGGGGTTTAGCTGAAGAATTAGATGCTACAACTCTCTCTGACATAGTGAAGGATAAAAAGGATAATAGGAAGTCCTTGCATAGCTAAGCTTTTTATCTAAGAAGCCTTATGTTATATAGTTTCCTCTTGTTAATATATTAATCTAAGAGTCAGGTGGCCAAGATTTCACATTTCGGAAATAAAAACATCATGAGAAATCATTCAAATGCAATACATGTCTATGCCAAAAGCCATTACAGTACAGTAATGTTTCATTTTCATGTCCATACAGAAATTCCACTCTATGGATATTGCCATGGAAAACTGGGGAGCTGGCAGGAGGGGGTACCGAAGGAAGAAAATATTTCCTTTGACTCATACAGTATACATGCACCGTCTGGATGATGTTTCTCAAAACAAACTGCTCTCCCAATATTCTGTCCTGTCTGGCTTAACTTTACAGGATTGTCTGTATGTCACATATGTGATGGAGTATTTTCAGGAGAAAGAGGAAAGCCTGGAATAGATCAGGCTCTGTGATTTCAGGAATTCCATTTTATTCCCTCATTTTTCAGTTGTAAAAAGAGGTTAATGACACTTCCAACTGTAACAAAGATGCTATGAAGAAAGATTTCTATGATGGTCCTGAGGTGCTTTGATTAGAAAGACTGGGGAAAGGACCTCAGCAGATGACTTTCAATCCCACATTGTTAGTTTTTCATTTTTCAGACCTGATCCTCTTAAAGTGTGGTAGAACAAGTACTTCTGAACTTTTTCTTCTGTGACCTAGGATCATCAGAATTCTCTGGGAAATACCTTCATTAGTATTTTCCCAAAGGGTTTCCTTCCTGCATGTTCTATCCTGGAAATGCAGAAGACATATGTAGCAGGTCTGAACCTCGCTGTTAGGAGAAGGGAGAGGAGATGAAATGCTTTGTGTGATGCTATATTAACCCCTCTGGCCATTTTTAGAGATCCATCATTCTTTGCTTCATTTGCCTCAGCCTCCAGGCCACTTGCCCTCTCAGAGTCTGAGAGAGACATCCCTCTTGGGGCTTTCTGTATGGTGAGAAGACTCATCAAGGTCACACAGTCCTTTGCCCCACTCAGAAAAACATTTATTCTCAAATATTACAGGCAGTTTAATTTCATTATTATCCATTACTGTCAAATAATTTCTTAAGTGAAGAGATGAAAAACCTGAAATCTCTTTAGCAGAGAGACACTGAGGCATCTCTGTTCTTCCAAGGCTAGAGGGGTTCATTACAGAGAAAGTAAGCTGGTCATAGAATTGAAGAGACAAAGCTCTGTTTAATGTCTTCATTAAAAATGAATGTAAGTTATGAATGTTCTCTTCTGTGTGTAATTTCACTTTGCTATGAAATCCCAAGTTCTTGGCAACATGATCCCGATGGATTATCATTCCCCAAGCAACACAAAGGCACAGGCCTTTACTAGACCTTCTAGGACTGCACAGCTTATACGTTATAGGAGTTGTCACTGAGATTTGAGGGGTTAATAATAATTTAAAAAAATATTCCTCAAGAAGAGCCTTGAAAAATACTCCATCTGGCCTTTATGTAGGAGATAACCAGGACCAGAGTCTTCCGTACAGCTGCTGCTTGAAGAAATCTCATGATTAAAAGGATGACAGCATAGGACTTCTTCCATTAGCAGGGACTGTCCATATATCCAGCTTCTGTGTTCTCTCAGCTGGATGAAGTGACTATAAGTGTAGACTCTTCTCAGTCTGACAGATCACTGGTCTACCGAAAGTGCAAGCTTCTGAGCTACATGACTCAAGAAACAAGGTGCTGAACATGAGCAGCAGCTCTCTAGAGTTGCTCCTTGTTGTTCAGGCACAGTATTAGCTGCTACGTCAGACCTGAGTGCATCTACTCCCCGCAAAAGATTGAAGTTGCTGCTCAGGTGAGTGCTAAGGTTAAAAGGAGCATCGTTGATAGTCCTGAGACCTCAGAAGAGCATGATCTGCTTTATCCACATCACAATTTTCATTATCTGACAATGTTCCAGGGAACAAAATGAATTGGAAGCAGTAGTTAAACTTGATTAGCTTCAACTAGTTTAGAAAGCTGGAGGTGGGAGGATTCTAAGATTGAACACACTAAATTTTTGTTTACAGTATGGCATGAAGCAAAAAAAATGGAGACTGTTTTTTATTGCGAATCCAAATCAGGTATTTAAACTTGTGTGCATCTCATCTGTCTCTATTCTGAGTTCTGATTTATTTTCCCTGCCCCTCCCAAGTCCTTTCCTGACATTTTTAAGCATTAAATGTTAATGTAATTAAATGTTAATTTGACTGCAGCCTCTAACAAACACAGCATGCATTTTTTTCATACTCAGAAAGCCTCACAGGAGTGTGGGAGTTTACTTCTTTTCCTTCAGTTTCCTCAAGTTTTGGAATCTATATTTCCAAAAGTGATGCCAGGAACCACTGCAAGTGTCCCCAGCCTGTGATGTGACCATGAAAGTGAAGAACTATGTAGCTATGGAATAAACTGGACATTTTAAATCTGAAAACCTGGACAGAGTGCTATATCGTATCATGCGCGTTGACCTCTGGGCTATCCTATTAATGCAATTAGTCATAATCTGATTATTTATTAGAGATGCTACCAAATATAAGGACCACAACCTAGCAAGGATTGTTTCATCCAGTACTGAGCAAAATCTCAATGTGATTTTAGTATCTGATGTCTTTATTCTGTGGGATGGCAGATCCTATTTACTGCGGGAGATGGAGATCCATTTGTGTTACTTCTCTTCTGGGCCATGCTCTCAAATGAAGACAGGGTTCCTTTCCTGAAGCAGAAGTAATTGTCCCTTTCTGTGCCGATGTAGTATATTGCACAATGACTATGAGCACATCACAGTATCTGTGTTTGGTCCTTAAGAGAAGTAAGTTAAGGGAAAACATTCCTGTTGTAAATTATGGTAATTTTTACAAAGTAGTTTGCTGAAGTTAAGGCCTACTATAATTGCTAGGAACCCTAAGCACATACGTCCCCTTCACACAGTAATCATAGCAACAAAAATCCCCTCAAACTTTTTAGTAAGGAAATGTTCTATTGTTTCAATTTGCTGTAATTAAAGCCTGCTCTTTGCATTAGAAAATCAAATTCCATTTACAAGATGAGTAATTCCCTTGAGTTCTCTTTGCTTCCATTGTTCTGAATTGATCGAACTTCTCCCTATTTGGCAAAAAGAGTCTGCCAGTTTTTTCTCTCTTAAAATTAACCCCATATATCATGCAGAGTGACAGCAGAATAAAAGCTTTGTGATGCTGCTAGTTGAAGGCTGCCTTGTTTCCCCTTCCCCAGAGAAAGCACCTCTCCTTGACTAGGGAGTCTCTCTGCTGGACCATTTCAACAGAGCTTTGACTCAGGACTCATGGATTTACCTGTACAGTATTAACAAACTACTATCTCCATTCCTGCAGAATCAGAAAAAAAAAAAAATTAATTATTTGAGAGCAGATGGATGAGGATTTTTTGCTTGGTTTTTTGATCCAGTTTAGATCACATATCTTCTTTAACTATCAAAAATAGCATACAACTGTAAGTTACTTCATCAGTTTAAAATGGGATGTTTATCCCCATGGATCTGCCAAGAATGGATACGACACTGCTAGTCCCATACTACCTGGTCTCTATTCCCTTCCTCTCCCTCTCATAGCCATGCTGTCTGCAGCTCACCAAATCCTCCCCCAGCTCCTATTTACCAAGGCAATAAGTCCAAGACCACCATCTTCTACAAAGCTGCAGAATAATTTAGATTGGAAGGGTGATCACCTAGTTTGACCTTCTGGTCAATGTTGTTCAGGACCACGTACAGTTGAGCTTTAAATATCTCCAAGGATGGCGACTCCTCAGTTTCTCTGGACTCCTGCCCCAGGGCTGCACCATCCTCATGGGGATATTTCTGGGGGAAAGATTGCTCAGAATTTTCTGCTGAAATTGAATACATTTCAAGAGTTTAATATTATTAAACATAGTTTTATTAGTCTTAATAACTAAGCCATTGTTAGGAGTGACAGATTTTCTCCTCTTGCATCCAGACATGAGAGCCCCTCTCTTCTATCTCAGCAATCCTAGCACTGAGTTTGAATCTTAACACAGCTTTAACATTTCAGAGGCATCGGCAAGGGTCTCTTGGTTGACAGGGAGAACAAAAAACCCACAGCAGTGGGCTGGCAGAGCCTTATGCACAGAGCTGTGAAGGGGAGATAAAACCACGAGGATGCTGGGGTGCCAAGAGAAACCATTGTGCCATCCTGTGCTTCCTCACCCAGCTCAGCCTTTGCTGCTGCTCCTCTGCCATTGCTAGCTCCAAGTCACAAATGCCTCTAAAGAGTAGGAGTGGATGCCAAGAGAAAGGCAAGTAGGTGGTACAGAAGGTGGGAAGCAAAGAAAATAGCTTCTCCTGGATAATTTGCTCCTGGATCTTAAATGCTTCTTAGTGGGCCTGACTATGAGCCTCTTTGCGATGGCATCATATGAGTCAGGGAGCTGTTAAGCGAATCCACAGGCAGCTTAGAAGAGAGCATGGAAAGTGTTGGATCTTATCTGTGGGCAGACCCTGTGCTTTCTGCAAAGATTAAAATATGTGAGCATTAAATATCTGACCCTACAAAGTGAGACAGTATAGTGAGGTGAACCCCTTTACAGCTGGTTCCTTTCACAACGTAGATCAGTCAACTATTACAGATTTTTCAAGCCCTTTTGGAAAAAACCCTTTAAAAGTTTGAGGGTTGTTTTGTTTTTAACAGTGAGCTTCGAACAATTGTTTGACATCACAAGTGTCTGAAACTTTTCGCAAGACTGCCTTTTCTAATCAAGGAAATTTTGTTGGGAGATACCATTTTCTAAGGTATTATTTTTTAAAGCTTAATTCAACATTTAAAATCAAGATTATACTTGACTTTTTATTGAATGTTCCAGTTCTGGAAAGTGAAACTACTTGATATAATCTTTTTGAACATTTTGATTTAAAAATGTGAGTTAGAGAATGCACTGAGAACTTCCTGGAGTGTGGGAAAGAGATCTGTTTAGGCCTTTATATAACCAGGTATTGGGTTCTATTGTTGTTTGGTTTGTTTGTGGTTTTTTTTTTTTTTTCTTTTTTGGTTTGTTTTTGTTCCCCAGTTGGTTTAAGGTAACACCAATTCTTGACTTGCCTTTTTGTTTTCATGCACCACGCCTGGCCTGATCTCCTGGGAACATCTAACGCTTCCTGAAATCCAAGGGAAAGAATGCGCCTGGCTCTGCTGAGGGACCTGCAAACACCACAGAGAACTTGCTTCTGAGTATTTACCTCAGTTTATGATCCTGCAGTAAGTTGGTGGAATGTTTCTGCTGGGCAGTGCACCCCACATTACACCCGCCAGAGCCTCGTCCCAGCAAAACCTGATTAAATTCAGAGCTTAACAAAGGAGAAAATACAGTGCTTTCCCAGATTCAACAATGTTTCTTTCATGATTTGTTCTTGTGATACAGAGTCATCATTGTGCCTTAAACAATTACCAGCTTAAATCCAAAGGGAATCTGCAAATTTGTGTTGCCTTATCTAAAAGCAGCGAGGACAAAAGAATACAGACGGAGTAAAACTCCTTCCCCATTTCTTTTCAATTGATCGCAAAGACGGCAAGAACCCTCAAGTGTTTGTCTTTGGCAGAATTAGCCCTTTCAGAACCAGATGGTATCGAGATCAATTGATGTCAATGCAATTTAGTGTCCCTGCCAACTGTTAGCGTGCATGGCTGCCTATCTCAAACACACCCTGTGAAGGCCACGTGCTGATACCCTTCCTCATGTTGGGCAATCCCCTGCTCTCCAGCTAGTCGTAATCACGCTACAAAAAGTTAGATTCAATGAGGGCAGTGCAGATGGCAGATCCTCATGCACAGCACGCAATGGCAGGCTCAGGTCCAAAGACCTCACAGAGCTGGGCCAGCAGCCGTTAGAAATCTTCAAACCCCATTGATATGATAGATAGCTACTATATTGGAGCTCTCTAAAATAAATGGAGACCATTCTGGGTTCTCTTTCAACCTGCCTTTCTAAAACCCTACTGTCCTGTGCTATTAGGAGTAATGCCTGAAAGCAGTGAAATGCAGTGGAAAAAGCTGCAGGGAAAAAAAATAAATAGTATGAGTGATGCCTTGGTTTGCCAAAAACCAGTCTCCCCATCCCTGTGCAGCATGAAAGTGATAGTGCACCTAATATCAACTGCTTGCTTAGTTTGGGTAACTCATACCTGGCAAATCTAACAGTCTGAGAGGTGGTGAGCAGCCTGATGACTTTGTCTAGGAGCGCTGGATGTCAGACAGGCCAAGGGAATCAGTATATATATATCCAAAAGAGGTACCTGACACCCTGAAGCCCAAGGCACAGAGGTCACCACACAGCCAGCCCTATATTAAGTGTGAAGTTCACATCCAGTTTGGGATGGCAGTATGGTATATATACTGAAGGAGCAGCATTTGTCTTCCTGGAGGTGTTTGACTGCCACAGCCTGCATGTGTGTGCGCATGAGAAACAGTCAGATTCAGCAGTTGTCACCTTTGGGATGGAGCCTTAGTCAGCTTAAGCAAGTCATTCATCCAACCATTTCTCTGAGCTTATTGTCCCTGCTGAGTGTCCCATCTTCCTTAGGAGTCACACTGGTGAGACACCAGCATCCCCTGACATCACTTCGTTGGTGGCAGTATAGGGATGCCCAGCACCTTGCAGTGCCAGGAGACAAGAATGTCTCCTGAGTCACGGGAGGAACACCCTGTGTCCCATAATTGTCTGCCACTGTGTAGGTTAAAGGCAGACATGCTCCATGACTAACACTAGAAGAATGTGGCTCGAGTACTGGCTGGCAAGGGTGTGTGAGTGTGACATGGCTATCTGTGGTGTGAAATCAGGATTAATCAACTGCGTGCTTCAGGACACTTGGGAGAGGATTAAAATCTGATTTCAGGATACATAGTGAGAATGTTTTTGAAGCAGGAGGGGTTGGGAGCTGTTCCTGAACCACAGTGAAGTCTGAGAATCCATCACAGGAAGAACAGAAGTCGAACAATATTCAGAACAACGTTTGCATAGAAATTACAGCCAACCAATATCTGCTGTGTTGTTTTCATGTTGAGTCACGCTAATAAATACACCACGTGAATAGGAATGAATGTCCTGCAGAGCATGGGGAGCTCGTGCTGCTGACATAATGCAAAAGCCTGTGTAAGATGGCGACAGCTATTTTTCCTCATGGCTCTTCAAGCTTTGGAAAAGTCTCTCCAAAGCAGATGATACTTGGCTAAAACAAGGTTTGGAGCTGTGGACATGACCTCAGCCATAACATCACATACAGTAAAAAGAACACTCTGACTTCTTACGTAATTTAAGCCCTTATTCAGCCAGAAAACTCCTCACCCCAGGCTATGCAAGCTTTATTCCTGTCCAACAGTACTTCATAGTCCCTGTGATTCCAATTAGGCCATTTATCAGAGTATATATTACTTGGCATAAGCAAGGACTAGGATCTAGGCTTAAAACAGTAAGCACTGCAGGGCTGTGGGTTTTGTTTTGGGGGAACTGTTTGGTTTTTGCAACTTGTACAACATCTGGCAGTCATTCATCAATACTCTGGTATGGTGGCTCTAAGCATCATGTTCTTGACTGTAATTGTGTCATTGCATAGCTATCTTCCTAATCATGTTGTTAGGATTCATGAGATCAGCTAGAAATAGCCTTTGGTCTCTACCTAATGGGCCACCTTGCTGATTCCTGTTTACATTGTTGAGCCATTCCTGTCCCATCTGTGGCTCAGTTATTCCTCAGTTTGAACAGATGCTGTGGATTTCTCCTCCCTAGGTCTCTACCAAAACTCACCTTGTTGGTTTTGGAATTTCCCTGTGATCTTATATATATGTGATCTTATGTGAATAGTCTTAGTCTGAATTTTGATCCCACCTGCCCAAGTCCTTGCAGACCCTCCGGCTCAGTGCCACCCACAAGCTTTGTAAGTATACTCTCTTCCACCCCCTCTGTCATTAATCAACTGTTTCTGTTCTATCGCTCAAGCAGTTGCCCTATCAAAGAAAAAAGTGAGTTTGGTAAAGCCATGCTGGTAGATTTTTTGAACACGTAATTATTTTTCAAGAACTTAGAATCCTTATTTGTGCTAGGGTCTTTCCAGGGATCAAAGCTAGGTTTAACGGGTCCTTCATTTACGGTTTTAAATAGCTCAGTGCTATTCATCTCCAGGTGCTTAGGGACTTGCTTGTCCTCTATTGGTCCAGTATCACTCAGGTGCTCTGCTGCCCGTTCCTCCAGATGCTGCTGACCTGAGTTCACCTGTCTCTTCCAAGCAGCCACCCTACAGGACCTGGTTCTAGAGGAAGACCTCTACAGTGTCCTGCTTTCCTGCCTCCTTTATGCTTTCATTTGAACAAACCTGGCTTTCAGATGGAGAACCATGCAAGTCAGTTCCATCAACAGTGCAGGTCCACCTGCTCGTGTAGGTCAGCAGAGAACCCTTTTGAATCATTCTGGGTATCCTTCCTCTCTCTTTATAGGAATTGGATCAAACCTTCACAGAAGATGTTGTAATAATTAGGCAGCTAGGTGTCACTTGTCAGGGAGGTTCCTCAGAGAAGTTCAAAGTCTGCTGGGAGTGGTTGAGGTCGTGAAACCATTTTAATTGTTGGTACAGGACTTGAAATGTGAGACACAGGTTTTCTCAAGAGAGTATTGCAGAGATGCTCATTTACGCAAGATGCTATGTTTTGTGTGAAAAGTCTTAAATAAAACATTTACTGTTTCATAAACCAATGACCAGATCCTCAACAGACCTCTGGCTTTATACTGAGGCTCTGTCCTCTGCTGATCTCCTCTGAGAATCTGGGGCTAAGGAAAAAATTGACTCCACTTTGTGGTTTATTTTCTTCTTCACAAACAGAAGTTCATACATGAAGAGGCAAAGACAAGAAACAAATGAATCTTAGCACAAGTAAACAACACAGAGACCTGACTGACCTCTCCTTACATCCGAGAAAATTAGGACAACTGAGCCCAGGTTTTGTCTCTCTGAATAATATCAAGGTCTGAAGCACAACTGCTCATGTGAATGAGAAGTAGAGACTGAGCTCTTAAGTTTTTATACCAAAAAAAACCCAAAAGCAAACCCCTCAGATTGCAGAAGTTATAAGTAATATATAAATCTGGGCAGAATTGCACTGACTGCTACAGTGACTGCAGAATCACTTTGAGTTAAAAAGCTGTATGCATGAGTTAACTAATGTTCATTAAACTCTTTGAAAAGTCAAAAGTAAACATGAAATGGATTTTTTTAACATTTCTTTACAATTTGTTAACAATAAAATTAATTATGTTTAACTCTTCATGTAGTAGAAGGTAACCTAGTAACTACAAGTAAGGTATAAATGACAGATAATGCAAAATAATAATTTATTCAGTGAAACAACAGAATGATCAGGAGACAGGCCTCAATATTTATAACTATTTCTGGCACTTAACATCAACAAGTTACGCTGCTTTTGAAATGCAAATGTTTAGACAGGACAAATAAACACATTCCCTGTGAAGTCCATGGTTCACTATAAATTAGTGACCTGACTTGCTTGCATTTTAAATCCCTGTCTGCCACCAAGAGGCATCACCTAAAGACATTTGAAAGGTAAGAGGCCTATGTGAGAGGCAATGTTTGAGAGGCTGGCTGACCAAATGTTGATAACCAAAGCACCGTGTGAAGAGCTGAACACTGTACTGAACGTCCCTTTCCAGCATGTTGGCTTACCTTCCCTCTCCTCTCGCTTGACTCCTGAGGTGCCTAAAATCTCACTGCCCATACCTTTTTCATGAAAATCCACTTGATGCTTGCAGACGCATCAGGTGGAACCATAGAAAGCTCGCCCAGGGTGATAGCTCAGACACCTAGCTCACAAGTCACAAATTTTCACTGCCAAATTCACGAAGTAGTGATTTGTGGGTGTTTTTACTAGAGGATTGCTAGACTAGGCCTCAAAGAAAACATGAGTTGTGACACAGGTCCGCTGTATCCATGTTTCTCATCTGAGAAGTTCAGGTGATGCCACCACTGGAGGCCTGGAACAGGCCAGCTTCTGTAATCATGGCCTTGGTGACTCTGCTTGGGGTGAAGGAAGGACTAGATTTTTTCATTCCTTTCCAGCTCTGTGACCCAAGGGATATCTGAGTAAATAAGTGTCACCTCAGATGTGGGGGATGAGGATCAAATCCCCCTGCTGTCTAAGGAAACTGAAAACCACATCCCAAGCTCTGTTGGAGAAGCACGGGTTCCTCTCATTTCCCTCCAGGATGAGCTGTCCCACCATGCACCAACGAGAGAAAACAGTGAGCCAGTGGTTGGGATCTCCTGTGGGAGGGAGAGGTCCGGGTTCCAGGCCCAACACTGACCAAAATTATGCCTTAATCAAGGTATAAGGATGAGTCACTTCTGCTCACCCTTCTGACTGTTATTTCTCTGTAGGATGTGACACTCGTAACTTGGCAACCCAGCACTGGTGACATCACTTAATCTTTTTGCAACAAGTTTGGCAGCCATAGAAAATGCCTTACAGGAATAAGAGCTCACACCATAGACACTGGATTCCTAAGAAAAAACTCATGTCATTGTGTGCTCTGCTATTCTGCTAGTCATCCCCTCCCCATGGATTTTATTAGCATGTGGGCTAATTTCAAGCAAATTTGAGAGGTTAAATGTCTCAAAAATGCAGAGTTCCTATGAGTGCCACAAAAATTGATGGCCACATAGAACAAGAGGCATCCAAATTAGTGACCCCACTGAGAGACTAATGGATACTCAGCATTATTATTATACACCAGAAAATTAACAGATGAAAGAGCCATCAGAAATCAGATTTTATAAGTTCCACCGCTCATGAAATTGCTAACTCCTACTTGTTATTACCTGTCTTCATAAAGACACTGCCTGTCTTCTGCCCCAGGCATTGGTTACAAGTGTTACTGAAGATGTCCTCTCAGAAGGAAAACAATTATTTTAACAGCTCCTTTAAATAAAAATACAGGCACTGCAGTTAATCAGCTGCCTTTTTGAGTCCTTGCCCGTTAAAAGCCCAGTACAGCAGGTCTGAAAATGTAGTCCCTAGGAGCGTGACTGCTCCTCAGCACCAAGCCCAAAGGCCACGTGAGTGAGAGCTGGAAAAGGCGCTGCTATCACATGGTGGGCTGGTAGGAATTGCGATTACTGCCTGAAGACTGAAGGCAAACTCTGTGGTGTTCTGTTGAGCAACACCTCCTGACTCCTTCTAGCTCTCATCATGAAACAGAGCTTATCTGTTTAGAGTCTCTGCAACGTAGATAGTGCATTTTGGAAAACGTGAAAACAGGTTAATAGATTTTTGTAAGACCATCTTAAAATGCTGAGAAGTTACGCCTTTAAAATGTAGTGGCCTCTAGGCTGATTCTTTGCATGAATAAAGCCAAAAGACATTGCTCATCAGTATCTGCACCCACTCCATCGTTATGGGTTCCAGCAATTCCATATCCTCCTTGCACATTGCATTTAAAGGCTTTAAATGCTGCAGAAGCTCCTTCCTATGGAAAAAGCTGGTTTGTTCTTTCCTCTTTGAACAATTCCTGCAGGAAAGAGGAGTTTGAGACCTCCAGAGCTGGCAAGCAGATGATGCTACCCTACCTCTTTGTTTCTTATGTGGCCAACTGCTTGACCCAGTGCCACTCAGCTGTCCAGGAACCTGTTTCACTAGCTGCTTGGGGGGACGGGGTGTGAGTTGTTCAGCCGAGGAGGGCTCTAGACAGTGGCAAAGCAAATCCAAGATCAACAAATGTCTGCTAAGCAGTGATAAAACCGTTGTTCCCTAGCTGCTTCCTTCGTACTGCTATTCAGTGATACATGAAAACACTCTGTGTGATGGGTGATGGCTGCTCCCGTTTTGCGGGGGTCCTCCCCTCTCCTCTCACTGTGGCCCTGTGAGGTCCTCCCCAGATTTACACGCTCAGAGCGGCAAAACTCAATTTTGCCTTTGCTGAGAGGTTTTTAAGCCAGCCCTGGCAGGCAGCCAGCTGCTCGGTAGGCAGCGAGCTGCGGATCCTGAGGAATAAGCCACCCACAGCGTCTCGGAGGCCTCTAACCTGTTGGGGCTGACAGAGATCCAGGAATCCCGGGTTTGTGGCCACTTGCCACGTTAGATGCTGGGCAGCCCGGGGAGGCTACCTGCCAGCCAGTGAGCACCAGCAGACCACGATCAATCACTTCTTGAATAAACTTAAATACTCTGAGTTTGGGATTGGATCGAAGATAAAATCTAGTATCTATCCGGGTGTCACACGATTTATTTTCTGTTGCCTACACTGGCTGTCAATAATTGCGCCATTGTTGTTTCAATCATTTATTGACGGTACCCCATTTTTAGCTTTCTCATGTTAATGGATTGCCTAACACTGATGTCAAGCCAGTCGACTCATCTTTTTTTTTTTTTAACCTTTTAAAATATAAACCAAACCTGTACCTTTTCACAGCTTTTGGTACTTCCCCGAAATACCAAAATGTGTCAAAAGTTGACTCAGAGCTCAATAAGCTCCCCGTAACTGTCATTTTCAGAGTGCTGACAAAAAAAAAAATAAGGGTAATGGGCTAATGGAGTAGTAACCCCCCTTTTTCTCCCCACACCCCACATTAGCATGGGTCATACTCTGGATTAGGTGATGGGACACTCATTGCATCCCTCTGAGCTCCGTTTCCTCAGCTGCATCCAGTCTCGCAAGTTATCTTGGTGCTGCAGATTCAAAAAGTGTTGAGTAGTTGCTGACAATAGAAAGTGCTGGACGAGAGGGACATCTGTTATTTTCTTTCTGGAGATGTTCCTGCCATCTCTCTGAAACATGGAAAACCTAGTACTGCCTGCTACGTAGATGATGCTTTGGATGGATTTTGGTGCTTTTCAGCTTCAAAACTTATTTAATGAGCCTGAAGCAATTTGAAACAACCTGCTGTAGAAAGCAGAAGAGTATGTTCTCTGTTGAGATAACAGCTTGTGGAGCTATTGCCCCATGATAATATTGCCTTTCAAAGAATACTCATTTCAATGCTTAATTGTTCCCAGCTCTGTGCTGGTATCATCCCAGCAGGATTAGGCCCAGCATGACTTCTGCTGCACTGGCCACTGTTATCGCAGCACACAGAGCACTTTCCAGTAGACGTGGAAGCATTTAATCACCTAAGCAAGCACTTTCTCCACTCCAACAGTCAGCAGAGAGCCAATACCCTAATGCAGCCAGTACCTATTCCCGTAATGTTAATTTGCTACCTCTATTGCTCAGGGGAACAGAAGAGAAATGTGTGATCCGCAGCAGCATATCTAGTGTAAATGTTAAAGCAGCAGTGCCCCTGTGCAATCTGAAAGCCCAGTGCAGCCTGTACTCCCTTTTGCCCATCGCATTCTCCTTCCCCAAGAAGCTGAACAAATGCAACTTTTTATTTCAGGTGAACCCAAATAATTTCCATTAACTTGCCATGAAAAATACATGTATAAACCACTATTACAAGCTGTTTAATTTTCATTAGAGGGTTAACCAAGAGTCTTGATGTTCAAAATATTCATGCACCGTATTCTGTCTGGCTAAAAGAAATATATGTATACTGTCAGCATCAGGCAGCATCAGGCTGCATAGCTGGCATCTGCAAGCATGTGTTGCTCTTTCTTTTGGTTTTCCTCCCCCTTCCTTTCAGTTACACCCACCGATTATATTTTGGATTCATTGACATTGCAGTCACTCCTGTGTGGGCACAGCCAAGCTCGTTTCAAATGAGCTAATTTGGCTACAGATAGCATTGCAGACAGCGCAGCATGGGACTCGATGCAGTAGAAGCCGGGTAAATACTTCAGCGGCTTTACCAACACGGACTGTCGTGGGCTGCTGCGGCGCTCAGGGCACGAACGAAGTCTGTTAAAGCCAGCTCAGGCACACGGGTGATACACGACGGCGATTTTGGTCAGCATGGCGGTACTCTGTCCCAGCGAAAGGCTAGGCACGCAGCGGGCCAGGGGCACGGGCTGAGGCAGGCCTAGTGCGCAGACCTAACACATCCAAAAGCGGGGACTTTCAGGTTGTTGAGACCTCTTAAGATGTGGGAAAAAAAGAAAAAAAAGGGAAAATAGCAGACTTTACCCAGATGTGTGAAAGCATAGTGCCTGCAAGAGCACGAAAAGCCAGTGGAGGTGACTGGGGAGGCGTCTGTGGGGTCTGGGAACAGTGACGCCCTGGCAGCGGCGGGAGGCGAGTCCCGGGAGCCGCGGGGACGGGAAGGCCGCGGAGATGGCCCCGGCGTCCGTCCGCCCGCGGGAAGGGAGAAGCCCGCCCTTGGCGGCACGGCGACGGCAGCGCGGCCCGTTCGGGTCCCCCGCGCCCCGCCAGCCCGACCCCACTTTTGGGGGGCTGAGTGCCCCGCGGGGGTCACCCCTCCTCATCCCCACCCCCCCTCCCCGCAGCCCCACGCAGCGCTCGGGACGGAGCCAGGACCAGGATCCCGCGGCCCGTCCCGCCCCGCAGCCCCGGTCGGTCCCGCCGCCGCCGGGCCGGGGCGGGGCGGGGGGGAGCGGGGGGAGGTGTTCGGGTGACGCCCCGGGAGGCGGGACGGCGGCGTCCGGCCCCGCCCCGCCCCGGCCGAGGGGGCGGGAGCTCCCGCCGAGCTACTACAACCGCCGGCGGGGCGCGGGGCAGCGGCAGCCGCCGCCGTGGGGCGGGAGCGGAGCCGAGCGGAGCGGCGGGCCGACCCCGGGCGGGAGGGAGGTGTCTGCGGCGGCCAAGGGAGCGGCGGTGCCCCCCGGAGGAGGAAGAGGAAGGGCGCGGGGCCCCTCCGCGGGGGCGCCGGGGTCCGCCTGCTCGAGCGTCTGTGTCCGCAGGGTGTCCTGCGGTCGGTCGCCGGCCTCCCGCGGGGTTCCATGAGTCGCGGTCGGGCAGCGCCCCTAGCCCGCTCCCCCGGCTCCGGCGGCGGCCCGGCGCGGCGGCGGCGGCGGTGGTGAGATGGGGGGCAGCCTGGGCTGCCACCGCTCCATCCCCCGCGACCCGGCGGACCTGTGCCACAGCCGCAAGTTCAGCGCGGCGTGTAACTTCAGCAACATCCTCGTCAACCAGGAGAGGCTCAACATCAACACGGCCACGGAGGAGGAGCTGATGACCCTCCCCGGGGTCACCCGAGTGGTGGCCCAGAACATCGTGGAGTACCGGGAGTACATCGGCGGCTTCAAGAAGGTGGAGGACCTGGCGCTGGTGAGCGGGGTGGGGGCGGCCAAGCTGGAGCAGGTGAAGTTCGAGATCTGCGTGAGCAGCAAGGGCAGCTCGGCACAGCACTCGCCCAGCTCCCTGCGCAAGGACCCGGCCTCGGAGCACCACCTCTCCGCCACCAAGATCAACATCAACACCGCCACCCCTGCCCAGCTGATGAGCATCCGCGGCATCACCGAGAAGATCGCCAACAGCATCGTGGACTACCGTAAAGAGCACGGGCCCTTCAAAAGTATCGAGGACCTGGTGAGGATGGACTGCATCAATTCCTCCTTTCTGGACAAAATCAGGCATCAGATTTTCGCGGAGCGGTCCCGGCCCCCTTCAACGAACACCAATGGTGGCCTCAACTTCACTGCCAGGCCTCACCCCAGCCCCACTTCTCTGAGCCTCCAGAGCGAGGACTTGGACTTTCCTCCTGGGGGTCCGACCCAGATCATATCCACTCGGCCCTCCGTGGAGATGTTTGGGGGGGTGAGAGATGGCAGACCCGTCCTGAGGGTGGCTACCTGGAACCTGCAGAGCTGCTCCCTCGAGAAAGCCAACAACCCAGGCGTGCGGGAGGTCGTGTGCATGACGCTGCTGGAGAACAGGTAAGAGGCAGCACCTGACCTGTAGGCCCAGCACCGTGCAGGACTGTAGTTTAATGCCTGGGCTTTGGGCACTCTAGACTCCCATTGTGATCCTAGTGGGACTTGCTCCTTCCCAGAATTATTAAATGTTCCCCACTTACTGCATGGAACCCTGCTTGAGTTTTAACGCTGGGACTGTAGCGACTGTCCCTTGATAAAGCTGCTGTAGCCCCTGGAAGTTGGTGGACCTCCTGAGGAGGTGTGTGTGTACACACATCTGTGCAGGGAAGACTGAGCTGTTGAGGTTAGACACGTCGGGCCTGTTAATGGCTGGTCAAGGATTGTTTCTCTGTCAAGAGCCTTTTAACAAGTCACAGAGGACTGTCTTTCCTGCCAGAAGCTGTGAATAGCAGGGGAAGGGCTGTTCTGTATGTACCCAGTTTCTTACGGTGTTTCCCAGAGTATCTCACTGCCACTTTGGGAAGCAGGATGCAGCGCTACATCAGCCTCTCTCGGAGCTGCTGAACTGAGACCTGCTAGTGCCTCTTCTCCAGAAAGTCTTGTTTGGGTGGTGACCATCAGCATTAGAGCTGTAGTCTGCTCTCCCTTGGATCTGCTCCTGAAATCAAAAAGGCTTGAGAGCACAGGCAGGATGGTTTGGACTGTGTAACAAGCATGGAATGCCACGGCTTGTGCCACAGGAGTGACACAGCTCATTAACAAGCAGTCATGGGGTATCTGCTGAGCTGGAGGGGCTGCTCACCCTTGGGGGTGTGAGACATGGGGCAGCTGCCTGGGGAGTCTGCTGTCCCCATGCCGGGCGGGCCCCTGATTTCACTGAGCTAGCAGGCATGGAGCAAGGTCTGTTTGTGGTGTGGTCAAGTGGGATGGTGCTTCTGGTGATAATGGCTGAGCAGCTGAGAGATTTTTTATTTTTTTTTTTCTTTGAGTAAGGTAATCAGGCAACAGTGCTGGGGATGTCTCTCTTGCTAAACTTTGTTTGATACAGAAATGTAAGAATGCAATAAGGATTTTGAAATAAGTCTCACCCTTTCCTCTCCACATGTGAAATCTGTCCCAGCTGGTCTGGCATCTAGTTTACGGCACTGGGAAACTAACTTTTCTCTCTGGTTTCTATTCAGACTTCCAGCTGGAAATGAATAGAGCAGGGGACTCTTGGACTTTGGCAAAAGCGATTATTGTGGAGAGGGGAAGTCCTGATGAACTGTTACCTCTGGCAGTGCCGAGAGCTCTGCCCTTTTCCAGTAATATGCTGAATAATGGCTCTTGTCGGTGTGGTTGCAGAGGTCAGGCACACAAAAAGGACAGTGGCAGTGATGTGGCGTCCTGCGCTGCGGTACAGTATTTGTGGTTGGGGATACCTCTGCTGAGCACTGCTTAGGAGCCTGATGCTTCTGCATAGGAAACATCTGTCATCTCATGGCCATTGCTGTTTGATAGCCAAAATGGAGATGATAGCCCAGCAGGAGTATTCAGATGTCACGCTGATGGCTCCAGCCTAACATCTTTAAGTATTCTTTGATTGCTCTGCTAGTTCAGGTATTCTGTGCTTCCCCCTTTGCCACTGCTCTTGTTCTTTCATGGGCAGTTGGTTGGCTGGAGCAGACCTTAGGATGAAGTCGGGTGGGGTTGGGCATCTGGGTAGGGGGCAGAGGCGGACAGACCTGTTGAGGAAAGAAACTTTGCTGATTGTCACTAGTTTCAGGATTATTCTAATAATCCAGTTTTGGAAGAAAAGAGACTTTGGTGATTTATTTATTTACATATTTTATTTTATTTTTTAAGGACCTAATCTAGTAAAGTGTTAACTGTCTGTCAGTTCTGCATCTTCAGCATTTTGGGGGGGGGGGGAGGGGAACAAACCACCCCAAAACACTCCACCTATTAAAAAAGCTAGGCAGAGAAAACAACTCACACAATAAGCCTGTGTTAGCCCAAGCTGGCCACTGTGCATGCAGAGCATGGCCCTAGCAGTTTGTTTTATTTTTGCTCTTAAACTGCATGGTACTTTGTTTCCATCTAGCTTAGCAAACAGGTAGTCAGCTGTACTGTGTGGTGTGAAAGGTCTCTGACACTTTGAGCTTTAAAAGGACCCTGATGTAAGTACTTGATTTTGTTTTGTTTTATTGCACGTATATGTGCCATCAATCACACAGGGATAGTACAATGCAATTGTTTTCTGTGTTTGATCAAAATTGAGATAACATGAGAAGCTGGAAAGAAATGAGAGTGATGTGCATCCACACACAAGCCTGCAAAACTTTCCTGGGAAAATAAATGTGGGAACAGAAAAAAATCAACACAATGCAGGAAAAAAGTATATGTTGGGAAAAGTCATACTCATCACCTCAGGGAGGAATTTCCTCTTGCTTGTGCTAGCATTGCTGAGGTCAGTGGAGCTTTGCAGCTGTAAAATGGCCTCAGCTGAGGCCAGAAACTGCCTTCTTTCTGTGTGTGAACTCTATGGTCTCCCTTCCGGCTCTAGTCGTGTACCCTGGGAACTGATCAAATGCCTTGCAAACTAATCTTTGCCCAGGTACATCAACTTCAGTTGATAATCAGCTGGAGAAATGAATCTCTTGCTTCTGCAAGCAAGAATACACCGCTGCACGGGGCTCACCAGCACTTCAGCCTCATGAAATCCATAGCGTGTGTTTTCAAGGTGCTCTGCATGCTCAGCAGGTGTCCCACATGTGTTGCTGAAGTCTACAGCTACGGCCCAAGCTGTTGCCGGGTGGATCTGAAGGCTCTTTAGCCTGGCAGTAGGCAGATGCTCTCACAGCTACGCTGATGGGCACCTGCTCGCTGACGTACTTTGCGCACAACCACCCTCCCGTACGTAAGCGTGCTCCTGCAGGCTGGTCCCTTGTAGTCTGGGGTGGTCTCAGATAGTCTGGGGTGATCTCAGGAGCTGGAGGACCTGCCTCATCTGGCTTTTTAAGTGCAGGAATAAAGCACAGCAAGTCAAGAAGACAGTATTAAAACTGTGTAAAGAGCAGTAAAGAATCTTAATTTGAGATCTTGGGGACTTTCATGCCAGTTGAAAGGCTGGTATGGGGTTTGCTTTAGTGTTTGTTTGGTTTTTTTCATGACCAGTTCACAGCAAGTAGCTTGGAGACCCCTTGGGCTTGTTCTTTCAGACATTAACAACGGGGAAAATTACCGCTCATTTCTAGGTGAGGCTAGAAGATGAAAGTCCTCCTGTCTCCAGGCCCTGCATAGCCTTGGCACTGAAGGAACAGTTGTGCAGGAAGGAAAGAGGGTTGTGCCTTCAAAACAAACAAAAGGCAAGAAAACGTCATGTAGAGTAATCTGCTGAAGGGAGGAGGGAAAAAACCAACCCCAAACCTTCACACGTGTATCCAGAAGTGCTAAATTTCTGATGAGCAGTAAAGGGAATGTATACCAAATCAGTAAGTATGACTACTACTGCTAAGCTATTTTGAAATTCATCGCTGCAATACAAAAATAATGAAATACAGCAAGGTCCTCACCTTCTTTCTCGTATTACAAGGATCTATGTTTATCACAGTGTTTGGAGTGCAGGAACGAGGTGTTTTCATTCAGAGGACTAGAGGGTAATTTTAGAAGAGCTTAACATGATGAACACGGAGGCGAGTGTGATGCATAATTGGATTAAAGTATCAAATGTGGGGTGAATTTGCCCAAACCTGTGACATTTCTTGCAGGTGTAGTTCAGCAAATCTGGGATTTGTTGACAGGAGGTCAGAGCTGGCCTGTCTCTGGGGATGCAGGTCATTCCCTCCAGCAGACTGCCATGTCCTCTCCATTCTCAGGGGATGAAGAAACCAACAGCTTCTTCTCACCAAAAAAAGAGAAAAATGTAGGGTTAGTGTATCATGATTGAAAGGACGAGCAAGTTCAGGTCAAAGGCAGCAAGTGTTTTCATGGGGAGGATAAGTAGCCCCAGTGGAGATGTCCCCTCTGGCCAAGATCAGTGGAGATGTCCTGTACCCCATGTCCATAGGGAAGGGCACTCAATCACAGAATCATTCAGGTTGGAAAAGACCCTTGGGATCATCGAGTCCAACCATCAGCCCTACTCTACAAAGTTCTCCCCTACACCATATCCCCCAACATCTCATCCAAATGACCCTTAAACACATCCAGGGATGGTGATTCCACCCCCTCCCTGGGCAGCCTGTTGCACTGTCTGACCACTCTTTCTGTGAAAAAATTTTTTCCTAATGTCCAGTCTAAGCCTCCCCTGTTGCAGTTTCCACTCTTTCCACTCCTCATTCATACCTGCCTCAGGCCTGTCCCTCCTGGCTGTAAAAGGAGCTTGTGACTCCCATGACGCCCCTTAACAGCCCTTTCTAGCTGTTGTATGCTGGGGTGCCTGCTGCATGACTGCATCAAGAAGCATGATGCAGGTTTTCAACACCGACCAATACACAGAGCATGCTAAAGGTGCAACTTATAATTTAATTGCTTGTTTGAAAATTTGCTAGTAGCCAAGGGCACTGATCAGTTGTACACCTTTCCCAGCACTTTTTGCAGTGGAGTTTTTCCAGCTGGTTTTTGTTATGTGTTATAATATTGAGTGTAACTTTATGAAGACCTCTTAATTATTTTTTTTCTTGAAAGCACACTTTGCAGCTGAGTAAATGAAAATTGATAGAGGGTCTAAAAGCCAGAACTGGCACTCCCTCTTTCTGTCTCTTCCCCTGTGTGTGTGTGTGTCTCTCTTTCTCTCTCTCTCAAAAAAAAAAAAAAAAAAAAAGAGGGGGGGGGTGTCAATATGTGACAGGAAAATGGTGGGGTACAAAGTTTGAGGCTCAGGCACATGAAGCCCAGCTCAGGTTCCTTCTCTATGTCAAGCAGTTCAAGGAGCTCCTTCCCTCTGCTGCTTGCTTTGGTCAGAATCTTGGTGTGGTTCCATCCTCTTCTAGATGAAAAAAGTGTAAGTAATAAAGCCTTAACACCTGTTGCTTGGTGTGGTTCCATCATCTTCTAGATGAAAAAAGTGTAAGTATATAAAGCCTTAACACCTGTTGCAAAAATCACTGAATCATAAAAGAGTCCAGGTTGGAAGGAGCCTCTGAAGATCATCTGGTTCAACCTGTTGTGGGAAAGGGAGCCTAGATGAGGTTATCTAGCACCTGTCCAGCTGCACCTTGGAAACCTCCAGTGATGTTGTTCCTGTGAGTGATTGTTCTCACTGTAAAAGTTTCTTTCTTACATGTTTGTAGAGTAACAAATACAAGTACCAATATAAGGTTTGTACTTGGCACCGATTAATTTTTTTCTCTTCTTGGCTTAGTTTCTTGGACAGCAAACCTCTGTGCTTACCCTCTCAGAACATGTCAGCCACTTCTCCCAGCTTTGTGAGCTGTTAGCTGTTTTCACTTTGGTTAGATAGAAACATAGAGGTCTCTCAAAAGTAAGAAGTTGCCCTCTATTTCTGTGGCTCAGAGACCCAAAATGGTGTTCCTGCTGGGGGAAGGATAGGTAAACCTCAGGCTAAAATTGCCTCCTGGGAGGCAGCAGGTGGACAGGCAGTCCCTGGGTAACCCTCACTATGCCACCATACTCAGAAGCTCTTTTTCCTAGTCCTACCTACCCTAGGTAGGTGTCACAGGGGAGTAGTCACCCTAAGCATGTCCTCTCATCACCTAAATAAAAGGCAAGCTCCCGAACCACCCTCTGGAGCAGCCACCTCCTGTGCGTAAGTTGCTGAGGAAAAAGCCATCTCCTTCAGGTCCCTACACTAGGTGCTGGAGGCAGGAGAAGCACGTTCCTGTTGCTCCCCTACGTTAAATAGGGTGGGGACTTTGTTTTTGTGTCCAGTCTCTTAATCTGGACTAAAAGGTGGTGTAATGCTTACAGGGGGAATTATTTACTACTGGGGCTTGATGCTTTGGTTGGGAAGGGTGTGGGGTGGTACCTTGCCTGCTGGCTTGTAGCCGTGTTTCCAGGCAGGACGATGGAAAGGGATCATGCCCCTGCCAACAGACAGTGTTGCTTTTTCTCACGTTCCTCACAGCGGTGTATTGTAGTAGTAGCGATGGTTGTACTTGCATGCTTTGTAGGCTCAACGCCAGCCTGTAGTTGTTATTTCTACTTTGTCGCTGCAGCTCTTGGTGGCCCGGCAAAGCCCTGAGGTGCATCTGTTTTATGTCTCTTTCTTTATACAGCCACTTGTTTTTTCTCCATCGGGTTAATACTAGGCTGGAGCCTTGCCAAGAATAATTCCCCTGCAAGAAAAGATCAGGAAAGAGGGCCTGGCTTGAGTAACCTGAGCGTGCTAATAAGTCTTAAATGGCAAAAGAACAAATACACCCTCTCCTCCTGTTGGTAATAGGGAGGAAATCCTGCCTCCTGTGACTTCAGGAAAAACTTGAGAAAAAAGTAATTGTTAGATGGTATCTTCTGTGTGCACTTCACAAAGGGATTTTTATGAGCAACAGAAAGACAGATGCATGTAAAGCCACCATTAATTTGCACATTCTAATACCTCTGAGGACAAAAAAATGGGGTGATGGAAGAGCTGTTGTGTTTGGGGTTTTGTGGTTTTGTTTTCTTTTTTGGTATTTTTTTTGCCTCTACCTATGTGAGATAAGCAATATTTTATTTGCTGAAGACTGAAACTGTGTTCTGGCAGGGGAGAGCAGCAAGATCTTTTTGGGTCAGACCCTGAGTTACATCATTTTCCAGTGAAATGAAACTCTACTGATTTACTCCTGTTCAGGATTTGGCCCATTCCTTTGTCTATGTCAAATCACATGAAGTCTGCAGAGCTCAGTGTGAAAAGGTATAACCATCTCCCTGCAGTTTAGGGCTCCTATGCAGTGCTGCTCCCATCTTGGGTAGGGTTCCCAGACCCTTTTGGGACTGCTGCTGGGGAAACAGGTGATGTCAATTAAGTAAATGAAATTAATGAAATTCCATTTCCAAACCTGTGCTTCATATGGATGCAGTACTGAGACCCTCTATACGGGCATCGCCTGCTCCTCCTCTAGGAGGTGGATTGCTCACTCAAGATACTTTGCAACTCCAGAGTCTTTGCAGGAGAGATCAAAAGCAGTGGGTGGACTTACAGCAAGATCATCAAGGGGTGTACACCATCCTCATGTCCAGACTCTTGCAGAAGGCATCTGGAGCCATGCGCTCCGCAGGAGGCCTTGGAGGTGGATGCACGGAGCTGTCTGATCCTGCTTGGTCTCTGTTGATAGCTGTGGGTCTGGTGGCTTTGCTACAGCCCCCATAGCTTTCCTCCCTCGAACATGACACAGGGATGTAGGACAGGCCCTTGAAATCACCCCTGAGTAACCTTTCCAGGGATTTTCTCTTCTAAAGGGGGATCTGGGCATCTTGTTGACTTTGAACAACTGCCTCAGTGTATTCCTTGAACATCTGAGAGGCTGTATCTAACCACCTTATTTATCTGCTTTAAAGTTGAGAATGTGACTGGAAAAATGGTATAGTTAAAGGCCAGTTTATCCATATAAAGTAAACCTTATTTTTCTCCTTTTTAAAATCATAATCATACCCTGTCACTGTTACTTGTGCCATAAAGCCTGACTAAAATGGAACAGATCAGTGGGGAAAGCATTTGTTCATATATTATTTTTTCTCCCAACATGTGTACTTGATACATCTGGCAGCACTTAATGGCTGCATAGTTTCAATCCATGCCTTCTGGGCTATTCTGCACTTTTATTTCATGTCACTGGATTCATGTTACAGATTGCAGGTATTTTGGTAAACCAGAGCTGCCAGCCTACTCGTGCAGATCCAGCAGCGTTTGCTATATTCCTCACAGCAAAGATTAAATGCATTGGCTGATTTATGGTAATACATTGGTGAATTAGTAAGCAATGCTTTACTGCATGCTCATGAAACATGAGCAGAGGCCACAAGGCTATAACCTCATCCTGCTAGACTTCTCAGAAAGCTTGTGCCACATGGCTGTAGAAGACAGACGAGGTATCTACGCGTAGGGCTCCATCCTGTAAACAGAAATCTTTAATGCTCTGTGATTCTTCTGTGGTTTGGGAGCTTACAGTACAGCTGCAGGAAGGGTGGTTTTCTAGCTTTCACTTTAAAAAGAGCAATAGGACTGCTCCTGAAGGCAAAAGATGCTGCTGCTGCTGCTGTTCTTGCCAGGGAAGACAGACCAAGGGACTGCAAACACGGGAATTAAATACTCCAAGTTCCTGAGAAGGTGCAAGTGGAAACTCCGTCAGTCCTTCTTAACTAGAGGAAAACACTGTCTCTGCAACCAAGTGCTGGTCTGGCTCACTGTGAACACGGGTCTTCAGCTGTGTTAAACAGGGACATTTACAAGAGAATCTGGTTTTACAGATTTAGCTGCACCCTTCTTGCTGGAGTTGGGCTTCAGCGTGTTTCCTACAGCTGTGTTGTTAGGAGGACCCCGCTTCTTCAGTCTCTAATTAGCATTTCTCTGGGAGTCTTGCCCAAATAATGATTTCAAGGCTTGGCCAGATAAGCAGACAAGTTGATAGACGCAGATTACAGTGTGCATGTAACTTATTTTTAAGTCTCATTGTTCTTCATTGTGATGCAGGTGTAAGCTGACAGACGGAGGCACAGTGTCCTTACTGAAATAATTACAATATGCTGCAGTAATTTCTCAACACTATTATATGGTGTGATGATGGAGACAAGAACCATGGCAGATTATTAATAACAGTGCTTAAAAATAGGAACTCAGTGGCTTCTTCATTTCCAGATTTATTATTTTACATGAGGGACTTTGCTTTGTGTGAATAATAGCTGGCAATCCCCACTGATTTATCAGAGAATAATGGTGGCTTTGCTGAGGGGAGGGTGAGACCTACCGAAGACCTCCTCTCCTATGTTGGAGGTGTGGATGTGCTTTCCACCCAGCTTCGGTCTGGTCCCTCCCTCGTCTCGGTCCTGGGTGATTCACAGTGGGTTCTGAAATGCCCTATACGGTGCCGAGAGCAGGGTGGGCATCATGTCAACAGCAGATGGGCAGTGAAGGGAATACGTAGCTGTGGTAAAAAGGATGTTTTCTGTTGAGAAACTGTTTCATGTCACCCTTGGCATATGCAGCATATCCATGTACCAGTCAAGCGGTGTGACATTTTCAAATGGCATGAGTGTTTTAAACTGCTCGGTCACCGTCGGGATGGATCAGTGCCGCTGACCTCCTTTCCACCCCTGCTTCTGGGGGTTTTGTGCAGGCAGGAGCTCGGCGTCAGCGCCAAGCTGTTATTTTCAGTGCCTGTGGTAAAATTATTAGAGGCCAGTGAGTAAGAGAAATACATTTACCCTGCTTGTGCCCCACTTGTGTGCATGTTCCAGAAGCTGAACTGTGTATAAAAATATAATTTAAAAATAAATTAATTCCTATGAAAAAATACATTTGGGATTATATTGTTATCTGTGGTAAGGATGGCTGGGAATACAGTGGTAACTAAATGCACTGTGTTTGCAGTGGAATAAATGCAGCCAGCTTGTGCAGATCGGGTTGGAGTCCCTCTGTCTGACGCCGCCTGGCACCTCCTGTCTGGAAGGGAGCCTCATGGCTATGCGGGCTGTCTGTCCGTCCTGTCTCAGTGTCTGTCATGGAGTAGGGGAAAGAGCACAGTAATGTCCTCCTGCTTTTTGTGGGGAACATCCCACGGGGCAAAGCTATTCCTGGGAGCAGTTCATACCGTAGGTTTATGGATGCAGATGAGGGGGAAGAATTGGAAAATTTCCTTTTGCTTCTGCGTGGCTATTTTTTGCTGCGTTTTTATAGGCGTTTCAGGTAACATGCTCGAGCTCCTGTGCAAATTTAGCTACAACAGCTGTCCAAGCCGTTCACAGCTGAACAGGTTTTTAATGGGTTACTGAACAGCTAATTGATCAACAAGGCTATTGCCATGCGCTGCGGTGGCAGCCTTCCTGCCCTAAATCCCTCGTGCTCCCGACACGCTGCCAGTCCTGCAAAACCGCCGTGCCCTTTGCTTAACAAGGCAGGGACAGCACAAACCTCTCCCGACTACAGCACAGAGGGGCTGTTGCTTTTGCTTTCAGACTTATCCTTCAACTCGTTTATATTTATAGCTCCGTTTTTCCCCTCTGTTTCCTTGTCGGTCAGTGTGTCACAGGCCTGCGGGTGCGGAGGCGCAGGCGCTTGCCCACTGGCCACCAAGGGCTTGCTCCAGCCCTGCTCAGGGTAATTGCCGGTCAGTGCCCTCCCTTCCTCCCTTGCCCAGACTCGGCTGGCATAAAGGTTAGCCAGCTTTCTGCTGAACTGGAAGCAGCGTGCTGTTGGATATGCACTGGATGTTAACTTAGAAACCTTGTGTTTGGTTTCATTATTTATTCTATTTAAGCAAATAAGTGTGGCTCTATTTCAGTGCCGCTGAATTGCAGGGTGTTGGGGCAGAAGCAACTCTGATCTGGTATTGAAAAATGAACTGTAAAATAGGCAAGTTTTGTTGCTTTTATGCATGCAAGGTCGGTTTTATAGGTTTGCTGTCAAATGACTACCTTACTCATCTTTTTTTTACCTTCTAAGCAGACAAAAATATGGAAGAGCATTGAACCCCTGTCAGGGAGGATAGTCTTAGCTGGGAAGGACCCATATTACTTGATCTAAACCATTTTGCATTTTAAACAAGGCAGCAGTTTTCCAGTGGTAATACCATCTTAAGCTAACATAGGTAGATGTGGCTCTTCCACTGGAGGAAGTGATGGGGTCCCACCTGCGTGAGGACCACATTAGGGAAGTTTTTGAGTTGTTCCTCTCTCATGGTGTGTGGGGCTGATGGTGGTGAGGCAAATACCAGCACCGTAATACATGGGAGAGGAAGTACACTGTGTTTGCAAGAGATCCCCACCACATATAAAACATCAGAGCTGCTGCTGAATTAAGTGTTAAAATAAATGCTATTGGCAGGAAAATGCTGCAGTGATACCTGACTACCCTTTGCAACCTTTATGCTGACCAGCCCAAGTTTACCTATGATTCTGGCAGGAATGGTAGTGCAATTTTTGGCTATCGTCTGTCTATCTTCCTGCTAGTCCTTTGTACAACTCCTTCCCTTATCTCTAGCTGTGTTTACACTCCCCTTTCATAATCAGTGGAGACTGCGCTACCAGTGCTGCCCGCTGTCCTCCGTGCTGGCCACCCTCCTGAAAACACGGCATTGAGCAATGAACAGCATGTGGCTTGGGTGAGGGTGAAGGGGTTGGTACCGCTGGCCAATAGCTCAGCCTTATTTCCAACACATATCAGAGAGATCTCTTGGTAAAGATTACCTTTTGGTTACCAAAACAAACCCCACGATTTCCTGTTTTAATTGCTTCTGAGTTCTCTGTTGCAAAGCAGCACCGCAGAAAAGGAAACCATGGCTTAAAGGACAAGATCAAGGTTCAGGGATTGAACAGTCCTCAGTCAGCAGCTTGTGGATTTAATAGATATTTGGACAATTTCCACACAGAGCTGTTGGCAGTAAAATTCTGGAAGTGTTGTCAGTGCATGAAGGTTGTGCTACACAAGCAAAAGCCACCTCTAAGCACGTGGTGTTTCCCATTTTTTAAACCGAGACCACTTGGAGTTGTCTGTGGTTTGACTTGCTTTTCCATACATTTTTGACTTTTTTTTTTTTTTTGTGTGTGTGTAGAGAGTGCAGCAGCCTTTTTGAGGACCTGTGTGCAGGGGTGATGGTGGCTCTCTATATTGCCCAGCTGGGCACTCAAGTTTGGAAAAAAGAAAAAGAAAGGAAGAAGATGGGCAGATTCCTATATATTGATTGTCCATAGGTTGAAGGGAAATTGCCTCATAAGCCTGCCTCTATCTTTGACCTGATCTTCAAAGCTTGCTCTCATAACCTGAACATGACCCCTGTCCTTGTCCTCTTTCCAGTCCTACTGAACCTAAAGCCTTTTCACTGGCTTCACTGGGCTTTTAAATTGTCTTGCCACACCTCGAGTGCTTCCAGTTGTTGCAGGTGCTTCTTGATCATGCCTTTGTTTTCACACTGTGAGGGCTGAATGGTATCATCTCCCACCTATGAGGCCGAGGACTTCGGTTTCCTTGGATTATCCCCGTGATATTTCCCCCAAAATCATTCTGATGCTGTCTTCTGGTTCCAGGATGTGCTGCAGCATTTCTTTCTCCTCTGCTGAAGCCTTTTGCCAGGCAGTTTGAAAATCAGTACCTTCTAAGATATCTCAAGTTTCAGGCAAAACCTGCTTGAAAACTGCAGTCCTGCCTTTTATTTCAGGGGTGTTACGAATTCTTGCAAATAGAGGAGGCGCCTGTGCTATTGCTTTAAAGGAAAAAAGTATTTATGTTTTTGATTTCTGTTCCTCAGAGTTACTTGAAGCTCTGCAGAAAAATACTTTGTTAACTTCTTGATGTGTTGGACGTGGAATTATTTTTAACTTGCAAGAGCAGTTGTTTCAAAGGAGGTTGTATGGACGTTAGGAGCTTAGCAGCACAAGTGCTCAGCATTTTTTTTCCAGTCTTCAGTTGAGCCTATCTGATTATGCTGTACGGGTGCATGCAGCACTGAGAGTTTACGATTCCTCTTCCATATGCATCTTATCTTCCTAAAGATAGTGTCTGGAGATGTCAGATCTGTGAGGAGAGACTGATGAATTTATATCAGAAGAATCTTTTTGTCTAGCAGCCCTTCAACACCACACGTTGTTCAGAGTATCTCTTAAAAATAGAAAGTACTGGAGGAATACCAGCTTTGTCATGGCGGTGTCATTTTTCTTCAGTGCCTAAGTACGGCTTGATTTGGCTAAACCCTGGTATTTGTAGGAGGAAGCCTGAGTTGTCCATGCAGGGCTCCCTGTGCCCCCGTTTTTGAAGTACTTATTGGTACATTTTGGGGGATTGTTTGGAGTCTACAGCTAGAAGCGTGGGTACTCTCTTAGTTGGTATATAAGTGTGTTTTTTGCTAGGAATGTAAGTATGATGGTCTGAAAACTTCAGTTCTTCTGGAGCAGAGATTTGTCAGATGACTATACTGTCATTCGGGGGTTTTGGGTATTCTTTTTTTCCCCCCCCGCTCATGAGATCTTCCCAGGGTCGTTATAACCTAAAGACTTGATCAAATGTTGTCTATAAACTTTGCACATCTATTTATCTGCTGCAGGGCAAGTTCATGTTATTGGGGAGCAAGGGTCATACAACAGCTTGAATCCACTGTGCAGAGAAAGCAGAGAGATTGTTGCTTCCATTTTTATTATTCCCAGTGCTTGGCTCAAGTTTCACCTCCCAGGTCTGCTTCTCAAAACTGGGATGCTCCTGGAAAGTCTGCCAAATCCAGAAGTTTGTTCCCATTGAGTTGATTGTTAAATTTCAGACAGTTTGCTTATTCCTTGTTTCCATCCTCCTGGATGCTGCATTCAGTCAAACACTGCTGCATATTTCCCTGTCACCCTATTTTTACATCCTGTTTTCCATACTGATATTTTGTCTTATGGGTGCAATGCATAGGTATTAAATAATTTGTTTGATTGTTTTTATAGATTGTTTCTATGGCACAACTTGAGGAGGCCGTCGTGCTAACAAAACCTGTGCGAGGCACATCTCTTCAAATAATCTGAAATGCTTTCCATGGAGCAATGATTACTTTATCCTCAGAGTAATCAAGAAACGGGAGTGAGATTAGTGTTGTGAAAGGGTTATAATTTCTGCTCCATGACTTTGTAGGCCTGCAGGTGCTTAAGCACCATTGAGAAGAATCATTGGAGCCCTCTTTATGTTGCTTTATGTCCAATATTGAATCCAATAAAATAGTCACCGGTGCTCAGTATGCAATGTTCTCGCCCCTGCTCTCTGGCGGTGCCTGCGTTGCCACCTTCACCATTTCTCCAGTGGTTTTGGGGATTATAACCTGTTCAAGCTGGAGAAGATTTGTGGCAAACCAGAGGAAGGGATGGCATCGCAGTGGCTGGCAGGGCATGAGGGCGGATCGATGGAAAACATCTTCGTGAGCATCCGCATGATCCTGTTTCATGCCCTGCATGTAGTTCATTAAGAGCTGCTTTATCCGCCTCGGAGCTTGTTACAAAACATGTGAATCATGTATAAAGCTGCATGAGGCATAATTTTGTACTACTGTGTGCAGCCCATCAAACACGATCTCCTCCTGTCATTCCTTTCTAAGATACGATTGCACTTCAGCTCCAATATTTGGAGAGCTCTGGGTCTGGACAAGCAGGCTTTCTCATTCCCACAGAAGGCTGGCATTTCTAAGACTGTTTTGTGTTGAAGCCTCTGACCTAAATAAGGTTAAGGATCTGGACTACACAATTAGCATCCAGTGCCAGGGAAAAAAAGCTAAGCTGGAGCCACCATTCCCCACTTTGCCAGGGCCAGTCTGTGTGTGGGGCTCTGCAGACCTCTTGCATCCTTATGCTTTAAAGGCCATTCTTATGTCCAGACATCTCTGAGCCTGGCACGCAGGGATACTCTGTGACTGGGAAGCTTTCAAAACTCCTTCCTGCATGTCATTGTGCAGCTGGAAGCTGGGATTGCTTCCAGCTCACTGAAGACACTCTGACATTGTTCCTTCCTAATCCCCTCCTCCTCACAGAGTATGGTTTTCTGGGAGGCTAGCATGTTCCCTTGTTGGCTTTCCACACGGGAAGACAAGCAGCGGTTCATGGGAATAACGTAACCCCGAATTAGCGATGAGCCAAGGCGGAGGGCAGCTATATGGCGTGACGGTGGTACGAGTACTCGGGTCTACGGCGTGCTAGCGAGGATGCTTAGCTAGCCGGGCTGGCTCATGGCGATGCTCCATTTGTCTGCTTGCTGGCCTGCCGTCAAGAAGCACAAATGTTCAGCACAGCTCCTGGGTTTCAGCAGGAAGAAACGACGTCTCTTTCTCGACCCTGCTTGCAGTCACTCGGGAGGGGTGGTGATTTGCTATGGGTTTGCTGTTTCTTTTTGTGTGCAAGTAGCCAGGGGAAATAAAAGCAGGTTAATGGGACAGGGGGGAGGGTGTTTTCTACTGAACTGGCCTTTTTTTCTTCCCAAAACCAGGTACAAGGAGAGAGAGAGAACAAGGTAATGAATATATAAATATATTCAAATGCCCTTACAAGGACATCTTTTAGTGCTGGGATTTGACCTTGGAGGTTTGGATTGCATCATTTCTAAGATGGCAACCTTGAGGTCAACCCACCTGCTACATGAAGGTGCTGCTCCAGAAGACTTTGTGCAGCTCCCGAGGCATTTGCAGGCCTAAGGAAACAAAGCAAAAAAAGGATGAAAAGGAAATTTATTCTGGCTAAGTTATTTCACCCTTTCCTGCCTTCTAGCAGGTCAGGAGCTCAGGTGAAGTGAAAACTCCCAGTACACCTGGCTGTGCTTCTGTTTGTTCTGCTGCCCCTTCTGATATTATTAGCTGTGGGTGTTTGGCGTGCTAAAGGAGTTGATTTGAGGAGAGGGAAGCTAGGGTAGAATTAAAGCTGTGGTCTGAGGTGCGCAGAGGTATGCTAGAGGAGCTCGTGTGCACAGTTTGATAGTTTGTTTTTTCTTCAGGATATCTCCTTCTAATTACAAGAACCTGTAAACAGCTTTACTCATGAGCACCAGCCAGCTCGACTGTGATCCCTAAATTGAAGATATATAGATGGAGGAGTCCCCTTTGCAGGGTCAGGCCCTAACCCAAGTATCGCCTGTTCTGAACATTCAAAAATTGTGAAGATGGTCTCTAAAAAAATAACAGGATTAACTTGGAGCTACACTTATGTTTTTCATGACCCATAATCTCACACCTTTTGCATTCATCCCTCAGAGTTATGCCCTGTGGAAAAGGCTACATTCTGTCTGGGAGAAAGGAAAGCTAAAATGGGAGGTGGGTAGGATGCTTCACAGCCAGGTCCCATGTGATATACAAGATCTGCTGCTGTCTGCTGTGAGCTTTGGGGCGCATCCTGGTACGTCTTGAAGGGCACAGCAGTTGGAGGCATGTTGCTGCACCTCCTCCAGCGAACCCACATCCCTTTCGTCTCTCACATCCTGTAGACGCGATGGGTGTTCCCCTTCTTGAAAGAGCGTTTCGGAGTGTTATTGTGTTTTGGGATGGGGGTGGGGGAGAGAGGAAAGCAAAAGCCCAACACCCTGGCTCTTCTGGCTTAGGAAATCAGATCGTTTGCCGGCCACGTGAGAGATTTCTTCAGCGCGGAGCTGGGGGTGAGGTGGTTTGTGGCAATATTGACTAATTCATGATAGCAGTGTGTTCCTGCCGGGGGGGCGTTTGATCCCAGCAAAGTGTTGGCTCACCTCATGGTGTTACCCAACTCCCTTTGCACATTGTCTTTGCATCTGCACAGGCACATGTCAGCCCTGTTTACTCATCAGAAGAGGTTGTCTCCCCAGCCCTGGCTTTCTTGCTGTGTGTCAGGGCAACATGCATTTATTCATGTGTTTTATGACTGAGCAGAAATTCCACTGTTGTTGCCGTGTATGCATGTGGATAAAGGCTTCTTACAAGTCTGGAAAAAAACTGGGTTGTCTTTGTCTTTCATAAAGTAGCAACTGGTATCTAATAACCTGGGTTTTTTGCGTAGGCAGAAGGTATGCCGTTTACTGGTAACTCTGTGTGTCTGCTCCTCCTGCATGGTCTGTCAGACTTCAGCTGGTGGGAGGGTGGGAGGTTTCATAGCGCTCCTCACTCTGCTCTTTGGGGCTGTGGGAAGAGAGGACCCTGCCACCCAGCCATGAAGGGGGGAGCATCTCTGCTGACAATCTGCTCCAGTGATTGCTCATCCCCTTTTCCATGCACTGCTCTATCTGTCCATCCTGACTATTAAACTGTGCTTCAGCCTTAGCAGTACAGTTTTTGCCTGAATTGCTTATGTGTTTCTCTGAAGAGGGGAAAGAAATTTGAAATTCTCCTTTCTGCTCCTTTCTCCTACCCTGCTTTTCTGGGAAAGCTGTCTTTAGTATTTTTCTGTGTGGTTGTGTCATGAGGTGTTACGTATTTTGTCATCTCCTCCCTGTGCTCTTCTAAAAGAGGAAGAGATGACTACCACCTCTTCTTGTTTGTAGCCTTCTCTGCCCAAGTGTACAACTTTCCTCATCCTCCTGTGTCAGTACGTGGTCATTTGCATGAGTGGCACTATCCCAGGTGGGATTGCCCAGGTTCATGCATGGCCAGGGAGCTTACCATCATTGCCTCTGTGAGCACCCTGGAGACTCGATAACAGATTGACTTTGCTCTACGGTGTCACCCAGAGATCCATCATACTTCTCCACTCCATTAGGACTCCCTTTTTCTTTGCTTGAGCTCATTCCCTTGAGGATGGTGCTGCTTCACGGTGACCTTACTGAGAGTGAGATGCCAAATTGCAATCTTGCGCTCAGCTTTTTTCTTCAGTGAACTGCTGGTGAATGCTGCTGTATCTGCTTTCTTTTCTTCATCTGTGTCATGGTTGGTCTTTTGAGTACTGGGGGTTTGAGGCAGCGGGGAGAGGATGATTTTGTTTATTGTTTTGTATTTGAATAGTATTTGATTGCTTAAACTAGTGAAAGGTTGGTGAGCATCTAAGGGGCCGTAGGCAGGTCTGTTGTAGGACAAAGCTGCTGCCATGTTCTGGAAGACCCAGATGCCTGGTTGGCACCACGCGGGGAGAGCAGCCAGCCTGATGGGGGACAGGCGCCTTCTGAGGTGCTGCTCCATGAACTCCCCTTCATCAGAAGAAGGTGTGGAGGCTTTCCTGCTCACTGGATATCCTGGCCACCTGCGTTGCAAACCAAAATCAGTCCCATTGGAGGAATTAACATGGTGCCGTGTCTAGAAGCCTCAGTACCCTTATGTGTGCTGCACAGCTCATAAAACCACTCTGCCTAGCCAAGTGAATGGTAAAGGGAATTGGTCGTTGCCTCAGAAAGGAAAATGGGTTTGGAGGCAGAGGCCTTGAATTTAGCCATGGAGGAATAAACAAGAAAACAGATGAAATCATCTTTCTGATGCGTGCAGACTGTGAAGATATGCTAGACTTACGCACTATTAGAAGTGCAATAAACTCTGTTAACCTTTCTTACGCTGCTAGGACTTGCATAACGTCAGGAACTTTTTTTTCCCCTCTTACACTAGTACTGAGGCTGTGTGGTGGGTGCTATTTTTCTCTTCTCTCTATAAAGCAAAAAAGACATGTTTTTTTTGCCTAACCAAGGGAGATAAGAGAACTTCCTCTTATTAAATCCTGTGGCAATGCAATCCCAACCACATAATATCCGACTGAATTTAAGCATGCGGAGACATCTGCCTTTGGCAATTTTTATTTTTATTAGTGAGAGAGTGAAAGACAGTGTTTCTCCTCTTTAAAAGTGAATCCTAGTAACCCCTAAGACGTCTGGCTGGATCCCTGCCTGCACAGGGTTACTTCAGTTCAGGGAGTTCACGCTACCCGCAGCTCGTGGCAGGCTGCATCCACTCACAGGCAAAGCACCTTAAATCTTTGCCCTACTCGCACTGTGAAGCACAAGTAGGGAGATGGTGAGAATCATGTGTTTAACAAAATCTCCTTTTCATGGCTCTTTGGAAGACTTTAAAAAGATTTATTTATTTATTTATTAATCCCCAACAAGCTCACAGCCTTTTAAAATTAGAAGGATTTGGGATTTTTGCTTTTAAGTTTACCTGTGTCCTCTCTAAAGGAAAACATTTGGTGACTGGACTGATACAGCAGGATCATGTTTATTGTCCCGTTACACATCTGGTGAAGCAGATATGAGAAGTCCTCCTTGCTTTAGACCTTAAACCTTGCTTTAGAGCTTAGTGGATACTAGCAGACTGGTTAAAGAAAATTCCTCCATAGACACAGCCCTCTGCAATTTATGTAATGGTCATTTTTATAACTTTCTATAGTAACTGGTTGTACCTGTGTGCTGGCTGTATACTGCGGCAGTTGTGGCAGTTTGCAAGCATCTGTGTTTATTGAGAGCTGTGTAAGGAAATTAATGTCCCTTTGCATCCTCCCAGCCTGTGTGAGGTGCTCTGCTTTCGGTTAATTTTTTTTTTTTTTTTTTTAATAGCATACAGCCTTTTAGGACTAAACTGTAGCTGTTCAGTGTGTTTGGGGATTTGAGAAGGAGGCAGCCTCAAACTTCTGTTGCTCAACAGAATCTTGCTGAGAAGACTGTGATGCTTCCTGTTGCTGTCCTGTGCTTCTAAACTAGCACTGCTCATCCACCAGGTTTCTCCTCTGCCTCCACCACTGTAATTAATCCTCCACAAACCAGCGTTTGCAAATTGTAATCAAAATTATAGCTAGGAACTATTTGGCTGAATTGAAAAAAAAAAAAATTAAAGGGGGTGTGTGCTACAAAAATCAGAGCAATGATCCAAATCACAGAGAGTAAATGCTGAAATAATGAATAATGCCTTAATGCTTTCCTTAAATCTGAAGTAGGAGCCCTTTACACTATATAATTAGCACTTATATAATGCATATGCTTTCATGCACTGTAAAATGTCTAAATGAGACAGTAAAAAGTGAGGTGGTCTAAGAGGAGAAAGCTGTGGCCTGGAACTGCAGCCACTGATGGCTCTGTCCCATCCCCATCTCTGACATGATGTTGGATGGGTGTTGTCACTTCTCTGCAGCTTCAGGCGTATTCTCATCACCACTAAAGAAGCACGTGTTTCTGAGATCTTACCGCTAGCTGCTTGTTACTCTTTTTCAGCACCTGAAGCTGATCCAGGTTAATCTGGGAGCTTTTTGTCTGCCAAGTAAATTGGCTTCGCTTAAACAGATGCCGAATGCGCTTGCTGAACAGGAGTAGTGACTGCTCAAACCACTTTATCTGTAGTTGCAAGAGAAAGTCAGACTGTGCCCTGGCTGTAAGTGTTGGGGCAATGCCTCTTCTGTAAAGCATGTGGAGGTCCATGGGGAGTAGTGTATGAAGACCCCGACTTTAAAACACACAGGCAGGAGAGCTGCTGCATGGTGGGGATGTGGCATGGGGAGAGGTCCACCAGTGGCCACCCTTGGCATCTGGTCAGCACTGCTGCCCGTCAGGTCAGACAGAGCTCTGCTACATGGCCATCCTGCGAGGGCGGACGCGGTCAGCACGGTTGCGGTGCGGGCATGGGGAGCAGGGTGCCTGGGTGGTGCTGTTGTGTTTCAGTTTGATGCTGCTCTGCTTGGTGATGTCCAGCCACGCTACACTATTCCTTATCAAATCGGAGCACTTGGAGACTGACGCTACAGCGCATTTGGTTTTTTTTTTTTATTACTCGGACAAATGCAGTGGTTGTATTTGTCATAAAGAAGTGGAAAAGTCATGACTGATGCCCTTGAACTTGCAGGAATTATTCTAGAAATGATACGGGGTCCTGGTTTCATGGCTGTTCTGCCCATTTGCGTGGAGGTTCAGGAGGCTCCACTTCGACGGCAGTCTTCTTGAGCTTCCACAGCGTATCACTTTTCCTTGTGACCGAAGAGAAACTGTGAGCTGCCTTGCTCCTGTGTACAGCCCTTAGCTGCAGGGTATTGTTTACTAGGTATCCCGTTGTACATGGGATTTTTGCAGATATTGACTGAAAGATGGTTAATCTGCTTTTGTAATGATGCCCATTATTGCTAGCAACATAAGCTTTTGTGTATGTACCCATACGACACTCTTAATTTGAAACTTGTTATTCCAAATATAAGTATTTAGCAATTTAAAACTTTCAGTGGTGTCTTCCATGATAGAAACTTCAGATTTCTCCTCTTCTGTGGAAGAAATAGTTCATTTTAATGAGGTTCCTTAACTGATGAAGTTCATTCTGATCTCAAAGTCATGAGATACTAGAACAAAAAGGCTGCTGTGGTAAGTGAATGTAAAATAACTGTGCTATTTTCCAAGTACATATTAGAACAAGGGAAAAACCTTCTGCTGTGCTTGCTTCAAGAGAATTTTTAACACATCACATTAATAAGCCCATGCCAGGAAATGCCACACTGTTTATGAGCTCTGCAGAAGCTCAAATAAAGGATTCGTCGCCCTCCACTTCTGCCATTCCTGGGGTGACTGTGGTTTCGTGGTGGGTGAGACATCCCTTCTGTAGTATCTTTTGGTCTAATGTTTCACAATGGCATGTAATCTTCTATGGAGAGCAGCTTCAATCTTGACAGTAGCTTGCAGCCCAGAAAACTTGGGAACCACCAAGAAGATGCTTATATGGACAGTGGTGGCATCCAGTTATGTGAGATGAGAGTGGGGGAAAAAGCAGAGAACCTGTTTGCCTTCTTTACTATGTGTCTTACTCTGTCCTCTGAAGAATCTGGCACAAGCTATTGTTGGGGTGGGAGAAAGAAAACATCACTTGACCCATGTGTCTAGTCAGATAAACCTATTCCTATGTCAGCAAAGACCACTGTGGTGGTATGTATTTGCTATACAGGGTAATTATCCTTTATGGTGGGTAGTAAGTTATTATGTTCTATAACAGTAAGTAATTTGGGGGAGTGGCTGCTGTAGCAGATGGTAGGCCTTTAATCCAGAAGATCCTGGAGAAACTCAGCTGAGTCAACAGAAGCCTTATGAAGTTCAAATGGAAGCACACCGCCTAGCGGTGCAGGTAAAATAACCCCTTACATTAGTACAAGTGGGCAATTGGCTGGTTGGGGATCTTCTGAATGACATTAGAAGAGTCTTCCTCACTCAGAAATTGGTGCAGCACTGGAAGAGTTTGTCTCCAGGCCATGGAGTCGTAGTGTTTTGGAGGTTTTCAAAACTCATCTGGGTGAAGCCACAGCTGACCTCATGATAGTCCTGTGTAGAGGGGATTGTTGCATCAGATGGTCTCTTTTGGCCAATGTTTTGGTGTTTGTGGTTCTGTAGTACTCCTGAAGACAGACACCCAGGATTTGGTTGGTGGAGGATTCTCCTGTTTAACATGCGCAGCCTTTAGGAATTTTCTGGGATGCAGTAGAAAAAGTGAGTGGTAGCAGCCTGTGGAAATAGGCTGTGGTCTGCTCTGCTATATGTTTATGTTGTCTACTTTCTTTTTGAGTGGTCTGTCCCTTCTGCTTAGTATAGCTCTGCTGGAAAACTCTGCCAGCAAACCAAGCAGAGGCTGGTTCGAGGACAGCAGTTGGCTGGGAGAGTGCTGACTCCGCCAGTTTTTCTGACTTTAAGAATTGAGGAAGGATTACATTCTCCCTGAGATTAGAGTTGCAGCTATGTGATGCATCCCCTGGAGGTTTAAATCAAAACCTTTCTGTGTTACTCTGATCCTCACAGCAAAGGTTATATGAGGTTGTGGCTTTTGGCTAACGGGGAGGCTTAAGCTTCGTGTAGCCCCCATCACACTTCAGAGTCATTATTAAAGTAAAAAACAACTGAACTGATAGAAGGACAGTCTGGTCTGCTATTGGGTTAAAGTTATGTAAATACCCTATAAGCTAAATTCCCTATTCTAATGCAGTATCATGTGATGCAGATGCAGCTGGTAGGGTACTTTTGTAATTAGCTCTTGGAAAGGAGGCTTTTAACTTCTTACCCTTATGTGACAGGTGGTTTTCTTATCTGATTTGTGCTTTCTGTGGGCTCTTGCAGATGCGACCTCAGTACTGGTTGATTGTTATTTTCTGACTACAATATTCTTTGCGTTTCTGGTGACCTAAGAGTGTAGCATCAGCATAAGCAAAATTCTTTATAGCGTGACATCAACTCCATCTGTGAGTAGCGTTACTCAGTTGTCTTCAGTGTCGTTTCTGAGAGTTAAGGGCTCAGGTGCATGCAAGACACAGGAGTGCCATCTTCACTGGTGTGCAAAACTCAGGTTTGCTCCTTTTGCTCTCTCTGGCCTGCTTCCTTTCAGTTTTCCATCTCTTTACTTCACATTTTGGAATGTGCGGTTGACCTCAATTTTAGGAGAATGTTCATGTTCCTTCAAAGCTTGGGTACCAAATTGCTCTGTTTTCTGTAATCTGTAAGTGGGTTTAGCCAAGTGACAGTTCTGAGGAAGTCTCATCTACTGCAGCCTTTCCTTCACCATACGGTAAAGATGCTATAAGAGAACAACCCGATTGTTTGCAGTGGATCCTGCTGCCATTCCTGTTTGTGGTGCAGTAGATGGCTGTGCTGACTGACATGCTCAGCTCTGTTGACGTGCAAACTTGAGTGTTAGGTCAGGCCTGTGCTAGAGACTTTTGCTGGAGTAGTAATGCAGGAATGTTATCTTGTCAACCCTCTCCTTTTTTCCCCCCTCATGTTGACAAGACCTCAGTCACCTTGGCAAAGTTTTTTCTTCATCTTTCAATGCCTGCCCCTTGCTCTTGCAGGGCACTGCAACATCAAGGTCTTGTGACTGGCTTCCTGAGCTCCACTCTAGAAACACGGTTGGGCTGGCTTTTAGCCACACAGTGGGAAGTCCTTAAAACATAGAGTCTGTCTGCTAATACAGTTTCTGTTTTATCCTCTACCTGTTGTAATTATGCACTTCATTTTATCCTTTCTGTTGAAATGTCTTTGAATTTCTTAGACAACATAAACTGCTCATGAAAGAGCTGTAGAGAAAAGTACACTCAACCACAGCACCACTCTTGATTTCTGTAGTGCTCCTTTCCCCTTGTCACAGTGCCTCTCCTCAGTGATTTCATAGCATCTCTCTGAGCACCTCTGGTGTATGTTCTCCTATTTTAGTCACCAGTGTTTGGCCTCCTCCGCTGTTCAAACAATTCCACTTTGGCAGAAGATGCTCATACAAAACGCACAATTGCTATGGCGCTCCGCCAGCCTCTTCAAAGTAGAAGCCAACTTTTGAGGGTCAGCCTCTTTGTTAAGAGCATACTATAAAAGACTTTGAAGTTCTGTATCAAGATTTAACCAGGAAGCTTCAATACTCTGCATAATGCCAGGCTAAATTTTACTGACGCTCAGATGCCACCAGCTGATTGCGGTTCTCCTGCCACCAAACTACAGCGTTGCTCTTGGGCCTGTATTTAACAAAACAAACTGGCTTCCATGGTATTCCTTTGTAAGTTTTTTAACTGGGCTAACCTATTTCTCTGAGAGGAGGATATGCATGTATGACAAGATAATATTGCATTAAGTTTCTGAAAGCAAATAAGGCGACATGAGGAGCTTTCACATAAGAGCTTGATAGCATATGGTTCACATACTTGATGGAGAAAGGGAAGCAAGCTATTTCAAATCACACTTTATTGCTTTCCAAGTTCAAGTCTGTTTTGCAGGGACACAGAGGTAAATTCTTCAAGTAAAGTTCCCTATTAATTGCTTTGCCTCCTGAGGCCCCATAATTTTACTGGTAGCTTTGTTCTTCATGGCAGAATGATAGTGTGGTGGTATGCCCTTTTCCAAACATGCCCATCTGATTTCATTAAGGACTTCTCAGTTTTTCCATTGCTGCAGTAGAGCAGGGTTGGATTGGAGAAGGCACCATTTCTGGAACTAAGAAGCTCTACCTCAGCAGGGAATGATTCAGAAAATCCAGAAAAAGAGCCAAATGCGAGAGACCACTTACACTATAACATAATGCCTATATTTGGAAGCTCTAAGTCACCTTTGATTTTTATGAGCTTCTAAATTTTTGTTTTCAGTCTTGGTCTCCTCCCTTGTTGGACAGATTTGAATAATTCAGTGCAAGTTAAATAACTTGCCCATGTCCAGTTTTAATGACTCAGAAGAAATCAATGTTGCCACAAACACAACACTCTTTGTGAGCCTCTCTCTTCCTGCAGAATTATAAGGAAACAGGCACCCTTTGAAAAATTAAAAAAAAAATAAATCTTAAAAGACTGTGAACATTATACAGAGCATTTTCCCTAATTTCAAAACCACTGGACGTGAGGTCAACTGGTTTGAAGGGACACATTATTACTCTTAGCTAAATATAGTAAGAAATGCAATATGGAAGAAGGAAAATACATTTTATCGTGATCTAAATTAAACTAAAAGCCAACTCCCCCTTTTTTTAATACGGGCAACTGGTTTTGGTTGGCTATCTGTCAGAAGTGAGTTGAAACAACCTGTGTATTTTTTGTGAGTAAATATAACTGTCATCAGATTATTTGTTCCCCCCCGCCCCCCGCCACTACTTGCAGTAGGATATTTTTCTGCTGCCTGAATTATCATGTAGTGGAGTGTTTGGCACAGGAATGAAGGAGTAGGTGGAAGTGGACAGAGAAAGTGGACAGAGAAGCCTCCTGGATTGTCACCCCAAGTTTTGAATGATGTTGGAAGTTAAGCTGCATTGCCACTGCTTGTACCTGGTCCCCATTAGTAGATATATGCAGACAAGATTGCTGCATTCAATTTAATATAGGTATTTGATTTGCTGCTGCTTTATTCGTTAGGCTACTACTCTGTAATCGTTATGTTACTGGCAGTCTCAGGCCTTCTGTGGTTTCATCTCATGCGTTTGGGAATTTGGAAGTTATTTTCAGCTGCCTAGTCTATTTTAAACTCTCTTTTAAAATTTAAAAAAAAAAAATCAACAAATAATGAGTTAGAACAGATTGATCCTTTTGAGCCATTTGTCTAATTAACCTTTGCCTCTCAGGAATCAGCTTTGGTTCTGTTCAATCAAGTGCAATGTATCCCAGTCCTTAATAACCAACATTTCTTCTGAGGACCTTGGAAGTCTTCCATGACTCTTTTCTAACTGCTGCCACTCTCTTGGCATGGCACCAGTTTGCAGAGATAGAGTTGGAGAAGGAATAATAAGAGGACAGCAAGAGAAAAGGCCATAGGATGGCCTATAACTTAGTAAAGTGTTTCTAAAAAGTGCAGTTTGCTCAGGGCTCGTGTCTTCAGTACTCTGCACCCCAAATTGAGATGGGTTAGCAAATCTCAGTATCATCAGTAAGTTTGCAGATGACACCAAGTTAAGCGGGAGTGTCGATCTGCGTGAAGATAGGGAGGCTCTACAGAGAGACTTGGATAGATTGGATTGGTGGGCCAACGTTAACGGGATGAGCTTCAACAAGGCCAAGTGCCAGGTCCTGCACTTGGGCCACAACAACCCCACGCATGACTACAGGCTTGGGGAGGTGTGGCTGGAGAGCTGTGTGGAAGAGAAGGATCTGGGGGTTCTAATTGACAAGCAGCTGAACATGAGCCAGCAGTGTGCCCAGGTGGCCAAGAAAGCCAACAGCATCCTGGCTTGTATTAGAAATAGTGTGACCAGCAGAAGTAGGGAGGTGATAGTCCCCCTGTACTCTGCACTGGTGAGGCCACACCTGGAGTATTGTGTCCAGTTTTGGGCACCTCAATATGAGAGAGATCTCGAGGTGCTGGAGCGAGTGCAGAGGAGGGCAATGAAGCTGGTGAAGGGCCTGGAGAATAAATCCTGTGAGGAGTGATTGAAGGAGCTGGGACTGTTTAACCTGAGAAAGAGAAGGCTGAGGGGAGACCTCATCACTCTCTACAGCTACCTGAAAGGACATTGTAGAGAGGTTGGTGCTGGTCTCTTCTCACAGGTAATTAGTGACAGAACAAGAGGGAATGGCTTTAAACTCCAACAGGGAAGGTTCAGACTGGACATTAGGAAAAACATTTTCACAGAAAGAGTGGTCAGACAGTGGAATAGGCTGCCCAGGGAGGTGGTGGAGTCACCATCCCTGGATGTGTTTAAGGGTCTTTTAGGTGAGATGCTGGGGGATCTGGTGTAGGGGAGAACTTTGTAGAGTAGGGCTGATGGTTGGACTCGATGATCCCAAGGGTCTTTTCCAACCTAAATGATTCTGTGATTCTGTGATCTCTATGAACATAATAATAAATGAGAGCATGTATGAGCACACTGCATGCACCCAAAAGGATGCCCCTTCTGCAACTTCCCCTGGTTTAAAAGTTCAAGAGAATCTTCAGAAAGGGAGACTTCGTGCAAGTGGAAATGAGTAGATGATGTCCAGTCTCCTTCCCCCTTACCTGAAAAAGGAACAAATTAGGCCTGAGAGGTGATCCTCTATGTGGCGGAGGAGGTAAATAGGACACTTCCCTGCTGCTCTTAATCCTGTCTATGATAGAAACCCCCAGAATTTGAAGAAGTGTCCTGTTGAGCATCAGTGCCTCACAACTCAGGAGACACCTTTTCTGGGTAGATGGACAAGAAAAGAATGACGTTTCTTTAGCATCACAGAGTCTGGGAGTTTTGAGCAGCTCCCCTCTTAATTTCACTGTGTGTGACCTGCTCTGCTTACTGACGTAGGAAATGTCTGTATGCATGGCAGCATGGATTTCATCCCTTTGAAAAGAGCTTGGAATGGGTGTTCCCAAGGAGGAGGTCAAGAAGGCTTCCAGGTCTCATTATAATTCACATGCTTTCTGCTGCTGGTTGTGGTTTGGGTCATTTTGTGAGCATGTCTTATTCCCTTCCAAACTGCTAGGAAGAAGTTTGCTGTTCTTGCAACCTCCCTTTTTTGGTTCTCACTCATGCATTGGAAATACACAGTGTCCAGGGTTTATGAATCATCATTCTGTTCCTGCAGTGATGTAGCTGTCCTGAAACCACAGCATCAGTTGAACATAAATCAGACCCTCAATGCAAAGTTTGTAGGTCCTGCAAAATGGTGGCTTTGCTGCAGGTATAGGAAAGAAAACAGCAAGGAGAGAGCTGTGTGCGAGAGAGGATTGAGAGAGCATCCCTGGACCCAGGGAACTGCTGATGTGGAAGAAGAAAAGTTGAACTATTTCAGTTGCCTCCTGCCTGTTAGCTTGGGTAATGCTGCTCTTTCTCCCCTTCAACTCTCAGTAGTAACCATCCATAATTCATGTTTTTCCCCTTTTAGTTCCATTACAGTTTCCTTTCTTCCCATGACAAATACTCCAATCACTCACATAATGTAATGGGATCTGTGAATGCAAACATTGGGGGAACACTGTTTGTCCAGCCTGTGCTACACCACCAATTTGCTTGATGGATTTCAACTTCTCTGCTCCTTCCATTTACTCCTGGTTCCCTTCCCAGCTGCAGTGCCTTGATCTGCTTTTTGGTTTCAAACCATTCTGTGGGCAAATCAATGATGGCTAGACATCAAAGAACAGCTGCTTTCATCTGAACTAGGAAACTGCAAAAAAGTAGCCCTGAATAAATTTACATATGTATTGTTTTATATATGTTTATAAAATTATATATAAAATTTATAATAGCTATTTTATATATAAGTATATAGTATTTATATAAATACATACTATAATATAGATATATATGAAGTAAATAGAAATATATTCTTTTTCTTTTAAAGGAAATGCAGCTCTCTGGTTTTATCCTAACTTCTACTTACTGTAGATATATTTTCCCTGAGAATCTTCCAAATCATTTTGTTGTGTCATTAGCTGGCAGCTAGTCCCAAAGCAATATGGCATGGTATTCCCATCCAAGCCCGTCAGCTTACTTCGTAAGCTCTCCCAGTGGCTTCCAGCAGCCGTTAAGACGTGGCAGCGTACACAATTTTTCCTCCCATTTAAGGAGTGATTGAGAAGATGCGGATGCTTTTTGTGGAAAAGGAGAAACCAATTTTATTTCCTTGTCAGACTTCATAGGGGTAGATGGAGGAAGTTTATGAAGCTGAAAGTCATTAAGCATGCTTTTTTCCTTCCTTCCGTCTGCTTTTGTTTTTACTGGAGTTCCAGTGAACAGGGTCTTGAGGGGAAAGACAACTTTGCAAATGGGATATGCCAGCAAAAATGAGATGGTTTTTCACAGTGCATGCATTGATGAACATCTTAAAGGTTACTCCTTCACTGTAAAGACACCCCGTTTAGGTCACCCATTGCCACAGTCGATGTGGGCAGCCCTGAGGAGGGAGCACCATGGATTGCTCTGCAGCCCCCCAGGGCTGGAGCTCGAGTCGGTGTTCAGAGACTTGCTCCTCAGTCATCTTATTGTGTTAATCATAGTCCGCCGTGCTGCGGGTGGGAGCCCACCATTCTTTCACCTGCCTCGGTGCAAGGTAATCTTCATCGGGGAGGGCAGAGTCAAGAAACCAAACCTTGGGTCTTATTAGACATTAACAGTAAGGGACAACTCCAAATATGCCAGCAGCAGCTTTATATTTAAAGCAAACAACCAAACAAAAAAACCTTGAAAACCCACAAGAAAACCCACCCCAAGTGCACACCCCACACCTCCCCCCAGTTTGCTTAAGCACAAGGTTTTCCCGTGTGTGTCACTTCTTGGCTGTTATCTTTCCCCACCCTCCATGTACTTCCTGAAGCAGCACGTGCTTGGTGCCTAAGCTTCTACCTACACTTAAAAAATTAGAAAACAGTTAATCACAGCCCTTAACCTCGGACTGTCAACAGTTGGCTGCAGCGGGGACGCACCACAGCCCTCGCAGTGAACACGTACCTGCGATGGCCACTTCCCCATCCTTATCGTTACTCACCCTATCATCTGGCAAATGCCAAAGGAAAAATAAGGGTTGCGGGCTACAATGTGAATGGTGACAAAACGGAGTGTGCACTTTTGGCAGGAGAGCTGGGGACTGAGGTCAGGTATGAGGAGAGCAGGCAGCTGATGGCGAGTGCTCCCTCCCAGCTACCAAGGGCATTTGTTTTGGCTTTTTTTCTTCCGACTTTCTTGTTTCATGCCCGTTTCTTAGAGCAGAACTGATTTATGAGTGGGGTCAATTTGTGTAGATATGCAAATACAATTTTAGCATACAAATTTCATGACCCAAAGGGTCTTGTTGTGTTCTTTTTTGTTAACTAACCCCAATGTGAGTCCGTCATCGAGCACTTCTGTTACGTGCATCCATGCTCTCTCTACTCTTGGGTATGTAAGTCATCCATAAAACATCGTGGGCCATAACATGGTTATGGGATCTTACCTCAAGAACAAATGGGAGAAGTTGGTGGACTGAAAGGGAGGGAGAAGGGAATGATTTAATGGTGCTTGAAATAACAGTTTGGGGTTGAGTGGTTTTTGCACAGGCTATTTATAGTAATGTCTGTGAGTCTAGCTGAAGCGTGATTTGGTACAGCTGTATGCTGAAGAAGGAGCCAGAAAACTAAGAGAAATCAAACAGCATTTCTTGCTGTTAACTTTAGTCAGGCTTATGGACTGACTAATAGAAAGCATGAGGGTTTTGGAAAAACTCGGGCCCTAAGCAAACATGTATAAGCTTGCAAAGCAAGTTGAGACTAATCCTCAGTTCACGTTGCTGCTGAATGACAAACACGGGTTGGTGGTAACTGGCTACGAGCCATGAGCTGTACCAATCTGCAGGTAGGAGACAGACAGTGCTGGCTGTCCAGGGAGCTCTGCTCTTCCAGGCTGAGGAGGGAGGCTGGCTGCCAGGAAGGAAAAGCAAAGTGGTAGCAAATCCAGCTGTGCGAATGCCTGGAGACTCACCGTGCACTAGCCGTTTGCAGGCTAACATGGCATGGAGAGCTAAGGTGCAGGTGCCAAGAGTGTGAGCTTCCAGATGAGGTCTTGCTGCTCTCTACCTTTGCAGCCACCCTGTATCACAGCACCTAGCAGCTTCTGTAGGACATGGTCGTGAGGCCAAGTGTTTGCTTAAGTGCTTTGGTGACTCACTGATCACTGAACTTAATGCCTCACATTTTCCTCACTTCCTCCTCTTTCCTTTTTTCTCAAAATTGCCAGGTTCTGCATTGGATGGGAACCTCAGCTCCACTCCAAGGTCAGCTCAACAGATGCAAGTCACTGTGTTCATTGATGCAGGGCTCTGCTCTGGAGACCTTCTCCCTTGATAGTGGCAGCCAAGAGACCTGTGTCCCTAATGACTGCAATTCTAGTGCTGTGCAGGGATGGTCCAGAAATTGGCTGTAATCCTAAATCCTCTCTACCCCTATACTAGAGCACCCTTCAAGCTGGTCTTGGAGGAAGCAGCTTCTCTTCTTCAGGTGAAGACCCTGGGTGCATTCTCCATGGATGGATCTTGGATCTGCCTAGCATGGCAGTTTCTGTCTATCCCATCTGCCTTGCTGCAGAGTCATAGGTTTGCTGGTTTGCTGGCAGACGACCCTCCCGTGGTTCTTAGGAAGGCCCTGACATCCCCTGTTGCAAAAGCAGATGGGATTTTGTGGGCGATCTGAACTGAAGATGGGAAGTGAAGCTCAATGCAAATAAAACGCGATGATGGCACACGGTGCACCAACCAGCAAGGGACCCATTGGCAAGTTTGCAGTATTGCAAAAGGTTGCTAAAAAGGCTTAAATTATTCCTGGGTAAATGGCATTAGAGAGTGGAACCCAATGCAAAGTAAGAAGACTTTGAGAAAAGGATTGCAGCGCTAGCCTGAGGAGTGGAAATGTGCTGTAGCTATAGGCGTTTGCTCAGCGCTGTGACTAATTTTCTGGAAACCAAAAGGAATTCCCTTAGAGGAGCATGCTGTGCGTCACCCATGGCCAAAAAAAGAGGCAGTCATGTGTTTCCTTGACAGCACATCATGTTTGCATATTTTTACTGCTGGAGAAGAGTCCTTCATCCTGATCACTGCATGTTTTCAAGTATTTTGAGTGTGCCTGGGGTGCCAGGATATTAATTTCAATAGCTTTGTTTAAATAGATCGTGTAAGTAGTTGAGTCAGTGAGTATTTTTAATAGGGTTTCAGATACAAGCAGGGCCAATTCCATCAAGTCGGTATAGTTAGTTGTATTACAGGTTTCTTACCAGTATACTTTAAAGCTGGTAAATTAGAGCAGGTGCTCCAGGAACCAAAAGGTGACTTCAGGAATACGATTTTTCTATGACTTTATTCATGAGTTAGTGTTTGCATACCGCAGGTGAGGATGAAAGAAATGATGCCATGGTATATAAACAGAGTACTGAAGTGTGTTGTAGACACTAAGAGCTTGGGCTTCAGCATTGGCTTTTGGTAACTCTTTGCACTTCTGCTTTATTAGAGATTTCCACCCCCCCCCCCCCCCCCCCCCCATCAGTTACTGATCATATTCCCATCTACTCTGAAGTCCTTGGCAAACACATAAGCTACAAACAGCATATGTAGTTATGAGCTGCTTTCAGTGTTTGTAGGATTGCTGATGCAGTGCCTAAATAAGCAACCTGATTTCTTTTCAAAGCATCAGACCCCCAAAATAGCAGCCTTGAAAGAAGCTGCATTTCCAAGCCAACATGGCATAAAGTAACATGTAACATGCTAATGTTGCTTGGAATTGCTAGAAGAAATAGCAGAGAATAACTGGTTATCAAGAGCCGTTTTCCAGGTAGTGTAATCCAATGATCAGAGACAGCATCCATGATGGTGCTTCAAGGCAAAAAAACATCTTGCAGGTGGTTATATGAAGGCCGATATTTGCATTTGCTGATTCCTTGAGACCCAGAAAAAATACCTGGTGTCACCTGAGGAGAAAAGAGTAAAGTGCTGGGCAAACATTGATCTCTGTAAATTTATAACAGTAGAGGGAAGTCTTTTTCTCACCAAGAGTCAAACCAGTGTTGTTGCAAATCATGTAACGATATTGAATTCAGATTTGCTTCTGGCCCTGCATATACAGTATCTCTGCAGGATGTAAACATTTTGTATGGGTTCTTCACCTCTGAACAAGAGTACAGCATCCCTCTAAATATAATGAGATAAAGTAAAAAGTTTCCTGCTCCCTGTTTTATTACTTGCTTCTATGTAACTTGGTATACTTATTTTTTTAAATAAAAGTATACCAGTTGAGGGAGTTCATATGGGGCTTTACTAGTGTAAATGGGAAGGAGGGTAGGTTTGTACCTAGAGATGATGATCTCTAATGAAAACAGTACTTGCATTTGGGGCAGTCTACCTCTTTCTTCTGCAGCTACCGAGTGTCAGATAATCCACAATTAATGGTCTGGAAATAAACCAGTCAATTGGTAGAAATGTCAGCAGCCTTGATTGATGAAACACAGAATCATCAAGGTTAGAAAAGATCTTGAAGATCATCTAGTCCAACCATTAACTGAACACTGACCATTGTCAACTACACCATATCCCTCAGCGCTGGGTCAACCCGACTCTTAAACACCTCCAGGGATGGGGACTCCACCCCTGCCCTGGGCAGCCCATTCCAACACCCAACAACCCCTTCTGGAAAGAAATACTTCCTAATATCTAGTCTAAACCTTCCCTGGCGCAACTTGAGGCCATTCCCTCTTGTCCTGTCGCTTGTTACTTGGTCAAATAGACTCATCCTCAGCTCTCTGCAACCTCCTTTCAGGTAGTTGTAGAGGGCGATGAGGTCTCCCCTCAGCCTCCTCTTCTCCAGACTAAACACCCCCAGTTCCCTCAGCCGCTCCTCGTACGACCTGTGCTCCAGACCCTGCACCAGCTTCACTGCCCTTCTCTGGACACGCTCGAGTCATTCAATGTCCTTTTTGTAGTGAGGGGCCCAAAACTGAACACAGGAATTGAGGTGCAGCCTCACTAGTGCAGAGTACAGGGGTAAGATCCCTTCCCTGTCCCTGCTGGCCACGCTATTTCTGATACAAGCCAGGATGCCATTGGCCTTCTTGGCCACCTGGGCACACTGTTGGCTCATGTTCAGCCGGCTGTCAATCAACACCCCCAGGTCCCTCTCTGGCTGGCAGCTCTCCAGCCACTCCTCCCCAAGCCTGTAGCGCTGCTGGGGGTTGTTGTGGCCCAAGTGCAGCACCCGGCATTTGGCCTTATTGAAACTCCTACAGTTGGCCTCAGCCCATCGCTCCAGCCTGTCCAGATCTCTCTGCAGAGCCTCCCTACCCTCGAGCAGATCAACACTCCCACCCAACTGGGTGTCATCTGCAAACTTACTGAGGGTGCACTCGATCCCCTCGTCTAGATCATCAATAAAGATGTTAAACAGGAGTGGCCCCAAAACCGAGCCCTGGGGGACACCACTCGTGACCGGCCGCCAACTGGATTTAACCCCGTTCATCACAACTCTTTGGGCCCGGCCATCCAGCCAGTTGATGAATTCTGCCTTTTGATGATTAAGTGATTGAAAAGTCTCTGGCTTCAAAAGGTAAAAGACAAAAGTAATTTGCATAAAAAACCCCACATTGTACAGCTTGCAGAAGGGTATGGCAAAATGTTAGATTTTACTATGTACGCATGGACTTGAAGCAATCTTTGCAGCAGATCAGCTGGCTCTGAGCATCCTGGATGCCTCCACATGTGTGTTAAACTACCTACCTCTCATTGGTCCTGTGTTTTTCCAAAGTGCGCTGCAGCAGAGGTGGGTCATCCAAAACTTAAGAGGGGAGTCCTGAATTCATAGACAGGTCTTGATTGTGGCTGCATTGCTACTGCCTGTGTTATTGAACTTTGTTCTCCAAGATGCATCAGCCGAGGCTCCTTCTGAAGCTCAGGGTTGGACACAGCATTGTTTTTTAAATGGAGGTCCCTTCTTTAGTCAGTGCCCATCCCGTCTTTATTTTGCTTGCTGGCTGAATTGCAAAGAAAATAATATTAAAAAATACCTTGTATTGGCTTTGTACTTTCCCTAAGTACCTTCCAGTACAAGCTGAATGCTTGTGTGCAGCCTGGTGTGTTCACCAAACAGTGACAGGAAATCATGTGCCCTCTGCTACTGTAGTAGTTGAGCTTTAATGGAATACCTTTTTCTTTTTCTTGATTATCCCATTGTTTTCTGAACCATCTCCACCCTCTCTGTCTTAACCTCTACAGACTAGAAATGTATGGTCTGGGGCTATTTTATAATTCACTGGATATAGGCTTTTTATGATGCTTTGAAGACATCTGAAAACTAGAAGTACGTTAAAGTGAAACCACATTCGTGTTTAAGGGTTAGGCTGTGAATACCTGTAGTGGAAAACACTGTAACACAGTAGAAGGACAGGACTAAAGTCATGTTTTGCCAGCTGCTGTTACAGGTTGGATGTACGTATTTAGTGTATAAGAGATGATCTAAGAAACCTGAAGGTGCACAAGTCCATGGGACCTGATGAGAAGCATCCGTGGGTCCTGAGGAAATGGGTGGATGAAGTGGCTAAACCACTCTCCATCATATTTGAGAAGTCGTGGCAGTCTGGTAAAGTTCCCACTGGCTGGAAAAGGGGAAACATCACACCCATTCTTAAAAGGGAAAAAAAGAAGACCTGGGGAGCTACAGGTCAGTCAGTCTCACCTCTGTGCCTGGCAAGATCATTAAGCAGATCCTCCTGGAAACTGTGCTAGGGCACATGGGAAATAGGGAGGTGATTGGTGACAGCCGACATGGCTTCACTAAGATTAAATCATGCTTGACAGGTTTGGTGGCCTTTTATGATGGGATTACAGCGCTGATGGATAAGGGAAGAGCAACTGACGTCATCTACCTGAACTTGTGCAAAGCATTTAACACTGTCCTGCATGACATCCTTGTCTCTAAATTGGAGAGACATGGATTTGACAGATGGGCCACTTGGTGGATAAGGAGTTCGTTGGATGGTCGCACTCAAAATGTTGCCGTCAACACCTCGGTGTCCAAGTGGAGAGCAGTGATGAGTGATGTTCCTCAGGGGTCAGTGTTGGGACCGGTGCTGTTTAACATCTCTGTGGGTGATATGGACAGTGGGATTAAGTCTGCAAGTTTGCCGACAACACCAAGCTGTGTAGTGCAGTTGACAAACTGGAGGGAAGGGATGTGCCATCCAGAGGGACCTTGACAGGCTGGAGAGGTGGGCCCATGCAAACATGAAGTTCAACAAGGCCAAGTGCAAGGTCCTGCACATGGGTTGGGGCAATCCCAAGCATAAATGCAGGCTGGGCAGAGAATGGATTGAATGCAGCCCTGCAGAGAAGGACTTGGGAAAGTTGCTTGATGAGAAGCTCATCATGACCTAGCAGTGTGCACTTGCAGCCCAGAAAACCAACCGTATCCTGGGCTGCATCAAGAAGTGTGGCCAGCAGGTTGAGGGAGGTGATTCTGCCCCTCTGCTCCACTCTTGTGAGACTCCACCTGGAGGACTGCATTCAGGTCTGTGGCCCCCAGTATAAGAAGGACATGGACCTGCTCGAGCAGGTCCAGAGGAGGCCACAAAGACGATCAGGGGGCTGGAGCACGTCCACTGTGAGGACAGGCTGAGAGAGTTAGGGTTGTTCAGCCTGCAGAAGAGAAGGCTCTGGGGAGACCTTATAGCGGCCTTCCAGTACTTGAAGGGGGCTACAGGAAAGATGGGAAGGGACTTTTTACAAGGGCATGTAGTGACAGGACAAGGGGTAATGGCTTTAAACTGAAAGAGGGTAGATTTAGATTAGTTGTAAGGAAGAAGTTCTTCACTGTGAGGGTGGTGAGGCACTGGAACGGGTTGCCTGGAGAAGCTGTGGCTGCCCCCTCCCTGGCAGTGTTCAAGGCCAGGTTGGACGGGGCTTTGAGCAACCTGGTCTAGTGGAACGTGTCTCTGCCCATGGCAGGGGGGCTGGGACTAGGTGATCTTTAAGGTCCCTTCCAACCCAAACCATTCTATGTCAGTGGATGTTCAAGAATTCACAACATTGCACTGAGGTTTTGAAAAGCTAATAAAACTTCTTGTAGTACGTGGCTAATTATATACTTTGGCAGACTTCTACATCAACTGTTTGCACAGTTTTGAATATGAGCTTTTAACTATACTGACTCTTTGCTGTGTCTGTCTACAGAGTTGTGAGAGTCATTTAAACAATATTTATATGCATCATTTGATTCATGCACAGCCACGCAAATGTTTTGTATCCTTGGGTAAAGGAAATTAACCTCTGGAGCCCAAGGATAATATATTATGTGACTGTTGTTTAAGACTGGCTAAGGAAGGTGAGCAGTTGGAGTTGCAATACTAGTCTATTCCATGAGTAAAAAGCCTGGCAGCTTTCTACACGCCTGACTTGGGGCAGCCATAGTGTGACAGCAGCTTCTGCCCTTGTGGGAGATCATAGGGGATGCTGCCAGGATAGGTGGGTTGAACTGCCCTTGAGAGTGAGGTTCCTCTCTCATTTCATTGACCATATAGCGAACCTAAACATTAGCTTTGATTAGGCACCAAAGCTGTAGAGAGCTGAAGTTTAGGAGGGCTGAGTAACCATGCTGTCCAAAGTAGATGGCCGACTCTGTAAGTGGATGTTGTTGATCCCTTCTGCTCTCTGGCCAAGGCACCTGCTGTGGACCATTGATGGCGAGCGCCCAGGGGTGGGGAGGTGTCAGGTGTGGCCTCACCAGTGCTGCGTAGAGGGGAAGGATCACCTCCTTCAACCTGCTGGCAACGCTTTGCAAACTTTTCAGGTTCATACCTGTTGTGTGAGCCCTGCAGCTTGGTGGGGATGCAACAAGCTCTTGTCCTGAAATTGCTTAGCATGGGAAGGATTGGGCTTTTGTACTACATGGGGACACATGCAAGTAACTGAAGTTGAAGGAAGATGGGTAAGATATGAAAGTATGGATGTTGTAAAAGGTTCTCTTATATACCTTGATTTAGCTGTGTTTTTACCTGTCTTACAGGGCTAAATCCTGCTTGAGTAACTTTCATAATCTTGTTGAAGTGAACGAAATTCAGTGTGCAGGATTTAGCCCCTAGAGCTAAACTTATAAAAGAATCAGTAGATGAAGAAATTTGGTTTTGATTAGCGAATGGCATTACAAGAATAATAATTATGGATTATCTCTCTACCCTACTTTGAAACAGTCATGCATATTTCCCTCATATCGCCCTCAAATTTCTTGAGCTGGGTTGTCTTAGTTACTGTACCTCATATGTAATATTGTAAATCCCTGGGAATAATTGTCATGGGACTCATAGAAACCTGTTGATAGTGAAGAACAAAGCTGACTAAAAATGATAGAAAAGTTTAGAGTCTTTCTCTGTGTTTGTTGTGCAGAAGGTCCTTCAGTGTTAATGTAGGGTATTAAAAATGTAAAGATTAATGCAGTTTCTCTGTAAGATGAATTCAGATATGCTTGTAAGTCAGAAACCAGAAAATGTGTTTGGGACAGCTAATTCAAAGCAAACAAAGTAACACTGCTTCTCTCTTGCTTTGGTTTATTAAATCCTGAGCGCTTTTTGTATCTGTACCTCTATAGACTCTTTTGTGAAGCAAGAAGATAAAAAAAGAGCTTCAGTTCTGCTGTTACTCGTGTCTCTGTAATGCTTGCAATGGAGTGATTCATTCTTTTTTTTCTCTCTGTTTTTTTCTTACAGTATCAAGCTTTTGGCTGTGCAGGAGCTGGTCGATAGAGAAGCACTGGAAAAGGTATTTAAAAATATATCTAATACAACTGTCATAATACATTTAAGCTCTTAAAGCCCTCTGTTAGTTGGGCTTCCTAACTTTTTGGAAAATCATGCAGCCTAAAATAGGACATCTTCCTAGCTACATAGTACGTGAAGTTAGAGGGGCAATGTTTTGTCCAAGTTGGCTGTATGCTTTTGGTTTTTCTGATTTTACAGTGAGCGTGGGGTGAGCAATGCCTCAAGCCTGCCCATATTAGCTTTCCCAAAATCAGTTCCTTGCTAACAGCTAGGATAAGTAGATGACTTGAATGGACAAAGATGAATCTTTGAAGCAGAAAGACCGTCTGAGGAGCCCTTTTGAACATCCAGCTGTCCTGGTTTTGGCTAGGATAGAGTTAATTTTCTTCTAGTAGCTGACAGAGTGTTGTGTTTTGGATTTAGTGTGAGAATAATGTTGATAACACACTGATGTTTTAGTTGTTGCTAAGTGGCGCTTATCATAAGTTAAAGATTTTTCAGTTTCCCATGCTCTGCCAGCAAAGCAGGTGCACAAGAAGCTGGGAGGGAGCATGGTCAGGACAGCTGACCCGAACTATCCAAAGGGATATTCCATACCATAGAGCGTCATGCTTGGTGTATAAACTGGGGGGAGTTGGCCAGGAGGGGCGGATCGCTGCTGGGGCATCAGTCAGCAGGTGGTGAGCAACTGCACTGTGCATCACTTGTCTTGTCTTGGGTTTTATTTCTCTCTCTCTTTTTTATTATATTCCTTTTCATTACAATTATTATTTAGTGTTGTTATTTTATTTTAGTTACTAAACTAAAACTTAAACTCTTGACTAAAGTAGAGATTATCTCAACCCACGAATTTTACTGTTTTTTCCAATTCTCTTCTCCATCTCACTGGGAGTGGGGAGGAGTGAGCAAGCAGCTGCATGGTGCTTAGTTGGTGGCTGAGATTAAACCACAACACCAGCTCAGGAGAATGGCAGGAGGCGCCTTGGCAGAAATGTGGTTTAATTTAGTCATGAAGGGATCAAAGCAGATAGCTACTCAACATCAGCCTTAACAGCACCAGCTGAGTATATGGTGTCTGTTAGCCTGAGCTCTGCTCCTGTCTGCCTTGTGCAGGGATAGGCCTGCCTTTAAGCCTGGCCTTCCAAGGAGCTGAGGGATGTACCCTCCATCGACCATCCCAGGGACAGTGGGATTTGCAAACAGTCTGTGCTTGGCTGTGTGGGGGGCAGAGGGAAGGAGCTGTGCGGCGCTGATGGCTTCCTGCATCCAAGCAGCGTGGCCCTGTTCAGGGGGTACATCCCCCTGGTCCAGCACCCAAGACCTCCTGTTGGCTTAGGCAAGGCGCCGGGTGTCTCAGCAGCCTGAGATTCCACCTGCGGAGCTGCAGCAAAACCAGTAGCCACAAAAGGCTGGAGGGTGTGTAAGTAGTAAAACCTGGTGTTACTCTTTGGCCAAGGGTATTGCAAACACGTCAGTGTCCTATAGATCATTTCCTTCTGCGTGAAGAACCAAATGTTGTATTTCTTATTGTCTTATGATTTTGCTGGCCTGGAGGGCAGGACTGGACTCCCAATGCCCACACTGGGACTGGTGGGTTCTCTTCACTTTCTGCACCAGCTCCTTCATCTAGAAGACCAAGGAGCCAGCTGGGAGGCAGCATGAGAATATGAAAGACTTGGTAGGATTCAAAGAAAACAACTGGATTCAGAGCTGTGCTGGGAGAACTGCTGCCTTCTAGCAGGCATTGAGCTGCTGCTGACCCAAGCAGTCCCTCTGTACCTATGGGTGACCTGGCAAGGCTTGGGGAGGAAGGAGGAAACCTTCTCCTGCCTTGAGCACATCCCCAACAGGGGAGGTTCAGACTGGACATTAGGAAAAAAATTTTCACGGAAGGAGTGGTCAGACAGTGGAATAGGCTGCCCAGGAAGGTGGTGGAGTCACCATCCCTGGATGTGTTTAAGGGTCGTTTGGATGTGAAATTGGGGGATATGGTGTAGGGGAGAATTTTGTGGAGTAGGGCTGATGGTTGGACTCGATGATCCCAAGGGTCTTTTCCAACCTCAATGATTCTGTGATTCTGTCTGTGTGAAGGAGAAGGTCCTGCAGCACTGTGTTACAACTGCATCTGCTGTAGAAGTAACTGAGTAAAATGAAATCCAGCAGCAGCGGGTGCTTCAGCCTCGTGCTTTGCCACTGACTGGTGGTGCATTTCACAGAGGTCCTTCGTACAACCCAGTTAATTCAAGAAGGGCATCTTTTCGTTGGCTTTGGTGAACTCTGATTTTGTCCTGAAGAGGTGTATTTTGTTAAAAGCCAGCGACAGAGGACTAGACAGGTGATACGGTAGTTTTTTGCATGCAAAGAAGACACAGTTCTCAACCACTTGTACAAAACAGGTTAATATTCACAAATTGTTGTTGTTTGCAGCAGTTGGCTTCTTTGGCACCTCACAGCCTGTACACTTCTCACCTTTCTATCAGGCCTGCACCTCCCTTTGGCCCAACGCCTCCTAAAACATGGCTTGGCAAGGGCAAGTGATCTCAGCCTAGTGGGAATAGCTGTTTGAGGCATTGTCTGGAGCTCTGCAGGAAGCTCTTCAAGAAAGGTTCAGCCTCAGAAAAGTGATCTTTCTAAATTGAGCTCTCTGAATATTTGATATCTGCTTTCATACAATGCCAAGCTTAAAGAATTTAAAAGGCCAGTTTAGCTCTCTGGAAAATAACAGGGTGGAATTATGTAAGTTCAAAGAAATTTTCTGTCTTTATTTTTTAAATACAGGAGGGGAAAAAAAAGTAGACTAGAATAAAATCCCTTGTCCCGCCTGCTTGCAGAGTCAGGTTTTGAGAACATATGCTGAGTTTTGCATTCGTAAATCATTATTTATCTGCATTATATTGTAGGAATACAGAATATTATTAAATGATAATATTTTAATATTCATTGCAAGATTGATCTTTCTAGTTTCTGAAGGAAAGTTTTCTTTAAGATAGCTATGCACATGAAACCCTAAAAGTGGTTTTTTCCATAGGACTCATTCTATTCTGTCATAGATAGTTTTGAACTTTTACAACCTTATTATTTCTAAAATTCCATGCTCAGTTTTGAAAGTGTTGTTATATATTTTTGACACTTGCATGCAAGCCCAGAGTGAGTAGAAGCATGCTGGTGAACAGCAGTGCCTCCTGAAAAGACTTACGGGCACACAGTAGTGTTTGTGCTGCAGACTAGCTCCATTAAATTAAAGCACACTGAAGTTAAGCACATGTGTAGCAAGTCTCTTGAGAACCAGGGCCTTGAGACAGTGTCAGAAAATTATCTAGCACTGCAAAACATGGTTTACTGTCACCTTTTTGAAACAGGATGATGGTCTACAGGGTGAGGCACATGAAGCAGCAGGCTGTTGGAGCGAGATGGGAGAACCTACTTGAACCTTTGGGGTCTTGAGAGGATGGCAACCCCTTATGAGTATGTCACAGAAAGCTTTGCCCTTGTGTAGTGGAGCAATGTTGTGCTTCAAAAGCTGCACATCAGTTATTGACTGATTGCTTACAGCAAAAGGGTTTAATGCCATTCTGACTATCTTAGATGCTTTATTTAAATGTTTTTCTCACCTTGGCCATTGAAAATAAATCGCTCACACCATGAGAAGCTTTGTGTCATGCAAAGACGATTTGTTTAACTTCCTAAGCCCTAATGTTTTGGCGAATTTGGCCAAAATCACCCTTTAAGCAAAAGATCTACCACACTTGGCTGCATTTATGCCTGGGGTTGCTGAGACAGAAGGGATGATTGGCTGGATTTAATTACAGCTCGTCTTGGCTCGGGTCAAGCTTTTCTGACCCTTGGATGATGCTCATTACCTGGTTTGTTTCTCTGGGGTGCCATGGGTGCCTGTAAGCACTGCAGAAGGGGGTGCTGCTTGTGGAGCTGGACCCCAACACCATTCTTGCTGTCACTAAGAGGAACAGGAAGATAATAATTTATCTCAGCGGAACAGAACCAGGTCACGTAAGATGAACAAGAGTCTTTACCTGGAGAAAATTCTGGGTCAGGAAAGGGCTTATGTTTATTTTGGCCATAGCCCATCAGACCTGTTCCAGCACGTACTCCACGTGAGTGGTCTCACCAGCAGCTTAAAACTAAGCGTATGTCTTACCTTGAACCTTCAAATTGATCTGTTTGCTTCCCCCTGCCTCCTCGCCAAGCTTGCCCCGGCTGCCGTGGGATTGCATTGCTGGCGTGCCTTTGCTTCAGAAGTGCTGCTGCTGTTTGCCAGGAGCAGTAAGGAATGCAGACAGCAAGGTGCCAAGGGAGGGCTTGTGGTTGTGACAACCTTGTCCCTGCAAGGATTCAAGGCCACTCAGGCTTTTGAAAGATGTATATCGGGCACACAGGCTTGTTGGCGCTGTGTCCTGTATGAAGCATCTCTTCCTCTTCCAGAAGCACAGTGCTGGGAGAGACCCCCAGGGACACTCTTGTCCCAGTGTGTTTTTGAGTACTTTACTTGGTCTAATTTTGGGAAGTCCTTAATTGCAGATGAAGAATTCTACTTGGCAAGTATTTATTTGGGGAAGGGGAAAAAATAATTCTCCTGAGGAACATGCTGTTTTTATAGTTTAAAAATAAATCTGTTTAAGTAATTAGCAGATTGAACTCCCTAGCCAGGTGACATTTCACATTGGTTGCTGTTTTAGCATTTAAATCTGTAGTCTTTTTCCATAGGCAACAAGTATGCCAAAATTGTTCTCATTGGTGCTTGATGCCAGTAGGATGTGCAGGAAGAGTCATCCATATTGTAAGAAAAATAAAAATATTTTTTGCATTCTGTCAAATGTTCCCCTGTGCACCTTTCGGGTGTTAACATGGGCTCTTGAGCTCATTTCTTCTTCAGATGTAGATTACTGAGGAAAGTTAAATAACCTGTACAACAACGTTATATTTAGGAACCCCCTGACAGCTTTTTATAAGGTAAGCCTGCTTTGGGAACAAAGAACAGTAACCTGTTATTTTCCTATTTGTGTATTAATAAACAAGTGCCTCTGCTGTTACTAAGGATGCGAAAAGACTATCCACTTGATTCCACAGACAGAGCAGTTTGTTGGCTTCTCATCTAGGAAATGCAAATCATGTAACTCTGGTCTGCAGTTTGTGAAAGTGTAGAATTCATCTGCAAAGTGATGATTATTCTGCTTGAATTTGGAAGTGATCTATCTAGAATGGCATGAGAGAGAGGGTGGGTGAGCTGAAGCATGGTAGGAGTTGGGGTGAGAACTGTGATTTTGTTCAGAGATGATGTTCTTGAAGTTGATGATAACTAGCAGCTTGAAAAATCAGGATAAGTAACATAGGTTTCACTATCAAGGTCTGTCTGTGCCAGTGGTGGCAAATTTAAGCACTGTGAGTGGCGTCCAAGAGGTCAGTGAAAAGAAAGTGAGAAGAACAAAGTAATTATCAGTAAGCTTACATTGTCTATATGGGGATTTTCACCTTCACTGCAGAAGTTTTGGAGGTCACAAATCAAAAGGGATTGAAAGTTTTTCACCTGGTATTTGGAAGTAGAGGTCCTGTAGCTGTGAAGCCCGGGATACATTCGCTAGGCACCAGGAGAAGCAGCAATGTAGCTTCTAGCTGTCTTAGTACAGGAAGGGATCTCTTCTGTCTACTGGCCCAACATTGTGTGGTCATCCCTTGGGCATTTCTGCTGGTGTGGACGTGAAAAGTTGAGATGATAGAATGAGAAAATTCTGATCAGCCTTCTCTTCCAGATAGATTCCCACCCCACCCCTCCATGTGAAGAGTTATTTCTCTTTCCTTGAAGAGAACTTCTTTACCCTGTTGAATAAAATGGAAAGCCTAGCACTGTAAGTAAGCGATCCCTAAGCAATCCCTATGATACGTGCTCATTTTAAAATTTTTTTCCACCTCCCTCAGCAGTACTAATGGCTGGAGTTGTCTCTCATGATGTGGAATCTGTTTCCTGGGTTTCCTCACCCGTAGAAAAGACCAGATGTCTGTATCTGGGACATGTTCACTAGATGCAACCACTTCCCATCATGCAGAATTTTCATACTGTGCTGAGGAATCAATGAACCACAACTGGAGTGATACTGAGGAGGTGACATTATTTTAGTAAAAGAAAATTAACTTGCCGGTCATCGATCAGAAGCAACTTTTGTCTGAGGAGAAATGCAATGCCTGATGTTGCTACAGGGCAAGGCCTAGGAGACAAGGGCAAAAGGAGTGCTTGTTTCTTCCTGGTGGCATCGCTCTAATAGTGGAATTTCAAATACAGTCAAAAATGAGTTTGTAAAATGCTGAGCTACACTGCGCATTCCCTGCTGTAGCCTTCTCCTTTCTACACAACACACGAAGAATTTTAACTAGAAATTTGCTTTTGTTTTCTTGATCCAGTGTACTGTTTCCTCGAGATATTATCTGAACATAAAAAGTATGACGTCAATTGAGGTTCCAGAATTTCCAGTATGAAATGCATCTGCTGGAGGTTTTTATTTATCTTTTGTCTGCTTTTGAGTAGATTGAGCCAGATCAGTGTTTAATCATGATTAAGCCCATTGTAATCTCTGTTCTTTATAAAATCCCTCTCGAAGCAGAGCAGGTTGTTTATTTGTGAAAGGTTATCCCTGGGAGCTTTTCAGTGTTTGAAAGAGAGGTGCTGTTTTCCATTTGCAGGGTTAAGCATAGACACATCGCTTCTTGCTTGCATGGATATAAATATGTTTGTGTGTGCATTTGCTAGAACAGTTGGAAGTGACCTATAATATGCCTTGACATGGAGCAGCTGGTCACCCAAGGCCATTTGTCTGGCCCATCACCATTTCCTCTGTGAAAGCACCAAGTGACTGGTCATGCGGTCAACTTGGCCCTTGCAGGCAAACATTATTGCCTGTGTATAAGCTGACACTGGCATGGGAGCTACCATCAATGTCTCCTGAAGGAAGAGTAGGGGAGGACTGTTGACACCCCCCCTGCAGGGCAAGGGTCTACCACTGCTGTCTGAGCTCTGCAGCTACTGGGGTTGGATCACCTGGCATGTATCGCATCCAAAATATCCTGCACTGTTGCTGCTGTTCAGTTTTTCAGAGAGTGCAGTCACACAGCAGTCCCAGAGAAGGTAGGGAAGAACTGTTGTTATCTTTGATTTATGGAGGTGTGCTGGAGTTATAAGGAAATCACATGATTTTGGCAGAGTCACCTAAGATGACCGACTCCGGACAGAGTCGGGAAGTGAACCTCGGTCTCCTGAGTCCCAGGCACTCTTCTAACCCCAGGACAGTCCTTCTTTGATGTGATTTTTTTTTTTACTGTAGCAGACGAGTATGCCAGAAATGCAGTTAGTTCAGGACTGAGTCTTTGTGTGCATATTTTAAAATGCCATAATCCTCCTGTACATTGTGAGCCCCATCTTGCAATCTTGCTTTGCTTTGGAGCTGTTGGTTAAAAAAGATTATAAGGCAAGTGGCAACAAATGACTTAGTTGCTGTAAATGAGTTATATTTACTGCCTGTTCTTAGAACTATCCTTTCCAGAAAGAGGTTGTTCCCTTTGAAACTTAAGTGCATTTGGATGTCCTCTAGAGTCAGATAAGGAAACAGCAGTCTCATTTTCAGAGAACAGGAAAAGGAGATGTAGACCACTGACTCAGTCAGGACTTTTGATCAGTCTCTTCCAGCCCTGTGGCTGCCCCATTTTCTGTTCCCCATTTCTAGAGAGGAGAGATGGAGTCAATTCTCTCGCCGTCTCCTTTGCCTAATTCAGCCTTGGGATGGTCTTCTGCATAATTCATCAGCTGAAGTAGGGCCTCCAGGGGTTCCTTCAAAGCCACCATGGAGTCAATGATTGACCACTCATAGTAAAAGGAGATTATTCCAAATCATCTAACTGGTTTTATTTTAATTCTTTTTCTCACTTTGTTCCCTACACCCTTCCTATATTTCCCTCATCTCTTTCCTTTGTGTTGCTTGTTTATCTGAGTACAGGTAATACTCAGGGGTGCAAAGTCTTTTCTTCAGACTTCGCCCCCTGGGGTCAAGAAATCTCAGGGTGAAGGGAAGCATAGCTGTTATTGTGAGGGAACAATTTTTGGCTGAGTGGAGCTGGAAACAATGCTGACACGATTTCTTACAATATGGGAGTCTTCTTTGGGATTATCCCATCCACTAAATTGACTTAGGAACCCTGCAGCTATACAGTGTTTGTCTCTGACCTTTCACTTCTTTTTCTCCTTTCAGTCCTCTAGGAGGGATCTAGATGGCTCGAAGTTTAAGGAGATGTGTTGGTGGACCTTATGGCTCTGGCCAGCTCCATGATGATTTCAGTAGCTCTCTGCCGGGGACCTATGACTACTTTGTCTTTCCAGACCCCTCTACTGCAAACTATGATCAAGTGGTTGGCAGCATTGGAAGCACAGGCTCTCATCTACCAGTATCTCTGGCATCTTTGATCTTGGCTGGATGTTTTTTCTCTTTAGTTGAATTGCCCATCTATTTTCTGATGATCAGTGGACTTCAATAAACAAAACATTAGAAGCCATGCTATACGCATCACAGGGAGCCATGGAGAACACAGGTTGCTCTTAAAATGCTGTCCTTTAGGAGGTGCCCTCTTCTGCCCTAGAGCATGGCTGTGCCTTTCTGAGAAGTGGTGGTATGGAGACTGCTTGTTTTACTAGCTTGGCATTCTTTTGTGAAGCATCTAGTTTTATCCCTGAACAGAAGCCAAACTTACCCATTAGTAAAGTCATTCTGTACACTTCCAGAACAAGGGAAAATAGAAAATATGTGTTTACAAATGCTAATGCTGGCATGTGTTTAGGTTTCATTTGTGGGTGGTAGAAGTAACAGGGGTCCTTAGTCAGTCCTTTTTCCTGGCTTTCTTCTAGAAGATGGCAGAAGTCAAAACAAGTTCATAGAACAGGACTAGTTCTGAATAGTCAGCAATTTTGGGGAAGGGTGGCGGTTTTTTCCTTTTTAATAGATTGACATAGCAGCAACAGTGCTTTAATGTCAGCCCAAATCATTTTCTTGTAATTCATGAGGATTAAGTAATGCATATGCTCTTTATGGGGAGCCAGAGTCCATTGCATCTGTTAGAGCAGAACTTTGGTCAGGGTTAGAGGACAGTCCAGTAGGCTCTGTGGAGAGTGTGCTAGTAGGCAAAGACAGAAAACCATCTATTACTCATGCAAACCTATAAATAAAGAATCTGCTATTTCAGGGAGGAATCAGTGTCAAAATGGACTCTTTAAATTAGGGGGTAGAGGTGTGAAAAAGAGTGTAAGAAGTGTATGAGATTTTTTTAAAAAAAGGTGAGATGACATGTGTTAATGCTAGCAGCCTGGAAGAAATCCTCCTAATAATGAGCATCAGGAAAAAAAACCACAACTAATGGAATAGGATGTGAGACAGATTTAAATAACTTTACAGAAGGTGGCACAGTGTTCTGTATGGTGGTGTAATCAATGCCCGAAGGAAGAATAAATATTTGAGGCTGGCAATGGTTGTGAGTCATATTATATATTTTTCTCTTCCTTGTTTTTGTGTTCTTACCATGGGAAAGAATGCTTGCTCTAAGCAGAGATGTAAATCAGTTGGGGAAAACGGTAATACTAATAGTAGGAAAGAAATGGGTGGAAGTAAAATGCCCAGCGAATAACTATTTTTGATGCAGGGCTCTGTAGAGGTGGCCAAGCTGTGATCTTGTAATAAGGAGGGCTGTGTCTTTTTCCTTGTGACACAGCAGTTTTCTTAACACACTTTTATACCTTCTCATACTGCACATCAGCACAGTCCCGTCTGTCTTTACCACCATGTATATGCCAGAGGGGCACAGTTTTTTTGAATAAAAAACCCACAAAAAAATCCAACTCACTTAATGCCTTGTAAATGAGTAAATTTTTGTCATGTGAATGGAGAGACACCTAGTTATCTTACATGCTTAAGCAGCTTTCTTTGATTAATAATATTCAAAACTTGATTTCCCTGTTCCCTTTTGGTTTTGTTTGTTCTTTTGTATGAGCACATTTTTCCCCCCCACCTCTTTTCCTCTGGCTGAAGGCAACATGCAGGAAAGGAGATTCAGATGATGGCAAATCAATATAGCTCAGTGTTTGATTTGTTTGGATTTTTTTAAATTGGTGAACAAGAAACTGTTTCTTACCACTTTTGGGTCTCATGTTTCGTAGAATGATTTTCTATTTGCTTTTCATATTGAGGGCTAGGCTCTGATAAACTGATTTTAATCTCATGCAGTTCCGGTCGTTAGTGGGTGAGTAAGGTTGTACTCACAGTGGTATGGTCTTAAACTGCACTGCAGAAATCGATTCATGTTTCATGAGAAAAGAATTGGGCCAGGGATTAAACAAAAAAAAAAAAAAAAGATCAGGTAAGCTACTGACTCCTGGTTGCCCGGTGCCTTAGTTCTGGTCCAAAGGAGCACACAGCTTAGGTCTCAGAACATCTGCTGCACATCCAGGGCCGTGCAGCGCGGTGGCTGTAATGGATCAGAACAAAGTACATGTGCTCAGGCTCCACGTGCAGTAGCTCACTTTGTGCAAGACTTGGATCTCTTTGTGTCGGTCACTGCTTGAAGCAGTAGCTGTAATAACACATATAGTTGTATTTCTAAAATATCTGATGCCACATTGCTCTAATAATGTCAATTATATGTTCCCTAAGCATGCACCTGTGTTTCCAGAGAGGTGTATTTCTGGTGTCAGAAGTGGCAGCAAAATGAAACTTGTCTTCTTTCTTTGGAAATAATGAGTTGGGGAAAAATCCTTGGAAAAGCACCTGAGTATTTACAGCAGACAACATAGTAATGAGTAAATAATTCAGTGGTGGGATTTTAGCACAGCAAAACAGTTGAGCAGACTGTTTTATGACAATGTAGTGAAAGTGTTTGAACTCAACCACTCATGTCTCGTAAAAGCAGCTTGGTGAAAAAGATAGCCTCATAATCATGAAGGCTTATTTTTATTCTTGTATCACATAAGTTCCCTTAACATGCAATTATTGCTGTTAATGATTATACTGCCTACTTTTGCAGAATAAAACACGCTCTTGAAAAGGCTTCAAGAATAAATTGCAAAGATTTGTGACCACCCTTGACAACCTCTTGAGTCTTAATTCCCATATTAAGTTTAAAAATTAAAAAAGTCCTTAAGGGTATGAAAAGAAGTAGTCAGGAAATGTCTTTGCAAAATTAGTCTGTCCCATGAAGTACAAGGAAAAAGCTCAGCTTGTGAATGGAAACATGAGTAGTTTATGAACCCAGAAAATTCTCCTATCCGGAGGTTGGCAAATATGGGTGCTCTCTTCCTTAGGGGAAGGGTGGCATAGATTTCCACCAAGGATCTGTGAAGACAACTTCCTATCAAATGGCTGAAAGATGTTACATATCCCATTTTGACAATAGGTAGTTGAGCGTCCCATAATTCTTCAATAGTGGCCCCAGAACTTAAAATGTGTTAGTGGAGTTATTGCATTGCCTCTTTCAGTTGTTGTTTTGCTGCTCTGCACCAAAGATTTCCATGTCTTCCTTTTGAAGATATAAAAAGACATTGTTTATATAAATAATCACTTTTGTTTAGGAAGAAGGTAGGAAAACATGGCGGTGAATGATCTGCATTGTTGTCCCAGGAACACTCTTGATTAAAGGCGAGCAGAGAACTGGGTTTATGGGCTACAATCTGTTTTTTTAATCATATATTCAAAGATAAAGAAAGTAATTTCCTCTTAGATATTACAAAGAATTAAGCAGTTGGGTGGCTGTGGTGAGCTGTAATTCATATGGGAGGGCAGTGTACAAACTCACTGCTAAAACTTTCCAAAATAAGTACTCTAAATGGAAAGCAAATAACTTGGGAGTGCAAACTTAGGCTCCTACCACTCCCCAACTGATCCTGTAAAGCCTGACTTAAAAAAAAATCTGATTTGATTCAGACAGGTTTGTATATGGAAACAAATCATTACATACTTTTGATAATTGAGATAATGCTAAGCTTATCAACATAATTATTTCCCTCACATTCATGAAGTACAATGGGTGTGTAACAGAGCAGCGGCAGGAGAGAGGCGCATGACCAGCTGGGTTCACATCCACGGGCCAGTTCAAAACAGGGCCAAGTTCATGAAGGGGCTTAGATACATGACGCAGGAAATGATGCCTTCAGTTTGAAAAACTTTCCAATCCTGCCAAGCATCCTTTAGCTGCTACCTAACCCCAGGGGTGCCTAAATGACCGAGTCCTCTGATGCTTTGCTTTCACGATCTTCAGGTAAGCGGAGCAGCGCCTCTCTGCAGACCCAGAATTAGACCCATCTGAAGCAGGCAGAGCAGACTTGGACAACTTAGTTTGTCGCCTTTGCATAGTTGGGCTTCAAAAATAAGCCTTCCTCATCCTATCTCCTCTGAGGAGCTCAGTCCCAGAGGTTTCCTTTTTTAAGTATTAAGTTTAGAACTGGTGTTTGCAGCAAAGCTGAGAATTTGGGTCACCACATGGCTGCTGGGAGGCGAGGCTGCCGTACAGTAAATGTTTGCTCTCCGGTCCATAACATGGTGCCAGGAGCACTCATTTAGGAGCTCAGTGAGAATCTGATTCTCAGAGGAAGGAAATCCTTCCTCTGTGGGTGTCTGTCTGAATTACTGGGATGCTCTTTAAGAAGCAGAAGCAGCACATTTTCCAGGAAAAAATGAGTCCTGCTCGAGTTGATGAAGAAGCTGTAGATGCCTTCAGATGGACCAGGATTTGGAACCCCAAGATGCATGCACATTATCCCAACAGATGAGCTTTGTATGTCTGTAGCGTGCAAAGGCACACAGAGGTGATGACTGGGCCTGTAGGTGCTGTATTGTTTCTGAAGACAGACACTGCTTGAGGATTTGGCTGTGCTGAAGGGCTCTGACTCAGTTTTGCTACTCACAATGAGTTTATAGAGCTCTTAGAAGGATGTGTTAGATAATGTTTGTGAAGAACGTGGAGGATGGCAAGGATTAATTTGGTCATCAATCTGAATGTTTTGGTTTAGCTCTAGGAACAACAAACCAGTACATAAAGGATGGGAAGGTATTGCCCAGGCCTCGATGACCCAGTGCAAGCAGGACACGCTAGCGTGGCAGAAGGGGCAGATAAGCTTTCCAGGAGTAATTCAGTGGCTGCCGCACTTTCAGTAGATTGTTTCCTTATCTTTTCTTTTTCTTTTTTTTTTGTCCTAAATTTTATAATTTTTTTTTTCTTTCTTCAGCTCTAATGTCATTGTAGGATTAAGTACAATTATGTACCAGGGGGAGAACTAGAACACTTTTTCCAACACAAATGTACAGATATGGCTGAGACTGAAACTGATACCCTGGGGAGGGTTGTTCTCCTTTGAAAACACTCATAATTATCTGACTATCAGACCCCCATGTGCCTGCCAAGTGTTATGTGCCTTTATGTAATATCAATACTTGAACAACACAAGCAATAAATGTTATGCAATCTTTAATGAAGTCTTCCTAGAAGGAACAAGTTGAATGGGCATGTGAAAAATGTTGTATCTTAACATAGGGCCACCCTGACTTTCCCTCATGTTATTTGTATGGTTCCTCTGAATAGAGGTTGTGAGTGCATCCCCCATGCCAGTGGATGCATCTATTTCTTGCCTGTGTATTTTTTGGCTGCTTTTGCAAACAGGAAGCGGATCCACTGGAGGGAAAGACAAACAAGCAATGAAGGCCTGAGACAACACTGGTGTCAGTGGGAAATGGGATCCAACGTTGATTCTCTGTTTCAGGCTTTAGTCATAATAATACTTCCTTTCCTGCTGTTACATTTGGTTATAGGAGAATCCAGATGTAACTGAAAGGCCTGATGATCCTCTGTGTCCCCTTCCTTGGTTGCTCCTGCCTGTGGGAAATGGATGCAGTGTTGTTCAGCTGCAGAAGTGCACTGAGCATCCTGGGCCCGCTGCGTCTTGCATCCCCGCTGCCACGTGTGGCTGCACCTGGGCAACAGTCCTGAAGCCTTTGACTGTTCCTTACCCCTACCTCAATAGCCTGTTCAGTAAAACACCACACCCATAAATCTCTCTACCTCTTCCCCCCTACTCTGCCTCTTCCCCCCCGCAAACATGATCTAACAAAATGCTCTTCTTCTGGAGCATAGGTGTCAAATCAAGATGCTTTACTTGTAAACCAAAGCCGTTGATTTCAAGGTCTCAGAAATATTTGTAACTTTTCTGCTCCTGGCTTTTCAGGTCAGGCATCATTAGGGTGCACCAGCTGTAGCTGTGTCCTGTACGTGGTAGATTGGATTAGGATTACACATATTGGAGTCTGCTTTTTCAATTGGAAATAAAAGTACAGTCCACTCAGATGAATAAAGAAAAGAAAGGATAATGTGCATTTAATTCCAGGAACATGTTTTTTAGCTTTTACAATACCCAGTGATGGAACAGACAAGGTATATATATATTAAAGGATGGATTAAAAAAGAGCAGTGCCAGATGGTCTTATGAAGCTACTGTCAATTTTGTTGTATCTTCTATCAGAAGTATATTAGATCATGTATCAGAATGGTAGTTTTATGGGAGAGGATTGGGGGGCTTCTCCTCAAGTGCCACTGCACAATTTACAAGGTATATCTTAGAGCTCTTCTGTCTACCCTTTACTGAAGCACCAAGTTCATCACTGGGAGATGCTCTGTAGCACAGAACAGCCCTTACCTTGGTGTTTTCCAGCCCATGACCTGCAGATCCTCTGGCCCATGAACTACTACTAAGAGGTCCCTCAAAAGTAACCAGAAAGTGAGCCCACTTACTGGAAGACTTAAATTGTTCATGCACAGGTACAGATTTCTACTTCAAGATTTATCCAGGATCTATATTTGAAAAAAAAGGTGGTTTAATTTTGACCAAATAATACAGTTCAACATCTTTTTTTTTCTCATCGGGGTCTTCTTTTCAACTATTGCCAGCTCTCACACTCAAACTCCAAGTTTCTTTCACCAATATGATGTCAAATCTTTACTAATATGACACCCCAACATAGCTGAAATGATAAAGAATCGATAGAAGTTTCATATGTCTCTGGTACTCATTAAAGCTGCTCCCTCTAGTGCCTGTTAAAAATAAAGGAATTGTGTATGTGTGACATTTAGAAATGAAATATTTATTACCTAGCTCTCATCTCTCCTCTTGGTTAAGAGGAACCAAAATCACCTTTACTTTGATGTTGTTGTTTACCTTTACTGCAGTGCTCTTTTGGCCTGAAAGTTTCTGTAGTTATTAATCCAAATGGACAGTTAATTGCTTTGAGTGCCTTTCTAATGTTCAGGCAATGATTACTGCACCAGGATGTACCATGCTGTAACAGCAGGGGCCTGGAAGCTCCTCCTCACTGTTCCTTCTCTTATCCTCCTTAGAGCCTCTGCTCTGACTCCAGGTTTGAAATGCAAGTGTCCTCCAAAGAGGAATCACTGGCTAATAAGAAATGTGTAATTTATTAAGCCCTAAGACGTTGTTTTCCTGGGTCACATTTGGTTTCCTCAGGGTTTAGGAGTAGTGCACCCTCTTTTTGAGCAAAAGATGCTCACCTTAAGGGAGGTTGCTGGCTCGATGTGGTGCCCTGTGCTGGTATTACAGGAGTAACACTTGACAGGCAAGGATGTTCATCACAAAGTGGTGTCGTCATCTGGAAAAGGTGACCCTGCTGTGCCTGGTTTGGGACTGGCTGCATAAATAGCACCCCAAAAGAAAATAAAGATTAACCAGGGCATCCTGATGAACAGGAGGTGGTGAGATCTGCTCGTGGGCTACATCAGGGTGCTCACTGGCAGCTCTCCTAGTGTGCAGAGTTACTGCACAGGGAGAGATTTAACTTAATGCACAAGTTAGATGCTCTTGCTAGCCATGCTTTGAGTGTCTTGGGGAGGCAGGTAGGTGTGTTAGGGAGTCTGTTACTCCCTTATGATCTCCAGCATGTGCCAGCCCAGCATATGTTCTTCTCCCTGCTCCCAAATTAGTCCAAGACCCCTTGCCTTTCCCTCTCCAGTCTCTCCTCAAATGTGCATTTCCCCAGCTTCTTCCAACTGCCCTCTGTACTTCTCCAGTGTCAGTCATAAGCTCATTCTTGTACCCATCTCTACTTCTGGAGGAGCTGGGAGCAACAGGCACCAGCTCCTTATCAGGGTGGACAAAGAGCAATTACATCTTTGGATCCACCCTTCTTGGGAAAATGACATGTTGCTGATGAGCAAAGGCGACAGGGCTTGTCCCAGTTCCTGGGGTGGTGGCCCTTGCTGGCGCCTTGCAGGCCATATGGGGGCAATGGGCAGGTACCTGGCACAAGTGGGTTGACTTCTCAAGAGCACAGGCTGCTCTTTGCCTAGAACACACATGGAGCCTGGTGCTGCTGTGCTCCTGCTCCCTGGCAGCACCACCTATCCCACAAAAAACAGCACCCAGCTGCGAGAGACCGTGGTGGCATAGGTGGCATATGGGGCATCCTCATAAATAAGCCCTGGTGCTGTTGGTATTATTGTATGCGTGTGAGTTTTGACTCGGTATGTGTAGGATTTAATGAAGAAGCTGATTGAATTTCAGGAAACTTGAAGCCTAAAAGGTTCTAGAGAAAAACAAAACTAGAACTTTTTCCCTTAGGAGGATTTTGGGAAAAAAATATTGTTCTGATTGATTGAGACTTTAATTTTGATTTTTCTTTACCACCTGAAGAACTGCCCCTCGAAGGGATTGGTGTAGCTCTAACTTAGTTTTACAAAGGAGGAAAGGCATCTTTTTCATTCCAGTGCGGGCTAGGAGCTTGTCTGTATGTTTTTACTGTATGAGAGAAAGTGTAATGTTGTTTGACATTGGGTTTTGTGGGCAGAACAACATGATTTGAGAAATGCCCTTCTCACTTCAGCAAAAAAACCATGACCTAAGCAAGTATCCTGTCACAGCTTCAAAATCTGTGTGCCTGTAAGCCCTGGAAAATGGGCACAGATTAAAGTCAGCTGCTGGAGGCCAAGCTCTCTGTTGTTGCAACCTCACCCAGAATGGGCTGATGGCTTTTTTCTGGACAAACCATGTAATCTTATTTGTCATCTTTTTGTTTGAGCAAAGTTAAATCAGGGCCTTAAAAAAAATTCAATTTGGAGGTAACAAAATATTCAAACTAGTTGACTGCAGATGCTCTTTTTAATAAAGTCATGGTTTCTGTAGGATTTATTCAGCCCTGTCGTATACTTTGGGCTGGCTGAACTTTCTAGGTATCTGCAACCCAGAGATAAGTTAACTCTTTTGTCAGGTTACAGTTGAACTCCTAATTTCAACATTTTTTTTTCCTGATTTAAGTTATTTAAATATTAGAAAACTCATTCACCATATTCACACTGTTTAAAGTCATCAGAATGACATCAGGAATGAATAATTGTTGCTGCTGTGATTTATTGTGTTTATTAAGGTAGCACCTGGCAATCAGTCAAGAGCAGAGCTCTGTTCCCAGGCTGTGCAAACACCCTGCGTGCCTCCTCGTTTAATAAATCAGCCCAGCCCTAGCACTGCCTGAAGGTATATAATGGACAATAACGCTGTATGTTAATGCGGCACCTTGAATAAGAAGTCCCAGCCAATCTCTGCATTTCAGAAAACTGTTTTAAAAGGTGTGCCAAGCATTTTTTCTTCGGGTGTTGCAACCAAAATGACTCTCAGCCTTCCACTGCAAAAAGGGGTTTGCTGGGTTGCTTGTATCTGAGAAGTCAATGCTTACAGCTTCAGCCTCCAGGATACTGAACTCACAGACAAGGCAGTTAGTGAAGGAGCAGGGTTTGTTTTTATTTTTGAATCAAAAGATAAAGTAAACATCAGAATAGCTGTCCCATTATTTTACTGATACCCACATAGGAAACACTTATATCTGTGCCGCTCTTCAAACTGTGTTTGGCATGTCCCACTGCAAAGAGTCACTGTGTACAGGAGGTTATTGTTTGCCTTGAAAATCCTTTTTCATTAAATTGCTGCTTGATTTGGAGGGACATTCCAGATACAAGATTTTGTCTGAGGATACTCTTTCACTGTGAAAACCTCTGCATTTCAGTGCAGTTTCTCCAGTGTCAGATATAACAAAATGATGCGCAGTGACTGTCCCTGTTGCTCTTTTGTGGTGATTACTTTTTGCCAGCCCCTTTCCCCGCAGCCCGAGCTGCTGCACACAGGCCCTTCTGCGTGGCCGGGGCGTTCAGCTGCCGCCTCTCCCTGCCAGCCTCCAGCCCAAGTCTGACGGGACCTGGCTTTGCAAAGGGCTGTAGCTCCTCCTATTAAGCTTTATTTTGAAAATCCTGGCAAAAAGTAGTCCATATTGTCTGCATCTAGGGGTTTCAGATTCCAGATTTTCCAGGGCATAGAGGGGTTTATTATTATTATTATTATTATTGTTTTTATTATTTTGTATTTTAATTTGAGGATGTTACCCAGGTGGACCTGGGGGCTTTTCATGCTGTCCACAGCTACAGTATCCCAGATCTGTTGGGCATTAGGGTGCACCCTCCATATCTCTGGATGCGTAAAGGTGTCCCAGTGCTGTGGCTGTACAGCAGTGTCCAGGAGGACGAACGCCTCTGGGGAGCATCAGAAGGATCTGCTTGGTCTGTGGGCAAGTGTGCAGCCAATTCCTCTGTGCACAGGGAGTCTCAAGCATGTGTCCCTGGTGTAAAGTCAGAGCAGTCTTAACCCCAAAAATCCAGCTATTGAGCTTGGCCTACACCCTTCCTCTTGTGTTGTACTGGTGGCCTCAGTGTTGGAGTGGAGCCAGCCACGCTAGGGGGGCTTCCAGCCCCCGGGGAGGGTTCGATACAGTGCAGTCAGCATCTTTGAAGGCAGCACAGAGGAAAACCAGAGAACACAGCCTCTGCTCCGCAGTGTCTCTTACCAATGCCTTGTTACATGCTTTATTTGCTATTTTTCAAAAACCCTACAAAGCTGATCTTTTTTTTTTCCCCTTTCCTCTCTCTCTAGTTTTGTATGGAGCTGAACCAGCCGACGCTGCCAAACATCCGCAAGTGGAAGGGCCCTAGAGGATGTTGGAAGGGTGTTGTTTCCGAAAAACCCTCAGGCCAGCTACACAAGGTACATTAATCCCTAGGTCTGAACTTTGGCTTTGCTTTTTTTTTTCCCCTCTAACCAAGGACATAGTTTGAACGTTTAAGGCAAAACTTTTTGCAAATCTTTTTTGTCAAGGTTTGCATCTCTTGTTTTTTAATCTGTCTGTTCCTATATCTTTCAGTTTGACTGTGCAATTTATTTTTTGGAAGAATTATTTTCCTCAGCCTGTGGCACACTTGTAAGGAGGAAGGTGTGTGCATTTAGGGGAGGTATGGTAGATAAAAGCAGAACTATAGAAGAAAGGCTACACGTTAGGACAAGGAAAGAGTCCTTGGTTTTGCCCCTGGCAGGCTGCAGTACTTCTGAATTTTTTTGTGTTAGTCACGTGAGCTTATTCTCTAGTGCACCACTGACTGGCATTCGGAAAGGGTCCTCGTTTTCCTAGTTTGCAAGTGAAGACCCCACAGAGGGGCTGTGCAGCCTGCCATCCTCATCTGGAAGAGGACCTTGTCTCACACATTCCCCAAAGTGTTCTTCACGGGTGTTTGAAATGCTGTGGACTCCGTTTGAAATCTGCACCGTGCTGCACTCGGCTTTTCCCTGCAGCATCTTCTGTGGTGGGAGTATAGATAAGTACTGCAGTGAGGTACTAATTTATACAGTGGTGATCACTGCAACTGCTACCCTTGACAGTATTCAAGGTGTAGCTACATTGGGCTGGACACCACTAGCGGTGCCCAAAAGCAGTCTCTCCCAAGGGAAGTCTCTCTTTTTTTCCCTTTAAAGGGGCTAATGAGTTTTCAGAGCAAGGTCCTCCTTGGGTCAAGCCTGCTGTTGCTTGAACAGGATCATTCTCATGATGCAGTTATTGCAGCATGGGTGTTGTGGGGTAGAAGCAGAAACCAAGACCTCTCATGCAATGAATGGTGCCTAGCAGTACATAGGGCTGTCTTCATCTATTCTTAGAACTGTCCTTATTAAATATGTGGCTGCAGTTGTATCCCATAATCACGCAGCTTAGAATCCACATTTGCTTAATTTGGCTTTTCCAAATCAGGTTGCACCATCGTTCACTGGTTTTGAACTGATGTTTTGGGAGGTGCACATCCTTTTGTTGCCCTTCTGAGTAAAACCCAAGAATGAGAAAAAAACCAAAAACCAAACCAAAACCCGCCACCTGAGCAGCACAAGGATTGGGCTATAGCTCCACTAGAAAGACACGGGAGGGTCTGAATGTGTCCAAAGTTTAACACAATTCACACTTAATTCCAATGCAGAGTGCAAATTCTCTTCAGGACATTTTTATTCCTGGCTGAAATTTTCCTTTGGGATCTCTTGTTAGGTCAGATCATTAAAATACTGAATTTAAAAAGTTGTGAAAGTTGTTCCCTCCTCCTTTTCTTTTTTCCCAAGAATTATTAATAATTGTTTCAAGAGTTTCTATGTTAAATCCAGAGTCTTTAGTCAGTTCTTTTTTGAGCTATATTTCCAAAGATAACAATGAAAGTTTTGACTATGGGCTGAGAAAATAAAAGTCATCATCTACTTTGTTTTACTGGTAGGAATGTAAGGATGAATGGTTCCCAAAATTGTGGGAGAAGTCTGTGGCTAAGCTAAGAATACAAATGTTATCTACGGACTCTTCCTTTTAGCTGCTTTAACCTGGCTGTGCTGGAGAACCCTCCACTAAGCCAGAAAGTCTCTTCTATCCCTTGGGTTAGTTAATGAGTCCTGCAGGTTTGAACACCGTGTACACAAATGCAATACAGTGAAGTAACGCAGTGTAATCCAGAATATATAGCATCTTCAGCACAAGCTGATCTCAGGACTCTCTACAGGGCTAAATAATGCAAAATGATGGATGGTGCTTCAAGCTCGTGCTTCCACACGTCCCAGGCATCTGGCCTTCAACCATGCAATGACTTTTGACCACCATGTTGATGTGAAATCTGGAGCCAGGGAATAGTGAACAGCTGTTGACAGCAGTTTTATTCTTCCATGTCCTTTCCTATAGTGGTTTTCAGACCTTAGACTTCCAACAAAGAAGCTACCAAAGGATTTTAGACAACCTTAATACTTCCTTTCAAGGCTCACAGGAAGTCAGCAGAGCAGATAATGCTTGTTTATTGCAGTCGAAATGGAAAAAACTCTTCCTTGTGATGGATTTAACTAGAATTTGTTAAGGGAAGCGGGTTTGAATGATACCAAGGAAAATGGTGTCGGGGTGATGGGAGGAGAGGCTAACAGGCTTTGAACTAGATACCACTGCTGGTGTGACCAGGGCAGGCAGCTTTCTGAAAATGCCAATTCCACATCCCAAAGTAATCAAAAAAACCCATGCAGGATGATAGAAACAGAGCTGAAAGGAGCAGAGAGCTGAGCGTGAAAATATTTGAGCAGGAAAAGAGAGAAGATTGACAGGGCTGAGAGGTCTAGACCAGATTTTATGCCAAGGGACTGAAGCAGCCTGGATATTTTTAGCTTGCGGGTGACAGAAGTCTGTGAGATGGTGTACGGCGTGGGGAGAAGGAACAACTGCGCTCAGCATCCTCTGCTGCAAGCCATAGCAGTTGCCCAGTGAGACCACGAGGCACTGAGCTCAGGGTTAGACAAACAGTCCTAGGGATAATGAACTACCTTGTTACAGACCATGCTCAGAAGAATCCGATGTCTTGCCTGGACTAGGAGGAAACGAGGAGACCGTATCAGCACAAACATGTGCACGAGAGGCGGCATCTTAATTTCACCCCTGCCGTGGTCCTGAACACGCTCTACCTGTATACAGTAGAACAGCTTATTAAATCCTTGACTGGATTGAGCAGTGCTAAGGCTACCTGGGTGTCCGATAGCCAGTGTACAGGTGTGAGGGGCTGCGAGTAGCCAAGCAATATGTATTTCAGCTTGGCATGCTCAGTTTTCAGTTGGGCTGCCCAGGGAGCGTTCCTCCCCTATCTGGTAGGGCTTTTGCCTGGGGTGGGATAAAGAAGCATTTCTACCTGTTTCTTTATCTCCAACTGATAGCCTAGGATGCTGTTTCTCCTTTATGCTTGTGCACAGCGAGTTGGGCATCCTGCCCTCAGCAGGCGCCAAGCCGGGATATAAAACTGCATCATCTTTTACTGCCTCTGCGTGTTTTGGGAGTGATGTACACCACTGCCGCTCCCAACAGTGGTACTGAAACTTGCAGGTGAAAATTTCACCTAGGGGGCTGAATTTGGACAGAATGTTTTGTTTTTACCTTCTTAACTATTAGCTCTTCTCTGTTTTTTTTTTTTTTTCTTTTAAACTCCAGGGAGTTGAATATTCTGGCTTCCTCTGGGATACAACAGCTGGTATTGAACTGAAAGATGCTTTGTCTCAGGAGAGTGCACAGACTAATGGCAATGGGAAGCACTCATATCCTCACCCGTATCTTGCACATTTCAAGGTAACTGCCGTTGCACCAACCGACGCTTGCAGAATTGAGTTTTTTATTAAAAAACTGGGGTAAGAAGCTGAAAAGACACACAGTCTTCTAACAGATAAAACTTTGCATGAGGCTCTAATCCATCTCATCACTTCAGCACTCTCTCATGGCTTGATTATGGGTCAAGGCCATGAGACACACCCATATAGGGTCTTTATGAATATGGCAGATCACCAGAATCAGTCCTTTCCTTAGCTTCTGTGGGAGCAAACCCTGCCACAAGGCAGCATTCGGGCACATGAGCGTTGGTGGATCTTCAGTAGCATCCACAGCCTCAGAGAGTGACAGAAGTCACCAGTCACCTTGTTCTGCTTTTACCAAATTAACACGTCAAGAACAAGGTGCGTATCCAGCAGCAGCCAACCACAGGGCTCTGATTCTTGTCAGTGCCACAGATTGTGAGTGGAGAGGGGTAAGTGTAGTCAAAGTGGATCTATATAAATATAGAAGGCACAGTGCTCCTGAGGGATGCGGGATGATCTCTCGCATGTTGCTGGCATACTGCAGAGTTTCCATTTTAAATCTTTTTCACTAGGCTGAACCCGTCTAAAAGAACATCATGCATTTTGGAAACTGTTCTTGTACATATGCTTGAGTGAGCATACAGCCCCCTTCTCCGCACAGGGTGTGATGGAGGGGTCCAATTTGAGGAACCTGACATCTCTGGTAATGCTTTGAGAGAAGCATTAATAAAATAATTATGGATAAATTATTATTTATAATTAATATAAATCAATTAATAATGTAAACAGGTCAATATTAGGAGCAGGTATTACTCGTGCTACATGACAAAGTGAGTCCCAGAAGGTAAGCAGAAGATTGCAGGGAGCCAACAGCCCCTTTCAAGGTACATTAAGTTTCTTGGTTAGTCTCTGTGACAGGTCAGAGCTAGTCACAAGAGTCGTAATTAGCCCATGCAGTGACCACAACATTATTTGTAGCTTATTAACAACTGTTTTTGCATACGCTGATTTTCATAAACAGCCAGCTTCTTTCTGCAACCATGGTGGAAAGAAGCTGTTTGCTTATGCAGACCACTTTCCCCAGAACTGAAAGGGTGTCAGGTTATTGCAAACAGAGCTGCAAAACGCCTTCCCCCTCTTCCTCCCAGAAACAAGACCAACCAAAACACACCACACAGATAGCGAAGCGAGGCCTAGTCACACGGATTTACCACCAAAAGTACTGGGAATAGGCACGTGGTTTTGCTTTGTGACCTCCTGTGTCCTGCCTGCCTGGCACCGATTTCTCCTCCTTCCTCCCCCAGGTTGGGATGAACGATCTAACGCTGGTTAACCTTCATCTGGCCTTGTCACCCTTGGCAGGAGAGAATACCGGGAAGAACCACGACAGCCACAAACTGGCAGCCTTTGCACAGACTTTGCAGGAGACTCTGAAAGGTATAGCATTTTTTTCCTGCCAGTTATCACATGCACGCTAGTCATCTTATCTAATCAAAAGGAATTTAAAAAAAAAAAAATCTGTCTCAGTGCAGGTTTCACAAATATCCTCATTAGCTTTGCATTGTTGTTACTGGTATTTGAATTTGAGTGATCCATAGCATGGCAAAGGTGCTTTTCCCCTGCTCATTGTCTTATAGTCTCTCCTAATTAACACAAATAACACAGGGGATCCTACCAGCTTTCATTTTTTCAAATGAAGTTCCTTCTGATTTTACGCTAGTGTAAGAGCAAGTTCAGGGAAAAAAAAAAAAAGAACAGACATCAGGGTTAAGACCTTATTGTAAGTACTTTGTGGAAATGACACCTACCTGATATCAGAAAAAAGCTTAATGGCTTTTTTCCAAAAGAAATATGTTCTATATATTTGGTTTTTAGGTAATTGTAAGCACATTGGAAAACCTAATGCAAATCAGGAGATGGCTGCTAATGAGAAAAGAGACCAAATCCTGCTTTGGTACCTGAGTGCAATATGCAGGATAATTTTGTTGATTCCAAAGAAGTTGCTCTGGTTTTACACCAGGATGAGGGACACCAGAATTTGGATCTGAACTTGAGCAGTGTAATAGCCAGCTGAATTTCTTTACCTCATTTCAGAGAATTTGCTTCTTACTTTGGTGCTTGCAAATTAAATTCGATTTTCTACAAAGCAGAACAGCACGTTTCAGATTCTGAATGTTGCTGATCTTGTTGTAGGAATAGAAAAATCTAGCTCTTTGTTTACTGCTTAACAAAGATGCAAAAGTGTTACAAGGTTATATGCATGATGATTTTCAGCTTGGCCCAGTTTAGCAAGGTTGTTCACCTGGAAGCATTAATATCCCTCTTCTATAACACGAGATATTTGCAATTTTTATGCGTGTTCTATTGTTTTTCCCTTTGAGCTGCAAGAAGTCAGAGCTATTTTTAAGTGCTACTGATTTAAGTACTTGTCCATGTACCTTGAAATTGGAAGGGATGAAGGTAAACAAAAGGATCATTTGTTTAATCCCCAAAGGCTGAACCGACACACAGATAAATGTGTAGCTCTTCCAAAGTCCATTGAGTTGCATTTCCACTGCATCTAAATTTAGACTGTTGGCATTAGGGCTTCTCTTTATTTCATGTTTTTATTTTCATAGGGTAGGCATGTTACTGGAGCATGCTTATTCTTGGCTTAGTTTTTCACAAAAGAAGAGATTCAGATTCCTCTAAATTAGTGGTATGCAGGTCTTGTTTCCTAAACAAATGGTGGTACACACGTGTGACTTTGAAGTACTGAATTACCCTGCCAAAATGAATGTCATGCTTAAAATTACCACCGTCCTTCAATTTCTTCCAAATCAATCCATAAAATATGGGTAATAAGAACTGATTTGTCTGTGAGTACTGCAGTAAATTTGAGTTTCTCCTCACATTTTGCTAACAGACGCCTACTCTGTTATCTTTCATTCTTATGAAGAAGCATGTGAGCATCTGAGGAAATTTGGTTACTATCCACAGTCTCCTGTAATGCAGAGCACTAGTGTCTCCCTATTTCTCCCATCAGACCAGTGGGTCCTGGCGCCTTTTTTCCATTCTTTCTTTCCCTTCAGCAGTACTGGAGAGACGCTGTGGCTGTTGGCTGCTCATGGCTAACTCTCTGCAGAGGCCCTTCTGCCTTCTCTCAAGAACTCCACCAGTTCGTTTTCAGTGTGGTGACCATGGGCAGTGCACAGATGCTATTCTGGATGTGCTGGTAGTGCTTGGACCCAGGGACCAGGGTGTTGGCTTAGTCATCTTCTCCCATCTGGCTTGGCCATACTCCACGGGTTACCCGTGTATCAGGCACTAGGCTTAGAAAACCTCTGAGAGGCGGTCGGGAGCCTCTTAGCAGCCAATGTACCATCACATCCTTCTTATCATCTGCTTCTCACTCTCTCCAGAAAGAATTTGGGAGTTTAAGGGTCTGTTTAATTCATGAGGGGACCCATTCAGGGCATGGGAAAGTCAGGGAGAGTGTTCTACTGATGTCTCTTTGGACTACCACCAAGCAAAGGAGGGCTTCCCGGTTCCTGCACAAAAGCAGATTTCAACACTGCAGACTTTCTGCAGGCACTGAAAGTCCCTCAGCTGATCACGTTGCACCCCGGTGCTCAGCCTCTGTGGCACAGGGCTGAGTTAAGGCAGGGCTTTGCTTTGCTGGCTGAGAGCCACCCGCAGACACTGCTAAAAGTCGCTGGTGCTTCAGTGAATTTGCAAATGCATTTGCAAAAAGCCCGGACTTTTTTCTCACCTAAAGACTTCTCCCTTGACAAGGGCAAGGTTGCTTTGAGACCGATGGCTGTGGACGTGTGTGGGAGCACCCCTGAGAGGTACCAGGACACACGGCTGTCTGCGGCGGGCTGTATGCCACGTCCCACCGGATGGAGGGTCTGGGTCCTTGTGGGACAGTGTAGTCTGTGGGAGGGCCCTCTGCAGCAGCAGATGGGTTGGTAAGGGAGCGCTTGCTGCTCAGTCCTGAGGAGAAGGAGGAACAAGCCCTGCCAGTCTCAAACTCTCATTCCCTCCAGAAGAGGAAAATCACATCACAGCACCAGTAGCATTATCTTGATTTTCTTTCCCTGCCCATCTGATTGTAACTGTGGACATCGTGACTGCAGTTCCCGATCAGTTATCATCCCTCGTTATGGGCAAGGGCATGAATTCTTCTGGAGCTTTTGCCGAGTTTGGCTGAGAGCTGTTGGGGCTGATCCGTGAGACCCCCAAGAGCTGCGGCTGCTGCGTGGCGGCTCTGCTCCCTGCCTCTGCTGAGGGGTGACCGATTAAGCGCAGTCACACACCTGGGAGGACCCAGGCAAGTTTACTTTCTTCCCTCCTGCTGCTTGATGTCTGTTGGGGTCTCAGGAGGCAGACGAAGCACGAAACCACTGTGCTGCCGTGCGTAGCATTGCTGTCGCAGGAGCTGGCAGAGGCAAGAGCAGTGCTGAGAGCAGGCCAGGACAAGGGGAAATGAAGTTGGTGGCTATCTAGAAAATTGGTGTTGGCCTGCTTTTCCTGCTTAGTGCAGGGCTGCCCGGCCTTTTCCGCAGTGATTTTCAGTCATGGGGAGCCCCAGAAGCTCCTGTGAGAGGGAACCAGAAGCAATCCTTTCCATCCCCAATGGCAAATTGGGTTTCAGCTTCTTTGACATACCCCAGACTATTCTGTCTGTCGATTTTGTGCTCAGTTATGATTTTATGCTTAGCTATTCTGCATGCAAAAGTTTAAACAGGTGAAGAATGCAGTGATTGCCTCCCTGGGCGTGCCGCAGGCTGATTTCTTACCTCCTTCTGAGCACACATCCAGGTGCTGGGTCTTTTAGCCTCTGCTATTTCTAAACTGTCCAGATCGGAGTAGTCAGTTAAAATTTTCACCTGTGAGTATGGTTTTTTCACAGATTTTTCATGTAAGGGAAATAAGCGTGCTGAAAGAAGTGCAAGTGTGAATAGGATAGGATAGGATAGGATAGGATAGGATAGGATAGGATAGATTTGATTTTGTGCAGGATTGAGATACTGCTGTTAAGATCCTTGCCTCTCTGTCATTTTTAAGCATCGCCCTCCAAGGATGTGCTCCAGAGGTTTATGTAATGATCTTTCCCCACTTATATGGCCAAGCTGAAGGCATGGAAGGAGCTGAGTGCTGCCTGGGCCATTAAGCAAGCATCAGTCCTGAAGGACCAAGATCGCATGGTTGCATTTCAGGCTTCCTGATCCTGCAAAGTGAGAGATCCTGGTTTTTTGCAATGAGATGTGTGCAAAACCGCCAGCTCCCAGCAAGCACTATCGTCCCATTAGACAAGCACTGATTTTTCATTTGGGTTCTGATGGAGCTTAAAATAGCTCAGGTTCAGATTTGGGTTTTTTGTTTCTTTTAAAGGTGGGAAGGCCACTGTCATGAACACTTTATAGAATAATATTTAAACCTCATGTCAATTCCAATATGATTTGTGACTTGCAAAGGGTAGAGAAACCACAGATAGTTTTACTATCTTTTCATCACCCCTCTGCATCTTAGCAAGCAGCGTGTTTTGAAGTATTTTTTTTCGTAAATCATATGCTATCAATCTCGCTGCTGTCCTGCCCTTTCCCAGTTCATCTTTCATGCAGTGCAAGACAGCAGTGGAGATTTTGTTGTTGAACTTGCACTCCCTCTCCTGGCTGGCTACTTCTACAGCAACAGCACAAAACGAGGTTTATCCATGAGCATTAGGTATAGTAGAGCAATCCATCCGTCCACCCCGTCTCCTCCCACGCTTCAATCCCAGGAAGGAAAAAGCTTACAGGCTCTCGTAGTTTCCTTCTCTGATGTCATCTTTGGGATAATTTTTTGGTTCATTTGTGCCATTGTAACATCTTCCTCCTTCTCCAGTACCAAGCTGTAACACAGCAACATCTCTGATCAGCTGTCAGCGTTCTTGAGTTTGTCTTATCAGACATTTCTGGCAGTGGTTTGAGATGGGCACTGGGGCATGTGCGTTGTACTCTTACCCCAGTGCACAGCTGGGATGTCATCATCTGCAGCTGTGGAGCTAGGAGAGCACACATTGTGGGTACGAAATTAGGCTTCATAGTTTCTTTTCATTTGGAAATAAAATGTAACTGAGGTCATTTTCTATTCACATGAAGACAGGATTTTTTGATGAGCATTTCAAGTCATTCTCTTTGTTGCTTTGAAAACTAAGCCCTAGACAAGATCTAAGACATCCCAAGTTCAGCAGTATCCCTTCAGTCGGCCAGGCAAAGGAAAGCTGCTGTAGTCAGGGAGTGTCCCTATGGTTTGTGACTTCATGGTCTGCTGTCAGGCTTGTAGGCTGCTCCTCAGGCTTGTTCCTTGGGATTTCTTAAATGCAGAGGGTTAGAGCAAGCACTGCACTTTTGGAACATAACCCGTGTCTTCCCAGGATCCTCGCAAAAGTGTCCTTGACTCTTACAGCAAATCTATAAAAAGACGATGTCAGGACAAGTTAAAGCTAATATGTGTTTCTTGCAGAAAAAGAAAAAAATAAGCTTACAAAGTCACAGATTTCTAAAAACCTGTAGGACCAGAACTGCAGTTTGAAACTGAGTTTGTCACTATCAGTGAATAGCAAACAAAGGACGCCAATATAAATGAGATTATATTTAAAAATAAGCATGAAATGTGTACTGGCTGCTTTTTATTGTCATAAAGAGAATGGCCATGAGTAAATAGCCAGTGAAAAATGCTTTAAACAGCATTTCTTTTAGGACTTCAGAGAAAAGTCAGCTTTGCTACTCAGTATTTGTATTACTCCTCCTCCAATTTATCCTCTCTCCGTCTTGTACTTAAGCAATGGATGTCCATTCCTCACATTCTTTTCTACTTTTCCTGTTTTGTAGGAGAAAAAGACGTGATCATCCTCGGAGATTTTAACCAGGCTCCAGACAGCAGCGACCATGACATCCTGAGGAAGGAGAAGTTCCATCACCTGGTCCCTTCCAGCACCTTCACCAACATCAGCACAAAGAACCCACAAGGGTCCAAGTCGCTGGATAACATCTGGATCAGTCGGAGCTTGAAAAAGGTTTTCACAGGTAGAGTTACTTTTTAGTGAGGTCATGTAACCTTTAGCTGGGTTTAGCGGCGTGTGTCAAATTTGGGCAATATTACTTATCTTTTTCTCCGTGATTCTTTTTTGTGCAGGCCACTGGGCTGTTGTGCGAGAAGGTCTTACAAACCCATGGATCCCTGATAACTGGTCCTGGGGTGGGGTGGCTTCGGACCACTGCCCCGTGCTTGCTGAATTTTACCTGGAAAAGGACTGGAACAGGAAGGAGGTGACACGGAATGGGAACGGGGTGACGGTTGAACGCAACGACTCCCACGCTAAGCATGAACGATGACATGAACTCGAGGGTGCCTCTTCTGCTCCCCAGGGAGCAGTCCAAGGCTCTGTTTTTGCTGGTGGCTCAGCAGCGGAGCAGGACTGCCACCCCCTCTCCCTCCTTCCCGCTCTCCTCCCCACGCCTAGAAAGCATCAGCACTTGATTTTGGTGGCCCTGGCTTTGTGCCCCTCCTGGACAGTTGTGGGGTGTCTCACAGCAGCAGAGCAATCTGCAGCTTTTTTCTGGGGACACAGTGGACACTTCCACGTCTGGAGATTTGGATGAGAATTGTACAGAAAATAAAGTGTACTTTTAATACTGTACAGGATCTTTGCTAAAACGCAGCCAAGCAGGGCTTTGCTGTGAGGGTGAGGGGAGAGTTATTTGCCTCCTTGTAAATGGAGGGAATAAGAGAGGCCCCAAAAAGAGAGACACCGTGGAAATTCTTGGCAAGTCACAAATGCCATTCAACACTTGCAAAAGCTGCCAAAGCTGGTCCCTATGTGACATGAAATGAGGCCTGAGTGGTCCCTCCAGCTCAGCCTGGAGAGGCCCAGTTCCTTCCACAGCCCCATGTGGATGTGGGCACCTGTCATCCTTCCTTTCCTCTCTACTTATGTTCCTGGCAGGGTGCATTTTGCCCCAGAAGGGCTTCCTGGAGCTTGGCTTTGGCTTTTTGTTTGGTGTGCAGCATTTAATGTTGTTTTTTCCCTGCATGCTAGCCATCAGGAGCTGGGAAACCACCAATTTGACCCTCTGCAGACCCTGGTCCACTTCTCCAGTGCCCTTTGCTTTGCTCCCTGTTGGGGATCTCACAGGAACAGCCCTTGTCCTCTGGCCCTGCAAGTGGCATCAAAGAGAAGATGTAGCTCTGAGTCTTTCTCTAGGAGTCGGTGTTCTGAGGAGGGCTCTACCTCAGGGAGAAATAGGACATACATTGGTGGGAGGTCTATAGATGAGCCCACGTTCATGTGAATACTGCAAAGCCTGACACACGTGTTGCACGGACCTCTGCCTCTCGATTTTTTAGGGGTTTTCAATTTCTCCCTCTGGAAGACCAGGCAGTTATGCATCACTTTCCTAAGCTTTGTTGCTGCATGAGCCTGGTCCAGGCACCGCAACAGGGAGTCTGGATATAGCGTGTGGTCATGGTGCACATCGCAGGGATGGGGTCAGCTTCTAAGGAGGTTTGTTTCTGTGCGTATCCTGGGTGGGGAGGACTTCAGTCAGCAAGCTGCCATGACAGAGCCAGGGATGGAGCATTAAATTTGCCACCTACATAAAATTTTTCAAGTAGCGATTAATAAACAGTGACCTAGAAGGGAAACATACAAGGACTGGGAAAAGCAATTCTGAGTGTGAAAGATGCTGAGCTGCCCACTAGCCCAGCGCTTTCTGCTCCAGATGACCACACAGTTTGCTGCTGAGTGGAAAGGAAAGCTCTCTGGCACAACTCATTGAACTATAAAGGGAAAATGACTCCTCACAGCAATGCCACACCAAAGGAGGTCGTGTAATGGAGGGGTTTAGAGCAAAACAGTATCATGTTCTTGTAGCATTTTCATTACTTTAACTTTCGGTTAACTCGGGTGGGAGTGTTGATCTGCTCGAGGGTAGAGAGGCTCTGCAGAGAGATCTGGACAGGCTGGAGCGATGGGCTGAGGCCAACTGTAGGAGTTTCAATAAGGCCAAATGCCGGGTGCTGCACTTGGGCCACAACAACCCCCAGCAGCGCTACAGGCTTGGGGAGGAGTGGCTGGAGAGCTGCCAGTCAGAGAGGGACCTGGGGGTGTTGATTGACAGCCGGCTGAACAGGAGCCAGCAGTGTGCCCAGGTGGCCAAGAAGGCCAATGGCATCCTGGCTTGGATCAGCAATAGCGTGGCCAGCAGGGACAGGGAAGGGATCTTACCCCTGTACTCGGCACTGGTGAGGCCGCACCTCGATTCCTGTGTTCAGTTTTGGGCCCCTCACTACAAAAAGGACATTGAATGACTCGAGTGTGTCCAGAGAAGGGCAGCGAAGCTGATGCAGGGTCTGGAGCACATGTCGTACGAGGAGTGGCTGAGGGAACTGGGGGTGTTTAGTCTGGAGAAGAGGAGGCTGAGGGGAGACCTCATCGCCCTCTACAACTACCTGAAAGGAGGGTGCAGAGAGCTGGGGATGAGTCTCTTGAACCAAGGAACAAGCGATAGGACAAGAGGGAATGGCCTCAAGCTGCGCCAGGGCAGGGTCAGACTGGATATTAGGAAGCATTTCTTTCCAGAAGGGGTTGTTGGGCGTTGGAATGGGCTGCCCAGGGTGGTGGTGGAGTCCCCATCCCTGGAGGTGTTTAAGAGTCAGGTTGACCCAGCGCTGAGGGATCTGGTGTAGTTGAGAACGGTCAGTGTGAGGTTAATGGTTGGACTGGATGATCTTCAAGGTCTTTTCCAACCTAGATGATTCTGTGATTCTGAAATATCATCTCATTTCAGGTAGCAACAACTGAATAAATTCACATGCAAGCACACACAGTTGAGTATTTCAAACAGGTTTTCTGACTATATGCAAAACTAAACCTGGAGGAAGGTGAAATAGGGTGGGTGTGACTCAGGCTGAGGGAGGTTTCACTGACATTTCAAGAGGTTAAGTGAAGGGCTAAGAGTTCAGAGCATCAGACTAAAAATGTGTATTTAGTTGCTCAGCATTCCCTGTTAAAAATGGGAGGTGCAGGCATTTGCCCCTGGTCATTAAAGAAGCCAGCGGGAGAGCTTGGTTCCAGCTTTCATTCCAGATCCTTGCTGCTGCTTTGTCCTTTTCTACCTGGCACAATTTTGCTGCCCCCCTTAATTTGAGTAGCACCAGATCCCCCAAGCAGCTCTCACTGGACCCCTGCACACTATAGATGAGGATACAATAGAGTTGCCTTAGTCAAATGAATATCACATGAGGCAGTGAAATTGCCAAGAACACACTCACTCACTTGTACCAATTAGTGTTTGGTAGTGTTTCACTGCTATAAATATGTTTGGAGGCTGAAATGACTTTATAGCTCTAGAAATAAAACTTGGAAGGGCCAGATCCTATTTAATCTGCTGCAGGTGTAAATAAATGCAGAGGCACCAAGGCCTAGAGAAGCACCTGCAGTCTCCTGTGTGGGTGGTGGTCTGCGAGCAGTAGCACTCGCAGTTGCAGGAGGGGCCCTGATGAGTTGGCTGATGAGTTGCCTATTAGCATGAGCTGCCACGGGGGGAAATGAGCTGAGCTGCTCTCCTAACCCATGCGTGAGCTGTGGGGAAGGTTAACGAGGCTGGTTTGTAGCCCAGAGGTTGCTCAGCCCAGCTTGCTGGGAGGAAGCAGGAAGCTCTGGAAAGGTGATTATTTGGTGAACAGAAAGATGCCTTGGAGTGAGATGGGCCCTACAGGGTCAGAGGGAGGAGGATAGAGGAGTTTGATAGCTACGGGTGGAGCTCTGCCTTGCATGGGCCAACAGTACAAGGTATGTGCCTGGTTACTTCATGTTGGGAATCAGCTGTCTTGCTGGTTTCACTGGTTTTAAAAAGCTTGCTTTGCTTTGCTTTTTGTGTGTGAGGATGAGGTGGTGGTTGTGAGCCTGATGGTTTTTTGGAGTTCCCAAAAGCATCTGTCATGTTACATTGGTTCAGAAGCCAAAGTAGTGGCCAGCTTCTTCCTGCAACTGTGGGAGCAAACCTGAATAGTAATTTTATTTCAAGATGCTTATAATAGAAGCTAGGCTAGCCCAGCTTTCTGTAGCTGTATTGCCCTGGTAGCGCCAAGGGAGGTGATAATGATGGAGGTAGCACGGCAACAGTGAGCCTTTTGTGCAAAAGGCCTGATACAGGCTCCACACCTTGCATGTTCTGGGCTCCCCTCAGGAGCCCAAATTTTGTGAGGCTGAGTTCTGCTTTGTAAGTAATGTCACCGACGGCTACAGACTGATTTGGTCTGGGTTTAATTTTTCTTAAGTATAGTCACTTCTGGAAGGCAATTCAGCTCACCTGTGCACAGCAAAGGGTTCTGGAGTTCTTCCCTGCCCACTGCACATGGAGCCTGGCAGCTTTCTTACAGCTAAGTGCTGCCTCTTATCTCCCCTGACACATGCCAGCCTCAGACCTCTCCTGGCCCGGTGACACGGTGACAGCTGATGGGCAGCCCGTGGTCCCTGCAGTGGCTGTGGCTGGTGAGACCCTGCAGTGGTGGCTTCTGCAGGGGAGAGCTCTGGTCTGTCCTCCTCCTGGCAGCCTCTGAGAGGAGAGGTGGCTCCTAGTGGGGCACGGTTGGGTTTTCAAGTTGTTTCTACCTTTTAGCAGCTGCTGGAATAAGAGTTTAAAGCAGCGCCCTGCTTGCTGAAGCTGAGGGAGGCATGGCTGGTGTTTGGCCTCTCCTCTTTGCTCCCTGTGGTGAAAGCTTTTAAAATACTCACAAATTATTCTCCTTTCCAATTTGCTCTGACCTGTTTGCTTCAGGGCAGAGCCTCTGCTTTGTCCTGTGGGCTTTTTAGGAGGATTTATTTGGCAAATGTCCATTTGGTCACCTGACTTTGCTGTGTTGTTGCATCAAGCAGTGCTGCAAAATGTCTAAAAAAAACCCGAGGAGTAATTTGGAGAGTTGCTAAAAACCTCTGAGAAGCAAATGCAACCAAGTAACTGTCCTGGAAATGAACTTCCAAGAACTAGGTCATGGCAGCAGCAGGTTGAATAAATCCTGGTGCAGCAGGGGTGAAAGCTTGATCACACAAGGTAACCAGCCTTGGTCTTGGCACTCTTGAGCCCTCATGGGAATCAGTGCTCAGCATTCCTAGAAAAGGACAGAAAAGGGTCAGCCTAGGGGATTTCGAGGTTTTCCTGGGCATCTAAATGCCTTTTTTTGATAATGAGTTGATTTTTGGTTTTAAAACTGGTGTCTGGAGCGAGCATGCTGGCCACAGGCAGGAGTTGGACATGATGAGAAGCAGAGCTCCCAGGGCAGCAGCTGCTGTTCCCTCCCTGGGGGCACTTCAGGTCATAAATTCAAGCACTCAGAAATTGGGTGGGAATGTCCCATATTTAGGTTATGAGATTTTCATTAGCTGCAGAAAGCAAGGCAAAACCACACAGGCATTTCCTGGCCTTCAACTTTCCAGATTTCACACTTTCATACAGAGTTTCTAGATGGGGAAAAACTTCTTAGAAGACCCATGTTCATTTGTTTTTCCAAAGCAAAACACAAAGTTCTCCCCCGTGCAAGGAGTCACACTGACTGTGAAGCAGAGTTCTTGTGGGAAACATAGCGTGCAGCAGCTTTTTTCATTCTCAGAAGAGGTGCAGCAGCAACCCTTTGTGACTCGGGTTCTGTGGGGGTGTGACTGAAGTGCCTGCACAGCTCTCGCTGCCACCACTCAGCAGTCCTGGGCTGTGTCCCACCACCCGAGGGCAGGACGTGACCACAATGGCAGACGGAGCCCTTGGCTGCCTCTGCCTTGGCCGGTTACTGCTTTGGTTATAAGTAATGTCAGGAGGCTGCAACTCTGTGATCCCGTGCCTCTTATGAAAGGCCACACATATATAGGACAGTATATAATATAAAGGCACATGCGCATTCAAGCAGACCACTTTATCATCAGGACATAACATGAGATTTTTGTTTGTTTATTTTTTTATGTTTTTAAGTCTTAAGTCATTTTCACCTCCGTATCTGGAAGCAAAAAAGCTCCTGCATAGAATCAAAGTAGGACTTAGTCCAGAGTGCCCACAGGTTACCTGTACACTTAGGAAACATGGGGCTGGGTGACCCTTGGATGACCCATCCTTCTGGTCATCTCGCAACCCTGTGTGATGAGACGTTCCCAGCCTGAGGGACGTCCAAAGGTGTCTCTTTATCAGTTGTGTGAAAGAATAGGCCTTGTTTAAAAAAAAAAAAAAAATAAAATGGAATGTGCACAGACCTGACTTGCCATATTGGTTAAACTTTGTGTGAAGAGATAACACAAGGAGCACCAGCACCAAACTCTCGGAGCACTTGTGCACCAATGTTTGGAGTGGCCTTGAAGGAAGCTGTTCCTTCTTCAGACCTCCTCCAGCCCCTGGCATGCTTGGTAGCCAAGAGGGGCTGCCTTGCAGCTGGGTGGTTACTTTATGTCCCCCTTCTCTTACTGCTTGAGGTTATCGGCCTGCTCCCATGAAGGTCACTCACAGTATGTACCTGACTGGGCACTCTTGCATACTCTCGTTTGGGGGAAACTTAACCTAATTCTTTCAAATGTAGGACTATTCATTTTCCTAGTAATTTTGTGGTCACACTACTCGTCCCCTTTGCATGTGAGGTTTCCCCAGCTGCTTTAAAGGGACTTCTCACCCTGTCCTCCTCCACCCAAGTGCTGCCTTGGGTCAGGAAGGTGCCGGAGGAGAAGCGCTTGTGCTCGGTTTCCTCCCTGTGCCTGGGGGGCTGTATGGAGGCGTATCTGGAGACCCAAAGGGCAGCAATACTGGTCGGCTGATACACGCCGTGCTTTTCCCTGTCTGTCGCCTCGGACGGAGGGATTAGTACGTCTGCTTGTAGCATCATGCATTGCTTTATGCTTAGAAATAAGCCTGTCCCACCAGGCTGGGGACCTGCTGTTGCTCCTTTCTGTCTGCAGCAGGAAGGCAGCAATGTAACAGGCAGGGCTCTGGGTTGGGAAGGTGTGACCAGAGCTGCACTTAACCACTTTTTTCACTTTAAAAGAGAAGGAAAAATATTTCTTTTGCTTTTGGGACAGGCGAGGACCCATGAAGAAGCCTCAAAGAGTCAGAGAAGGGGAAGGGGATGTGTGAGAGATGTCAAACGCACGGGGAGTGGGGGGACAGCAGGAGCATGGCAACAGACAGGCAGGAATGGCACGGGGGCTCCCTGAAGTGACGCACGTCTAGGACATAGCTGCAACATGGAGCATCCTACGGAAAAAGGGGGAGAAATGTCTAAGCAAGGATTATGGGAGCTGGAGGAGTGTGGGGCAGAGAGGAGCTGGGAAAGGAGGAAAGATGGAGATGGGAGAGCAGATGAAGTAAATCACAGCTGGAGGCTTCTCCACATGGTCCTGTGTGTCTGGCGACAAATCTTGCCCAAACCTGGAAAAGCTTCTTTTCTGAAAGCTGTAAAGATCAAAAATACAGGGGACCTCATCTTTAAAATATTGCTAGGGGGAGAGGAGGGAGAAGAGTTTGACTCGTAGATCATACACGGATTTTTTTTGATGAGTGGGAGTGAATTGACTTACTTCCTAGGCTCAGAGATGGATGATGTGGTAGTGAAGGTATTCTTAAGATAAAAAGGAAGGTGAAGGAGTGGGATTAAATAAACACAGCTTGAAGGATGAGTGCTAGAGACCAGGACAAAAATCCAAGCAGGAGACATAGCAAATAAGCTGGAGGAGACAGCCTGACCGATCTCTCGTCGGGACGTGGCATGAGAGGAAATTGGGCCCTAATGTATGTACAGGAGAGCCCCAAGCACAATTTTCAGGGTGCTGCTGGGACAGGGCCTGAACGTGAGCCCAGCTCTGCTATATCCGATGAGCTGTGCAGGGGGGTTGGTGTTGGTGTGTACCCTCTTTCTCCTCCAAAGCCCCCCAGCATCGCACAGGCCAGCGGAGAGGGTCCCTGTGGGGACGTGTCCACCCTGCTCTGACCGTGCACCACAAGAAGGGTACCGTGGCCTGGAGCCAGCCACTCCAGTGTCACCGGCCACCTTTCTCCCACCACCAAGTTTTCTTGGGGAATATTTTTCTCTTCAAAACCATATCTATCCAACCCAATCCCGCTCACTCACGTGAGCCCTGGCTGTGTGGTCTCCATGCACGTTCTTTTCTGCTTCGTACGGTGGCCAGCGTAGTTGTAACTCCAGCCTTGGCTTCTTCATCATCTACAGAGCTGAAATAACACTGTACTTTGCCCTGTGTGTACAGCTGTGCCTTGAGGTAATCCTGGTGGCATCTTTTTATTATTGAATCAACGTAAATGAATGGGTTTAAAATACAATATCCAGACTTTCTGGATTTAATTTAATATAGACTTCCAGTTGTGAAAAGTCTATAATTGTTCAGCAATGCCAAAATATGTTCTCCCCTGTGTATATTAAAGATACACAATCTCATTTTAAACTGCATACTGAAAAGAACTCAACTTCTTAATTTGGTGCTAACTTATTATGAAAATTAAGACACTTTTAAATGAACACTTCCTTTAAAACCCCCAATTGTTCTAGCTGTTTCCTTTTGCTTTTCTCTTGGCTTAGACAGTGCCTCTTTCAACTTCCACCCTGACTCATGTGTTGTCAGACTTCCATCTGGTTTCCAGCATAAATGATTTCCAGCTTTCCCTCCTCACCAGGCAGGCAGGAGCATCACTGAGATCCTTGGTGCTGGAATTGCTCCTGAAACTGCAGGGCATCCAGCTTCACAAGGCTGGCACCTGAGTGCTGGAAAAAGGATTTCAGAGTTCAGTAGTCCTGCAGATCACCTGTAACAAATGTGAAATTTATTCAGTACTGAAATACAAGGCTTGAGCGTTGCTTCATGCTGCTGATGCTGTAGAAGGGGTATCTGGGATGCACTGGGTGAGAAAGAGCGGTGGTGATTTGGGAGCCTGTGGAGGTGGGAGATTTCAGGCTGTGTTTTCCAAACTGGCTAGCAAGGGAGGGGGAATGTAATGCAATAATATTTAGCTATCTCGCAAGGCACATCAGCTAGTGACTTTTAAAGTATTTCCGTTAAAAAGAATCCACAACCCTTAAATGTTATCCTTACTTATACGTGAGGGAGCTTAACCATAAGGAGATGACAGGACTCCCTGAAGATAAGCAAGCATGTTTTATAATGTGAGAGGGGACACAAAGCGGGGGAGGGACAGGTGTGGATCCAAGTGTTAAAGTGGAGCATTTGGAGTTGCCATTTCCCACATGGATGGCTCTGAGAAACACATCACCGCAAAGTGGCTCCGATGATGCCTCAGACCATATCCTAGAAAAAGGGAGGGTGTGTAATTTCCCTGTGAGCAGCCAGGCCTTCTGACAGAGCAGAGGGAGCTGTACCCAATGTAAGGCTTCAGCAGACCCTTCATGACTCCAACCCCAAGTTTTTCAAAACTGTATCAGAAAGCCATCTTTTCCATGCACAGCTTGGGATGTCCAGCTAGCTGCAGAGCTAATGCCGCTGAAAGAGAGTAATGCTCTCACACAGTATGATGTAACACTTCAGTACTCTTGTCTCTGTCATTCTTTCATTTATCTTTATTTGTAAAAGTTGTATAAAATACCTTTCAAAATTGGTCTGGTGAGACTGGGAAGCTTCTCCAATGTTGACCAGGTTTCTGTATAGGAATAACGTAGAAGTAGCAAGATGTGGATACACAGCAAAGCAAATGAGCCAGACTGCTGGGAAAGGCTGTCGTCACATCACTGACATCGTGACACTGTGAAGTGACGCGAGCTCACGTGGACTGCTGTCCGTACGCTTTATTACAGAACTTCAGTATCATGACTTAGTAACCAGCCTCTTCACGGGGCGGGGGCGGGGGGAATCAGGAGAAGTTACAAAAGCTACACTTCAAAATTTGAAACACTTTTACAAAGGAGGAAGGACAAATCTGATGCTGAAAACAGAAGCTGACAGCTTCACCAATTGCTACAGTATTACTTTGATACTGACCACTTCCAGACTCCAACCTTGCACAAGGCAAATCTATTTCTGGAATAACGAAGAACAGAAGTTTGATGGCACCTACTGCTTTGACAAAAATGTGATGAGGGTCTTCGTGTAAAGCAAAAAGGCCTGTAGTAGCGTTTAGGGCTCAGAGTGGTAAAGGAGTCAACTGGCTGTTGGACAAAGGGCTGTAGGCATGGTATTTTGTGGCAAAGGCAGGGTGACTAGCACAGCCTCCTGGTTTCAAGAACACACTATGTACACACACTTAGATTATAAAACATTACTGCTGGGGGGGGAGGAAGAGCACTTTGATTATATAGAAGTCACTGGAGGAAGGGAGGGATCTCTCCTGTAAGAAGAAAATCAGTTCAGAATTGTCCCTTTCATACAGGACTGGCCCTTTTGCATGGCCCTGGGCCAGAAAAATGAGCCAGATTCTTCCATAGTATAGCTCAAACAATCTCTGCCCAATTTACTCCGAAGAGAGCTTTTGACTGTAACGTTTGACTCAGCCTTAGTCGTGTGTGGCTTTCTTGCTGCTTCTGGCAAAGGAGCCAAAGCCTGGAGCACGTGGGTGCGTGATGCAAATGGTTCCTGTCAGGCTGCTGCAACACCGTGTCTCCTGGGCACAGCAAAAAAACAAAGCTGGGCAGGCAAATTCACCAGCGATCAAACCAGACAGCCTGAAGGGGGCAAGGAGAGAAAGAGGGCTTTTATTTCAGGCTACAGAGGCTGAAAGGCTTTCAGCTCGTGAACAGTACTGACAATACAAAATTAAGGCTGCTGCAAGCAGTTCTTGGTCCCTGCTTTGAAAATAACCAAATTTAGTAAATTTATGCTTGTTGAGTGCATTTTCTTTTTCGAAGCAGCCAGCCAGCCAGCTGCTGCAAATGCACCTGCAAAACTATCTAAAAGGCAGCTGCTTTTACGGGATTATTTAAAAACCTTCAGACCTCTTAGCCAACTGAGAGCGCTTCCTCACAGATTTTCCTGGGGATCAGAAAATGTGTTCTCAAGACCTTGCTGTCATGGCTGGTAAAGCCCTGGGTGTAAAATAAGGTGGGAGGGTTTTTCCATCCATTTCATTAAAGAACAGGATAAGCAGGGAGGGAGGGATACCAGGGCTCAGGTCCATGCAAATGTGGTGTGGAGGAAACCTTGGCTCCATCTATCCACATTATCCAATGCCAGGCTTGTTACCAGTGGGCCAAGGCAGAAGAGGAAGAAATAGCAGAAGCCCTGTCCAAAGCTCTCCCTAGTTCCTGCCCAGCCTCTCCTACCATAGCTGCTTCCCAGGAGTTCAGAGGAGCCCTGATAAAATCCCATCTACTAAAACAAAACCCTTTGTCAGAATACTTATAGGTGCAAAATTTGCCTCGGTAATTCCGTAATACTCTGGAATCAGAAAATGCAGCTTATGTAGTTAAGTCCTCCTTGAGCCATCTAAGCTATTTATCATGTGACCAGCTGTGCCTTACAGTAAGGTGCTTTCTCCTCTTTGTTCTGGATATAGCACCGGCAGTTAAAACAGAGGTAAGGTTGCTTCAGAGTGGTGCAGCACTTCTGCTGGAACACAGGAATAGGGCACTTGTGAGTCTTCTTTCCCCCCCATTCACATCTTGTTTCTTCTATGAGCTCTGCAAGCTCAAGCTTGCTGCAGCATGGAGGTACTGCTCCAAAAGTTGACTTGACCCTCTGTAGGCTCAGGTGACCCAGAGAAGAAGTGGGTATTGCCTGCTGTGCTGAATCATGTCCCTGTGTTCCTGAATGTATTTAAAATATGTAAGTCATGAAATCACAGTTCTGCCCAATCCTTCTTCCAAAACACTGCCATGTTGAACTTCCCAGATATGCTATGCTGGTCCTCAAAGGAGGGAGACCCTTTCCAGAATTCAGCGTCCCAAAACATGCACTATACAGATAAAGCTGTGGAACAGTGTAAATTTTTGAGGGGATAAAGGGGGATAACTTTGCTACCTGCTTACAGTCATTAAAACAGCAATACCTATCTTCTTTTTTTTTTTTTTTTTTTTTAAATTCTAAGTCTCCCAGTAAAAATACCCAAAACTTTTTATAGCATTACAGAGCTTTGATCCTATGGCACAAAGACCTGCTTCTGTGCACTGTGTTTTTAAACTTTCTTTTTTCACTGCAATAAAGACCAAATGGGAGTTACACAGACAGTGATGTAGCATAATCTACAGCAGTTCTATTGCTATGAAAGCTATGACCAAAGACAGGGCAATCACAAGTGAACTAAGGGGGAATTTCTCCTCTTTTTCCTTTCCTCCACCTCTAAACCTGGGTGGGAGAAGGCAGTATATTACAAAAGACAGTGTCAAGCGCTATACCTGGCATACAAAGCAGAGTACATGATTGAACAGATCACTGCAAAGGAATTCCTAAGCCAAATTTTTAAAAATGCACAAACCCCTTAGAAAATAATCAGTATACAATCACAATGCAAAAGGAACAGAAAGGGGCTTTTACTGAATTCCACGTATTCTGGCCACCCTTCCCTCCCACCCCTCCCCTCATAAATCCATTTTCGCAAGCTCTGGGAAGTCCAGTTCTACATCCTCACAGAGTAAGTGAATGGTGAACTAATACTGTTAATTTATGAGATCCTGGAGCTCCTCATCAGTCAGCTCATTGACTTCCATGATCTTTTCCAAGTGCTCCATATACCGGGCATGGTCTTGCAAAAAGTGCGGTACCCTCATGTTCTCAATCACAGCTAATCCTTTCAGGCGGTCCACATCCTCATACGAGATCTGTAAGGAAGGACATGGGTTAATTTTGCACCACAGTCCTGTTATTTCTCTGCTACAATCTAAATCATCTCTTGTAGATGAGAAAAGATTTCAGAGCAGGGGGATTTAAAAGCTTGTGAGAATCCTTTGAAAACATGAACAACTGTTTGTCTCAGTGGAAGATGCAAAAAAAAAAGTAATTTTAGCAAATGCATCCATACTTCCCGATTCTGCTTTTGAGTCAGTGAACAGACTCGTAGGAACCTGAATGAGAATGACCTGTACAGCAGCTGCAGGAATAGAGGGAAAGGGTGGAGCACATATGGGTCTTGGAGTCTTTTCTCAAAAAGGTGGAAAGATTAACATAAGAATGGAAAAAACACTGTGCCAAAGACTGAGGAACTAGAAAGGGAGTGCAGCACAGGTATGGCACAGGAAGCAGGCAGGCTCTGGCTTTGGGAAAGGCATGGTGCCAGCTGACCTGAACTCTCCTGTTTTCATTTTCACAATCCAATGTGCTTATGCAAAGCAAACTAAAATGCACCTCTACTAACTAACTACAGCATGGGTAACCCTTAAGCATCTCAATTTTGTTTTATTTTTTCCCATTCAATAGCAGGGCAGAGACTGGGTTTGCCTCTTGGCATCAGATCCTTCTGGGTATAGGTGTGCCACTCTCAAATGTTTTCCAGCTACTACAGGGTCTACTACTCTTTTTCTAATGAAAGCTGAGATTTTTCTCCATAGTCTTATGATTCTAAGAGCTAGGACTTCAAGTCCTGAGCTCACAGTAGCTCAAGGTGCTGTGAATGATGGTGCAGAAAGGATGAATGCTTTGACTGTGCAATCGCTACATAAGCTGCCCTGCAAGTACAGAACAGGACTCCTTGGGCAGCAATCCAGTGTGATGAAATTTATGTGGTTGCTGCTTTGTCTACAAGCTGCGTGTTCGGGGCACCCTACAGACAGAAGCATATGTACTGGCAAAAACCACATGCCTGGCTGTGCTTACTAACTGGCACATCCTATTTCCTCACAGCAGGCTTGTGCCAGGTGGCTTGAGAGTGGAGCCTGCTCCTTCCAGCCTTTTTACCCCATGTTTCTTCTGAGGAGTGAAGCACAGCTCAGTGAGGTTTCCCTGGAAACAGCCTGCCCTCTTAGAAGGTGATGGTTTCTCTTCAGAAAAGATTAAAGTCAGCATGAATGACTCACCAATGTGTAAAGGGCATGGAAGGGGTCTCTGGAAAGACAGGATGGTCTAATCCAGATTGCTAAACCTGACCCATAGAGGCAGTCAGATAGGTGCATATCTTACTGATGATAGTGGGAACAAAGTCTGCAAAGAGAATGAATTGGCATCCGAGTACACGTGTGTTTTTCTAGCTGCAATGACAAGATGCATCCTGATTAAAAAAATGAACATACACCCATGCCCAGGCTTACTCAAGTCACTAAGATACTGCTGTTTGAAGACGGTGTGGCATTACACCTGATTAATGTATTTAGAAGCTGATACAGAGGAGCTATACAAAATCATACCATCTCCTCTCAGTCTGGAGACACAGCACCAAATGAAATTAAATATTGACCTTCCCTTCTGTCCCAACTTTGAATTCTACCTCTTTTCTGTCCAAACAAAGGAAAGAAAAAGAACCTTGTCCCCCTCATATTTATGTTCAGGGGTTTCTGTTACTGCTGCATCCAAGAAACAAGTATCTGTGATCTGAGGCATGGTTTGAATGGGATGTTTTCCCCCAGTCCCTGCAATTGCTAAAAAATGACAAAAGTTGGCATCCTGAGGAGATCATAAACATAATCTCATCCTACTGTGGCAACAGCTTGTTTTCCTTACCACAAAATCATTGTACTAATTAAAAAAGACTGAGGCTAAAACAGGCTTACTTAGACTCTTTGTAATGTGTTCACATTCTTGGGAAACTCAATAGTAGGTGACATTTTGCTGCTTTTGCTTTTTAAAACTCTGGTAATTATGCCATACTGAAGTGCACCCAACATCCGCATTCTGTTTCTCTTTAATACCACTTGCATGTGATTAGTACATGTATGTTTTACAGCGCTTCCCATATTCGATTCTTTCCTGCTAAAACTGCTCCTTCTAAGAAGCATCTTTTCTGAGGCTTCAAGCTCTTTCCTTAGTCAGTTCAAGGTATGCTGAACAGCTTGCATGTGTTCTGTTTCCACACACTGCTCTCTTCTACACTGTAAGTAATGTCAGAGAAGCATCAGGAAGGCACAGCTGCCTGCATCAGGGAGATCTCTAGCACTCAGATGAGAATAGAAGACACAGAAACCTCAGCATGGCTCTGTCTGAAATACATTCACTTGAGAAATCAGTGCTCTGATTTTACAACTGTGTTAACTACCTACTAAAGCACAGAGGCTATTTGTTGTCAGCAATATAGTTGACTGTTTTCATTTCCTATTATGTTCATACCTTTATTGTATTTGCAATGAAATTATGCCCAAGGTGATGGGCATATTTTGAATATGCTGAGAAAGATGAGCTCACATGTTACAATACAACACTGAGAACCTTCAAAAGGCAACGAAAATTTTCCCGCAAAATGCTGGGCTTCCCTATGTTTAAATCCTGTGTGTTTTCTTCTAACCTGGAAGACATGCCAGCTGACCTTAATACACCCTTTGGAACAACCTGATCCTCCTATTCCACCCTAAACAAACAAATAAATCACCCTTTAGAGTGCTGATAAACTCGTAATAACCACAGGCTAGATCTCAGTCCAAGTTTCATATTTCTCTACACTCACAGAACTTGTTTTTCCTGATGGAGATATTGGAGCGGGCCCCATGAAGGGTCACTAAGATGATTAAGGCATTGGAGCATCTCTCCCATGAGGAAAGGCTGAGAGAGCTGGGACTGTTCAGCCTGGAGAAGAGAAGGCTCAGGAGATCTTGTCAGTGTGTATAAACACCTGAGGGGAAGGAATGACAGGGAGTCGGGCTCTGCTCAGCAGTGCCCAATGGCAGGGCAGAATCTCAGAATCGCAGAATCTCAGAATCACAGAATCATCTAGGTTGGAAAAAGACCTTGAAGATCATCCAGTCCAACCATTAACCTCACACTGACCGTTCTCAACTACACCAGATCCCTCAGCGCTATGTCAACCCGACTCTTAAACACCTCCAGGGATGGGGACTCCACCACCTCCCTGGGCAGCCCATTCCAACGCCCAACAACCCCTTCTGGAAAGAAATGCTTCCTAATATCCAGTCTAACCCTGCCCTGGCACAACTTGAGGCCATTCCCTCTTTTCCTATCACTTGTTACTTGGTTAAAGAGACTCATCCTCAGCTCTCTGCAACCTCCTTTCAGGTAGTTGTAGAGGGCGATGAGGTCTCCCCTCAGCCTCCTCTTCTCCAGACTAAACACCCCCAGTTCCCTCAGCCGCTCCTCGTACGACATGTGCTCCAGACCCCGCACCAGCTTCGTTGCCCTTCTCTGGACACACTCGAGTCATTCAATGTCCTTTTTATAGTGAGGGGCCCAAAACTGAACACAGGAATCAAGGTGTGGCCTCACCAGTGCCGAGTACAGGGGTAAGATCCCTTCCCTGTCCCTGCTGGCCACGCTATTTCTGATACAAGCCAGGATGCCATTGGCCTTCTTGGCCACCTGGGCACACTGCTGGCTCCTGTTCAGCCGGCTGTCAATCAACACCCCCAGGTCCCTCTCTGACTGGCAGCTCTCCAGCCACTCCTCCCCAAGCCTGTAGCGCTGCTGGGGGTTGTTGTGGCCCAAGTGCAGCACCCGGCATTTGGCCTTATTGAAACTCATCCAGCTGGCCTTGGTCCATCGCTCCAGCCTGTCCAGATCTCTCTGCAGAGCCTCCCTACCCTCGAGCAGATCAACACTCCCACCCAACTGGGTGTCATCTGCAAACTTACTGAGGGTGCACTCGATCCCCTCGTCTAGATCATCAGTGAAGATGTTAAACAGGAGTGGCCCCAAAGGGCAAGAGGCAATGGGCACCAGTTAAAATGCACAAAATTCCAACTGAACACAAAACACATTTTTATGGTGAGGGTGGTAAAACACGGGCACAGGCTGCCCAGAGAGGTCGCGGAGTCTCCATCAGTGGGGATATTCAAAGCCCAACTGGACATGGTCCTGGGTAACCTGCTCTAGCTGACCCTCCTTAAGCATGGGGGTTGGACTAGATGATCTTGAGAGGTCCCTGAAGACCTCAACCAATTTGTGATGCTGAAAGCAGGCACTGCTCTTATACACAAATTTCCAGTTTGATTGCAGAAGACGTGTGCAACAAAAACATTCAGAGTAGACTTTAAGATCCCTTGATTTTAGAAGTTGTAAAGTCAAGCACTTATAAATTATCATACTGCTAGAATTAAATTGCTTGTAGAGCCTTAATATGGATGCGTTGCCACGTGGATTATAGTGGAATCTATAAATATATGAGGAATGACTTATTATGGTTTTGAAGTGGTTTGAGAATCCTGCAGATTCCCTGAAGATAGAAGGGGATAAAGCAGCCAGGAACCGTATGTGTTCAGTAGTTTAGCAGGCAGAGGCTGTGTGGAGTCAAGCAGGCTTAAAGGAAAAGGAAGTTTCAGAGAATAAGGTTGCAGAGACTTATTTAACAGTGTGATTTTATTTTCAGAGCTTCCTAATTTGGTTCAGTTACCTAAATAGCTCTGCTCACCAATACGGATGTTTCTGACACTAAAGGCAAAACTTCTTAAATGTGGACCAAAACCCTCTATCATAATATGCCACTTCCCTTTATCGCCCATGACTGCCAAGGAGGCAGAAGTGCTCTAAATGCAAGCCTAACATCAATTTAGATCCTGGTTTATGTGAGTACGAACTGTGGAAACTTAGCAATCCAAGGATTTGGTTAAGGAAGTGTGACAAAGTTTTTGCACTTCTTAGTATGTTTTAGAGAACAAATAAGCAGTGACAGTTAGAATGGACATAAAATATGTTCTGTGAACGTAGAAATACCATATTTTCTGGGGAAAAAAAACCAAACTGGTTTTTGAAAAACATCAGAGGTGCCATCAGTGACAGATATTTGAGATTAAAAACTCTTTGTGGTGGAGGGGGATGCGTTGGCATCAAATGGTTTATTTTGTTTTCTGCTAGGACCACCACCTTATCTAGCACCTGTCCTGCTTGCCCAAGGCAGTCTGTTGTACTGCAAGTCAGATAAGTACCTTGTAAAGGGAGGAAAGGAAAGTCTGAGAAATACAACCATAAAATCTTAATCTGATAAGTGAGGAATGAGGAAAAGCTGGTAGAAATTTTTAGAACCTCAAAATATTTGTAACTTGCACTGTGTAATAATACAAGGTGCAGTACAGAACAGAGATTTCTAGATCAAAGTAAAACAGAGCACAATGACTCACAGCTCTTTACAGGCAGGCTTGTTGAAATGATAAAACTGTACCCTTTGTTAAGAATGAGTCCACTCACCTTTCCAAGGGCTGTTAGAAGATGGAAATCAATGGACTCCCTGTATCTCAGGATTCGGAGGATGCCATCCAAGTACACCTGATCCTTATTGAAACAGCCTAAAAGGAATCAAGATATGTTGCACTCTGTCAGGGTTTGTTCAAGGCATATTCTCAGAAGCCATTATGAGCAGAACAATTTTATTTTTAAAAACTAGATATTTATATCCCAGACTTTGAAAACCTTCCCAAAATGTAACGAGAAGGCTAAACCCACTAGCCAGAGAAAGAAATCAAACACAGAAGATGGTGTATGTGAATATCCACAGCAACATTACATCTCTTGTAATAAACGTGAAAGGAGGTCAAACTGGGAGTATGGACTTTTTCATGGTTTTGCAATTTACATTCCCACTTCCAACAAAAAAAATCCATTACTGCTTCATTTTGAAAGTCTCATGGATGTGCACTTTCAGCCTCCTGCTGCCTCATTTGAGAAAGTACAGAGTCCCACTTCTCCCTTTTGCAAAGGTTTTACTGTTTGACATGATGAAGGAGCTCTGTTCTGAAAACCTCCCTGAAGTACAAAAATAGAGAAGACAGATAGGGAACCCACCTGGTTGTGATGTGTCAGTCCACCCTCTCTTGGCTCGTACGCAGTAATCCCACCTGGTGTTGGGGTCCTTGACAAATTTCCCCACGTCCTGGAAAAGCTGACTGAAAGACATTTGGCTGGCCTGATATACTGTGTAGTAGAGCAGGGCAGCTCTCCAGAGAAAAGGGTCTTTGCGGAACAGGACACTGTGAATGCTCGCTAGCCCCTCTTCTGTAGGGTTGATTGGTTTTAACCCGTGTTTTCTACGTCCGTTCCAGTTGCACCAAGGCTGGCTGTTGTTGTTAAAACCCCGAAAATAATGAGTTCCTGAAAAGAAAGGAATATGGGATTTAGAACAGTAGCATCTAATGATTAAAAAGAAATTATAAAATATGGAACGAGATGCCCATTTCAGAACTCTGAACTGGTAGGACTGAGCACTGGGAAAAGTGCCAACTTTAGCCTTGTCTACAACAGAGAATTTTGTCAGAACTGATTACATGGTGCAATTATTAATCTGCTGACTGCAGGTGGCAGTCCCAAAAATGCCTAAGGAATACAAGTGTTAGCAGGACTTGAGTTCCCAAATGCGTGGAAAGGAATTTACGAAAGCGTCTCTTGTGCTGAATGCCTCCAGCATAGGCTAGGCATTGTCGTGAACAGAAGGAAGGAGAATCAAAGTAAGGGGGCAGAAATGTTGCCTCTTGAAGGTGATTAAACAGCCCTGCTACAGCCTTGGAAGAGGCTATGTCCCCTGACAATGGGAGTAACAGTGGTCCAAGGCAATTGCAGGGCTTATTCTCCAGTTGAAATTCAGGTACTAGCCAAGTTTATCTAGTTTTCATGTACTTCATTAAAACAGATTCCCTGAAAAGTTTGTAGAACTTTTCCATGGGGCTGGGCCAACCTTCTATAATGCAAAATCAAGGCAATCTTACACCGGTTTAGTGGTTGCTGGGTAAATTCTTCATACCTAAAGCATGCCTACGTTTGCAAGCAGTGCAGCATAACAGAAGCAGATTTGTAAAGTGAAATGGCTGGTGCTGAGGTTGAGGTCACACTATTTTTATTTCCCTTTTTTTTTTAAACTCCAGACTAGCTCTAAATTGCTCTCATGAGCAAAGTGACACTGAGCAGCAGCAGCACAGAACGTATGCCCTGGAGCATAGCCTCTGGGCTAGCATAATCTGAAAGGATTTCACTTTGCCTGCTCCAAGATCCCTTTGGCATGTGAACCTCAGTGCAGTAGGTGGGACTAGCTGGTAGACTCACTTCAAACCCTCGCTCCTAATCTGACCTAGAATGATAATGTATGTGAACTCTAGGAATCCTCAAGTGAATTATCTTCCTTTTACTGCATGCTGCAGTGATAAATAGGTTTCTCCTTCCCTTTAGCACACCTACAGCAAAGGTTCTTTAGACAAGGACGTTCCCTCCTTCTGTATATGTACAGTGCCTGGCCCATCACTGCAAAATAAGTAAGAATGCATGCAAGTACTCCCCTTTGCCTGAAGAACTGATGTCATGCTCGTACCAATTTCATGTCTCAGCATCCCTTCCAGCCAGTGCTCTCGCGCAGTGGAGATATTGATCGTGAGAGTGGGGCGGCCGTTCACCACTGTCATTGAGGCTCGAGATAGCAGGTCCTCCGTGAGATGGACCACAATCTGAAGATGAGAGAGTTCAGGTAGCAAAGAGCTCTCTTCTCGCTCCTGTTCCTGCTTTTTCCTTCAGCCCTTCCATTATTTAATTTCTCTTTGGTCCCTTGCCCTTCAGAACTCTCCCTTGTTCCCAGCAGTCGCCTATGAGAGACACCTCTGACTCCCCTCAGCTGTCCTAGTCACCCGTGTTGCTGACAAAACCTCAGATTTTAGTGGGATTTAGCATGAGGATTAAGATAGACAGACATGAGACTGCAAAATTTAATACAGTAACACTGACTCGATTTGGGGGTTAAGGAACAATCATATGCAGAGTAAATTAGAGAAAATTCCATTTTTTAACTGTGTCTAATTATCCTGATATTACTGAGAACTGAAAAAATATTAGACAAACACAAATAAATTGACTAGGTATCCATACACCTAACTGTCTGAAACCTTTTTAGTTGCAATTCTGAAGCCACATGAATGAGAGAGGGAAGCACTGTGTACTTTTTTTCCTGATGCATGACACAGACTTGAAATATTATTAAAATACTGGTATGGCTTTGGTTTGTTTTATATAGGAATGTAGTTCTTGTTTTCCTCTTGGAAAATTGGTAATCAAAACAAAAACTGCCAGAGAAGAAAATTAATGTATATGGATATATTTTGCTATTTGAATTTAAAAAGACTTTTTAAACAAGACACTGGAAGGGAGAAGAGAAACTCTGTTGAAGACTAAGCACCTTTCCCTCTTCATGTAATGCCTAAAGAAACAGTAATGCTCAGAAGAGTACAAGGGAGAGTACCTACAAGAGAGGTAAATTTTTTTTCATATCAAAGCCATTAACATGACACTTCCCTGTATTCAAAACCCACCATTCAGCTTCAAGTTCAACAGCAAACAATCAGTCCCATAAAACTCATATTTAACATGCAGGAAAGACAGGTAAATCCCAAAGCATTTAAAACATGGGTACCACTTAGCTTTATTAACATCTCTTCAACTGGAGAGAGTATTTGCATAATATTTTAGACCATACCAAGCATGATGTATTAACACTATTTTTGCAGAGAAAGTAAAGCATTTCATTAAGAAGGACATAAGATGTTTTATAAGAGTGTAGGATCCTGCTTCCATGAAGACAAACCAAGACAAAAATGAACGCAAAGGGAGATAAAAGCACAGCAAAGACCAAAAATATAATTTTTTTCTGTTTGCTCTAAACTGTAGTTTCACAGCCTCACTCTTAGAAACACAGGTAAAGTCTGCTATCAGTGTCAAATTATAGTCTCCCAAAAAGATGTGATGAGTTTAACAGTTTCTCCTAATAATATTATGTTTACTAATTAAACCTAGTTTCTGGGAAAATAATTTTTGTCTCTTGATCTCCCATTCCAGACTCCTCTTGCTCGCTGCCAGTGATCTCACCCAAGTCTTAGATTGTGTCAGCTGGTGTTTTCATTTGGAATAATTATCTTTTTATACATTCAATTTCATCTGACTCTTCCAAGCAATTCTACGTAACTCAGTCAAGTGGGCTTTTAAAGTCCTGAATATAGGAAATAATTTTTTTGCACAGAACTCTAAAAAAATTAGATGGGTGAAGTCAGGAAAATCCAGCACTCAAACCAACTCAACAAGCCAACCTCTTTCAGACATTTTAAATCATTTATGTCACTTTCATTTGTGTTGCTTCTTATAAATCAGTCTCTTGGGCTGCTGGTTATTTTTCTTGGCCTTTTCTTAACTCTTTCCTTTGGTGTGAATAATTTGACACAAGAGAACGGATGGCAGAACTGATGAATAAATGGAAATGTGCTAGTCTCCAAGTAGCTGAAAAAAGGAGGGAAGGAAGGGTGTCATTCTTGGGCACTCCCATAAGAGGTGAACTTAAGAACAAGCATATATGAATCAGGAAACAGGCTCAGAGGGACGGCTGAAGCATTCACAAGGAATCTGCATCATTTCAATTGTTCAAAAATTAGACTGGGCACAGCCATGAGAAAAATATGATGTAAGGAATATTCTTGTAATTGTGGAGGAAAGGCCTCCCAGATGGTCTCTCAGGTCCATCCATCTGTAATTTCTAAGATCTAGATAAATGTTTCTTTCCTGATACAGTGTGTATGACTTACCTCACCAAGACAGCCTTCTTTCACCATGTATTTCCTGACATGATTCCAGATCCTACTTTTGGTCAGCAAGCTGCCTCCAGTGGCCTGTTCAAATTTTTCATAGCTTCCGTATTTCTGCAATGTCCGCTCCATAATGTTAATGGACTATAAAATACAAAAGCATAGCAAATATGAATGCAGTAAGGCCCCTGTGTCAGACTGGCATGTGCATTCTTTGTCTCCCTCTCAATCTCTGTTTTTAAAAAATCTTTCTTCTTTTTTTAACTCCCTGGGAGTCACTATCAAACTGTAGTCATAGAGGCTGACGTGCTCTGTAATCAATTTATACCATCTTCAGACATACATTAATGCCAAAGTACTGAAAAAATGTTCTGACCAACTCCTCTTGGACCCACATACATCAGCATGACACAGATGATTATCAGTCTAGTGAAATAATACCCATTTTCTCTTTAATTTTGGGAATGTTGTGCAACTGCCTTGTAAATCAGACATAACAGGTCACAAGGACATTTGCGGTTTAAGTTGTCAGCATGTTTCTTTTTATGATTTTCCAACGAAGTTTACAAAGATCAACTATTACTGTCATCTCACTTCATCTCTTGGTATTTTCTAACTTAGAAATGCTGAACCATGATTAAACAGATGTGTAACTATAATTTTAACAATAGCATTTCTACCAAAAATATCTTCTTACAATAAAATCCTCTGCACCATGGGTGTCTGTTTCAGAAAGGAGAGAGAACGGGAACTTTATTCACAGAACTTTCATTTAAACCCTTCACTTAAATCACAATACTTATTTATAACCCCCCAAAATGAAGGAGGCATGTTTCATTAGACAAATAAACTGGTATCAACAATTCTCTTACATATTGCTGCTAGAAGTCCCTTGTGGGTGGAAAACAGAGCATGATACCTATAATGTGATCTGAACTCTGCATGTTGAAGATGTTACTGGTGGGGTGTGAAATACTCATCCCCAGTAATTTACTTCCCAACATGTCATTTCACACCCTTAAAAGAAAATGTGGTATAGAATAACTTCTTGCCCAGCAATAGCCCAGCTACAGGGAATGGCATTTTTCATAGATATGATAACAGACGCTCCCACAGAGAAAAAAATATTACTGATATTACCTTAAAACATGAACATTCTTGCTGAGAAAATACCTCTAATGATGAAGGTGGAAATCTTGCAGATTGAATCTCTTTTTATGTTGTACACTTATATCATGCATGAAGCTGATAACATGCTTGTTGTTTCCAGCTATGTAATTCTGACATTGCCGGAGTGGCTTATTGTCCACAAAACCAGGGTTCATTTTGTATCTCTCACAGCTACTAACAATCCTGTTCTAATTTTTTTCAAGTTGAAACCAAGCAACCCCAAGTAATTGCTACTGAAAGACACAAATAGAGGATACACCCTAATCTGGTGCAAACTGGGTAGCTCTGGCATCATTTTGCCAACCCGCTGCTGTAGGTATTTGACAGAAGTTCAGTGCTGTTATTTTTGTTGTTACTCCTATTAACTTATTGCACATAAATATGAGTAAGGACAACTACACATCTGTACTGCTGACCTACGAGGTAAAGGGGATTTTGGTTCCCAGTAACTTCCCCATATATCAGGTCTTGTACAAACGCATAGGTGTGGCAGTGCCTGAAAGATTATAGAAGGAGATTAGAGAGGTCTTTCTATGTCAGTAAATAATATTTTTTTCTTGCATCTCTCAAATAAATGAAGCAAGGTTAGTGTCTAAGTATTAAAAGAAGGAATACATTAATCCCTCATGCAAGGCCTAGTATTTCTAGAGACTAATGACAATTGCTTCTAGCAAAATTTAGGATCAAGGACTAGATGTAAAGAACAAATCAGAGCAAAATCTAGTTCTTGTTTAATAGCTTGTATATCTTCCCAAAGGATTTTTTCCTTTTTTTTTTTTTTATTTACATATGAATTAACTTCTAAAAACATGGGCTCTTTTAGAAGTTTTTCAGTGTCTGCAAATGCTGAGGCATTTTCCTGCCTTACACAAAATCCTTGGTTAAAGAACAACCCAAAAATTCCTGTCCCCTGTCCCAGGAAGTTTATTCTCAAGACACCAACCTGAGTAATTAATGACAACAGTTCTTCAGTTTCCTTTGCAAGGTGCCAGATCCTTAAGATACTTATGCTACCTAGTAGTTGTTTTGTGTATCTAGTTGCTCTGAACAGTTAATTAACTTTATTTGCTTACTCTGAAAGAAGTCATCTCTGAATTAATCTTCTTGCATGAAATTTATCTCCACAACTTGTTGATATTAATTTTCAATTAAGTCTATTAGATTAAACACAGTAAGTACCCAGTTAAATTCTTGGAGACTTAAGTTCCTTTGAATGTGCACCAGTGATTTCCATTCCTAAAGAGAATTGCTGCCCAGCAGCATCATGTTTTGTCTCCTGAACATCTTCCTTTTCTCCTTATCTCTTCCTGTGGCCAATTCTATCTCTCAGTAATAAGTTCTGGAAAAAAATCATTATAATTAATAGCATTTTATAAAAATCACAGTGAGATGAAGAATTAAGATGCAACAGGGCTTGCCAGAGAACTGCAATCCCTGGAGCAGCTACACTACACGGTATCCCCCAAATCCTCACTTTCTGAAATAGGTCTTTATGTTCAAATATATGGTTGTACAGAACAGCAATTCCCCTCAAAAGTTTTGAATAATGTGATTTAAAACACAGTAGATCCTGTGGGTGGGAAGATTTGGCATTAAATTCTTTGAAAGTTATTTACTGCAGGAACTTATGCAGGGATGGATGTTATATTCAAAAGTTACCAGGATTCGGTCCTTTTCTTTCTGAGGGTTTTTAAGGCATCTTTCAGAAAGTATCCAACACTCAGGCTACATCTGTCTGCTAGTAAATCAAACAAGAACAGGATATTGGCTCAGGTGCTGGAAGGGGTCTGTTCATTGAGCAGAATGGTTGGTAGGCCCCCAGGCACGGTGTTGCCTTAGGTGAACCAGCACTCCTCTCTCAGGCAACACTTTGCCATTGCCAAAGGATCATGTGGCTGTTGGGTTCCCAACAAACATGGAAACAAGACCGCTACATTTTGATGCCCATACTGCCTCTCAGCAAACCAAACATCAGGTCCAGTTCAGCTTCATATCAAACAATGCAAAAAAGATTTTCTGACAACGTGATGGCAAAGCCTTTGGATAGAGAAAAACAGGCGAATGAGATTCACAGGCTGAAAGCAGCCAATAGAGGTAGCAAAAGATAAGAAGTAGGCTTGAAGAATAGCAAAGATACTTTACATATTTTTTGAAAAGAGTAGGACAAATCTAGAGTGCTGATCAAAGTCGGGTAGGGGTGGATGAGAGCAGGTTTGATGAAGCAGAGGACTGCCAAAACCATTTGAGAGCAAGGGGGCAGTTTCCACTCAATGTGCAAGCTCATAAAAATAAGGGTGTTTGAAAATTGCTTGTAAACTTTATTAACCAGTTCTCTGTTTGACACTGTTTACAAAGACATTACTGCTATGAGATGCAGCATTACATAAGTTTATTTGGTGGTGTTCTCCCAGAGGACTCTCCTACCTTAGTCAGAGTGCAGGTATTTTCTAAAACCACTTAATCACAGCAGTGAGAAAACAAGCACTGAACAAGCATTAAACTTCCTGCTTGGCCATCTGTAACAGCAAACTCCCTGGAGCTGAGACCTATGTGTGCCAAGGGAGGCAACATGAGTTTGGGAGTCAGGAGGCCCAAGTTCTACCTCCTGAACTCTTCCTGGGCTGTTTAAGGCTTTTCCTAAAATGCTGTGAGACACTTGAATCAACAGCACAATATGAATAGGACGTTTTCAGGGATACATCTGCCTGAAGAAGCACAGATCCACTCTGGCCTCTCCCACTTCAACCTGGTGCACAGTTTGCAGCTTCAAGGGGAAGAGTGGGATACCGAAGGGTGCTTCCTCTACCTTACGTGCCATGCTGAGTAACCTCTATCTTGGCAGTTCAGCCACCTCCAAACAGATGTTGCAAATTTGAACCCATAAATATTGAGAAAGTCACTAAGCTTAAGCCTCCTCATTGCTGAGCACATGTTCTCTTCATTAGGAAATCACTAAGAAGGGTGCTCATCACCACCACCACCTTCTTCCTTGACTCTGTTTCAAGCAAAACAGAAGTCCCGAGAATTCTTTCCAAGTGGGCAGGTGTGACTCTGGAAGCACCAAAACAACAGGGAGAGCCATCGCACACACACATTGCCACCAGCACACAAATCTCTGGGGAGTGGCAGATTGTCCCAGCACTGAGGTGGGCCCTGTCCCCAGTAATGCTGCTCGTTTTGACACTTCTTGCCACAACCACCCTGGCTGGTGGTGGTTCCTGAGGGGAAAAGGTTCAGGATATTTTTGGATCCCAGGCATTGAATACAACACGGAGCCCCTCCATGGGGTTCTACACCTGTCTCTGAGGTGAGATGACTCAAAGTCAGGTGTTGCAAGAACTTGCTGGGAAAGGGGAAAATCCAGACCAGCATGACAGCTCTTGCCTATTCCAGCATCCAACTGTGCAACTATTTTCCAGCCTCTGGGCCAGTAGAAAGCAAGGTACTGATACTGCCACAGTTCCGACGGCCAAACTAAACTCTTCAGCAACAGGTAAAAAAATGGAAGAAAAGAAGGACTGTGTGGCTGTACCAAGTTACTAGTTAGGAGTAGTAATCCCTGTTCTTTTCATTATTATCTAAAAGGTCTGGTTTAATCCCTCTTATCACTACTGAAGAGTGCCAAAAGAAGCAGCGGTCCCAAGACAAGTCCCCTTGCGCAGCAAATCTGCTGGTCAAGAAAGTAATGACACAGAAGCACTAACAAGAGCAAGACAGGGCTCTAATTGACAGGTTTAGGTTGTGGTGGTGTTGGCTTTTTTAAACAAATTATTTACAGCCAAGTAGGTCTCTGAATCCCAAGTCACCCATGCGCAGCAACACAGCTTAGTTACTTCAGAGTTATTGTAGATGCATGTACTGGTAAGACATGCTCATGAAATGTTTGAGGCAATCAAGTTAGAAAACGGGCTCAGTGACCTAGGAGTCAGGCCCCTGCGTTCAGTCAGCTCGTCCTACGTTCAGAAGCAGCTCTGCTACAAAAAGGCTGCAGTCTCTGTTGACATTTGTGAGACAAAGTCTCGCAGGCACCATCACTTTCCTTCCTGCATAGCTTATTTGCTGGGGGGAGAAAGCTTCCCAGACACATCTTTAGGCAACACTAAGATGTACCAGATGGAACTTGTTAGTCTAAACAACAGCTGTAAAATGGTGGCTGCCTCCTTTTTGGGTCAAGGGAAAAGGAGGGAGAGAGGTAAGAGCAGATTTTTGAGGCTAGTCTACTCAGGCTGTGGTACTTTATTCAGTGTTTACAGTGGTTTTTCTTTCGCATGCTTGTTCTCAGTGTGACAAAGAGCATGTTTAAGTAATTTAGAGCTGGTAGAAATATTTTTAATGAAACACTTTTCAAATACTTTGTAACGAATTAAAAATTAATACTCACTTGGTTTTTGTATGAGACTGTGTCCTGAAATAAACTGATGCTCCTACTGTAGTATCACCAGAAGTGATCTACAGTCTCTTCTAGTGAAAGAGAAGTTTGTGTGGGACCCTGAGAACTTTCGCTCCTTGGATGGCCTGATATGCTTTGTGTTATATATTAACACTTTTTATCTATAAATCTTAGTTTAGGAGGGAATTTGTTACTAGTGGAGAATGAGCTGTTTTACAATTACAGCCAGGGACACATTCTTGAATCTTCAACATGCCTAAGCTGTGACATCACCTGGACACTGCAAAGGATTACTCAGTGTTAAATGCCATGTTGTTTAGCCTTCCAGCTCCACCTAACTATTTTTCCAACATCTGATAAATTTTCTTAATTGTAGGCTACTTGTATTAATGACTTAAAAGGTGTGTAGTACAAACACTTGCAATGTGGCACAACTGATTCATTTATTAACTCAAAACTGCGATATTTTTTATGAGTACAAGGGAAAAGAATGTACAGCTCTTTCACAGGGGGGATTATTCAACAAAATGATTTTTTTAGAATATATAACAATAGACTTCATGCTTTAATGTACAATTCAAAGAAACAGGTGTTAATATACAGGTTACTTGAAGTTGCAACTTCATTGCTGATTTTGGTTCAGCAAATTGCAACTGTTAAGTCATCCATTTTGCAAATGTGGGGGACAATTACTTCTAGCTAAGTATTGCCACCTCTAGCATCTGTGCAAAAATAACAAACACTTTAAGTGTTAAGAAAACTTAACAATGAAGGACAAGTAGTTTGAGCCAGAAGGAGTGCTAATAAGAAAACTTTCATAGCACTTAGATCACGCAGTTGTTGCACTGACCTTGAAACACAGCAATAAGAGAATTAATTTCTGTAATATTATATATGTCAATCAATGCGAAAAGCTGCAAGTCTGCATACTATTTTTTATTCTTAAGCTCTCTTTCCTAAAGGCACATACTGTGTGACTCATGAAAGAACCTTATTATGAAGAAAACAAGATAAAGTAGAAAGAAACAGAACAAAATATGAGGAGATATTTAAAATATTATTCTCAAATGTATTAACAATTCAAAAATGTTTAGTCTATGTCTGTGAAAAGTCAATCAATAAAAGTGTTGGGCTGTGTCCAAGGTTTAAAATATTTGATCTGACTAGAAGCGGGTGCTCACAAGCCTGTGAGTTCCCCATTGCAGCACTGCTGTATTAATGGTTTGCAAATGCATAGTGTTCTTTGCCTTTAAAAAAAGAAAAAGAATAAATGGGGCAGGGTGTGATTCATCTTCCAAATGTGTTGCAGTAATGCTGTATTAACCAATTCCACAGACATGCACAAAAGCAGAACGGGCAATAAGAAAATGAAGTCTGTTTTAATCCTAGCAGGCTATGCACAGCTGTGGGTAAAAATATTTTTGAAATGATTAAAAATCCTCTAAAATTCTGAAATGTCAGGTTTTGAGCTCATTTCACTGAAGTATCCTGAAAGCCCCCTATAAAATTTGTGAGTTCTGTCAGTAAAAAGTTGGTTTTACAGATATATTGGTCATAGAAGAGCAAGCAAGTGTAAGTTGCTGTAAGCACCTTTTACAGAATAAAATAGGAATCATTCTGGTTTGGTTCACAGAAAGCAAAGCTTCCTAAAATAAGTAAAGCAACAAATGAAAGCCAAAAATGTTTCAAAAAGCCAAAATTGAATTCTTTCTTGTTGCAGGAAAAAGGATGACTACACTCAGTTGTGTTTTTACTGCAGACCCAAATCTGGACACTGTAAGTACTTTTTTTGCAACTAAAGTCATTTTTCCTGAACTTAACACTTCCTATAAGATATCTAAGTGTTTCTTCTGACAATCAAAATATGCAAGGAAAAAAAATTAGTACTGAGGAAAAGCAAGGGCTCATACAATATTTGCTGATTAAAATTTTGATTAATGCTGCTTTTTCTGGATAGGAAATTTGCATGAAATAAAATTCAGATTTGCGTGGAGCTGAAAATTGCTAAAGCTAGTTACAGATAAAAAAGAGAGAGTGCCACCTGCTGGGCTTGGTGCTGGGTTAAAGCTGCCGTTTTAGTCATTTAAGTGCAAGATATTGTTCAGTATTTTTAGGAGCTGAACTTTGAAGAAATGCTTTTCTTGCCAAGAACTTCTGTAACTTAAACTAAATCTTATGAAATAATTTATATCCTCCTTGGTAAGTTTCAGAAATACCATACTTCATTGAACATTAAATCCTTCACTGTTTATTAAAGTTGTTACAAAGCCTTTATTTTCTCATGCTTTTTATGTAAAGGGAAAAAGGCAGAGTTACAAATCAGAATACTATTGAGGAGTCATTCTTTATTAAAATATGTATTATTTAGGTGTGGGTTTTTTAATTAAAAGAAGGGTAAATCAATAACAGGCCTGTTCTATAAAATCATCATGCATAATTTTTAAGGCTCTGCTATCTCATACAAGTTTATATTAAATTCAGTCTGGCAAATTAGTTATTGTCAATTTGCTGTAATCTATGATTAATGTTGCTAATATTGCTATAAAAATCAAAGGAAAACTTGCTAAAAAGCTCTAGTCAAGGAGTAGTTTTATTTGGTGTCAGTATGATTTAGTTGGTTGCTTAGAAGTATAGAAGCTGATTTTAAGAACAGAACAGCTGTTCTCTGAAAATGAATTCTTAATGAATACCCAGCTACTGAGTTTTTAAAATATACAGATATTTTTAATGTGAAAACACAGACCAAGCCTTACAATACAATGATTTAATGGGTAATAACACCTACGTTCGTTCTTGGATTTAGGGAAAAAAAAAAAAAAAAAAGTCAGACTCTTCACAAGTCAAGGGTCAGTTATTAGAACCCACGATACTTTAATTAATTCATCCTTTTCACCAGGAATTTTCGGGGGTTTTAAGCAAAATATTCTACCACAAAGAAGTGAAACTCACGGAATGTCAGGAGCTCTTCCCAAGTTAAGCATCACTTGAAACGTGAGATTCTCTATAAAAGCTTGTCAGACTTAAATAAAGTCTTTCTAAACCATTTTAAAATGGCAAAACTGTGAAGAGGACTGGTTCTGATATTGTATAGATAAGCTCTGATTTTTGTCATTTAGGTCAAATTTGAAAGCAAGGTTTTCATTGTTCTTGTTGGGTTTTGGGTTTTTTGTAACTCAAAGACAGGTAGGAAGCCAGGGTAGTCTGTAGCTATGTTACCAGTGTGGCTACATATTATGAAAAAAAAAAAGGGGGGGTATATTTTAAAATTTTAGCCCTCTGTGGAGCTAAATGGAATGGAATTTGTCTGCTGCTTGACTGAGTCTAATGTATATGCAAATATCCTTTCAAAGTTGATTAAAACAAGGAACATCAACACATGCTTATTGAATAACCATGACCTCAAATTGCTATCCCCTCCCAATGCCTGTGTCACCAAGAGGATTGATAGAATTGCTACACTGCTTTTTTCCTCTTTTTATTAAAGCCTATTTAGGCATTGTATTTTTCCTGTATTGGACTCTGCTTCACTGCCTAAAAAGCTTTCTTGCTTCTTATGTTTCATGTAAACCCATTTAAAAGTAACTGTGCCTTTATCCTATAGAATCCTGTAAGTATTAGGAAGGCTTTAATTTTTTTAATTAAAAATATTTTCTTTCAGTTCTACGGTTGTATTGTCATCTTTGATGCATTTTTCAAACAGTAGGGGAGGATGACATGGAGAAACAATTCGCTACAAACAAAGACAAATACCACCTTATTAGGTGTAGGAAAAAATAACCACTGAAAACAGAGGGAAAAAAGTAACTATACCTGCTTAAGAAATCTGTCAGATGCGTGGCTGTGCTTAGCTAATACGTTTGGCAGAGCAGGGTTTGCATATTCGAATTGAGGATTGTATGTGAAATCTGACTTGAAGAATTTCATCTTCTCTTTCTCCACATTGGAAGGCTTGATAGCAGTCAGTAAACAGAGTTTTTGGCCAGAGACATCACCTTCTTTCCCATGGCTTTTTGAGGACTGGGATTGCTTTGGCTTTGTTAGATTAAAATGCCTCTTAGTTCTACTTCTGGGTCGGGATGGCAGCGCTATGCTGCTGCCTGCAACTGAAATACTGTTTGTAAACTTCATGCTGGTAGACACTGGGCCAGTGACGATGAGGGAGGGCTGTCTGTTTGTGCAGTACCATCCACTGCTGAGCAAGGGCAGCGGGACTTTGATTTTGCGGTGCTCATTGCTTCGCAAGGTGGTAGAACACTTTGTAGTTTTTCTGTGTTTCTTGTGGTGAGCAGATGACTGCTTCTGAGCATGGTGTTTTTTCTCCTCTTTGCTCTGCAGAAGGACATTGTAGCTACTGGTTCCTGTTGTGAAAATGTCCTTAAGGATCCCAGAAGGTGGGTGCTGGAGGCTGTTTTCATTATTAATGTTCAGCTTATGTTCTTCTGGACTCAGGACTGATTTCTTAGAAAGCTCTGTCTTAGGCCAGTGAAGTTTTTCTGCATTGAGACGGGAGGAAGAAAAAAAGTTGAGGACAAATTTGATTGTTTCACACAGCAATGAGTCTTAAGGACTCAAAACTGCAACACAAATGAAACACAGAATTTGACTTAACTGCAGTCACATCAAGTTAATCTTGACTTCTAGACATATGGGAGAATTGTCTGTGTATACCACTTTTGAACAGTTAGACTGGGACTTGTAAGATCCAGCTAAACAAGTATTTTATGCTTGCATCTCCATGCATGAGTGCACTGTTTGCAGCTGAACTAACTTGTTTAAAACAAGACTCTGTGCAGGACTTTATGTTTACATTAACAGATTTTTAGTTTTGAGCAAAATCTGATTGATCTTTATCACGCAAGGAAGGCTTTCTGTATTGATAACGAAGAACTTAAAACATGAGAAACTGTATAGGAGTATGTGAGCAGTATTTACAGAGAAGTCCCACAGGGATCTGTGCTGTGATATAAGCAGTCTGGTGTGGTCTCATCTGCAAAATCTGATTCACAGAATTTAGTCTCAGAAAGGATGAGAACATCGGAATGGGTCAGCCACTATGAACAAGTTATAACACCATACAAATAGTAATATACATTTAAAAGACTTCAGTTTTGCATATTCCTTCTTAATACAGACAGTAAGCTATATTTAAAGAGGAGAGAGATCAGCTAGTTACAGACTGGTAAGAATCCTCAAGACAACACTGTCATCTATTCAAAGTTGTTCTACAATAACAGCTGGCTTTAAGAAAACACATGAGAAGAAACACTGTAAATTAAACTGAATAGAAGAAGAGCATAAGTTTCCTTTAATGAATGAACCCTCCTTTCTCACTCTGACCCCTAGCACAGCTTTCAGGGGAGACAGGTACCTGGTGCAGAGCAGCTGCATGGAAAAGTCACTGAGAAATAAAACTGTATTTAACATTTGTGGCTGGCTTGTTAGAGAGAATTGACCTCTCTTCACTGGTTCTAACCACCCCCTTCTCTTGCCAACCAATTCATCCTAGAACATTAGGTGAGCTGAAAGTAAGGGCACAAATAAATCCTGCCACAGAGAAATGCTTCCTACTTCTGCACCTAAAATGGAAGGATTCGTGGAACAGGAGATATGGCCGGAGCTTGATTAAAGCCCGCAAAAGGGATTTGAGCTTCAGCCCACAGTTATACATAGCTGAGCTGTGATTACTTTACATACAGTAATTATACTCTGAATGAAACATTAGCAAGAGATCATTAAATGCCTCCAAGGGAAAAAAAATTGATAGTAGCTTAATTTCAGCTTTATTTTCATAGTAAAATTAGGGTTTGCTCCCAACATAAGCACCGTGACAATGTATTTCATGCTGTTGGACCTCTGTCAGTTCCAGGTCAATCTGTGTTCCTCGGTTCTTCTGAAGATGCTGTTCTAAAAAGCAAAAAGACAGAGGTCGTATTTGCATGAACATACAATGGGAAATCTGCAGCCTGGGTGTTTCCTCCACTGGAAAGAGAGAGATAGAAGCATTAGATTATTCTCTTCCACTAAAGCATGCATATCTTATGCAAGCTCAGTTTTGTTTCACAGTAAGTTTGCGAATCCTCTTTCGATGCTTGGCACAGGAATGCGTTCCTTGGCATTCCCTGTTCAAATTCCGTCAGATCGTTCTCATCACATACATGACAACCTGCCTACATGGCTCATCTTGCTTTACCATGAGCTGTCGTGGTGAGAAATTGCAGTTCCCATCACAAGGAAAACAACATCAAAACAACTACCATAAAATGAGATGTATTTTTTGGACAACAGAACAAGATGACCGCACTCACATATTTCTTGGCAAGTATTTGAAATTAACTTCAGGCCTGTACCAGGTATTACAGTATGAGAATCCTTATTTTTAAGAAGGTTAAATGAAAAGCAAGGTTTCCAGAAAGTCTGAATACAGAAATATTAAATTTCTGAGCATGTGACTTTGCCTGCGTAGACAACATTGAAGTTGGAAATCACACACCTACTTCTTAAAATACAGACAACATAATAATGTAATGGTAACAGCCGTAACACTTCGCCTTCTCTACTCATCAGTTCTCAAAAGCCACAAAGAGCAGAGAAGCCTTAGATTGCTACTACACGGGGAATAATTTGATTTAATACTACATGTGTATCTAAGAAGTGATAACCAGGAAAAAAAAACCCAAAAAAACCAAACCAGAAACTACAAATTACTTTAAACCCTGCCCCCAAGCTCTTGTGGTGATCCAATACCAAAAACTCATGACAGTAAGCTTTCAGAGCTAAGCAGTACAGTTGGCCAATAATAAATGAATTTATATCTAGAAAATTTCTGAACATCACGAGTCAGAATTCTCCTGCAAGTGTCACAAATGATGATCGAGTGCTGAACACACACTGGCAGGTTTCACATGCACATGGTTGATATCAAAAATAGTTGTCCCCAATTCTGTGATTACTTTATATGTGCAATCTTGTAGCAAAGTGATTTTTCAACTGCCAAACAAAGTGTGGCTGTCCTTAATTTTCTTCCAACTAAAGAAGGATACTGTTTGATACATATTTGTGCTGGAAACCTAGAATCAACAGATAATCCAGCAGATTTGAAAGATTATATAGTAGGTAACCCCACAGTTTTCACAGAAGTCATTCAACTGCCATTTTAAATTTTTGGATTAGTCCTGTGAACATCATTACTTTACAAAATATAAAAAAATATTTGACACAACGTCAAAATCATGTTGTAAAACACCAAATTTTAAAGTTCTTTCTCCAGTTCATTGGTTTAATTTGGAATAGTTATCACTTCAAACTCACTTAGATCCATCAGACAACATCAACCAAACTAAAAATACACTGTCTTCTAGACAACTTGACTTACTAAACTATATCCAAGAGTTTCCAAGGATTAGCAATGCCTGGTGATTGAAACAGAGTTCTAGTATTCTGCATACAAAACCAATTCATGGCACAGCCTGCGTTCTGAAAACATGCTTCAGTGTTTCGAAAAGTACCAAGGTATCAGAGTGTTATACAGTAGCCAGTCAGAGAACAGATTATCAACCCACAGTAATTTCCCATTTTTAAACTCTGAATACCATAGGACAGATGTCAACAGATTACTTCTAAAAGGTCTGAAAAAGGCAAATTGAAAATCACCGTACTATGGCATAACTCGATCTTGCATATCATGCTACATACCATATAGGTTTTATCTTTTGTATCTCACCCACGTGTTACGTGTGTTCTGAGAAGCACAAATTTGAATTTCCTGACTTTATTTCAGTTTTTGCAGCAGAAAACTGTCAAAGAACATATGCCCAAGCCTCCAGTTACCTTTGAGAACCTCCCTAAAAATGCGCAATTGATGTACAATGATTCTCTTCATTGCTCTCGCTTCCGAGCACTCAAAGTCACAAAACCCCAAGTTCTTAAACAATTAAAAAAAACCCCAAAACACCACAAAAGTAGCATAGTCTCTCCCAGAAAGATTTCCCATCATGTTTACTTCCATTTATTTATATTTTGTTTCTCTCTGCAACAAGTACTAAAAACATAGGTCCTAGAGACACGGGTGAATTACTAAACAAAACAATCTGCCAGGTTTGGAGTGGAAGGTGGTGATGTAGAAAGAAGCAAGAAGGAGAGGGCAGAAGAGCTGCCTGTCCCCATTTTGGCATCGTTAGGGTATCAAGGGCCAGAAAACCCTCCTGTTGCATGGGAACTTGGTCTGTCTTGGGCCAGAGTAGAGCTCTGCCCTTCTTTGGAGCCGCTGTGCTTGGTTTCTGCTACCCCATGAGGTGGATTAGCCGGGCAGGCGGCCAGAGGCAATTCCCCCCTGTGTGTCTAAAGGATCTCACTTGAGAGCAGGTCGTGCCCTAGCCAAAATCCCAGCATTTTCAAGATATCTGCTGGAATTGGCAGTACTGGACTTACTCCATCCTGCAGATACAAATGTACTCTGTGTCACGGAACAATACAAAATACCACTGGCTGGAGTTTGCCAACAGGGGAGTTTTACCCCTGTGTAACGCTTCATTTATATACATGTGGTTATTCCAGTGTCACAGCTGTACTGGAGAAGGGATGTACCCCAAGACCGCTAAAAGAAGATATGTGGGAACCACAAATCTCATTATAATTCTGCATTAATGAAATATTTTCCATGTCTCAGTTGCACCCCCCCAGTCACTAGCTTTGAATCTTGTAGCATCGCAGACACTGCCTAATCTTGTCAGAGGTTATTTGTTAGGAAAAATATGTTAGATTTCGTGTTATGTTCAGGAGCTAGGTTATATTATTGGCTTCCATCCTTTAGATATTGATGAATTGAGCTAATCTTTTATTATGTTAATAATAAGTGTGGTAAAATCCCAACATAAGAATTTTTCCAGAGTTTGGAGAGCATTACAGAAAAATCTTCCCCTAGGCTACTGGGTAGCTACTATCCAAGCAGCTTCTTACATACGTGTTCCATAGGTGGAATGAGGTGAATAATGATAGACATTTGTGGGCACAGATCTCTCTCTGTCCAGCTAGCCTTGCTCTAAAAAAAAAAGTAGAGAGCTCCTGTGGTTTTCGAGCAGCTGTCACTCAGGTTGTATACGCATAATAGACAAATCATTTCCGAATTGCAGGTGTGATTCTTGAGGTGCTTAGAGAAGATGTTATTGGAGCAGTTCCTCCTGTCCTAGAAATGTAATGATCTGAGCCACTGCTTTAGGTTTTCAGTTCAGCATTACCGTCTTAGAATATGCTTGAATTTCTTTTTGTTCAAAATCAGAAACAAATAGCTTGACTTGAATTTTCAAATTTATAGAAACGCAAATAACGTGATCTATCTACAAGTAATAAGAAAATAGTGACATTTGAAACTGAAAGATGAAAAGAAAATATATGGATGTGACAAGTAAGATTGCTGCTTTGATACATTCTGCAAATGTACAATTATATTACAAAGGAATTTTTTATCTTCAATGATCAGGTAATGTGAATAGATTAACAGCTATCTGTAGTTTATGAGCTCTAGGCTGTAGGTTTGTGTGTGCAGAGAGCTGTAGAAAGAATATTCTGTGACAAGCAGGCAATGGAGAGTGTTCTATATGAATCTATAATGTTCCACTGCCTCTCAAATACTACAGGCTTACGTTTGTGGTGTTAGAGAATCTGACCAGAATCCTGTAGTATATTTCCTCACCACTATAAACACCTTTAAGGCTTAAAAATACTCAAGTTTTGAACAGAAAGTGTCAGGCCGCTTGAACTAAACAGCACTAGAAGCTCTGTCTATTATGACTGAAAATGGTTTTGCTGTAGAATTAGTCAGTGAACTCCTGTAAAAAAACTGACACTGAGATATTTTCTATTATTACAGCAAGTTAGTTATGAGCTAGAGCCCATATGATGTTGGGAAATTTGACATTTAACCTAAGAAAATTTTTCTGCCAAAATATCCACCTATTTGCTTTTCTCCTGTATAAGCATATCTGTCATTCAGCTTTAATTCTGAGCTCCAAAACCAAGTGCAAGATTCAACTATGAGCCAACTTGTATGTCTGATTCATTAACCGCCAGTGTTTGTAAATAACTCTGAAATATCCACCATTTTAAGGATTCATTGGCATGATTTTAGACTGTGTAGTTTGGTTTTTTGTCTTTAAAATTGCAATGATATTGAAAAATGTACTTTCTGCCTTAAAAAAAAAAAAGTATAAACTGACTTACAAGCAGTTTCTTGCTTACATGTTTCTACACTGAAATATGACATTATGTAATTGACTCCAAATTCAGATTCTTCCAATTAAATTATATAGCATGGTAATAATCAGTAAAAGTGAAGACTTGGCCCTAATGAAACCAAGCAACAAACTCCCATTCATTTAATAAACTCAGGATATAATCACAAAACTGATTTATTGACAGACCTGCACAGGATGAAACCTCCATCCAAGCAGATCTCTAGCTCGCTCTACTGCAGCACAGGTGTGTTCAGAAATTTTGATGGAGGGGTATGGACCCAAAATAATTATTCCGATAAGAAATCTTAATCCTTTAAGATTACAGTTCCTGTTGCACATCTCTAGGGATGCTCCGTCTGATTCCACAAACTTTTTCTACTCCTGTTACCAGAAGTAACACCCTACTCATATCCATGCACAGATGGAACGGCATATAAATTGCACAGAGAAAGAGTAGCTGTAAGAAATCCTAATTATGATTGTAGCAGTATTGTATGAGGGGACACCAAGACATCTCCCCCAGATCTCTTCTAGATAGATTTCCCCATGACAAAGTAACATTGTCTTGAAGCAGCTGAAGCAATGACACCTGAAATGACGTCAAATTTAAACAAGAAAAACGCCTGAGTGAAAAATTTGTTTTGCAGCAGCAACTGTATTGTAGGTTTTCCTACATACCACATATACACATCACTGAAGATAATAGTTTTGTGTTATATCAAATACTTTCCTGTATTACTGTTATATAGTCACAATACAGGTTTTTATATACACATATTAAAAAGATTTGTTAACTTCTCTGAAAACACGACAAAGAGGAGAGCCAAACAGTGAAAGACACCAGATATAATTAGTGGTAGTTTCGTTAGCAATCTTAGTTGCATCTCCTGTCCCTCGCTCCACTGACAGGCGGGCGGCTGTCACCTCCACACTCCCCGGTGTCCCTGGGAAGGGACAGGACCCGCAGGTAAACACACTCGCGTCCGTATTCACCGGCGGGACTCCTGCCTCGCCGTCCTTCCTCGAGACAGGTGGGTGCGAAGCACCTTTCCCTCGTCCCCGCGGAGCAGGTACCCTCACGGAAGCCCCCCCGGGTGATTTTTTTCCCCGCGAGGGAGCAGTGACCAGCACGCCGCCTGTCCCGGCGCCGCCCGGGTCCGGGTGCTGTGGGGAGCGCCAGAGGGGCCGCTTTCCCCACCTCGCCCCTCCTCCTGCCGCCGCAAGCCCCTCGCCAAGCCGGTAACGCCCCGGAGGCGCCTGAGGAGCCCGGCCCCACCTCAGGCTGCCGCCCCGGGAGCGGCCGGGGGCCGCGGGCGGTACTCACCGGTGACACGGATGGACTCCAGCATGGTGCTCCGCCGGGCAGCGCCGCCGCTCTGCCCCGCTGCCTTCCCCTGCGCGGCGGGCTCGGCCGGCGGGCTCCCGCCTCCTGGGCGGGGAGGAGCGGGGAGCCCTGAGGGGAGGCGGGGAGGGAGGCAGCGAGCGCCGCCGGGCGCGGCGCCTCACCGAAAGCGGCCCGGCCCCGTGTGGCGGCCGAGGGAGCCGAGCCCGGCCCGGCCCGGCCGGCGAGAGCCCACGGCCGCCCGCGCCTGCAGACTACAAGTCCCGTCAGGCCCTGCGCCGGGCGGGCGGGGCGAGGCGCATCCTGGGAACGGTAGTGCTGGGGAGCGGGCGGCCCCGCCGCTGGCCTGGGGTGGCCGCCGGACAGCGGGCGCTGAGCTGCTCCTACCCCGAAACCGTGGCCGAGACATCCCGCGTTGTCACACCGGCACGGCACGGCGTGAGGTGCCAGCGCCACCGCCGGGTTTTCGGTGTCATCCCTTAAGGGAGTCTAGCAGGCAGAATTTGCACCGAATCCAGCGACATTGTTGCTGTACATGGATAATTGTCAACTATCACCATTGCTGTAATTGATAATAATTGCTGTGATTGATAATTATCTGCCGGGCCTAAGGTGGGCAGAGAAAGGGCTGCACGAGGCAAGGGTGCTTAGCAGGGTGTGTGCCACCCTGGGGGAGCACGGCAAGGAGCTGTTGTCTCTTGCTAAAGAGGATGGAGGAATTGCATCAGAGCAACAGTTTGGGGCAATAACTGATTTTACTAATCAAGAAACTATTCCACATTGATAAGTAATAAATAGAATTTAAAGCATAAGATAGACTTTATATTGCACCCTTCTGTTGCTTGTTGTGCAATCTGTTGCTTTGCTTGTGAAACCTTTCAGTCCCTGAAATGTAATCTGCATGCTTTAAAATGCCTATTGAACATCAAATTGGAACAAGCTATTCCACCTTAGCAATTACAGTTGTGTAACCAATTAATGGAGGCATGGTGTAGGAAGATTTTGTACTCTTCATGCAGACTTAAGGGCCTTACTGAAAGATTACACAAGAATACATTTTAGTGTTTTAATGCCTTTTCTAAATGGTCAACACTTAGAGGAAGCAATTTAATTGAAAGTGTCTTAACAGCACAATAGTGCTCAACATATGTTATGTGGATGTAGTGATCTGCCAGGGAGAGGAGAGTTGGGAAGTTGCGCACTGCTTTGTTTGAACAGCTTAAATGTCTGCCACCTTCCCATCCATAAATTCCTACCTGTACACATAGATTCTCTCCATAACATCATCCTATGGGGTACAAGATCTGGCTGTATCATCATGTAGCAGGAATGGGAATTCCACAGATCACAGCTCGTTGATACTTCTGAGAACCCCTTTCTCTGTCCTACCTGGAAAAGTTTTACTGAACTTCATGAATCCTTCTTAGAGACACTTGCATGTATGCAATCGTACGACTGAGTGGACGCTGATCAGATAGTTCTGTCTGCTTTCATATCACTCTTCACAGGCAATAATTTTTAAAAAATAGAAGTTTAAAGCACATACTTTATTTACTACTGCCTCACACATGAGGACAGGCACTTAAGAGTGCCAGCTATGAAAAGACTGAGGTGTCTCATTTTTCTCAGCCTGCTAATGAAGAACTAGTGCTGAAATACACTCCTACCTAGCTGACAAATTTGATGTCCCTTTTAACTTGAATTCTTTGAGGAACAGAGAAGATATATGCTCTGTCAACATGTCTAAGTTTAACCTAAAATACCCTCTAAAGTACTTTGCTAACACTGGAGTATCAGGCTTGTCTCCAAATCTCAAATTGCAGGAACTGAATAAACACTTCTAAATTTAGAGAGACAAAGCTATCACTAATGGGTTAGAGTTTGCTTGTGGTACATGGCGATTACAGAAAAAAAAAACCAAACCAGTGTATCGTTTCAAGCACTGCAAATAATCAGCACAGAAGATGAAGAAATGATACACAGCTGCTACAACATGAAGTCAATGTACCATTTTACCATAACTCCCCAATGGTTTTGCTGTGTAAACCCTGAATTCTCCTCTTAGAGATGATATTTTATATATGCTTGGAAGCAATAGTAATGAAATTGGTAACTCCAGCTTTTGATGTGTTTTTTACACATATGCCCCCTCTCCTTACTCCCTCCAGTGAATGCTTTCTCTCCGTGTTTCTCACCTGCCTACTTCTCCCAGGTGTCTGTGAGCCCTTTCTCACTGAGCACTTGGGCATTCAGTCACCCCTGAATCTGATGCCTCCATCTTACTTCTTTTCCTTCTAGCCTCTTTCCTTTGCAGGGTGGCTTGAAGGTTTTGTTAGGTCATGCTAGCTCCTGGGTCTAGCAGGAGGATGCCAAAGGCAGTAGCAGAAGGCACAGAGGAGGGGTGCTAAAAGGCCACCTGCCCCTGTTTTCTGCTTTGGCTCTCAGCAAGCTTTGTCACATTTGTTGATTAAAAGCACAACACGGAAAAGACATTTTCCATGTCTCAATCAAGAAAGACATTACTAAGTATCTCAATATGACAATTCTATATATATATTTAATGTACCTCTAGCAGTTCTGACTTCAATGGTGTCTTATCTTGCAAGTCTGTCTGGACAGAGAGTCGGAAAAAGACAAGCTACTCTGTCATGAAAAAACTCCTGGAGGCTATCAGTGCAGCTGGCACAGATTGCATTGTAGCGAGATGAGGCGACATGGGGACAAGTGGTAAGGTTTATGAGAGCCACACAGTGGAATACAGCTTAAATAATACAGTTTCACAATACAAATAGATCTACATCTTGGTACCATGTATCCATAGTTAGGACACAGAATTAAAGCTGACATGTGTCTTGTATTTCAACTTCAACACAACATTACTTCCAAAGATGATTTCAGATTTACCTGGTCATGTCTTCAGAGATAATTTCATATTCATACAGCCAAAAATACTGCAATGTCTTGCATGCAGAAGAGTATCTTTATAGGAATATTAGCATCAATAAGCTCTGCAACATGTATGGTCTGGAAGAGCAGTGATACATTTTATTAATCTCTACACCTGTCACAAGCCAACACTACAAAATTCAAACACACACATATATAAATATGTATATGTGCATTTGGATTTTAAATGTGCATATACATATATATACACACACACTTGTTTTAATGTTGGTTTTATTAGGTTCCTCCCTTATATTCGCACCAATATCTTTCTTCCTCTTCTCTGTGCTGACAAGAAAGAATCCCTGAGGAACTAGGAAACCTGAGAACAAGAGTCCTTAACTAACTCATGCATAATTTGGCACAGCTTCAGGGCCATCAGAGTGGCAAGGTTAGCCTCCCCTCCCTGACTTAATGACTATTAGCTGGCTGAATATCTTCTGACCAAACAATTTCATTGACCAAGTGACTCCAACTGACCATCCTTTCAGATACATACTTTCTAGAAACTCCTTCTGAAATGTCTGATTCCAGCTGGGTCCTATGTTTCTAGTACACAGTAAAGGCAGCACATGCTTGTTCAATCTTATTCAATTGGACTGCTATTTTAAGATGCCTTGAAGAGCACAATTTGATACAGCTCCAGTATTCAGATTGATTTATCCACTGAATTTGTTCCCACTTTATGCTAAGGAGGCTCAATACTGTAAACCCAGCCCAACAAGGGGAAACAAAATGCAGGCAAACCTTGCAGTGAAGTTCAGAGAAGTTAAAGCAGTGTAGGATCCTCGTGTTGTGAACCTACAAACGTAGCTGACTGTTGTCTGTTATCATATGGGGAAAAAAATCAGAGATGTCTATTGTACATTCACAAATGCACTTATACCTACTAAGAAAAAAAGATTCTGCTTTTCTGTGGCAGAGAACTGGATTGTATAAATACACTAGTCACAGTAAAGCACGCACCTGCTCACAGTATGGACCGATGGACCAATACACCCCTCTTGACCTTTCCTCCTCTAACTGTCTGCCCACTTCTGCAGCAATGCTTTGTCACTACAGGGGTCCTTCTGAGAAAGGCAGGATGTTGCCTTCGGCACTGGCAGGCAGCCTGAGTGCTGGCTGCCTGCCCAACTGCAAACACCTACAGATGAGTCACAGATACCTTGCTGTGGCAGGTCAGGCAGCACAGGACTAACGACAATGTACCCCCCAAAAAATGAGAAATTTTTAAATGTTCTTACTTTGGGCCTTTTGAAGTCTGCCAACTCTTTTGTGGTGCTGGGATAATTTCAGTTGAAAAGCAAATGTTTTCATAGTAAAGCATTGCCCTTTTTGACTGATCAGGTGGGGACTTCACCTGTTTCTTAACCAACCTGAGAAAAACACAGGTCCTCTCCCTATTGCCATTCATTTCTTTATCCCTTCCTCTTCTACTGCCTACCTGATCCCCTATTTTTTGCTGGTCCAGGCTGTACAACAGACTTAGAAAATGGAAAGGGGATATCCAAGAAACACAAACCACCATCTTAGCAGCTTTTTACAAGATGCAACTTGTGCAGTAATAGGTATGACTACATGGTGCTTTGGAGAAAGAGGCCTCACCTGCATGCTGGGGCCAATGCTCGCCTAGAGCTGGAGCACCAGGGCTGGGAGCAGGGGACCTTTCACAGCTGACCTCAGTGGACAGAGACCCAGCAGCTGGGGAAAGAGCGATGATATACTTCTTCATCAAAGCATTTAATTTCATTTCATGGGACATCCAGATCCTCTCACTTGGGACAGGATCTGTAGAGCAGAAGGGGTTTTGCCTGGCCTGAAGACGGTGGTCTTCTGGTAAGTCCCATTTTCAGGGAGAAGCACTGGACTCCATGAGGGGCAGGACCCAAAGTGTAAGCCCACTCTTTTTTTCCAGTTTCCAAGTACATGCCTGCACTGCTACTGAGCTTTACCTTGCAGGTTCCTGCATAGTTTGTGGGTTTAGTTTGCTGGGTCTGTTTTATTTACTCCATGGTGAATTATCCCTTTCAAGTGGTAGCAGTGACAAATTCAGCTAATGGAAATAGTGTTTAAGCTCAGGAGAAGCATAAGCTAAGACAGAGTTCTTTTCAGATTTCATTCTCCTCCATCTCATGTCTGGTTTTGGAGATTGCCTGGGTACCACTTTATCATGGTGTTACTAGAGTTCCAGTGTCAGAGCTCCAGAGTCTCTGAGTGGAGGACAGTGCAGGGCACACATCATCTTGCCTCCTTACAGATCTGCCAAGTTCCAAAGAGATTTTTGAATTAGATGTCTAAGAAGACAAGCTGCTCACACCATGCCACTTGCAAAACATTGTCAGGCAGCTGCAGATCTCTTCATGGCCCAAGACCTCCACCAACTCCATGTGGGCTCTGACTCGAGGCAGCCAAAGCCTCTGGAGATGTAGATAGACATGTTCAGGGCTCTGACAATCCTCACCACCACTGGAAGGATGAGGGAAGAATTATTTAAAATAACCTCTTGGTCATTTCTATTCCCTTTGCCTTCTTTCATGTTTTATTGCAAGGTGAGGCAGCCCTCTGTCATATCACATCCAGACATTCAGTGACACTGTATTTGTACTATAGACTCATGTTTTATTCCATCAGATGTTTCCTGTGCCCCTCATTAACAATAAGCTGTGATCTTATTTTCATATTCATTTAGTTAATCTATTTTCCATGTCATGATAGTTTTTTAAGCAAAAGCAGACTGAAATATTAGGGATACTTACTCATCTCTAACACAGCTGCAGTGTAATTATATATGTAGTTTCTACTGAAGCTGAGATGACTGTATTACCAGTGTCCCTCATGGATACGTGTGGAAAATATCATCACCGTTAATTTTAATTTTAATTGTGTTTGTTCAAATTTCAGTATAATTTCTCCCTCTAAAAACAGCTTCTTCTTATTTCAGATGTGCATTTTTTTCCAAATAGTCAAATTTCCAAAGCAAAACACTCAGCAGTCTAAAATCCTGTCTCAGTAGTACCCTCTAGTGTCAACTTGCCACTGTTGCAGAAAAGATTTCATATAACTGGATTTTTTTCAGGGCAATGACATGGAAAGTAAAGAGAAAAAAAATATCATGAACTCATGTAAAACCCATTTCATATCCTTAGATCTTTCCTTTTTTAGCAAAGCATATAGGCTATGCTTAACTTGGAGCACCTACTTTAGTTTTAAAAGCTTTAAGGTCATTTTGTAGGTAACATTCTTGACCTTCCCTATGCATCATTTATGATTTAGTTTATGTGTGTCCTATAGTTTCATTTATTTATTTAAAATATGAGGATAAGATGGCAAGAATGAGGTCAGAAAATTATCACCTGTTGAGCTTACAGCATATCCAGCCTTCAAAAAAGGAACTAGAGCTGATAGAACACTTTTTTTTTAGTGAAAAATGGCTTTTCAACAAGAATCTCATCACTTTTCCATTTTTCAGAAAATTATTTCAAGAATACAAAATGTGATACAATTTGGCTGGTGCAATTGCTGATGTGATTATGCAATTACTTCATTTGCTTTATTCTGCAGAGTTGCAAGCAAGTCTCAGGTACTGTAAATTAACATCATGGTCTAAATTAACATAATGGCACTTAAGTACTCTCAGACCCTTTGCTTCATTTCAGAATTTTTATATTAGCAAATGGTACAGCTGTACTGTATGGATAAAGAAAAAAGAGTGGGTGTTTTATAACTGGGACACAAAAGAAGGAAGTCTAATTCCCCTTCTCTTGGGTAAATCAGTTAGGAGATCTAAATGAAAGATCCTGAGAAACTTTCCATGATTTAGTGATACAAATGCAATATTATGCTAAGAAAACTGTGAAGACAATAAATCTTTTCAGGGTGCATGACAGGCAAATGTTTCTTGACTCCCACTGCCTTGTAAAAATGCAGAGTTCAATCATCCAGAGATTTTTTTCTGAAACTGAGTCCACTTGACAACTGTTTCTTGCTGTTAATGAAATACGAGTTTTGCCTCATTCCTGTTTCACTATTTTTCCATTTTAATATATTTTCTCTTCTGTCTTTTGCTCCTGTTTTCTTTGTTATCCTCCCTTGTTATTTGCTATTCTCCACCCTTCTCCTTTTTTTTTCTTTCTCCCCATAATGCTTTTGCTTTTCCCTCCAGCTTCGATTTCTGTGTGATTTTCCCTCAGTCACTCTTCATATGAGATGATGCATTTCAGCTCTGACAACAGTTAACACTAACCCATCCATGTCATCAAACGGTAATTTAGTGTAGAATATAAATGATGGTGTGCTTTTCCAACCTTTAATATAAATGGTGTCTTCAGCGAGCCACCATTTTCTTGAGAACCTCCCACATTTTGCAAATGACAAGTGAGGGAACAAATAAAATTCACACTGTTTGAAATTCTTTTGGTACATCTGAAAATGTAGCATGTTTGCCCCCAGCAAATGTCCAGTTTAAAGGATTTTCCCCCCAACTACACTCACCAAAGCAGAGTAATAAATGAAGCCTTTTGGTACAATAAAGCACAGTCCCAGCTGAAAGTTCGACTGTAATGGCTATGGGGTCTCACATTCTTTTGGTGTGGTTGAGCTGGTTATCAATTTCCCACTCAGACTACTGGAAAAGAGACTTGTGCTCTGAGCATTGCTAATTTAAATCCATGTCACGCAATGGGTTACTTACTCACAAAACCTGTCTTATTACTGACATAAATATATTCCTGACATAAATATATTCTTTTACTGGGTAACATCAGCCTAAGTTGCCTCTGTGACTATCACGGGAGCTGAGTATAATCACCTTCGGCTTGGCACAGAGAACAGATCCTAAATGCTGCTCATCAAAATATTTCTGATTATGTAATATTTGCAATAGACAATACAGATTTATCCAAACTGCTGTGCTTTGCCATTCTATGGACCAGCCTTCTATTCATTGTTTGGGGGTGAAATTGCCTTTTCCCAGGCCGAGTCTCTGGCACGCTAGGATATTCAGGAGGACCCAAGGGCACAATTTGGTATTCATTTCAGAATCACTGAGGAAAGGATGGGTTTTTTATTCTTGCTGCTCTTCTGTAGTTCAGGATTCTCTTACACAGGGGTCCTGGTGTGGTGCTTGTGAAGAGGGGAATTTCTTACACCCTGGCTTCATCTTAAGCACCAAGACACAGTCAGACCTGCACCACACGTCCTCCAAGATCCACTGGAGGCAAAAAGATGGTGGGCTAAGGGAAAGGGATGTCCGTGCTGGTGGCACAGTCCTCAAGAAGCTCTGCAAGGGCTGTCTCCTTGCCTCCTCCCCAAGGTTAAACCCTTTGTCTGAAGTCACTGGGAAGAATTAATTCTAATGGGACTGTAGTCCAGAAATAATTATGCACAACACTGCGTACTAGACTATACATTTGCTTCTCCTCTCTATGGCATCCTATGCAATCACACTACCAGTGTGAAATGAGTATCAGAATCATGACAGTTCTCCAACTCATTAGTGGAAGAGTGAATTTGCTGGTAAAAAATGCCGTCTGAAGGTAAATCTAAGCTACAAGGAATACTACAATGCACTGTATTACCATGCAATAGATTGAATCTGCTTGCAAGGGCAAGATAGGTGAGCTTCAACTTACACTTTGAATTATTTAAGTGTGAATAAAAGGAAATTACAAGTTGGAAAATAGTATTTTTCTCTACATGACAGGATTACTGAGATTTTTTTTATGAATCAAAGAAGCATCTTCCTTATCTTTCCTTTGGAATCATAATCATGAACTCAATTTCTCAGCAGAAAGTTTTAGGAAATATGCTCTGAGGATTGCAGAATGGAGTTATATAATGGACTACACTGGGATCAGCATTTTCGCCTTCAGTATTTTACATTTATGATGTATTGGTATTGCAAGGAAGCCAGAGCTACAAAAACTTTGGCTAGTGCTCTCCTTATTAGTCAATAAGTACACCATTCTTATTAAAGTGCTAATGCAAACTTACATAACCTGAAAATGAAAATACACCCCTGAAAACAGTTAATATGATTTACAAATTTTTGAAGAAAAACTTGGGAAAGTAAAAATGTTTTTCTTGCCATGTTAAAAGACAAATGACTGGCTTCCATGCCCATGCTCTTAATTCCCATGAAAACTGCAAGCCAGCAAAAACTCTTCCCCAAGTGCTTTGTCTTGTGTTATTTACTCTTACAGAAGGGATTACTTTCCATTAGCTTACTCCTGCCAAGAAGAAATCTTAAACCGTATCACGTGGGGTGAGGAGACAGTGAAGGGTGTGATTCATAATTTTTGAATGCAAACGGCTGACATAAAATATAATGCTGTTCAGCGGGCAGAGACGGCTCATTGTTCTGCTGGTTTCAACATGGCATTCCTTTCTTTTGCTCTCTTTATGCCTTCAGATTGTGAAACATCAGTTGATTTTTCTCCGTAAGTTGCAAATGGTTTTATTAATTTATTAAGAAAAAAATAACCCTGATTGGAAATTCCATTGCTACGGGCCATACCCCCCACCATTAAGCAGTCAATGCATCTTGTAGCCATTTTATAGCACCATTCCTGAAAAAGACTGACTTTCTTTGGCTCTTTGGAGCAATAAAAGGATAAGATATATTTACTGTCTATTGCTCTTCTGGAAGACAGACATAACCTCTTGAGAATATGAGAAACTAATTATTCTATTTATTTCTAGCAGGACACCATTGAGTCTGGATCAAAATGATGAAGAAATTATTGGCTCTGTAGAGACCAAAAGGAAAGGACATTTGTCACATGCACGTTGCATTGACGTTTTAAGCAGTTATACATTCCTAGGAATCTCAATTTCATTTTTCAGAATACTTTATAGAAAATTTTTTTACAATAAATTTATTTTACAGAATAAAGCATGATTATTTCCCTCTTTTTAAATAATACATAGCAGATTAGATTATTATGTTCACTAACAGTGCAGCTAACACCACTTTGGTTGGCCCCCAGGCTGAGCATCATGTGCTATGCCATATCACTTGAATGGATGGAGCAACATCTGGAAATGCACCAGTGATACCTGGAGCTGCACTGTATAAATCTCATAGATCCACATGTAAAGAGAAAGCATGCTTAAATTGCAAGAGTTCTGCTGGAATTAAAGAGCTCAAACTGTCCATGACTTTTCTTCCTTTGGGATGGCAGGATAAAGAAAAGACTTAACGGTAATTCTCTCTTTTTATTTTCTGCTGATGACTTTGAGCTCCATACTGGCTCTTTTGTCTTCTGGTATTTCCCTGCATTGGTTCTCTGCTCGTCCATTAAAGGAATGTTTCTGTTATTTCCCAATGATAGCTATACCTAGTTTCTCTTGAAGGAAATAAAGCCTGTCCTTTCTTATCACCGTACAGGCTGGTTCACAGATTATGAATGAGTGATGAGTCCCACCTGGTAAGTCCCAATTTTCAGCCTGGTGTGTGAGCAACTTCTGACGTTGGACCTCGGGCTGCTGCAACCCACGTTTATCTGAGAACAGCGCAGGGACATTTGTTGGCCAGGGTGTCTAATCTTGAAGATTTCTTCAGAAAAGGATTATTTGATATTGTATTTTTAGATTCTGCAGCACGCTGATGCCATGCTGTTTGCAAATAAGGCATTGGAAAGATTTTCTAATGAGGGGCCGTTAGAAGAGGTGGTTTGGTTAGCAAGGCAAAGTAAAGGTTGGAAGAGCTGACTGCTGCCTATAAATAATCCAAGAGGCAAGAAGCACAGCACTAGGGAAGGAGGGCATCCATGCAAGGCAATGAACACTGTTTGCGTATGTGTAAAAATGCATAAAGGGCTGCCAATACGTATGGATAGACTGGAAATTTAACATGGTTTAGTCATTTGGGCAGTCAGGCCTACAGCAGCCTGCCAGGGGGAACTGTAGAGCCAGAAAATCAAGCTGTATTTGTGATTGCGTTCAATGTGTTCATGAGGAGTTTGAGATGATGCCTGGATAGTAAGGGCTGGATCTGAGCACCCGATGGGTCTCTGCCAATTCAACATCCCAAACACGTGCATATTAAGGCCCATCAGTGAAAAGGAGAAGGGAGAAGCTGGAATTGGTGGGTGAGGTTTGATGAGACCATGGGCTGTAATGCAAGAAAAAAAGTAAAAGCCATGAGGAGTTGCGACTTTCACAACTGCACTGGGTAAGTATCCTCTCCATTCACAGAGTAACACTAAAATCATGTTTTCCTGTCAATGCCAGCTGAAAAACGAAGCTTGAAATGAAAAATGCTCAGGGGACACCCCTACTGAGCTGCTGCATCAAGACGGGGAGTCAACTTGGCAGTACTGCTCTACTTGCCTGTAAAGGAGGCAAAAGCCTCAGTTTTCTTAAAAAAAAGCCCTGGGCTGAGGAGGAGGAGGAAAGGAAGGCGACAGGGCTGCCATGGCTGGATGCCCTCCCTCCACATGGGAACCCCGGGCGGCACAGCCACACGCAGGAGTCAGACCCAGAGCCCAGGGGTGCAGTACGCGAAGCCAGGCCCGCTCCCAGAACCCAGAAAGGGAACGCCAGCCCGGTGCCGGTCCCGGTCCCGGTCCCACACACCTTCGCCCTTCCCGCCCTCTCCCCCACAGGGAGGCAGCCCAAGACGGGGAGAGAGAGCAGGGCAGGCTGCCGTCGGATTGGATAGCACTGCTGCCAATCAATGCCCGCTGCGGCGCGGGGCCGAAACGTTGTGCGCACCCACGCACCTCCCTCCGCCCGTCGCGCCTGCCTCGGGACACGTCAGGGGCGGGGCACGCGCCCTTGGGTGTCACGTGATCGAGGGGCGGGAAGTGCGGGGCGGGGGGGAGCGGCCGGGGCGCGTGCCGGCTGCTGGCCACGCCTCGCGCATGCGCAGCCGCGGCGGGCGCTGAAATTCAAATCCGAGGAGCGGTTGGAGTGGGGGTTTCGCTACTCTCGGGAGGCCTGAGGGAGCGGACGGAGCGCGGGCGGTAGCGGCGACAACAGCAACAACAACAACAGCAGCGATGGACCCGTTCACTGAGGTGAGGGCACGGCCCCGAGTCGTGAGCTGCGGAGGGGGCGCGCCTGGGGGCCGATCTGGGGGGAGACGGGTTGTCAGTGGACGGAGGGTGGCAAGGGCCGGCCGGGGCCCGCAGGGGAGCTGCTCCGTGTGGCCGCGCTCTTCGGGCGGAATAGTTTGTCCCAGCCCTGGGTCCTGGCTAAGGCCTGTCAGCTCCCCTCATCCCGTTTACGTTACTCCGCGGGGGTTGTGGGCTTGTAGCGAGCCTCTTTCTCTGCAGCCGGGGCACTTTCTGCCCCCCTCGTCTTGCTTGTGTTGGTTCCTCCAATATTGTAGCCGCCCAGGCGTCTGGGGTGTCAGATCTCCCAGGAGAGGACAGAGGGGCTATTCATGCAAGGATTTGCGAAGGAGAGGACCTCTCCTAAACTGGGCTGATACTTGACTGCGTTTCCTAGCGCTGTAGTGTTTGCCTTTCACGTGCGTCTGACAGATAAGATTTTCGGCTGAAACATAAGGGACCCTGGAAGCTAATGGGAGTGGTATTGACACACATTGTACCTGCATACCTAAAGGTGACGTGTGAAGTTTGCCCAAAGCGGCAACCGTCTGATTAAAAATGCACCCTATTTGACGTTATTGCCACCTGTGATTGGTCGCTTTCATTGGCAGTCACAGTTCCTCTTTTTATAAAAAGGAAGATGTTAGGGTGGATTTGTGTGTGTGCTCGCTTCAGTTTTACGGAGGCAAAATTGTAACAAAGTGAGTGGAATTGACCTGCTTGAATCTGTATGAATGTCAGAGGGTTCTTAAAGATGCTATACTCTGATTTTATGTGTGACAGATGTAAAGCTGTGGAGCTGTCTTGTGACTGCTTTGAGAAATGTCGTAGGAAAAATGGCCTTTGATCCACAGCCTGCCTAAAAACCCTAAACTACTTTAAGAAAAATCCAGATTGAATACGTTGGTGAAATAAAACAATCTGTATATCAAGCTGACATGCTTTAAATGAATTGAGTGCCCAAAAAAGTTGACTGCACAGATCTGATTTTAAAAACTGAGCATAAGGTATTGATCTGAACATATTTACTAGATGTGTTATGCCAAGGCAGATTTACCATACCCCCATGCAAAGGCTTGATAAGTATAAACATCTAAAACCTCCTTCCTTAATTGGTAGTGAGTGACATGATCTGACTAGTCTTAAATAAACTTCAAGCCCGAACTACTGAATCAAGTTTAAAATGGTTTTGCATGCTGGGAGATCTTCCAACCTCAACACGCCCTTCTTGTAAGTAACTGACTTTGAAAAGCTGTGACCAACTGTGAGTGAGGCTGCTCCTCAGAGTAACATTCATTCAAATGTTAGCTAGTATTGCAGAGTGCCTAAAATGTTGCCTGGTTTATGCTGTGGAGGGCATTCTACTGTTGTGTAAAAATCTGACTAATATTAGTGTATTAGTATTGAAGTTTAATAACTTTCCTCAAAAAAGCTTTCTGAAAAGGAAGTTTTTTATCACCTGCTATGAAGTATTTATGATCTTGTTTTTTCCTTTTAATATAACCTTTCCTGAGCTTAACTACTTTCTGATAATCTTCGTCTACAAATTACTGTTCTCTGTTATGTGCAGGGAACTGGTGAGGCTTTGTAAGTGTTGATTATGTAAAGCAGTGTTATTCAAGCCTTAATTGGCCAAAGGATGCTGCTAATTCAACTTTTGCTGATCACTTTACAATAAGAAATTTTGTCCTGGTCTCACTGAATTTAAGCTCAAATAAATCTTGCTGTAAGATTCACTGGCATGCTTTCAAATCAGACAGATCTGAAATAATGTTTCTTTTGATTAATCTTACAAGCAAAAAATAATAATCTTCAGAATCTCAACCACATCGTTAATACAGAACGCACTGAGGACATAGTGCAGTGGATACATTTTTAGGATCACAATGAACATACTATTTGTGACTTTCAGTTTATAGCCAATTGTATAAATCACCTTTGCACACAACACTTTATATTCGGTACTGCAGAATGTTAGTAACAGTCCAGGTTATTTCATACTTTGAAGTACTTATCAAGATTCATAGAGCAAAGTATGGTTTCCTACCATGGAGAATGACCAAAGAGAAATAAGTGATGCAGTTGCTCAGGGGAAAACCTGCATATGTGAAGTTTGAATTTAACTGTTCCTTCAATGTTATGGATAAATTTGCTCCCTTTGCTGCATTCTGCTAGTAAAGCAGCGTAGTGGGAACAAATTCTTGTAATCTCATATGGGCTTGAGTATCTTCTCTAATGCTGCTAAATATGTACTTTTAAAACCTTATTTTTTAAAGCCAAGATTGTCCATCAACATTTAAAGTGGGAAGGCCTTTCCTGATTTTTAGAAGGTGCTTTCGCAACACAAAGCATGTTCCTCTAACTGTGACTTAGAAATTCTCAGATTTCTAGATGAAATGCAATAGGTATGTCCTACTCTGAAACTTGGGCTGCCATCAGAACACTTGGAGAATGTATTTGTAACAAATACCCTGTTGATGAACATGAAAATTAAGTCTCAAGTTCTAGTGACTGGCTTGCTTAGTCATCGTGTGTAATAGCACAGTTTGAATTACGGCAGTTGCATGGAAAACTTGAGATACAAAAAGCCAATAGGAGCTGGAGTTCAGCAACAGAGGCGTGCATTCTTGGGAAGTGACATCCTATCTGTGACAGCTGAAACTCCATTTCACTGAACTAACAAAACAGAAAGGAATGTACTGCATTTGAATAGAACTGTAGGAATACTGTTGTGGAAGGCATACTCAACTTCAAAGGAGAAAAACAGTTAATTTATGTAGCCTTTAAGATTTTATTCATGTGGGTATTACCTGTACTTTGTAGCTCTGTCTTTTGGAGGTTGAAATAAGGAAACTTGACTTGTGGACGCAACTAGCATGGAACTTGCGTTGAGAACGCTCCTGTCATTTCATGTGTCCTTTTTTTTTTTTTTCCTAAATCCTCCTCTTCTATTTAAGTCAGAGAAGCTGATTTTCGCTTTCACAAAAAACTGTTGAGATTGACATTCTGTTTGTCCTGTGTTGCCCTACAATGGAACATTGTTTCAGATGACAGCCTTAGACAGTTAAAGATGTGAAATGTGTATTTAATTGCTGTGCAACAGCACACATAATGACTGGCACAGTTCTCGCAATAATTTATGTGCCACCAAACAAGTGCAGTTTATGTGCTTCCCTTTAAAGGCCATTAGTTCAATCACACAATTTCTTGTCTCAAAGTGCCTTAAAGCCTAGATCAAAGGAGAAATTAAGTATCCTTTAGATGTGATCAAATGGAGTGATAATGATTCATGAATGCAGTATTTTAAAAAAAAAGAAACACCACCCCACAACCTATTTCAAACTTGGATGTTATAAGCAATCACTTTGTACTTGTGTGGAACATTTACTAAAACAGCTATTTTGTATGGAATATGATCATAGTAGTCAGATTTCCAATGGATAGGGAATGAAAGAGAATATTGTTAGGTAGCTTAATTGGTACCTCTTTATATGTTCTTCTGTATACAGACATATTGTGATAAATAGTCTGTTTATTAAGACAACTAGTTATAACATCAGTCTATTCTTAAAATTTAAGCTTGAGGAAGAGAAATTCACCTTTTGATTTAGAAGGTGTAATAGCAACAGGTTTTTTTCATATTAACAGCCACAGATTTGATGATTTTTTTTTTTTATGACCACTTGGCAACCACTTCAATGTTATTTTGTTAGGTTAGAGCCAATCAGGTGACTTGACCATATGCTTTAGCAATGTGTCAAAAAAACCTACTAGCAAGACTTGACAGTTCAGGACTCTCATGTGGTGATTAATTTAAAAAAAAGTAATTACTTTCAAACATTTCTGACTACTTCATGTTCTACAGAAGTGTCTCCACTTTCTTTTTTTTTAAATTTTGCCATTGCTTGTGTCTTCCCTCGAAAGCCAAGCTAATGAGAGACACCGGTTGATTTAATGTCTGGAACTTTGGAACCTGCTGGCTAGCTTGACCTCTTCTTAAAAGAATAGCTGTCTCTAACCTAACTGCTGCTACAATTTTCATGGACATTTGTGGCTAGGTGAAAAGACCCAGACTCTTGCCTTGGTGAAGAAAATGCTGCAGCCTGTTGTCTGTCTGGTAGGCCAAAGAACTTCAGATAGCCTACAAACATGTAGTAACTGGCCAGATAGCAAGAAGGTAGCTTGGAATGTGCTACAGTGTGAGCTAACTTTTATTTAACAGGTACTTGCTGAAACTGGGAGAAGCTGTGGGTATTGCAATGATGAAATCAAAAGTATGGAGATCAGGAGTTATCACAGTGAGAAAAAGGAGGTTGACAGAAAAACCATGTAGTTGGCAGTGTAGAAAACATGTTTTCATTCTCCTTTCAGGAGGGGATAGCCAGTCAGAAAACCAGAGTTTGAATATTTCTATCGTGTTGCATTGCAGCAGATGAGCTAGCAATAAGTGAGAGCTACGTTTGTCTTAATATAGTCTTCACTATAAATTTCTTGTATTGTGGATCTTAGTATATGCTATATAAAATTCAAACATTTTTAATTCGAGCTATTGCTAGTTAACACACTTATTACAATGTATATTAACACATGATTTATTGACTACTCAGAAACTCCTTGAAAGAACCCGAGCCAGGCGAGAGAACCTGCAGAAGAAGATGGCTGAGCGGCCCAAGATGGGAGTGAGACCCACAATGCAGACCAAGAGGGTCAGAGAGCCTTTGTTAGAAACTGGTAACCAGGCACCCCTTCCTGGTGAAGAAGGTATGTTGCAACAAGTTTTAATAAAGGTTGTCTTTTGATACCAGTTCCATCTCCTTTTTTTCTAAGGGCAAGTGAAAACCCTTGGTGTTTATCTTAAACTGAACAGTGATGGATGCAGTTACCTGACCACTAGGGCTGAATATGGCTAGTGTTTATCTTGACCCAAGAGCAGATGTTCTAAGTAATTAATAAGATAATTAAAAATAATTGTATAATGCCAAAGATAATGCCTTGTGCTTGGTAGAATTTGGGAAGGGCAGTTTTTTGGGAGGTGTATCAGGGTATTAATAAATCATACCTTTATATTGGTATACCTGAAAATATTTTGGATTATTTGAATACTAATTTTCTTGAATACTCTGACCGGTACAGTGAAACCTGGTACAAAGCCATCACCATCAAAGAGACTCTGCCCTAACAATATGGAGACCCAAGCTTCCAGTTCAGAGAACGTACAGCCAGTTCCAAGTTCCACAACCCATCGTTCTCCTGAGATGACTTCAGAGTTGCACATAACTGCTTCTAACAGGGCTTCGTTGGTTCAGCCTCTTGAGAAAGGAAAAACAAACACCGAGTCAGAAACTCCTGCAGCCCTTTCAGTCAAAACACGTATGCAGAAGTTGGCAGAACAGCGACGCTGCTGGGATAGTGAGGGTATGTTTCACTTGCTAAGCAGTACTGGTGGTGTTCAGTGTTTGCACTGATGATTGTTTTCTAGCAGAAGATATTTGTGTGTGTGCATGCTAATGTTTTCATAAAGAACTCTTAGCACTGGGGAAGGCCTAAAATAATGAAACAGTTGACTACAGCTTATATTTTATACATTTCGTCCCCTCCCAGTGTGATGCCCTGTCCATCACAGTGGTGACATAAAACTAGTAAACTGCTTGGTTAAAAATGTGTTGGCTTTGCAATGAGCTTTAACTTGATTAGTCTCAATGCCTTCAGAGCTAGTAGCTTGATTCTGTTGATGGTAAGAACATCTGATTGTTGATAAATTCAATATATAGCAAATGCAAAAGATGCAAATATATGTCAATATATTTTATGAGCAAAATAAATGTGTTTTTCTTTTTTCCAGATCCCTCTGAATGTGTTCCTCTGTCTCCCCTCCAGTCAAAAGATCTGTCTGTTTCTCCACCTAAGCAGACATCTAGTGCCCTGGCAAGTGACACCCCTATTGGGAGAAGAGGCCGTTTAGCTAACCTTGCTGCTACAATTGGTTCCTGGGAAGATGACCTAAGTCATCCATCTGCAAAGCAAAACAATGCACAAGAACAGCCTGGCACTACTTGTTTATCCAAATTGTCCACTACAAGTGGAGCATCTGCTAGAATCAATAGTAGCAGTGTAAAGCAGGAAGCTGCATCCTGTTCTCAAAGGCTTGTTGAGGCTTCTATTAATAAACCAGCAAACTCAAAGATAGCGGTGAGTGTCTGATTTAGTTGCTGATTAAAAATTGATTTGAGTACTGGGGGGACAAATGCTAACTCATAACTGTTTAATTTGAATTTAAAGATTTGGTGTGAGCAATCTTAGTTTATTTATAACTTTTGGGTTATTGCAATCCCATGTGCACTCTTTAATAGCAGACATGAAACGGCTTAGAATACCTTTTACTTGTAAAAGCTGATGTCAAAGTAATTGATTGATGCTCTTTTGACCATCAGAAGGGGGCTTCTTACAGAGATACTAGGTTTCACTCTGTAACTTCATATAGTTGATTAACTTGGATTGTAAACATTATTGCTGTGTAAAAATTCAATCAGAATGCTGAAATTAGTAGTACCAGCTACCTAGTGTTCAATTTATGCCATTTCTGAAATGACAATATCTGCCACATGCAGTCTTGTTTAGGGGAGTGTGGGAAAATACGTAAAGTAGCTGGCAAAAGCACCTGGAATCAAACACTGAAACAATTTGAAATACTGGGTAATAAAAAGTCTACAAGAAGCTTATAACACTCGTTTGCAGCTTTTTCTATTGTTGTTGGAATAGGTGTGTTATAGTATGCTATGCAGAATGCTTTCATTCTTTTTCCTCTTGAGAGAATAAGAATGTACAGTTTCTTCTTAACGCTATTCCTTTTTCCCTTGTTAAGGATCCAGACAGTTTTTTAACACAATCCTCAAGAGTCACTGTTCCCTGTTCTAAAGAATCTCAAGTACGACAACTACTAACAGAGAATCCCTGCAGCCCTCAGAAAACTGAAAAGCTTACAGAAACAGCAAAATCAACTTTGCCTCAACCAGTTCAGTCCAAAGAAGAGCCAGTCAAAGGAACACATGTGCAACTTGAACCTAAGGGTAAACCCACAACACCAGGTAAGCTGTTTTTCAGCCCCAATGAACATTCATTCAAAGTAGGTTTATGTGTCCTGTGTATTACAGGACTTAACTATATAACTAATACAACTATGTATTAGTTAAGAATTTATGGTAAGATAGCAGATAATGCCTATTTTCTGCTGTAACTTGAGTAAAATTCTGAAGAGTTCTCTGATAATTATAAATTGTACAGCTTCCATATTTTGCAAGGGCATTTTCCTGGACGTGGTTTTAGTAACTCTTGAGAGCAAAATCAGTCTAACTTTTCTCTGTGTAAAAATGTATCCTGCTACCATCAGTTATTTGAGACTATTCAAACCTTCTTTCAAATTGTTACATACTATGTGTATCCAACTGATATAAGGTAAAGAGTCTGCATATGTTCGAAGAAATCAATGCCACATAGATGCTCTAACTTTGCATGGTGTCTGTCTTTTCAGTGGTAGCGTTGATGTTGAAACACGTGCTCATCCCCAGTTTTAAAATCAACTGCTTGTTGGGTCAGAAACTTGAACTAACAGCTTGAGCTCTTTGAAGTGATGGCCAGCAAAGCAAGCATGTGTGTCTAAATATGCCGACAATAAGAGAAGCTCAATAAAGTGGTGTGGATGCCAAACAGAGTATCCACCTTATGTACTAGAATGCTCATTTGCACAAAGGATGCACGTGAAGCTGGTTGTAGAGGAAATGTTGAAAAAGCAAACCAGTTTAAATAACTGGTGGATCACATGTGGACTTCAGTAAGAGAAGCACATCTATTTGCTCTGATTTGCTGCTTTATTAACTTCAGTGGTCTGTTACTGTGGTGATTTGCACTTCAGGTTTAGTCTGTATAAAGTATAACAGAGTAAGAGCTGTAAAGGAGACATCTGAATTGCTTCACTGAAAACCTTCAGCAGAATGCAAAATTGCAGTGATTTCTTTCTGTGTTTTTAAGAGTTTCTTTCAAGGCAAAACAATTGTTCTTGTAGGGGGATCAGGAATTAAGCCCTTCCTGGAACGCTTTGGGGAGCGCTGTCAAGAGCGTAGTGCACGGAGTCCTGCTACGAATACTCCAGGGTGCAGAACACCCATCGTTACCCCAAATACAAGGACAATCCAGGAAAGGCTTCTCAAGCAAAATGAAAATTCCTCTACTGCCAGTTTAGCACTTCAGCTTAAGCAGGTATGACTTGCTAAATCCATAGCTTGCTTATAAGCTTGAGGAAGGTTTGGCACTTACCTGAAGAAGTTGAGATGTTTTGACATCTTAAAGCCGTCAGCTTTTCCTCTGTCCTCCTCTATTTGCTTAGGAACGTGAACGAGAACTTGCATGCCTTCGTGGCCGGTTCGATAGAGGCAATCTGTGGAGTGCGGAGAAAAGTGAAAGTTCAAAGAGAAAACTTCCAGAAGCTAAAATGGTAATGTGTTGCCTTCATGTATCAAAAGATGATAGTCTGTGAATTACTTTAACATGTTCTAAATCCAGGGATAGATATGAAAGTATAAATAAAAGATAAAAACCTATGCTTTGTGAATGCCCAGGCTGTGTGAAACCACTTGTCCAGTGGTTTGTATGATTATTAACAAATTATTAGGTTTTTTTCCTCCTGCAGACTCAATTAAGGAGACAAGTGATACTGCTTTAAGCCAATAGATTTTTTTTTTTTGGATGATGTTCTGTGGGTTTTTTTGTATTTTATATCTTTAAAAACAAAAGAAAGCTCCTCACACACTCAATTTAGTATTTAGTACTTCAGCTGAGTTTCTTACATAAATAGATAGGATCTTTCTTGATATTGGATAGGCAATCTCTTTTTCCTGGCAGGTGTTAAAATGTGGGTTTTTTCTGGTAGTTTTTTAGTCACTTTGAACATTACCCCCTGAATGTTTTTATTCCATGTTTTTATTTTTGCCAGGAAAGCCAATCTCAGGCTAGTCCAAAACATCCTCCTAGTTCAGATGCCACCACTTTTGGATCAGCAGAAGACACAACAGCAGGTGACAGGCCAGCAAAGTCTCCCAGCGTGGAGTCTTCGGGTAAGAACTGTCAGTGTTTGCCTGTGGCTAATACTGGACTGAAACACTGTCCTTGAAGTTCATGAGCAGATAGACTAATAGCACTGATGTATAGAACTGGGCCTCTTATTTGGTTACTGATTTGTCTAAATCTCCTCATGATAATAATACTCTGCACTCCTATGCCACTTGAAAGATTGGCAAGGCAAGACTGCCTTTTGTGTTTATTTGTTTCCTACTTTCGTGTACATTAAATGTAGTGAGAGTGAATGAGAATCATCAGTTATAGATTTAATCTACACTGTGCCTGGGTATCCAAACTTCCACAATAATCTAATGGAAGGGAACTCTTTCCTTGTCAGTATCCCCTTGTAATATTAATTCTTATAGCAGGGAATGTGAAAAGAATTCTGAGATGCTCGTGACATCCTTTCTGAAGCTTACTGAGTGGAAGAGCCTCCAGTTCTCTGTGGAAAGAGTGAATTTAGTTGACACTTATAGACATTACGGCTATATCAACAGGCTATATCAAATGTGATTCTAGAAAAACAGGATGATACCCTGCTCTTGGTTTGGGTGTGATGGTTTTTGTGTGGTGTTTTTGTTTGTTTTCTAAAATTTTTCTTTTCTGCTCTTGGATGGGCGCACTCTCCTATGGTTTCAACATTATCTCTTGTGCTATCAGTTTTCTGATTATAAGATACAAGTCTAGCTGTACAGGTTGTGGAGGGTATGTATTCTAATGCTTTTTTTTTGACAGCAAGCCAACTGGAATACTTAATCTAGCAGGCTTTTTCTAAGTTGTCAGCTATATTATCAAACTTCTGAAATTCAGTATCTTAAAAAAAAATAAAATTTAAAGGCTAGACAATCTTCATTGACTTCTTTTTTTTATAAACTACTTAGATGCTCCTAAATGTGAAGAGAGTGATAAACCCAGTCCTCTGAAGATCACTGAGCCAAAGAGTCCTGTAAAAGCAATGTCTGTCTCAAAACTTGAACAACTTGCTGAGAAACCAAAAGGTTTGTATTGAGTAGATGTATATTAACGCACTTAGATATCTGTGGCAACTTGTCTGGCTGAGTGTTAATATCCTTCAAGTCTGAACAATGAATTCACCATACATCTCCTGACACTCATGTGTGTTTGTAATGAGGTTTATATAAAACAAATTGTGAAAATCCTTTTATAATAACCCTTCTTTCTTAACATTCAAGTCTTCAAGGAATATTAAAAGTTTACTGGGAAAGGACAGAAATGACTGCTCTACTATGGGACTTGCAGTTAAGTTTCAAACCTGTTTGAACTAAAATGTTGAACTGTGTCTAACAACTGCATCTTTTTGTCCCCTCTCTGTATCAATTATGCAGTATATGTGATAATATATTAAAATAAGAATGGAAGTATACTTTAGAGTTCTGTATGCCTGACTATAATAAGTGCTATTGAATCAAGCTTACTTGAAAAGCAAAAATAGCTGGCTTATCTGTTAACATCATTCTGTTCATTTAATGAGAATGAAGAGTTTAGTCTTCATGCTACTAATATTTTTAAAACATCCCCCTTCAGATGAAGTATATGAAATCGAAATGAGTGTGGATGACGAGTTGAATAGCTCAAAAGTGATAAATGAAATTTTTGAAGTTCTTCAAGAGGATGGTCCAGACATAGAAAAACTGAAGAAAGAAATGAGCATGAGCCTGGAAGGTGAAAGTGATGAGGATGAGCAGGAAGAGTCACTGAATATTTCATCAATGTCTCTGTTAACTCCTCTAGTAGAATCTGTTGGTCCAGAGGTGAGAATTCTTAGGAGGTGGGGAAGGGCCTGTTGATCACTTAGAGGTGTACACTTTGCTTGTGAACGGTGATATTTTGCTGTATTGTGATACCTGGGCAAATAGAGAAGTTACAAATGACATTTGGCTAATGAAAACATAATGAGGTGAAGTTATTTTCCTCTGAAAAGAGCATAGCATATAGGATGATCTGCTAAACAAGTGGTTTAACTTCCACTAAATCAAGTTTGTGTACGTACATCTATTGTGCTGGACTTCTACTGATATATATGCATTCAATGAAGTGGTTACTGATGAAAATCTGAAGAGAAGTAGTTATGTAAATGTACCAGTTTGGAAACTAAGGGTGAAATCTCCTTGAATTTGGTGATTTCTTGCTGTCTTTAAAATAAACAAACAAACAAATTAGCTTGTTCCGTGTCCTAGGAAATATTTGTAAAATGTCTTTTAAGTAGTACTAAGCAGCCTCCAAATTTACTGTTCATATGCAAAAAAGTAAAGATGAGAGAAAACAGATAATGATTAATGTGGACAGATATCTATAGTATAACCTTTTCTTCTCCCCAGGCATTTGTTTCTCCCTGTAAGTCAACTGGTGAAGGTAGCAGTATCAGTGATGTAAGTCTCAAGTCTGAAAAGTTCCAAAGGACTAAAGTCCCCAGGGCAGAATCTGGAGACAGTATTGGCTCTATGTCAGAAGATCGCAACCTTCTCTATAGGTAATAAACACAAAACTGACACCTGATTCCCTAAGTGTGCAAGTTAAGATACTGGCTTTTTTAACTCCTCTCATGAAGCATACCGCTTAAACTACAAACGAAGCTTTTTTCCAAGATCTCAGCCTTTATCAAAAATTGCCTCTGTTTAGTCTTATGTTGATTAAATTTAGAATGAGCTGATAGAATGCTTTTTTTTAAAGCCATTTAGGCAAGTTGGAAAACATCAATACCTGATACGTATGTATGTATATAAAAAAAAGCTTGGCAAACCTGTGAAATGTTTAATGGGGTTTCCTCTCTTAAAAGTGTTGATGCATATAGATCTCAAAGATTTAAAGAAACTGATCGTCCTTCAATAAAGCAAATCATCGTTCGCAAAGAAGATGTGGCTTCCAAACTGGAAATGAAGAAGAATGGCCCATCTGATCAAGTCAATATCAAAAAGAAAATGCAGGTATCTAATATCTTCTTAAAATCCTTCTTCTAATTTACTATTTTCTCCTATAATTTCCCCTGTGAATGTCCAGGACACTAACATATGGCTAAGAACTGCAAGATTAGGTTGTTTAGTAGGGAATGATACTGCATATTTTGAACACCTAATGCATCTCTTAGAAGAATCATGCTACAGAGTAAGTCTGGAGATAACAAGCCATTGTTTTGAGAAGGGGACAGGGAATCTATACCTTGTTACTGCCTTTGAATTAGTCAGGATTCATAACTACATACTTTGAGCAGGCAATATTCTGATCTTTACTGGTGCCTTGTTCACGTACATTGCTGAACTTCTAGTTAACTGCTGCTTCCCCTGGTGAAGAGAAGACTAGACTGGATATGGAGCATACAAACACTAAAGTCATTCACTCCCCACCATATTTAAATTATCTCTGAGGTCAAAAGAAGTTGTGCTGCAATATTCTTTTGCAGAAGTAACCGTAAACTGCAAGATTTTTGTAGCTAACTCTCTAAACTGACTATCAGAAAAAAGTGATTTTTCTGAAGCATAGCCACAAAAATGCTAATCTCAAGACATTTCCTTGCTTGAATGTAACACTAAATCTCTCTATTCTTGCTAATTATTGTTGCTACTGGTTTATTCTAGGAACTGAATAATGAGATCAACATGCAGCAGACAGTGATTCATCAAGCCAGTCAAGCTTTGAACTGCTGTTTTGATGAGGAACATGGAAAAGGGTCACAAGAAGAAGCAGAAGCAGAGAGACTTCTTCTCCTTGCAAGTAGGTTTTTAGACTCAAGTTCAATTCTTTGTCATAAACACTTGGCAGGAATAGATGAACTCTGGTAATGCATTTATTATGCTACCTTGTAGCTGCTTACTTATAGTACTTCACCTGGAAAACAGGAGAGGATAATATCTATTCTGTCTCAGCTTCTTCTATAGGCAAGAGGATGGTTTTGGTATCTTTCTTGTTCCTAATATTCTTGCTATTCTGGAAGATGATTAACATTTCTGCTGCATTTTACATACTTATGGCCACAACAAAAAAAATGTTCGGTACTACTTTTTCCTCTGTTACAACTATAATTAATTTCTCTGTGCAGCTGAGAAGAGAACTGCCTTATTGGAAGAACTGAATAAACTGAAGAGTGAGGGACCTCATAGTAAAAGAAATAAAGCTGCTTCTACACCCACTGAATTTGCTCCATCCAGGGGATCTGTTTCCATTTCAGAAATGCGTCTACCTCTAAAAGCAGACTTTGTATGTGGTACAGTTCAAAAGCCAGGTAAAACTAGCAGCTGAAAGCTTTACCCCTTCCCTTGCCTTTCTCCCATCCTCCCTACATATATTTCTCCTCGTTTTTCTGTCTTCTGCATGGGTGTTTCTCAGAACTCTGGGGGCAATGAAAATTTAGCAATTACATTTAACTGATCTGCTCTTTAGCTAAGTTTTCAATATTTTCCATGGTTGTTTTACTTGCATCCTTTTCTGGCTTGTGAGGTTCAATAAATTTATCAAGACTTTCCCAGCCAGCCTTAAAGGTCTTATTGGGGAGATATTAAAGATCTTAAAGACCTGTTGGGAGGAAGTAGAATTTTGTATTTCACGTTGCCTTCTCTTGCTTCCTTGGAATTTTTTTTATGGATGCAAGCCTAGTATTAAATATTACATAAATTCTGACCTCTGCGGTGGTGTGAAATACCTCATTAAGCCTCTTTTTTTTTTTTTTTGTCCTTCTGTTAACATCCCAAAATACTTAATTTACAAAGACTAGTCTTCCATTATCTTGTCATATTTAATTCATTAAAGCATTAAAATGTGGATTTTTCTTCTTTTTTGTTCCAGAAAAATACCTGGCAATATGTCTCTGTAGATCTAGAGACTTATCCTGGAACATAGCAAGGTTCTGCCATGTAGTTGCTTAAAGAATCTGCAAGCCCACAATAACCAGTGCTATCTTATATAATGCCGCAGAATATGATTGTAGCTGGTCAGGTTCCTGCTTCTTTCCTCACTAAAACTTGAGGACAAAAGTCATTGGACAAAGTCTTGTTTAATATTGGTTGCAAAACTTTTACTAATGAATTCATATGTAACCTTTCTTATTTTCTTGTTTAACTGTCCTATGGAATGTAAAGTGTGGTTTTATAACTTCAACTAAAACCACAGCCAAGAATATAAATGTAAATACCTGACCTAATTTACCATCCCCACCCCACTCCTAAAATGTTACAGTTCTTGTTGCACGAGACTATCTCTATTATAGGAAAGCCTCTCTAATGGTTACAAAAATATGTTTAGCTTCTATCAGTAATTCTCAAAACCAAACAACTATGATCTATTTGGTGTCAAAACTTTATTCTGAAAGTGCAGTATTTGCTATACATTGCGCACCAGAAGCTCTATTTCATCTCTGAAGAGAACATCAAATATAAAGAGTACAAACCAAAGCTTATTGGAGTCTTCAGTGGTTGTTCTGAAAGCTGTGACTTGTCCTATCAACAGAGCACTCAAACATTTTGTTCTGGATTTTTTAAATGTGATATGATATTACGCAATGTTCTTACTTTACTGTTCAGCAATTTGCTGCACAAGCTCCAAGTTATCTCCTGACACTCTTGGGATGTACACTTATGGTCAGCTTTCTTTTTTTCCCCTTATGTGAAAGGTTAAGGAAATGAGTTGCCTGGATAACCAGCTCCTTCATAGGACTGAAAAAGGCATGAGAATGGGCAGTAACAAAAGCTCATGTATGGTTAAGCTGGCAGGCCTAGAGAATAGCAACCAAGTATAAGAAACTAAGATTAACTGATGAATGTGACTGAAAGTTCTTCCTCTTCCCCCTCGCACACTGGGTAGTGTCGCTCTGGCCTGAGATGCCCCAGGCAGTAATGCAGTTGTGAATCCTGTGGAGGCAGCCTTACTAGTGGACACAGTAAGGGAAAAAAATCGTTTTAAGAGTAAGTTTATAAGCAAATCTTGACTGTAACCAAGTGTTTAAGTGGGGTGAAACAGAGATGTGTTTAATGGCAATGCAGTTTTTAGATGCTTGGACACCTCTGGCTAATAAAACCATCTCATATGTATTTACAGAAGCAGCAAACTACTACTATGTAATAATACTGAGATCTGGAGCAGAAAACATGGTTGCAACCCCATTAGCAAGTACTGCCAGCTCCCTGAATGGAGATGCTCTTACTTTTACTACGACATTTACTATGTAAGTTTAAAGAAACTGTTTAGAACCAGTTTCAGCTCTGATGGTGGATCGTGCATAAAAATGTTCAAAACTTTTGTATAAGAATGTCATATGCTGCAAACAAATATGGTGAGATCTTGTGGTATGGGTAGTTCCTGCTTCAAGAAATAGCTGGAATGCACTTCTCTCAAAAGAGCAATCTAGACTTATTCTACCATCCATCAGTTAATTTATCTTTTGCTTTTTCTACTTCTGTTCTCTCCTGGAACACCTGCAATGACAGATGGATTGCTCTGCCTGAGATGATGTGTTTTTCTCTTTTGCAGCAACTAACATTTTATATATCTACTTGGTTTTGGTATCTGGAAAAAATAGTACTCTTGAAACTAGAACTTCAGCTCTCATATGTTAGCTAAAAAGGTGTTGTGAGTTCAAATGGCTGTTAGCAAAAGTCTTCCAAAATAAATAGACAAGCTCCCTTTTTAAAGTTCAGTCCAACTGGAATTTTCATTTAAATGTGTTTACCCAAAAAACCTAATCTCTGTTTCTAGAAATGTGTGCCAGCAGTGGACTGAAGGGTACAATTTGAGAAGGCACTCTGTCTGCCCCTTGTCCTGCCTCCCCTTTTGTTCTTTGAGTTCTAAAAAGTATCTTGAAATAGAAATACACTCAAGGCTTAAAACCAGCAATGCTGCTTGCACTGAAGAGTACTACTGAAGTACACTGAAGAGTAGAAGTGAAAGGATCTCTAATAGCCCTATTGGCCTGCAGGAACAAACTATGACTTACTAATTAGAGATTAGCTATTAGTCAGCACTATGGCTACGCTTGTCTTGTGTAGAACCTAGCTGCAACCTGGACAGTTTTAAGGAATGGAAAGAGGGAAACAGTAAAGACTAACTGTAAAAACAAAAAAGCCCGACCTTTTGCTTGTCTGTGTTTAACTTTTTTTTTCCCCTCCTCCCTTTAGGCACGATGTGTCAAATGACTTTGAAATAAATCTAGAAGTTTACAGTTTGGTATGTATCAGTTCCTGTCAAGAGAATGTGTAAGGGAGAATGATGTGTTGTACTTTCTTAACACCTTCTTGCCTTACAGGTGCAGAGAAAAGAAGTTACAAGCACTGATAAAAGGAAAAAGGCAAATAAATCTAAGGTAAATGAAACATGAATATCAGTATGTTGTATTTCAACAGAAGACTGCAATGTTCAGGGAGAACTGACTAATAGTCTTAGAATATCTGTTGGTTGCTTTTACTCTTCTTGCTCTTTCTTGGAACATCTGCAATGACAGATGGGTTATGGAGTCGTGCAGCTATTAGTAGATTGGACCTGCAGCACTTGGTTGAGTCTGAAATATATTGGAGGGAAAGGAGAAGTCGTCTCACTAGTTTGACAAATGCTGTCCCTTGCAAACTTTTATGTATTGGGTGTGGTGCTTCTGATAGTGATTTACTGTCCTTATTCTCCACTTAAGCTACACCAGTCAATATGCCCTACCCTACAGTCTGATTTGTCTTAAAGCTTCTATTGATCAACTGTGACACTTTTCTTTCTTCCCAGTGTTAAGTAAAAACACTAGATGCTTATTTTTAAACGAAACGTTGTTTTAACCATTCCTTGAACATAAATATTTCAGCTTGGATAGGGTGCATGTTTCAAGTGTTTGTGCTTTATTAAGCACAAGTCAGTGGCTTTCTGGAGGTGGTCTTTTGTGGTGGCTTTTTTGCTTTTTTTCCTTCTTGTCATTCTAATAGCTGGGCTCACAGTGTATTAATGATTTTTGGGTCTGATTTCTTACTTTTCAAGATATCTGTCACTTAATAAAAACAAGAAACTTGAGTGTCTTTCAGAAACAGTTGGAATGAGTACTTAAATCCTGTCTCTGCAAAAAAAATAGGAACTTTTTTTAATTTTACTTTCATTTGGCACACTGAAAGCATGCTTCTACCTATACCCCAATAAAACCAGTTTGCAGTCCAGGGTTTCCTTCTCTCCTGTGCTGTAGTTTAGTGGGATCTTTACTTAAAACTGAATGTGTTTGTGTCACTGTAGGTAAGTTGCTGACATGGGGTTACAGGTTTGCTGATGGCATCCTGTATCTCCTTTTTGACAAGCTTCTTGCCCTCGTCTTTCAGCTTAGAGAATAGATGAGTATATAGTTCCAGTTCATGTTTAATATACAGTCTCACTTAAACTTTGAGATTTTCACCTGATAATATAGATAAGGTACAGCAGTATCACACTGAATCCCTGTACTTGTATTGTTAACTCTTATCTTTAATAAGCAAATGTAACTTTGAAGCTGTGTTACATGAAGGAAAAAGGTCTACTAAGACTTTTTCAAATGCATGCTGTCCATCCCAAGCTAATGCATACTTAAACTTCTCTGCAGTAAATATTTCTTTGATGTGTACCTTTCCTTCCACTGAAATGTTACATCTAGTCAAAAACCAAGACTTACTCATTACAACAACTAGTATCTATTCAAAATTTCTTTAGATAAGCCTTCAGTAGTTTCACTGTCTTAATTTTCAGGCTAATGTGATGGACAAATTCAGTAGCAGATGCATTTATCTTCTTATATTCTTTTGTAGGTTATTACTCCAAAGAGATTATTAACATCTATTACCTCTGTAAGTATGAATGTAATATTGTAACAAGATCTGGTTATGAGCACTTCCAAAGGCCATATTCTCACACTGACTAAGGCTGTGCTCACAGCAGGCTCTTTGTGTCCCTTACTTGAAACTCTATACTTTCTGCCAAACTCTTTAGCCATAGGCTCAAGAAATAGGTAACAGCTCTAAATATGTAATGCTGGAAATATGCAGTGACTACACATTTATTTGGACTTTCTTTTCAAGTTGTGTGTGTGTGTTTTTAAAGTATTTCAGATCTAGTTTCCTTCTAAGGTACTTTAGTGTTCTGTAGAAATTATGAGAAACTGCTTTTCCACTAAACTTTTATTTCTTTCTCTCTTTCTAGAAAAGCACCCTTCTTACTCCAGGTAAGTAAAATCTGAACATCTTAAGTCAAGGTGAATAATCTACACTTGCTGTCTAAAGCAGTATATCAATAAATAAAACTTTTAACAGATGATAATTTGGGAGTAATAAACAGAATTATGTCAGCTTGCTAGGCCAGAAGCTGGCCCTGTGTTTATATCTGAGTTACCATTAGTTTAATGGAAGATCTCTTCACAACATCAAAATTAGTATCTGGTATCGGATGCCTGTGGTTTACATTCTTATCCTGAAAAGGTAAACTCAAAAGAATGTTAAGATTTTAAACTAGAGTCTGATGTCAATAAAGTAATACAGGGAAAACTTGAAAATATGAACAGATTCTGAGTATTGCTTGTGTGTAGTGTTAACATCTTCATATATTTCTGACTCTCGAGGGAGAAGAACAGCATCTCTGTAGTTTTTCTAACTACATAAAAACATGTTATACCCTTGTCTGACTACAGTATGAGATACTTGAACTAGCTTTGGTACAAACTGCAGCAATAAGGAGCTCATGAACTGACTCTGAAATGTCTACCATGCTGCTGCAACTAGTCAGGTTGCTGTGCCTGAGCTATAGTGCTTATTTCTATTGCTATAAGTGCAAAGAGCAATATAGGCTTACAGATTCTGGAAGACTGCAGTGTGTCACTTGAGAAGAGGCTAAGAAATTTGAAAGTCAAGTACCTACTGCAGGATGTGTGCTTTGTAGTGTGCCCTAGGGTGCTCTCTGCCCTGCCACCCATATCCCCACCCCCCCCACACTTAAAAAGCTTTGTCTTCTCCTTTGCGGATATTTCAAAACTTCTTTCTGAAAGAAAAGAACTACTGAGGAGGAATGGTGTGCATCAAGGTCCTGTCTGAATGTGCTGCTGGGCTGCACTGCAGAGAGTGCTTCTCCTGGAGTACTGAGTAGGACATGTGCATGGTAGTACAGATAAAGCCTTTTTAAGGCCTGCAGCATCCTGACTGTGTGTTGTGTTACAACTTGACTTTAACTTCTTTCTCAACAGCCATGGCCAGTCCAGGTGGCCCTAATGCTGTACGCACTACGAATTTCATCCTTGTTGGATCCCACAAGTTATCGCTATCTTCTGTAGGAAATGCCAAATTTGCACTGGACAAGGTAATGGAAATTATTGCTTGCTAATCCAAATAGCATACTACTAGAAAAATGAATATGAGCCTGGGGTCACTGTTTTCAGGCAAAATTACCATCCTAGAAATAAAACAAAGGTTTATGTACGTTATTCATATATATATTTTAAAAAATTCTGTATAGTGTTTGTTACTCATTTAATTTCATATGACTGAAATTTAATTTTGAGATACAACAAAAGAAGACATGTTTTTATGCTAGATGTTCTTTCTTTTCTGTAGCTCAATGTAAGGTGAAGTTATACAAAGAAAAGAAGACATTTGGCTACTGATTTTCTTTCATTGACAAAAAAATTGATTTATGCAGTTGGCATCTCTGTACATGATCTTCATATCATTCATTGCTCTTACAGTTATCTCGAAATAAGACATTAAGTGTGTTTTAATGATAATGAAGTATTTGCAATTTTCTGCATTTAATTGACTTAAAAATTGCTGTTTGAATATATTTGGGAGTGTGAGTTTCCTTTCATATCCCAATTAAATTTGTAGAAGCAAAATATCTTATTTTTTTGAATATATTTTCTTAATATTTTTTGAAGGAGAGCTATAATTGAGTTTTGTACCATTAGTTTCTTGTCTGAACAGAATATTTATTGGCTATTATCTTTAGAAGTTAAAACATACATTCTTACATTCATTGTAATCTCTAAACTTGTAATATACCTAAAACCTATTTTAATAGGTGCTCATGCCAGCCAGTTAGCAGTACTAAGCTAACTTAAATTAATTCAAAAGGTACTACAGCTTTATCCAAGCAGCAGCATAAGAATGACTTTTCTTGGCTAATTAAGTCTTACTGTGATGATAGTACTATTGCAATTATAGCTTCTGATGAGAGAATTCTGATGAGAATTGGTTGTGTTTCTGCATAAGATTAAAACCAAAATATCGCAATAATCCCCACTTGCTTTTTAGAAGTTTTACTTTTTGCAGCTAGAAGCAGAACTTGAATTGCGCTGCTGTTACCGACTGTGTGAACTTCAGAAGTACCAGCTTTGATTCTTTAGTATAAATGTTTCTCTTAACCTAAGCTACATGTAGAAACCTTACTTTGTGTATAGCTTGGTTATTGAAAACCCCTTGCTGGGGTTATGGGAATCAGCTTTTACATTACATTCAGTGATTTGGGTTTGAACCTCTTTAGGACAGGACACTGGCCTGGACTAGTAAATTGTAGTGCAAGAACAAGGTTCAAATAGAATTACAGGGAAACCATCACTTGGTTAATTTTTTCCAGGTGCAAAATTCAACAGTTATGAATAAGAATTCCCCTTTTTGTCAGATAATTTAACAAACAAAAGTTATCACCTCTATAAAGCTTCATTTCTGACTTGGCCTGTGGCTGTACCAAGCAGGTGCTTTTTAACTTGCTCCATGCATTTCTAATACAGAACAAACTGCTGCCACTGTGGGTTTTTTGTTTCATTCCCCCATTTTATATGCACTGTTAAAATGGAGGGTAGAAGGGACCAAAATGTACTCATGTGTAACTTTGTCCTTTTTTCACAAACCTTAACTTTACACTAATTGCATTGAGCATGTTTCTTTTTTCCCTAGATAAATTTTGAAGGGGAGGAAAAAGAACTGTTGGGCTATATGTTTCAAGACAAGGTTGCTATGATCCTTTAGTTTATAACTTAATAGGAAACTGCTTCCTAGTGCATGTTGCTCATGTCTGTCTGGCCTTTTTGCAGTATTTACTTATTTTTTAATTCTTCTTTTAACAAAATGTTTACAAAGATTTACTAGCTAAACAAAAGATGTTAGGAACCTTCAAGATTTGCAGAATTCTATTCACTGTCTTTTACAATAAGCATGCTGCTACAACTCAAAAGTTATTTAGGCTGCCTAGGGATTTTCCTTAACTAGCATGTCTCTTGTCTTCCTAGATCACTAGAGGAGGGGTTTTCTTCCTTCAGAACAAATTGATGTGTCTCTTAAAGATTGCTGGTCAGGAAATTGAGCCAACAGAACATAGAATCAGCTACTCTGCTGATAGAGGACCAGGGGAAAAATGACTGGCAGCCTAAATGTTGGTTTAACTTCTTGCCACTGAAGAAAATTAAAATCACTCAGGAACTAAATATCTTGTTTCTTATTCTATCGAGACCTTTGCTTTTTAAGCAAAAAGTGATCATAAAGAACTAAAGTTTGGAAAGTACTAAACATTACAAAAAAACTAGGTATTTATTTGTACACAAATTTACAATTAAAATATTTTGCTTGGTCTATGCATTTTTGGCTTTAGGAATTATGTGAAGTGATGCACTTAAAAGAAATAATTGGTCTTTAATCTCAAATAGTCTCTAGTTAATAGTTAACTCAAATCCCTCAGAAGAGTGTTCTATGTAGCTTTATGTATGTTTTCTCTCAAGCAGGTGATAATTTTAGTGCCTATCATCTCTATTTGTAATCAAAAGTTGCCTAAGAAACCAATTGTTTTGCAAATTCTTGAGTTATCTTGAGTATCTTTACAGATAATCCTCTATGGCAGTAAGCCAGCTTCTTATGGTAGATAGCTGAATGGCCACACCAGAATGCAAGCTAGCCTAGTCGTGGACTTCAGTTTTCCCTTCATCTAGCTGGATATCCAACAAATTACTTTTTTTCCACCACCTCCACCCCACTTGCCTTTGAAAGGGACATATTGTTGACTAGAACGTAATATGTTCTCATTATGTCTGCAGGAGGATGTTTTGAGACCAGCTTTAGTAATTAGAATGGTGTTGTAGGCTCTGTGTAACTGATACGATCCATTTGTTATACAACCATTTTGCTTTACTGTTACACAGCTCTTTGCTGTGTAAGAAATGAACTCAACAGTCAGAATCCAATAGAACTATTAAGCAGGTATTCTTTTATTGACAGTGCTGGGGTCGCCCCGGGGATTCTCCACCATCAGGGCTCCCAAGAATTAACAAGGGACAACAGTTTACATACACACAAATCATACATATTCATTGGATTTCCTAGAAAGGGGTGTCTTATGATAATGAGTTCCCAGAATTCATTTGCATAATCCGAGCATGCGTAGTGAAAATGGGGTGAGGGTCTTCGGTGGTCGGGGGAGGAAGTAAGTAGTCTTCTTCAGTGTTCACCCGTTGACCCTTTTTCCAGAGCATGCGCTGTGAAGTAAAGTCCAGGTGTCTCCCTCCTAAGTCAGCAAAATCAGTTTCCCTATAATAGGGTCTCTGTGTCTCTTTGTTAGAGACACCCTTACCTCATTCTAGGAGTTGCCCAAGTGTCCACTGAAGGCCTTGAGTCTGCCATCAGTGATTTAGGTAGGGAGCCTAACGAGCGTTTCAATCTTACCTAAACAGACAAAGGGACCTAAGGAAACAGTTGAGGAGTCAGGAGTCCTTGAGAAACAAATGAACCAAAACACAAGCAAAGCTTTCATACATCACATCACAGTTTAGTCTTAATTGTTAGAAATTCATTTATGTGAGCCTTTTTATTCCCTTTCATCTGATAAACTTCATAATCCACAAAGTAGATTCTTCTGTCCTGGCATAAATTAGAAAGGAATGCAAAAACCACAAACATGATGTGGGGAATTGGCCAAAATTCCTTGAAGTCCTCATTCAGAAATGGATTTTACTGTAGTTTGGTAGGATATAAGCCAGTGTTCCCTGGTGTAGCATGTAGAGTTGTAGCTGTCTTTGCTCGTAAAAATCCAGGACTGATGCAATTTATTTCTATTATGTGGAAACATTTTACTGTTTTTGCTTCTCAGATGGTCACAGACTTCTACCTGGCGCTCAGAATTTTACTGTGCTATACTCAGAGCCAAGTGCATGAGCAAGCCATGCATGCTGTCTTAGTTTAGTAGATCTAGTGTAAAAATGATTTGATCACCTGCTTGTGCACATGTGTACAGCAAGCTTGTGCACAGGAAGTTGCAGTATGCCTATAACTCAAAAGTGATCAATTTCTAACCATAACATCTATTTCAGTGTTCTGCAGGATTTGCTGAGGCCTACAGATGTACACTTTTAACTACTGAGGGTTACTCTTGTTCATCTTAACTACTAGCAGAATTTAATTCCGTTTGATCGCCACTGATTCCATGGCTCTAAAAGCTGCTTCATTATTGTGTACACAGGCCTATTCCCTGGCAAATGGTTCTTTCTTTGTATTTGTATAGAAAAACCTTTCTGTTTTTTCTAGTAAGATAAGGCACTGATGTTTCTGAGTTGTTTTTTTGTAAGATTCTTAGAGTATTGCTTTTTCAGATTAGCAACAAAATATGTTCTGTAGAATGCCCTGCAGACCATCATTTGCTTGTTGAATTAGCAATTTGTCTCTTAACTTCCCTGTGGAAAAAAAGAAGGGATGTGATTCTTGACAGTAGTGGTGGGAGAACTCAATGTAATGGGGTGCTACGTCTGGAGGGATTGGGGGAAGTCCAAAGGCAGTCCTTGTTGCATGTTTCTCCTCAAAACTCTTGAATATCGAATAATCATTTAACCAACCTCTGGTACAGTAGTTAAGCTGCTTTTTTTTCAGTGGTAGAAAATAGGGCTTGGAACCTATGTTGTTAGAAATGGCTTAACACAGGTCTTCAACACCTTGAGTGCCAGTTGCGAACAACTGCTTTCATTACTTTTTCCCTTCTAGGATTTTTATACAAATATTTATCTGAGTAGGCATGACTACATCAGTATCTGCCAAAAATGCTTATGGCATACAAGTGCCAATCCTGTTTAAGCTCACTTTGATATTTTCCAAACAGTTTAATGTCAAACGGAGGCAGAAGCTTTGCAGGATGTGGACTGGTGCCTTGTGTTGTTTTTAACCATGCTTGGAGTGCCTGTTTTTCTAGATAGAAGCATGCTTGTTCATATGTCCTGAGCAAACTAATAAGCAAGTAAGTCTTGAAAAGCTTCTAAATGAACTTGAAACAAAAAGTGATTATTACTGTCTTGCTTGAGACTGACTGCTTTCTGGCTGAAAATCCTAAGAACAAGGCAGTACTAACATCCTGGTGCAGGTGGCTCGCTTGAACTGGTAGAGTTGAGAGGTGTTGAAATTAACTGACTAATTGTTTTACTTTTTGCAGGTTCCCTTTTTGTCTCCTTTGGAAGGTCATATATATCTGAAATTAAAATGCCAAGTGGACTCCTCTGTGGAGGAAAAAGGGTTCTTGGTAAGGTATTCACTTCACATTTCTTCCTACAGAAAGGAACTAATTACAGGTCCTATTAAATGCAGTCACTTTTTTTAACTTCACACATGTATTTGTAGTGATTGTAAAGCTTAAAATTGGCTTTTTTTTCCCCTCTCTGAAACAGACCTCAAAACTTTCCTAGTTTATCTTCTAAACATGCCTAAATTAAAGTTACCTCTTAGGATTTTGTATATCTCTTTCTTCTAAACACTGTTCATTTGTTATTCTGAACTTCAATTAACCTTCTCTTGCTATAATCTGATATGAGATTCTAATTTCTCTGCCAGGGACTTTTCCAGGACATCTTGGAAATTTTTTTGTCTAGTAAAAACAAATTCTCCCTAGCAAAAGATTTTTTTTTTTTCCCCGCTGTGTTCACAGACTCTGACTTACAAGGAAGTGATAATATTTTTTGAGAAACATCTTGAGCAGTTCTCTGTAAAAATGCAGCTGATACTTGGGCCTAATGGATGGAGCTGTTGAGATTATGTCCAGCAGATGGCAGTAAATGTGCTATGAAAATACTGAAGCAAAACATTAATGTTTGCTGTTATTTTATGTTTTCAGAAATCAGAATTTCTTTAGACTCTTTTCAAGCAGTTTTCTGTCTCCTTTCCCTTTACTTAATTGAAGCTGAACAGATTTCATTAGATGCAAACATTTCACATGCTTATGGTATTTCCTATCTTGTGTTTTTGTATACTAATTTAAGAAAGCCCTTGTTTAATTCTACTACGCAATATGAGAAACCTGAAGAATGGTGTATATGCATATTAAATTTTTTCAGAGTAAGGGTTTGGAAACTCCCTGCACCATTAAAAATTATAATCTGAATTGTGAAGAGCAAAAGACACAACACAAAAATTAATTGGAAAGAAAAGTTCTGTACAAGTTCAAGAGGGATCAGGAATAGAAGTCAGATACTAAGCTTTCCATTCCAGTACTAAGGAAATGGGGCTTGAAATTTGCATAATCCTGCATTCAGTAAAATAACTGCCAACACAAACACTTAAAAATCAATTTCTAATTTATTTAAACTGACTGGACTCCTGAGTGTGGCCTGTAGAATAGGCAAACATTTTGTAATTCTGAATAATTGTAAGTCAAAGATGACTTAACTAATAATAATAAATTATGTTATATTAATACATGTTTTGTGAACCATTCATCCTGCATCTGCTTTAAGTAACCCTCCATTATCTTAAAATAATGGGAGTGCTTACCACTGTCAACATGGAAATCTGGTAATTTGAAATGGCGGTGATATTGCATTTTGAGCAAAATTTGCATATTGCATGATTTGCATTTTGAGCAAAAGGCTGCAAACTTGAGAATGATAGCATAAGCCCATCCAGATAGCATAAGCTATCTGGAAAATAATTATACTGTACTAATAGAAGTCTCTCCCAGTATATATTGTTTCCTTCTCATATGTTTACTCCTAGGAAGGGTTGTACTTGCAGAACCATTCTGGTAGAAAAATAGTTGAGTACAGACCAAGCTCAAGGTTTAATGCTACCTCTTTTTAAATTTTTTTTTTTCCTTAAGACTATGTTTGAAGATGTTAGTGGATTTGGAGCATGGCATAGGCGCTGGTGTGTGCTGTCTGGAAACTGTATATCTTACTGGACATACCCAGATGATGAAAAACGAAAGGTAATGCTGTTTTATAAAGCTCAAGTCTAAAGTTATGTAGTACACTACACAACTAGCTGTTCATAGCTGTTCATTTTTAATGACAGTAACATTTAGTTTTAAAACAGGTAAGTATATTCAAAGCATGAGATTCAAGCTCATAAAGTTTTCTTGGGGAATGGAGGGGATGTGTCTTCCCAGGGCAAACCTAGAAACTGACCACTTTATCTAGGGGGAAAGGGGAAAAAGTGGAGGAAGATCCATGTTTAATTTCTCCTTCAGTCTTAAGACTTTCCATTTTGCCTTTCCATTGCGCTTGTCAAATGACTAATTATTTGATTGAAATTGATCAGACTTGTACAGCTTAATAAGCAGACTGTATCTAGTTGCCTTAAGTCTTAGACAAAATAATGACTAACACTTAATATGGTAAAGAACTGGAGTGGGCAATCCTATATTGCAAAAGCATAGCTGTAATTATGGACTGTCTTATTTGCAGTCATTGATTTCTTGCAGCTCCACATTACAGCTAAAACTGGTGCTTTTGAAATTATTCTCACAGAAACTGAAGCTATTGTCTGGCTAATGAGACAAATCAGAGGTTCATCTCTCACTGGGGTGAACCTTCTTGTCTTTTTAGCCTGTTCTAGTAGTGTGTACTGAAATATTTCCAGGTCCTTCTAAAGACTGCTTTCAAGAGGTTTTTTTCTGACTCACTTAAGCAATTTACCATTAAACACTTGCTTGTTTGTTGGCAGAACACTTTCTTTCCCAAACTCTGGTCCTTTTGGGTCTTCTATGCCAATCCAGATGCCTGAGTTTAGTTTCTTCCCTGCTAACAGAGGAAGACCATATGCTGATAGTTGACATTGCCAAAATATATCAATGTACTTTCTTTCCCTGCCAGGAGAGAGGGAAAAATCTCTGCCTACTGTAATAGAAGACAGGCAAAAAAATTGAGTTAAGCAAGAAAAGGTTCCTCTTCTGCTTTTGTCTGCAAGAAAGCAGCTCTGGTTTGTTTTCCAGATTCTGTTCTTAGAAATCTTCTAGACTTGTTCCACTATCATTCTGAGAAAGGGTCAGGTATATTCTTTTCATACACCGTCATCTACAGCAATAATAAACTCTATCCCTATTAAATGCCTTCCCTTACTCCTACTGTATCTGTTCTGTCATGCAGAGATAGATGTAGCTCAGAAATATCAGTACTGGGCAATGATTGCTTTAAGTCACATGGATTTTTTTTTTTTGAATAAATTTCCCATGGCTGTACATATATCACCAACATGCAACCTGTTTCTTAATGTTCCTTGAAATGGAGCTATCATCCTTTTTCCTGTAACTTAGGTTATTTTAACTGTCTATGGAATAGTATAGTGTACATGCCCAATAAATAGCAAACTCTTCTTCAAGCCAAGAGCAGCTTGTGATGTTTCCCTGATGAGGTATTCCGTAGGTGTGAAGAATCAGAGCCAGGGTCTGTAACTAACTTTAGGCATACAGCTGAGCCTCTGTCTATAGTCAGCAGAAACAGATAACTGCCTTGAAATTTGAAATGCTCTTTGAAGAGGTCTAGCTATAGAGGGAGCTAAAGCAGCTGGTCTCAGCACTTAAGTGCCTTGGTTGCATGTTTGAAGATCAATCCATAGGCTTTGACAAAAATGATGCAAGCATCCCTAAAGTGCTTGTTTCTGTAGGCTTTGACAGGGTTTATTCTATCAGTTTGGATTTTATTATGGAGTTCTCCTGAACTTGACAGTTAAAAAAGGTTTTGGGTTGGTTTTTTTTTAAGGAATAAAGAAAATGGGAGATATATCTTTCTAGAGCCTAAGCCTTTGGTAAGGGATGGATTTGTTAGCTGTGTGGTATGTGGCTGAGCAGGGCATGTTTCACTGTCTATATTATCTTGCTTCACCTATGGCTCTTACATGCAAAAAATGGAATTCCTCTTTTTGTATGGAGTGGGGGGAACTGTTCACTTAATGAGGCAAAAATTGTCAAAGCATATGTTCATAATTACTCTTGATTGCAGTATTCTTGACTGATGAACTAACTTCACTTCCAGCATCCTTTGGGCCGAATAAACTTGGCTAACTGCACTAATCATCAGATTGAACCTGCCAACAGGGAGTTCTGTGCCCGTCCCAACACTTTTGAACTAATAACTGTCAGACCTCAGAGGGAAGATGACAGAGAGACTCTCGTCAGCCAATGCAGAGACACGCTCTGTGTTACAAAGTGAGTGGATGAAATTGTGAAGGTTGTGGGAGGTTATGGGATGTCTGTGGGAGGGGTGTTTTGCCTCAAGTGAGACTTCTAATAACATAAGGGCTTCACAACTTTGGAAAAAAAGCGCTCATTTAAATGCTAAGGCTTTGGGATGACACTTGAACTGTTGGGTTCACTTTTAGTCCTATTCTGTCTTTCTGTCCCATTTCAGTCTTCTGAGGACAAAGAACTCAGCTTTTCCAGAAGTGGAAATGCCAGGTAGCTTGGTAGCAGGATTATGGGATATCTAACTTCCTTTTTTCCTCTGCTATTTGGGCTTCCATGGATGATCAGCTTGACATTTTTCAGAATAACCAAGTAGATGTGGAGAAAGACCTATCTAATCCATTGGGTCCTTTGTCTTTTAGGAACTGGCTGTCCGCTGATACTAAAGAAGAGCGTAACCTTTGGATGCAAAAGCTCAACCAAGTCCTTGTTGACCTTCGCATGTGGCAGCCTGATGCCTGCTACAAACCTATTGGAAAGCTTTAAATTCTGGAAGGGAAATATGAAGAAAATATGTATGCAAAACCCCCCATGAACTACCTAAAAAAAGAACTTAAAGGAAAATATGGGAAGTCCTCTGGATCACTTATGCTTTAAATTTGAGAGAGTATTTAACATTATATGGGACTATGTTATGCAGTATTTTTCTTTCACTTTAAGAATTTTAAAACTTTTTTACTTCCTAGCTTTTGAGTATGGTAGGAAGCAATTAGCTGTTTCCTAATGTGCTAAATATTTATGCAACTCCTTTTTTGGAAGTCTTATTTAGTTAAGTACATTCTCTTCTTTAAACAACTAAATTATTGCAGGAAATCACACTTCAGGGCAGGAAGAGGGGGGCAAGCTAGTGAGAAAACAAGCTTACTAGATAACTCCGCTCTCTGAAAGAAAGCATAGCTCAGTTCTCCAACAAGGATGGTGCTGAAGCACAAGATTTAATATTGGAGGGTTTGTTGGGGTTTTTTTTAATGATCAGGCATAGAAGTTACTAGTAAATTTTATTCTACAACATGCAATATAGGTAATTCTTGCTTGTACAGTGTCCTTGTGGTCAGAACAGAAGATGCACAATATAGTCATACTACTTCTGCAATTTCTCATACAAACTGGTATGGATAAATGCATGGCATGTATACTATATGGTTTACAGGTGTGGATTATGTATGCAGAGTGTTGCACTTTGATAGAAATGAAAGGTCTTGAATATTTTTGTTAGGACTGCTATATAAAAAACAAAACAACAAACAGAAAAAAAAATTAGTTTTAGAATTGTATGTGTTAGTATTTCCTGGGACTCGTGGTTTGTACAAGCTAAAGTTCTCCATTTGAGAACCCAGGAATAGGTTGTAAAAGTGCTTTTTTTTTTTTTTCATTTGATAAGACTACAAAGCTGCTATACACCAACTAATACTCTGCTGGCTGAAAATATGGGTCTTCCTCCCCCTCATAGACATATCCATAAATGCAGATAAAAAATAGTACTTCAGACCCATCATTAAAATTGCAAAACTTCTCAGTTAAAACTTGCAATTTTCACAGCTTTTCACTGGGCTTAGTGAAATACTATCTCATTACTTCACTATTGCAGATGCAACAGTGGAATACTTAAAATTGCTATTGCTGTTATATATTCACACTTGAAACACTAAATTCTGTCAGCTTATACTCTTTTCATCCTGCCACTTTTGTACTTGCTTTTAAATCTAGTTTTCTGATGTCTTTTAAAATTTCCAAACTATGTATTGAGATTTATTTTATTCATTTAAAATAAAGAATAAAACTCTTTCTGCTTTTTTGATAATTTCATCTATACATTTGAGATACTAATTTGTAGGCTGAAGAAGAAAAGCTGGACTCCACACAATGTTTAAGAAAGGATTCTATTCAATCACTTGATTTGGGAAGATAATGTGATGCCGCAGGGGTAGGTAGCATCAAATTTTGTAATGGGAGGCCAGACTGTCCACGGGCAGTTCCCACACGAATGCAGAAGCTGTGAGACGCCAGCAGCTCATCAGGTACGAGGAGGAGAGACGATTCTTTTCTCTTGCGATAGAGACACCGCAGTAGAGTAGCAATGCAACAGGGGCAGGGGGAGAGAAAATTTTATCTGTGGATACACAGTAGGCTGTCTGTGTAAACTTCAAGTGGATGTAAATAAAAATCATTAAGTATAAAATTACAAAACGAGGCCATGGAAAGGTGTGAAGAATGGAACTGGATATATACAAGGGAATGACATATTTTTATTTAGGTTAATTGGCCTATTGTCCATTGTAGAAACTATTCTGTGTTTGTTCATTGCCCAAGATGAAAAGTTGTCCTAATCAAGGAAAGGTATAAAGTGTAGCAGGTGATGTAAGTTAGAGAAGCTGACCTGGAGGGAGAACTGTGCACCTCCCCCCTTCCCCTGCTCTTTTAAGCGTGAGCTGTGGAAAAGTTTTCCAAAATGTTGGCAAACCTATTTTTCCATGGTTGTAGCAGATCCTTTTCAAAGAGGCAAGACACTGAGTTCAAACAGTTTCAGGTAGCTATAGATGTTCTACACCTCAAAAACAGTTCCTACTCTGATTTCAATCAAAGCTTTAAGTTTTGTAAAAACAGTTTATGAACAGAATAGCATCATTTGCAATGTGTTGGAACTAGCCAGTGACATAATCCCTCCTGTATTCATGTGTTCTAACTCACCCAAAATAGACCTTGATAGGCCATTCCTCCTAGAAGTTTATACTGCTATAAAATTTGAATTTCATGGAATTATACTTAGCTTTCCAAGAGAAACTTTTTACCCCAGTTTATTTTTCCTCTTCCCCATGTATTTGTCACCTTCAACCAACCTAAGCACTGGGAGACAGTTAAGCTAATGGAATAGACTAGGATTCATAGTTAATTCCTGCTTTAGAATAAGTAAGCTTTTTCAGAAACATTTCTTTAAATATAGGACATTTATTTTTAGAGTGGTACTGCTAAGTGATTGATGGTTGGGGGTGCAGATCTTCAGCTGGTTTTTGCATTCTTTGAAATAATGGAGAGACATAGTGGTTGTAAAAACTGATGGCTTAATAGGCTCAAAATTCATCTTTATTTGCAAATGGTTACTGCATCAGCTACAAATCAAGTTTCTGCATACAGCCTAATTCTGAACTGCAGAGCTCTCCTCCGAGGCAGGAGCACGTACAGTTTGGATAGTGCCCCTTCAGCCAGGGGCAAGCCCCTTTCATGAAGTCCCTCAGACCCCCCCTATCAAGCCCGGAGCAGTTATACTGGGCAAATCTGAAAGCTTGGGATTCGGCTGTGGGGATTTCGGGTTGTCTTTGAGAAGATGCTATTCTAATCTTACAAGAAAGCTTTTTTTCCATTGTTCAGAAATTCAAGATGTTCACTAATAAGAAAGTCTATAAATGGAAAATGCTTTGCTCTGGGCAGTGAAGCTTATTTTAGCTGAGGAAATTTCAATTTTACTAGCTTGTAAAACTCCTAATTGGCATTATTAAATCCCAACCTCAAATGAAATACAATCATTTGCAATGAGATTGCCTGAAAATTTGGCTTCTAAACACATACTATTCCCTTCCCCCTTTTAATTGCTACATTTCTGTATTTTGGTGTAGAGGAAATTATCTGATATTCTGTAATAATTGTCTGTGCTGTACTTGATCCACTTTGTGTAAAACCACATGGATCCACTTGTTTCGGTCCTTGTGTTGTTTTTAATGAAAGATAGGAAGCCTGAATAGGTTATAAAAAGTAGTTAGGTGTTCTACCTGGCAGTGTGCATCAAATGTTATGCTGTTTGGTGGAGAGAATTTGTACAGGAATCAGGTAGCTTTCCTTTTCCTTCTAACGTTAAATAGTCTTCCTCAGGCATGCCTCTGTGGAGTTGAAACTGTTTCTTGGGGGACTGGATATTTTGGTAACATCTAAATGCCTTGAATGAATTGGGGCCTTATGTGTAAGTATCACTCAATTACGGAACGTATTCCCTTTCGGTTTTCTAAAGTAGGTGACTTGAATATTTACTTAAATGTGAGTGGCTGTCCTGAAGGAATTTTTATCTTAATAAAAGATGAGGCATTGACTGTACTCTAAAAAAAAAAAAAAACCACCAACACCCAAAAAGAAGAGGATCTAGGATAGCAATAATAAGCGCTTCAACCAAAATAACATTATCCAAGTCATCCTCTGCCTAATCAAAATACTGAGCCGGTGTGTGAAGGTCCATACACAGCCAGGTCCTCTCCTTTAGTTTGGGCTGCAGCCTGAGAGCCGGCTCAGGGGTGACGCAGCCTTACACAAGGGACATGGTCAGAACAAAGAGCAGAGCGAGTCTACCCAAGCTTTGGCTGATTTGATGGGTTTTACTCATGTCAGGTTAACACTTTCTATTTACCAGATTTTTTTCCAGCTGTAATTAATGCTATTTTATGCTGTCTGATCCCTTCATCAGCAGTAAGGTTGTGAGTAGGGTAGAGTCATCTCTAATTTTTTTTAATATTTATTTCTTTATTTTGCTAAGAGCATTGGATAAGCTGGTGAAAAAACTACTAGTAATTCTCAACCTTCAAGCCTGTGTATGAAGTAGAGCAGGTAAGGGCTGCCCAGTATCTTCAGTGATTCCCTGGGTCATGTCTGTAAAAGATACAGGACAGGGTATATCATATTTATTAGGAAGCAAAAGAGCAAAGATGTATTCAAAATTGAAAAAACAACCTGTTTTGAATACATGAAGGATTGTCAAGTTACTGTCTTGTTAATGGGGAGGAAGAGAACCAGTGCTCAGTCTACCTGCACTGATGCTGCCAGGCAAATCAAAATTCTAGCGCCTTGTTATTCCTGGCACATTTTAATAAGAAAATAGCAGCTAAATAACGTAGTGAGAGTCAGGGCAATTACATACACACAATTTATAGCAATGTAATGAGTTTGGGGGTCTGTCCTTCCCCCTTTTTCGGATCAGATTAACCGTTGAAACAGTACAAATGGAAAGCCCAGAAATAATCTTCTGCAGGGGAAAAAAAAAAAAAAAAAAAGAGGTAAGGTTAGAAGTTTGCTATATATGGAAAAAAATTGTATGAATTCACAAAACAGTACAATAAATGGTCTAGCTGACAGGTATCCTTTGATTTTTATTTTTGTAGCTCCACAGAAAAAGCATAGCCTACTTGTGCAGGTGAGATACAAACTGAAAATAATGCTGTTGTGTTATGTCTGCTGCTACTGGCTCTGATAACTTGCCCTCCTCCTTTTTTTGTGTGTGTCTTTAATCATCTTGTTTCATAAAATGCACTGGGAAGCATCATCGTAAACCGTGTCAGGGCTCTGGCAGTTTGGAAGTCAGTGTCCACCTTGGTCTTTGAATATAGCTTCAATCTGGTCGTTGAATGGATTCTCTTTTCCAAGCACTTGAGGCCATTCACGTAGCACCTTCTGCCAGGTGATGCTCGTTCCAAGGGCTGCAGCAATCTGCAAACAGCACAAATACTATCAATTTCTTGTGCCCCTATAATGTAGTTGTTTCATTCCAGCATTTAGGAGACCCCACCATAAAGAAGATTCTCCTATATAACCATGTGATGGACTGTAACATCCAACCCCCAAAAATACCCCATTCCAGCTGCCTGAAGAGGGGAAAATCCTTCTGAACAGTAAAAATAAGGTGAGGACCATATATCTGCACCTCCCTGACCAGTCATTCAGTCTAATTATAATCTCCAAACACTTCCTGATGCCTGTGATGCCTGGTCCATAAACTTCTCTTCAAAAGCCCTAGAGTCTGATTCTTTTTTTCCCAAAAAACATTCTGAAAGTATTTAAAAAGTACCAGTTGGATATGATGCATAAAACTCTTGCAAGTCCAAAGGAATTCATCCTCCTAAATGCCTCTGACAGTTCTAATAAATATTCTCTCTGCTATCCTGTAAGGAAACCATGGGTGTTGAGGAAAAAAAGGCCCAATTATACATAGGTTCAAATGCTCTAAGTTTGTGCCTGCTGCTGGTTGTCTTCAGAGCTTTTTTCCATGAGACCTGCAGAAGTGGTAAAATAGCTTTTCTCCTTAGTATCAGAACTACTCCAGCTTTCATAGAGGTTTTTGCCCTAGAAGTTATGCACCAAAGAGAAATTGTACCTGCTGTATTGCCAGGGTGAAAAACATCAAGGGCAGCAGAAAGGGGAAGAGAGAACAGCCTGATTCTCCTTTAACCAAGTCTTCACATCCTGCTAATGCATTTTTGTTTCAATTTCTGACCTACCATTATATTTTGCTTATATGGTAACTTTACTTTCAACCCTAAAACTCACTCTAACATTGATTGTAATTATGAGGTTTAAATAGGGCTAACAAAGCCTTTTTTTAAGGGCTAAGATGGGTTTATGGAATCAAACTATTTGAATACTATTACTTTGGAGTCTGGGAACAGAGTGGAGACTTTGGGGAATTTTTATGTGTTTCTTTTTAAATCCTGTGCTTTTGAAAGCAGCTGTAATGATGGGCCAGGAGACAAAAACTTTCTTTTATTCAGAGCTCATGTACAAAGAAAAGTATTTGTGGCGTAGAAGCTCTTAGACTCTCGTCACTTGAGGTCTCTTTAAACTAATGGAGGAATTGGGGCAGGGGAGAGGGATAGGGGAGATTGTGCAACAGGGTGTTTTCTCCCAGTTATAATTTCTAATGTGACCAAACATGGCTATCCTGGGACACCCTATGGCTGCCAGAGGGCTGAGACCCATCTCTGTCAGAGTGGTCCATTGTGCATGGTAGTCTCCAAACCTCCTTCACAAGTTCCTAAGCCTTCCATATGTTTCTTAGCAGGGTGGGTTCCTTGGTTTGTTTAAAAAAACCCCTACCTCTACAAAGGTATCCCTGGAGGTATGCTCTACAGTGTTCAGACTACTGTTGACTGCAATTTAAGGCGTATCTGTTTAGACTGCCCTATATTATGGAGGTCCTGCTCAGACATCATTTCATGCGGTCCTGAAGATTTTGATAATTTAATCTGGATGAATACGGTGGCACAGAGAAGGGTTTGTGATTCTAGAAATCACTTTTTTTATAGGTCTTTTCTAAATTCCAAAGCTCCTGTGCTTTGATACCTGCTGCAATTCATATGTGGTTTTGCAATTAATTTTTTGTGAAGACGACAATCCCTAAGCAATTTTTTTAAAGGAAATATTAGCCATTCCTCATAGAGCTCTAGGTGACTGCAACTGGGAGGTAGCTGTGTAATTTCAGCAGCTTCTGGCTATCTGTTTTCTCCTGCACCGAAGTGGTGATGGACATGCTTCTCAGTAAAGTGTAAATACCCAACTCATCTGATACGTGTCACTTCAGCTTTTTCTCTTTTTTTTCTGGCTGGAATGTGCTTTGCTATGACTTAAAGAAAAAAAGAGAGAAGCTAATCACACTCAAGCTGTGCTTTTCTGCCTGTACATAATCATTAAGAATCTTCCAAGCGTCTCAGGTTCCAGTTTGTGATGCTCAGGGCTTTTGTGTTCTCCCTGGTAACTTCATAAAAAGCAAGAAATGAAGCTGTTTATGCAGGATCCTGTTGAAATGCATGGCCCTGTCATCCAAACGGCAATCAGCTGTTCTAGAGAGCAGGGATGTCCTTGAAGCCATCTGGCATTCACACAAGGATTTGCAGTGAAATTTTGTAGTAAGGAAGACATGCTGAAGAAAATCCCTGGTCTCCCTCTATAGCCAATGAGAAGAGAAAGTCAAATTTCTTCCAAGGATAACTGAGCTGGACTTTGGGGAACAATGTCTCAAAGACAGCTCTAGAGGGAACTTAGGAGGACTGAGTGATGCTCTTTGCTTTTAGGTGTTAAAAGTAAATGGTGTGAATTTCCTCCACCTACGACCTGAGCTGGGTGTTTTGGAAAAAAAAACCTTATGGAGCCCAATTTTAGCTTTGAAACTTGAGGAATGCAGTTATGCCAAGAATGAGTGTTTTGTTTGCAGCCTTCTGTTTTGCAACTCAATAAAACATGCAGGAAACTCCCTTCCCCTCCAAGAAATTTGCAGTAAGGGAATGTGATTCTGGGTCTGGCTAAACAAATGAGCACTTGGTGTTTATCCCTTCTTCCAAGGGTTTTTAAATAAAAAATACTGCCTGGAGTGGGGACTATGGGGGCTAGTGTTTCCTGCCTGACTATCTTAACCTAGCCTTTTTCTGCATGAAAAAATAGAGTAGCTCTAATGGGATGTGGGAGTGTTGCCTTTTTTCTTATTTTTTCCTCCTCCTTGCAATGATAAGTATGCAAGCCTCAGTTAGGAAGGTTCAGTTCCCTCCCACATCCTTCCTGCTTAGCTGGACCACTAGACTACTGGATATACATGCTGATGCCTGTTTCTGCCATGTTTATACCAGTAGATTTTTTTTTTTTTTTTTAATGAAAGAGTCAGCACATAAATGGCAGGTGAAATCCAGGGGTTGACATCAGACACCAGTTTATTCTGCCCACTGCTGTATCATAACAACTAGGGATCACGGTACACTTCCAGCTCACCCTTGGCAGAGAGGGGTACTGCGGGTCTCGATTCCCAAACTCCAAAGTTTCTCTGCATCTGAAGGCAAGAGCTAAAATATTTATGCTTTCTATGGAGAGCTAGTCAATTCAAAAATTTCTGAATATTTTCCAAGTTCTTTGAGACCGTCAGAGAGAAAAATCAGTAGGAATGCACAGGCTGGGTCTTATCTGTTTTGTTTGTCAGACTGTATGTGAGGCATGGGGACTAGCTGCAGAGGTTGAAGTAAGAGTCCCCATTCACTTGATGAGCTGCATGGCATCAATCCTCTCTTGCTAGGCAGCTCTATACGATGTGAAAGCTGTACCTGGCCGGAGGCTTTAGTGTTGGTAGAAAGTAAAACTTGAAATAAAACTAGTCTGAGAAGTGAGTGAATTGTTTATCATCTCTCTCAAGTGTACTCTTAAATATCACTCTCTGCTCACACTTCCCCTTCTTTTTATTAAGAGAGCCACTCTTTTGGAGCAGAGTGCTATGTCTTAGTCCAAATAGTGGTATGTTGATAACAGACTTCTGTATACTAGCAGGAAAAGAAAAATGGATTTAAAGCCGTGGATGTTTGGATAAGGCTAATTAATAAATCCTAGAAGGACAATAACTCACTTGAAGTGAGGCATATCTACAGCTGGCACCTTGACTGTAAGGGAAAATGTACCTATAAAAGCATTAACGTCATCCTAACAGCAGGAGGGGGAGATTGTAACCACTGCAGGATGCCAGATCCAAAGGGAGTGAAATATGGCAGCACTTGGCTGGATCCTGCAGCTCAGCACTCTGGGGGCTGTGTGTAGGTTTGCAGCTGCCATTCAGTGCCCTTTTGTAATTTTCTTTTGGCTTAGGCAGGATCCCTTTAAGGTAAATACTTGCTTCCTTCAGCTCTGTGCTACCTTCTAGCTGCTGGTGGGATATGGGATGCTGTGACCCAGCGAGCTTGGCTCTTGTGGTGGCCTGTTGCTGTGGGGGTTAGAAGAAGCCTCAGGCCAGCCTTGGGGTAAGACATAAAAATAATGCAAAGATCTTTTCTTCACTCCAGACTCTTCGTATTGCACAGTTTCCCCAGATGGCAGGGTTGGGAAAGGGGTTCATTTCATCACTGTTTTTACTCTCATTTCGCTTGCCAAGTTTTTTCTAATTGCTTGCTTGCAAAAGGCCTGCAGCAAGAAATCCAGACACTTTTTCCACATCCCCAGGCCACGGGCTCCTGCTTTCATTCAGCTATCTCCTGGTACAATGTGATAGCCAGGCAGGAATTTCTGCTGTGAAGGAGTCCCTCTTTGAACAGGAGGCTCTTTTGACTTGGCAAGGCTAAGCAAGCCACTGCGTTGCTCCAGCTGACCAGCACGGGTATAAAAGATAGCAACTAAAGCATGTGTTTTGCCTTTGGACTTCTCCCTGCATGTCTCCCTTGGCTGAACTGACAACACAGTCAATGTGGAAACTGCTGAAATGCTGGAATCCATCAGCGCTTGCCACGTGCCCCTTGAAGTGCTTCCCCACGGACTGCTCTTTCCCGGCACGCAAGACAGCATCGCATCAGGTTATTTGGTGATTGGGGATTGGGAGTGAATATATGTGGGGTGTTAGCTCACATCACAGAACCGGGCCACAAATTCACCCCGTGCTTTTGAGCAGGGGGAGCTGCCAGGCAGCATTGCCGGCGGCTGGGCGGCACGATGGGATTTGCTTGCGTGGCTCGCTCGTGCTGGGGTGGAGGAGAGCACACAGCTGCAAGTGCGGAGGAAGTCAGTGGTGCCCTAGACAATAGCTTTTGCTAAACTCCTCTTGCCATGGCACAGAGCTGGTACCACACGCTACAAAAACATTAATGAGGAACATCACTCATCCTTCTCTCAGCTGCCGCCCAGACCTGTGCCCCTGGGCAGGGCAGGGATGGTGGGAGTGGAGCTGTCTGCTTGGAGGGCACGTTTCCCTCCTAGCAGCAGGTAGCAAGAAACTTCTGGACCCATTGCTAAGTATATGGGATGGAGAGCAGCTGCTGCCTGGCAGAGCCCTCTGGCAGAGAATGGAATATCAGCTCTGCTGTCCCTCTCCATCTCACCCACCTCCCGCAATTTGTCCCCTCGTAATGTAGCCCAGCCTAATTCTTGCTCCAAAGAGTCAAGATTGAAAAGCACATGAAACAGGAGTGGTCTTTGTTTTTGGGGCCTGCCCACCACCCCGTGTTGTCTTAGTGGCTGGGGGTGACAGCGTTGTGGCCGGCAGGAGTTTCCCGGCCAGGTTTTGTGCCTGCTGTCGAGCCGTTGCTGCTACAGGCTGTATGCAGGATTTCAGGTCTCGTGCAGTTTTTCTCAAGGCAGTATGGCGAAGGCTGGCTGCTGTTTTGCTTTGCGTATGTGTTTGAAATCTGAAACTAGTGTATAGAAAACCAGTTGGCTTTGTTTGTAGCTGACTGTAAAACATGCTCTCTCCATGCTTTTTACAGAGTCAGAAAAACTACTCTGAAGTGAATATGGTGGGAACCAGGCAACCTCACACTAGGTTATCAAACACAAGCAAGGACTTACATCAGAGCAGCTGCTTCTCCTTCCCTTTCATTTATTTCTGACTGTAAACCTTCCCCTGCCACCTGTCCTTGGAGGCCAAGCAGGAGGGAGAAAGTTTCTTCAGAATATGCAACTCCAGAGCATAAAGCAATTTCAATGTACAGCTTCAAAACGAAAGCTTTGTTACAGGCTACGATGGGGAAACCCGTGGCTTTGGAGGCTGCAGGGCAGGGGCAGGGCTGGAGGGGTCTCTCAGGTTTTTGCAGTGCTGCATCGCTGCCCTGATCCTGCAAAACTCCCATGGGTGTTTGAGCAGGCAGGTAGCCAGCCTATGAGGCAAGGATCTGGTATTCTGGCTTAAGGCCTGTTTGGCCAGGGTACTGGTCACTAGTGAAAGAAAGCAGCAGAAGACCTTGCAGGAGTTCAAGCAGAGTGCAGACAGCTGAAACGGAGATGTCTGCTCTGGGGCTAAGGCCATCATCTCTTTTAAAAGAGAAATCTCCCAAACCTGCATCCCCACGGCTACTGACTGGGTGCCTTGGGCAGTAAGAGGCGCTGGCATCCCGCCTGCTCCCACCCCTCTCCTGGGACTGGGCTTTTACCTGGCTGGGGTGGAAGCCATCGACCGGTTCGATCAGCTGCCAGGGCTCACCTCCCATCTTGTGCCATTCCTCGGCCGCTGCAAACAACGTAAGCAGAGGGGTTATCGCTGCTGAGCACGTAGGCGCCCGCCTGGAGATGTACCCCCCCTCTTCCTCAAAGCACCACTGTATTTTTAAGCACATGACAGCTCTGCATGAAGATTATGATAATTCATATAAAGTTGTCAGAGCCAATATTGTGTACAATCCCCTCTCCTCGGGGCAGTATTTAAGCCTTTATTGTTAATTTTTTTCTCTGTAATATTTATGCAAGGAAGCGCTTTGAACATAAATGATCGTAAAACATTTCACTTTCCCTCACAACTGAGATGGATGCTGTAGCAAGTAAAGTTGTAAATTATTTAAGACTGATTTAATACTTTTGCATTTCCCATTTTAGTTGCATCTTCAGCAGTGAAAAAAAAATAAAGAGATAAAGAAAACAGTGCTTTTTAGAGAAAGAGATGGCAACACACTATTCGCATGGGCTGATGTGTGCAGGAATAGACTGTCATTTTCAGTTACTTCTGTTCTGAGCAGTCTTTTTCAAGTCCAACAAAATAACCTTTTGAATTACATGAGCATGACATTCAATGCAAATGATGCTGTGCTGTAAGCCCCAGAGCCATTAGACAAGTAAAATGCTTTCTCTCTTCAAAAGGGCTGTGGAGTGATCAAACATGAGACTAGTGGATATGGCATTAACAGACTGTAAATTCAATAATTTCTTCTATAATGACAGATTAAGAATTCTTAATAGCATTATGCAAGCATGCTGTCAGGAGGAAAATGTTCTCCATTCAAGCACCACAGTTTTGACGTAGACTCACTGCTGTTTGTTGAACCCTGGCTATTGTGTCAAAAAGCAATGTCTGGGTCCCCATACTAAATCTGAACTCACAGAAGGGTGATATTCCTGCTTTGACTATAGAAACCTACTTGAGATGCTTTAGTCAACACCCTAAGTAATCTGTTTCAAGACACAGGCACTGGACCTTTTTGTTTCAAATTTGCAATATGTTGGGCACAACACATATTCACCTTAGATTACACAACGGAACGCACATATAGATGCACAAATTGAGCTTGCTTAACTCCTTACATATGATGCTATATGTTGACTGCAAGGCTGTGTATTGTGTTTTACTTTATAGAGGGACTACTGTTCCCATGCCAGACATAACAGAGGACTAAGTAAAATAAGTAAGGTTTATATCAAGATAGGTGAATTTAGACCATTATACTTGACCTCCAAAAATACTAGAACAGTTGAACAAATACCCACCAAGTGAGTATGTCCAGAGTTTGTCTTGAAAGTGCCTATTGCCTAGGCTAGAGCTTGCTCTCATCCAGACCAAGAAAAAGCCAAAACAAGCAACCCCTATTTATTTCACTGTTTCCTAAAGGAACCACTATGTTCTTCAGCCAAAGGCTACATCTGAGCTTGGATGTCCATCTAAATCTAGAATAAACACTAGCATACTCAGATTTTACTCCAAGAAAGCTGGGAGCTGCTGTGTATATATATGTCCAAGCCAGCCTGAAATCGATGTACTCATCACAATGTGCAACCGCTGCTAAATATTTGATGTCTGGAGAGTTTAGGGGAGGATTTGCGCTCACTTCAGAAAGAGACCAGAAAAGTAGGTCAGCAGCCTTAGCTGGCTTTTGAGCACACTCACGAACTGACAGCTTTCCTGACGGCAAGCTCAAATCGTTGGCTCCAGGGCTGCAGGAAACTTTGCAAAGTGTCTTTCAGAGCTGATGTTTGTATGTGCATGTGTGATTTTGTTTACCTCATTTATTTAACGCAATGTAATCAAGAACAGCAAATTATATTAAGATGTTTCATTTCGTGAAAGCAAATAAATTACCTAAAGTTAGTCATTTAACTTATTAAAGTAATTTGCCTACCCAGCAGGTAGTTTGTTCCAAATCCTAGTGACTTGTTAAATATTAAGTATCTGAGGCAAAAACAGCAAAGAGACTTGGACAGCCTGAAGCTCTGTGCTACAATATCGAACTCGACAGTTGAGCCCACCTTTCTGAGATAAAGTTTTGGACAGAAAGACTCCATCTCCCATCCTCCTTTCTTTACCTCCTCCTCCATATAGTTTGCATGAGACCCAGAACCAGCTTCCTGAATTGGGTCATGTAGTATAAAATAAGTTTGTGAATTTTGATAAGATTTGGCTGAAAAATGAGATTTGTACAATTATCTTAGGTGCTTTGGCAGCTTCATGCTTCCAGGGACAGCCAGGCAGTGATGGGGAGAGGTGTTAGAGATGTACATTTTGAAGTAGCCAGGGTGATTCTGTCCCTTCTTGGTTCTGGTTTTAGCTGTCTGCATGCTGTCATTTGAAATAGAGTCCTCAGGCAAAATTTTTCAAGACAGACCAACATGGAACCATCTATGTGAACATATAAGCAAGGAAATGCAGATCAGGTTTCTTTCCAATTATTATATACTATTTTGTTAACGTAAAAATTCATGCTATTGGGGAGGGCCCCCATGTGGCCAGGGCTGGAACTCCTGCACCATGAAAGGAGGCTGAGGGACAGGGATGGTTCACCCTGGGGAAGAGCCTACAGGGAGGCGAAGAGGACAGGGCCGGTCTCTTCACAGCAGTGCACAGTGGGAGGGGGAGAGACAAAGGGCATAAATTGAAACATGTGAGGTTCAGGCTGGATACAGGGAAAAAGCTGTTTTCCTACCTTCCCATCACTAACTACTTGAATATGTTGCCCACCTCAATTCCTCAACCCATGTTGTTCCTTTTTTTAAAAAGAAAGAGTGAGTGTGTTTCTGCTTGTGACAGAACTGAGCTGATGCTGGGTGATCCCTCAAGCTGGACCCATGCACATCTCATGAGGGAAGCAGAGCTGAGGGGGATCCAGGGACAGGCGTCTGTCCCCAGCCCCGTAAGGACACTGTCCACTCATGAGCACGGTAACAAGGAACAGTTTCTGGTTCTTTTATTTTTTTCAAGCATCAGTTGTGGAAGGAAGTGATTTAGGTAATGTGCTTACCTACTGTCACTTAAGATCACAGCAGGATGAGTTTCGTAAGCTCTTCAAGTCAAAAGTTACAATAGTATGTAGGTGCTTAAGGAAGCATAGGAAATAAGCCAGTTCTTCCTGGGAGAGGCGCTTCTGCTTTTGAAATCAGTGAGTTAAGAGAGGGTGGTTGTGTTATTCAGGCAGGAAAACTGTCTGACAAAAGTCCTCCTTCCTGAGGCACTGCTCATCCCAGAGGAGGCAATATGAAGCCCGGTCAGTGACGTAGTACACTACAGCTCATGGAGACCACCTTCACCACTGCAGATATGCCATCTCCAGTCTAGATGACCCGCTATAAAAGTAATGATCAAAAATAAAACCAAATCTATGGACTGAGATAGGTTTGAGATTTTTTTTTTTTTTTTTTTTTTTTTTTTTAAATCAGCCTGAGAAGCTGTAGTGGACAAGTAAGAGGCATTTTTAGCAGAGGCTCATCTGCTGTTGCTGTTGCCTCACCACTGACACTCCCTGCCACCCAAGTGCAAATGGCCAGTGTGCTGCACACTGGGATTGTGGGTGCTGGCAGCTGGGATCAGCGGGGAGGCTGTGGTCCCCAGGCTGATGGTGGGATCTTGTCTTGACAGAGGTCCACGGTTACCCCAACAAGGGAAGCTGGTAGATGGCATTAAGAGTCCCCCCTTGGCCCCAGCCCTGACAGCAGGGTCACCTAGGCTGGCTGGCTATGCTGCACTTCTCCCATTACAAAGCTAAAACATGAGGAGCATATTAGCAGCCCAGCACTTGACTAAATGCTTCATGAGAAAGACAGGAAAAAAGTAACTTACTTTGTCTCAGTGGGAAATCCATGTAGAAAATATCAAAGTTGGTGAATTTCTCAGATCTCGCTATTTCTTTCAGGACATTGGAAAGTTGTAAAGCTCTCTGCAAAAATCAAGCAATTTAATGACAAATCATTGCTACTTACGCTGCTTTGCATGGATTCAGATTTTGTCACTGATGCATGGTCAGGAATTTGAAAGCTAATGTTACCCTTTTAGCTGGGGGAAAGGAGGTGAGATGGGGTTCTTCATCCTAACAAGGACTTGCAGGAGCACCACCAGCCTTTGGGCTCCCCAGCTCCCCATGCAATACGTCATTGCAGGTTGCACTGAGGCCTCAGCTGATGCCATAAGTTTAATACAGCATATGATTATTTTACTGGAGACCTCTTCTAGTAGTGTCTCTATGCCTATATAAATATTGCGAATTTCTTGGGTTTGGAGACCTCTTGATGAGTGGTAGCCCAGTCACTTCCATTCCTCTTAAAGAAAACTGAAACTTTTTGTACAATAAAAATGTTCTCTCTCCCATTATCTTTCCCGCCACTGTGTTGTGGGTGCTAACGCTTATCTAGCCAGACCAAATTCTGCTCTTACTTTCAGCAGAGTAAATTACCTCCATTGAGTGTCTACCTAACTGATATATCCAGTGTGATTTCTACAGCTGTAACAGAGATCAGGGGCTCCTAAATATTTAAATTGTGCAGTTTGGATAATAACATAGACAATTAGTTTCAGACAGGGGCTCAGAAAGAAGATTAATTCATACCCTGCAGACATATGAATTGTTCATGGACAGAAGTTACATGTACTATATGTTCTCTATTTTTGGTAGGAATACATAAGCTGCATTCCTGCAAAGATTTAGGGGTGTGCTTAATTGCCTTCTCTGAAGTCAAGAGGGAGAGGACATAAAATGAAACACATATGTAAGCCTTGGTGAAATTAAGGCCATATATTTTGTTTAGTGAATGCAAACATTAATACAACTATACACAGAGACGACACCTTTGACGATATTTGGTTACTGACTCTTTTACGTGGCTGCAGGGTGTTGCTGGGATAAAAAATCAGCTTGTACCGTAAGGGAGTAAGTGCTGGTATTATGTGACATTCACTTCTGCAGCCAGATTTTTAGGGTGAGCTTTAATACATCTCTGTTCTGTCTGTTCCCATTCCTGCACTGAGCCTGGATGCTCCTTGGTCACACCATCTGGTGATTAAATCCACAGAAATGTGTCTGAAGAAGATTAGTACAAGTCCCAAATGATGACAGGGTAAGGCTCTTGCTCTCAGGGCCTGCTCCCACTGCCAGCGATATCTGTGCAGTTGGCTTTTCATACTCACAGCTACTTGATTCACAAGACTTTTCTTTCTTATCAGGTATGTTTTCTCCTTAAAGACCTTGAACCTGAAGAGTTTTGTCTCAGGCAGAGCACATCCCTTGAGAATAAATTTGGGCAGCTGAGAGGTTGGAAAGGGAATATGTTTGTGAATCCCTTAACTTAACCGTGCTGCCTCCCAGAGCCTGAGAGGCATTTGAAAGGATGGGTATGGATGTTTCCGTATCTCCCTGCCTTTGGAAGAAAAAAGTGAGTTGTCGTCTTGCCTTTGAGATATTAGGCTTATATCCTCAAACACAGGGACAAACTGGGAGAGCATCTGTGCAAGAGGGTGGTCCCATTTCAGCCTTGGTGAGACTTACCTCCGAGGTCAAATTCCTGAGCGTCTCGTTGGGCGTCAGCCAGCCGCTGCAGGGGCTCACCTGGGCAGGCACAGGGAGTGGGGCTTTAGCAGCAGGCTGAGAGGAAAGGGGGGGCTCATAAGCTACAGCCAGAGACCTTACCTGGAGGCAGTCGAGGAAAGAATAAAGTTGACTGTACGTGACGTCCCTGTTCAGCTGCCCTGCAAAGCACAGAGAGGGAAACTTCATGTGCCTGATGGCCAAATGTAACTTCATTTTGCAGGTCTGTGCGTTTGCATGCATTAGACCCCTCAGTGAGGAAGAGGCACCCCGGGAGCCCCAATCCCTGCTCTCAAGTCACCCTCCCACCACCAGAGATGGGGTGCAAAAGAGGTGGCACCGATGCATCCTTCCCACTAAGGTGCCTGCATCCCCACAACATGCAGAGCTGTTATTGCTTCTCCCTTATCCCTCTCCAGCCTTTCACGGGTGATTCGTCTTGCACGCGGGGTTAGTCATCACAGCCTGCGCCAATCTCTGAAGTACGTGACTGATATTTTATCCATTAACGTTTCTCTCACCCTCCCCAAATAAATGCAGGGCTTGCAAAGCTGAAGGGAAGATTGAAGGTGCCTGTATATACCCTGAGTTTTGCATTTACCTCGGAGATGTTAGCCTTAAAAGGGAGGAACAATTTTGCTGTCACAGAGGGAAGTGGATAGGCTTGTGTGGGTGAGCAAATCCAAGCACCAAGTTAAACATCCAGCTGACATTCCCTAAAATTCACTGCGCTATGCAATAGCCTGGTGTATCGGGTCTGGCTGAGCCAGAATTGGTTTTCCCCTGTAGCAGCCCTCATGGTGCTGTGTTTTATGCTGGGAGCTGGCAGGGTGTTGATAGCACACTGGTGTTGTGGCTACTGCTGAGTAGTGCTTACACAGCACCAAGGCTCTTTCTGACATTTCCCCCCCCACAGTGGGACGGGGTGGGCAAGATCTTGGGAGGGGACACAACCAGGACAGCTGACCCGAACTGACCAAAGGGATATTCCATACCATATGACGTCTGCTCAGTATAAAGCTGGGAGAAAGGAGGAAGGGGGGGGGTCACCCTTGGTCCTCCGAGGCAACCGCTACGCATATCAGAGCCCTGCTTCCTGAGAAGGCCCGACATCGCCTGTTAATGGGAAGTAGAGAATAAATCTGTTTTCTTTTTTTTTTGCTTCCGCGCGCGGACCTTTGCTTCGCTTTGCTTATATTAAAACTGCTGTTGTTTTACCCACAAGGGTTGTTTTGTTTTCCTATCTTACTTTCTTTCCCTTCTTTGCCCTATTGAGAAAAAAAGGGGAAGGGGGGGGAAGTGATAGAGCGACTTAGTGGGTACCTGGCATTTAGCCAAGGTCAAACCACCACAGTCTATTTTGGCGCCCAACGTGGGGCGGGACAACGGCAGTTTTATATTAATTGTGCTATAGCTATAGCAGTTAGTAAGCGACAAGCTCTTGTGCTGGTCACGGGTTTGTTTATTGCTCTGCTTATCTTTATTTTGCTAAGCTCGGGAACATGCTGGAAGAAATTGGGAACATCATGAGTGGTTTTATTCTGCAAGCTCCCGAAGTACTTATTAATCCTTATGTTAGCTCTTTGATACTGTTCATTAATGCTATTCGCCTATTGTGGGCTGTGTGGAGCTCGTTAGGTTTTTGGTGTAAGAGAAAGCAAATTTTGGGTGAGAGAATACCAAAATGTGCCCTGAGGCGGCCTGTCCCTGGGTGGCAGGGGGAGTGGAAGGATTTGGGCAGATTCCTAGGACGGTTATCACCTCCTGTAGCCTGGGATCTTACCCCTGAACAGGCAAGCAACCCCGCAAAACTGACACAACACCTGATAGAAGGGTGCCTTGTCTATCCCGATGAAAATCAGCAACTCCTAGCGCTGTACTGGGGCCTGGCCTATGCTTATCGAGCTGCAGTTCAGTGCTCTCAAAGGACTGTGGTGGAAATGGGAACTCAAACAAAAACAATAACAGCAGAGATTGCCCCAGTAGTAAAAAAGAAACAGTGGACAAGGAGAACAACAGGTCCATACCCTCGATTAATAAGGGACGAAAAAGAGGAGGAAGAAGCGGGTCCTTCAGCAAAGGGGTCAGAAGAGGGAATAACAGAACTCAAACAGGAGGCAGAAACTACCCGGTCCCTGACATCATCAGAACTGCGAGATCTGCGGAAAGACTATAGCCGCCAGCCGGGTGAGCGGATTGCTGCCTGGCTGCTTCGATGCTGGGATAATGGGGCTGATGCTCAGCAGCTGGAAGGTAAGGAAGCCCAACAGCTGGGTTCCCTTGCTAGAGATCGAGGAATTGAAAGGGGAATTGGAAAAGAAACAGGAATTTGCAGTCTGTGGAGACGGCTCCTTTCAAGTGTTAAAGCAAGATATCCTTTCAAGGAAGATCTTACGGACAACTCCCCAGGGAAGTGGGCTACTGCGGATGAAGGTGTCCAGTACCTGAGAGAACTAGCAGTGCTGGAAGTCATCTATAGTGATCCAAATAATGATGAAGCCCCTAAAAATCCAGAGGATGTCCTGTGCACACGGGCCATGTGGAGGAAGGTGATTAAAGGTGCACCATCCTCGTATTCTGCGGGCTTGGCTGCGATGTACTATCCAGAAATGGATATGGGAGAAGGACTAAGATGTACGCCAACTGTGGAGGCAGTCTCTTCCTGGCTTCAGAACTTTGAAGAGAGTCTTGGAACCTCCTCATCTCTACGGGCGAGTGCCTTAGATGTCAGGAGCACCCCAAGAAATCGGTTCTCTTCCACCCCAGTCAGAGGGAAAGGGAAACCTAGGCGCATGACACGTGGCGAACTTTGGTTCTTCCTGCGTGACCAGGGGGAGGACATGAGGAAGTGGGATGGTCAACCCACCTTCAAATTGGAAGCTCGTGTACATGAATTGCGAGGAAAGACCCCTGCCAAGAAGACAACATCCAAGAAGGTTGTTAATGTAGCTGGCGTGAAACCGCAAGAAAGTAATCAGCGATCTCCCAGATACAGGAAGAATGAGATCACCTCCCTTGGCCCTGATGAAGGAGTTTCCGGCCTGGCACAGCAAGGGTCAGACAGTGAATACTCTGACCAAGAACAGGAATAGAGGGCCCCTGCCTCCAGCCAGGAGGAGGAAAGGGATGATCGGGTTTATTGGACAGTGTGGATTCGATGGCCTGGCACATCAAATCCACAGAAGTACCAGGCTTTAATCGATACCGGGGCACAGTGTACATTAATGCCATCAAGTTATAGAGGGGCAGAACCTATCTGGATCTCAGGAGTGACAGGCGGATGTCAAGAACTGTCAGTACTGGAGGCCGAGGTTAGCTTGACCGGGGATAAGTGGGAAAAACATCCCATTGTAACTGGCCCAGAAGCCCCTTGTATCTTGGGCATTGACTACCTCAAGAGGGGGTATTTCAAAGACCCAAAAGGATACCGATGGGCTTTTGGTGTGGCCAGTGTGAACACAGAGAAGGTCAAACAGTTGTCTAATCTGCCTGGCCTCTCAGGAGATCCTTTTGTTGTAGGACTGTTGCGAGTTAAAGAACAACAGGTGCCAATTGCCATGAGGACCGTGCACCGACGGCAGTATCGCACGAACCGAGACTCTCTGGCTCCCATCCAAGAACTGATCCGTCAACTGGAGACCCAAGGTGTCATCAGTAAGACACATTCGCCTTTTAATAGCCCAATATGGCCAGTGCGAAAGTCTGACGGAGGGTGGAGGTTGACAGTAGACTATCGTGGCCTGAACGAAGTGACGCCACCACTGAGTGCTGCTGTACCAGATATGTTAGAGCTCCAGTATGAGCTAGAGTCAAAGGCAGCCAAGTGGTACGCCACAATCGACATCGCCAATGCATTCTTTTCAATTCCTTTGGCAGAAGAGTGCAGGCCACAGTTTGCTTTCACGTGGAGGGGTGTCCAATATACCTGGAATCGACTACCCCAGGGGTGGAAGCACAGCCCCACTATTTGTCATGGACTAATTCAAACTGCACTGGAAAAGGGTGATGCCCCTGAACATCTACAGTACATCGATGACATCATTGTGTGGGGCAACAAGGCAGAAGAAGTGTTCAAGAAAGGACAAAAAGTAATTGAGATTCTTCTGAGAGCTGGGTTTGCCATAAAGAAAAGCAAGGTCAAGGGACCAGCACAGGAGATTCAGTTCTTGGGAATAAAATGGCAAGATGGACGCCGCCATGTGCCTATGGAGGTTGTCAACAAGATAGCAGCTATGTCTCCACCGACCAACAAGAAGGAAACACAAGCTTTCTTAGGACTTGTGGGATTTTGGAGGATGCACATTCCAGGTTACAGTCAGCTGGTGAGCCCTCTCTATCAAGTAACCCGAAAGAAGAACAATTTTGAGTGGGGTCTTGAGCAACAACAAGCCTTTGAGCACATCAAACAGGAGATAGCTCGGGCGGTAGCTCTTGGGCCTGTTCGGACAGGACCAGATGTGCAAAATGTACTTTACACATCAACTGGGGAGCATGGCCTCACATGGAGCCTCTGGCAGAAGGTAGCAGGTGAAACTCGGGGTCGACCATTAGGATTTTGGAGCCGGGGATATCGAGGATCAGAAGCCCACTACACTCCAACTGAAAAGGAGATTCTGGCAGCATATGAGGGGATTCGAGCCGCTTCCGAAGTTGTTGGTACAGAAACACAGCTCCTCTTGGCACCGCGATTGCCTGTACTACATTGGATGTTCAAAGGAAACATCCCTTCTACACACCATGCAACCAGTGCTACCTGGAGTAAATGGGTAGCGTTAATCACGCAACGAGCTCGACTGGGAAAACCCAACCGTCCAGGAATCCTGGAAGAGATCATGGACTGGCCAGAAGGTAGAGATTTTGGAGCACTGCCTGAGGAGGTGGCTCGTGCCCAAGAAGCACCACCATATAACGAATTACCAGAAGATGAAAGGCGGTATGCTTTGTTTACTGATGGATCCTGTCGTGTGGTAGGAAACCATCGAAAGTGGAAAGCTGCTGTGTGGAGCCCCACAAGACAAGTCGTTGAGGCCACTGAAGGAGAGGGCGAGTCAAGTCAGTTTGCAGAAGTAAAAGCGATCCAACTAGCCCTAAAGATTGCTGAACGAGAAAAGTGGCCAGTACTGTATCTCTACACTGACTCCTGGATGGTGGCTAATGCCCTGTGGGGGTGGCTACAGGAGTGGAAGAAGACCAATTGGCAGCGCAGAGGTAAACCCATCTGGGCTGCTGCACTGTGGCAGGACATCGCTGCCCGAGTGGAAAACGTGGCTCTAAAGGTACGTCATGTAGATGCCCACGTGCCCAAAAGCCGTGCCACCGAAGAACATCAAAACAATGAGCAAGTAGACAAGGCTGCTAAAATTGAAGTAGCTCAGCTGGACCTGGACTGGGAGCGCAAGGGTGAGCTATTTGTAGCTCGATGGGCCCATGAAACATCCGGGCATCTCGGGAGAGATGCAACGTACAGATGGGCTCGTGATCGAGGGGTGGACCTGACCATGGAGGCCATCTCACAGGTCACTCATGAATGCGAAACATGTGCTGCAATCAAGCGAGCCACACGAGTAAAGTCTCCCTGGAACAGAGGGCGATGGCTGAGTTTTCGATATGGTGAGGCCTGGCAAATTGACTATATTGGACCATTGCCACGAACACGCCAAGGCAAGCGCTACATACTCACTATGGTGGAAGCAACTACTGGTTGGCTTGAGACGTACCCTGTAAATCATGCCACTGCCCGAAATACTATCTTAGGTCTTGAAAGGCAAATTTTATGGCGACATGGTACTCCTGAAAGAATCGAATCAGACAATGGAACCCATTTTCGAAATAATCTCATAAACTCCTGGGCAAAGAAACATGGCATTGAGTGGGTGTATCACATCCCTTATTACCCACAAGCGTCTGGAAAGATTGAAAGATACAATGGACTGTTGAAGACTATGTTGCGAGCATTGGACAATGGGGCATGGAAACACTGGGATATAAATTTAGCAGAAGCCACTTGGCTAATTAATACCAGAGGATCTGTTAACCGTCCTGGTCCTGCCCAAACAAAACCCCTTCATACTGTGGGAGGAGATAAGGTCCCTGTAGTACACACAGGGAAATGGCTGGGGAAGGCAGTGTGGATCGCTCCTCCCTTGGGAAAAGGCAAGCCCACTCGTGGGATTGTTTTTGCTCAGGGACCTGGATGTACTTGGTGGGTAATGCGGGAGAATGGGGCTACTCAGTGTGTGCCTCAAGGAGATTTAACCTTGGGGGGGAAATAATCTGTGAGCTGAGTTGTATGTTGCAGGAAGTGATGGAGGAAGTAGGAACGACGAAGAGTGAACCAGATACATGCGATGATGACCCAAACCTAGCCGGTGCTGGAGTCCAACAGTCAAACATACTGCTCCTGTCCTGAACATCCACCTTGACAGATGGCAGCCAAGTCACTGAACATCTGGAGGAGTGAAGAAAGCTTACGGAATGAATAAATGAGTGTTATGTGGGACCTGGGCATGACGTAAATGGTATGGAATAAGGGGTGGAGACTGTATCGGGTCTGGCTGAGCCAGAATTGGTTTTCCCCTGTAGCAGCCCTCATGGTGCTGTGTTTTATGCTGGGAGCTGGCAGGGTGTTGATAGCACACTGGTGTTGTGGCTACTGCTGAGTAGTGCTTACACAGCACCAAGGCTCTTTCTGACATTTCCCCCCCCACAGTGGGACGGGGTGGGCAAGATCTTGGGAGGGGACACAACCAGGACAGCTGACCCGAACTGACCAAAGGGATATTCCATACCATATGACGTCTGCTCAGTATAAAGCTGGGAGAAAGGAGGAAGGGGGGGGGTCACCCTTGGTCCTCCGAGGCAACCGCTACGCATATCAGAGCCCTGCTTCCTGAGAAGGCCCGACATCGCCTGTTAATGGGAAGTAGAGAATAAATCTGTTTTCTTTTTTTTTTGCTTCCGCGCGCGGACCTTTGCTTCGCTTTGCTTATATTAAAACTGCTGTTGTTTTACCCACAAGGGTTGTTTTGTTTTCCTATCTTACTTTCTTTCCCTTCTTTGCCCTATTGAGAAAAAAAGGGGAAGGGGGGGGAAGTGATAGAGCGACTTAGTGGGTACCTGGCATTTAGCCAAGGTCAAACCACCACACCTGGCTTGCTGAGAAAATTACACATTTTCTTGACCTTTTTGCTTCTTTGGTAGCTACCACCAAGACGGAAATTAAATGGCCATTCAGTTCTCTGAGTTTGTAGCACACTGATCATCCCATCAGGCTTTGTTATCTTTGTGGTGCTGATATATATAATTTTTGTTCTTGTTTGGGAACTGCAAAGTATGATCTCTCCAAAGTGAAACGGGCTCCTCGTGTTGCTTCGCAGCAGCTCCCTGATATAGATGTGATTCCTGCCTATCTCACAGCTGCCCATCACCCAGCAGCAGTATCAGCTGCCCGGGGAGCAAAAGGTGGGCACCTCAAAGATCTAGTGTCACTCCTGGATGTTGGGGATGTCCCAAACCCATGTAGCCTGAAAGCATCGGGCCCTGGGGTGGGCTGTCAGGGGGACCAGGGCTTCGGCAGAAAGCCAGACTGACGTCTGGTTGTGCCTGACTGGCAGCCAAGTGGGGAAACCTGCTCGCAACCCCTTGGAGGATCTGCCAGAAGAGATCTCTTGCTGCAAAACATGTTGCTTAAGACTAATTGGGTCCCTCCAAGGCAAACTAGCCCTTCTGAAAAATTTCCAACTGATCCTATAGCTAATAATTCCTGATTTGGCTTGTGCCAAAAAATGCTACGTGCTGTCTCTGATAATTAGATACCCAGTAGAGGAACTATGCCTGTGATAAACATGCATTCAAGGAAAGAAATGTGTTTATGTGACTAAAAAATAATTACCACAGGCTCCTCCTGCTCTGAAAGGGACAAGATTTTTCTTTTATTTTTCTTTTTTTCCATTTTCATTGGTAGTAGTATAGTGTTTATTAGAGAAAAATGTAACAAGGTATGAAGAATAGAAATGGAGACCTCAGACTTCCTGAGAAGAGGCAACTATTTTTGAGGGGTAAAATAACTGTGGGGACACTGGCAGTGACTAGGGAACCCTGGGGAAACCACAGCACAGAGTCTGCTGAAAGCTCCAATACCCAGTGGTTGCCAAAATCATTGAAGATGTAATCTACCATTTTCATCATGTGATTTAGCTTCTCTCTCTCTTTGCTGATGAGAACCAAGATGACAACAACTTTTCACTTACTCAGATTCAAAAGACATTGCTTTACCCAAATATAAATAAGAACATGCTTTTGGTCTAAAATTTGGCGGCAGAATGTCCATGATGGTTCCTTGTACACACTCTTCACTGGAGAACAAGGGACTTTTACTTTAGCTGTTTCCATAAAACTTTTCTTTGCTACCGGCATAAAGTATTTCACATTCTTTATCCACTGTGGGGTGGTATGAACTTGTAGAAAAGAGCTTCTGTATCCAGCTTCCAAGCTTCCCCACCCCACAACCTCTCACATCCCCAGGGAAAGATTTCCACACTGACCCCAGAGGCACAACTGTCGGACTAACCAAGGTTGGACGTCACACATCATTGCATATGAATGCAGCCCCCTGTGATGATGTTCCTCCTTGCTACTTGGCACAGGATGAAGCCAAGGAGAAAGAGGTCTGTTAATGGTCAGACATACGGTTTCATGCACACTCTGAGATGACAGCCTCCCAAAGACAGCCTACAAATCTTTGAAAACACTGCCACAAAGAACCTTATGGGAACTGCACTCTGAGTGAATGCCCCAAAACATGCCTGTACGTGGAGTGAGGTTTCAATTGTCACACCTGTAGCTAATGTAGGAGGTGGCAGGCACCCAGTGCTGGCAGAAAATCTATTTCTCTAATATCTAACCAGTCTTTCGCAAACCCTTGACTTAATCTTCTGTCCTGGTCCACATCCAGTTTTACCAAGACATCCACCAGTCTGTGAGTGGAGGTGTTCACCAAATTTCCAGCTCCACCTGTAACAACAATCAGGATGAAGTGCAGGCAGTCTGGCCACAATTTTGGGCCAAGACACCTTGTTTCCACATCCACAGTATGTGTTGAGCCTGGTTTGGAGCTGAGTGGGTCGGGCTCGTGGGGGAACCAGGCAGGATTGGGGTCTGCCCTCTAGCTGCCCTGTCCTGCGGTGGGGATGGTAAGCTGGCTCTCCTACTTCTACTGCACAGCCAATATCTATCTTATATTTCTCAGATCTCCTCCACTCTGTCAGATTTTCTTGAAATTGTCAACAGATTCATGAATTATTTAGGGAGAGAAAGCAACATGAGCAGGCAGATAACCAGGAGGAACCCCACAACATCTCATATTTACCTAGAGGATGGTATCTGTCATGCAGGTTATCCCAGAGAAAGCGGCCATCTACCAGGCCTGTTAAAATCACATGGCTACCCTTTGGAAGACAGGAGTCCAGGTATCGCAGAGCTTGCACCACATTGGAGAGCATTTCTTTGGGTGTAGTCATGTGAGCCAGTGTGTCACGGTTCCTGCAGAAAAAGAGGATGCCAACAGGACATTGTGTCAGGTGATACTGTGCCCCCAAAAAGGCACCTGAAACAGCAGCATTTTCTTCTTTGCTGCTCTTCTACATTAAGTTAGTTAAATAAAACCTTATAAAAATGATGCTATGTATGTGTTTTAGTGTCTCATTGTTATTGCCAAAATCAGAAGTGATACAGAAACCTCCTTCAGTGTAACCCTTCTCCCTGCTAAAAACAGACAGATGCATCCCTTTTTTATAGCATGGCCTCCTGTTGTGGGTTAACCCTGGTGGGCAGCTAAGCATCACACACCCGCTCGCTCGCTTCCTCCCTGCCCCCAATGAGACAGGGGAAGAGGAAAGGAAGAGTAAAAGCAAGAAAACTTGGGGGTCAAGATTTAAAAAAAAAAAAAGTTATTATTCAATAAGCAAAGAAGTAGAAGAAGAAAGCAAGCAAAAGAAGTGGTGCAAAGGCAATCACTCACCACATCCCATGGGTAGACTGATGCCCAGCCAGTTCCTGAGTAAAAGATTGCTAACCCCCCACTAAAATTCTCTTCTCTCCCTTTTCATTGCTGGGCATGACGTTACATGGCATGGACTATCCCTTCAGTCAGAGTCATCTGCCTGGTTGTGTCCCCTCCCATGCTCTTGCGTACCCCCAGTCTATTCACTGAGGGGGGCAGAGTGAGAAACAGAGAAGGCCCCAATGCTGTGCAAACAATGCCACAGCTAAAGCTCTAGTATGTTATCAGTGTTGTTTTGGTTAAAAATCTAAACCACAGCACCATAGGAGCTGCTATTAAGATAATTAACCCTATCCTAGCCAGGCCTAGCACACCTTCATAAATAAAAAAGCCTTAGCTCTCCTTTTGTCCTGTAGCTTGCAAATGAGTTAATCTTTATTTACAGTGCAGAGAGGCAAATCAGAGCCACGAAGCACTCTATGACCACATTGGTTTCCCATGGTGTTGAAAAATCCATGTAAAACTACTATGGTAGCCCTGACACCTCGCTCTCTGTAGCTATTGCAGAGCATCTTAAGCCACTTGATATAAACCCAGAAACTTGCAGAGCTGTAGTTCTTAAAAGGCCATGTTGCTTTTGGTCACTGCAAAGACACTGCCCTTGGTCTACTTATCAAACTCCAGTCTGCGACCGACATTCAACTGATTTGGTGTCTATCTCAAGGTTCAGCAGGAAAAGGATCCATTGCCGTAAGGGGGTGTAGGGTGCTGCTGCACCTGGTAAGAGCCTCCATGGTTCAGCTCTGAATCAGGGGGAAACAGTGCTGCTCCACACACATGGCTTCAGGGTGTGGGATGCCCTACAAATGGGTGAAAGGAGGGTTTCCTTCCCCATGGGTTGCTGCACGTAGCTGACATTCAGCATGCTCTTTGATTATGCCAGGTAGAAATATCTAAGATAGCTTTGTCTCTCACATGTCCTGTGCCTCTTACTACAGCTCTGCAGGAGGGCAGGAGACCAGTGAGGGGTCTGGACAAACATGGGATACTGGCGGGAGGAGGAGGAGGCTGGAGGGAGGAGGTATTTAAGATAAAACAGTCCTCAGAAACCCTTCATTAGGGTACAGGAGCGGTGTCAGTGTCCCACATCAACTGAACACCCATGTTTTGTGGCTCACTGGCAGGCCTGAACATCTTCAAGCCAGAGTCCCAGGCTCAAGTTTATCCTTCCCCTCTTGCATTTAGCTGTAAATGCTGCGGGGGGGGGGGGAAATAAAATCCTGAAGATGAAATAAATTTCAACTTATATAAGAAAAACAAACAAGCAAAACCGCCCCAGGCTGCCTAGAGAACACTGCTCTAGTTATGTTATTAAAACAACCACTTTATTCCAGATAAAGCATTCACCTGCTTTCCCCCTTGAGAGCTATTCCCACGCTCTCATGGTGCACATGTCCATAACAGGGGCCATGAGCAAGTGGGTGAACACAGCACCGAGAAGCCTGTCCCAATCCACGGGTTTCTGGCCCGGGGGAGACCCCAGCTCTGTGAAGGCCCCCCTCTGGCAACGCCTGGGAGGCAGAGCAGCACCAGCTCTGGGGAAAAGCCTCCCATTGTCCAGAGATGTCCCATTGTCCTCTCTCAGAGTGAGAGGCACATGTTTGCAACATAACCTCTTAAAAGAGCCCCAGAAATAGGAGCAAGATCACCATAACTGGGATTTGGAGCACATCAACTTGTGCAGCCATGCATGGCATGGACCACGCACTGTGGGAAGCAGGGTCTCATGACAGTGTTGGTCCTGCCTTGGTGGTGCAGCTCAGCTGGACCAAGGGTTTCAGAGAGAAATCCGCTGAGGAGGTGATCTCATTGCTCAAGAAGAAAGACAGGGGATGTCCTTCCAAGTAGTGTATAAGGTTGCATTAACCTCCATCCTTATTGTTTTAGTGGTTCTCACATTTTCTCCTTGTGGGCTTGTAGGGAAGCCATCAGCTTAGCAGCCAGAAGGCTCCATCCAAGTCCTTGCCCTGGGAGAGTCCTTTAATCCCTTTCATGGCTTCCCAGGGGTAAAAGAAGGGCAAACTTGATGTTTTCAGTGCCCAGTGGGCTGCTGGGGAATCAGGTAGGATTTCTTGTCAGTGAACATTGTAGACGCAGGAGCTTTCAAAAGCTTTGCTGCTCTGTCTCAAGGCATTAGAAATGTTTGTGCTTGGGTGGGGGGTAGTGTGCTGAATCCTGTGTGGGAGAACCGTGTTCCCTAGCAAGGATTTGGGATTCTTCAGTGGGCTGTGTTTTGCACACAAATTAATAATTAGATGAGTTCCCTGGGCCTAGAAATTTATCTTAATGCAGTATGTGCTGCTGAAGTGTTTGAGACTTTCTGATTAGGGATAACTGAAAAACAGAGTTAAGATTCAGGCTTATCCTTGTGACAGCCACCCAAGCAAGGTACTTTTGAGATAAGACTGTGGTTTTGCCCTTAAATTACTTCATTTAGCCTACAGGTGTTGCAGCACTTGATTTCAAAATACTGCTCTGATGTAAGGCCTCTACTGCAAGTAAACACGTCAGTGTGAGCCGAAATTAATATGACATTCATAACTCCACTTTCTCTTGTCATTCTTCACTGAAGTCATGCAGATATTTCAGTGCATTTCTTCACATTTCCTTTCTGTGCCAGGCTATGAAATTAAAGCTGACCGAAAAGCAAGTGATCTTGTAGGCACGTTTGTTTTGGGTTCTGCCATAAGGACTTCAAGGTGCCTGGGTGAGCACTGGCGGACATTGTGGTACCCTCACATGGTGCCCCTGTCAGGCAGCAGCCAGTGATAGCCTCTGCCCACCTGGGACCTCTGGAAGCTGATGTTGACCGCAGTTCACTGAGTCCTAACTTAGCCAATGTAGCTAGCGGACGTTAATGTTAGGATTCTTGATCCATTGGATCTGGACCTGCCCCCCTACAATACACAAATACACAGTAATATCCTTGGATGTGCACCTAGCTCCTGGATGTCCTAACTCCATGTGTACCATAGCTGTGTACACATATAACACAGAGGGACCAGACAGAATCACTGAATCACAGAATCATTCAGACTGGAAAAGACCCTTGGGATCATCGAGTCCAACCATCAGCCCTACTCTACAAAGTTCTCCCCTACACCAGATCCCCCAACATCTCATCTAAATGACCCTTAAACCCATCCAGGGATGGTGACTCCACCACCTCCCTGGGCAGCCTATTCCACTGTCTGACCACTTTTTCTGTGAAAAATTTTTTCCTAATATTCAGTCTGAACCTCCCCTGTTGCAGTTTAAAGCCTTGTGCAATCTGTGCGAAGCTTTTCCAGCTCTCTGCCACAGAGAGCTCCTCCAGTCCCTTATAACAATGACTGACATTGTCCAAACACAGCTCTCCACCCTCCTTCTGCACAGAGTTCGTGGGCCTGGCCTGCCGCATCCTGCAGGGCAGCGATTCCCTTCTCCTCATGACCCCAACCCAAATAAATATGCTCCCAGCCAATGTGTCAGCCGTGTATCTGCTTTCCAGCCACATGCTGCTACATGCCCAGGGTTTGGGCCACTGGCATATGGGGACAGCTGGTGGGCGAGCACACCCCATGCACAAACTCACTCATGCCACGTGCATGTACACGCAGTGCTGGATCCACAGTGCAGGAGTTCAGCTCCATCTTGCTGCAAAGGGGTGGTATACCTGGGACATGAGGGCTAGAGGTGTTGCACACTCACATACTATTTTTAGGGCCAGAGGGGTGCAGCAGCACTTTGGTGATGGTAGCCTTACAGTAAAGGAGCGTTATGCTCTTATTGGCGCTGGTGTTGCTTTGAACAAGTTCTCTTCCCAGTGGCCTCCAGCTTGCCCTGCTTTGCTGCTGTCACCTTCCTGTTTGTTGCAGTTGCCATAGCTGCAAAGCTGGGAAAGAGAAGCTGGAGAAATGGTGCCTTACCCCAAACGCAACTAATACATGCAATAATTGTACAGCATTTGAGACTGCTGGTGCTCATTATTTTCTTGTCTGATTTTTTTTTTTCCAGGTCTCTGTGTCCCACACTGTGTCCCACATTTACACCTCAGTGGGCTGAGAGATACCATTGCCATCTGTCTTTATTTTTCTAACCCCCCTGTTTGGACACCACAGTGTGGAGACTACTGGGAGTGTGTAACACAGGCTGCCAATTTCATTATCTTTCTCCTCTACAAACATCCATATTACTCATTGCCCTTCATGGGATGAAATACTGACATTTTAACAATGCTTTGGCTAAGAACTGTGTCTCCGGTCTCAGCACGCTGCTCTCTTTTGAAGGTAAAATACAGGATAAGGCCAGGAAGGCTCTATTACTGCTGTTTAAAGCTGTCCTTGAAGAGGTTTTTATTTGTCAAGCCCTAGTTTTGAAGTCAAGCCCATCGGATGCTCCGCATCCTCCATAACCTCTGTGGGTACATCAGAGCCAGGGCAGATATACGCAGTGACTGGACACTGAAAAAATCTCTCTCCTCTGTACATCCCACTCGATGGAAACAGCATGGAAACAGCATGTTACTACAGAAGCTGCAGCATCTTTCCTTGCTGGAGTCACAGGGATCACTACAGCCTGATAGCCTCTTTTGATGGTGCAAATGTTTTGGAAGAAAACAGACAGTAGAGAGAATTTGAGCAGACAAAAGTGTCTCTGCCAGGTAGTGGACGCTGGCATAAAAAGACAGCAGAGTTTCAAGTAATAAATACTGGTTTAGAACATATAAATGGGCGAGGCAAGGCCAAAATGGTTTAAATTTGTGGAAAATTTCTTTTTACTTCAGGCAAGAACAGAAATCAGTGTTAGAGACAGGGGAAGTAAAAGGAATAACCTGCAGAATGAGGAATAAAACAAAGGAAGAAAGAGGTGTTTTTAGCAAAGCCAGTGAAATAGCAGAATTGAAATATGTACACAACAGAGCCTGGGCCAAGACTGGGAGAAGACACCTTGAAACTCTCTGTGGCAGGAGCCACAAACTTCAGCGAGGGCACTCTTTTGCGGGGCGGGGTGGGGGGGGAAGAGGTCATCATCCTGGGGGTGGTTGTAATGATACCTTCATAAATTTCACAATAAACAGATGCCCGGGACAGTCTTGTCAACAAGTACCAGGAGGTCTGTGACTGCTTTTCCCACTCAGTCGAAGGGTGGTGGTGTTACTTTTGAGGACTTGTGCATCCTTCCCATAACAGGAGGGTGGTGCTGAGGGCAGATTTGGCAGTTCTGGGCAGGGGTGCGGAGAGAGCATGAGCACCAGAGGGAGATGCCAAGGGTGAAGGTTTCATGGGAGGTGTTTCCTGCATGCTGCCTGCATGTGGCCAGGGAGATGATGGTGCCAGGGAAGGACCTTGTGGTCCCACTTCTGTGCCGGCTGAGGGTTCCCAGGTGCTATGGTGGCAAGGAAAGCCCTGCCTGGCCTCTGGCTGTCCCTGTCTGGAGCAATTAAACCCAAGCACTTGCTGTTAAGCAAAGTTTTAGGATACCAAAATCAGGATATTTTAATGTCAAAGTCTGACAGCCTGTGTAATAGCTCCAACTGCATTATACAACCTGCAGGTGAGACTTTTCAAAAACTTTGGAACAGGACTTAGCTGAGTGTGCGTCATTTATTAAAATGAGTGTTTTGAGAGTCTCCGCATAAGCCAGGTTTATTTTTTCCACTTAAAAGAAAACCTGAAGATACATCATGGTGAAAATAACATTACAGTAACAACAGCATTTGGACCACCTGCAAAACCAAAACTGTGGTGTGGATGTGCTGTGTATTGGACTGGTTGCAAGGTGTTTTCTGTCTTCCCACTACTGGGAGGAAGGGAAGCATCCAACTAGTGACCTCTTGGTGTCCCTGCGAGCATTGCTAATGGATAATGCCAGAACTATTAGTTTTGAAAGCTTCTGTTCATTCTCCTGCTGAGCTTATGACGTGAGTAAAGCCAGAAAGACAAAACACCTCGTCAGGAGAGCACAGCAAAGACTGCAGGCAGCGTGCAGCAGAGGCAGGGTGAAAATAGACCTCAACAGGGGACTACATTGTCATTCTTCAGAAAAGGTAAACTAGTCACACTCTCCCTTCTGACAGGAGGTGACACACTGGGTAAGACGGATATACACGCTTTTAAACTCTTTTTTTCCCCCTCCTGTTGTTATACTTCATTTCATCTGCTAAGTTAGAAATACTCTACTTCAGACATGCCATCGGTCACTTTATCACCAGCTTCTAAAAGCAAATAAGACACACAAGCTCTGAATGAGGACTGGTAAGTGGCTATGACAAATACAGGTAAGGCAACAACCAGTATTTTCAGCAGAAAAATAAGAATGAAGCACAGATCAATAGCAAAGAAAAATGCCATCATGGGGAAGCGCAAAGCAATGAGACATAAATGTCCAAGCAGCCAGCAGTATTCTAAAGAAGTCAAATTTATGATAATATAAATGTTAATTTGCTTTACACCTTACCCATTGCAGACATCGTTTCCAATCGTAGCATAGATAACTATGGCTGGATTGTCCAACAGCTGGTTTCTGGCTAAGCTAAAAGATAAATACACAGCTATATTAATGGAAAATATGTTCTCAGTGTCTGAATCACACACCATGCTTGTATGAGATCACATTTGGAAGTAGTCTGTTTAGATCTGGTTGATGCTCAGATGACTACGCTTCTACATTTGGGAGAGGGCTTTTTGTTGTTGTTTTTTTGGGTGTTTTTTTTTTTTTTTTAATAGTTTTATATTTTAGTAAAGTTTCTTAAATATAGGTTTTTTTGCTTCTCCCTTTTGTCCCTCACGGACTTGTCTTTTTCACTGTTTTTTCTGCTGGCTTTCTATCTTCTTCATATTACTCAGAAGCCAAATCAAGCCATTTCATTTTGGGGCAAAGACATAAATCAAGATGGGAAGTTTTTAATCAGAGATGGGAGAGGAAGACTATGTTTGGCTGACAACTAAGTTTATGTGTAGGATTAGGCTCAAGATCAAATCAGGATGTGGTTTGAAGTTCAGTGCTAACGGTTTAGCAAGGATTCTTACTACTTTTTCCTGAGGTAAGAACAATCAATCCCTATAAAACTAGATCAGCATCAAGCAAACTAAATCAAACCCAACTGCCCCACAGCCCACCCAAATTAATCTAAAAAGGAGAGTTGCTGCCTCTCACTATCCGATAGATACTCAATCATATCCATATGGAGATAACACAGTGGACCTGCTCATGTTTATCTACACTGCTACAAACTGGGAGTAATGCAGTTAGGGGGACAGAAAGCACAGATTTAGGGAAAGGCTTAGTCTCTTCCCTAAAAGCAGTGGAAATGCCCCACTGGCTTAACTGGGCCAAGATTAAGGCTCTGGAGATTGTGACATCCACACTTTAAAACAGTTTTTCTTCTGCTGATGAATGTTTATACCAGAGAAGAAATAGCCAGCACTTCAGAGCACAGTGGCCAAGGAAAGCTGGGCTTTTTAGGACTCTTGTGGATAATAGTTTCCTTGCAGTGCTTTGTTTGCTTCTTTCAAAGAAGTAGGCTTCTTCAGTAAGGCTTCTGTACCCCCAGTCAGCATTTGAATCCCATTAAACACTCACCTTTTTATTAAATAGAGGAGGTTTCCTGAAGAACCACCTGATCACACGCAGTGGGAATAAGAGAAATAGTACATCGTTATAGTGACAAACAAAATGAAGCACAAAACCCAACTTCATTGCATATTTCCAAGAATGTAGAAGCATTAAAACCAAAAATGGAACAACAAGTAATCTCTGTAACCTTTTTGGGTGCCAGCATTAGGAAGTAAAGCTATATCCAGGGACCTGCTGCTTCTTACCTGAGTCCCACACTTCAGACTGTAGAAAATCAAATACTTTTAAGTGCTGGGTTGTTTGGATCTGGCTTTTAATCCAGATCTGGCAGCTTCTTCCCATCTGTTGAACATAGTAGTCTCTTGTAAACCAGCCAACCTGACTTGTCAACAGTTGATCTACTTTTAACTTTCCCTATAAATTGCAAAGGGAACTGTTCTCACTCTTCTGAGAGAGTAAGCGTCTCACAGCTATACCACATTGGGACTGATTCAGGTCCTAAACATAGGCACCAAGTGCCATTTTTGACATCCCAGAGTATCCAAGACACCTGCAGCAGGGCTGGCAGATACAACACAGGATGCCTGAGAGATTGTGCACTTCTGGAGAGGCAGCTGGAGGTGGGAAAGATGCTGTACAGAATCTTAAATAGCACTTGACAGCAACATTTGGGCGTCTGCATTGCTCTCCCCACGAGTGGCAGACTTATGAAAAATAGTATTAGGCCAGCTGCACCCCTCCAAAGAAGCTCTGCATTTCAGTGGCAATTCACCCAAATGGTTGGATGCAAATCTCTCCTCCTCCAGGAAGAGAGCTAACTACACCTAAGCATCTGTGAGTGTCTATAATCTTTCATTTACGTCTTGAATGAGAAAAGCATTCCCAGTTAGGAAAGCTTTTATGCATAAAACTTACTAGCAGGTCTCTAAAGGCTATGCATATATATCCCAACTATCCACAGTGCACAAATCAAACTCCATCACCTGCAGTGCAAGAGTGATAGCAAACGACGAGCCAAAAAAGGCTTTATGCTTTGTTCAATGGACTGTGATTGCACGAAGCTCACCTCACAGCAACATACGGAAACATAAACTTCAGAGAAGCAGGCCCTACAGGTTGTACTTCCTTTTAAATTGTAGTATTTTCACTCTCTCCTCTTTTCTCGTTCCTTCTCCTCTTGTATTACATTCCCTCTATTCTTTGCTCAGCTCTTCCCTGGTCTCTCTATTCTCCTCTTTTCTGCACTGTGCCTCTGAAGCTTGCTTTGAGGAGCAAATCCTGTCCTCCCCTCAGCTCCTGGGGGGAAACTTTGGACAGAACATCATTAAATCCCTGCTGGATTGGTATAGGGGAAAGATCTAAGAGGAAAACCCCTAAGGCAGCCATAACACACTTGCATTTTAATAGTGGTGCCTTTGTTATTATCACTCACAGTGATGCCAACCGCATTTATCAAGGAGTCCTTTATGTTTTAAATAATCCAGTTCTTCCAAGCTAAAAATTAATGTATCTCTCTGCTGCTTCTCTCCTGAGGGTTGCTGGTCCATTCAAAATACAGCCCTTCTATCAAGAAGCTCTTTTCAACAGAATAAGAGCCCCACAAAATCCTTAGAAAATATGTCTTGGAATATAACTACCACGAGTTGATTTTTTTTCTGGTTAATAGCCCTTTTTTCAGCTAGAGTTCAACACCCCTCTGTTAAGCCATTCTGCTGCATGACTCCCCAGACTGGGGCTGGAGTTCCAGCACAAATAAACTATTGGGATCTCTAGAAATTGAAAATGTATTTACAAAAAGTAAAGCTGTTCTTGGATATGTATTACCTCCACAAGCATACACAGGTATAAGCAACTCCATGGAAAGCATTAGCACAGTTACAAATCAAGTAAAAACATCAAGAAAATGAAGGAGTTTTTAGAGAACTGTTTTCATGGCTAAACTGAGCCTTCAAGGAAATTTTTGTGATACAGGATGAAATCTGTGATTAAAACATTCAAGAGAGAAAAAGAGATGAGGCAGAACAGTTACCCTTATACTGTTGAATGTCCTGGCAGCTATTCCTGGATCTCTCCTGCCCCTCTCTATTGCTTTTCAAACATTTTCAGACCAGTGGGTTTTTTTAGTTTTGGTGGGGAGTCAGGGTTAGGTTTGCTTCTGCTTGTGAGCAACCCTGAATTTCATAAACCTTGGAATACCTGAGCTGCACTTCTTGATTTTCTTGCTCTTAGACCTTGTGTGTCTGACATGGAGCAGCACTAACAAGCACTGAAAGAACCTGGGTCCGGATAGCACCAAAAGTGCTGCATGGACAAGAATGGTTTGTTGACTTGGAGTCTTCTGCTTCTTTATGCTGTAAAAGCAATTGGAAATATAATGGTGCAAAGAAAAAAGTCTCTAGTTTTCCCCAAATGAGCTCCAGGTGGACTAGACTTCCCAAGACAGATGAAGAAAAAAAAAATAGAAATTATTATTTCTAAACTGGTTTTGAAGCCAGTGTGAGATATCTGGTGTCTGATGGCTCAGTGAGCCACAACATGTGTTAACAAGGCCTAATTTTTCTGGTCAAAGGCAAGAATCCTAAAGAGATAGATCAGACTACAAATGGCAAAGGAATATGCAATACCCATGTCTTGAAATAGCATACATTATCCAAGTATCTCATGAAAAACATGGATGACAATCGCCAGATTATTTAGAAATTCTGAGAGTATTCACTTTCCCTGTGTTTATCTAATGATTTTTTGGAATATTTTAGCAACAGATTTTACTACCAGGAAACTTCTATCAAAACAAGAGATCTTCAACACATGCTCGAGAACATTTAGAATAACTTTCTAACTCCACACCTGAGTATTCATGCCTGGCCCTCACACCTGAGGATCCCACTCACCCAGTTAAAAACCAGAAATAGCACATGGCCTACAAACCTGAGACAAGCTGCTGGAAGGCAAGACACCAAAACCATATTGAAAAAAACTAACCAATAAAAATTATCTGTAGAAAACTGTTCAGCAAGCCACTTCGATGGAGAACATTGGTTAGGGCTGTGAGCTGCTTGCTGTGCAGCCACAAGCTGAAAGCAGTAACAGTGGCATAGAACAGACTTAACCTCTATGTCATATACCAAGCACCTTGTGGGGTGCCTGGTGAGCAAAGCTGGTCACCCAAAATGAACATCAGCAATTCTGATGTGAATATATTCAGAGACCATAGATAACATACATGGAGAGCTGAGGGGCACTCTCCCTGGCCCACCCTACCCTGCAGCCAGCTGCAGAGGAGGGAAGGGTCCACCATCTCCAGGGGATAAGGGGTGGTTTCGATAAAGAGAAGGCAGAAATCCTGCTAACACGGAGGTTGGAGATGCCCTTCTCCAGGGTGAAGATGCATGTCCCAAGAAGGGCAATGGGGGAAAGTCCCTCCATGCTGAGCTCTGACCAGCGCTGGTGCTTCTGCAGGAGGGCTGGAGACGAGCACTGCTTTCAGTCCCTGGCTTGGTTTGCCATCCCTGGGCTCTGGCTCTCGGCTGCATGCCTGCCCCATCAGAACTGCATCTCTAATGTCCTGTCCTCTCATTGCATATATGTGGGGCTGTGAACATCATTTTCAGAGGAAGGTTAAGTTGTCCCAGCTGGGGCTAGGTCAGGTTGCTGGCCAGCTTTTTGCTTTACTGACACTGAGAGCAGCCATTTAAAGCCTCACATTCGGGGAAACCATTAGGCCAAATGAGGAAATAAAACTGAACCTTTACAATGTGGTGTCAGTCTGATGATTAAGAGAAGATACTGAGGGACGATATCCTGGGATTTTTCTGTCACTTGTAATTTTTCCCTTTTTAAAATTCCCTTCTCAATTTTCTTCAGAGTCTTTTGCCCTGACACAGGCTCACCTCCTTTCATATCCTGCAGGTGTCTGTAGCGTAAGTGGAAAGGAGATATGTGAAAAGGATAGAAAAAGGAACGACGCACACAGTGAAAGTTTTTTTTTCTAAAAGTCTGTGAGGGAATTGGGAAAAATGAAAAGCAGAAAGTACAACCCTCATTAACATAAAGAGAGCAGAACAAGGTAATAAGGTATCAGGTACTGAGATGAACTGGATATAAATGAGAAGAACCATTGACATCTAGTCATCCATTGACCATCTAGTTTGGCCTTTTTTTAATTCTCTAACTAGAAAACCCATCTGGGGGACTTCAGTAATGGGAGCCACCTACTCTAGTGCCCTGCGACTTACAGATGAGAAAGTCAGAAACACCCGACCCAGGACATCAAACACATTGTAAAACACTTGTGCGGAAGACCCAAAGCCTCAGGAGCACCACGTGTGCCACAGGAAGAAGGAAGGTGTATGAGAGGCATCACCAATGGCACCGGTGATGGCACCAGAAGGCAATGTTTTTAGGTGAAAATGCCCACTTGAGCCTGGAAGTCATCCTTGCATCATGGTACCTGTCTGTGCAACCTCTTCTACCTGGTATAATCTCTGTCTGTCGGAGGTGGGGGACTGGGGCAGACCATTTCTGATCCTAAATCTTGCAGGAAATCCCAAGCATTTAACAAGGTTCTAAGTAGCACTAGGGGCAGCAGTGCTCCTCACTTGCAGCCGACATGACTCATCTGTTGGAGAGGAAGAGCATCCCATAAAGTCAAATTATCTATCCAAAGAGAATAAATTTTCCCAGGCTTCTGCAGCCAGTTTTCTGAAGCATGTAAATTACTTAAATACAATAGAAACACAATGTGATAATCATAGAATAATCAAGTATCTTTTAAACCTGCTGTTGGGGACATCACCTAATCCAACACACAAAAGCTAACATCATAAACCTTAATAAAGGGAGATTACTGTCATCCCTTCATATAACCCCTTTGACAAATTTAATCAAATTCTGTCTTGAAACAACTTAGGGCTTCTTTTTTGGTCCCACTCCTCTGTTTTGAGGTTATTCTAGGTTTTCAATCCTTGATAGTAACCTTTTTTTACATATTCCCTCCAAAGAGAGGTAGGATTAGTGAAAACCCATGTTCTTGTACCAGAACTATCCTTCAGTTTAAATCATTCTTCCTACTCTGTGGTGTTTGTGCCTCAAAAGGATTCAAAACCATAATCCCTTTTAATTTTTGCTTTGCTCAATTGCCAAGGTGTCTTCATCCCTTCAGAAGTCTACATTGTCTTAATCTTCCCCAAAGCCCTTCTCTGTATCTATTCCCACCAAAGGCAGTCCTCCCTAGGCAAAAGGGACCAAATTCTGAGGTCTTATCAGTGGTTTATGTGAGGAAGGACTGTCTCCCTCTCTCTAGAGAAAATGTTGTGTGTGATGCATCTTGCACCACCCTTAGTCTCTTTCCAGCTCTATCCTGCACTCCCGGTTGTTCTTTGAAATTCCCCTTTGCACCCCAATGCTTCTCTCCTTCCACCACCTATGGCCAACGAGCCACTAGTTTACAGAGAAGAGTTTTGTCAATAGCTCTGACATGCATGTCTTGTACAATTGTATTTGCTGCAATTGTTGTCACTGTTGTTCCCAATTAATCTAAATTATTCCTGTGTAAGGATGTGGCCCACTTCAGGATGGTTAATACTTTGCAGTTTTGCATCATTCACAGATGCCATCAAGCATTCACCTTGGTCTTTGCTCTATGGTCACCACTCCAAACGTTAAGCAGCGTAAGCCTCAGGAGAGATGCATGGCTCCTTTCTGAAACATGCTGCTCTTCCCTGGTTAGCTGGTTTTCCACCCATCTCTTATTTCTTGTATTAATCTTCCTCTTCTTCATTGTACACAAACATTTCCTATGAGGTACCATGCAAGACACTTTCTAGGTAGATTAGGCCTGCTGCATATACCCTTGGCAACATAGGATGTTATTTCATAGAAAGAAGATGTGAAGCCAGCCTCACAAAACTAACTAATTAAAACTTAACAATGTTAAGTTTTGTCCCAAATTTGGTTTACCTGTCTGTCCTTTATTACTCCTTTAAAATCTGTTCTAAGAGCACATGAAGATGCCTGCACCATTGACCTCCCCAGTTTTGCAAGAGAACTGCTGCTTCTTGGTCTCTAGCTCCAAAGGATGTCACAGGATGTCATGGACACCCTTGCTATGAGACTGATGATTGTTTTGTGCCCTCTCTGCCTGCTGGTGTGGTGGCCCTGTGAGTCCCCTGTGCTACTGCGGGGTGCAGTGCAGGGCCTTCCTGGCAGCCCCCATAGGAGTGCAGAGCAGGGGGGTGAAAGCAAGCAGGGACCATGCCACAGCCTCTGGAGGAGATGGAGGGGAGACCTTATAGCTCCATCACTACTAGTGACATCCCTGTAAATCCTCCCTTTTGACCATTGCCAACCCTGCCCCCCCTCCATAGAGTTACAGTGGGGTACACTGTTTTTTTAGCCCAGTGGAAATTCTTAGTCAGTGTGTGGATAAAGGTGATCCCTACTCAGAGCCTGAAGAAAAGACTCTGAGTTAAAGAAGTGCTGTTCTCTAATTTTCCGTAAGAAACACATGCAATTAGGAAGGGTTTTCTCTTTGTTTCTGAAAGATGTTCATTAATGCAGCATCAAGTATGAGACTAGTAAAGTTTAAAAAAAAAAAGTGAAAAAACTTAACATACCATTCTGGGAAATGTTCTGTAAGTCTCTGTGATTACAGCGATTTCTCCTGCGTAAACGTAGATACAGAGAGTCTGTCCACCCTCTGAAATAAATTGAGAAAATGAAAGCTGCTAAACTCATATGATACTGATGAAAAGACAGCTGATATTAAAAGTGAAGTATGTTCTTATCTCTGAACAACTCTGTGAACCAGTTATGTATATACTTCTATTTCACCATCTCTCTTTTTTTGTGGTCATAAAATTTTTTCATCTTGAACAGGGTGGCCTAAAATAGAAGCCAAAGATATCATCTCAGAAACTATAAATTGATGGAGAGTTTCTTTGAAACTGTTCCATCCAGGATGCTTTTGTCCTGGTCTTTCAGATAAGGTGTTTAAAAACCTTTTTGTTACACATCATTTATCAAAACAATCCTGTTGATTGCTCATTGACTTTTCAATTGGTTGTTATGGAACAGTAAATAAAAGAGAAGAAATATTGGCAGGACATTCATTTCCCAATGCATAAATCTTAGACGGATTGATCTGAAAACAAGTTATGCTTGACTGTGATTAGTTCTCTCCTTTACTTTGCACTGTTGAGAAAAATGAAAATGCAAATGAAAAGGATGAGAGCTCAAAGGGAAACTGCTGAGAAGATCATGCTCCCAGCCATGAGTACATGGTCATCTCTATCGGGGCTGATGATTTTGTGTCTGAACTTAGTCACCAAAGGAATCAGATAACTTAAATACCATGGCTTAAGAACAGCAAACCTGGACGAATGCAGAGAAACAGATGACAACGATAAGTTTTGAAATCAGCAATAAAATGTAACTACCTACTTAGAAACACATGATAACATCAACCAGTCACCATGCAACGGGCTACACAAGAAACGCCTGAGCTGTTTGGTTTTTGGCATAGCAGGCAGGTGGATGAGGAGAAGCAAACAGACCTTCTGTGTCAGAGGATACTGGTTAAAAAGCAGTCTCTGTTCACCTATCATGGGGTGGGAAAGACGGGCACGGACTGCATCAGATCAGTTTGTGTCTCTATTCCTGCAGGTTCGGAATAAATGTGAGGTTCCCACTGCACATTGCCGACCAGTCTCCACCAGACTTAGTCATTGTGGTGTGGGGTTTTGAACTACCTTCTCTTAAAAACATCTTGAAGTCCCAAGCAGTCCTTTTTTTTCCTTCCAGACAAGGAAGATTAAAAACTGAACACTGAACCAAGGCCTATCACTGACACCTTCAGGGTCAATACTAAGCTCTGATCACGTGTGAACTTCAGATTCTTTGCAGCCCAGTTAAATACTGTGTTTTGAGTAGATGGACACTGGAATAGATTTTTAAAGATCAGTTTTGCTGCTGTCTCTGAGAGAGGAGGCTGCATAGGTCTTCTCTGTTGGCATGTCAAGTAGTATACCACCTTAAAGCACACTGTGTGAATGTAGCTGAGGCTGGGAGACTGTTTTTTGCACAGGGAGAAAAAAGGAAGCAAAAAGTACAAGTGTATGCTGCAACAGATATTTTTCCTGGAAAAGAAAATATTCTGCCAACTTTCTAATTCTGTTGGTAGAGAGCCTCTTTAGGCTTGACTCATGCTTGGATTGGCATTTCACTGTATTCATGACCTACCTTAGACACACAAAATAAAAATTATCTGAAAGTCAGGTGAGACCAGACACTGTTGATGACTGTATCCTTCAGTTCTGGCAGGAGTCAAGGGCCTCTTAATGCTGGCCAGAAAGGTGATTAAGAAAATTATGATTTTTTTTTAACTTCACAGTTAAAACTGCAGGCATTTCAAGGTATTTTCTTTGTGTTTGGACTTTATTTTACTTCCCTTCTGGCAGAGACTTCTTTTTTTCCATCTATCCCTGCATCCTCCCCATCCACATGAGCCAATGTAACACAGCAAATTAGGTCACAGGCGTTTCCAAATTCTTCTTTTGCTACTTCCCTCTAAATGTGAAAAAAAAAAAAAAAAGAAGAAAGATTGTCCCAAAAAAGGGAACATCATGAAATGACCCTGGGATTACCATTTATTCCACTGTTTCAGTAGCAAAAAGAAAACAGGAGGAAGAGGGAAAGAGAAAAAAAAAACCTATGAAAAGGAAAATGCTGATTTTTGTTAGTTTCAGCAGTGCTCCCCTTCTCCCTACCACAGAATTTGGAAAAAAGTGAGTTTGGTTTTTATTTGTTCATTATTTTTTCCTTCTAAATTACAATTTGATCAATTGTAAAAACTACCCTGAATTTCAGGCAGACTGGGCTAGGGTACAGTGCATTGTCTATATATTTAAAAGATTTTTTTAAATCCCTGGATCTGGTGTTGATCTTGGTTTTAGAAAGAACAAAAGCACAGCATTTTTATCTTTCCTCAAGCACCTTTTTTTCTTGCTGTGCTTTGAGGGACCTTGAGACTTGCTACAATTTGGCCAGCCTGCCTGTCAGCTTACCCGATGGTGGAGTTCAGAAATCCAGTGATCTCTGAGAACTGGGGCCAGTCAAGCTCATCAGTGAAAGCCATTGGGAGATTAGAAAATGATTTCTGAAAGAGAAATTTTTAAATCAACATGGTTTCACCTTCACAGGCAAAAAACCCTTTCAGCAAACTCGAGCACTTTGGAGCATTAGCCAGGCAGCAGCAATTGTAACTTTAGCTGTAGCAGTAATTATTTACACATATGCTGAAAAGATAAACTTTTGTAAGATGGGCATATCAAGGTACAGAAGAAGAAAAAGCAGAAGAGATATCTGAATTGCATCTCCTGGCACCTTTTAATTCTGGAAGAGCCCAAAACTGCTCCTGATGTGGAGCACGTACTGCAGGTGCAGACCCCCAATGGGGCAGTGGTTTGCTGCAGCATTTGTCCTGTCCAAAGGTCCTTGGGCGCAGGAAGAGATGACAGCGTGACGTCCTCAGAGTATATGGCTCCCTTGCCCTCTTCAGTGAGATGAACTGTGAACATCCGACCCCCTAAAAAACCTGTGCCTGGTCCTCACTGCAAATTTCAGGGCTGGCACTGAAGCAACAGTCAGAAAGGCCCCTGGGCAAGGCAGGGACTGGGGAGAAAAACACGTGGTCTGCCATGACCTTCCCACGCAAATAGATGCAACCTTTACCCTTCTCTGCTTTTGCTGGTATTAGTCCCTAACGCTGGTTTTAAGCAACTGCCTCTGTGAAAGCCTCTATGCAGATGCGAGTCATGTTGCACATTCAAAACACAGTGCCTTGTTCATTTCCACTTTGATTTCTGAATGTGCCAAAAAATCAGGAAAGGCGAGAAAAATGGCATTGAGAAATTGCACTACCTCAGAAGGATGAGAACATGGAGTAAATTTTCATCTCCTCCTAGTCCAGGCTCGCAAAGACAAATGCATAAATCCAGTGTGCTCATAGTGAAAAACTGCTGATGAAAAAGGTAATAACCAAAAGAAGGTCAAAACATAAAATCAGAGAATTTACAGGCTAGTTTAATCTGTATAATTTATTAGCTTCATTTCTTTTCAAGCAATTGTGGGGTTTCCTTAAACCCTCCCTGCTATAAACAGCAAGCAGGTGGGTAATTCTTTCTCCAGGATGGTCAGAGATAACTGAGGAGCCACAGAAGAGCTAAATCTTGCAGTCCCCACCAAGTCCTCATTCCCAGAAAATTATCATTTAGGTAAATGGGAGCTATGCTTGAGAATATGTTTATGGGTTTTGACTGTAAGAGGATGGGAGGAGATGCAGGGAAAGGGGAGGAGAGGCGAGAAAGGGGGGGTTGTGGGGGTGAAGAAATCCTGAAGCCAAGCTCTGAGCAGCCTAATGCACAGCAGATGCCAGTTTAAAGCATGTAACAGCATCTTTGACCTACTTACAGTAGGTCTGCATTAGTTACCAAGGTGAAAATGGGTCTGGCTTAATTATCTTTCAGTTGGTTCTCCCTCTCTCTCACATATATATATGTGACCTTGTGTATATCTGTGTGTACATATACACACACACATATATAAAAATTATTATTGTTTTTTGAGACTGGAGGGAACTTCCAAAGCTGTCTTCTTCAAAGCCAAAATTTTGTGTGCAAACAAGCACTTAATCCAAGGGCACAACTATGAGCAGCAGTGGAGGGGTACAGTATGGTTTGGCCATTTGCAATATTTGCCTCCTCGTAGCTTTGTTTTAAAGGTGACAGAAATATTGAAATAGTCACTTAGCACAGAACAGACTATAGATATGATTTCTTATAAGTCACAGCATATAGAAGTATAAAAAGAGCCCCAAAATGATTAAATATTTTTAAAACAAATCCTTCTATGACCTGTTCTCTATTATATCCTCTTGGCACTCCAAAACAATATTTTCACTGTACAAGTCCCAATAATTTTTAACTGCTTTTTTTTTTTTTTCTTTCCCCTGTAAACATAGCTTAAATATGAATTAGCCAGAACCTAATTGAGTTGCAAATCGGTTTGGAAAGGAACATTTGAGCCTAGAATTATAGTTGCATTTGAAAACCGTATATACGTTTAGCATTGACACTGTTCCAGCAAAGCTCTTAAAGCCAGACTTTTGAAGATATTTCAGGACCAAAGGGTGAAGATGAGTAGTTAATAGAAATTTCAGAAGAATGCTTAGACCTTGAACACTGCAGCGATGTAGTTGGAAAGCATGGTCTAACAGACTGCGTTCTGCTTAGTCTCAGATGCAAATGTGTCCCACTCTAGAGGTGGATCTATGTTGACTTTTAACTTAAAACTCTTCTGAGTACAGTCTTGTTTAAATACCATTCTCTAGGCTATTCCGGCTGAGAAACCATGCTTCAGCCTACGTGCCAGATTTTAACAGAGAATGATTAGAAAGTTATTCCAGCTTAGCTTCAAATGACATATTTTAGCCTCAAATGCTCTAGCTGGATCTCATTTCAAAGGAACACCCTCACCTCCTAGATGTGTCCTATCTTGAAATACATCTCCCCGAATCCTTCCTCTTCTCTTGCACTGGGCAGCCAAAGCCATGGATGATGCTAAATACATACACAACAAACTACACTGGACCAAGTTAGCTTAAATGGAAGAAGGTTCAGTGTTGCTATGGCAGTAGATTTTCAAAATCAGGACACAAAAGGGTATTGGAAACCTAACACTCATATGAGTCATTAGAAATGACAGTTGCAGAAATCCTGAAAGCACTAATGTATCCCTTAATTTGAAGGGGAATTGAATATTTGTTTTTATACTGACTGATGATGTTCAAATCCTTGTGACAGCATTAAGTACCACAGATGACTTTCTTATTCCAAGTATACTAATAAGCAAGCCTTAGAGCTCTTGGGGAAAGCACAGCCTATTTTTTTAAAAAGCATCTATGACATTTCTATTCTGTAAAGCTGCAGGTGACATAGGTTTGAATTTAGCAAAATTATTACCTTATACCCCCCAAAATGCAGCATCTTAGTCACCACAGAACTAGCTGGGAGAAACTTCCTTGCAACTCACTGGATTTAGACGGAAGATAGAGAACATTTTTAATAAGATTTTCACAGATCAAACTCCTGTTTTTTCTAGTGGTGCAAAAAAAGAACTCAGTGGCATAAGTGTTGGGACATGCTGAACCCACATTTAAAGAAATTATGAATTCTTTTAATAGGAAATATATACTATGAAACAGTTACTTTAATGCAACCTGAGAACCCCTTGAGTTTTTTGGCAAATAGATATTTACTGGATTACAGATAGATGTGGGATTTATTTTTCTCTTTATTCAGCATGAAATAGAGATCCAAGAGTTTTAAAATGCATCATCCTAGAAAGGGTATAATTTCCAGCACATTTATAAATACAGTGCTTTTATCTCCAGATAAAATTGTCTTTAAAATGAGATTTAAAAGGAAGCTTCTATCCCAGACTTATAACAGAAAAATGCTGCATTTAGTAGCTATTTGGAAGTCAATTGTAAGCAGATGGACAGAGCAGCAGGAGCACAATATCCATCGCTAGACACACCAGTGTTTTCAACATTAGCATTCCACAAAAAACATCCACCTCACAAAACCCCCAGTATTTCTTCTGCTTTGCTAAACCTCATCAAGTGCATGTCTACTGCATTACGCTTCATTTTTAGCGTCTGAATTTTCAGGTCAAAGGAATGAACATTCAGCTGAATTCTTACTGAACCTTTTAAAAGAAGAAAAGTCTGGCAAACCCAAAACCTATTGACAAGTAAAAAGCCAAAATAAAGTTGCCTCATCCCCTTCTTACAGCTGTATAATTCTCTTCCTGTAATTGCACTCTGGGTGTTGGGGGATTTACTGGAGTGATGGCAGATTAAAGACAAAGCCACATGCTCGACTGCCTCTTCAGGCACAGGCAGCAGGTATCCTCAGTGATAGTCCCAACATAATTTTTTCTGCATTTGCTGCACCTCAGCTAGGTCCCTGTAGGGTAGACTTTGAGACTCAGCAGTACCAGGTTGGTCAAAAACTTCAAAATCAAGGTACTTGTAATTTCCCTTAGTGCTACATAGGGTGGGGTGGTATTTTAGTTGTTTTTGTTTGTTTTCAACTGGAGAAATAACATGCCTGAGCTATAGTTTTCAAAGATGTGTCCACCTTGAGATGGACATTTTCCACACAAAGTAGTGTCTCCATATGCTCTTTGTGGGAAGAACATACTCTAAGAGGGATGATAACTGCATTTGTGACTGGCTCCTAGGCAAAGGCTTTGGAAATAGCACTGGAAAATATAAGTCCCCACTTTAACGTAGTGCACATCTTAAACTCGACAACAGACAAAATGGGCTGAGAGTGCCTGCAGCTGCATCAGTGAGGGCAGGCTGGCACTCAGGTGCTTGCAAGTTCCAACCCCCAGAACAGCCTCCTTGACAAATGCATGAACATGATCCAGGGCTCTGCATTTGGTCACTCAGGTTTAAGAAAACAGGAAGTCCAGGAAGGTACTAGAGGGACTTGATAAGAGACAAGTGAATGATACAACTTGATGCATTCCTTGACATGGGATGTATGACACGGGCATGTCCCCCTGCACTGGATTACACGGGAGGATATTACCCCTGTGAGAGGCCAATACTAAGAGGGCAGTAAGTTCCTAGCTAGATTGGGAAATCCAAAATTCAGTATGTAACAGCTTCCCAAACCTGGTCTTAAGACAGTGGAGCAGGGATCTGAATCCCAAAGCTGTTCAGCCCAAATACCTTTCTGGTCACCCTCGTGCTGATCATCCAGTTACCCAAACAACATCCCAAGCCTGCTTCAGTAAGGAAATTACTCATTCACATTCTCTTTCTTCCCTCACTCATTCTTAATTCTCCTTTGCATGGTAGACTATTTGCAGCATAATCAGGGAAAGCAACCATTCAGCAAAGCCTCTTAATCAAATTCTCAGCATCTCTCTTGAAAAATAATTTCCCCACGTAATTAGTTTTAAAACGGGAATTAACAGCTGCCACTGATGTGGTGCTGTTTAACAGAAGGGCCCACAGCATTGTTACCAAGTGTAAATTTTACTTTACACTTGTATATGTAGACACTTGTATATGTGAACATGTATAAGGTTAGATATAAATAAGAAATATATGAAATATATAGAGCATATAAAATATATACTTAAAATATGGAAAAACATTAATGTAATAAAATAATACACTTAATAAATCTGAATTAACAGGCACATGACTTTTTCCTTGTACACATGATAAAAATCCTGGGCAGGGTGGGGCAGAAATTCCTAGTTGGAGTTCTATGTAGAGGGTTGAGATTCTACTGAAATGAAAATTAAAGCTTTGAACTGACTTTAGTATTGACTGTAGAGAAAACCATTTGATAAACTAATTTTTCTATGTGTTTTATCAAAGAAATTTTGGCAGAGCCAAAATGAAATGTCTTGAGTTTGACAGCATGGGGGAACAGCAGGTACACAAGGCTAATGCCTTATCCTCCTCTCTCAGAGCCCTAACTTCAAATTCTTGCTGTGGTCCCAGATTAAGAATGCTTTCTGTGAGATTAGGACATAGAGTCTCTGCACTCTCTGTGGTCACAAAACCTTCCCTGGATGTGCTTAGAAATTCTCCTTGAGGAAGGCCTTGCACTGAAAAAGGACTGAAGCCAGTTAATGTGTTAATTAAACCTACAGATGAAGGATATTTGCCAGTGGTGTTTAATACTACACATCAAGAGACAACAGTATTACACCTTCACAACCCCGAGGCAGCTAAATTGCTGGTATTGCCATTCTACACACAGAAAGCAAGACACAGAGGACAAGTAAGAGGAAGAGGCAGTGACAAAGTGTGAATTAGCTCAGAAATTTTTTTGGCTAGCACTTTTGTCCTCAGGTGACAACTTTCTTACTTAAGGGGAGCTGCAAATTAAAGGACTTTTTATTATTGCTAGAGTTTAAATACAGATACTGTTTTTTTAATACAACTGAACTCTCTGTATCTCTGCATTAATATTTAACTGCTGTATTTTTGCCAGGTCAGTAGGAAAGCCTGAAAATAGTCCTAGAAAAGAACCTGTTCTTTTCTATCCCAGATCTTGTGCACCCTAGGCACCTGGGCAGCTGTGCAGTGCACTAGTGTAGAGCTCAGCTGGCTGTAGGAGGGCTGCACTTTCTGTGAGGCAATTACTGCAGCTCTGCTCTGTCCTGGGTAGCTATAACTGACTTTTTCAAGTTCCTCTACATTACCAACATACTGTCCCATACCCCTCTCAGAGGTCTGTCTGACGTTGCCCAGCTCAGGGTACCCAGCATCTGAAGGGACATAAGGTTATCTATACTATCTTCTTTTACCTTCTTCTGCTAGCTCCCATAAGTGGTATTTGAAGCAATACTTTAATGCATCCCTTTCTTACTGGGCTCAGAACAGACGCTAGCCATGGTGCCTTGTACTGGTGCATGAGAGACATCTCTCCCAGGACTGGCTTGCAGTGGCTCTGGGTCTGCATGTGAAATCCAGGCTTCTTTTTTACTTATTCATATATTGTATTTATCTTCTCCAATTCCAGTGATGTCTTAACTCCTTTTATTTTATATGCTGTGAGTGCAGTGACTACAAAAGGCCAGAGAGTGAACACATCTCTCTTTGCCCTCCTTGCCCCAGTGCAGAGCACTGGCTATAACCTGGAGTCACCCATTCTGCAAAGCAAAGCAGTCCACTTCTTTTCCAGCCAGTCCTTGATCTTCCCCACATGCTGGTCAGATGGAGTTGAGCACTGAAAGCATATATTTGTGGGGCCTTACACAGAGAGGACCAGTTCCCTTCCCATGCAAGTTGCTCTGTACCCATCAGACAGTAACAAGGTGCCATCAAAACTCACTTTATAATCTGCACTCCAGCTCCCGACCTTGAAGTTTCTGTCTTTGCATGCCATTACTAGACCTCAACCCATCCAGCTAGTCGACCAGCAAGCTTCAAGTAAGAGAAATGTTTTCTAAACCTTCATTACAGTGATAATAAAATGCTGACATAGTCTAAAACTATTCTTGCCTACACGGCTCTGCTACCAACGTTACTGCCAGAATCATCATCACCATCAGTATTATTACCATCTTTAATAGACAAGATAATCTCAATTATCATTAGTGCTAATTTATTATGCTCATCATCAGCTCTGTCATCAGTGTCACTCGTCTAATCGTTGTTCATAAACGTCTAACAAAGAAAAACAACTGTTAATCTGCAACATTTAAATCAAGTCGGCTCTGGAAGCAAAAGTGGGAAGATATACAAAACTCTCAGACCTCCAACAGCACTGTAAATACTGACATTTTGGAATAAATATTGTTCTCCAGAAAATGTCTTTATCCTTCTTCTACAGAGGCCAGTGGAGGAGTAGCAGGTTTTCATCAGAGAAGGTGGACAGTGATGATCTATCTGCTCACCCCTCTGCAACAGACCCTCGTGCAGAGGACAATGTACAGTCGTCCCTGGCTAGGGAGTGATGCTGGCTCAGGATAGGAAACAACAGTGAAGGACAGGAGCATACCTGCGTGTTTATCTCCAGCCCCCAATTGCCGTTTGCTAGAATGATCTTTTCCCCTCAATTATTTCATTCCATGACAGTGAACTGCAACAGCTGAGGCTCAGCATAATTCACAGTCAGGCGCATTTTGTTGTTTGAAAATGGGAAATGCTGGGATATTGCCCAAAGATAGACATCAGTGTAGCAGCGATATTTTACAGTCACTGCAGAAACTCTTCCCTTTAGGACGTTCATTAGAAACCCCTGGATGACCCTCAAACACCTGCAGATGTATTTGTTCAACAAGCCTCAGAGCCTGAACACTGGAGTTACGAGACCTATCTCACATATGCCACAGATGAGGGAAAACAACCCAGGACACATCATTTCAAAGCCAGGTGCCTAAAAAAGAATTTCCTGGACTGTCAGCAGGGTCACTTCTGCAATACCTGCAGAGCAAAGAGCCGTACCAGCAAGCCCGCTAACAGCAGGACTGTTCCCACAGACAGCACAGGTCTCCTTGAGCTTCAGGCATGTGCGTGGAAAGCCAGATGTCCTGGTTTGTGTCTCTGGCCCAGCACTGGGCCACTGAAGCCAAACTCTTCCCTGACCCAATTGCACAGATGTAAGAAGAGCAGTGGTAGCACTTCGGAAGAGCAGCTGCAGGGTGGGACTGACATACGTGAGACCATAACTATAAATTCCAATGCAATGAGGCATTTTGCACTTGTTTCCCTTTGGCAACCTGCGGCACAGGGGAGAAAGCAAACAGCAACCAGCAGTGGAGTTGTTTCAGCAACCCAAACATGATTGCTCACCGCTGACATCTGCGTGACGGTCATCCACTCAGGAGGGATGTGGAAGTGAGCACCGGCTGAGTCTCCCAATAGCACAACCCCTTGCGAGTCTGCACCTAATTAACACATTTTATTAGTCACAAGAGCAGAAAGAGCAAACTGAAACAGAGCATAAGAGCGACAGCAATGGCAGCTGATGGAGTCACGGGCAACTGGCTACAGTACCCTTCGTGTAGCTGAAATGTTTAGACCCTGCAATGGGATTTTCGCTCCATCTGCAGCAAAAAACCAGGCATGTGCCAACAACCCTAGAGAAACAACTGGGGACTGGGCATGAAAAACAGGGAGAGGTCTTGCTATTCAGAAAAAATCCTGGTTGTATTCAAGGATGGATGTGTTATTTCAGCAGAGGCTCTGCTGTGCAGCCAACATTTATTTTTACTACCCATAGAATATGTGTTAAAAAGTACTTAAACATTTAGGGAAATCGGATTACTCAGGAAATTGCTCAAAGTTCCTCATAACAGAACTGGGCGGTGGATGTGCTACTCATATGAGTATTTCTGCTAGAACAATCTGGCTGGTTTATAATTAATGTTACTTAGCATTCGTAGATTGCCTTTCATCTAAAAATGTTGAAAAGTCTTGCCAGGCAATGGTTCATCTGCAGGATGCTGATTAAATGTAAGGCAAGGTGAGCAGCAACTGTAGTCACGGCTGTTTAGTAAGGGTGTTACTTGTGCATATGTGTATACACAGGCACCCACGTTGCTGTCAGGGAGATCAGCTGATGCCATCACTTCACCTCTTTAAGGCCTTCTCCAGAAAAATTATCAGCCCCATTGCCGGTATTTACAGCAACAGGGCAAACTGGACAAACGCAGATGTTAAACTGCTCTTCTGAACCCCAAGGCCATCCCACTGGGTTAGGCTTCAGGCACCACAGAGGATGCAGAGGTGACATCTCCGTTTGCTGCTGTCCCTGATTTATGTATTTCAAATTAATAACTGAGCTGGCTTTCAACAGGAAATTACCAGCAGCTTGTGCTTTTCACATTTCATCTTTGCCCATCCTCAAGATAAAAAAAATATATTATTTTGCCTTCCTCGTGAAGTTGTAAAGCTTGTTGTCTTTCCCCTACATTGACAATGACCGTGAAAATATTAAAATATTTGTGAAATGAATACAAAAGACACACTGTATTTTGTATTGACTGTAAAGATTTACCTTTGCAGAATTTCTCCTCATAGGGAAGTCCATCTTTTGGATCCACACCCTGTTGGAGGAGAGAAGGGGAAGATAATAGTATCTATCTAGCACCTGAAAAATGGCAGTGCAAAACAGAGGCTGAGAATTTAGTTCTTGAATATTTGCCTACAGGAAGCACTGCATCATAATAATTATGCTTTTCATTACTTATTTTAATAAGTATATGTACATTAAAATTAATTATAATAACTATAATTTAAATAATCATAAGCATCAATAAACAAACTTCTCTCATAACTGCTTCATCTATGTTACCTTAGTTTTTAACAAATACAGTTTTATTACTTGGAATATCAAAGGCAGTAAATAAACAGGAGTAATCTGAACCAGTTAATAAACCAGAATAAGTAAAAAAGAAATATTTGCAGACAATTCAAAGGGAGGAAAAAGAAAAGCAGCAATCAGGAAGGAAGTATAAGGTGCAACTTCATTTACTTACCCATATGCCATTGCAGTTAGAATCACTTTTCACATCCCAATTATCAGGACTAAAACAGAGTTACAAAAGGATATACAGTGTTACAGAAAATAAAGTAAAAGGAGCTTTTGAGGAAATCAGATCCTTGGTGGCATTTTTCACTAAGAATATAAAATAATTAGAAATTCCTTTCTGCACATCAGGGTGGGGTTTTTTCCCCCTTTGAATCTAGGACAGGCACTTTTTCCTAGCAAAATGCAATATTAATTTAAAGTTAATACTGGAATTTGCTAAATTAAACTTTCAGTCTGCATGACTTCACTTCGTGCACTTCATTTAGGTGAAGTGAATGGGGATGATTTTTGCAGCAGACAGACCCTTTTTCCCTGCCCTTTTCCTCGCTTTTAAGTGTTGACTGAAATCCACCAAGCCCCTCACTACAAATTCAGTGTGTAGTGATGAAGATTTGCTCAGGCCTCTTTTACAGAGAGACTCCATCTATTCAGTCTGGCCCTACACACGGGAATCTGTAAGTCCATTTCTGCTAACACAGGTGTGCTGTCCAGGCTGAGGGCACATAATTCTTCCAAGCCCACACCCTTAAATTCAGCTTATCGAGTCACAAGCTGTTTAATGTCTAGGCTTTAAAAACAGTCCTGGTTAACAACTTCTTAACAAATCCTTGGTAGAGGAAAGCTTTATATTTGAAAGAAGATTTTGAGTGCAGGGTAAAATAGCAAGAGTGAGGGATCAAGGCCACTTTGTTATGACTGGCCGTGCTCTCCATTTCAGGTGTGCATGGAAGTCCATGCTCAGGCAGCTGGGATGTATTCACCTAGAAGATATTCACTTAGAAAGGCACACATTTAGCTCCACATTTCCACCAACACAACATGAGGATTGGATGCTGGAGCTCAGCAGCCAGCCACAAGCCCCACTGTTTTACCCTCCTGCCCTGGTGCTTCTTAAAGTGGACACAGCCTGCATTAGCTCAAGTGGCATAAGGCTTGTAAGCCTCAGCAACTTGGTTTCTCTCCCCACCTTTGGTCTGTCTGACCAATTTTGGCTGCAGGCACTTTGGAGAAATGAAAGAAACCTGTGCACCACCACTGCTAATGCGCCCCATCCCTGGTCTCAATCATCCCCTCTTGTCTCCATCACAGTGAAATCAAGCAACGATCAGTGATGTGCTCTCTTAGAGTATGGCCAAAACCAAATATGGAGCTCATTCTTCAAGAAGCCACAATTGTTAAGAAGCCTTTAAAATAATTAAAAGCTTTACCGTCTGCCAGGGTACACGGTGGTGTTTTTGTCATTGCAGTCTCTGCCTCGCCAGTGATAGCCCCTCAACGTCTAAAAGCCGGGAGAAGCACACAGATAGGATGGTCATTGTTACTCTTGCACTTTTAATTTAAAATATCTAAAATGAGAATCTAACTCAAGGTGTTGGAATAAAACCCAGTAAATAGGTTTTATTCCAGAGTCCCTTTGCTAAGCTTTAATAAATGACATCTTGCACACTTTGGCGCAGAAATAAGACAAGCTGGCAATTTAACTTTTTTTTTTTAATGACTTTACTTCACCTCTTATTAATTTGGTAAACAGACCACTCATCAGCAGAGTAATTTGCTTCTGCAAGAAGCACAGCTTTATATGTGCATGTCCCCAGGTGGCATAAATGAATGATTGATTTTTCATCCAGAAAAAAACCCTACCTTTCATGACAAAAAAATCCCACCATTCACTTCATTCCTATATCTATTTTCACATGAATGAATAAGACTTTGTAGAAAGTAGGAGGAATTCCATAGACATTCTCATCATCAAGGGATTACTGTACCAAAGGAAAGGCTTTGCTTACCGGGAAAGTACTAAATTTATCTCCATCAAAATCTTCAAAAGGCAGTTTATTTCTTATAACACTGTAAAAAACAAAAACAACAAATGCAGTGTTAACATATGGAAGGGAATCTATTCAGAAAGAAGAAAACATAGTAAAGTGTACAGAATAGATAATAGCTGGCATGTCATTCACGGCTCCATATTCTGTTTTAGCTCCGTGCTTGTACTTCAGCAAAGTGATGCTGTCCGAAGGAGAAAATTCTGATTTCTTTCAATATCTGCTGACTGAGCTCTGGAGGTGAGGTTGATGGACTCCTGTATGGATGCAATGTCGAACCTTCAGTCTCTAAAACAAACTAGGACATGAAACCTGTGGTAAAAGCAACTATACATTTTTGGAAATAAATACTACGCTCAGCCTGACTGATTCTGCAAATCTGCCAGATACGAAATACTAATGAAAGTCCTTGTACTTGGGAAAGAGCTGCAGAATGGGGCCTCATGGCAAATACCCTTTCTCATACTCATCCCTTGAGCCTTTACACTGTCTCTCTGCTGTTGTGTTCAGCCTAGAAGACTTGCAGTTTGCATACCAGGCTGCAGCTACACACACACTCACAAAATGCTTATTTTATGGGGTAAAAGAGGGTTTAATATGAAGAAGGACCATACGTGCTGAATTCACAGGTGGCCTTATGCTTTAACTGAGGATCAGAGTCTCATCTTAAAATTCTGTATCTAGTCCCACAACCTTCTGGCCATGCTCAAACACATTTGAGAAAAGTATTTTACCCTGAGTTGAGCAATGAAGACCTGAGCTCTCAGTGGTCCCCCATAATGCTTAATTACATTAACCTTTGAAAATGACATCTTTTTTCCACTGTGACTTCTGTTTCCAGCAACCCTATAGGTTTTAGCAGTACCTGAAGCAGGTGTTAAAATGATGGTGTCAGCTCTGTGCCCCTTCCTTTTTAGCTTGGACATGTGCTAGTTTTCACATGGTGCTGCCCAAGCATGGCACCCCTCTTTAGCTATGGGACACAGCTTAGCGCACCTACATTGAGCAGCCTTTCATATCTGGCCCAGCAGGCAGCATATCTTTGAATGATATGCTAGTCAGCCTTTCCTCGAAAAGTTTTCTTTCCGAGATTTTGCAACCTCTTGAACTCATAAGAGATGCTGAACTTGGCTCAGAGAGCAAATAGGTGCAATGAGGGTGGATTCCTCAGACTACATGAGAATCAGGATAAGAAAAAATACAGAGGAGACAGGTGACATGCACTCCTTGTGGGGCTTGTAACCCTTATTCTGTCTGTAACTAATAATTTCCACATGCTGTGTTGGGCTACTTCTTCTCTGCAGTAAGGTTGCAAGGAACTGGCACAGATCCAGACCAGCTAAAAAAGTCCAACTGCCAAACATGCTTTGTGTAGCTATAGAAAGAAGATAGAAAAAACCAAAGAGAGTGAGAAAGTGCATGACAGAGAGATTAGAAGAGTTGAACACGTTCAATCCAACATACGATACACAATTTGATTCCTGCGTCCACTGCCTGAACTCACAGAGCTCAAACCTAGATTAATTGTCCTGACTTACATTTCAAAGGCACTTATGAGATGTTTCATGTTAATCAATAGACTCCTGATATTTGCAGTTTCAATTAAATGAGCAGAAATAGGTGAGCAAGTTAGTCTTGGCAATCAAATCAGTCAAAATATACTGCTGATAATACTGGTTTATTCTTAGATTTGCTTGACTCCTCCAACTCACTGGAGTACATTGGCAAATATGCTTTACGAGTAACAGCCCAGCTGAAGTCCTTGGCCTTTCTCAGAAATGGACTCGAAGTCAGCACTGCTGTAAGTCGTTTTTCCTGTCCACCATCCACCTGGGCTTTCTTAAATACCTTGAGATTCTCCTACACTTTGAAACTGCCATTTAATTCATGTTCTTCACAGAGTTACACAGGTGCTGGTGGCTTTCCTGCACTGAGCCATGGGCACCACAACTGTGCGAGCAAATGAAACGGAGAAGTCTCTTGGGCTCAGGAAATCTCAGGAGAAAATTGGCTCCTTCCTGGAGGTGTTATGTTTTTTGGAGTTGTCATACATTTGACCTCCAGGACCTGCTAAAATTATGCAAATATTTTAAGTACTGGAAAAGCACAGGGATCCCTCTGAGGAATCTTACTTACCTGAACTCTGTGCAACCTCCCTCTATGCTACCTGGACAGTGGTTTTGTGAAGGAAATTAACAGAAGTATAGGAAGCTTTGTTAACTGAGGATGACTTTTGAAAAAACCAAATGTACCATATTCTGGTTTTGGTTAAGGACCGAAAACTTTATACATACTATTTAATCTTCTCACACAGGTTAGCCAGAAGAGGAAATGCACATAGGCTTGAGAACCCCATGAAGCTTTTCTGGAGGGGAAGAAAATAAAAGAAGATGGATGCATTAGTTCATAGAGGCCCCATGGCTTCAGATATTCAGTGTCAGTAAAGTCCAGAGCTAAATCATGTATTTTCTGCTAGGAACATCTGAAAACTCCAGTGATGCCATTAAGGATGCTACAAGCCAGAAGATTTAGACCTGACACAGCAGTCAACTTATTTTGACTGAACACTTTACAGAACAACCACTCTTGTTTTCAAAGAGCAGTAATATTAAAAAGGAAGAAGCTCCTGTGAAACTGCCTCCTCTCCTGTACCCAAGTTATTTTTTTTATTCTTTGCAAAAATTACTTTTCTCACGTTTGAGACACATGATGGTATCTGCCACTTAGTGCAAAACTAGTGAAAGCAACACATTGTGGGCCACGAAGCTCATTTCTGCACACACGGGGAGGGGTGGATAAGATGAAGGATAAACCCAAAGAGAGGAGAAAGAAGATCCAGCATGTGCATAGAATGCCCTTGACTTTTTAATGAGATTTTTACCTGGAAATCTCATAACTAGATTTTATCTTGGCCAGACTTGCAAGCTGTAAAAGACAGCTGCTGCAAGATACACTCTTTCAACATTAGACCATAACCATGGGCCAATTCAGTTGAGGTTCCAGGTAACTGGGAGGCTTCAGAAGCTGAAAGAGACCTTCCTAATGAATGCTCAAATTATGCAAATACTGTCCTGCATCAGCAATCAGTCCCACAAACATGCTGCTCGTGTGGCTTCACTGTAAGTTCAGGTGGTCTTTAAACACTGAGGGCATTCAAGTGGTCTATAAATACAGAGGGCTACTTGATGCACAGTCTGATTAACTGTATTCACTAAGGCTGCATTCAGCATGTAAATATGAAGCAGATGAGCAGATGGGCATATTCATAACTTTATGCAAAGAAGGGTAATTATTTATATGGCCACAGCATTTAAAAGCTCTGTCCTTGAACCAACTCCCTTGTGTTACACATTTTATATACACAGAAAGAAAAAAAAAAGATGGTCCTTGCCCTAATAAGATTACAACCCAAATCTAACATAAAACAGAAGATAAAGGTTGGACACAGCTCAGGAGAGGACAATGAAAGGCTATTACTCATCGTGAGGGACAGTAACCCCAATGTATAAAGCTCTGGGTGACAAAGGAGAACTTCGAGACAGCACTGCAGGGCAGCGAGGCAGTGGTGCCACGGTGCATAAGGCATTGCCCTGCAGCTCCAGGGCAGGCAGGAAGGTGTTTGCTTGGACAGGTAACAAGGAGTGATGGAGATGAGGGTCTCGTGCTGCCCAGGGCAGGAGGTCAGCCACAGCAGTATGTCACAGTCAGGATCTCAATGTGGAGAGGAGGGCTGGTGCAGTGGAGAGGGGAGAGAGCCCCTAGTACAAAGATGGTAGCCAACATTTGCACTTGTGGTAGCCAACATTTGCACTTGTGGCTGAAGTGACCAAGCAGCAAGGTGAAGATGAAAAAGAGTGGTACCTTGTGGGGAGACCTGTAGTGGAGGTGGAGCTGTAACAGCGCACTTTCTGAAGGATGCAATAGAGAAATCAAAGGAGAAACAAAGGAGGAAAGTTGGGGAGACAAGAGACAAGAAACCTGCAAAAAAACCCCACCAATTAACTCTCTTCAGTTCTGTCCAACACACTGAAATGACAAGGCTGGAGTCGCACTGGCTTGGAGGGGTCCATGAGGTGGAGGGTGTGTTGGTGGAGTCAAAGGAGAAACCAGAACACATCTGCAGATGAAATGGGTAGAAACGGCCAAAAGCAGCCAGGGAGCGGGGCCTTTCCTTGAGTTGAAAGACCAACCTGGTCCGACTGCTGCAGCTCCAGCTGCCCTGCACTCTTCCCCATCCTTCTGCACCTCTGTATTTAAGTTCCCTGTCAGCCTGGCTGCCTCAGGGCTACCTCCTACAGCACTGCAGATCTCCTCTCTGCCTTCTGTGTGTGCCTATGCATGTATGTCCAGGTAGGCAGAGAGCATGAGAGGCATGCGAGCAGAATGTCAGCTTTTCTCAAAGAGCTTTGCAAACCTATGTACGCCTTCCTGGAAAGAGGAGAGAAACCACTTCCCCCACCTCCTCCATGTAGTACTAATCCCACTGCTGCTTACAAAAGCACTAGAGGATCTTAAAGCTTTCCATCAAGCTAAGATCTGCAGTGTCTTCATTTGAGCTGCAGGCTTTTCACTTCAGCCTAAGTCACAGCATGCAAAGCCTTTGAAGTTATGTCATCTGGAGTCAAAACTGCGCCAGAGACAAACTACAGGGCTTGCAAGAAATAAATACATAAATAAAACCTTCTTTCATTCTGCTCACAAGCTGCATTTAAAGACTACACTTCACTGTAAGTAGAATAAAATCTTTCCTGCCTTTTTCTCAGCTAGTCGTTTGAAAATTGTTGCCGACTGGATCTCTGTTAGTTTCAAAGGAAGACTATGCTGCAGCCCCAGAGACTGCCTAACTTTGGTGGGAACAACTGGCATGATGGTGCCCTGGAAGTGGTATGGGTGAAGTTGAGTTGGGCTTTGAGGACTGGCTGCAGCAGTGTCCTGGAGAACAACCTCTTGCTCCCCAGCCTACGCAACCCCACAGCACGTGGGGCAGTGATGTCAGGATGTAATGTTTCGGCTCTGCTTGGGGGTATGCAGGAGAGCAGCATGTCTGATCTTTGAGGGTGTCTTGGGCTACTCTCAAAAGGCAGCAAGGAGCACAGGGTTAAAAAAAGGGATAACCTTTGCATGTGTAAGTGAGAGAGCACACTACCTCAGGGGAGCAGGCACTACAGGGCCCTTCCCAGCAGAGCCATGGTTACAAATGCAGTAGGTGTTTTTGGGAGGAGACGGGTTACTGGCCTGTGTGTAACGTGTGGGTGGGCAGGAGACTGGTTCATACCCTCCTCTGCCTTACAATTCCCTTTTGGCTCCGTCCATGGCTTCCTACTTCTGCTGCTGGGCTGTGAGTTATAGACACCATGTAGTCGCAACAGGATTGCATGCATGGAGCTTGCTCTCATTAAATGCCACAACCACGACTCTATTCATCATTTTTTCACTGCTATTGCTCAAAGATGCCTCTTAGTATCTTCTCCACCCATAAGAAAACTTAGTGCTAGAGGTGTTCACAGTGATTGATAACATCAATATTTTATTCATTGCCTGTTAACATTCCCTAATGACATTTCCGTAATTATTTTAATTGGTTTTACAAAAAAGAATAATAATGAGCCCCTAATGCTTGTTGGTGTTTGGTTTAAGACAGTTGCTCACAGATGGCTCACTACTTTTAATGAGTGGAGACATTTATTAGATTTTTTGGGGTTGCAGCCACTTTCATTGCATCTCTACATCTGGAAAATACCTTTTCTTTTTCCCAAACCCACAATGATCCTAAGAAATGCCCAGTAAATATGAACCCCTGGGAGCCAGACAGACCTCCCATTCTCATTACCAACAGCCATAATCACACCTCTTTTTGTATGCACAGTCACACACAGCTGCCAGGCAAAGATGGGGACAGCTAACTTGCAAAAACCTCTTCAGAAGGCTTTCCCCAAACATGCAATGGGGCAAAACCAACCAAAACAGAAGATACAGGAAGAATTAGCAGATATAATTTGACGCTTCTGTCCAGCATGAGCCAGAGCATAAAAGAGGCCAGGTGAATGTTTTTCTCTCTCCACCAGTGTGGATGCAGAGATGTCCTACCACAGATAAGGTCCTACACATTCAGCCAGGCAACCCTCTCCCCAGGCAGCGAGAGCACCTCAGCTGCTTTGGCCTTTGCTCGCTGTCCCATGTATCTGCCTGGGCAGGCAAACAGACCGTGATTTGGCAGTGTTCAGATTGGCAGGTGATTTTCTTACTATTTCATCACACACTGCCACTGTGGGATGTGGGGCTTACGGAAGCGTGCCACACGCTGCGCTCTCTCCTGGAGATTTTCCTTTGTGGTTCTTACTATATTGTTTTTCTGGATTTGAAATTAAATTAACTGCAATCTGGGTGAAGGGGAAGTTGTGAGATACAGTAATGCCTCTAGAAATGTTGTTATTTTTAATTTTCTAGCTTTAAAATAAGTTTGAGCAAGGGTCATTACAGGGAACATGCTAGGAATAACTTCAGGAGAGGCCCAACCAACCACATGATACTTATTTTAATTTGAGCTGACGTTGTATTGTGCAGTTATGTAGGTTTAGAAACACGTTGACTGGAGAAACCCAACTATGGTCTTGCTGATTCTAGCTGGGGCACAGTCTGCTGGTCCCTCCCGCTGGTAAATGGGCACCTAGGAGCAGGAAGGGGCCAAGGGCATTGTGATGGAGATTGAGAGAGGTATCGGGGCATTGAGCAGCTTTGAGGATGTGGGACAGTAGAGGCAAGCTGGAAGGAGACCCCAATGCAGCCAAAGATTGATGCCAACCATGCCACCCTACCTAGGAGAGCCTGAAAGGATGTGGCATGCATGGTCCATGAAGACCAGACCATGCAAGGGACACAGCTCGATATGCCAAGGGCAGAAGCACGCATGAGGGAGCAAAGGAGCCCTGTATCCCAAGGGGCAGCACCTTCACACTGATCCCTCTTCCTCCCTGCACCTGCGCCTGGGCTCTGGCTAACAGAGAGGACCTCCTTGACTCAGCACCTCGCTGCGGGTGGTAACGTGGGGACTTGGACCCAGGAAAGGGGATTGGAAATTTCATGTAATTTGAGTGAAAATCTCAGGCCATCAGTAGCACAGTGCTGAATAGGAAGGAAAATGAATAAGATCCTGCTGGTTGCCGTTCTGCAGAAACTGAGACCCATCTCTCCAGCGCATTGTTTATTTCCCTGGCTTGGCAATTTGGCAATTGCCCAAAGGCTAATTAGGCACCTCAATTTTCACTTTTGCAAGTAGCATCACGGTAAGGACTCAGGAAGAAGCAATATCAATAATTTCTTCACAAACGGCTAAACCATTTGCTCTGCATTAAGTGCCTGAAGACAACTGAAAGCAAACTCTGTGGCTGAGCTGACTCATATAAGTGAACCTAGTAGAATAAAAGCTGCTCTCCCCTTCTCTGCTACCCTTTAGAGATCATCTATAAAGCTGAAAACTGGTGGAGGCGGAAAGATTTAAAATCCCAGTTTTCAAGTTTAAGAGGCAAAGGCAACCTCTCACAAATAAGGGAAAAATATGCAGAATTTGCATTCAGACCATTGCCTGAGCTTCAGACAACCCCAAAGTGCAGTCACTGTGCTCTGAGGCAGTGGCTCAGTTCATGAGGCTCCCTCTTACATACGGCTACAAGGGCAAGGCAGGGATGATAAGGGACAAGGAAGAAGCATTAAACAAGGAGAAACAATAATAAACACTGCAAGAAATTTGAAGGAAGGAATGAAGATCCTCTAGATGGAAAAGCACAGGGCAAGGCTGAGTGGGAAATTCCTGCTTTTGTAAAAAAATCTAAACAAAATCTATCTGCTTTGATTTTGTTTTAAGTCTGGCTGCCCCACCAAACGTGAGTTGGGCTAGTACAGGCAAGTGGAGCTGCACTATGGAACTCACAGATTATATTCTCAGCTGCTGCATGAATTTCAGACACAAATTTATGTCTTGGATGGATAGAGACAGTTACTCCTACTCTATAAGCAGTCTGCATTTTTCATGAGTTTTTTCCCACTCTCCCCATACTTTCATAGTTTCTCTCTATTATCTCCCTCTCCTTCTTAGTATCACCTGATAAAGCAGATCCTATACTGGGTAGAAGTAAGTGAGCATTCAATTCAATGATGATCAGGTGGGTTCACAATCAGGCAAAATAAATGAGAACTCACTCCTGATAAAATGAAAGTACAGTGTAAAACACCCTAATGCCATTGATTTCTTACCAGATCCTTGGTAGTCTTAATAATCCTTTTTGCTTTCCTTATTGCAGTACTCAGCCCCACCTAGGAGAGTAAGAACAAAATAAATTAAAAAAAAAAACCACAGATTAGCCTCACAGTGTCCTACCAATTTTTCTCCCCATTTCCTACCTTTTTTTTTTTTTTTTTAATATATCAGTCAAGCACAAAAGTGATGTATGAGTCCACAAACTCATCATCAGTTACTTTTTATTGGACTAACAATCAATTATCCAATCACCCCTATGAAACTCCAGTTGAAAGAGTTCATTTATTTTGCTCCAGGGCATCATTTATTTCCTAAGGAAAAGTCCGGATCTGTTGAGATTCATATCCTGACTGCACTGCGTGAGCTGCAGAGGACAGACTTCTCTAGTGACATCTGCTGAAGAACAACTCATCCATTAAACGGCTAGAAGAGGGTTGAGCGTGCAACATTGGTCTGACTTGCTGTGGAAGGGTACAGAGGAAACATTTGGTCTTGCACAGATAAGGGTTATACTCGGCTGAGGTTTATCCCAGCAGGGGCACAGCTGGCATGCAGGAAGGTTCAAAGCCTGGAATAGAGTTTGAAAGGCAGATCTCCTGCTTAGGATCTAGGAAGGTTAGCTTTTTGTTCTGGAAATATCTGCCCTGGAGGGCAAGTTCTCACTGATGGTGACAAGATTGGTTTTCTGTTGGGTCCATGCAAACTTGTGCTGAAGAAGCATTTTGAGATTCCTCCACAATGCTTATACCTGAATAAAAAGGAAGAGTGGGAGAACCATTGCATGAAAAGACCTTGGAAAGGCATCCTCATCAAACGAGAACAGGTTGGCCATCATAAGGCCATGGGTTACAAAGAAGTCAACGACTGGTGATACCCCAATAATTCCTCAAATCCCTTTACAAACATGTTCCTCAAAGGAGCAGGGGAAATTTTGTGCAAGGAGCACCATCTGAGAGTGTGAGTGACAGCCAGGGACCAGCACTGCTGGCAGCAGGAGGACGGATGTGCCACGCGTGGTGCAGCAGGGCTGTGGTCGAACGCACACAGACGACCGCTTACCACGACCAGGAATGGCCAAGAACTGCCAAGGTCCTGCTCTCAAGCCTTCCTCAAGACTCTGCCAAACCTCAACCAATAAATTTTTGCAGCCTGCCAGGTCCACAGCCCTGGGTCCTGCACAGCTAAATGCTGAGGCACAGGGAGTAAGCAGGAACTCTTTCTGCACCATCCTGTTATGTGTTTACCCCTGGCCTCAAGAAATTTGTCCCGTACCACAGCATAGAGGACTACACTGGTTTTCCTGCCACAAGGACTCTTCCCAGTCATGCAGGTGAGGAGATGCCCCAGATAGGCTCGTGCAGTCCAAAATGTTTAACAGCTCTGATGAACAGCACTTTCTAAATTCAGCCACATCTTCCCATAGGAAAAGAAGATCTCACAACTTCAATTTAGAAAAATAATTTAAAAAGACAGTTACAGGGGTCTGGGAGGGTGATTTAAATTTGTACTATGGGTGGCCTGCTCATGAGACAGCCAGTTGCCAAGTGCCCCTGAGATGAGCTCAGCTTGCAGACTTGGGTGCAAACTTCAGGTAAAAGCATTTGCTTTTGGCAGGGTAACACCTGTATGGTCCCCCCTGCTGCTCCATTTTCACTTTTGGACAATATTCTTCCATCTCAGTGATGATGATTCCCATAGATTGTCCTGCATTTATTAGGTCACCTTTGCAGTTGTATCTATGAGGCAGTATCTGTGTGATGGCTTCTGTCCTTCCTCTCAGCATTCAGCATGAAGAAGGCTGAAAATACTGCCCATTTGCCCTTTTTCAGAAGGAATAACTGCTTTTGTTCTGTAGGCTTTGAGGATCAGTAAAAAAATAAAAATAAAAAAAGGAGATAAAATCAATTACTTTTGAAAATGTTTCAAATGGAAAGAGAAATCCGGTGTGTCACATGTTAGCACTTTGTTTCTGAACAAAATAATTGTTAGTGAGGACAAACTGTTCTGTCTGACAATGATGTGCCATCAGTCCCTCCTACAGCCCAGCGTAAGGACATAACTGCTAGCTTAACACCAACCAGGTTTGAGGACTCTGAGGTAAAGTTCAGCACAAGTTTATATTTATCTAGCTAGAGCTACAGTAGCTCAGCAAGTATGCTTCACCAAGTGGTAGTATTAAAGCATTTGGAAAAGAAGAAAATATCCCTCGAGTGATGGCACCTTACTGAACAGCGGGCGTGCCAGCTTGGAATATTAAAGCAGCATATATTTGCATTTAAAGCAACCATTACCAACATTTTTTTACTGAGAATAAAATTTAGCATGTCATTATAATTGATTCAGGCAGTGATCAAAGCAAATTAGTTAACTGTGATATTCAGGGGTCAAAAAATTATAGTGAACAATATAAAGGGATAAGGAAGAATAAGCATAAGCAGCAAGGAACACAGACTTCTAAGTTACTGTTTTTTAATATATGTGTCACTTTAATATATGTGCTTAATATATGTTTAATTCATTGTGTCTATAGTCTTATAAAAATCTGGGTATGTCACAAATAGATGAGAGATGCTAGGAATGAGCCAAGACACTGTTTCCCAGTTTCCTCCCCCTGGGCTACTGCTGTCCCCAAAAACCAAACATGCATCTTGCATTTGACATAGTTATGTCGTACATTACCAGCTGCTGTCATTTCTGCAATAAAATAACTTGAGAGACAGATGAGGAAAATGGCTTAAAATTGAGTATGATAGATGAAAACTTTCCAGAGACGTAGGATTTATCAATCCCCTTCTGCTGGGCAGGGGAGGAGACAACTTTCTTGCTCTCAGCAGCAGAGCATGAGAAATGCACACTTCAGACAGCTAGAGCAATACTGCACGCAGAAAGCAGAAAACAAGGGAGGAAAGGCTGAATTGCCCCTGCATGTAGAAAATGTTCTCTCTGAAATGCTAAGGATGAGATCTGCTGCTGCTGCAGAAGTTGCAGCCTGCAACCAGCAGCCAGGACCCTGGGGTGGGCTGTGAAGGACTGGCAGCCAAAACACCCACCTGGGAGAAAACACTCTTGGTTTCATGGGTCACCTGTACTCCCTGGTTGACACCAGCATGTCAAGCCTGCCATCGAAGGCCATACAGCCCATACAACCTCTCTTGCTGCAACTCGGTTAGCAAGCAGCCTCCCCTCTTTCCCATGGCAGGAAAACCCCACCAAGGAAGGGGCTCCCTAGGCTCCAGCAGCTGATGGGGGAGCTCACAGCCTCTGCCCGGAGGGTGTGCGGAGGTCCTGGGGAGCAGCCAGCCCCATCCACCCAAATTTGCACAACCCTGCTGCTCAGAGTACACAAGATATCCACACCATGGATGGGGCCGAGAGGAGGGGGTTCACTAGGATTTCATTCACTGCTTTCTTTCAATGCTCTCCACAGAGCCTGTGTACTCCTAGTAATGATTTTTCTGCAAACAGATCTATTTCTCATCATAAACAAACACATGAACCAACTCTAATTCTCACTCATTTATCACCCCTGTTAGCCAGCTCTTTCCCAGGAGAGCAGATATTTACAAAATACTCCAAGTTTCCTGTCTAACTTATTTTCATTATCCTTTTACTAGGAGTATGCATACCAAGGTACCAAAATGCTGCAAATCTTGTTAAACAGCGCCGGCAAAACTGGGCTTTGTTCTACAACTCCCATCTTTCATTCTGCAGAGGCTGTAGTGGGAATCTTTATGATTTCACAGGACAGCCAAACCAAACAATATGTGCTCTGGACGCAAAATAAGGACCTTCCCTGCAAGCCCAGATCTAAAATATGTGAAGCCTGACTCAGTCCTTTCTTCTCCCAGGGCAATTACTCTGATTTCTGCTCATTTTATGCCACTTGTTTTTTTGGACTTGGACTCTATGTGTTCAGGATGAAACATTTTGATTTACATTTTTTAGCTTGTCTCTGCAAAACACAGTCAGCATCCATGAGCAACATTTTCTTGTCTTTATACTTTTTTCTGTCAGCCTCCCACCGCCAAAGCTGCTGGGCCTGAGGGTAACCTATGACTTGTTTTCAGGGATCCTGCCTGGAGCAGCTTCTGCACTGGTATGACACAGCTGCACGCAGCATCCTGCAAAACCCATGCCACCCTGTTTTCTTTGGGTTTATTTGGTGGAAGGTTGGGGTTGTGTGGTTTTATTTTTTGGGTTGTTTGGGTTTCTGGTTGTTTGGGGTTTTTTGGGTTTTTTTTTGTTTTTTTTTTTTTCCATTTTATTTTCTGTCAATGAAGAGGAGCAGGGGAAATGGTGATAAACAAGTGAAAGAGGAAGAACTATTGCTCAAACTGTGCCTTCTGCTATTGTTTGTCTATAGGTTGTTTCTTCAGGGCTCAGTTCTGACTCCAGCAGAAACAGCTCACATTTGAGTAGATTTTACCTATTTCCAGGAAGAAAGGCTAAAAGGAGGGCATCTTGCTCCCCAGAACATAGCCTGCCTCCCAGATGCTTGCTTTATGGTCTGTGGTCTCAAAAGAAGGAAACGAATCCCAGCCACAAGATCTACCTTTGGCTGGAAGCCTGCTCTTACCAGGAATGCAGAAGCACTCCTGCCCTGGAGTTTGGTTCTGCCTCACCTGCCGGGAAGCAGTTCACATTTTCACTGAAAGAGAGAGAGAAATGAGAGAAAATAGTGGGAGTATTTTTATTTTATGAAACCCCAAAGGGTTTCTTTTTTTCAGCCAGAATTGGTTAGCTCTTACTTTGTCAAAGAGCAGGCTGGCCACAGTAATGTCCATCAGGGATGTGGTTTTTGATTTTTACAAAGTCAGTGAATGACCTGTTAGAGGGGACATGAACCAGCATGAGTGCTTGCGGCAATAAAGCTTACTTTGGTAAGATAAAATAACATTAGCATAAATATGTATATTTTTTCTGACGTAAGATGACTCCCAGCAAAATCCTAATACTGGAGATTAAGATAAGTCTGCAGCCACAATGTCTCTAAAAATCTGGAGCAGAAAAGTGATGGGGAGCAGAAGAGGTGCTCTGAAAGGCACAAAGAATAGTACAAGCTCCTTCCAACACAGACTGTTTAAGACATTGCCAGCAGCAGGACTCCAGTGCTGAAGTTGAGCCATTATTCTAGTCCCAACAAAATCAATTAGAGTATTGCCATTTAACTGAACAGGCCAGCTGGCTTAAAACAATCTAGAAGCAAGCTGAGAATAATCTCCTGCAAACCTGTTTGCTCCCGGGGTCAGAATGGGAGCTTGGTAGGCAGTGCCCCTCACCCTTTTTGCTTGCTAAAGGAACATCCCTTTATCACAGGACCTGGTGCAGAAAGTCCTCCACCATGTGAGCTGATCTACCTTTTTACTAAAAAAAGTCATCCTAAACCAGCTAGCTTGGATGCCTGTACCCACTGTCAGCATTTCAGAGCGATGCTGCAGCCAGTGTTAGAGTATCTGCTAAACTACAAGGCATATTACAGCAGCTTTAGATACTGCCCAGTTTTCAGCTACCTGTGGTAAACATACACTTCTGACGCACCGGATCATTTTGCCTCCTGACTTGAAGGAGTCCCCAGTGTTGCTACCCTCATACTAAAGGTAGAGGAGAACCTCTGGTTGGGCAAGAAACATGCAGCAGGAGAGCCTACGCATGCACATCTCCCTGCACTTCCAGCCCTGGCCCTGGCTCTGCTCTGCAGGCCACTGGGGGCAATTAGGGGCTCACAGGACCCCATTATAAGTGACATCTGCTCGCACAGCCATGCTGGTGATCCAGGAGCCGCAGGTACCCCTTCCACTCTTCCCTATCAACACCAGGGGTCTGCTTCTGAAAGTGCCCACCAGTGGGGCAGCCCACCTCTCCCAAGGCCCCGGGGAGCCCCTGCAATGGAGCTGCCTTTGCCCAGGTTAGATGCTCTTCTCCTCCAGCTCCGCACTGAGAGCGCTGGACTCCGTGGGAATGGAGCAACACTTTCTATTCATAATTAGAGCCACGTCTCCTAGAATAACCACAGACTGCTAATGCCTCCAGGCAGGTTGGAAAAAAAATGGATTTGAGCTAATTTGTCAGAGACCAGGGAAGTATGTACTATAACACACGTATCATTTACTTGGCTTGCAGTGTCTCCATTATGTAGATAGTTTGCAAGGTCTCTGAAGCAGGGACTCTTCCTTCCCTGAGATACACAATCTCACTAGAGCAACATCACAGAAACAGAACAACATAAACTAGTGAAAAACAGCTACGTGTTGATATTTGCCACTTTAAAGGTAATTAAAACCTGAACATTATACTGCTCTATAAGGGTAAGTAACTCTATATTTGTTTTACTCCCTTCGCCAGGATAAATGTGATACTGATTCTGGGAAAATGGGCATCCAAAAGTCTAAATGAATAAACGAAGTACCTGAAAATCAATGGAGTTGAACAAAATGATCATTAGTATTAAAGTCTTGTTCAAACACTTGGCAGGGGACGGAGCCAACATTTGCAGGCTCATATAACTGAAGTGATCAATCAGATTACAAACTAAAGAAGCAAATGTGAGGTAAACTGCATTTTATGCATCTGTGTCTCTGACTGTATATTAATTTTTTTCACCTATAATCCATCTTTACTCAGTCTGACTTGTCACAGAGTTACTGTGGGCAATTTATCAACCACTTGAGCATGAACTCTAAGCACTGTTCCTCTCCTCCCATCTCTCCCAGCCTCCTCATGCTGTCTCAGGGCACAGGCGAGTTAAAAAGGAGGGCACAGTTGTGATAGAAAAATTGTTTTGTTGGTAGAGTTCCCTTATTCCTGGTGAGAAACAAATGCAGCTTGACTACCACTTGGAAGGGAGAGGGTTTGTTTGAGCTCAGAAGTACAGTCTCCAGGCCATGCAAAGGAGAGTCCAAATTTAAATTTTGAATTTAAATTTTAAAATCTAAATTAAAAAAAATAATCAAAATTAAAAAAAAAAAATCTTCAGTTGTTTTCCTTGCAGACAGTGCAGTCACTAGAGCTATTGCTGGAGGTGAAAGGAGTCAACATCTTGGTCCCATACCTGCTCTGAGAGATGGGAAGAGCTAAACAGAGATACGCCATGAGTGACATTCTGTCCCCTCTGTTTGATTGGCCAAGCATTTCACCACAGATCTTCTAATTTCTGCACAGGAGCCTCCTTGGTTTAAACAGCTCCTCTCTCCAGACTTGTTAGCCTAGCTCACTGTGCAGCCAGGAGAATCTATCCCTCTCTTTAAGTGCCTCTCTTTCACTCCAAGAGGCACCTTGCACTTCTGCCACTGGCAGAAGTAAGGGTGCAGGCTGGTTTCTACTTCTCTTTATTCCCCCACACAAACAAGTAAGTCCGTATGAAAATCTAACTCTTGGCTGGCAGTGCAGTGCAGGTGCAGCCACCATTGCTACAGCTCCCACTGTCCTCCTGGGTGACCTGCTACACTGGGGCTGGGGGAGCCTGCCAGCCTTTGCTGTACTCTCACCTTTACTTTCAGGAGTCCTAATCTAAAAAAAGAAAAAAAAAAAAAAAAAAGGCCCCCACAGTCACTGACAGGGTCTCTGCTGCTGTTACGAGTGCAGGGGAGGGAAAAAACATGCAATTACCAGGGCAGAAAGTGCTGGAGACTCAGGAATATTTGTGGGGCAAGTAAAGACCTGGCAATTTTTAAGGGAGAGCTTGCAGTAGGGTAGCTCTGATGTACCTTGGGGAAAGGCAGCAGGACCCATGAACTGTTGTACTAGTTCAGATGCAGTGTCTGAAGGAACACGTTTGATGAAGTTTGGGCAACATCCTGATTGAGCCAAGTTAGTGTGGGCCCTCTCTGCTACCTGCATTCATCTTCTTTCACCCCTGCCTGGTTGCACACCCATATGTCTCTATGTTGACATAGCATGGAGCATAGTAGTCATATGGGACACACACCTGCTGTAAAACAAATGATACTGCTATTCTTGGAAGGCAAGTGTTTCTCCAGGTTTTAATACTGACAAAACTAAATCCATCTTGGAGATGAACCACAGCTCACTGAAGTCCATAAAAAGGCTCCGACTGACTTCAGTGGCTGTTGGATGAGGCCCTGTGTAAAATGTCTTAATGCAAACCTTTAGAAATCAAATATGTCTTTATCCATTCAGATGCAGGGAGAAAGATTTACAAAAATAGATACCTAAGGGAATCACTTGCTTTTCGACACTGCCAAACAACCACCATCACTCACAGGTTTTAGTGTGACTGGGGCTGCATGATGATTGGAAAAGAAAAAGTCAAACCACAACCAAAAAAATCCCAAAACAAACTGTATCTGTTTAGACACTTATGCAGATATGTGTCTGAATAGCAAAGGTCTAGGACACGCCATGAAGTTACCGTGGCATAGCAAGTAACTGTACATCAAAAAAAGGTGGTAACTGAATATGTTTCCAACCTGTGGCAAAAGATACGCACGTTAGCTTAAACCTCTTGCGCTGCAGCCTAATGCAAGTCAAATAGCCCTGCATCTGCAGTGGGTAACCAGCGTCTACACAGGCTGCCACAACAGATTAGGCAACACGGGGATAACTTGTCATGCCCTGGTAATGCAGTGGCATAGATGAACCTCAGCTGAGTAGCTGGTTTGGGGATATTGTGCTGCTTAACAATAAAGTTTGGAGAAAGTGAGATTTTATTTTCCCTACTCTTCTTCTCTGACCCAGACTGGTACAAGAGAATTTGGCCCTGACAACCATGTTGTTGATACTCCACACAGTTAAAGTGTGTTATGTACCTTTCATTCAAACAGACATTTTCTAAAAGTGTTTATGCTCAAAATGTTGAAGTTTATTTCCCAGAAAATGCACGTGCACTGGGAGCCTCTGCACTGTTCAGTTCCAGCATAAAAGACCTTGCACAATCTGTGGCTTTGAAAAAAGTGGAAAACCAACTCACCTTTGGAGGAGGGTAGAGATGACAAAGTGGTTGTCCTGGATCCTGTTTACACAGCTTCAAGGAATGGCAGACCACATCAGCATTCATTTCCCTGTCTATGCTGAAGGAAATGGTGTGAAAACAAAGACTATTATGTTCTTCTGGGTGCTTGAAAGTAGAAGCTATTTCCATGGGAAGCTAAATCTCCCCAGTGCCAAACAATAACCTCAGCTCACTTCACTGTGGCCCGTAATCTCTGATCAGTAACAGTGTTGGGTCCTAACGATTTTCTGCCACAACATCCTATTCAGCATTTAAAATTGGATTCCAGGATGATGAAAAAGCACCATGCTTTATATGCAGCACTTGAATCAAGTACATTATGACTGTTCTGTTTTTTAATCAGTCATAAGTCTGACAAAGATTTAAAGGTTAAAGTTAATGCATATGCAATTTGGCACATATGAATGTTCAATCATTAACTCAAGAAAATAACCAGAAATCCTTCAAAGATCCTTAACCTTTAATCACCAAGCACAAGTGATAGGATTGTTTCTTTCTTTTTGGGACACACCTCTGGGATAATCAGGAATTAAATTAAAATGTTTGATTATAACACTTTTTAGTCTGTAAGCACTTTGCAGTCCCTTGGCTAGTTTTAAAAATAAAAATAAAAACCCTAGGGAGGGAGAAGCTCCGTTAATTAAACTAAGACCTTTCAAAGAGGAATAAAATGACCTACATTTTATTTTTTTAATCACTCACATTCCTTAGTAGGCTTCCCCAGAGTGTGTATCAAGGTCAGGGCTGAGAGCATGTAGGGGCTGACAATAAGAAAGCTTGATTAAAGGTAGAAGGGAAAGCGAGACCCAAATATTACAGTAGTGTGACTCTGTAGAACCTGTCTTGCACTCACGGGTTATTCAAATTCCTCCCTCATCCAAACGAGCTGAATTTCAAAAGGTAATTACATCAGGTGGGCCTGATCAGAGATTCAAGAGTATGAAAATGGTTACCAGTGGCAGCCTGTGTTTATTCACTCAGGAATAGCTATGCCAAATGACAAACCAGAATCAGTCTCAAGCATCTCTGCTTTAATAATAATGTGATTTTAAGAATGAAACCCCTGTACTTCATTCTGACAGCACATCTGTACATGTCAAGAACAAGCTAAGCAAAGACCTGAGAGGACACAACAATACTTACAGTTCAGCTATGTGTGGTCCGTAAAGTTCAGCAAGAACGTAACAAAAACCTTGCAGTTTTTCTAGAAAACACAGATTTTTTTTAAAGTAACTGAGCATGGTGAAACTGGTTTTATAATAGTCAAAATACAGCAGTTGGCTCATTAAGATGAATGCTGATTTATCTTAGGGGAAGGTGTGTGAATCTATGACCTCAGTATAGCACCAGAGAATGGGAAAATCTGAATTTCTAACCTTGCCTAAATCCCTTCTCTGGCTTTAGGCAAGCCGCATGATAAAGACTAAAAAGGATAACTAGCATTTGTTAAATGTTCTGAGTATGGCGTCATGAAAAAGTTGAAAGAAATCATACATGCCACAGCATCTTCTAAACAGCTTAAACAAATAGCTCGGTAGGTTTGCAAGAAGAAAGAAAACAAATGCATAAATCAAAGTGCAGAAAGTGATGTAGGGCTTGGAGTTGTTACTAGAGCTGCCTTGGAGCTTCTGGGAGTTTGTGTGAGTTAAGAGAATATGTTTTGTGTAGAGCAGGAGTTGAGCAGGAGTAATTGCATTCAAACAAATATTTGACACTTTTCGTTTGGCTTTCTTTCACAGTCTGCAGCTGTGTGTCTTTTTGGGATGCTGGCTCAGGTCGCTTTCTTTAATCTGGGTGAAGCATGGCCTCCACACCCTCCAGAAGACAGCTCATCAGAGATTTCTTTAAGGTGCTGTTATAAAAAAAAGTGGTCACTGCACCCAAGCAAAGTCACTTGAGGGACAGATTGGGGGTTTGAATACAGGTAGGGCATGATGGTAGCATGGGTCTCATAGCTCCCATGAATGAAATTGACTGTTTCTTGGCCTGAACAGATGAGAGCCGGTTAACCATGCACATATCCTGCAAAGGAGGTATCAGACCTCATTTCGGCAGGGGGGTTGGTGTGAAAAGTCATGAAGAGGCAGGTTCATACAAGCACAGAGCAATAAAACTTGCAGCTCCTGAAATTCCAGAGAGATGGCATTTTCTCTTGCACCTCCCTTATCCAGACAGATAACTATCTCTACTTCGGGAAGAAAACATAGAGTATCCTCATCTTTCCCAAAGAAAAGCCTTAGACACCCCCAAAAGGCTGAATATTCAATTTTAACCAGCATCAGTCTGGACAAGCCCAGGGCTGGGGGCCTGCTGCATGCAAAGCAGGTAGTTTTACACTGGGGAGGGTACAAAACCTCGCAGCCCGGACTCCATCAGTGGGCATGGGTGTGCTGTCGCTCCCGCAGCTGCTCTCCTGCCAGGATTGCAGACACCCTAGCTGGCAACCTGCACCCAGTAAAGGAAGACTGGCACCACAAAAGCATGCCAGGGAATGAAAAGATAATTTCCCCAACACCCTCCTACGCATAAGGTGTTGCAGGCAACTTCTGTAACTACAATAGCTGAATTTTCTTATCCCGTGCCAGGTGTTTTATTTCAATCAAGTTATTAGCTTCACTTTGCCTCCTTTGCCACATAACTCCTCTCTATTGGCTCTTTAGAAGCAATCTGCAAGTTAAAAATTGGTCTCCTGGCTAGAATTAGATTTTATTCTTGTTCACCTAACAGGAAAGCCATTGCAGACATCAATAACCCTGTGTTTAGTACCATTGCTGATTAAAACACCCTCTAATGATGCTTGCCAGCAGGGCACCTGGATCCCTATAGTAGCTCACAGGAGTAGGGGGTTGGCTTCCCCAGCACCACTCCAGTGCATCGCAGATGATTCTCCTTATGAGTTTCCCAGACCAGCTGGCTTCCATAAAGTTTCTGGCCCTGGAGGAGCCAAGTGGATGTTGTAACCTGTACTGGTGGCTACAAGGAGGAGAGGGTTTGGCTGCCCATCAGCTCTGGGCAGCTGATGTTGGGGGTCTGCTGGTCACACTGATTTCTAGGCGCTGATTTTCTTATGCATATAGGAAGCTTGACATGTAATTACCCCATGGTGTAACAAATGATGGGTGGTAAAAAGAACAGCAATAACATAAAATTATCGTTGAGCACACAGAGTCCTCTTGGAAGATACAGATACCATTCCAGCTTTGGCTTCCAGCAAAACAGACCCAAGCTACAGGCAGTGTTTACAGGACTTGCCCTCCGAGCCAGCCAGCATCATGCGTTCACAAATCTCTGGCTCTGCTGACACAGACAAGGATGGATAATTGCAGAGAGAAAGCTCTGTTAGGAAGAAGCTGAGTAAGTCAGAAAGAAGGGGAAGAGAGTGAGAGAAAAAATGATGAATAACGTTGAGTGTTCAGGGGCAAGAGAAGAGCTTAAACCAAATTGCTGGGAAATTTAGAGAAAATTTAGAGTATACTTGCTTTTGCCCTGCTTCAGGTAGAAGAGATTCCCTAAACTGCCCTGTTCTTACGTAATAAAAATCCAGAAGGTTTTCCTCTATAGCTTCATAGTCCTAGAATTCTGGCTGAATCCCAGAGGGTAAATATTTGCAAGAAAGATGGTATTAATCATGTTGCCATTTCCACTTGAGCTCTAAGGTGTTTACACAGCAGTGGCCAACACAGAAGCAGAGCATGAGTCAGAGGCAACACCAGAGGCAGACAGTCTCAAAGCACATTTTGGGTGTCAAACACCTCTGTTTCATCAGGCAGACAGCCAGTATCCAGGTAAACATATATTCTTGCTAACAACCTCTCTTACAGTGTAAATACTGCCCATTCTCCCAGACCTGGCCTTTCTGCCTGCTCGAGAGCCTTCTTCACTCATGGTGTTACTGTTCTTATTTTCACAGGTTTATTGGTCATGTTGCTTGAATCATACACGTTGCAAATATTTCCATATAAATAAGGATGTGATTGTATTTTCTACACAGCCTATGGGATTGAGTTGGCTTGACAGGTACTGAATTTTTCTCTCTTTTTCTCTAAACTTTTTTTTTTTCTTGAACATCGTACAACTTCACCAAAGTCTTCATCCAACACCAACTTCATTGTAACAGAAATTATAGAAGGCCCTTACAAAAACACCCCACGAGTTCTTAGTCCCTTTTTGACCTTAGGAAAAGCCCCATTGCCATTAATTTTTTGCTGTTATTCTTGCAATCAATTATAGGCATGTGTATAATAATGAAATTGTTCCTTTGGGTGAAACGGCACAGCCTACTTTAGTAGGTTTGCTCCTTGTGGGCATCCACAGCTTTTCTATTGTTTCAAGCAGCAAGAGGAAGCTGTTGATTCCTGCTGGGCTGTAGTCTTCACCTCCCAGGAGAGTATAAATCGGGTTACACTGTAGCTCCCACACAATCCATAGGATTTTTCAATCCTTTCAAGTTCAGGGTCAGTTTTTTTCTGGTGGGTGTATCCATGCATCTCATAGAAGGTAAGTGGATTATACAGATTCAACTAAGGGGATAATAGGATTTTATGTGTGCAAAGAGTGGCAGCTGAAAAGAAATATCTTGACATGTCAGTGGAACAAAGTCCACTGAGTGAATCATGAACATAGAGCTAGCATGTCATATTTTAAAGAAAATTGTATTTTAATAGCAGGATCAGTGCTTCTAATTGTAACTTCATGGTTATGTGCCTGTAATTTAAAACACTGAGGATATGACTTATGGAATAAAAATCAGATAAGCATCATTCTGTCATTGAATGAATCCCAGCAATTACTTCCCTGCCCCATCCTGCATTGGGCAATTCTCTCTTGAAAAGGAGGAAATTATTATTCTACACGCATCTTCTGTGAAACTAGGGTCTACAGAGCAAGATGGTTTCTCAGAGATACAATTCATGAAGACCTATATAAATGACTTTTTAATGAAGAATCTTAAGCCATCTTTTTACATTCATAATGTTAAAAAGATATCATGAATGTGAGATCTAGTTACTTAAATAGTTACAGGATTGGTCTGTGAGGCACAAAGCTGTTCTGGCATTCAAACTGTTCTCTATTTAGGGATGTGCATTTGGACAGCTAAGCTCCTTTGGGCAGATAAAATAAGGGGCAGAAAAAGGGGAGTCTACATATATTCATACGGAATAGCTATCACTTTTGAAATTTGTGTCATTGGTTACATTTCAATAGCTTTTCTGTGCAGACCAAATGCTCACATCTTACACCTGTCAACCTCAGCTTATTTTTGAGCTTTTTTACAATAGCAGCTTCCTACACCTGCTGAAAACATTTTCATCTTCACAGTTGCTATGAAGACCCATATGAACAAGAAAGAGGAGTGTTGGGCATACAGTGAATCTATTCTTAAGCTGCTAACAAAGAGACAAAGTGGAGAAGAAAGGAACGAAGGGGTCTGCATGTGGTGGTGTGCACACAGAAGTGGGCTTAATACCACCCAATTCACTCTAATTTTGGGATGAAATCCCAGCTCTGAAGCCAAGTGAGACACACCACTGACTCCCCTGCAGATAGCACCTTGCTGTCTTTCAACTATGTTAATTTGAGATGCTGCACAAGAAGTCGATAAAGCTTTTTCAGACTCCACGTGTGAATTTTTAATTAACAGAGAAATATAGCAGTACCAACATAACATATGGCCTATTATTTGGTACTTACCAGGTATGTAGTTGCACAGTCTCTCCATGGCTGCCTTTACTGTACTGTTGTGCCACTGTGCAAGCTGTTCAATTACAGACACCACAAGCACGCATCCTTCAAACAAACAAACAAAAAGAGCGAATATGGTTATCTGTGAAGTGTGATGAAGCACCCCACGCCATAGAAGTATTTCAGGCATCGTTGGGCATTTCATTTCTTGAGATGATCCATGGCAGGTGAGTGTTCAAGGGGGAAAAATATCTGTGAATTTCTCTTTATTCAAAACCTGTAAGGTATCACAGAGAGAATGTCGATGCCATAGGAGTGCACAGAACAGCCTGGCCTTTACAGCACTGGATGTTGCTCCTGAAAAAACAATTTTCCATCCTTTCAAGGATGAAAATCAAGGAGTTGAGGGTACAGCCACTGTTACAGCTGCCTGCTTGGCCACCGGCTCTCTCGTTATTTCTCACAAGAAAAAAGGCTCAGGTCTGTACTTGATAGGACTCTACACAAGCCGCACAGAGAGCTAGCAAAACTGAGAAATGAATGGGTGTCACTGCCTGCAGAAGAGACATCACGAAGCAGATGTATGTGCTGACCACCACAAAGAATCTATGGCATCATTTCTTCACAGACTTTCCTCTGAAACTCAGCAGTGCTTGGCATGCACAGGGCGGCTGGGTCCAGCTACTCATTTGCTAAAGCCAAAATGTCTTCAGAGTTCATACTGTGGTTGGAAAGAAACCATTTCCTATGACCTACAAATCTGGCTATTTCTCATCACTAACCTGGGTGCGAGCAGGGCTAAATAAAACCTTGGACTAGCTGTGGCTGAGACCCAAGAACTTGCACACCGTAGTGATGTGTTTCTTGGGATGTGCAGCATTTTTTCTGATATTTTGGGGATGAAGTAGGTTCAATGTGATCCCCACCTAGCAATCATTCAAAATCCACGTGATGACCATGAGTGGTTCATTTCAAGTCGATTTTAAATTGCTGTAGGACAGCATTGTGCTCTCCCTTTCTGCAGAGGCTTCACCATTTTATAAAGAAGCCAGATTTGGTGATGCACAGTCTGACCAATATAGTCAGACCTGGCAGCCAGAGTGAGGTCCCTGACTGAATTCAGAGACTGTGTAACAGAGGTGGGTATCCCAGGCAGCCAGGAGACAAGGAGCCAGGATGCCAGTTTCCAGCAGCCTGAATAAAGATTTCTCTTTGAAATCCCTGTAGCTGAAGCCTGTTTCTTCCCTTCTGCAAGAAATCTCAGCTCTCAGGACTTGCTCTGACACAGTCTAGAAATGGAGGTGAGCTGCAGAATTTGGATGTGGCTGCAGATCCACCTTTTTCCAAAGCTCAAGAGCATTTATGTTGAGGTTTTCAGGCTGGCACAACTCTTCAAAGTGAGCTTTTAAATTCCTTCCAAGTACCCCTGTCTATGTGCTATTAAATCAAAGTGCTGTTTTTCAATGTAAATAACTTTGATGCTCCTATGGATCAAGTAGCAAGTCAAAGAGGAAGTAATACAATTGGAACTTGCTGTAAAACCAATATCTTCGAGTCTTCTATTACTACTTCTACCCCAAATACAGTAATCCAGTGGAAATTGCAGTGAATGTGTCACCTCTTTTGCAGGGATAAAAGCCCACTTCTCCATACTTATTAAATAAAATGCTCACTCAAAGTCCTCTGTGAAATGATTTATAAAGCATGCTAAGAGCCATTACCTCCAGTCAGCCTAAAAGAATAGGAGAATAAATGGAGACATATACAATGAAGAAAAAACCCTGAAGCAAGTCATTCCTTCTTCCTTCTCCACCCTCCCCAACCCCCCCAAAACAGCCACAGGCTAGCCCAAGGAATTAACAGTTGGTTAAAACACAATAGCTCATAAAGAAAAACAAAAAACAAAACCCAAAACCGTAGTATAATAAAGACCGAAACTAAAACCAAAGGGGACACCCAAGCTGGAGGGTAAAGCATGCTCAGGCCTTGGGCTCAAAGAACAGCCTGGGGACGTCTGGTCCCTGTTTAACCACTAGCAGGTGCTTTAGCACAGGTTTATCCCATGCCGTGCCCCAGGCAGTGCTTGTGCTTGTGCTGTGGACCAGTCGCCAGAGCGCATTTGGATGAGGAAACCCAGTTGAGGCAGTGGAAGGTTGAGACGTGCAAAAGACTTCAGCTGTTTGGGTGCAAGCCATGCCCTGCACTGGCCCCAGAGACAGAAAACAGACCCTGGCTTATTTGCAAGGGTAACGTAGGCATAGCTGCACTGGACCAACTCCATCGTTTAGCGCTGAGATGGCGGTGCACATCCTTGAGACACGCTGGAAACACACCTAAAAGGCATTGCATAATTTGGTTTTTACAAGGCCATATTATTAACACACCTGAGCAACCTACAGGCAACTAAAACTACCCTTCCCCTGCCTTTTATGTTTGTTTTATTCATGAGGGTGGAGGCTCAGAAACATTAAATGACTAAAATGATGGCTTAACCCCAAAACCACCTATTCTTTCTGTGCCTTCCTTCCTTCTCTTATCAAGGTCAGGTCTTCACCTAAAAACTTGCTGTCTAGAAGTCAGAAAGACAAAAAGGAGTCCAAGCAGAAAGATCAGAAGGAGCTAGTCCTTCAATATTTTCTAAAGGAGACACCTTTTGTTGTTTTACCTCTCATTGTTTTGCACCAGGAACTTGAGCAAGCTACAAATGTGCCAGCACTTAGCAGACATGGGTCCAGGAGTCTGTGAGGGGTGAAGATAAGGAGAAGAGAAAGAAACCTGGGAGACACTGAAGTTAGCAATGTTGGCAGAGGAAAATGCTTCAGCGGGCAGAGGAGCTGGGAGAGCAGACAGTCCTCAAAACACAGGCAGAAGCAGAACTGAGCACAGGGACAAGAGTTCGACAGCGATAGAGCAGGCGCCAGTGCGGCTTGAGGAGTAGGACAGCCTGACCAGACTGCAAAATTGCAAGCCTGGATACAAAGTGAGGGAAAAGCCCATGCTGCAAGGACAGGCTTAAGCTCAGACACAGAAGGGCAGGTGAAAACCAGAGGGATCTGGGACATCATGTCCCTGAGGCTCAGTAACGTGTCACACCAGGGAGCTGACAGGGTCATGGACTGCAGCAGAGAGAAATGATGCTCATTTTGCCTGTGCTGTGTAACCCTGTGCTCCTGCACCTTCAACTGGGACCTGCCAGCACACTTTGCAGAGAGGACAAAGTCCTTCTCTTTTGGTCCTCAGCTCTCCCGTCCCCTCCACCGGCTGCCTGTTCCACCCATACTGCTTGCTGGGCATCCCCGCCAATCAGCATGGGAATGAGGGGCTCCGGCTGGGTCCAGCTTTCTAAAAGTCTGTCTCCCACCTCCAGCACCCCCTTATCCTCTGCAGAACGAGAGGGTGTCATTTGCCACTGCAGTGAAGCTTGCAAACTGCTGCTGGTGGAAGTGGGATGCTGCCTGCCTCCCCCCACTGCCTGCACCTCAACTCGTGTTTCCTGTGTTGTGATGGGTCTGCTCCAGCCACAAGCAGAAATCAACCTTCACAATGTCTCTGCTTTCAGTTACGGTGTCCTTGGGTGTCAAAATGTTGGCTCCAGTGCTGCAAGGAGAGATTTTATTTCAGTGTAAAAGCTGGCCTGACAAAAACATCGACGTGACAAGTAGACCCTCTCGCAACGGGAGAGACCAAGTCACGACGTGGCCTCACGCCTTCCCCAACAGACAAGGAAAGACCTTGCCTCTGTCTGCAGCTCTCAGCCCTGCTGCACCTCAGCACACCGCTTTTACACTGAAATAGAGTTATTCACCCCAAGTGCAGGCTCAGCAGCCTGCCTAATGATTCGTCTCAGGGTGGGGGTGCAAAGAGACTCCTCTCTCTGACTTAGATGTTGCCCCCATGACTCTCATTATCGTTATCACAGCCAGATCTCATGCCAGTAGAATCGGTACAGAGAAAGGGGCTTGTGGACAAACAGCCTGAGTGCTCAAAATCCAAAAAGTTTTGCTGAGGACAAAAATACCCCTGGTGTTTCCATTCCCTCTGCTATACAAGAAGAGAGTCTCCACTGAAGATGTTTCTCTCTCATGTTTGTCAAAGTATCACAGAGAGGAGGGAAAAAAATAGTCATTTTTGGTTCAGTTCTGCTGAATAGAAACAGAATTCTTAATCACAAACACAATCGTGCAGGTAACACTACTCATGGAGCAGTCGTCCAGCAATTACATGGAAATTTTTCATGTTGATTAAGTCAGTTAGACAGTTTTGTGTCTATTGAACCAGGCTCAAAGGGACATTTTCTTCACATGAGAATTAACGGAGCCATTGCTGAGTTTGTGCAGTACTTAATGCAGTACCTTGGGCTACTAGATGTTATATGAATATAAATAACAATAATAATAGCCTGACTACTTGGGAAAACACCACAGAGCTGGACTTCAAAATGTTTGCTTTCTTAAACTAGTCTTTACTATCACAGAGAGGATGCTTCTGGTCACACTATTATACCCTCCCAACCCTGGGCATCCGCAGACCACACCTTGGTTATTCAAATGCTCCCCCACAAATGCACTTATTCCAGATGAAACGCTGGAATGGCACGAGCTGATAAAGAAATTCTTGACTGATTTTCAAAGAGGTCTGTGGTTCCAGCTGGGGCATCCTCAGCCTCAGGCACTGTGGCTGAAGTCTCTGGACCCAAATTTGGGGAGGTTTCCTGCCCTCTGGTGGGAAAGGTGCTCCCCAGGAACACATGCAACCAGCGTGCCATCGGCTGATCTATTCCCTGTTTCCCCCGTCTACCTGGGCTTTTATCAGGTGCCCTTGGCCCAACTCTCTTTACTCCTCATGGTCTGCTGGCACCTCTTATTGCCCTGCCATGGGCCTTGTCCCAGGGGACACCCGCTTGTGTTCAAGCTCTGATGGCTTCAATGCCTTTCCTTTAGACTGATGTCATCAAGAGCAGCTTTTGGGCTGGAGATTGTAAATTACTCAGGAAAAGGGTTGAATCCTGGAAGGAGGGAGAAGGAATATCTAAGGGCACTCACTGCAGTCCAGGGAGTCTAACTCACCCAAGATCCCCATCTTTTTGGATAAAAATATGCTTCCCCCAGTAATTCAGTTTTATCCTCTAGGAGAATCTATCTCTTGTGTTGGGCTATAGGTAAAACCTCAAGAGGTTAGTGTCTATAAAGTTAACTCAGACTATCCTCACTCCTACTACAAACCTTCTCTCTTTTAATTCATATATATCATCTTCCTCGGGATTTAGTGGCAGAAAAAGAATTCAATGTTGGGTGCAGCATAAGAAGCCAGTACCCTCTAACAAAATCAACAGAAATCTCCCTACACATCAGATACCATCAGAAATGCTAACCAGTTATCCTAGCCTTTAATGGGTCTTAATTCTGCTGGCTAAAAATGGAAAATAATTAGTTAGCTAAAAAGGACAGGGGGAAGTCAGCTGTCTTCGACTCTAGAAATCTCACTGCTTTAATTACTTATGATGTGTGAGAGGATATAAACTTTTTAATACTCTGGCATCAGTAGAAAAGCACTTCCAGATCTGGGCAGTCATTAGCAACTATTGCTTGCTTTTAATTCAGTAGATATTTAGATGTGATTTATTTCTCATCATGAGCTGGGCACATATAAGGCAGTGTAGATAAGCTTCATAACTAAAGGTTAAAAAAAGCTCTAAATTTTTTATAGTTGCACAGGATTTTCTTTAGAAACAACTTTCAAGAAATTGACTCTGCTGTCGCACTTCAATAATAGGTTTCAATGCCTTGACAGGCTGAAGGATGTTTTCTCTGGAAGAAATTCATTGGTATTATAATGCTTATCAGCCATTAGAAACTAGGCTCTGGTATTAATAAAAAGTCTGTCTCTTTTAGAGGTAGTTTGTCCCATCTGCTATTAATTTCTGAAGAGATAAGAGAAAACCATAACCATTTTGCTCAGCAGCAGTAATCTGAAAACTCACACGTCAGGAAGTACTTCTCTCCATGTATTTGAAAATAGTGTGTAATAATAAAATGACATTTCCAATAAGCTCGGGGAAAAAAAATCATACCCCAATAATAAAATCAGAGCTAGAGAAATTCATTTCTTAGCTGTGAAGCCTCTGGCAGTTTGAGCAGACTATTTAACTTAATCCACTTCTGCCGCACACGTTTGAAAGGCTCTATAATTAGAATTATACCTAGGGATGTCAAGAAGTGTCTGGATAGTGAAAGCTGCCTCTCTAAGTTTCAGATCTGTAGATATATTTGTCTGAGTAAAACTCTGTTAAATGGGATTTCTGGCACATCCTCCTTTGCCATCACGTTCCTGGGTGCTGGAGAACTTTCTCGCCCCTCCAGTCATATTGCTGTTCCCCAGCCATAAATTAAACATACCCTGTGGAGCACAAGGAGGAAATAAGCCCAGAAAAGTGGCATTGGACACAAATAGCTCTCCACAAACCCTGCTGGCCAGGCTGTGGTCACCCCGCTTGCTCCTGGTGGAGCAGGAGCCAGAGCCTCTCTTGGCAAAGCGGTAAACCTCTGCCTCAAATATCTGTCTGCAGCAGCAAGCCCCTGTATAAATGAACCCATATAGCACATTCCTGGTTTTATATAGAAGATGAAGGTTTTCCCAAAACACAGTCTTTACTGCTTCTATTTATAGATGATCATAGGCTCCAACGCATCTCGTAAAGCCTACAGATGAGGAGTCCCCAGAGCCTGTCTACAAAAGACCATACTGCTACTCCTCGTGCAGATGCTGTTGTTCTGGCATAAAAACACCTCTCTCCAAATTAATCTAATCCAGTTCCAGTTCAACTTGGAACAAGACATTCCTATTTGAAATAACAGCATTTACATGGAGAGCTAATAAGAAATAAGGTTTTCTCCTCTGAGATGGGGACATGCCCATGGGTATTCTAGGTGCAGGCAGACCATGGATATGCAAAGTTATAATACAGGAATGTTTTCTTTTTCACTATATATTCCTTTCCTAATACTTCCCAATATTCATTTTGCCTTCTTTTGCTGCTTCTCAACACCGAGCTGATACTTTCAAAGAACAGCCTTTTACAACCTCAAGATTCCATTCCAGCATGGAAATATTCAGCTCAAATGACATAACTGTATACGCAAAGTTAGGGTAGTTATTTGCCCAAATATAGCCAGAGGATTTGTTTCTTTGAAAGGTAATTCAGAAAGGCATCTGAGCATAAAAGTCTTTTAACTCAGACTTTGCTTCCTACTCCTTTTACAATATTAATGTATTTCACAGAGATACTGAAGTGATGGAATATAATTATAGGTATCCATATTCAAATATGTTGGCATATACAAGACCTTTCCCCCCTAAATTTGCTAAGCGTCATAAAGTAGCTTGAAAATGCTAAATGGTACACTATTACCAAACCTGTCACTGGGCATAAAATTACATATAGTATTCTGGCTAAAGAAATTTTTGAAATATCAATATCTAAATAGCAGTATTTTGAGTGCATTGTAGCTCTGTAACAAAACCAGCCAACCCTGGATATCAATTATCATTTCTGTTGCTCATGCAATAGCAGTGAGCCACTTTAGACCCCTCACTTCAGAGCTCTATTAGTTCATTATTCTTTCCTTAAGATACCCAGTGAGGACTCTGATAGCTATGCTGATACAGAAAATTCAGTTTCCATCTAGTGGAAGATTCTGGTGTCCATACCTGCCAGCCAAATGCATCCCTAGTGTTTCCTGCATTACACTTTAAAGAGCCTTACTTAACAAAATCTATAACCCCGGGCATTTCCAATGGATATGCTTTCTACGTTAATTAATAGGAAAAAAAAGTGTATGTATGCGTGCCATTAACATATTTTTCTTTTTCAAATTAGAAAAGGCTATTAAAAATTTACTGAAGCCTGAATGGTGAGAGTGAGAGGGGGAGTTAATGTAGCTGGGTAACTTCATCCTTGTCACAAAGGTTTGACAATTTTAAGATTCTGAATGCACAAAACTTGTTTCAGATATATAGTTCTTAAAACCACTGAAAGTGATTGCCTTAAACATAAACAGAAGTTCTGTATAGGGCTAACATATGAACAAGAGGGGCAGGCACACACATTGTGGCAATCAGCAACCAAACAGACAATCAATACTAAATAGATAGGATTATCAAAGAAAAGTTATACTAAAGGCAAGCATCAGTAATGTAAAACATACAAGACTACCCCATCTCCAAATGCACAATCATATATGTTTATATGTGCATTTACGCACACATACACATATGTCAGTATGCTAACCACACCTTTTTGTTGTGTTCAGTAAATATAGCTGCATTTTACAGCTATAAACTTTCAGTGAGACTTGGGGTGATTTTGAAAATGGAATTTTTACCATCAGTTGCTGAAAAATATGAAGCCCTGGAGAAAATATTCCTATTTTAGTAGTTGCTTTAGTATCTCTACTGTACTACTCACATGCCTGTGGTTTTTCTATCCAAATTAGAATCATAAGAAAAAATATTATGATCAAGTTTGGTATTTATTACTGATCTTCAGGCCAAATTTTGCTGCTGAGTAAACTGAGCAATGTTGGTGAAGTAAACAGAGGTGCTGCGGTTTGGCACTGGTTTAGCTGTAATGAAAGTCGATTCCCAGCCTTTCAGAGTAAAATACATTGTGGTGCTACATTGATATTGGGCATGGCCTTTTTACAGAACTCATTGAGCTGTAAATTATACGTTCTGTCATGGTGCCTCCCCAGACAATATGTGCACAGCCACTTTGTCTGAGCGCAGTTATTAAAAGCCTCCCACTCCATTTGGCATGTTCCATTGTGTGAAGTTATTGGGAACTCCAAACACCACCAGTCCTGCTGCCACTCTGCGGGGCATATTTCATCCCTGCACTCATGCACAGCTAGATGGAGGCAAACTGTTGAGGACATTGACTATCACACAAATCAACACAGGTAGAGGTCGGTGTTTTACACTGCTGGGAAGCTTGGAAACATCCATTCTTTAATGTAATCAGAGCTGAAGATATGTTTCAAAAACATGCTCCTTCGTACACTAGGAATTATGTGCTCATGGGTGAATGGGAGAGGTGACCCGCAAAGGTTGCTGAGAATGGTATTATATAGAGCACAAAGATGGGGAAATTTGCTTCCCTGGCTGCGGACCCACAGGATCTCCGCTTGCTAGCAAAGAAGATGGAAAGCGCTGCTGTCCAGCTGTATTGAGCGCTCCCTGACTAATCGCCTCATTCCAAAAAGGGCAGCCAAAGTTAATCGCTGAAAGAGCAGGGCAGCCTGCTGCTGGGGAGAAAATAAATAAACCTTGCTATTTGCAAATGGTTCTCGCGGTCACAGCGCAGACCCCCCGAAAAGCTGGCCTGGAAGAAGTCATCTGACACAAGCCTCTGCTCTAGCAGCTGATCTATGCATCTATGCCATTCTGAAGGGACGGGGTAGACACAAATCTGTTAAGATCTCTAATGAGGACTTCTACAGTCTTCTCATGAACTGATGACAGTTCTCACTTATCACTACCACTAGAAAATTTTCTTCCTAACCTGAATGTCCCTACTGGTACCCATTTCTGTTATTACTTGCCAAAGCTGTTATGAATCTGGAGAATGGATCACCCCTTCAATGTTTTTGAGGAGAGATATCATGTCTTTTCTCAAGTTTTTCTTCTTTAGACTAATTAACTCTAATTTATTCAGTCTTTCTTTGTAGCTTATATTTATTTTTCTCCAAAACCTCCTGCCACTCTGCATCATTCTTGATGTGCAGCCCCAAAAGGGAAGGCAGAAATTCCTCTGAGGCTTTGTCAGTGCTGAGAAAGGTAACAGGTTACTTCACATGTCTTGCAAGCTAACTTCTGTTCACACGTCTTGGTGTGGGCAATGTGTGCGTTCTTCATGACAGCCTGCCATCATTGTGCCACTACAAGCCCAGATGATCTTCCCGAGGGATGCTACACAGCTGGTCATTCCTCATCTGCTATGTGTGTCATTCATTATTTCTGCTGAAGTGCCTTCAACATACCCATATTGAAATGATCTTTTGGGGGGGAGCAAATGCTCCAAGTTTTCAAGACTGTTTTGAATTTAATCGTGCCCTCCATTGTACTTGCAAACTTTTCAGCTTTATATGAGCTGCTAATTTAATAGCACGCTATTTCATTATCCTGGCTAGTGAAAATATGGAATGACACTATTTTTAAAACAGAGGTCCAAGGAAGTACCTTATTTTGTACATCCTTACGCTTAGGGAGTGAGCCACTCATAATTACTCTCTGAACAAGGCCATCCACCAGTTTTGTCCAGCCCCATAGAAGCTTAATGTCACATATCTCTCAGCAATTAGATTAGTGCTGAGGTGGTGCCAAAAGCCTTACTAAAGTCCCTCTGTAACATCTACTACTTATTCTGTTTCTACATGCCATTATCCCATCAGCAAAGAAAATTATATTGATCTGACACTGTTTCTCCTTGATAAATCCAGCAAGGCTCTGACTCATACTTACTTTTGAAAGGTGCTTTTATAAGGTTGTATTAACTACTGTAGTATTTTTCTAGGAATCGATGTTTAACTGACTGATCTACAGTTCCCCAAATTTCTTTTCTTCACCATGTTGAAGTGAGATGAATACAGCAGTTCCCTCCTGTCTTTCAGTGTTTCCCCTGCTTTCTGCATCCTCCAGGGCAGTTTCTGCCTTTCCTGAGGTTGCCTCAGATACTTCTGGACGAAGTCACCTTTGCCAGAGAACAGAACAATTTGCAAAGACCCCTTAAGGGCTCTGTCATAATTTGGGATTGTGGGAGGTGTGGAATAAAACTTTTAAAAATTAATCAGAAATAGTAGAAAAATAAAGAACATGATCTTAAGTATGATGAAACATTAACACCAGTGTCAAGAGTTACCAGTGTTACTGTCCTGTCTTTGGGTACTTTAACATTAACTTAAGTAAAACTTTGCTTGCCCTGTGAAATGGGCAGTATTTTCCTCGTTTAACAGATGGCAAAAGACAAAGACCTGAGTATCTGAAAGTCTTATTCATACTTAATTTTTGAGAGAAAAACACCCAGTGTCTTCTTCTTAGGATGCCCAACTGAAACGATCAGGCTGCACCTAGCAAAAGGATTTCTAAAAGTCTCGTCCTGAATAAATCCCGTAAGCCATACTGCCAGTCGGTAACAAACCCAGAAGCAAAAACGAGACCTAGCATCCAGCTCACAAACCAGTGCACAGGGCAAAAACTCACTGCCTTTACATGAGGAAATACAGCTTCATGGAACTTTGCATATAGGAAAACTTACTAAAGCCCTTTTATCTAACATAAGGAAAAAAGCAGAAGAATATATCACGTGCAAAGCATGCAAAAGGCCCAGAGGAAGGGCCTGAGCTGATTTCATGGTATGCAAAAGGGGGGCATTTTTCCAGCCTGGGAAGGCAGGAAACACTGATGGAGAAAAGAGACTGTCAGATGTTGTGAAAATTTTTCTAGTGACAGGGCCAAAGAAAGATGGTGTATCTAAGAGAAGATTGGAGATTGTTAGGAACTGCTTAGGTATAATACCTCTGATCTTGTGGCCGGCAGGATCATGATCAGGTCCTTTCCCTCTCTTTTCCGTAATTGTAAAAGGCAGTAGTATTAAATCCCTTTTTAGGTGGGAACACTTTCCAGATACTTTATTTTTACACCAAGTCAATTATTAAAAGACTTCCTCTGAACGAAGCAGCCAAATTTTTCAAGAAAATGCAGCAAAAATGATGTGACTTTTTCTATAGTCGCTGAAGCTGATTAAAAATTCTGTCTAAATGTTTTCTAACACAATTACGTTTGCTGTAAAAAAGTCACTGTCTTCTTTAGACAAGTAACAATCTGAAAGCAGAAATGTTTTGGGCAACCCCCCCATCTGAGTTGTCTGAATTGTTCAGCCTGCTGTGACACCTCACTGCATGCCTTCCCTCCTCTCCTCCAGCCCTATTCCATATCAGCATATAGATGCCTACCCAAAATACATTTCCTAAGATGTGCTAAGGGCAGGAGAGTCCCTTGAAGCTTTCCCAGTATGACCAGAACATACTGGGGCAGATGGTGCCTACCCAGGGAGCCCTGCTAGCAAGAGGAACAGAAGGAAGCAACCAAGTTGTATCGCATTCAATGGAGGTACCAGACCTGTATTTTGCTTTCCTGACATATCTTTTCTACATATTTCTTCAAGAAGTGTGATACTTTTGGTGGAAAGGCTTAATGGAAAATATTTTCTTGTTTTGTTACTGAAAGAACATCCGTTTTCTGACCGGCTTTGGCTACTAACATAGCAATCTTGATCATGCAGGTGGTACACACACAGGAGCGATGAGAAATGACTATTCAATGTGCAGCCACTTCATTTCCCTCAGAAAAGAGAATCAAATAACTTTGAAAGATTAGACACCTGACCACACATTTAACTTGCATGAAAAAGTCCATTCTTTCAAGAAAATCTCCTATACATTTGGCAGCAGGCATTTCTCACGTTAAAAATGCTGCCTCAATCTATAAGGCCAAGAAAACACAGAAGAAGTTCTCATGGCTCTCTCCCAATGCCTTCCCAGATGGCAAACTGAGCTAGCAGGGTCTGAGGTCGAGCTGTTGAAAGGAAATCACAATCTTCCTCCTACAAATGAATCTGATCTTGGCCTAATTTCTGCTCTTAAGAGGGCTGGTCACTGAATCGGTCACAAGACCTGATGTTATCCCGGCTCCACACGGTGGCAAGTGTAACCAGCAGCTCCCCTGAGTTTTCCCTTTCCCGCTTGTGAAAAGGAAGAGACACAGATGGCTTGTCAGTGTTTTCAAGAGTTAGTTGAGACAGCAGCTAATCAGAACCCCAGAGGCGGCTGTCTGGGCTCGCAGGCAACAGCCCACCTGCGTGCAGTCACCAGCCCTCCCTGTCAGGCCTGGCCCATGCAGTTTTAATGCTCTGCACGCTTCATTTTTAGCTTGTGGTTTACAGAGGTGTGAACAGTTTAGATCCTGAGCTGAGTTCACATGGATGCTTTTTACTGAAGGAACACCTCAGAGAGAGCAACTGGTGTGGAAGGCAGGTTTTTTGGTGTCTCTCCACTGAACGACCATGCTGGGGAGATGCGTGGTGGTCCCAGCAATGAGACTGGCACAGCTTTCCTCCCAAAGGGAGGAAAAAAAAAGCACAATTTATCTTGTGCAGGTCAACTTCAATGTGAAGTCACTTTAGGAATTTAGAGCCTTGCTGGGTCAATAGGATGGAAAGGCCAGACCATACACCTGACATTTAAAAATCACCTTTCCTGTGCCATCAAAACCATGGCTGCCTAAAGATCTCACTATTAGAAAGCACCACTTCCCTCTCACTCTGCAGCTGCTCAGTCACTGCTTGTGTGGCTACTGGCCCAAACAAGGCCAGTCCTTGACAGCTATTTCTGCTTTTCATGACTTGCTCTCATTTTCTGGCTAGTGGCTGAACCCTGGCAGGGGCTGTGCAAGCCTCACCACCCCAACTTCACTCCACTTTCAGTTGACCCTGCCTCACCAGCACCAAAATCTGCAGGGGCACTGCGGGTGGCTCAGAAGTGAGGCAAAAAACTGTTTTTATCAAGCTCAGGATTATTATTTCTAATTGGGTTCGTTGAGCCACAGTGAAAATAATTTCTGGCTGAAGGATGGAGAACCGTAACAGGGTTTATGTTTACAGCACAAAAGTGCCTTGAAAAGCTAAAAGAAGACAAAACAAAACATCTGATCATAATGAATAAGACGTATCCATCACTTAATATTCACTCACATAAAAATTCAAAGCTACCGCATCTTTCTAGGTATACAGAGTCTCATGCCAAGGGCATTTCTCGTGCAGAGATACCCACAGTTCTCATTGTTTTTGGTGCTACTGGTCTTGCTTTGGGAATCACTTAGTCAGCTGAGGCTGTAGGATACCCCCAGCTATAGCTGCTGCACCACAGTCACCAAAGTCACATGAGAAGCGGTTGCCAAAACACATTTGCCTCACTTCAAAATGGAACACGCAGACTCATGAGCTTGAGAAAATGAAAGGAAATGTGAGGAAACAGCCCTCACAACTTGTCTCCTCAGACATGACCACCCAGACCACAAAGCTCTCTGGACTAAGTAGGCACCAGCAATTCTTAAGAATGGTTTCCCAGGAAATGAAATCAATCAAGAAACCCTGGGTGAGTCTGAAGGAAACCATGGTCTCCTACAGGTAAGTAAAATGCATCGTGAACCCTAACAAACACTAGGACCTCTTAACACCTTGTTTCCAGGTCCCAGACCTACAGACATTAAAGCCAGTTTTTCAGACACCATTCCCCACAGAGCAAAAACATGAACTTTGGGTAGCAGCCACTCAAAAACAAAATCATAAAATAATTCCAGACCCCATGCTGGCCTTGCAAAATCTTCAGTGATTATTTCGTGAAAGGCTACGAGTATTTTGCAGTACAGCTGTTGAAACAGATAAAGGAGTGATTTATGATGTGCATAGCAATTCTCAGCTCACCGGTGGAGTAACAAATGAACTAGTCCAGCAGGCAAACAAAACCTGAATACATACCAACACAGGTGTGTCCTTTGTACAGCCCGGAGGGGAGCGAAGGGAGTGGTGGGTCATCTCCATGGGGGAGAGGGGAGGAAGAGGCAGCCTTCAGCAGAAGCGGGAGCCAGAGGATGCAGAATAAATTGAGGAATGTTTGCCTAGACCCCCTCATCCTAAGGAAGGAAAAAAATTAAGAAATCAGGTGGGAAGGGCACACCTGGACCTGTATTCCCTTAATGCTCAGGGAGCATCCTGCATCCTTGTTTCATTAGCAGCTTGAGGTGAAATGAAATCTATGCCTGTGTAGCTATATGTAATGCAGGGACTGCTTCCCAGGTGGGGACACACACGTCTGCCCTTGCACGGGGTGCATGGAGGATCCCGTACTTGTGCATCGCAGGTGCTCTCCCAGCCCCTGCCCTTTGCACACCCCTCAGCCCCTCTCAGGTCATTTGGGGTGTCTGTGCAGCCACCCATCACAACCCGATGAGTCCCATACCCATTGGCACCCCATGACCGGGCTGGGAGGATGCCCCCACAGCTCCAGGCCCACTCTCCGCACCCCCACGCGCCCCCGCTGCCCCGTTTGCGGCTCTTCCCAACCTGCTGGCCTGGGAGGACCAAGAGGGTTGCATGAACAGCTCTGGCTCAGCGCTCCCGTGTCTCCTGCGGTAGCAGCGGATGACTAACGACCTTAAAACCACAGTAGTTGCCGGAGCCACTCAGCATTAATAACGCAAGACACTCCCCTGAACAACTAGTGTTGCAAAAAGAAAAAAAAATCAACAACCTCACAAACCCTTCCCCCCTCCCCGCTGTCGCTCCTCTGCCCTCCTCCGCAGACAAGAAAAAAAAAAAATATATCTCTGGCTGCTTCTGTAAGATTTTCGACCAGGGTTTCTGTTTGGAAGGACCGGGCATGAAAAATAAAAGAGGCTGCTCAGGCCGGAGCCGCAGGGGTTGGGAGGGACGGGGTTCCCACGCTGGGGTTTCACCAGGGCTTTAGTTATGCTGGGGTCGAGCCAGAGGGATGGGAGGCAGTTGCCAGCTTAAGGGCAGCAGCAGGAACTGAACCCCAGTTCTCATCAGCTTTGAGCACATTTGTTTGCAACCCCCAGCTGCCTGCGAGGCTTGAAAAATCCTGAGCTTTTTCTGCTTTGGCAGTCACAACAACTAAAGGTTTCCCTGTCTCTTTTTTTTTTTTTTTTTATTCCCCCAGATAAGGCAGAAACCAGTCGTTCCCCAGCCTGAAGGAAAAGCAGAGAGTAAAACATGTTTAAATGACGTCGCTGCAGAGGTGGAACGAGTCCAAACGGCTAAATCACAGACACTGTGGACGCAAGGATGGCTATAAGGATATATTTTAGGACTGAGGCACTGGAGGGCCAAAGCTACACCCTATCTCTGCCACTGCCTTTCTGTATAACCCTGGGCAAGTCCCTTACCCCCACAGCGGGCCACAGATACTCATCTTTCCTTTCCTTTTGTTGTCTGGCTCTTTCAGAAGTGGCCAGGCTGTTGATGTAGGTTACTAAAGGGCAGTGAGGATCCTGTCTCATTTGGCATCCCTGCGTGCTTCCTGAGCATAATTAAAGGAGATTCATAAATGGTGTTGTAAAAGGAAAAATAGAGAATATATTAAAATCAGTGATTCCCTGCCAAATCTGCAGACATTCCTGAAGATCAACATGACCACACAGGGATCAGATCAGCTTTAGTATTTAATTCAGTTTTTGCAAACCACTACTTTTCTGTGGGAATCAGACCTATGACATTTTTAAAGACAGTTCTGGACAGTTTGCCTCAACTTTGATAAGCAAGATTTTCCTTGTGATAATGATAATATAAAACAGTGACTCTGAAGAAAAAAAAAAAAGACTGTTAAAAGCTTCAGTATGAATACAAATCACTCCATATCTCCATTCTCTAAACCAAACCATTGGCTTTTAAATGTATGTTTCTCTTCTAAAAAAGAAAAGAAAAAATAACCCCAAAATAAAGGTAATAGCTCTTGCCTGAGTTTTGCTGACCTGTTCCTGCTTATCATTCTCCCTATAGCTAGCAATAATGTTTCTCTTTTTTTTTTTTTTAATAGCTGAGAAACAAAAATCATAGTGCAAAGTACCTTATCCATATGCCAATCCTACTGAAATCTGCAGGATGTTTTTCTTAACGCTGTAAAAACTTGCTATAAAAAGACACTGTGCTACAGTGACTGCAGCTCCATTAAACCCTTTTTAACACACATATCACTTGGTTCCCAATGACACTTTGAAGTCCTTTAAAACTCTGCATATTGGCTCATGAGCGCCTGCTGCAAAAGCAGAGTGCTAATAATAGGCAAGAAAAATCTTCCTAGCAGAGAGGTCTTTGGAATGGTTTCTGTTTTATATCTATAGCAAAATACAAATCTAAACAATGGCACTTATAAAGTATATAGATAGATCCCAAGCTGCTCCCAGGCATGTAAACCTGCAAAGCATACAGCTCTGGAACGTAATCGGCTGTGTTATTTTCTTTCATTTCAGGTTGTGGAAAGAGTGGCGAGATAGATAACCCAGAATTGTGTGTAACACAGAGCTGGTTTTTGCTACACCTTATGCATTAGCCAAGTTCTTAAACCAATTAAAGAAAACTCCAAAGCTTTTAAAATATGTGGTCTGGTCAGACAAATGAGGGATTTGCATACATAGATTTAGAGGCCAACTGGGAAGGTGACACCCCCCCGCCCCCCGATGTTAAATCTTTTTCCTTCCCACTCAGCAAACCCTGCCTTTTGCCAATTAAATTTTATATTACTTCCAAGTCCCTAAGACAGTAAGACCTAAAGCTGTTTTGGTACAACTCAACAGCAAAGGAGCGCATGATGTTGTCTCTTAATCTTAGTAAGTGCATGAACGTTGTTAATGGGAGGTAAAAAACCCCATTAGATCTGTCCCAAAAGAACAGATTTGATCATAAATGCTTCCATTAGGCTTGTGTACAACATCTAGGCCAGGGAAGCAGACCTGGGACAAGGGTGACTCAGGAGGTGCTGCTTACCTAGAAAAAAGAATGTGGCAGCAAGAGCAACAGGAGACATCCGCCCTCTGCAAAGCACCAGGGTACAGAGGTGATGCCTGGGATGTCCTCTGCCCAAAAATCTCTGGCAGGGTCACCCTAGAGCTTGTGAGCATCTTTGTCTCCCCAGCTCTTTTGTTTTTAAAATGTGTTTGCAGACTGGTCTTGCACCAGGTCCAGCCAGGAGGCGGGGGAGTGTAGTTCGGGTGGGGACCAGGTGCCCAGGGCTGAGCTGCAGTGGGGCTCCTGGGCCCCTGGGCAGGGTGACTGGTGGGGGTCCTGAGTGGGGCTGTTCAGGGCTGTTATGGCCCATGGCTGCCCCAGGGCCCTGACACTTGCCTTGGGGGACCACGAGTGCCAAGTGGGCTGCAGGAATGAACTCTGCAGAGATGGTCCTGGGAATCCCACCCAGAACCTGCCTGCAGCATTATACACCTAAATAGAGTTGAGAATGTGATCAACATTTTGTCTCTCTCTGGGCCTCCACATGTCACACCTGCAGAGGGGGCAAGGACTGTGTAGAGCCAGCCATGCGGTAGGACACCACCTCGTGCAGATGAGAAACTCTCAGCACTCTAGCAGTGACCCAGCTCCGTAGACACACAAGTCACTCGCACACTGCTGAGCAGAAGACGTAGGGTCGACTGAATTTTTCCACGGCTGAATTTGGACTAGTGATAATAAATACATAAATAAAAAAATGTGGACATATACATCACATACACCTCTCCACACACACTGCTGCTTCCTACCAAGGAAATGTGGGGGCCTGCAGCTCCCCGCATTCAGCACATGGATAAGGAGGCATGTACATTACATTCTCTCTAGGGTTTTGGTAAAACACAGCTCTGAAGGGAAGTCCTGAAGCTCTCTTCAAGTTGCTCTCAGGATGCCAGGACACACTGAGGACCTTGCTCATCTCACCCTGCCTGATGCAAGAGATTATTACATCCTTTCAGTTTATGTTTCTTTGGGAATTTTACCACATGAGATGGTCCACAGAGCTAAATGCCAGTTATCATATTCCCACATGCAGGTCAGTAGCAAGTGTGATGCGTGCGGCACACACCACATAAGAGAAGGCTTTGGCTGGGGGTCACCAGAGAGGGCTGCAGGGGCTAATGGACCATGATGTGCTCTACTCAATAACTCCCAACTCAAGATCTCCAGTCACACCCTCAAGCCTCTCTCAATTTAGGCAGAGCTGAGAAAAACTTGCACACATTCATGGCTGCCAAAAATCTGAGGCAAAGCCAATGAAGCCAAGCAGAATCTAACCCGAATTTCCATGAAAGAAGAGGAGACAGGGGCAGGGCATGTGCCTAGGTAGTGAAGAAATACAATCCCTGCAGCTGGTCCCAAGAGGAGGAGTGTGGTTGGTGGGGTTTGAAGGACCCCAAACACTCCTCTATTCCTTGTACTTCCATATTAGTTCCTGACACTTAACGTACATTGGCTTGGGTGGGGTAAGGTTTTAGGTGGTAAGGTTTCAGCCTCCACCTTTGCTGCCCCTGGTAGAGATGCAATGGAACCGAGTTACAGTTGCTGATTTTCTGAATAAGGGCTTAAACACAGTTTAAGAGTCACCTTTTCCCCAAAGGGGACACTTTCATGTGATTGCTACTAGAAATGTGAAATGAGATGCGAGGATGGAGCTTTTCTCAACACTGCTTTCTATAATGGGTCCCTAAAGACTTGTTTATGTATATAGCAAATACATTGAAAAAAGCCCTTGAAAAGAAAAGAGAACAGAAAATACTTGCATGAAGCCCCAAAACAGGACGTGTAAGCATTGATGGGTCATCTGTCAGGATTAGGGACCACTTGGTTGAAAAAGGGAGACACTCCCTTGAAATATGGAATAGTCATCTTATGAAAGAAGATCAGCTGGCAGTGTATATTTATCTATCCTATTCTGTCCAAGTCACTGCACACATTACTGCACTTTTTTTTTTTTCTTACTATTTGGTTAGATTTCTGTTACATGTTTATTTTTAAGATTTTTTTTTTCTCTTTGTCTCATACACACATGCATTTTTATGATGATTAAATGTTATCTTGAATGGCCTTCTCTCCCCCTCTCTCTCTCCTCTTTGATGTGTTGTTCAGTTCTTAAGGGAATAGACATAAGCCTTGTATTTTTGTGTCTGGAGAGATAAAACCTGCAGCAAGAAGCCTTTGTATCAAAGATCTGCTCAGTCCCTTTTCTTCCTTTTATTTTCAAAACATTGTCCTTTGTGCCCTTTGACTCTGAAGTTCCCACTGGTTCATTGCATTGGTTATTTTTCATTACTACTCTCTGAATTTCTCTGACTGTCATAATCATCTCTGTGGTTGGTGCATTATCACTGGCATGGATGAACATTTCCAAAGCCCCATGTGGATTTGCTACTGCACCACAGCCAACTGAGTCATTCCCTCTGCCCCAGTTTCCTTATCAGTTGCTGCTTTCAGTTCAAGTTATGCATCTATTTCAGACTCTCCATCTCATTGTCATTCAAAGCTGCAGGAAAAGCATTTAAACCAATATTTTCCTACACTCATATCTGAAAATTTGTTCCAAGCTATTGTCAAGCTGTAGCTGAGATGATTATCCTTTATTCTGCAACCTTTAATGAAATTAACTGTCCCAGCTTGCAAGAGCTGTTGATATCTGCACTCTTGGAAACACAAACCTCTGACACAACTTACTTCAGTTCTGAGTATAACAAAACATGGGAACAAGACTCTTAGAGCTTTCAAATAGGGAACCTGTGACAAATACAGCTGCATTACTGGTGACGCAGTAAATTTCCTTAGTTGATCAGTTTTAGTGCAGTAAAACAAACCTGGCTGTTGTGTTCTTACTCGGTGCAGATGACACTGTAAATTCAGAAGTAACCTTACCAACATAGATTTCGCAGTTTGAGTTCCGTGGGCACAACTGTGGGCCTCTTCAGGTCTAAAGAAGACCTAATTCTTGCTATTATCTAGACAAAAGAAACAACTCTGGCAATTAAGGAGCAAGAGGGTGTGGCAATATTACTGAGAAAGGACTAATTAGAAAGGCTTAGTTATAGAGTCCTTAGATAACAGTCACTCAGAGCCAGCTGTAAATACAAGTCAGGAAGCCTGGGACGGACTCCACGCTGCCCTGCAGTTCGGGTACTCATTTAAATCCCGAAGAAGTAAGAGCCAAGCATTACCAACTCAGCATGATGGCATTTTTCTCCCATTATTTCCTTGCCATAAACAGCTAGTAGCCTAATAGGCAAGCCAAAATCCTGTCTACTGCATCGATCCCTGCAGAGCTATCGCTACTGCATCGGGCTTTTGTCAGAAATGTAACCCCCTATTAGGCTCCCGTTTAGCACTGATTGAAGTTGTGGCAGAGGGGCAAAAGCTTGCCCCAGATGCTGTCAGGTTTTAAGTGTTTACAACGGGAGCACCACAACATCAAAGGAGAAGAAAAATAAATGTTTGATTACGTTTGTTCCATTTGATCTTTCCTCCAGTAATGCAAATAAAAGAAATGCAGTTCGACAGCCTCTTGATCTCAACACAGAACATGTGCCAATAAAAGATAATTATTCCCAGTGTTTGGGTTAGGGAACAGTGCTAAATGTCATCAGAGGCATTTTTCACACATACCAAAGTTCACAAGATTATTTAAATGTATTGTTTAAGGCTCATACTGGGACTTCTGTGCTCAGAAATGGGACCTGTACAACATATGTACTGTTGATAGAATTTCACCGTTCAATAGCAGGATGGGGGATGTTTTTTTCCTCTTTGTAAAGAGTTGTTTCATTGATTTGCTTCAATAATAAAAGACCTGCAGGTGAGCTGGACAGCTTCCATCAGCAAAATGGCCCTGCTGGGATAGCATCCATCATCCATAGATGAATATGCAAAGGCAGCACAAGCTGATTTTTCAAATATTAATTAAGCAAGTCACTGGTCAGCCAGTCATGTACAGAGTTTTCATGCGCTCTGGGGAAGTCAGGCTGTATGAAACTTCTCAAAGCACTTGGAGGACTATATATCCACTAACCCAAACAAGCTAAGATTGAGGTTACAGTCAGTAAAAATTGCACTGACTGTACTGATAATCTGCTTTTATACAGACAAGCCAAACTCAGGCAGGAGGTCATCCCTTCACACTTGATCTTTCAGATCTATCACTGAAAATTCATGGAGGGCTTATTTGCACTTGTCTGTCTTTTCACTTGCAGCAGATTTTGTGCAGCTGATGTCTGACATCAATGGTTCTGTCTCGCATATATATGAGAAGATGACATAGGCAGCTGGTTTTAATTACTACAGTTAGTAGTCACCTCACCATAAAGCAGAAACGTGTCTCTCCAAAACAGCTCTGTATTCAGAAAACCTTTCTTCTTTCTGGTTCCTTACCCTGGCTGGACATCCTCCAGGTATATCTCTTCCTGGCTTCAGATTCAGTGCTCTATTTTCTTTTTTTTCTGACTCATTCCAGAAATTAGGGCATTAGGGAAAATACTCAGTTAAACACATCAGTGCTTGTTCAGGCTCATTCTGAGGAACATGGTAAGGTGAGCGGCTAGGGCTTGATGCAAATCTGACAAGTTAATTCATCCCAGAAGAGACTTGAACCTGGAGATGGCAGGCATGACTCCTGCCTTCACAATGAGGAGCAGCCCCACGAGAATCAAAACCAGCATCACAAGGACCATCAACTGTAAGCCAAGGAGAAAGCAGGCACCACATCACATTTTTTCCCCGCTCAAGCTGTGCCCTGAACGCAGAATATTTCCACCTGGTCTCTGGCCCCTCCACACATGTTGGAGTCATTAAATCATCCATCAAGTCACCGTCCTTTGTGCACTGTGGGATGGCTGCCTGCCTGCCTGACTCCCTCTCTCATTATTGGCCTTCTGTGGTCCTTTTCAGCTAATTCAATGAAATATAAATAGCATTTCAGATAAATGTTCACTCTGCTATAATACCTTTCCAACATCTTTCTGCTCTTGCTCTGGATGCATAAAAAAGAGCTGTAATATCTTTCAATGAGTTACTGAATCCTTTTTGAACCCTGATATATGCTCAGTACAAGCTTTATTAAATACAAGTGTATAGGCATACGCATTAGCAAAGTCTCACCAACTAAATTGTTCATACAAAATGAGCAGGCAATCTTCTGCCTTGCAAATCAATCTGTCTGCCATGACAAAGTGCTCCAAGCCTGCTGATGCTGGACCCACCTCCTTTTTCTGCAGAGATATGTCCACAGCCACAAAAAAATATGAAAAATATGGTTCAGGCTTTCCTGACCTTTTTTTTTTTTTTTTTAATAAAGCTGCTGGACACCACAGCAGGGATTCTCTTTTCTTTGTCTAAATAATGTAGGGTGAATGCCATATAACCAGCCGATAAGTAGAGAGAGGAAGCCTCAGGAATGTTACCCTGGGTTTTACTGAAGCATGACACAGAAGTAGTATCTCCCCTGTCTTCTTGGCTTAGAAAACAAATTAACACTGGAGTATTTGTGGATTTTGTTTCCTAGCTACTTCTTTGCCACCATTCATCATATAGACTCAGCGTTTATGTATATTTAAAGCAACCAACATAAATTAACAACAAAGCTTGAGGGTGCTAAATAATCTCCAGTAAAACTCCTTCCCATCATCGGAGCCATTTCTCAAAATGAAAATACCTGAGTAAACATCTTGGTCTAACACTATGCCCAGAAGATAACAAAGTGGGGACTGAATGACTTTCACCCTCCAAACTTCACCACCCAAAGGAAAAGGCAGCCTCTCCATTGATCCTGGAAGGATGAGTAAGTAGAAATGCATTTTGGGGACCGAACAAAGCAGCTCTCTCAGTCTCACAAAAAGGTGGCAGACAGACACCCCAGCAGAAAGTCTGTCACTCTTCAATAAATTCTCATCACATAAAGCTAAGGAAGAAAACAGGTATGTTCTGCAGATCTCCAGGCCCTGAGTGGAACACAAACCAGCAGCAATCAGATGCCAAGAAATGTCTTCCAGGAAGCAGAAATGATAACAATTATATAGCTGGGTATGCCCAAATCTATTCCATGCATATCCGAAACATCTCTATTTGCAGTCTGTCAGTGCTCTTCTTTCTGTGCAGTGGTGGTGCTGCAGATTCCCAGCGGGGAGTCTGAATAATCTTGCCTCTGAGCGATATAGTGTTGGTAGAAGTCCAGATAAAAGATAACGTGCAAGATAGAGAATTTCATTTCATATTTGGAGCTGGGCAGGCAGTAGACCAAAGTTTCTTTTGGGCTGGGGCAGAAGTGAGGCACAGCATAGAGGCAGGTGTCCCATCAGCATGGCTGGGGTTAACACTGAGAGGGGTAACCCTGGGAGCCCTAGCCACAATAAACAGTTATATATGCAGCTATCCAGTGATCTGCGTATCTAGGTCTCACCGGTGGTTTTCTTCTACCCAAGCCTTTTCACCCTCTTGTGGTCCTCTGTAGCTAAATTCCTGCCTTGCGAGTCCTCCAGAAAGGAATCCTGCCCCAAAGCTCTGATGTGGAAACCAGGAAAGTCGGTTAAGAAATTTTCAGGATCCCATGTTGCAAGTTCCTGGGCATTTAACGATGAGGGAAACAAGGCGATGTAGGAAAGATAAGAGAGTCATGTTCTGCCCAAAAGTGACCATCTGGATTTGGGTGTCTCAGTGTTTGGTTCTCTGATCCCCTCGTGACAGCTGGGTTTTGGCAAATGCTTGGCACTGACCTTCTGAAACTCAAATCCCAGTGAAGCCTTTCAGAATGGGCAGTCAAAACCCAGAAGCATTGCTGTGCAAAAATTGTATACAGAGACTAGGAACTATTGGATGCCATATAGGTAAAGGAAAGTCACCCAATTTTTTTTAAGATATACAAAGAAACTATTTTTTTTCCCTGAAGCTGGTGTCATTTCCAGACCTTCAAAACTAGAGAACACTTGCCCTAGATGTATTTGGTGCATCACGCTATTTTAGGCAATAGTTCGTGATGCAAAATTCATAATTCAGGTGCCTACATCATTCCTTTGCTTTAATCTTACTTCCAGCAGGTTTTTTTGATGACTAGCAAAAATAACTACAGTCATCGCAGATGAAGGTAAGCTGTAACTTTTATCTAAAACTCTGCCTATATTTACCAGGTGACTGCTTGTGTTTTCAGAGAGGTGACCCAGTCCTGCTCCTGCCAAGAATGCCAGCTTCTCCATGGCTCCCAAGTCCCTACTTTGCCTGTGCACAGTGCCTGGGATGGCATCGTTGGTGCTCTCCTGCATCTCCAAGGAGGATCCACCTCACTAAAGGTGGGTCTTCTAACATGGTGGGCTTGTTTTCTGCAGAGGATGCTGAACATTTCTACCCTTGATGCAGGAAGGAGGATGCTGTGGACCACAACAGCTCCTCCCATGTTTAGCTGTAGCTCTCAGGAGAGCATCAGGAGACAAAGTCAGAGGTGTAGTCCCTTGCCCTAGAGGTGGGAGCTGTTTGGTGTGTCTCCCACACACTGCTGTCAAGCCACTGTTCAGACTCTCTGAATGTGGTTTTCACTCCGCCCAGTGCAGTGAGCAAGCTGGCTGTAGGAAAGCGTGCTGATACGCCAGGAAAACTTACCTGATGGTGGGAGATTACAGTGAAAATGAATCATTCCCTTCCTTTCAGCAAGATAAATCAGAACACACTCTGAATACGGGCTGTCTGAAGTGCTGTTTTGGATTTGCACTAGGAAGGATAGCCAGCAAGTTTTCCAGCTGTATCCACACACCCCCCCCCCCCTAAATCTGGCAAATTTTAAAATACTGAATTGCTGGGATACCCTGACCTAAGACCTCAGTCACTAAAATTTGACCCACTAATTGTCACTGCTTATAAAGTAAATATGTTAGTGATTCTTTCCATTCTCACCTTTATTTTGGACTTGGCTCCCCTTGGCATAGTGTGGTCTCTCAGATGGTAACATTTATCCTTCAGGGCATGACTGGTGGGTCGTCAGCCTTTTCGGTGGTGCTGACTGCCTCTCCACGCTGACCGTCCGGGGGCATCCATGTTCAGAGCTTCCCCTTGCATCCTAGTTCTCTCCTAAGGTATTTCTGAGAGAGAAGATAACCCCTCCAACTGAAGCCTCTTACTATATTTGCCCTAACGGTTCATTTTCCCTGTACAGAGGTAGCTAAGGCTTTCATCATTTCATAAAGCTACTTGCTTCTGTTTGGGGCACTTGGGACATACCACAGAGCAATACTACTGTAAAATAAATATGTGCTTTCAGCATTTTTAGAGAAGGGCAGTGAGACAGGCAGAATTTCTGCCTATTTTTGACAAAGGAAAGACTCCATACGTATGCATGCGTGCACACATGCCGGATACATCCTGGGAGAAAAGACTCCTATCTGGAAAGACATTTCTTTTGTCACAGTTACTGGGAAAGAAAAAGATGGAAGCAAATTATTTTTCCTCTTGACTAAAGAAAAAAAGATGTTATCTGTTAGCTTATCTATCTTCAATAGTTAATTCAACGGCTTTCATGGTTTTTTTTGGCATCTCCACAATACAAGGGGAAGGAAAGATTCAATATGTATTCAAAAGGACAATTAATCTTGAAACACCTTATTGTGCATTTCAAGGAGCAAGCCTTCAATTTGAGGAGCTTGACAGGATTGGTCTTGCTCAATTTTAAAAGTTAATTTTGGTCCTAATAAGTAAATGTCATTTTTATGGCTGTTTGTACTTCTCTCTATCTCACACACTAGATAGACAAATATAAATAAATGTGTTTATTGACTTCAGGCACTGCTCTGAGGGATGCAAAGCACTTTGTTATCCATCCCAGGTTGTGGCAGAGGTGTGTGGCTCTGGGTCAGGGCACTGGGCAGCATGTGATTGGCTCCTCTGGCAAATGTCTTTGCCAAGGTTTGTTGACCTTACTTGTGAGCTGCTTGGGCAGGATTGTGCCCCAGGATGGAAGAGGCAGGAAAGAAGCTTCCCCCCTGCAGGGAAGCTGTGTGTGCAGGGGTGGAGCACGGTTCATCCCTGCCGGCAGTGGAGAGGTTAATCAGCAGAACAAGCCCCTGAGCTGCAATTTCAGCAGGACAAGGACTTATTGTTACCTTTCATTTTAAAATATTGCCCGATTGTTTGGGAACTTTATTTCTTTGGTGATTCAGCCACGAGTGGGAAAGGTGCTGTGACCCACTGAATGGCCTATCCATCACGCCTACCGGTCTCACCGTCCAGGAAGGGCAGGGACCTCCAAACCTCGGCCCCTTGGCTTCTCCCACAGGCAGTAGCCCTGTGACCCAGCACAGGGGTACTGCCTGAGAGAGAGGATTGAGACCACGGTATCAGCTCCAATCCATGTAGTGTGCAGACACCCACTTGGGAGGGCCGTCCCCGTGATGAATTGTTTCCTGAATGAGAAGCAGGCTGGTCACTGCAGCGGGTCTGGGGACAAGGCACGCTGAGCTGAAAGACCAGTTGCCAGGGACCAGTTCTGCCTTCCCTGGTGAGAAGGACGATTCACCCTTTGCATCCTTGAGCAGCAAAATCCCCTGCTCCTTCTAATACTGTTTTCTCCCACCTCCTTTCAGATTGTTCAGGCCTATCAGCCCTAAATCGTGCTGTCACCCATGGACAAAACCAAACATGCAGCCATCCCTAGAAGGTGAATTTTGGCTGAGCTGAATCTGCAGCATTGATGAGCAGTAAATGCCATGTATTAGCTGCACTGGGGAAAAAAACAGGGGTTTTTGTGATACATAGGTTTCCCAAATACCCTTGCTGCTTACTTGGCAGTGCAAGATCCAGTAACTCCTCTCTGCTGGGGATTTGGAAAGCTGTGCGCCTCAACAAAGTCAGCTCATGCCCTGCAGGATCAGGCCCTAGACTGCATATAAATCAGTTACAGGTGCTTGAATTAAGAGAATTAATTAATAAGATCTTCCCATCCCCTGGAGATTCAGACCACAATGAGGCAGGTAGGGTACAGGCCAACATGAAACACTATTAATCCTGCATTTGTCCCAAGTGTGACAGACTGCTGGGAGCTATTCTTCGTGCTCATACCAGGGGGAATTGCTGGGACAGAACAGACCTTATTCTCTGTTTGCAGTGAACGGTTCATGCAAGACATTAAATTTCCCAATGCCATCACTAAATCCCAGGATCCTCTTCATGAGTTATTCAGCACCTGTCACTCCAGTCTTGCACACCTGTTTTATCTTCCTCACATCTACTTCTGTCTTTCAGAGATGAATATTTATTATCTTCATTGCAACAGTAGAATCAAATCCTCTGTTACTTTACTAATGTAGTTTCTTTCTTGAAGATAAGCATACCTATCTCCCAAAAAGACTAGCTTCTTTTTCATTCCAGGATATTTCAGTATATTACAGTCAGGCTCAAATCCTCACCACATCTGTAAGGGAAACAACACTTAAAGTCTTCAGCTGGGGTGTGGGCATCCGAATACATCCTAGACCAAACGATACGTGGTGCTGCACTTCTGGCTCATGTTAGACAATGCTGCCATAGGGCTACGGCTTTGTCCAAGTGCAAAATGGGTGGGTTACCCTTGAATTTACCGTTCATGGTGTTACTGTTCAGGGAAGAAGACACGGTGCATTACCAAACTGGCTAGGAGACAGGGATGGCTGCCCACAGGAGCCTGCATCAGCAGGCTTCAAAAGCTGGGAAAGCGTAATGAAGGCTGATGGAAATGGGCCTTCACTAACACATTCAAGAGCCTGGAAAATGCCTTTTTAATGTGCTAATGTGTCAGCAAGAGAATTATGAGTCCATTAACAAATGGGGAGCACCTACGAGTCTCATCTCACCATACTGCAATTTTTTTCTTTTCCAATACATGGTATAAAACTGTGTTCCTACAGCGTCTTGGGTGCCCTGATATGTCGTTAGTAAGACAAGATGGTCTCAGCAGCACTAAGGTACTAATTTCTATCCAGGAACTTGGCCAGCCAGGCAGTTATAGACATGCCTTCCTTCTCTTCACCATGTGGGAAGTACAGCTTCAGCCCCATCCAGCGATGCCGGGGTGCAAAGGAGCCACCTTTGGGCTCCTGGACTCGGCATGGGGTGTGCAGGGCTCGCACACCACAGGGATGCTGGCAGCAGCAGGAACCGCTTGCTCCCCCAAGATGACTTTCCTAGACAGCAGCCCCACTCAGCAGCACAAGCAGGGAGCTATCAGGTGCCTGGAGATAGCTCCCACAAGGCAAAGCCACTTCTTTCAGCCCTTGCGGAGGAATTAGCATGCCGGGCAGATGGTGCAAAGCCACTCAAACTGCCTCCTCTGGAGCGCCCCTCCAGCAAGGCACTGTGCTAAATCATCTGTCAGTGTCTCCGCTTGGGGGGGATCAGTTTTAAGAGGCCCTGCAGTGCTGTTGTACTGGTATCCTGCTCAGTCCCTGCAAAACTCAGCATCAAGGGTCTATCAAGCCTCATCAAAATGCAAGAAGGAAGCAATTCCCCCCCCTACACCTCCTGCCTGCTTGATGGGCTTGCTCCTCGTTGTATAAACCTCTGGGAAACTACACTGTGGAAAGCACTAGAACATTGCAGGCAGCAATTCCTTGCTGGTGAGGGCTTGACTGGCATGGCAGGTGCTGGATGCCTGTCCTGGGGTAGACAGGACACCTCACAGGGTCATCAAGCATGAGTTAGTGCTCAGGTCCAGGCCGACCACAGCGCCACTGCTGGCAGTGTTTGATTTCTTTGCTCTGCATGATCAAAGTTATTAAACTCACACTTTCTTTTCTTTCCAGCCAGGGTGATCTGAATGAATACTTGCCAGTCACTTGACTAATTAGCTTAATTCAGGAACCTGTCTTCAGAAGCCCATTGCTGACAAGCCTCCTGAAGTCAGGGAATTTAAAAGTGACTCAGGTTTGATTAAAACCAAACCAAACCAGTGAAGACAATTGGCACTTGCTTTTCTTTTTCTTTTTCCCCATGAGCACAGTTTTGATTCATGGCTGCAGCCAGTCCTTCATATGCAGAAAAAGTTGGGGATTGGACTGCTTTTTTCATCAAATCAGCTTGTCAGAAATATATTTGGGCGAAAATACTGCAATTCATTCTGCATGAGTTACTGTTGATGGGGTTGTTACACATACCTTTCTACTGCAAGTCAGCTATATGGGCAGGCAGCATGGTTTTCCTCAGGCGATGCAGGTTTGATGCTGGAGGTTCTGGGCCAGAACATGGGGGAGGGTATCCAGACTGATGCAATTTGGCTTCTTTTTTGGGGGGGAGAAGCCACACAATTTCTAATAGAAATTGAAATATTAAAAAAAAAAAATATCACATTTTCTTTCAGCTACAACTTTCTATGGAACTTCAAATCTTAGAACTAAAAAGAAGCCCTGAAACACTAATTCTTTACAGAAGGAGAACCATGACCCATGGCAGTCCAAAAGCCATCTGAGCAGCAAGTTTCAGCTGCTTTAGCATCTCAGTTTGCCTTCCCAAATCAATGACTCACCTAAATTCACATTTTGTGAGTGTGTTAATTTTCCATCGGTGGCATCTTCTGATGGGAGGTTGTTCTACTGCCCCTTTCCAGGCCAGCTCAGTGTCATACCAGTGTTCCCCACCCTGCACTTCTTCTTGTGGCAGATTCAAGGTGATGAAAATGCAGTGATGCAGCACACCCGTGCCAGTGGGGCACTTCCACAAGGCATAACAGCCATCATTAAAAATGATAATAAAAATGTAAAATAAAGGCCTTCGAAAGGCTGCTTTGTCTTGTGCAATACTTTTTTTCTGGTCCTCGCTGTCCCCCACACACAGCTCAGCAATTTAGTGTTGTTGCCTGCTCTGAGTCATTATCCTCACTTCATCTTTGTGTCTGAACATGGCTGCAGGTATAAGATATTTTTCATGGTGAGGTTTGTGTTGTTTCAACATCCCCTCCCCACATCCCCTCCCATGCAGCCCTGCTAACCTGCCAGCCTCTGTCAGGATGCTCCCAGCTCTGATTTCCTCCATCCCCTCTCATCTTGATGCTGCCCACTGGAGCATCCAACACTGCCCAGCTGTAAATGTGCTGTTTTCAGCCTGGTTTCCTGGGGAAATGGATCTGAGGCACTTGGACCTTGTGTGTGTGTGCACCCACCTGTGAGATGTCAGATTTGATGAGAAGCTAGAGGCTCGGAAATGGTAAGCTCTTACAGGTTTTATGAAGGTCCGTCTGGAGGACTCGGTAAAGGTCCTCACTGAGGGAAAAGCTTGGGCTGAAAATCTTATCAGACACTGGAGAAGCCATCCACAAACCAGCCCATTTTAATGCCTCAACTTCAATGAACCTTGAATTGTACTGTAAATGAGAGAACCAAGTGCATGACATGGAAGTTTACATGAAAGCTGTCTTGGCTGGGTTGCACTTAGGTTATTTGTGATCAGTGAAATGGTGGATAGGTGTAAGGTATCACTGCACCTACCCTGGCCTGGGACAGAAAGGGGGAACCCAGGGCTTTGAGAAAGGTCAGAGACTGACAGAGGGTATTGTGAGTCAAGCAATATGTGCAGAGGGACCAGTGCGGGTGAAAAACAGCTGAAATAATCCTACTGGTGCTCTTTAAATGTCATACTCCTGGCAGAGAAACCTTTCACATGTTTCCTTGCTCACAACTCTAAGCTTTTCAAATGCACCAGGCTTCTGCTGCTTGATGGGGGGAAGGGGGGAGCTATGCCCTGGGAAAACCCTGTGGATGAGCCATTTTCCTCTGAGAAAGATGCAAACAGTCAGCAGCTTTGCACAATGTACCGCGCCCGCATCCTTGGTGTCCTCATTTTAAGCATTTATGGAAAGCTTATTTTTTTGAAGCCTGACAGATTCCTACATTACTTTTCCTGACTTCTTCAAAAACTACCCCAACACAACAAACTCCCTGATAACTGGCAGGGAATGAAGTCCCACAGGCTCAGCCTCCCACCTGTGTGTGGCCTTCTGGTGGTACGGCAAAGATCTCTGAGGTGCCTTCACCCCTTGGGGGGAGGCAGGTGGGAAGGGGTTATTAAATCTGAGCTATTTCATAAGAAACTAAGAGGATACAGACACACCTCATACAGAAATGCTGCCTCTTATTAAACAAAAGACAACCAGCCTCCCTCACAACAACGCAGAGGAGTCCCCAAAAAATAATCAGTTTAGACTGAACACCATCTTGCCTACAAGATAAAAATTAGACTCACGAGGTTTCATCAAGGGAGAGTTTAACTGCGGTGCTCAATCAGGCTGCAAAATCCTTTAATGACAATTGAAATACAGTCATTCAAGACACATCCTTAAGTGTCACAGGAAAAAAAGCCTGCCCTTGGCTGCATTGCTTGACAAAACTATATTAGGTTCTCTTTTCCCTCACATCCTCTATGTGCACTGCTGTCTTGTGGCCATACCCTTCCCGGGCTGAAACTCACGGTCAGCATCCTGCTTTGAACAGGCAGCACTGGGTCCCCCAGCTCTGTGACTGTCCCATAGGTCACGTCTTATAGGAAATGGTCTATAAACAAGAGGCAAATAGGATGAGAGAGGGTTTGGGTGAGCCTCCCAACATGAGGAGTCTTGTTTGGCTCTTCCAAGACAGTATAAAACCACAACAGCTACTGTTCTCCACATAGCACCTTCAGCGAGGTGGCCACGGTAAAGCTGAGAAATTCTCTGTTGAAAAAACACACCAGTTCAGAAAACTCTTCTACTTCCAACAGCAACCTCTCCACTTGGAGAAGGGTGGCTAATGAAATGTTTCCTTTGCCCTGTATGTCCCTGCAAACTAAGCATCACCAGACCAGCTCTGCTCTTAAGAGACCTACAAGGCCTCCCAGCCAGAAGTGAAAATAAAACGTAAATATGTGTTACTAGATGAGTTTGAAACTGTCTCCAGTTCTTTTTAACCTTGCCCTCATGAGGCTCCCGCAGGACAGCGCTCCCTGAATCAGCACTTTGAAATCACCTTGCTATAAAAATTCATGGCTCTTCCAACATCCATTTTACACCTGGTCCTGCCCTAACAAACTTCTGGTTTTAACACCACTCTCCTCTCAAGTTTCAGCCTGATTTCACACAGAAAGAGTTCCTGTTTCAGTCCTTTTACCTCTGTGTAAGTCCCAAAGATGCATGAAGCAGCTGGAGTGATGTTGAATGATCAGGTGGCATCTTGTTCAGTCTCATGAAATAACCAGTGGTTCCCAATCCAATTACACATCAGACAGAAAAGTCATTATTTGCATCACCTCCAAACATGTAGTGAGAACTCAGTAACAGGTAAAATTGCCTTTCTGCTCACACAGGCCCTGATCCAGCTAAGTCCACAAGCACCCACCTAAATTTAGGTGCCTGTTTATCAACCCAAAATCAAGCCACTTTTGATGCATTGGTAATTGTTTTGTTAATCAGAGAACTTGTGTAAGCCATTTGGATGTTTAATATTCAAATATAATTATCATCTAGGGAGGCAGAGAACACTGAGTGAGTCTCATCCTGATTTAGCAAGCTCTGGGGAAAACAGCCTGGCGTTCAGGGGTGTTTCATGCCCATGCCTCTCTTTCTCGGTCTTCCCCTGCCAGGAGGGGGTTTAATTTCTCCTCCCTTTTATCCCTCCCTCTTTCAAAAGCTGTTTGGTGGCCAGAGCCCATGTGATTGCAGCTGGTGGGCAACGGGGCTGCTGCAGGCACACAGGGCTCCCTTGTGACTCAGCTGTATGCCAGAGAAGACAGGGATTTGCTCTGGGCAGTGCATCCCACAAGATTTCCATACAAGCCTTCACATTCCCATACACACATGACATGCCTGCATTACTGGGGACAACTGATTGGAGAGAAACACTGGTAACAAGCACCCTGGGCAAGCAAAATGCAATCCTGGATAGAGCAAGATGACACGAGAGGATTTCACAAATAAAGTAATCAGGATCTTGCATGGTCATTTTGCAACTCAAGAGAGAATCATCACCTACCTGCCTCTTTGCAAGAGAATGTTATTTTTCCCTGCAAGTTGAAAGGTTTATTAAGACTTCTTCATACTGAAAAAGGAATTGCTTCTGAAAAGTGGTAATGAAAGCCCAGAGAGTGCAAGCTCTTTCTCTGACACATAGCTTGCTTTTGTGCAGGATTACTTAGCACTGCTGCTCTTCTCCTTGTCCTTACAAGCAGGGCAAGCAGTTGACTTAAGAAGATACATGTTTTTCTTGATTCAAGTTTTCTGGTAAAAGAATATATTCACTTTCAAAAGCAAAGTCATTTCAAAAACAGAAGCTAAAATTAGAATGATTATTTTTTTTGTTCTCTCTCCCCTTCATGGCTTTTACAAGCAATTACCCACTTAATGTTTTGAAATTATACAAGAAACTTCAATAGCAATTTTTTTTCCTGCTGCAGCTCCTTGAATGTGAAGCCTTAAAAGCTTTTCCGGAACACACAACAGCATGAGCAAATGAATTTGCCATTTTCATTCTCATTTTTTTTAAATGAATGGGAAGCAGCGGGATACTTGTTCATCATTAAACTTTTTTTTTTAAAAAAATTTCATAATAGTGAAGAGAGCCTGTATGACAGCACTAGAAACTGAAGGCAGGATTCTTGTTTGCACCACAGCTCTTCGTGTTGCTGTGGAAGCGCTTTTAAAATAGCTGCATGGGCTATTACGCCAACGCATCTCTCGAGCCTCTTCTTTCTTATGGCAGGGTGGGACACGTGGGGGGAAGACAAATTTAGCATGCCTGCTCATGTGACCATCCCACACGATGCATAACCCATACAAAGAGCTGGGCCACGTGAGGAGATGGGGCTCCTGTCAGGCAGGGCTGTAGGAGGCGGTGAGCTGGCGCCATGCGAGCAGTGCTGTGGCACCCAGCCAGCCCCGGACCTGGACCCCCCTGGTCAGGACTGCAGAGTCCCAGGGCAGGAGAGAGGCCACTGGGCTATGTCGCCTGCTTGCACGAGGCCAGAGGGGTGTAAGGAGAGAGCCAGCTACCAGCGATCCACGCTCAAGAGCCCCAAGCTGCCCAAGTGGTGCTGATGTGCCTCAGTGTAATGTGGATGGGCACGAAGCGTTGGTAAAAACAGAAGGCTCAGTTGCCAACTTTTCTCCCACCACCTCCCCTCAGCTCTCAGTGTGCAATTCGGGCACTCACCTTAACGGGGGAGGCAAGCCTAACCTTTTCCTCCTGCTCAAGTTGTCCCCGGGAGGAGGGTTTTTGTTTGCTCCTTTCTGATTGTCACACAGACGCCCACCTGCTAAGATCACGGCATCAGATTGCAACTGAGATGGCAACGTTTGGCTCTTATCACTTAGGAGTGGAAGGTGTTTCTTTCGACAATGAGCAATACCCATCTGAAGCACCAGCTCTGCAGTCTGTAAATAAAAAGCAAACGTTATGCACAGCCAAGCCGTCCAGCTGGGTCAGGGAGATTACTAAAACAACTCAGATTCTCTGTTCTGCTCTGTGTGTTGTCTTCACGCAGACAAGAGACAGCATCAGTGTCTTATGAAGAAATGTGTTCCTATCTCCAGCCCCCAACCCCAGGACCCCTCCAAAATCCCCTGTGGCAGGCAGTGCCTTTGCTTCCACTCATTCCTGACCATGACTACCTTTGCTAGAGTCTGACAAGGCTCTGGAGAATAAAACAGCTCAAACTCCCACCTCTCGTGTTGCACATCCCTGTTCTCATTCAGACTGAAACTTCTCTCAGGACACAGCCCACTGTAACTTCCTACTTCGGCGTTTAATTCAGAGGCTCTTTTTTCCTTACTTTACCATCCATTACCACCTGAACCAACTTAGATCTCCTGTTAGATCAAGGCATTCATAAAATACTGCAAAGACAGCTTCAGGAAGGCACCTTCCTTAGGATGCTCATGCTTAAACTCATCCAGCATTCTCCTCATCCTCTTTTTTGTTGCACCTGCAGGACACCATGTCTCTCTTTACCTGGTGTGAGGTCAGTCAGGATGTTTGCCCCAGGGCTGGCTGTATGGAGCAAACGTCACCTCAGTTGAGGTCTTCTGTGTCTGTCTAAACTGGAACCACCCTCCAGGTTTCTCACTAGCACAAGCTCTGATAAAACTCCTTTGTGGGTTTTTTTCACCTGGGTCTGAGTAGGAGAGGAACTCACACAAATAAACATCTGTCCAGCATGCACAGTGGGAGGGAAAGGGCTGGCAGGTTCCTCTAGATCTAGACCCAGCACTTTTGTAAGAGATATTGAACTTAGTGAAATATCTAGAAGAATGTGAGGAGGGAGGGAATCCATCCTACAAAGCCCAAACTTCCCCAGTACCCATCTGCTGCAGCCAGAAACACTCTCAAGGGAGGAAATGGAAATACAGGAAGACAGTTACTCTGGCAAACACAGTAAAGGCAGCAGTCTTAAACTGACCATGAGCACATCAGTATGCTGTGATTTCAGATTTCACAAAGGGTCCTTCTCACAAGGAAGGCTCATGTACTCATGCATCTCACTCTTGTCATCACAAACAAACAAATATGTAAATTAAATCACATGCAGATAAGAAAGGTTCCACTTTCCCTTTCCTCTTTGGACCAACCACTTCAGAATTGCTAGGAACCACAAAGAATAAAAGAAAACTTCAGAAGAAAAACAAAGTTCCAAGAATCATCACAACTCAGATTTTTATTCAACAGTGAAGTTGAAGGGAAATATTATTTTTTCCCTTCAGGGCAAACGTTCCAAACGGAAATTAAGTAAAAATATTGTCCCCCAAAAGTACTCACAATGAAATTAGTTTTCATTAAATATATTTGTTTGGCAAAATAAAATAAAAAATTAGAACCCGTACAAAAGAAATCCCTTGCAAATTTCTAACACTGTAGCAATGACAACAATGTAAACCTGGATGTTTGGCAGTTGTAATTAATTTGTGGAAATTACTGTTGAACTTTGGACCAAGAAAATAAAAATCACTTCGAATAGCAACAAGCCAATTTTAGAGGCAACTGAGGCTTAGGGAACGCTATAGGGGTGGGACACACTAGTGGCTTCATACACAGTTTGTGCGAGTGATCTGCTAGTGTGGGGCTATTTAAGAGCTGGGAGGAAAAGAAGTTAAAAGCTGTTGCAGCATTGCAGCGTATGGTACAGCAAAAACCTGCAGACTTTCCATTTTGGGAGCTGATCAGTTGGGTGAAGGCTGGTGGCAAGAGTCGAGATGACAGTGGAAAGAATAATGACAGTGATGAATGGTGCAAGCACTGGGAAGCAGTTAACAATTTTCATCATCGCATTGGATTCAGTTGTGAGCAGACTCTTGGGAGTGTCTGGGGAAATCTTCTGCTTACAGTAGCTGCTTCTGCTCCCTACCTCCCTCCTCCTTCCAGTTAAAGCCTCTGCCCTGCCAAGTGGGTTTCACAGGCATGCAGTTTGATAACATCGTCCTTTAGTTAAGAATGTCTATTCCAGTATTAAAAATGTAAAAAAAGTCCTCAGGAGGGTGCTTCTTAGTGGCAGTCTTTGCCTTAAGCAAGGCCAACGGCCTGCAATTACAAGTTAATTAAAGCAATGTGGATTTGAATGAGCAATGGGGAAGATGGGAATGGGGAAGGAAGGGATGCAGGGAACAGGGAGGAATGCAAGTGTTTCTACACCCCTCCCCAAAGCCAAAATCCAAGGTGCACAAGTGGGTTTCTTTTTTTCCTCACACTCTTCTTTCTTTTTTTTTTTTTTTTTTTTTAAATCTCTCTCCAGTTATAATATTTCCAGTTTTGAAGCAAGTTTCAGTGACAGCCTCAGTTACAGTCATAAACAAAGTCGTAGTTGCTGGGCTCCTTTGGGATAGGTGGGGGAGCATCCGGGATCTGTATGTTTTCCAAGTCAAGGAGGCGTAGCTTTATCTCCATGCTGAGCAGTGTGTCTAAGTCATTCCGCGTTAGATCACTCAACATATCCTTCCCAAGGAGGGCGTTCAGCCCATCGGTCCATACACAATACTGCACAGGAAAAAGATAAAAACTATCATTAATAGACTTTCCGTACACAAACTGCTTGTCTGGCCTAGTCCTCTAGAGTTATTGCTCCCACAGGACAAAGAGACCTAAAATGAGGTTGATTCGTTTTATTAGCTCTTATCGATGAAGAAGGCATGTTACACTGAGCTGCTCAGAAAATGGAAAAACAATTCCTTAAAAATGTGGAGAAATTACAGTAATTAATTGTTTGACAATTTGCTATCTCCTCCAACCTTCTTGTTGAATATTCTTCAATTGTTACAGGAGAAAGAACAACTTAGCACAATGAACCTCTGGAGATATCTCCTTCTCCCCCTCTCTCTTTCTCTTTCCCCAGTACTTACAGAAAAACCCTGATTATCTTACACCAAACTTTTAATTCCAAGACAGGTAAGTTAGGTGAACTGAGTCCCACCCCAAATCGTTCTCAACTCTTTGTGTAAGAAATCCTGAACCAACTGTCTAATTTTATTGTGGTTTGCTTTCCTATAGACTAACCTACTGACTAACCTACAACTGACATACACAAAGATAGGCTCTCGCTTACATATCCATGCCTACTTTAGCACTATTTTACATGAAATGACATATTGTGAAAACTACAGTCAGTCAATGTTGTGTCCTTCATGAAAATTAAATGCGAGGTTACCTGGTGTAATTCTAAATGCTGCCAATGCTGAACTGGCCTCTAAAACTCCTTCCTTACTGTTAGCTTTTTCCTAATAGGAAAAGCCATCTTTCCCAACAGCTGACATCTTGGCATAAACATGGGTTGAATAACCATTTTAAATAAGCAACAAACCCAAGGGAGACTGGTGATCTAGAGTCAACTTCTATCAAGTAAGTCACTTCCACTTACTACTACAAGCCATTTATTCAACTATGAACAGAAGTACTCAAATGCTATAATCTAAAAATAAAGATTTCAATCATGAACTTGTGTCCTAGTTTGCAGGGAAAAATTAAATCAACCGTAACTGCATTTTTATCTTACAGATACTTCTGCTAGATTTCATGCCAAAAAATGGGTTTTAAATTTAGCTGACCATTTGCTACGTGATACCGCCAAGTTTAAAGATAGCCATGGTTGACTTCATCCTACAGCAGAAACGAGGATTATTTTAATGGAAGAGAGAGAAAAACCCCTCTTGGGGTACGTCTTCATCCAGAAAAAGGGCATATTTTTAAAAAAGGATGGTTAACACACTTCAACATCCAAAGTGAAATCCGACCCATTTAAGTCAGTAACAAAACAGTAGCACAGCTAGAATTTCACCCAGGGTGTCAGTAAGCCAAGCTGCAGCTTTAACATGAGATTAGCTATATAGAAGAGACTTTAGGGTTCAGACGGTCCTGCTAACAAGTACTAAATAAACAACTTAGCCTGCCTATTCTAGGCTGTCAAAGTGTGTCACTGAAGACTTTTAAAGCATGCAGTTTTTGTGGAGTGTATACAGAACATCAGGAAAAGAAAGAATCTATTCTAGAAATGTAAATATTTTTGATCAGACTATAATTTTTATTTCAAGATTTCAAGATTTTAAGGACTTGAAATCTTTCTTTGTAAAAGCAGTTTTCCAGAATTCACTATGAGGAAAGGACCAGAAAGGCAAAAGGCTCTGCTCAGGTTACAGAACTGCAGAGCATCCATTCAACAGATGCAGCCCCTGACATAAATTGTCCATCACCTGCACAGTGAGTATGCCCAACACTTTCTCTGGGGAGGAATCCCATTGAGCCAGAAAGCAGAACTGCAGTTCTCTCCTCTTCCAGATATAACTCATTCAGGACCCACAGAAACCAAATTCTGGCTACAATTCAGATGTGTGCAATGGCCTGGAAAAGGGGCTTCCTCTCTAATCTCCATATTGGCAAGTGCATCTAATTAAACTCCTGTACATTTTGAGCAGAGAGAAATCCTAATGAGATGGTGGAAAAACAGAGGCATTCATTCAGAAGCTTTTTTCTTTTTAATATGCAAAACAGACTAAGAGCCACTGAAAAATTAATTTACTACAGATTCATTTTCATAAAACTCCAATGAAACCTAATTATAGCCTCCCTCATCAGTTTCTCTGACAAAAATCAAGGATAAGATTAATCCACCTTTTTGCTATGTAGTTGAAACCAGCTATTAGTATTTAAATGAAAAACAAATACGATGGAGTGATCTCTCAGTGCTGAATCCTCTGGCTAGCAGTAAGCTCCAACAGATGGCTAAGGGTATTGCCAAACAAGTGTGCAAGAATGAGGTCCAAAACTCAACAATATTAGTTCAGTAATGAGATTTTATTAAAGAAATACCTTGGGAATCAAGTCAGTGGAACCAAACAACCACAAAGGTTGTGCAGGCTCCATCCATTTGGATGCGTCCCCAAGTAACCTGGTCTGAGCTCATCACTGACCTGCTTGGAGCAGGATGTTGAATTGGGGCCACCCCCAAGGTTCCTTACAACCTAAATCATCCTATGATCCTAATTCAATTTTTGTTTTTAGGACACACTCAATTCCCATGTTCAAACCTCACTCTACAATCATGAGGACTGTAGAAGTACTTGAAAAAACCCTGTAAGTCTGACCTGAAATTGTCACGTACTAACATCATTCCTGGTGCTTCACACAAAGCTTTCCAAATCCTGAAACACGACCCATCAAATCTCCCAAGTTGACAACACTGCTAAACTAGCACTTCTATTGACAAGCACCCCAGTTACTTTGATGAAGAGTCGTGGGCTTCATAACACGCAACTTGCCTTTCCTTTTGGGTGCTTCCTCTGAACACTTGTACTTTTTGTTTTAATTACAATTCACTCTTCTGTAGGCCATGGAAAAGTACAGAGGAAGTGAGAAGCCCTTTTGAAAACGTTCACTTGGGAACTGTCAAGTAGCAGCAGAGACTGCTGCCTCTGGCTGTTTTTTTGAACATATTAATTTTGTTTCAAAGAAGCAGCACAAGATCAAAAAGAGAATTAAGGATAATAGATGTGTTAACACAATCATGAGCAATTGGGTTGGTGCATCTCACAATGCTACTGCCCGTCAGTGGGGTGCAGTAGCAGTTTTTGAACATTTAGACTATTAAAATACACTTATAGCCATAGACTATATTTGAGATAGAAGCGGCTGAAAAAATTGTCAATTTTCATGATGGTTTGCTTTTATGAGCTGAAATAGACAAGACTTCAGTTTCTGGAGAATTTATATCAGAAAGCATCTAACATATGTTCATTTCAGAGGATGAAGATAATCATGCTTTGCTTAGACCTACAGCTCTAATGGCACATTATGCCTGGGATCTTATTGCTACTTTCTCTTAGATCAAAACTGACCTGCAAATATTTCTCTGAAAGGAACATACTTGAAGATGACACTCAAATATTAATCCCTAGGAAAACCCAAATGAGCACAACTTAATTTCCTCTCCTAAAATTAACATTTATTTCAAGGTTTTAATCCAGAATTGCAAATGTTGAAGCTGTGTAACTAAATACACTTCACTTGTAATGCAATTTCATGCACTTTAATAACATTACAGTTTAATGCAATCTTCTGTTTCATCATCTTAACACAGTGTCCTGAACTGAGACCAAATGTGATACCAGAAAATAAGTGTGCAGATGGAACACCAGCTCTTGTTGCTTTAGAAATGAGAGGGAAAAACTTTATTCCCTCTTTATTTTTTAATATAGTGCATTCTGCTAAATCTTTACTTGAAAATTCTTTGAGAGAAAGACATCCAATGTTTCCACATAATTAGGTAAATTAGTTCAATCACCTTCCAAAAGGCAATGATGTTGCCTATTCCTTGTGTTTTCAAGTAAGACAAGGAAGCAGGGAGGAGGCTGTCATTGTGCTTTGCTATTGGTATTTACACCGTCTTCATACAAGTGAGACCCATTGCAAAACAGCCCCCTGTGGAGATGCAATAGAGAGGACCTTCTATGATCACCTGTCATGAATGGTCTTAAGCAATGTGAAATTAAGAATAAGTGGATATGCTATTCAGCAGAACACAAGTCTTTGGCTGAAATTGAAACCCAGCAATGGTTTTGGATTATGTTGGCATCATCAAGATGAGCTGAGGATGGCAGGGATTTTTTAAGAGCTTGGCTGTACAAATCTTTGGTGTTGAACTAAAGTTCACTAAAGTGAACACACAGCAAAAATCCTCAAGGGTAGACCAGACCAGCAGAAATCTTTACTACACCAGGAAATGGTGAGCAAGGTCTGTGGAAACTGTGAAGTCTCCCCAAGCTCTCTTTCTCTTACTTATGGTTCATATTTGAGTAGGTCTTAGAAGTACTGGTGTTGAATTTGGACCCTCACGTGCTCTACGATGTACAAATACAAAACACGTTCCTTTTGTGGCCCAGGATATGCATGAAAATTGCAGAAGGTCTTGCTCCCATACTAATCCCTCTGCTTTCAGTTTGTTGAGACATGACACAGGTTTAGATGGACCTGCAGCCTCTGCCAGGGTGACAATTCTTATGTTCTTATAAAGTTGGCTGCTGCCATAAAGCAACTAAGAGGGCTACAAAGAAGTTTCTGTATTCTGAATTTGACTTACCTCATGCTTGTCTGGAGCAATGAAATTCAACTGGCCACTTGAGTCATACAATATAGAGAAAGCAAGCTCTAGCACCTCCTGGAACAATACAAAGAAACATATATTAATGCTACATGACAGAGGCATTAATATGCTCAGGTCTGTCTGTCTTTCCTACCACTTATTCCCTCAAACAAGTGGAAAAATAGGTTATGGTAATCTCCTGCCTGGCCAAAGTTGCAGTAGTACCAGACCACTGCAACAGACTGGCACAGTAAGAATCCCACCATGGATGCTTCAGTCAAAACAAACTCACCCCCCTCAGTGCTGACTGTAGCTCACTTGGTCATGGATTACTTTAGCATTTGAGTTTAGATTTGAGCTAGGCAATGGCAAGGACTAAAATCAACATAATCCATAATAGTACACTTGCAACAAACTCTTCATGAAGACCCAGTTTTTTTCAATTTGTATACATGAAATTTGCAAAGTTTTTCAACGTTTGATTCCCTGTGTCAAAAATCTTGCCAGGACAATTAATCTCCTGGTATATACTTATGGTCTTTTCACTGCTGGAAATCTATTAAATTATTCATCCTCAAAAGATTTCTGTAATCTTTTCTCCACCTGAACCAGAATCAGCAGCCTCAGTCAAACTGAACTATCTGGGTTACTCAGTCATAAAGACCCAAATGAACCTTGGGAAAAGAAAAAAGTTATCTTTTTTCTCCTCAGCATTGAATTGGGAATTTCAAAGGTGCCAAAGTGAATTCATTAAGCACTGACCTTTCCTAAAGGTCACCTGGACCTGGGTTCCTATGGGGAAACCCAACCAACCTGAATAAATAATGGACTTCCACTGGCCAGCAGTGAGCATGTAAAGATGTTGTGTTATCATGGTTACTGCACCCATCGCTACAAGTGCCATTACAAGGATTTCACGACCTGTAAGCTAGCTGATATGGATATAACAACTCTGTTGGAAAAAGACCTGGCTACGGAGGAGAGTGCTGACTTGTAACTACTTTGATCTATATTGTATGCTCTGTTCTTTTCACCTCTTGGCTTCCTGAGCCCCATAATACTGATTGCCTTTGCTGACTCTCAGCTGACAACAGTCGCTACGCTGCCAGCAGCAAGAGCATGGCTTCTTAGATTTGCTACACTAAGTTTTAAAATGGAAGAATTGACTGTGGGGACTGCAGCATATACATTGCTCTAGATTTCTATCCCTGATCTCCTGGTCTGAAACAGACACAGGTCTTTGGATTTCTGCGAGGGTTATTTCATCTTTTGATCTTGTGTGATTAAAAGCAGAGCCTGATTCGTAAAACTTGCAATCCTTACGGATAATCTTGGATGATCAGAGATCAGGCTTCTTACGTGAAATGCTCTTGGTTTCCCTGAGTTTAGTTATTAGATCCAACTTGCTGTATTGCCAGGCCACAGGAGAGAAGTCTGTGTTAAATCCCCAAGGAAGCTGCAGATACTAATAGTGCCTGTGCACTCAGCAAACATACGGCTCACATAGCCTTTTTGTGTTTTAAGCATGTCTCTCAGCCACACCTTATTAAAAGTGATGTCCCTCATTACAGAAACAAATTTATCTCTGCCCACACAAACCTGGCATTATCTCCTCACAGAGTGTTATAAACCACTGACAGAACATGCCAAGTCATGCAACTGAGGCTGTGAAATAAAATGTATGATTGCAAAAATGATCACTGCTCTACTGTGATGTTCTTGAATTTCATGAAGGTCAACAACAATCCCATAGGCCTGGCCCTTGAAAATTTGTCCCTTGGGAAATTCCAAGGATTGAAGTTTTTGGTCATCTCAAAGAAAGGAAAAGGAGAGAAAATCCCTGCCTGAAAGAGGAATATCCCAGGGAGTCACGGGTTTAGTCATTCTCAGTCATGCAGAGAACGAGAAAGAGCTAAATTTAGGGCACCAAGCTTCCCTTTATGGGGGTAAGTGGGAGTTTGGCAGCCCTGGCTCCAGTTCATCTTCTTTGCTGGCTGCTCCGGGGACTAAAGGCTCAGGAATTACAGCTTCCAGGGGCCAGCATCTCTGTCATTTCATGCACAGCTAATTGTCAAGGAAAATGGAAGCCTAAGGAGCTGGAGTTGCCAGCTGGCCCTCCACACTGATGGTGGTCTCAGTGGTTGAGCTGGCTGACTTGTCAGGCACCCCCACCTGGATTTGTTACGTTCCCATCAATGACAGGTGATTTTGAGGAACTGGCAATTCCTAAAGGAAAACTGGTCAGTGTCTATCAGCCATCTGTGTTTTTTTCCTCCTTCTTCTGGTCCTACTTCTCAACCTTTCTCAAAGTCTTTTTCCACTCTAGCCTTTTCTACCAGTTTCTCTCTGGTCTTTTTTCTCTCCCAGTTCCTTCCAACCTGCTCCTTCCCTCTTTGTTTTGCCTTCTTCTTCCCCACCTCAGTCTGCTGAACTCACTCCCTTGTCACTCCTAACCCTTTCTGCCCTTGCCCATTTCAGACCTCTGCCCTTCCCTCGATGCTTGTCACACGTAATGGGTACTGGGATCCATGACATGCCTCTCTGTTGAGCTTCACTGAAAACAGGGAACAAGAGACTTTGCACATGCTGGCTGGACACTTCCCACTCCTTGGTTTCAACTCTGCAGGGAAAGCTGTTGTAGGCGGTGTGAGGGGAAGCTTGCTCTCCCACGCCCAGAGCTTCTTTGTCCCCCGGTGTCGGCTGGGCCCTCGCATGGACCAGAGACAAGCCATTTTTGATGAACAGGCATTTTAGGTGCCTATGGCTGAGTGATCCCATGCACCTGGACTGACCTCACTACTCTCTGCCTACTGTCATCAACAGCCTCAAAATGCCCGTGTCTTTGCTGAAGGCTGAGATCACAGCCATGTTAAGTTTGCCTGCCAGAGCCAGAAGATCCCCCTCCCTGAGAACTATCTATACATGAAGTGGCAGGGAACTTGTTCAACCAACATGAAATAAAAGAGAAGCTGCATTCAATAGGGAAGTGAGCAGAACCATTTCTGCTGACTAAAAAGGCACCAAGCCTGAAGCCTGCCATATCAGCAAATAAAGAGTGATAGAATAACACTTAGAAATACATGGCAATGTTTTTTCCAAATTCTTCTCTCGTGCTTTGTTTTGAAGGCTGCAAAATCTAATATATTTCATTTCCTTGAAATTAATTAATATTACTCGAGAGACAGAAATGAGGACTTTAAAATTAAACCTAATTTAAAAACACAAGCAAGATGAACAACAAAGGATTCAGGTCTGGTCCTATCAAGTTGTTCCAGCTTCATATGCATGCAAATTTCAATTCAGTTTAACTCTTATTTATTTCTAAATGGTCCCGCTGTAAGAATAACAGCCATGTGCCAGCAAATGAAGAGACGTTGAAGCCTTTGTTATGGACATTCTGCCAATTCCAGCTATGTTCACAGCAGTGGCATTCTGCCATTCAATTTTCTTTTCTGCCAATGAATAAATATCAAGGTGGTCATTATATATGTAAAAAGAAAGCCATGATGAAAAGGCCTCTTAAAAAATATATCACCGATTGTGAAATTTCAGGAAGTGAAAGGTTTCATACACCAATCTCAGCCAAACTGCATTCTGTGTTTGGCTTGTTTTTTTATTTTAATTTTCATGTTGTTGTCCACATTAACTTGGTACTGCACAAACAATGATATGTTATTCCTATGATGTCAGTTAAGTAATTGCAATATTGCGCATGACAGTTTGATTGACAACTAATTTCACAAATTCTGTGATTCCCGAGGGAAGAAACAAGGAATAAAGGAAGAAAAATAAAAAACCAAACAACAAACCATCAAAAAACCCAGACCACATTGGAAATAATAAAAACACTAAAATTTTTATTGCCTGGGTCACAAATGGAATGCTCCAGACATGGATGCAGCCATGCTGCCTATCAGCTCCTGATGTTCACATTCTCAGCCAGAAGTTTTATGCCAGTCCAAAGCAATTTTACGTGAGGAAACGGGGCGATGCTGACAGCTGAGGACAAACTGATCTACAGCATTGCTGTTTAGCATTAAACACTATCTAGACATTACTGCTCCATAAAGATGACACATTTCCATCACTGCCACCCACTGCTTTCCATCTTCCTATCTTTCCTTTTTCTGTGGACATATGAGTGCTAAGACAAGGAAGCACTAAAAATACTTTATATGTATCATATAAATGCCCCAGCCAAATGCTGTTGATGGTTCAGCTGTAACATGAGGTAGGAGTTGTATGCAATCTATTGTGTGCATGTGTGTGTTAGTGCCCCAATTCAGAAAATCAAAAGGAAAAATACTCCTAGGATTTTTTTTTTTTTCTTCCTCGCTGGGCTTGACTTTTTCATTTCCCACCATGTAAAGCCAATGCTGAAAGTTGATGACTGTATCCTGATAGACTTAAAGCAATTCATGTATATGAGAAAGAGGTGCAAAGAATACTCGAGATGTTCTGTGTATCTGCCTATAGTTAAGAAAAGTTGCAGCTATGAAGCTGCAACAGTTGTGTGATGTAGTTTTGACAGTGCCTTTTCATTCTCTATGGTTCCCATCAGAACTGTTTTTTCCAGTATATATTTGAACACCAAATGCATGCATTTCACTTTTAAAGTGTTGAAGCAGGAACTCTTCACTATTTTGTCCATCAAAATCTCCTTCTTGTTGGACCCAAAATTTCTCTGTTTCAGGTAACTAGAAATTCCGATTCAAATCCTCTGATCTGGTTCCCAGACCTCAGGGTGTTCACTCTGACCTGGAACCACATCATTAGAGTTGCACTCTTTCTTGTAAGGTCAGACAGCATGACCTGCTAGAAAACTTATGAATATACCTCTACAATATGGTATGAAGACCTTCACCACTAAAGATGTCAGACTTTGCTAGTAACTCAATTTCTTCTTGCTGTGGTGGCAATTCTTACTAACGAAAACTCTGCAAGATTCTGTCACTGTACAATTTGAGTCCTACTGTCAGTGTACAGTTCTTGATCTGAAACTCTGAAAGGTAGCATAAATCTAATTTAAGATGACCATTGTCTCCTACACATTTTTTCCCAAATGCACTGCTGAACACATCCTTATACACCTGGTTAACCGACCAAGATTTACGTTACATCCTTTTGTTGGAAGTTGTTTTTCTACCTGACCGGACCTGAAGGTATCATGAACTGGACATTAATTGCTATTTTGGCATGTGCCACTGTTCACTGAGCATGAGCTATCAGAGAATACACCTGGAACAAACTAGTTATTTATCAGAGACAATATAGGAGTAGGTACCAACAGTCACTGCTAGTCTGCTCTATGGCAGCAGTCAAAACTGCTTTGCTTTAGAGGTAGAAGACATCACTACTAAAGACTTTCCTAATGTGCTCTGGGCATATCACAATGCACATCTGCCATGAAATCTGAGTAAAGGAGGGTAGGCTGTCTCAATAATTTAACTCACATAGTCTGAGGCAAAAAAAAAAGTGTGTGTGCATGCACAGAAAGGTGGTAGGCTGGAATAAAAAATACCTGTATTACTTCAGGGAAGGTCGAGTTGACAAGCTTTGTATTCTGCAGGGTGTGTGTTTATAACAATTTGAGAACCATACCTTGTTTTGTTTAAGAGCTCCTTTCTCCTTCATGTGAGGGCAGTCTTTCCCAGTCACAACAGCTTTTATATCTGCCACTGGCACTGCATTAAAAAGAAACAAAAGCAAAAACCAGAAAATAAGTTATAACCAAGGTGTGTAAAAGCTACAGTCTGAAAGGAGGCAAGACTAATGTGTTAAAATTGCCACCTCCTTTGCCATTTCCAGCCTGTTGTAAGAAAGAAAACTGGAAGAAAACAACTAAAATAGGAATCAGTGAGTTGACAAAACTTCAGGCATCTGGATAAAAATCTGAGTATGCTTTTCTTGCCTGTTGAGACTACCTTGGGTAACAGTGTTTCATATAGATATGTACCTGTGTCTGGACAGTTTTTATGAATATTCACATATCTAGAAAACATATACTGTTTTCTGCCTTACTAAAGTTGTATGTCTGTCCTGTTGTTGCTCTTTCCTAGGCATCCAGGTAAAGTTTCTGCTGGAGGGAGGATGCTGGGCAAACTGGACACTACCTCACTCAATGCTGTTGTCCTTCTGTTAACGCCTGTATGAATTTTTCAAATAGTTTTTTCTTTCACTCACATCAGCAGTTTAGTCCCTTTCTGCTACTAACAGGAATAAGGACTACTAAGGCTTATGATGTCCCATTCCAATTGCTTTAAAATGTGAAATGATCAGAAATCATTGAAAAAAAAAAAGGTAAGAAAAAAATATTGGAAGCTGCTGCAACTCAGACTCACTTACAGAGGTCACTAAAACATAAAGATAAATTTCTCTGAGTTTCAAGTGGAAGTCAATTTTCCAACAGTAATTACATTATGGAGGATCTATATGCTCCACAACACAATATGGTCAGTGAGTGACAGTTTCTACAATCTATAAATAATCCATTATCCTTGTGGCTGCAGAAAAGCATAATAAATATAGAAGAGCATAATAATATGAAAAATCTGTTACTGCCCAGTTGTCTACAAACTCTAATGGAAATATTGGAGAGGCGAAATGCATTTTCTCATCTACTGGGTACTGCCATACTATGTATTTTATTACAGATTACCTCAGCACTATGGTCAAATGGATAGCATGGGATATAACAGACATTTTTAAAGTACTTTTTTTGCATGGAAAACTAAAAGAAATGGAAGTTACTTGGCCCTTCACCATTAAACCTCTCCTGCCTTTAGTCTCAGTATTTCATGCTGTGTCCCTGATGACGTTTTATGTCTCTGACGCTACTCTGCTTTTTGGTCAAGCAGAGATATTTTTGAGAGGAGAGAGCGAGCTAGGACAAACTGGAAAGTAAAGGAGATATTTGATCGCATCTATGGTAGAAAGGTCTTCTTAATAAGAAAGAATTCCTGCCATTTGCTGAAGATACTCAGAAAAACGATTTCTTTGCTTGCATAAGGTAGGGTTTTCTCAAGTTAGATCTCCCAATCAAGAAGGTTTTTCTTCAGGTTTCATACGCTTGATCTTTGTGATCTGGAATACAGTTACTATGGGAGATCACAGGCTGATGTGACATCCTGATTTTTATTTATCTGGAACTTGGCTTATTCCTTGCTTTGAAAAAATAGAATCAAAGACTTCAGACAGTATCAGAAGCTGACTACAAGATGCTGGAGGGTGTGAGCACAGATGTGATGTGCTCACAACAGATAAAGCCCTGAGAAAGAGGGCAGCTGTTTTCTGTCCCAGCTGGAGTCTGCACAGCTTGTTGACTTTCAACCTGAAGAGAGGGGTGACATTCACAGAAGTGAAAAGGTTAAAAACCCCCACATTGGTTTTTGGAGATAGACACTAGTTACTCAAAGCTTGGCAAGTAGTACACAAAATGCCCTATGCTTCTTCTCTTGGTCCTCCATTTTCTAACCCACCTATTCTCTTTCATCTGTTGACCTGCTCCCAAATGCTGACAATCTGGTCATCGTATTCAGATTGTAATAGTTCAAAATTCAACACACATCAATCCAAAGAACACCAGAATATTTCTGGAAAATGTTTTGAAAATTGCCAAGCCAGTTTGGCCTGACGCATCTTGAAGAGTAGTGCCACTTTATAATCTTGTATCTTGCAATATTCTCAACTCTGTTTAATTAAACTCTAATGTGGGTGGCACTGTGGTAAATCTCATATCCTTCATAGGCTGAAAACCTGAGATACTGATGAAATAACCGTTATCTTTCTCAAACTGCATCAGTATCTGCTCTGCCAGCAGGCATGCACAGGGAACATGTGGGTCTGGCCCAGTGGTTTCTAAAGTAGAAGCTTTCTATCCTCATGGGATTCTGACATTCCTGAGTAGGCTCAAAAGCCTATGGAAAATGCAAATACAAGATGAAGCCTGCAGTCAGGGTCAGGGTTTTGAGCGTGGAAGCATGCTCGAAGCAAAATCTGGGAACTGCTGGTCTCATAACTGTGCCTGCAGTTGTGACCTTCACTCTTCTTCTGTCATTCTGATGCTACTGTAACATTCAAGGGCTATTTCTCCAAGTCTCATCCAGAAAAACAGCCTCTTCCAGTGCTAATGCAGCAATGTGAGCCCCTGTCCTACATTCTGCCAAGACTGCAGTAAGAGCGAGAAATATCCTTGAGGCAATCTGTAAGGCAATGAAAACAAGGGAATGCGACTGCAAACTGCCAGGGCTCCAGCATCAGACAGGCTCTTCCTCTTTCCCTCCCAGACTGTGTCTGGGAGGACTTTGAAATTTTAAAAGGTGCTGACTGGAGACAGGTTGGGGGAGCAGAAAAGAGAAACAATTGTTTTACTAATATACAGGAAAGTTTAAATCACTGATTTTCTTCTTTCTCAATTTTCAGTCTGGAAAAATTTCCAACTTCTGAAGAATCAGTCTTTCCGTCATTCCATGAACAAAGTGGAGCTACCAACTGAAATATTTGTACAAGCGTGTCTAATTTGATAATGCCAGGAATGGCATTTATTACTAATGGAGATTCAGAAAAGAACAAAAAGAAATGAATCGTTATTCAATGCTTGATTTCTTGAAGTCACTTTCTGGTGACAGAACTACACTGGTCATTATTTCTGTTACCATAAAAAACTTTCCCAAGATTGCAGGTTAAACCTCTACAACTCATGTTGAAGGATGAAGAAGAAATTATCACAAGAGTATGATTTTTCTGAAGGGCTCCAAAATTACTTTTATCCATAAAAAAAAAATCCCAATAAATCCCCTGGTAGGAGTTGTCACAGGGGCATGTCCTCTCCCAGCTGGGTACACAGTAACGGTGAAGTGCTCTCAATACTGTTCACAGCAATGTGTCATCTTTAAGTCCGCTCCTCACGTTAATGAAAAAGACATCTGCCTGTCACAGATTTCTCCTCCAGTCACTAGACTGTTTGCCACAGAAGAAACATCTGTCTCTGTGGACAGGAAGTGCTTCTGAATATGCCCAAGTATTTCTATTTCACAGCTGCAGTTAGATGAGCAATGAAAATGAGCTGTGTCCTCCGCTCTCTCTGTAAACAGAGCTGTTGATAATGTCCTGTGTTAAGAGAAACCTATTACAAGTTATAAAGAGGAACTAGCATAAAAGAAGCAAAAGTAGCACAATCTTTGTACATGACTTACATTTATCTTGCAAGGAATCATGGGGGACTTCTCCCTGGGGACTTTCTTCCAAGTCTCCATAGTGCAAGACCTTGTGATTAGGTGAAAGTCGACAATACCAAAATTTGTCTGTTAAAATAAATGCATTAAACAAGGTCACTAACATGTCTTCATCAGCATTATCAATAGCTTAGGAGAAAGCTTACTCAAACAAGGCACTACAGGGAAGGAATGTCTTTTTTCTTTCAGAAGAATGAACGTGTGGGGTTTATTGAAAGTAGGGCAGGGACTTTGCTCAGTAATTTTACTTGATTAAATGAAGGTGGCATTAATCTACCTTTTTTTATTGACTTAGCACTGGCTCCAAAAATGAATACTAGCAAGAAACAATTGACTGAGTTTTACATATTATATACCCTCGTGGACAGAAGACTGGCAAAGTAACCACTGCTTTGAGTGGATAACTTTAATGTACCCATAAAGCTTCATTTTTAGCACCCACTGTGTGAAAATTAAGCCCTGCCAGCTGTCTTGTGTGGGACACCCAAAAACTGATACATTTGAAATATCCCATACTTTATGAAAATTATGACTCATGTCTTTTTATAGACATGGGAGAACACCCCCATATTTATGGAGGGACTGGACATAACAAACACGCAAAGATTTAAAAAGCAGACGTTAAGTCCCTTGTCCTGCAGATAACTCAGTGCTTTGCATGGTCACAAATATACATGTGACCATGCAGTCACACTCCAGTTTGCATTTTAGCCCTTCCTAGGAGAGGTATATTTACATCTCCTGCCAACTCCAGCTTTGCAGAGCCAGGCCTCCATGCTGCCTAGCGTGCAAGGGTGGTGCTTGCCAATTCCCCTTCTGAAATGGCAGGAACGAGGTTACCCTTCCTTGTCAGAGCACTTTCTATTTAATAAACAGATCACATCATGTTAAGCTGTCAAAAATATAATCTTGTTACATCCAAGCTATAAACCTCCAAAAGCTCAGAGCAAGGCTAGATGTTAAAATGCCAGTGCAGGGGGGGTGGGAAGCAGAGGGCTTCTCTGGCTCCGTGCTTCTCTTGTTGCTGGCAGCACCGATGCTGTGCCAAGAAGCAGCATAAGGGACAATTTAGGGGAAATGTTAGCATTGCCACAGTCCCATGGCGCTGCAATCACTGAGAGCGAATGGAGCCACAGTTTGGATAAAGCATCTGAGGAGCTGTAGAACCACCAGAGCCAGCATATGTGAGTTCGTTTGGGGTGTTAGCAGAGCAAAGATTTCTTGGCTCTGTTAGTAAAATATTGGCTTTGTGGACCCAACTTCTTTCTAAAGGACACTCTCCAGTCCCTTGGCCAGCCATTTAAAATGCAACGCAATAAAACACAGAAAGGCAGTTCAGCTTTGAATGGCAGAAGTGGGCTTCTGCATGCCCTTTTAAATTTCTTTGCCATGGTTGGTAAAAATGTTTGGGGGAAAAAACCCACACACTTCAAACCACTTTTTGAGTGTGCAGCCCCTTCTACAGAAAGGTTTCAGAAGACCTTACAAACTGCTGGGAAAGGCTCAAAACGGCAACGGGAGAGATTCTGGTTATCTACTTCACAGGCACGCACAATACTGAAAGATTTATGGTAGAGAGCCTGAGATTATGATTTTGTGATGCATACAAGAAGAGCAGCTGAAATATAAGCAACCCTGGACTGTAAGCAGTACCTACAATGTTGAACAGTATGGGGCCAAGAGGAAAACCCCACTTGCAAAGCTTTTGTAGGGATTTGAAACTAGAGCAAGCAGGAGCCCCCATTCAATAGACTCCCATCTGAAGAGCACACACACAGTCAACTCATTGGACAATTTGTGTGTCTCAGAAGGACGCGTGTGAAATTTTTCTAGGTTCGCACTTTTTACAGAGAACTCTACCAGAACCATATCAAAACCTGATGCTTAAAAAATATACCCTGTTAAATCTGATGGTAGACCATCATGTCCCTTGCCTACCTAAAGAAAAGCTGCAAATAATTGTAGCAGGAGGCTTTCATATCTAGCTTTAACTGCAACCTCATTGTTTTTAGGCTGTTCAAACAAATACACCTTTCCAACTCTAAGACTGAAGCACCAATTTTTTTCTATTAAAAGCCAACATGGTCTCACTACCTTCTCAATGACCTGGCCAGGAAGATGGTTGTAACTGAAAAAAAGTACCATTAATTCTTTTTAATTTAGAACAAATGGGGCTGGTGGTGTTAGCAATGGTTTGAAAAAGTTTGGCTCTTTAACCTCCTGGGGGTTATAGTGTTTTGGTAACCTTGGTCCTGTTTCAACACCCTGCTCCAATAATAGAAGAGGGGAAAAAACCCTCAGTGAAAATGTCTTATTTCATTTTCAGGGGTGGCTTTATGGGAAGAAACCCTAGCTCGGAAGGCTTGTGGACCCTTTTACAGCAATTCCCTATAACCCAAGGTTAATTAAAGAACTAATAGCCTAACTTGTAGCTTGAAGCATATCCAGCACAATTCTCCTGTGAGCTCACTAATACCTGCCATTGTTCCACAGCCTTGCTGTCAAAGGGAAAACCCTTAAATGAAACCTACAAATGGAACTAACGAGGTTCCCTCAGCTGCAGCCACTACATGACAGCACCAGCCAGGCTGAGGAGGGCAATCACCACTTTAGTGATGGCAAGTAACCCTTGCTTCTATACCCACCTCAGCCTCACCAGCTGGGGTGTTTTTTTCAGCTGTACATGATGTTACAAACAGTTTATCAGACAATATCCCACTTACTCAATGCCTTGGAGGGGAACAGTTTTAAACAAGATGCATGTTATTTTACTGTAGTGCAGGTGCTGTACACAATTTTATTGGAGAAGTAGTATATAAAATAATGCTGCAGTCAAAATAAAAATGGTATTAAATTGCTTCCACTGACAAAAAAGGTGAAGAAATCTTAATCACAGAACAGCACATGGGAGGTGGCAGTATTTAGTTTCAGCTCTAAATTGATAAACAAAAAAAAATAAGCAGAAGAAAAATCTCTTTTCTACCATGATTAGAAAGTGTTGTTTATAAAACAAGGAAAAACAACTGTCCAAACTCTCCAGAGCTCTTAAACCCAAGTCCGCAGAGTTGAAGTGCCACCAGAGACTTTAAAGATGGGACAGGCATTTCTCAATAGACCCTGTGCTCCACAGCTGGCAGATCACGTGGATGCGCACAGCTGGAGTGGGACAACTCTCTGTTCAGGAAGGAGTAGAGTTTGGTTTGGGTTTAGGCCCAGTCTTATGAATTTGCCCCAAAGCCTAAGTCCCTTCTATGAGCTACAACTCTTATTTTGTATTTAGTGTTATTACAACTGCCTCTGTAAAACTCCTCCTCAGAGCAAGCAGCTGTAGGGAGGGCAAGCCACTAACCACAGAGTCTTTAAAGATGATGTGGGCTTGTGATTTCATTGCAATTTTTGGATACTACGTCATTTACACTTTCCGGTGAGTCCTTATGTATTTTAGCTCACCGACCACTGACGCAATCAAATTAAGGTGCTAGAGATTCTTCTTTGGGAAACAGAATTAATCATTCTGGGTTTTAGCCTGAAAAGGTTTCAAACAAATTGTTCTGATTTTCAGATAACTGCTAAAGCAGTCAGTGGGTTAAATATATCACAGCACACTGTTAAAGATATAGAGGAGCTTAAAAAAACCCCAAAACCCAAATAACAAAATCAGCTACAATTTGTCTAGAAGAGCTATATTCAAAACTGTGACCAAATAGTAGGGCACAGAACATTTTGCTACATGGGCTACAGAGTGCTTGGCCATTCACATAGTGTGTTTCCAGGCGCATTAATGGCCAATGACTCATATGCCCTTAACAATGCTATCCCAGGTAAAGAAGTGCTGTGGTTAGTACAGAAGTGCTCTATAATTAGAATCTGGGGAGAAAATAGCTCAGATAGGTACAGACAAAAGTCTTAGAGTATACATTTTATCTCAAGATTGTTCCAGATTACTAGAGAAATTTTGTTCAAAGAAAGTCTTCCTCATAGATTTAGCAACAGGAACACACTTTTAAATACATCAGTGAAAACATTCGTATTTGTGTAGATTTTAGATATATGTACTGTACGTGGACTCACCCTTTTTCTTTCATTGTGTTCTTTCTCTAATACAACTACAGTGACACATTTTCACTCTAACTGGTCTTAACTGCTTAGATGAAAGTCAGCAAGCCCTGCTTGCTGTCGAATAATTGACCTGTAGCATGCTGGAGGCATATTTGGCTAACCAGTTCTTCTCAGCAAGTCACACACTCACAGAATATTACTTTTTATGGGACTATGGAGGGTGGGATGGAGTAGAAGTAGCAAAGAGGCTTGGCAGAAAAAAAGACAAAGTGTGTGTTCTTGTTCAGAAGTGTGAGTTACTTATCCTAGCAAGAGATGGAAAACCTGTCTTCACTTGATTTTTTGTTTTAATTTAAGCTCTTTCCAGGTTACTTACATGGTGCCATGTGTTTTTAATTTAATGGTGTGTATCACCAGGCTTTCCTTCCCTTCTAAAAATTAGTGTTCAAGAAACCTCATCTTTGGCTGCAAAACCATTTCAATAACATGCAATTTCTCTATAATCTTTACAAAGCTAAAAGGGGAATTTATTTCCAAGAGTGCACCCAGCAACATAAACTACAAATGTACTGGATGACAGCATCAGAAGTATCTATTATCCTCAATAAAATGCCTTTATCTGCTACTTAGCTCTACTGGAAATAATAACTTTTGGGGTTGTAAAGTGCTTTGCAGGTTTTCACTTTAGTATTCTCCCCTTTCTTTTAGGAATTAACTGAGGAAGGAGAAAGCTGAAGAGGTCTATCTGTCAGCTGATTTCCACGGTCAAGGAACAAAGAGGGGATTTGCAGAGCTTCATGATCTGCTGTTGAACAATGACCAGAAGGGCAGGCTAGATTTTGCTGTTTCATTTCCAACTGTTCAAGAACGCTTAATAAAAATAGGAGCTAGTGCTGTAGTTCTCCTATGAAACCTTGCAAGGGAAATATTCTTTGAAAGTGCTAAGGATTCCCCTAGGACAACAGTGGTGTTCCTGAATTTCAGCTACAGACAGATCCTGCTGATATGATAATCCTGTGCTGAAACACAAAAGACAGAGATCCGACTACAGATACCTCACAGCTTAATCCTCAGCATCCCCTCAATGAATGACCTACTATATTGGAGGCTTTCCAATGCCAAGTGTTTCACCTCTTCTCAAAAGGCCTAAGAGGCTGTAAACTCCCTGCTTATTTTTTTGTAAGTCAATTTTTTCAACTTACTGTGACTAACCATGTGTGTCCTACCACATGTTCAAACAACAGCAGTTTTAACAGAAGTTAGCTCTGGAGTCTTTATCATGGGATAATGCCTGATAATTATTTTTTAAATGAGCAATTTAATGCTTTCAGCTTCTCCTGTGTAGGGCATGTTCAGGTTCTTGTACAATCTGTAGATCTGCAACATTTGTTCCAGGATTGTCTCAAGGGAACAAAAGAATCACAGGAAAGGTAAAAGAAGCAGTATACATACTGAAGTAAAACACCTATCTGATCTTAATGTTCTTACAAGCAGGTTGCCACATAACAGGCAAATTGTGATACCTCACAGCACTGCCCATTTCTGTTTCAGCTCCGTATCAACTTGGATGGACCATGGCCCTTTTGAGAGCCTTGGTAACGGTCCATGGCAAGTGAATTCAAGTTGGAGCAGCGGGCAGGTGATGTGGCTTCTGAACCCCCAGGTAGCACAGGGCACATGTACATGAAGGTTGGTTTGGGGAGAGGAGATGGGGAGGTGGGGTAAGGCTAACAGAAGACACACTCAGGAATTTGGGACTTGTACTATTTTTATCAGGACATTCAGAGGAATTGTCTGAAAGCTTGACTGTCCTGATGCGTAGTATCACTAGCTAAACCTCTGTCCTCCACTCACTTTACTTCAAGTCCTAGTTCTTGACATCATGACAGCCTCGGTCTTACAGGTTGCTCTGCTAGGGGTACAGGAGGCCCTGAAAGATAAAGGCTGATTTCAAGAGAGCTTCTTCGGCTTTGTGCCAGCTGCCACTATTTGCTATTTGGGCTGTCCCAGGAACTGTACATACCTAAAAAAGGATCCCAACTGAATGGCTTACATGCTTGTGTTTACAAACCATACTTTGCTTGTTCATTAGGTCGCACAGGGTTAGATCTTACTGAGTTTAGTCCTGGTGGCCTCATGCATCATCATCTTCTGTAATCGTTGTGTCTTCTCCCTCGTTCCCAGGGGGATAATTTACATTTCCGTTTCAGGGAATACAAGGAGTCTAACATAAAGCACACAAAACCCTTAAGGGCATGTGGAAACATGCCCTTTCAAATGGGCTTGTATCTGACAAAACCCAATATATTTCAGAGAAGATCAAACTCTTGGAGGCATGGTCGCAAGTTTTATTTGTTTCCAAAGAAATAAATATGACATCAAAGCAATTAATCTGGTGGCCTATACAATTCACTCCAAGGCATGATACATAGGAAACTTCTCAACTGTGGACCAGAAGACTATGCTGATTTTATTTTAAATACTTTTTTTTGACTTCAACTCCACTCATCTAAGTTGAACCAATGTATTCCCCCTAAGGCTTTTGATCCTATAAATCATGAACTAACAACATTTTAAGATAAAATAAAAAGTCTGTCTTCCTCTTGGAGGTCTGCCAAAAGAAGAACATTTGCCACAAACCCTGCTCCTTCCCTAGAGTTTCAGTCATTTGGATTAAGGCTCTGAAAGAAATAAAACAAACAACCCTCACTACTGATAGCCAAACCAAACTACACTTTAGTTTAGCTACTTGCACTCTGTGAATATGCTGCTGAAGGAAAAACACGTATCATGCCTCCCTGTGAAATCTGTATAGAAAGTCACAGTGAAATAATGCTTTTTCCTTAAACTCTGTGCAGTGGGCTTCATAGGTGTTTGTAGGCTTGACAGAGAGGATATAAAGCTACAACACATTTTTCTGCAACTCAACCCTTTCATAAAGGCTTTGAAATTTTCTAAAATAACCTCCCTACATTAAGGAAAATTGCCTCCTTGTTTGTATGGAAGGAGGCATTGCAGGGATACATCTATCTGTGAAGAAAACAGTTTTCCCCAATTGATCTGAAGGTCTCAAATAATGATTTTTGTCTGTTCTTACTCTTAGCTTTTGTAACTTTGCCATTTGTTTTCTGCTGTAAATACTATACAAATTAGAATCTGAATCATCACAAAATGAGGGTTTTAAAGGGAAATTTTTGGATACAACTTCTAATTAGTCTGCTGAATTTACACTATGTCCCTGTTATTTTGTCCAGAGAAAGCAGCGTGCCTCTTTGAGGGGAAAAGAACCATAGAGAGAGAGTTTGACTGTACAAAACAAGCTGTAAATCTAGCATTGAGCAATGACTCATAGGATTGGGAAAATAATCTTCTCATGTCAATCAAGTACTCATCTGAAGGTACACAAATTACTGATCTAAGTGTTTTTTAAAAGTATATTTAAACTCCATAACATATTTAATGTGTACAGTAATACAAGACAAAAATCAAGGACAGGCAGTATGAGAGGAAGGGAGGCAGAATGAGTTCGTCACATATATCAAGGTGGTCCAAGTCCGAGACATTCAAATTCTGGCTACGCCAAGTTTCACGTGCTATTCCTGCAGAGGCAGAGATTTTGTTTTGAGATGAACAAGAAGTCTTTTCCAGGCAGAAATCAAAATACTCAGTTCAGAGTGCAAGACTGCTGCTTGAGATTTTTGTCAAATGCTGGACTTCTTCCAGATGATCTGTGTGATGAAGCCAAAACCCGTTCCAAGGAAACACAGGAAACCCTACAACAACTGTCACTAGGAGATGCTTTCAGATGCCCCCTGGTAAAAGCAGTCAAGACAGCACTACAACCAAGGATCCTGCTACTAAAAGTAGTATTCCTCATCTCAAATTTTAGACAAAAGTGACAATAAAAAGCCAGACTAGGCAGTCTGAGCTGTACCTTGCCGACGCCGACTGTTGAGTTTCCTAAAGCAGGTGCCCTCCACAAGTCGATTGAGACGTTGCTGCTTGATCAGTTCTAAGATCTCAGGCTGAATCTTCTCTTTCAGTTCCCTTGGGAAGAGAGAAAGTAGGCACTTGTCAAATTCAATCAAAGACCATCCTCCTTCCTCTGAGACAGAGTCTCAGAAGATATTTCTGCAAGGAGTTTAAAGGGGACAACTCTCACAGGCAGGTTCAGGTCAGAATCTAGTCTGCTCCAGAAAAAAAACCCTTTTTCTTATAACAAAGAACAGGAGGCAGAATATCTCTGTTGCAGACATCTCCCTGCTACGACATCAGTGTATGACTCAGGCAAGTCACTTATTTGTTTCTTACTTTACTCATCTAAAAATAATGTTTACTATAATGCACCAACAAGGTTTTTCTGCAGCAAATAATGCTTTTTCATCACAGGATCTCTGTGAAGCTTATTTGAGGGTCTGTCACCTTTTGTTGCACAATCCTCTGCTGGTATACTTTACTAGCACTATTATTTAGGACAACACAAGAAGGCTAAAACACATTTTAAAACAATGATAAAAAACAGCAAGCAATGCCAATGAGCTAAAATAATACCAGCACTATATGCTTGTTCTTAATTCCATGCCATTCAACTAATTCATTATTATCAGCATTTTGTGGAAGAGCAACCCATGACTAGGGATTGCTAAAGGATCAAACTTTACCCTTGCCCAAGAGTGCAGAAACCCACAGTGCATTTAGAAATAATATTATATATCCTTCAGAAAATCCATTTTCTACATCCTACTTTGATAAGAGTTGAACATGTCAAGAACTAGGCAGAAAAAACTATGCACCAAACTTTAAATATAAAGTTTGATTTCATACGCCATCACATGGATTCACAGATGTCTGAATTCATCAGTTATATCCTCACTTAGATTCATTAAGAATACATAAAAGACAGGTTTAAACATCAACTAGCAGCAAGCCTAGTAAGATTAAAAAATAACTGAATGTGTAGAGGATTTATAAAATATGAAGTGTGTCAGAAACATAATTTTGCATTGCTGTGCAAATTAGGTAATACCAAAAAATCATTCTGTCTGGCAGTATGTTCAAGCAATTGTCATCAAAAGGAAGCAAAGCCGTGGTATCCCATAGAGACAACAAAAATTTATCTCTTATTGAAAATTTAGGGAGCCCAGCCTCTGCTGATTTCCACATTCATTTGGATCCTATACCTTTGATCTGTCAGACCCCCACTGAAACCATTGCAAGCCCTCTGCTAGAAAGATCAGGCCTTTAAAAAAAATGCCATCTTTCCTCCAGGTATTAACAAAATGGTTGGAGTTCTTGATGCATAACCCACTGCATATTTACAAGCTGTGAAAATCCAGCTGGTCAAAAATCAAGGAAGCATTGTAGCTATAGAAACAGGCCACCTTTTGAAAATGTATTATTAGTCTTTTAGGATAATTTTCAAGCACTGTTGTTCTCTCATTGGAAACTAAATATGAATATGCTGAATGGTTAAATACTGTGATTAGAAGAATTTTGTGCTTGAAAAAATGTCTTGCCTCTACTGAGCTGATGAGCTTCCCCATTCCTCAGGTAAAAGCTGGGAGCAGGGGCTCAGCAGAACAGTGTTAAAACAGACTATGGATTACTCAGCGGTCCAGGCTGAAGACTAAATCTCCACCTGCCTGATTTCAAACATTCAAGACTGGTAGAAACATCAGTTTGATATTTAGGTAGTTTAATTCAGAAATTGGATAGTTATCATTAAATAGGTGTTAAAGATATATACAACATAATAGCTGTAAGACACTACTGAAAAAACAAAAATGGGTCACCCAGCACATTAACATCTGACTGCTCATAGTATTCCCTCTTCTGTCCTCTAAAGCCCCATCTGCCCTTTACAAACCAGAGGAAGAGGAGAATTTTTAACCAATCCAAAATTAAACAGGTAATGCTCTCTGAAGTACTTCACTGTCTAAGGCAGACTTTCCATAGGAGGAAGGGAGGCAGGAAGGGGACACCACCTTCCACCTCCTTGCTGATGTGCTGGAGTCCCTCTACACACGTGCATATATCTGCTCCCACAACCACAAAGCTCAGAGGTAGTATTCTCTTATGTTTTACAGTCCCCAAACCTGAATACACAGAGGTTGTGGAGACAGCTCATTACTCCATGGAGAAACAGTCTTCAGTAACTTTGGACTTTAGTGACACCCCATAAATCCATCCATCCCTTGCCAGAGTCACCTGCACTTACTGTCCTCAGCAGCTCATGTCAACACATGGTTACTCTGACTTGTACAGTTTTCAGCTGTTTTTCAGATACCATGACTCCAGATAAATTTTTGCAAGGTGATCCTGCCACTTAGTGCTCCTCACTGTCAAGGTTTCTGTTCTACACTTCAAGGTGACAGAAATGGGGCAGAACAATCAAACCATGTCACACAGTTAAACAAAAGATGTGCTTCTTTGAATCTTTGTATTTCCTTCAGAAAGCCATCTGAAGGCAAGGGAATTCAGTTCCTCAGGGTCAGTGTCTAAAGACGGGAGGGTTAGAAAAAAAATCTCTGTACAAGAAATAGGTCCTCCTGTCTAATTTTAAAATCAAACAGGAACAATGAGCTAAAAGAAGACCATAAATGCAAATATGTTTTGTGCAAATTTTATTTATTGTCCTTCAGATGACATCAGCTTAACAGTTTGTGCCTTGTGAAGAGAGAGAGAACAAACTTGGAAAGTCTAAGGAGACAGCAGCTTTAAAAATTGCTATTAGTTTCCTACTGTGTTCCTGTCACGTAAGAAGGGCAAAAGTTAGTGGGCTGGTAAGACAGAAGGGTTGAGGGAACCACACAGTAATATACACGATGGCTAATTTTCTGATCTCACTGGTCTTGGCACTACAGGCCATACTAACATCAGTCACTCGCTTTTAAAATAACAGACCTGAATTGTCAGCAAATCTGAAAATCATTAAAAATTATTTTTAAATTATTCAAATGATACTAATTCTTCTTCAGCACCAGTTATATCCGTCCCCAGTTTTTACCTTTCCAGCTTATAGTTAAGACTCTTGTTAGCTGTTTTCCTTTCAGGATGTGGCATATTACAGACATTTACATCATTACAACATAACAGAAGAGTAATTCCAGAACTGCTTTAATGTATTTTGTCCTTTTATCTTTCTGGCTTGTAGCTATACCCTCTCCTAATCACTTCATACATTCAGAGTAGGCATTAGTGACTCTTTCAAGCATTGCAGAGAAATCTGTAAAAAGCTGAAAAGCATCCACATTCCTCCATTTCCCTGTATGTTGCTGATTTTCACACAGATGTTACTTAGCAATGGGTCCTCAGCTGACATTAACTCTCCTTTAACCAGCAACCCTCCACTTGGACATCATATCTTTATGCAGTATTAACCCATCTCTGTTGCCATTTAATGTGCCAAAGAGATCTCTGGTCCTCTACAGGCCCACAGGATTCCTAGACACTTTCTTCCACAGCCATTCAAAATGAATTGGTGATACTTTATCATTTTGTTGTGGAATTGCAGTTTGGATGATCAATAATGATCCCAGAATCCTGGATCAATTCTGTTCTGAAGGACTTTTTACTTTCCCTAATCAAAAGTAGAAATTGAAAAAACTTCATCTCACGTGATACAACAATGCTCATAAAAACCAAACAACTAATCCTTGCAAAACAAGGTTGTTGTAGTTACGAGGATCTAAGGCAACACTTGCCAGCTTACATTCAAATCCAACTTAACTGAAGCTTCTCTCACCTGGCAGCTTGAAAACTTAAAACTTCAGTGCTTCATACAATGAACAGCAGAAGAAAGACTTCTATCATGTTCAAGGCAGGAGAAACCATCATCTGATTGCCATATTCTCATGCAGAACTAAACAAGGCCTGCCGACTTTACATTCACCGTTGTGTGCAATCTCTTTTAGCATATCTACAAGGCTTTAAAATATACAGCACAAGCCACGATTGCTCTCTTCACTCAGTCTCCTTCCCTACAATGAGGCCATGATTCTGTACTTCTATCAATTGTGCCATCTATGCAATTTGAGAGAGTTCAGTACAGGGAATCAAATCAAAGCAGAAAATGAAAGAACCATTTCTTTTCACAGTCAAGAATAAGTGATCATGGATGCAATCAAAATGCAAATGCATAGAGTTAAATCTCTGCAAATGCAGTTGTGATTGCTTAAACACCTTATCGATTCACTTAGCCTTTATAGCCTTTAGGCTTAGCCTTTGTCCTGAAACTGAAATGAGTCTCTGGTAACACTTCAGTTGCTTTTAACTATTTGTGTTGGCTGTTTCACTCATTCCATGATGGTGAAGGAGACTCTGCACTGTGGCAGCAACTAGCCAGAGTGATACTGGAAATAAAGAGCTTGCAGAGGGCACTGGCAAGGTTCACAAGGCTAGGTGATGGTGCAAGAGAATATAAATAGTTGATCTGTATCATACTTAAACAGTTGACTCATAGGGAAAGTAGGGAAAATGAGAAGCTTTGGTGACAAGCTTAGCAGTACCGAGCAGTTTTGAACCACTAAACGTTGCAGGGGATTGGCAGGGGATTTCCGAGCAGTGTAATGATACAAAAACTGACTGGAACCATTTGTAGCTTTTTAATTGATGCATTACTATGAGTGACATCAGTTCTAATTGGGCATTAGGTCCTATCTTCTAATACACTGAAAACATAAAAGAAGCATTCCTGCTTTGATCCACATTGGTATGATTAAAATTTAAGTGTGTAATTCTACTCAGCTTATGCTTCTGCTGTTGCCCTGCTGCCCCTGGAGGAATATGTCCCCAGAGCTTGTACTTAGATATTTGTATCCTTTAGAAACAAATCAAAATTAATATCCCGCTTCTGAATCCTGAAGCACTCTGGTCCAAACCCTTCTCTACACGTTTGCCTTGAAAAGGAGATTTGGAAAAACACAAGCCATTCCACTTGAAACATGATAAGGATTCAATGACAATTCAGCTGATGCTTCTGGAGTCCTCACCATTTCTCTGCTGACCACAAAAGGTTCCCTGTCTCACCCAGAGGAGTGACACTTGGAATTTTTAAGGCCCTTGGACAGAAGACAAAGTTGTGGTGGTTTTTTGGGGTTTTTTTGTGTAGGTTTTTTTTTTTTTTTAAGAAAAGGAACTACCAGCACCAAAACCAGGCTCACAATCAGCCAAAGCTAGGAAATATCAAAGCATTGTTTCATACAAATAAGCCATGTGAGACCCTGTAGGGATTTGCTGAGTCTGGTTTAACTGAATTCAAAGAAAAAGTTGTGATTCCCAGCAGAAGAAAACATAATGCATTTCAAGCAGATGCCACACTACTGCTTTTGAGGAAGGCTCCCTGGACACCTTTCCTCCTTGGGTTCTCCCAGAAGAGCTCATGAATGTCATTCACACTTGTTAATCCTTCCATGCAAAAATGAGTGGGAAGAGAAGACAGTACTTACAGAATCGGACGAGACTGGAAATCTTCCTGGTTCATTCTTTCAGACTGGCGTATTTTAAGTATTTCTGTGTAACTGAGATTCTGAAGTTTGCTCTTGAACTGATCCAGGGAGCTAGGCTTGGTAGTGAGTGCTCTCATTATCTGTTCTTTCACTACCTGCATTACCTGTGGTTGACAAGGAAAGGAAAAGAAAACCTGTGTTAACACTTTCTTCACTTTTGTTTCAAATCTTATTCTGGGTCACAGTAAGATTTCTAGGTACAGAAGATGATTAATGCTATGTGGTCTCAAGACAATTTTTCAGTAGCATAACCAGAAAATAAGCCAACTTCTGACAGGTCATCACAGCTTACAGCAAAAGCTCATCTGCTCTGTAACAATAAATCTTTTTTTTTTTTTTGGGGCGGGGTGTGTGTGTGTGTGATTTATTGCTTGGCTGTCTCCCTAGACAGCTAAATTACAATTGCTGATTACAGGATTTTAAGTCTCACTCTGTCCATGGTTTGTGTGCCCATGGCAGCAGTAGCATGGCTCTTCTGCATTCTGAGCTGATGCTCCCATCATGTCACGGACAGGCACACATACAACACCAGACTTGCAACAGAAAAAAAATCCAGTGAAGTCCTACGGAGCCGACTGAGAGCGCAGATGCACATCCTGACTTCTGCCAGCAAAACCCAGGAGAAGCACACAAGTTGCAGTGACCACTCTTAACTGCCCACAAGAGAGACTACAGAACGTTTTTCAGGTCATACTGCTCTCCTGCTGGGTCTTGGAGCTGCTGTCCTGACCAGAAGGCAGTAGCACAAAGTGGCTAACTGTGGCCCATTGCTTCCCTTATTCCTTATGCCCAGAGGCAATGTGCACACACTGAAGCACTGGAGGTTCCCTCTGAACATCAGGAAACACTTTTTCACTGTGAGGGTGACCGAGCACTGGTACAGGTTGCCCAGAGAGGTTATGGAGTCTCCATCCTTGGAGATACTCAAAATCCATCTGGACACAGTCCTGGACAACTGGCTCCAGGCGGCCCTGCTTGAGCAGGGGGGCTGGACCAGATGACCTTCAGAGGTCCCTTACGACCTCAGCCACTCTGTGATTCTGTGAGAGCTTTACGCTACAAGCACATTATGGCCATGCACAATGAAGGAAAGAGAACTTGCTAAAAGAGACCATTAGTTGTGGGAGAGAGAGATATCAGTTTGCCAAGGGTATTACAGATTGCTTTTGAAGCAATGCCATTAACAATGCAAACCAAAAAATGAGAATGAAGGATGGCTAGGCAACAGCCATCTATCTGCATATTAATTATCAGGAGAAAACTGCTGAGACACAGTTAACTAAGGGGAATTGCTTGGCTCTAGTTCAAATAAATACATATCACAGATTACTGTCTGTCTCTCCGTAATCCTGGACTCATTTCCTTGGTGCTGGTGCAAATCACACACTTTGAAATATTTATCTGATGCTGTGCTTAAGTTGGCTGAAAAAACAATTTATCAGACTTAGAAAAGCCCATCCCACCCAAATCTACTAAAATCTGCTAAAAAGCAGTAGGAAATGGTAACTCCTCCTGGTATCAAAGCAGGTGTGACAGAAATTAACAGCTACACAAACAGAGGGCAAAATCTTTTTCTGCACTGTTAATTTTCCTTTATTCTTTCATCTTCACCATGTATCTTAAAACAGAAGCTCAGCCCCTCAGAGGTTCCCTAATCATTCTGAAAATTTATTTTTTCACATATTGCATTGCTTCACATGCGTTGCCTCAGTCTTCTAACTCGTTGCCTGCACTATGTTTTCTAATTTTGCTTCCTGAGATGTAACTTTTTTCTCAGATGTGATCTAAGCACTCATTTTAGCTGTGTCCAGCAGGTGAAACTAAGCAAGTGAAGAACTAAAGATAATCTGCTTCCTTGCTAGAGGGACTACATCCATCCCAGAGATCTACTTCAAGAGGAGCAAGATGCTTCTCCCAAAGGTGTTGGCTCAGGTGGGCAGCAAATGCCTTTGCCACACTTTCACTCCCTGGATGAAGCAGCCTACACTCACTTGGCTGGGACCTTCATTTGATTGCATCCTTGCAGTTAAGATCCTACTCTTGGTAAATCTTGCAAACGCAGCAAAGATGAGCTCCTCTCCATCCACTCCTACAAATTTAATAGGTACATTGCTATGTATTTGAGGAAGTCTTATAAAGCAACACGGAATTTTGTACTCTGCACCTGCATACTCTTCATTTCATATACAGAAGTATTTGCTTTTAGAAGGTGGCCATGTGCAGCTAAATCCCTCTGAAGAGTTACTCAGCTCGTCTGCTACTGGGAATCAGCTACCTCCCCATCTGAAAGATGAACTCCTGGCTGCCATCCGACTGCTTAGAGGGATTAACGTCTCCTTGACTGCATTCAGAGCGCACTCACGAGACCACAGCAGTCCAAGTAAGAAACATGCTGTCACACCTTGGAAATGACAAACCGAAAGGCCAAACAACCATAACACCTGAACATTAATGGATTGTGCCCAACAAGGCAAGAGGCATATTCCTACTGATTTCACTGGGTCCTGGTTTAATATCTAAAAAGCCTTTAGGAAGTGTAATGAAGGAAATGACCTCAAAGGAACAGTGAGAAAAAATGAAGCAGAAAATCCCAGCGACAAGTTGGATTTTTAAAAATATCTTCTGCCTTCCTCTTTGTGCCTTCTTGACAATGACTACCTATTGCTGCTAATTAATTTTAATTTATATTTTATATATTTATATATTATTAATTAGGACTAATTCTTATTAACTACCAGGAATGGAGAAGAGACTGGAAACTAACCTTGCCCACTGAAAACATATTCAGCTATTGGTATCTCCTAACACTACTATCCAGGCTCGGGGTGAACTGGGCCTAATTTTTCACACTCACAGAGAATGTGACATTCAGCTTCTGACTTCACTTCTGACTTCTCAGGCCCACTGAGAAGTTGTGCCAGACTACTTTGTTAAATGTGGTTTTACAGCCAGCCTGAAGTCATCATTTCTGCGGTATCATGTAAAAGAAGCATGCAAAACCAGGTAGCTTAATTAAAACATGTAAGCCCCATTGCTGCTCATGGCATCAAATTCCCTGGGCATTAGAAAGCAACAAATTAGTACAATTTTAAACAGACAGGCATAGTGTAACTGCTAAACTAACCATACTACACTGCTATATTAACTATCACTACCATATTACCTTGATTTTTCAGCACCAAACCGAATTTGCAAGGAAATATAGTCCTGCAATCGCTTATGCATGCACGCAGTTCCAGTTTCATGCATTCATTCAAATAGCTGTACAGATCTGGGTTTTTGTTGCTTAGATTTAGCTTCTTAAATTCAGGCACTCACACTGGGGAAACGGCCTCTATGAGTAGTTTTTCTCAGAAAATAAATGGACAAACAAATAAATAAATACTGTATTTTAAGGAGGTGCATACATGCGGATCTTCTTTTCAGTCTGATCTCTAAACCATTCATACGAAGCAGTGCTCATTCTTGGCTAAATGATGCAAAGGAGGTTCAGGTTCAGTAGACTTAGGTCACTGTCATTTATGCTTAGTTGCAAAATCCTGTATAAACCCTTGTCTCCCTTTTCTGGTACTGACTGCTGTGTTTAACATGGAAACAATGCAAATTCCTCTTCTTTGCTATGATCTAGAAAGTTATTCACAGGGTATCATCAAAGACCTTCTTGGTTTAGAGGCTCCACTTTCTCTGAGACAGAAGGCAGGAAGTGTATGCCCCAGGCCCAGCACATAATGGGGTGATCACTTGCCTTGTAATGTCTATAGCCAACACTATTTAACTAGTTGGCCAAAATGTCAAAGCTGCTGATTGCACTGAGTCTCCTGAGCATTTGGGAATCACTGCCAAGAACTTCTAATCTGTTTAGTTTCCAAAGCTGAGTTGCCAGCCCTTGATTACTGCTGTCTGAGAGACAGCATCAACCCTTCCTCCCCTCATGTCTGACCTTACAATGAAATTAAAGGTATTCTCTACTCAACGTGATTGTACATAAACACTGTAGACAGTTGTTTTAATTACATTATGCTTTGCTACTCTTACTGAGAAATAACTGTTTCAGAGGGCACATTTGCTTTAAATCACGTCCTTTTTATCTGACAACGTCTCGCATGGTAAGAGAATCCTGAGTTCTGCATTACAACTGAAACAGGTAAATTCACTGAAGACATGAAGAGAAAGACAGTAGGGAAAAAAAAGAATACTTTTTTTCATTTAATCACATAGGACCTTATTCCCTGTATTTTGTATCCCTCAAACGTGTCTTATATTTCTACAGTCAGTATCACCATAACATTAAATCATGCATTTTTCATTAAACTATTTTAGTCTAGCTTTGTGTTTAGCTTATTTGACTTCATCTCTGTCATCTTACATTCTGACTACTTTGCCTTTCCAATATTTAGCCCCTCTTTTATTCTTCCTTCTCTCTCTTGCCATGACAACTTTTGCCTATGCAAATAAGGTCTCCTCCTTCCAGGATGGAGAGAGGTCTGAACGCTTGGGCTCTACAAGCGAACAAAATAAAAAGAGAGAAGTTGTCGATGTCAGAAAGAGGAGTTTATCAGGGCCAAATTCTATAGCAACCTTCCCACTGATTGAATTTCAGTGGCTTGTTTGCAACTACGGGAAGCACCAGCCTCTGTACTCTACTTACCCCATACCAATGCAAAGTTTGTCGTTGGCACTGACTGGAGAAGACAGGCTGCCGTCTCAGACGCCTACCATTGCCTGCAAGCTGCTGGAAATTTAAGTCTGAGACTTCCACTCACCAGACACACTCTTTCTATGAACTCACAGCATCAATGTTCCCAGAAACTTCCCCCAGAACACCCTGAAGGGCTGGACATTCACAACAACTCATCTGTGGAGCACCAGACAGGAGATGAACCTTTCTCATAGCTTCCCCACAGTATCAGTGTTTCTCTTGAATAAGCATGCCCTTTCACATGCAATGACCCTCACAGCAGCAAGAACACATCCAGAGGCCATCACAAAAGCTGCTAAGCTGTACCTGTCTCGGGGCACACAGTACACTGATTGCTGCCTGGTGACTAACTCAGGGGGTTGTGTGTGTCAGAATGTTATGCTGACTGATTGCCATTAATCTTGACAGACCACCCTTCTTCTGCACAGTCAAGACTTAGGTATAAACACTGAGCCCACATTATAATGATGTGCTTAGTTCAGTGCTTTCCTAATTTGGCTCAAAATTTGCAACTACTGTGAGGCATGATTCCGCTATCTTGTTGCAGCATATGATAAAAGAGCAGCCACTGGACTGCGCTATAACCAGAGACCCCCCCCCGCCTACAACCAGACTTGAAGCACCTAAGATGTGAGAAGTTTTAAGGTGTCATTCACTAGCTTTTACACGTGAACATTCAAAAGTCAACAAGCCAACAAAGAGAAAATTGGAGGAATGAAACATCTCTTTGCAAATTGGTTGTCAAGAATGCGTACCTAGATTCCTTCCTATCTAAATGTTCCCAAAAAGAAGCAGCTTGGTTTATACGGGGTAAAAAACGAAGGAGAAAACATCATTTGCTGATTGAGATCCAGCTTGATCATGTTGGTCACAAAGGGATTTCCTTCAGTTAAATCCACAGAGCAGGCAAAAATAAGTCTGTAGAGTGAAATGGCCAAATAATTCTTAATGAACAGCACTTACTGACAATAGAGGCCATAAAGAAAATCTAATTCTGAAGGGAAAGGAAATGACTTCAGTTTACAAGCAACCTGTCAACTCCTTTAATGAAAACTTTACATGTTTAACATGTGCACCAGGTAATTCAAGATAATTTTTTAGACTGTTTCAAAGGATAAATTGTCTTAACTAGATCAATGGTTATATTTTCAGAGTACTCAGAAGAGTCATCCTGAGAGACTTCAAGGTCCTTGGAATGATGTTCTCTCCCTGCCCCATCTCCACATACTGCAGTCTGTGAATTTACTACACCAGTCTCTCGGTTACAGCCTGTACCAAGCTTCCACTCCACATTACTTTAGAATATTAATCCAAACACGCCATCCTACACAAGCAAATTTAAACTTAGTGCTGGCACAATCTAACCATGACAGGAGACTCCAAAATTCCAGACCATTTCTTCTATTACAGTCTGTGCACTCTGGAATTACAAAAAGACCTGTTTTCAATCATCTTAACTATTCCAGAACACAAGGATAGTTACTGTAGCCAGTGATAAAGAGGGAACTCTAAGCCGTCTGGATGTACATAGCCACAGGAATAATTAAGCTGATTCATTTTCAGGCAGCAGGATGAGGAAGCATCTGTCAGAGGATTTAGCAGGTATAAGCTCTAATACATTTTATCTCTTAATTTTCTGCAGAGTTTAAAACTCATTGTGAAAAAAGTTTGTGTTGCTGGGGTTTTGGCTTTCTTTTTTATTTTTTTTTTTTTTAAATTCTTTTGTTTGTAATTATATTTTTCTAGTATGAACCAAGACATCTTTCACTTTGCAGAGACTTGAAACAATGTAATGGTTTTGATCAAGCTGAGCAGTCTGTTTCCATGTGGTACCAGCATCAATGTCATTACCCAGTTCAGCAGTGACTATCATTTTGCAGGAATACCCAGCATGAACAAATGAGCACACCTAGCAGATATGATGATGGAGATGAGAGGTAGATGTGACAGCAGTTCCACACAAGGTGTTTAAAAGATCTATAGCAGGTGTCTGAAAACTTAATGCTGTAGTAATAGATCTCTTCAACGTGAAACCTTGTTCAGAGCCTTGGGACCCAAATACATTGCCTGTCCTCTGGTGAGGAAAAGAGGGAAGAGAACCTGAAGGAGCTTGAGCTTGCACTGGATCCCAAGATCCAGAAGGTCAAGTGGTGAAGAAAGAAAAGGCTGAAGATGAAGCAAGGCACACAATTGTTTTACATTTCAGAGAAGTTCTTGATTTTTCCAGCTTTTTATGTTCCCTTGACTAATGAATCACAGGTGTGGAAAACCAGACTGAAATCACAGTGTTCTTGGGAATTGATGGGCTGAGATTGTTAATCCAAGACTAAGAATGAGGGGATAGAGGATTCATTACACTCTTGTAAGAAGGGAAGAATAACAGCCACAGGGCCATGAGCAGAAGACTGGTGAGCACCATGAAACAAGGTGTGAAAGGGAGGCTGAAAGCAGCAAGGAAGGGGTCTGAGGAGTGACTGCATCAGAAGGAGCAGATGTAAAAAAGTCCAGTTCCCTGCAAAAGATTCCTGGCTCATCCTGCTGTCAGATGCGAGCATTTTCTAAACTGTGTTCAGCAGAAATGGACCACTAATTGCCGCCCTCTTGTTACATTACATCTTAGGCCTCTGCAGGAAGAGACTGTGGTCACAGCTTGAGTTGGCACTTTCCAAAGAAGCTCTCAGAATTCTGTTAGCTGCACTGATTATTTTTCTCTTGTATAGATAGGTTCTGATGGAGAACTACTGGATGCCAAGGAGGCCTCCAGTTATTTTTTAACATTACTATTTATTTGCTCAATTAAAACCAGGAACAGTGGCAGAGGCTTTGGCTGCGAGCAAAAAGCAGCTTGAACTTGACTGCGAAAAAAGCAAAGGGCTACCAAAAAATTCCACTGAAGCATAATATGGCCAAAAGGATGGTCAAGAAGATTATTTTGACAATGAATGTTAACAGACTGGAGTAGACAAAGGAAAAAGGAAAGCAGGTAGTAAGAAGGGTTTTATAAATATGGAAAAGTGACCAGAGCAGGACCAGAGGTTCCAGTGGGGAGTATCAGCATGTGAAGGAAGGCATCTATCTGGTTAATTGCTTGCAACAAAATAAATGAAGGGGTGGAAAAGTTTGAAGGAAAAAAAAAAAAACGAGGCTCTGATAGATGTATTTCAACAGAAAATGAAGGCTGAAGAAGAAATTAGATCAGTTAAAAGGAAATAGGAAAAGAAAGGGTAAAATATGGGGGAAATTATGTATTTATAAAATTATGGCTCAGGAAGCAGCTGACTGAAGAGAAACCTTCCTTAAGGACTAGCCTGAGGAAGTTGAGGGTAAAATTGATAGTAATAGAAAAAGTGAACAGCAGTCCTTTACAAACTTGAAATGCATGTGGATTTAGAATCATCATCAAAATACACTCTAACTGTCTACAATGTCTTCAACCATTTTGGTAAAAGACAATGTGAAAGCAGTCCACCGGTTTCTTGCAGGGCTAAAACCAGATGCTAAGGGTTCCATTCAAAACAATGCTAATCTAAACAGACAAGTCAAATACCAAGTATTTGGGTTGTATTGGGGTGAAACAGGAATGACTGATAGACAGGAAACCTCTTCCCCACATTTAATATTTGCAGAATATTATTTGCATCAGAAATAAGGAATAAATTTCTTTCCTGTTTGTGCTTGGTGCCTTGAGGTAAGCAAAGCAAGAAATAAGTGCTGTGTGACAAAGCATTTCTGCCCCAGTAAAATGATGTGCAAAGTAAATATGACAGTTTTTGTAAACTTCCTTGTTAGTTAATTGAAGTCTTAGGTCAGCCAATATTACATTATTTCCCCCAATGTCTGACAACCTCCTTTGGCAAAGTAAAACATGCAGAAAATCATTTGTGGGTGGCATTTAATTCAGGGCTTTTCACAGACAAAATGTACTGATCTTCTCAAACAAAATGTTAAGTGAGGGGAGGGGGAAAAATGAGGAGATATTTGTATCCTTAGTCATATACCAATGTAATAATTAACATGTCAAATAACATGCTTGTGAATTCTAAAGGAAAATAATATAAGAGTTACCCATGATTAGGAACATACATTTGGGTGCTGCTTCCCTTAACAATACACAGTTACATTAAATAGCACACGCTAAATGAAAATTAACTGTAATACATTGGCAAACAGCTGGTTCTACAGAAGGAAAGCAAGAACAAGATTCTGATAGGTAGTTTTTCCCTCAGCAAAGTGGAAAAATCAAAGAACTCAAGTTCTGGCTATTAATGATTAATAAAAAAGACTCTCTAAATGGGCAGAAAAACAGAAAAAGTGGGGGAGCAAATTTTTTAAAAAAGGGGAACAGAAGGGGTTTGAAATATTACTCAGTACATCTGATAAATGGATAAAAATGGAAGAACAACACTTTGCATTACAGCTTCACATCTTATCTCCTTTAGTTGAGATAAAAACAAAATAAGGGCATGACCAGCTGCATTTCTGAAAAGATCTTCAGGCTCTTTTACCAGTGCAAACTACTGTGCTGAGGTCCGTCCTGTCTGAGGTATGAATGGCCACATGAAATTGAACACAGTCCAAGCCGGCCACTGTCCCTGCTTGCATTGTCCCTTCCCTTGTCTCCAGTAACTCCAGGGACTCTCCAGCTCCACCTCTAAATGGAAGGAAAGCCAGTGCACCAGGTTTGTGTCTTTTTAATACAAAAAGAAATGGAGATCCCTAATCACCCAGGTGAACTACAAACACACCAGCTAGCACAAAGCACCAGGCAATATGGGGACGGCTTCTCTACGTCTCCCCTTCATGCCTCTCCTCTCTGCTAACCTTCTCCCAAACCAAACAGACCTTGAAAGTCCATTTACTGCACCTATAATTAACTCCACTTGTTTTGAGTAACAAATTCTGCAGCTCTATCACCTGCTTTTCTCCTTAATTCTGATAAGCATATTAATAACAGAGATGTATGACCCCTGAGATTAGACATAGGGAACGCCTTGCATGTGTTGGTGAGCTGCCCAGAATTTGGGCTGTCAGTAAGGTGTTGCTCTGGTTGGACACAATGGAGGATCCAGGCAAAAGTGGACAGTACAAGTTGTTTCAGACCACATGCTATTCTCAATGGCAGCTGGTTTTACTCGATAAAGTAAGAACTTCACCTGATGAAACAGACTTTTAATCTTAAGTAATTGTTCTGATTTTTACTTTTTCCCTAATATGGAACTGAAATTGAAATAATGAAAGCTTCTATGGAATAAAATAAATCATTCAGGAATTAGTTGATTTAAACATTCTTACAGTACCCCAGAAATGTGTCTGGAATCTGAGAAATGAAACATTTCAATTTTTCCCATGTACATTTTTCAGAGAAGGAGATTTGCCTATGAAAAATGTTCATCTTGATTAAACTCTCTATGTGCAAAAGCTCTGTAATCTTGCCCAGCTTTGCTAGTACTTATGTGTTTCCCCAGCAAGTCCAAAAGTTGGGCCACCACACAAACAGTAGAATTCCTTATTTGGTTGCTTAAAGTACCACCTCACAGTATTTCTGTTACTCACATGAACAAAGGAAAAGAAAATGGTAACTAGAAGTTGGAAGCTTCAGCTTTTGTTTTTCTGGACTTTAGTTAAATGGCATTCACCACTTCAACGCTACCTTCTTTTTTTTTTTTTTTTTTTTTTGACCTTCCATTTTATTAAAAAAGGTAAACTTCCAAAGTTTCTAAGGAAAATGACCAGAAAGACTGAAAATGTGTTTTTGGATTCAGTTCTCCAAGTTAGAGAACTAGATCATGCACGTAGGTTTTCCTGACGAATGCATAAACCAAATGTTCAGTGCACTGGTGTTGGACTATTTCATTCAAGCCCATGATTTGCACATCCTTCCAGTTAAGGTAAATGACTGAGCTCAACATCTAGGAACCATGCAAAAATGCAGTTTGCAGATGTGCTACGCCTCTGAATGAATCTACATGTTATTATGCATCATAATCTATAACAAATAAGATGTAGTATTTTTTAGGTAAACCCTTGTTTTCACATTCATGTCACTGAAGAAAGTAGTGAGCTGAAAAACATGCTTACAGGACACCAATTTTTTAGGCACATCTCATATTAATAGCCATTTCAAGTGACAGTTGTATTGATATCAGAGAGTCCAGTCAGTGACACAAGAACAAAAATAGTTGCAAGAATTAACTGAATAGTTCACAAAAATACACAAAACAATGAAAAGATTAAATCTATTGTGACTTGTTAGATGCTAGCTATAAAAATTATTCTGTAAATCTGGAGCTCACAAATTACTGCTTGACAGATCGTAGTAAGTGTTGTCAGGGCTATTACAAACCAAGATCTACTTGGAACTGCCAAACACACACAAAATGTTTATGTCCAAGAAAAAGAGAAAGGAAAAAATGTTTTCATTGCCATTTAAAATGTTCTGAAATGATTGGATAATACCTTTGGAAAATTCTGAATTAGTGTAGTCTAGTCCAATGAGATCTTTGCCTCAGGTAGTTGTATCGTTACTGTGCTGGTCATATAAATAAGAACAACGCATATGATTGAGTTGTGGCACATAACCAAGCCTATAAGGAATTCAACTAGACTATTCTTAGAAGAAGAAAAAGCACAGATGACATCTTTTGCCATACCTCATTCTAAAAACTGCAGTGGAATGGTTTATGGCTTCAGAGACCTGTATTTTTGATTGCTGCAAAGGAGCAATCTTTTCTCCCCCAGATCAAAGGGAAGCTTTTTTGGGATCTATATGGAGTACAGGAAAATAAATTACTCCCCAGGATAGATAGCAGTGATTTATCTGACACCTAATACTAATATCAGCAATTCAAAAGCATTCAATGACCTCAGTTCGATTACAAAACTGATCTGCTAGCCAGAGAAATTAGGAATGGAACAAACCAATTATGCTACCCAATCCTTTGCTTCAGGAACAGGATAGACTTCCACAAGCACAGGGCAAGCAATCTATAGCTATATGAAATCTTAACTAAAGACATATCAGTGACCATCAGACCTGTGTAGCCTGGTTCCATTGCTCCATTTCCTTCACTATGTGTATAGAAAGCACCTGAAAAAACACACTTTTTTTGCCTCCAGTGAATACTATGTCAATACCACATTCTCAATTTTGTTTTTTCCCCCTGTTCATTTTAGTCATATTAAATCAGAGCCAAAGGAAATTTTCTCACAGAAGGATTAAGACAAGATTGCAGTATTTGGCTTCAAGTTTACTTCCCACTATTGATTTGAAACTAGCGATGACATACACAGAAACACACACATCTCCAGAAACACATCGATCCTGCCTAGGAGGGTAAATAATGTCTTAAAATAGTGTTATTTCCAGTAACCAACTAGTGAGTTATAGATGGAGAAAGGCTTACAATCTTCCAGTGATGAAAGACCCTTTCTCTGGTAACTTGAATGCTATCACTGCACTTTTCCACACTGTCATAAATCTGCACTTCTTTCCATATTGTCATTAATCTAAATTTCTAATCAGCCAGCAGACTACTCCTTTCCTACAACTCTATTACTATTTACGTTTTGGGGCAGTAAATATATTTAGAAATAAATGCAAGCTATTTGTTTTCCTTTGAAGGGTTAGAGTTAAATTCTGTGCACTCCAGATTGCATCAGTCAACAGAAAAAAGTATTAGACTCATTCTGAAATTCCCCTACTGCCTCATATGTGATTACGCAAAGGATTTGCTTTGGTAAATTTGCTCAGGTCCAGGAAGAAGCCAAATGGGAGATGTCATGCTAGAGTGAACATGGTTCCGCGGCACAGACATAGTGTGTCCAGAAAACCGTTTCACGTGTTGGTAACAAGGAGTCTATCCTCATAAAGATATGAGGATGCTATTCCCACTTTTGAATCTTCTGCCGTACTGTGTAACTGGAGTGCAGCAAGAGCATGTGAAGCAATGAAAGCAAAAGTTTCTGTAAAAATCTTCTACTATTTTATTCTACTGGAAGTCAGGCAGAAAGGGGGAGGAAATTCCTGTAAGGGAAAGATTGGTGGGAATGATGCAACCTGTGTTTCTGTGTATGAAGTGCTCGCAGAGACAATGTGGTAGAGTCAAGGGGAAACCACTGTGTAGAGGCAAGGCACAGCAGGTGGGAGGGGGCTGGTACTAATGGGGATGTAAAGTCAAGGGAAGGTAATAAAGATTCAGGGAGGGTAAGGTGATGATGGCCTAACTTGGAAATGACTGTAAAACATATCTGGAATTCTACCTCATTTTTAGGATAAAGGGTGTAAGCCTGGATGAACCTGGCACCAATACAGAGCAGGTATTCTCTGTAAGATAAGATACACCCAATATTTAAACACTAGACTCTTTTGGAAACCCCCATACACTCTCTTGCATCAAGAATGCATCAAGTCCAAAGACTGTTGAGAACAATCAGCCATCTCTGGTGTTGAGAACAATCAGCCATCTCTGGCATTTTCTCTAAATAGGCTACACCTATCACTGGCTTTCCACTGAAAAATTGAGATTTCCTAGTGTTTTCTGAGCACTCCCAAGTCTGCCCAGCAGAAGGCAGATGCTTGCACTGTCACTGCCCCACAGCACCGCACAGCCAGTTCAGCGAGAGCAATCTTCCCACACAAAATCAGTTCTTGTTTTTATCTTTTTCTGTCTAACTCCCGCTACAGACTAGGATTGCCCTGACCTTCTTTATTCCTTCCTTTTTTTCCCCCTTCTTCCTCCCCCCCCCCCCTTCCTTTTTTTGTTTTCTAGAGTCAAGATGCACTCCCAGGAGCATACTAAATGAACCCAAATATTACAGCATAAGCCACACGCAGAAACATGTAACCTTCTATTGCAGAGGAGAGGCAGGCTGGGGGAAGCCTCATAAGGATGCTATTATAGTAGGAGAGAGAAAAATAGCAGCTCCCCACGGCAGCTGTGAACTGGGCGAAGTGCCCAGGGGCCCAGTGGCAAGGGGCAGCGATTGCCGTCTGGCTGGTTTCCATGGCGGAGTGAGTCAGGGAGGCAGGAGAGATGGCTCACAGGCGGCACTGCTGCTGGCCACTGGCATGAGGAGGAGAAATACCTCCCGTTATTTCACCTACCATCAGGACCTGCATCTTCAGGGGCCCTGGTTCAAATTTGTTTACAGCTTCTGCTTCCTCGGTCCCATCTCCTCCAGGGAAGGACCATGAGACCATGACTCAGAATACATCGTGCTGTGCCTTGTTTGGTGGATTTCAGTGATTTACAGGAACACAAAATACTGGGGTTGAGTGTTAAATAAATACATAATAATCCAGCAAACCAACTTGAGCCCAAAGCTGACTGACCTGTGGCTTTTGGCACCCTTCGTTCCACACGAAGGCCCTGCAAACTTCTTCTGCACATCATTAATCTTTGCCAAACTAAACGTGACCTTAGCAGAACTGGTGTGGCAACTCACAGCCATGACCTACCAAGAAGACAAAAGTGATGGCTGCTAGAGAGAGACAGCCTGTGGAGAGCAGGGTTCAGCCAATCACCATTATTTTTTTGTACAGGTAAAAATAAGAAGCTGCTATCCTGATCCAGTACTGATCAACATCACTGTATCCGAGTCCTGCATCAACATTTAAGTGCGGCACATATTCGCTACACATTAGAATATTACTGAATTCAAGTGAAATGAATTCTGACACGCCACAAGGCTCTCTTGCACCATATAAACCATTTGCTCTTGGGAAAGCAGTGCGCACATGCCTTATGTGTCACATTGTCTCTGCTGTTAGAATGGGTAGAAAAGTATTTATTGTATTTAGCTCATGGTAAGACTACAAGACACTTCCAACATTTATAATGCACATCTGAGTTCATTGGATAAAAGGGCTTATGTAGGTGCAAAGCACTATTATTTGATTTGTTCCCATTTTTGAAAGCTGTCAGAAAGAAATAGGGGGGAAATGCCACCTGTTAGAGCTCCTTGGGAAGGCAGTAAACTATTCCAATAGAAATCTGGGCTAAGTTGCATACTTTTTAAAAGCAAAGAGATCTGAGGTAAAAGTACAAAGGTCTTAAGAACAGCAAATGGCTTGTTGCCATCTATGTAAACCCAAGTCCTCAGAATTGCTACTTGACACAGACACCTCCACAGTTAGCAGGACAGAAACCAAAGATAGGTAAATATTTCCTAATGAAAACAAAATTCTAGGTTTTTTTATTGAGTGTTCACAGCAAACATAGCTCTTGATACAGATTCAAGCCTGCACTGCAACAAAGATGACTGGTGGGGGATCCTACAGTTGCTGTGTAGAGTGCCAAGGCCCTTCCCTTCCCGAATGCCCAGCTGCCTGCCCTCCCTGAAGCAGTGCTCTTCATGCGTCTGCAGTACACTGCTCATAAAACTCATAAATCAAAGTTGGAGGTACCCATGTAAAAAACACAGGTGGCAACTAAGTGTCTCTCCAAACTATCCGCTGGCATTACTGACAGGTAACAACACAACAGGTTTGGATGTGAGCACTTCCTAATAGTTAAAATGTTAAAATTGCAACCAATGGAGCCGGAGCTACAACCTCTATTAACCAAGATGCAACTCTTTCTGTTGAGGGAAGTACCGAAGGGAAAACAAGCCAGTAAACTCCCTAATAGCATATTGTCCCCAGAGCTCCTGGGTGCTCGGCTGCCACGTGGGCCCTGGCCCAGGGTGCCCCGCACCTGGCGTATGGTTGGTGGCTGCGGGAGGCCAAGGCTGAAGAGAAAACAGCCACCCTAAACAGGGCACTTTTTGCTACGTGCATGATAGGCTCCAATGGCTGTGAAGGAAAAAGGCAAATATTTAAGAGGTCTTGAGTGAAGATAAGGGAAGTGCCACCGCTGTAACAGGTTTTGCTCAGGCAGCAATGCAAGCCTAACTTCACCAAGCAAGACAAGAACAGTACAGCTCCCAATGCACATGAAGAGTCTTCATCTGGGTGTAAGTTCACATTCTCTGTCAGCAGAAATTCCCTAGTTTACACCCATTTTCAGGACTGCTTTCCACTGCCATAGGATGCCTATAAAAATGAGACAACAAAAAGAGAAAACAAGGGGCCAACCTGACCCCTGGTGTTACTATAATCAAGCTGAGTGAGGCTGGAAAACAATTCAGGTTGCTCAAAATTTAAGCTTTTCCTACCCCCTCCACAAAGTAGGATAAAACTTGAGGAGAGAGAAATGGATCAAAGGACTGAAAAGAAGTATTTATGTCTAGATAGAAACATCTCAGAAGTCCCACTGAACACCAAACTCTACTTAAGAACCTGGTAACTGCTCTGTTCAAAAGTCAATATATTCCAAAAGACAGCAGGCAGTGGCTGAAAAACCATCAGCAGGGACTACTGCATACAAGCCTTTCTACATGTATGTATAGGTCTAGCACAGAAGAGGCTTCAGTCTGGATTGTAGATACAGTCTTCAATTAATTTGGATGATTTTTTTTTCATTATCTCGAACTCTTGTTCACAAAAATAGTCCAGTAAAATCTATTTTGAAGTGCTTCTGTTAACACGGGCTAGTTTTTAGGGCACTTTAGATAAAGAAGTTGGATATATCACTGAAAAAAATAGATGAAAAATTATCATCAACCTCCTCCTCAAAGCACTTTAAAAGAAGCCTTATTTATTCTTGGATTTTCTGGAAGACTGCAGCCCACATATTATTTGTCATTTTAATCTTTTTGGTCATTTTGTCATTTTAATCCTTTTTCTTTTCCTGCTTATGCCTCCAGACCCACTTCTTAAGATAAATGAAGCCACAAACAAGGAATCATCAGTAAAAGAAGGCATCATGAATGTTTCCTCATTTGAAGACTAGAGAATCAGTAAAAAATTTGAAGATTAGAGAATCAGTAACAAATTAGCAATAGAGTATCAGATATAGAATGGCCTGGAAAAAAATTAATAATCCAAATAATCAGTTTCTAATGGGTTTTATATGCCAGTCAGCAGAGAGCTCCAATGACAACACTTTCAATGCATATTCCATTTATGATTAATTATGGCAAGTAGTGAAAAGATGTGAAACTGAACAGAAAAATCTGCCTATGGATAAGAGACTTCCTATGGTAGGAAACGTCCCCAGAGTGGTGGGTGATACCCACCAAACATATCCACTATATATAAACCTGTGAAGTTAAAATGCCCTCAGCTCCCAATAGAGTTTAGGGAGTAGGGAGCACCCAGGTGTCAGTTCAGACTAGATGAGTATGGGATGACCATCAAAGGACAATCCAGCAGGAAAGTGGATGTGGCTACTGGGACTGGTCACAGAGGCCACTGATCACGCAAACTTCTCACCCCACTGAGAAGCTCCTGCTTTCTGCTTCCCTCTGTGTTGAGGTATCACTTGCCACCCCAAACTGGGACTCAGGTGCTGAGGAGGGAGCACAAATCAATAGCCAAATGCAGCTAAGCAAGAGGGGAAAAAAAATAAAAACTCAACAGACAGCTTAAAAATCAACCCTCTGAGCCCAGCAACTAGAGCAGCCTGTGCATGGAAGCAGCACCAGCAGCTGAAACTCTGGCAAGGAGACTCGTGTGGGAGTTGTGCTCACGCTCGCTGAAGGGCTGTGGGCAGGTGGGAGGAACCTCGCTTTGCTCGGGGAAGGGAAGGCGACGAGAGGGAACAGGAGCCCTATTGTCATATGCCTATGGTGGGGAATATAGAGGATGTAAATTAACATACTTTTCCCTCTACGTGTTCTTCGTGTCTGATTTAAGAGGCCTGCCAATGGAGGGTATTACTGGGTCAGACTAATCTCAGGCTCCGAGTACATAAAACAAGCGTATTTTTATTGCTGAGGAATATTTTTCTTAGGGATGGTGTCTCTTCAGGAAGTGAGTCTGAGAGGGTCGGGGTGCCGTGGCTGTAGCATCCCCCCACGACCTGTCAGCCCCCAGATCATTTACATCCGAATGGGTCAGGCAGCAGCAGAGCCAGCGGGAGCCCTCCACACATTTCTTCCCAGTGCTGTGACTGCCAGCATTTCTAAGGAGGCACCTGACAACCACTCCCCCTTAGTCAGAGATATAACCTAGGGTCAACCTCCTCCTGCTGCAACTCTCAGTCTGCCTGATCAAACTGCCTCTACTCACTGCTTCTCCCGCAGTCCCAACCCCTTCCTCCCACTCCAAGGATTTAAGGTATTACAGTAAGCACCACTTCCAACACCTCTGTCAAACTCACTCTTCCCAGACTACTGTTTTTATTGCAACTGCCTAATAAATACTCCATTCCCTCAACACCTTCTCCTAGCTGCAAAAAGAGGGAGAATGACTTTCCACTGTTCACAGAGATGCTGAAGGCTTGAGGGGTGAAAGGGATGGATGTCAGCTGGAGCAAAGGGATTACTGGACATTCCCCATTGCAATGGAGGCTCGACTCAAAGGAAACAAAGAGCACCTGTGTGCTCACAGACAGCAAGCACTTCTTGCAGAGCAGCAGAGTATGGTGGCACTGAGAGTCCATCTCTGCTAGAGGGCCAAGGCAGAGCCTTTTAACTACGGGCTCCCACAAGCAGTCCTCCCTTATGCAGGCCAGCCTAACATCACCTGTCATCTAAAGCTAGCTTTAGTTTGTTGAGCCCTTTTACTTGCCTTATCCTCCTTTGGCACTGCTTTTCCAGAGATACTTTGTTTATCTTCAAGGAAGAGCCACACTTGAAACATGGCACACATATATAATGGTACCCCTATAATTTTTCCTCCTGTTGTTCTTTTCTCCTTTAATATCAGAAAAGGGAAGCTGCTATTCTGAATGACTGTAGCATAAGTAAGTGTGACAAAGATATGTAATTTTTTCCTCCTAAACCATCAGGAAGCCCGTTTTCAAGCGCAAAACCCACTTGGTGCACACATTGGTTGTACAGAACAAATGTGGCTGCAGCACTAACACCTCTGATGCGCACATGAATGCCCTGTTGGGGAACCTCTGTCTGAAAAGCAGGTTCTCTTTGGTACACAGAGAACATTTCATTCCCAAGGTCTACAAAATGTCTTATCCTACCAAATGAACTCAGCAGTGCACTGCAGATTTTTCCCCTTTAATTTTACATTTCCTTGGTGGAGAAAAACAAGCTTTAGGCTCCACCGGACAGAAAACAGAATGCTAGACAGGACAGACAACTTTCCATTTCGAAGAGGTAATAAACCTGCATAGCTAAAGGCATCTCTTTCAGACTTACTAAATTCACTCATTGGAAGGAACAGATGTTAAATTTCCAGTTTCCATCTTATCAAAAGTGAGAAGGTGGGAAAGCTTTTCCACTCCTGAGATGCTCAAAGATTTGGCCAGCTGAGACCACGTCTTTAGACTTCTGAGTACAATGCAAATGTGTCTAACTACAGCTGAGAGGGAAATCTGTTCTGTGCAAGCACATTCCTCTCCATATTTGTAGCTGTGCCCTACAGAAGCCAAGATGGTAGCTATGTGAGACACAAGAATTGGCTTTGATATCACTTGTCCCCTACTCAAATCCCCATGACTTCATCCATCCATCCCAATTCCAAAGGTACTGCAGCAAGCAACTCCTGTTTTATTTTATGAAGACAACTGATTGAGCAATATTCCCAGTATCTTTACTCAAATAATAAAGAATAACATTTTATTTCCTTTTCACTAGAAAGGAGTGAAACCCTCAAACAAACAAAATTGGACATCAAGCCTAAGTCCATCCTGAGAGAACCAAAGACTCAGTCTCAGGCTTGTAACATGTTTCCTAGACAACAATATCAGAGCTTTAAGGTCTCCTGTTATCTCATAGATCCACAGGCCTGGAAACAAGGTGGTCAAGGGCACTCCAAGAGTGAGGTTCTTACCTTTTAAGGGCTGACAGTGCTTACCTTAAGTCATGCAGAGTCAAAAGGTGTTAAAATTATGACAGTTTCACCATCAGGAATGTTAAGTCATTCTTGTAGCTGTTTTACAACAGTTAAAGTTAATCTTTCTTTCCCCATGAGCCCTGGATGTTTGGACTAAAGGTTAATCAGGCAGACTGCTTTTTAGTTGCAGGAATGTATTTTTAAACTTCCTAATTCGCTGCAGAAATAAGATTTTTATAATACTCGTGCCCTTCACAGAATGGTATTAAGATTTTATAATCACTCCCATGAGTGGCCTGCAGAATTAAACTTTGCCTTCATCCCTCCTGGACAGTGGGGCCATTGCAAGCTCATACCACTTATTTGCTGTACTGTTAGTTATCTTTTATACCCACAACACACAAACAGTAGAAGGTAGAATATGTAAGAAAAGAAGAGATGAAAGGAAAAGGGCAAAGTGAGTTCAGCTAACTTAGGTGCTGATCTGCTTGCTCACTTATAGCTGCACCACCGCTATGGGGCCCATTCAGCCGCTGTGTATCATGAGAACAAAAAGTCAATAAATATAGACAGTTTTACACCTTGCAGGACTCAGAAATCATTTCACATTACTTTTTTCCATGTGCTTAGGAAGTTCAAAAAATACCACATATCTTCCACCCTCAACTCTGCTGGAGCTTCCCCCAACTGCTGGGGCAATCTACACTCTGCTGTGTTGTGACCGAGGTGCTTGTAGTTGCACAAAGGTGAACTGAAAAGGTCACTAAAAGTGATAATTACAATTTAAATGTCATTAAAAGTACAGGTAAACCTCAATTAGGCAAACACGTGAAACACAGACATCCTTGTCTACACACAGCACTGGTATGTCTGTGCTGGTTACCCAGTTCCTACCTTTCTCATGCCCAGACATCACGCACTATTCTTAAGTGTGAGGTACTTCTCTCTTGGCCCCTTCAGCTCCTGTTTATGTGAGGTAGAATCACCAGTGAAATTGTTTCCCCATTCATGCATGGGGCAGAGCCTAACCCCTTTCAGCACCATTTAGTTCTGCACAAGAGCAGTCCTCCGATCAGTCCCACAGGTCACTCCTTTTGATCTTGTAATTATCAGGGCTCCATAACCAACTTAACAATGGTCGTACATCATTATTTGTGGCTGTCATTTACCCCACTTGGGCCCATCAATAGCAAATCCCTATCCTTAGGAAAGCTGGTGGCATTACCTTGGGCACAGAAGGAAGTTTGGGAAATATGGCTGCTCCCAGGAAACTCAGAAAAAAAATTCTTCATCAAGACTGTGCCGCCAAGACACCCTGCTCATTGCAGCAGACAAATTACCTCCTGATTAATTCTGTCCCAACAAACGTCTGCAAGGGCTGCCAGGCAGCAGCAACATTTGTTTAATGAGAGCCTCTGGAAAATTAAACACTTTTGGTGCCTGTGATAGATATCACCTTCCTCCCCCTCTCTTGCTCTGTTCCCCAACTACAGTGCCAGAGCTGCTCTCCTCCTCTGCAGCACAGTGAAGAATGGAATACAGATGAACAATTCAGAGCCGATAAATCAATCTTGTTTTACTTATTCCTGCTTCCTCCTCAGCTTTCCTCCCACTGCTGTCCCCTGCCACACAAATACACATACATATAAGTACTGCCTTAGCTAGGTCAGTGTGATTTTTTTTCTCCTTTTGTCCCATAGTACATAACAAATTAACCTCATCAATATCAAGACTCCCACCATGCCTTCTGCACTCTGGCTGCTACTAGATCATCTGGGTTCATACTGGTCTCTTGTGAACTGAACTCCCACTTAGATGCAATGGACAGTTATGAATTTTATAGTATACTCTTGCCCCTTTCTAAATAGATTTTTCTTTCTAAAACATGATGTTTGGGTAAGACTAATCAAGGAAGTCCTACTCAGGGAAGAGCTAATAAAAGATTTTTCCCCATACTGTTTGGCAAGAAATCTGGGGAGCATGACAACTGGCTAATTTGGTTGCAGAATACTCCCTGCAAGGCGCTGATACACAAAACCATTACAAGTGAGATTGGTTATGAATTCTGCTTGACTTCTAGTTGAAAGCTAAGTAATTATTTGCCGTTAAAAGAGAAATAGTCTTTTGCTCTTCACTGAGTGATAAGAAAGTATTAGCAAAAAGAAGTGTCCTTCTCATTCCTCCCAATAACAGAAAGAACCTGGGTCTGGGCAGAGAGGATCACAGTACACACACAGCTCAGAAAGGAAAGGGTTTTGCTGCTTTTTTACTCTTTGGAGTGAGGAAGATGAGATTGATCAGGATTCACAACTTGCTAAATAGCTGTTCACAGCTGAAGATGGGAATAGAGATGCTTGTTTCTGTCAATACAGAACCCATCCTGTAGGCTTTTACAATGTTCATCTGCCAGTTTGCTATGCCTCTGTCTTTGCTTTTTTTTTTTAAAAAAAAGAAGTACTAAACTGCTATTATCTTTCACACAACTATCATCTAAATGAAAATGAGGTATCTTCCAAACATGTCCGGAGCACTCTAATTAAAAAAGGATTTTACATCCATTTTTACTGTGAGAAAGCTGTTAGAGTTCCTCAGGAAGAAAAGGAATGCACGGATCAGTTCTTTCTGTGAACCTCAAATGTGTCAGAGCAGTGAAATAAATTATGTTATTTCAGGCATATCGTGTTGTATTATTTTTGGTAGCTCCCAGCAGTTTGGTAAAAAAGGAAATGCAAACCACCACCGTGAAAGGTTCTGTTACACTTTCTATAACCAGTAGCACACATGGATTTTTGCCCAGTGATGATGGTATTTATCATCTCAGGTGTTTGGTAGACATGTTTATTTTATTGTGGTCACCAGAAATATCTGAAATAGCAAAATGGTTCCATTCAAATAGGAGCTAATCTGGAACTTGGGAACGTGGCTATGGAAATGTGACAGGGAGCTGGGAATTCTGTCTATTTATCATCATAAAGGTTGTATTAACAAACATATCAGTGGGCACTGGTAAGGGCACTTAGCTCTGGTTGATTCCCTTGCTTTCAAGGTCTGAAATCTCTCCTCAGCGAAGCAGACTTGCTACTGAGCCAGAAACTCCAAAATCTGATGCTCAGTAGCAATTATACACATCCTATACAAACCAGAATTGTGCAGTCTTCTCACCCATAAGCACAGAAGTAGGAGTAAAAAGTAAAGGAAAATCACATTAGTAAACAAGTACTCACAGAACAGACAGTTATTTACTGGGTAAGATGGTACAATCTTAAATCATATTTTAGAGCAGGACTGCCCTAATTGCTAACGTTTTCTGCTGCAACTGCTGTAATACATCTGGCAAAACTCTCTTTCAGGGTAAATAAGCTTAGCTCAATTGAGTACAGTTAAAGGCATTAACTTATTCCAACAAAGTTTTGGCCAGCTTATATCTGGATGAGCTAAAAGTTATATGTGATCTACTTTATAGAGGTTTTGTTACATTATGAGCAACCATGCTGAGGGAAAACTCTAGCGAAAAGGCCTCAGAACTATGTTTTATCTTTATGCTTTCAACAGGAATGCTGCGTCAAATACAGCTTGTCATAAGAGTTCTTCTTTTCTTGTCCTCGTCTGAACTGAGATTGTTCCTGACAGATGAATGAGGTGAGCATCTTCTTTTGCAGCTACTATTATTGTCCAGCTGTGGCCAATATTGCAGAGTGCTGTGGCCAAAGGACAATTGTCCATCTCTGTTATAGGCCAGTGTCCAAATTTTGCTCTCTAGCTTCAGAAAAACAGAGTTCAATGCCTACTAAACCTTTCTTACTTAATTTTCTTTTTTTTTAATGTATTGTAACAGCTGCAATAACCTCATTTCATTTTCTTCAGTCTTAGTAATTTGACGTGCAAGATTCATAGCCTTTCAGTTCAGATAGGACCACTAGATCAACTAGTCTGAACCCCTTCCCAGCAAGGGTCACTATATTTTGCAGAGATACATGTGCACTGATCTCAGTAAGTTACAGATCTCTAAACCATCTCACACTAGCATCTGGCTAAGACTGGCAGACACTGAGAGGCAGGGAATCCATCTCTCAGGGTGACTAATTTATCACTCTTTATATCTCTATTCATTTGATTTTAGAAATAACCCTTAACAACCTATAATGGGCCTTCAGCAACTGTATTCAACAGAAGAAAACTGGCAAAAATGCATGAAAATTGGGGATATTACAACAAAATAGAACAAACATTCTCACTAAAGGACTGGGGAAGAAGTCTAATGCTCCTAACCAAAATTCCCTCTTTCTGTGTTTAAGATCGCTCTCTCATCCGTATACATCTACATATGCACCATATATACTGCATAGACAAGGTCAAGACAACAGCTATTGCATCTTACAGCTGGCTCCACATCCCAAGTTGTATATGAGGCAATTTCTGAAGAATTCCCTCCTTATAATTGCCTGCAAGAAGAACAGAGTTCATCTTCTACAAGAAAAGGAGCATCATTTTGTGGCTACATATCTGCAACGGGCCTTATTTATAATATCACTTTCTTTATATGTGCAATAGTATAACTAACCCGAAATCATCTTAGAAGTGATTACTGGGCAGAGTTTTTTTAAAAAAACACAATTAATGCCAGGCTGTACCATTGGCTAGTGAAACTCATTAATTTTTATTCTGAATGTGGGAAATATGTCCAGATAAATATATCTGCCTACAGTACAAATTTAAGAAATGATCATCAGAAAGGAATTAATGCATACCTAGACACATGCACATATAACATACAGGACCCTACTTAGATGCTTTTAAGTCTTAGCCATAGGTGGTAGTGCATTCATGCTGAAAGCGTGGTATTACAGTGGGAACATACTCAGGATACAGATGCTGCCTTAGGCAGTCTTTCTTCCCACACAAATCCTTCTTTGCCAACACTTGGATCAATCTGCATGGATGTAAGGTGCTGAGATAGAGTAACGCAGGCTCACACATGCTTCTTATGTCTGCTCCAAGCCTGCCCTGCAACATCCTTCTCCCTAGTCTTTGCCACAAAAATTGCAAGGTATGTTTTCTCAGGTTAGCTAGTTGCTGGGGTAAAATGAAGCTCAAAATCCAAAATTGAGCTAGCTGTAATTTTTCTCTACCCATCTGCAAATGCATTAAGTGGGGGTGTGAGCCAAGTCAGAGAATGTTAGTAACATGACTGGCAGAGGACATTTGAAATTGCATATGGAAGAATGTAGGTCCTGAGCTTGACGGCATAATGATGTTCTTGAACTGTGGTACTCTGTTTAGACAGAGCTTGAATGAATGCTGACTTCCTTCCCTGACAACAAACAAGACAACAAAACAACGAAAGCTCTTGCCAATTCCCAGCCATGATTTGTCAAATGCTTAAGATGTCCAGAAACAAAAATGGTGCATACGTATTTGTATTCCCTAATGTAGGTATGACATCCAATCTGCCACATAAAAATATTCTATCCCTGCATCTACCCTTGTCATATGTGCTCTAGTTGACTTTTTTTTTCTTCTATTATTACTCTTGCAATGTGATTTTTGCTCTTCAGATATCAAACCTACTGTCTATAATCTCACCCTTTCTTCCTCATTTGAGCCTTCCAAGACTGTTTCTGGAATTGATGGAATCCAAAAAATGCCATGCTACACTGCCAAGTAACTCACTCCTTGACATTTTCACCCATGTATTGTATCTAACAGCTCAAAGTCTATTCCACAAGCTTTCCAGGAAGATGGGTGCACAGCCTCTCTTCACACCCCACCCCACTGTCCTGTTTCTGCCACCTAGACTGAACACATGAGAATAAGAGAACCCTCCCAGCCATCATTTTATTATTTATGCAATGGTATGTTGCCACATGTGCTGATCACTATGTAAGCAAGCAAGATACTTCCATGCTGCACAGACTTGTAGTTTATATAAGGCAAACAATAAAGTGGAACATGCCCATAAGGGATGAGAACTCACAAGGCTGTAGGGCAGCTCCATGAAAGTTGGACTGGATGGCCCCTAAGGCACAGTCCTTGGTCCTTACCTCTTGACTATTATGCCTCTCCTTCTACATGTGGGATATTATAGGAGCTGCTGTTTCTCATAGCGTAAAATGGAGCCCAGCAAATGTTCAACCACTCTGAAGACTGAATTCTGTGAAGTCCTGCTAGTTCTGACCATAAACTCATTACAAATATTAAAGAGAATAGGTTTCAGTTTATGAAAACATGGAAACTACAGAATACCAGCTATCAAAAATGTACATATTTGGGCAAACAGGTGAGGAGAGCCCTTGAACCACCGTTTTTGCCCACACTCAGAGTAGTACATGCTGTCACCCATCAGTCACTAGAGTACAGCTTTGACTCAAGTGAATCAAGCAAGGTCAACAACTAGCCTTTCAAATGGTCAACTTCCCAAATTTCTATGAAGGATTAAAATTCAGTATGGATGGAGGATAAGATGCAAAGAAATATTTCTTATTTATTTATTTTCTTGAAGAATTTTTGCTTACTAAACTTGTATTACTTTCAGCTTCACTAGGGAAGACCCCTACTGTCACACTTCAGAAACCAACTAGTCATGAATATGTTTCTTGCTACTCTTGAAAAGATTTTGTGGATCGAGCTTACAATTTACACGGATTGAATATGATGGCTTTCTGTTGTGCTCACATTTCTAGGATGCCTGGAATAGTTGTTTAACTCCACTTCAGGCAGCATGAATGGAAAGCACGTGCTGGATCTGTAGCTGATAGCTACATTTCTTTCTGAGTGACTAGGGAACAAGTGGCTTGAAAACTTTTACCTTTCTTCACAGACAATTCTCTCTTATTCAAAGTCCTTTACAAAGCCTCATATCCAATCTAGTGCTCCATGCTGCCCATCTCTTGGCATATGAAGCAGACTAGCAAACACTTATTTGCAAATCTGAGGAGTTCTGCCCTGCAGCTCTCTGGACTCTAAGCCACACTTACTGGCTTTGTGTAGTTCCCCACGATTGCATAGCCTGCACTCAAACATATGAACACATTTGTAAGCTGTTAGCTTACAAAACCAGATCAACAGAACTTTGAAGGAACTAAACCTTTGTCCCTAAGAGCATCACCATTACAATTCACCCTATTACTACACGAATTATAACCAAGATCGGCCTGCTGGGAAATAGAGTATTTTTCACATCCAGGTTACTTAAGATGCTGATCTACTTCAAACGTCACTGAACACAGACTTAATACATCATGCTGGAGGGCAGCCTTCACATTGATAAAAGACCTTCTGCTTCCTGTTTCACCTCCCAGTGAGTGTTGCCAATACCTGAAATGAAAGTAAAGGACAATACTCCTCCTGGATCCAGCTGGCATAAAGTGCTGTCATAGAACGGAGGGAACGCGTAACCTGGAACAAGCAACTAAAGTCCGTAACGAACAAAAGGGCAAATTTTGCAGTCAAATTCATCTAGCCATTCTGGTTTTAATGAGACTATCCAGATAATTAAAGGAGTTTATTTGAGTGGATTGGTGCCCAAATACTTTTGGCAGGTAAGCAGTCTGTGAGGAGAATAATTGGGAGAATATAAATGAAAACAGGAGAAAGCAACATTTCAGCTAAATGTTAGAAAAATAATGTCAGTGTGGAATCACCCTCCACCACAAATGGAAGAAATAGGCTAGGCTATTTAAAAATTAGCTGTACAAATCACACTGCAAGTTCCATGCTCACTGAGGACTGGACGACATGACCCAAGAAGTCTTTTGTCATCCACAGTGCACGTAATTCTATTCTGATTACAGATGTAAAACATATTAAGCTTAAGTAAAAATGTAATTCATTATATTCCACTTTGGGTGCATCGCTTATTTAATGGGATGTCTCCTAGGAAAGCAATTTAGTAGTGCAGCCAATAACATCGTCTGCTGTTTAACTGGGACAGAATTAGCATAAATTCAACTTAATAGGGACACATTTAGCTAAGACCAAGTAATTGTGCTACATCACAGCAAAATTCTAAAATCCTGAAGATTTATAACCACTAAATGAGACTACAGAAAAAGCGCATATATGCAATACCTGACCAACAGAATGGGTGGTTTCAAGCACAGTGGTGCATTTTTCATTGCTATCATATTCTGTTGCTATTTGAGGCCTTTTTAAATCTTGTTTTTAATAGCCTCTTCACTTAGTTGGTATAGGTACTTATCAGAATGAGCAGCTTTCCAAGTACTTGTAAATACTGTTCCACTACCATATGGAAACCCATGCTTTGTTATTACTTCGGACTGGAAAAGCGGTGGTGGATGGCTGCTACACTTCAGCAGTATCCCAGAAGCATTTAGATTCTGATACAGTTGTAGTAATCCTCACTAAATTAAGGAAAATGACCTTACCACATTTTCCAGATTTTCCTGCTCCCCAGTAAGACGAAAGAGCCATCCAAAAATTAATCTGTCAGCCTGGAAATGCTACTATTTTCTGTAGGTAAAAGAAGTAGTCCAGGCTTTGTTAAAGGGTACGAGCAATCCATTAAGAATAGATGATCTAGAACACACAGAAGCATGTTACTGCAAGAATGACTCAGGCAGTAATCATCACAACATACTTATAAATAGCACAGAAAAGCATTAATTCAAAATGACTTCTCACCTCATAAAATCACCATATAGAGCAAGCCATGTGCCAGGGAGTCTGTGTAGTCTGTTACTTGTCTCCTATGCCAATCCTTGATGGAAAAGTTCATCATGCTTTAAGTCATTACAGGAAAGTTTTCTTCTAATCTTAGATTGGACAGCTAATCCTCTGCAGCCTGACAGTGACAGATTCTCTACAGTTAACTTTTACTTGTCAACATGTTGGTTGTTAATCTAATTTTTGTATCTCTTCTTCCTTAAGAATAGGACAGCCAGCAGGTCACTCTATGAATGACTACATGAGACAACAGTCTATGATATCTCTTGAGTTTACTGTTGAATAAACCTGTGTTTGCCCTCCAGAGTAATCATAGGAGCAGTAGTAACAGTGCTCCACAGATGATCTTGTTGATGATAATGCCAGGTGCGTCTGGAGACTAGGTGTGTTAAGAACAGCATAAACAAATACTCATGTTGTCAAGAGTATGTATCTCTACAGAGAAAATACACAAAATACATAATTCCTCTTTCTCCTGAACAATACAGGAGATAACTATTAAAAGGGGTTAGGCTTCAAGAGTTTATAGGACTCCTATAACTGTCTTTGACTTCTGGCTGTCATCATGGGAGTACTGGGAGCACCTGCAGAACCTCTGTCATATCTGCCAGGCCTGTGCAGATGTTGTGGATTTCCTCTGGAGCTGGACATGACACTGGACACCAAAGTTTAGGCACCTGATTAGCTCCCACGATGACTCCAACAGTACTCAGGGGGTCTAGAAGAGACACATCCTCTGCAACAAAAGTGCTTAGACGGAAGCCTATCAGCCCTTTCAAAACCCAGAACCAAAGCAGTGTGACAGCATGATACAGTACTACAAATGTCCTCATCTTATAAAAGTGTAATAGAAAAACTCTCACTTGAAAGCAAGCCTAAAAAAATGAATGAGGTATCCTGCAAAAATACAAACATCTTCAAAACAATATTGGGATCATATCCCAAGAGTTGTCATAGTCTGGGATTTCTTATTCACCAGATACTATAGTATTTCCAGCACCTCTTCACTCTAGGTGAGTGAAAAGAAATTTCATTGTCTACCTTGCTTACCCGTGGATTGAATTGCTGGCTACCATATTCCTAAAGAAGAGGAGGTATAATTAATAGGTTAAATATGTTATGGGGAAGGTATACAGATATGAAGGGGATCTGTAGCGGTAACGAAATACCCTCCCACATGGGACAAGAATTTGTAGTATCAGCGTATACCATTTAAAAGTTCAGAGTAGGAACGGGAACTATTTAACTGAATCAGTTGAAAATCACAGCAACTAAATAATTAATTTGGCACAAGTGTGTACAGGCTCCATCCCAACCCAGTTTTCACCGGTTATAGTGAGCTTTTGTTAAGTACTGAACTCTGTATTCACCTGTTTCTTTCCATGCATGGAAATGATGATAACTCACAGCACACAGAAATAGGACAGGGGCAACAGATGTCAAGTGCCAAAGGCCCCACTCCCCACTCCATTTTAGGAATATGTATAAAAAATATGGCTCAGTTCACCAGAGATGCAGAGCAGCTAATTAGCCACCTTAGTTCCACCAAACTATTTTAATTCAAATGCCTGAGTTCACATTTAAAAGCCTACCTTTAGTTAAGTGTACAAACCTCGGAAACATTGACTTTTGCTTTAGTGTTATAAACTACCCTCCAGGTCTACATTTTTACCACTTAGCTTCTGACAGGTTTCCATCTGCTGAGTTTCTATTATCGCTTTAGCATTTCATTTTTCATAATTATTTTCCAAAGCAAGGTGATCAATCTTTAATAGTACATTTGAATAAATATTCAATCAGCTCATGATACTTGAGATTATGCAGTTTAGGACATGATTTCTGGTAAGCATTTAATTCTTTCAAATCTTATTAAATTTTAATTAAAGACTATGGCTGAAAAATCAGGGTTTTATCCAGATGTGATTAAAAAGATCCTGAAAACAACTGCCTTTAAAACTGTAATCATGAAATATTTTTACAATTACTTTGTAAGGAGGGAGAAAGCAAAGCGTGTGTGTGCATGTCTGTATATGTGATCGTATTTGTGTGAAATGAGAGAATATTTAAACCCCCTGCCATGAGAACCCTGAATACATTATTTACTCATCCCTCAAAAAAATCACATATCCTGGTAAATAGGAAGTTAGTCACTCCAGAGAGGAACATGAGGAACCATACTGTGAGGTGTATTTAAAATGAAACAAAATGTTTTCAGCTGTTTCTATTATAGACCTGTTTCCATTACAGTACTATTTGTATCTTGGGCAAAAGTAATTTAAATGGGTGAAGCAGAACTGGAAACAGTACTTGGCATTATTATTTGAAATCAAATAATTTAACCTGCCTGCTGGCTTTATCCATGACTCTGTTATTTAAACTTTGAACAAAACCACAAATCTGTATTTTTTCTTTCAAAAATGTTGCGAAGTTACCTCCATCCAGATCTCCCTTAGACTTCAAGCAATTACAGACACCACAGAAATAAGGTATGTCCTTGTGAAAATCCCACAACCCTTTGCCTTGAGATTCCAAGCATGCCAAGTTCAATCAAGAAAATTAACAGAGAATAATGATTTCTCCATTTCCAATTAGATCTTCAAAAAGCAGCAGCATTAAAAAAAAAAAAAGGGAGGGGGGGCGTGGGGCAGGGAAGGACCATCTCTGCTGCTATCCACCAGTGTGAGGTCTGCTGACTGGAGCAGGAAGAAATGAACATTAAAGCTGGGCACCATTCACCTGGCTTCTCAAAGAAGCTAGTAGACAAGAACCAGCTAAATTGGCTCAGCTCATGATTTTAAGCTTCACCCATCTGAAATTCCCGTTCTGGAAGTTAAAGCCCTCTAGAAGCTAGGACTAGCTTCTGAAAGACCAAGCTGAAAAACCTCCCCCCACACCTCAGAAAGACTATGATCAAGAGATAAAGCAGGCCAGAGAACGCTGATTGCAGTCATCCATCCAGAGAGATTATTGAACACAGCAGGTTTTTCAGGATGTCCTAAAAATTCATGTATTAGCACCACAGTGCCTTGACAAAGGCTCTACTAGAAACAAAGAGGAAAAGAAAAGCTGAAAGAAATGTCTGATCGCCTGTTAACCTCTCCATGATGCAGCACAGGAAAAAGTCTTTGTGACTTATGCATGACTATATAATTTACTGTTCAAGGAGTTTTGCAAACATTATACTTAGAACTGAAAGAAAAAATTTGAGCTGCACATTTTCCTGTGAACAAAGGGACAAAAGTTTTCTGACACCTGGGTGATAACTTACATTGGTTTCTAGTTATGCTAAAATTACTATCAGCCGCTTCTCACCTGAAAATTTTATTAAATAACCTTTCCTGAGGCCCCATATTGCCATCCAAATATATATTTCCCACTGCCTTTCCTAATGTTTTCAGTCTTTAACTGTAGCCCTTCAAGGCACTTTCCTCTTGTACAATAAAAGCCTCTCTGAAAGCCTTCAAATACTGTACAAATGACCTAGGATTAAAAATAAGTAAAGCTGCTAAACATACCTATCAAATCCATGACATGCAAATTCAAACAAACCTAAACTTAAGCAGATGAACAAATGCACACCAATCTGTGTGAAACATTCACTGGATCATTCAGATGGTGCCTTTACACTACAGAATATTGCCCTCTGGACTTCACACATAAAAAGGAATGCTATTAAAAATTCAAAGGGAAGCTAGGTTTGTTTTTGCCAGCTTATGAATTTGTTGAAAAAGTGACCTTTTAGCTCAGTTTCCCAGAGGTGTGAACATTTTTTTCATAGTGTTGATATATGTGCCAATTTAGAGTAAGTTAGACACAGTAGGTGTTTCTAGAAATATTAAAGCCTCAGAGCTTGGTTGGACAGACATTTGAAAACAGATTGCTGAAGGACAAAGGGACATTGCTAGTTCTTCCTCTAGAAATGCTCCCTCTTTAAATCTTTATTTTTTAAATTATATATCAATATTGACATCAGACTGTCAAAGAAATAATGGAATTAAAGTATCATATTGGTTTCAATACTAAGTATCTTAAATAATTTTTTCTTCCATGATGTGCTTATAGTGCCTAGACCTACTGTGTAACAAACTACTTGTAAAATAATCAGAAGTCAGTCATTTATTTTAGTTTAGGTAAGTTTTCTCAAATATCTGTTTACCTTGGCAGTAATTTTCAAGGGGGAAAATGTGACGTTTTGACAGCAATATTAGTGAGGCAAACTATGCTACCGAGTCCTACAGACTTATATTCTCCTACTGAACCGTGAAGACCATTAGTATTAATACAAGCTACACACATACACTTCCCTCCACACATCAATACAGCTCCACTGTCAGGGAAAGAAAAGCCATCACGAAGGAGCGCAGTGCCTATGTTTTCACATGCGTTTCCTGGAGGTCAATGTCTTCAGAACACTAATAGGCTGAAGACTTACGCATAGAGCCGTAGCCTGACTTTCTGGAGCATCCAGAGAAAGTCAGCTTCTGAGGATGGTTTGTTAACTCAGCTCAAATTTGATAAAAACACCTTTCAAAACAGATACAGACTGTAGGAAGCAACTTCTAGTTGCATAATCTTGTCCATGAGCATCTATTACATAAAAAACCCAAAAGACTTAAAAGCAGACTCCAGATTTGCCCTTTATGTACTTTCCAAATAACTTTATGTATCAGACATTGTGCCTAAATCTTTTCTTCAGTGTTTCTTCTTTTGGGTTTTATCAGGATTCAAACGAAGATTCGTATCTCAGTATTTCCCGTATGCGTATAAAAAAGACCAAAATCTATGTCAAAAAGAGGTCAACCCACACCAATGTTTCTGTCATTCATTATCCAGATATAGGGCAAGAGCACACTATACACTAGAAATGTAGGTCAAAGACTCATCACCACACATGCTAACAAAATAAACCACAATGATGTTCCATTTACACAGTTTAATCTTTCTTTCAAAAAAGCAAATAAGGGACAAGAGACAGTCTGGGATTTAAATCTGCACAACTAAGTAACTTATTATGCAGGATTCTGGAAGCATGGTGTACTTTAGGAAAGGAATTAAACGTTAAGTAAGAGGACTCAGCAATACCCAAAATGGGTATTGTTCATGTTGGAGTGAAGAAAGGGATGTGATTTCTCCTTGCTGATCATATGCAGGAGATGAACTTTGTAAAACAATCTGGTGAAGAACTATGAAGCCCAACAATAAAAGAGCTTTGTCCAAACACTACAAGTAACGAACATATAGTAAATATTATCTGCATATTGAAAAGTACATATGAAAAATGTTTCTATAAATAAATTTTACAGAGGCGGTGGAACATGCTTCTTTATCCTTTTATCCTCATTTGTGATTGAGCAAGTGGGTATTGAAAGTAAAAATAGGCACTTTTCAGCTCTAACCAGGCAAAAGCTCATCTCTCAGTTCTGCTATTACAGTGCCCATGGCAACATATTTACCGGTACACAGGCAGATTAGTGATTAACCTAGGAAAACGTTAGCTTACTGTAATGCGTGACATGTTTTCACAGAGATGTGAAAACTCATTGTCCCAAGAAAATACTACAGAGGATGTACAGGTCTGTTGTTAATGTATATACATGTACACTACTGCACATACATGTAGACTCAGTACACACTTCCATTTGAACGTTCATTCATGCAGTATGCTTGCTTGTACTATCAATGGACAATATTTGTATTTTTTTTTAATTGGCAATTTAGACATTCCCTTTAATTGTGAGAGTTTGACTTAAAATTAATCACAATGAAAATTATCCACTTTTTTCTCTTTTAGTTATTCTGATCTCACCATCATAAACTAAGAGCAACTTCAGTGACTTAAAAAAGAAACATAATGCTGAAAAAACCAATGACATTAATTTAAAATCTAATAACTGCTCTGCACTAGTGTAGGCACATATATTGCAGACAGGCTTTTAAGATTCTTTAGGTAACTACATCCAGCACAGAGGATCGCTTTCTATCTTTTAATTTAATTTAATGCTCTTGCCCAACATTTCTGAGGCTCCCATCAACCTTACTGTTGTAATTCCAAATGACCTCTGATACAGCTATTATGATAACACTGCATCCAACACTGATGGCTCTGTATTGTTGACTAACATCTACTAGAAAACACAAACACATCTCCTAAAAAAAAAAAAAAGAAGATAAAAAAGACCTCAGAGAAGTCTGCAACTACCCATGAATATACTGAGACAAGCAGGTGGCTAGCCCATGTAAACAGTCCACATCTTCTACTACAGAATTATTAGAATCAGTACCAGCTGAAGTTTTGACTGGCTGCTGGGAATGTTTTGATGTTGCTTTCTTTGAACACATAACTCTTGCCTCTCTTCCCCCAGGTCAGGTTTAAGAAAAAAGACTACAATAACAGTACAATGAAAATGTCATGAACTGTACTTCAAATGAGAGAGCAACGGTAGCTCACAGGTCACTAAAGTACAAGGTCACTAGTACAAAGCAGTGAAAAACTGACATCACATTTTACTACACTCTTACAGGATGCCCTTCTTTCCCCTCCTCCTTCTCTGAGCAGACACAAATTGGTATTTTATTCCTGTGTTGAATTTGTGACATGAGAAATGAGGTTTCAAAATAGAGAGTGGACTCTGATTTCAGGGACAGCTTGAGATTAAGTATTTATATTAAAACAACACATTTACATAACATGAGAGAGAAAAATCTAACAAAACGCTTGAAATGTATTCAGGATTGAAACCTTTAGCACATCATATTCAGATCAGCTTGCAGTTTGCATACCTCATCACACGCATCTAGCTGTGAAAGATGAAGAATGCAGCATCTAAACTGACAAAGGTCTGGAGAAGCCGACAGGGATGGCAGTAGGACACAGGTATCTTAATGTCAGTAGGAGTTGTGTGGGGCTCAGTTACAACCACAATAGGCAACAGCGCACACACACACGGTGCAAGCTTGTGACCTGTCCTTGTATTTGTGAATTTATTGACCTCCAACTCAGAAGCCAAGATTCTTTCTGCCAAGATTCTTGCAGCAAAACAAGGTAGAATTTTAGTATGGAAAAAGAACAGCTTTGGACAGAGCAATGTAGTTTCTTCTACAAAATACATATGAGATTCCTTACTCAATACTTAAAAATGCTTTAAAAAAAATGAAGGCAATAGATATGCAGCCTTTCCAGAAATAGCGAGCATCTAGCTCCTTCAGCCCAGTGACATTCTGTAATTCAGACAGGAGACTCCTCTTGACAACTTATCCCCTACTACTTATGAATTATCTAGTTTGTATAGTACTTACTTTGAATAACAGTTAAAGTAATGCAAATTATCTCAAAAAATTCTAAGGTATTTGCATGGTCCTTTTCACAGCCCTGTTTTTTCATGTTCTTCTCCCATAAAAGATTCTTGGTCTATCTTGGGAAAAATCCTTTCTCGTTTGGCAACTCACATTTTTTCCAAAATTGAGACAGAATCGCATCAAGTTTGAATTTTATGTAAGCACATAACTCTTGATTTATACTTTTTGTTGATCAAATTGTCTTTTCCTGTAATGATTTAAAACTTGGGCAGAAACAGGACAAATGAACTGATCTAGGCTCCATCCAGGCAAGCACTTAAAAGGTGCTGTTAACTGCAAGCACCAGGAGGAACTCTGCTGAAAACCGTGGGCCAGATCTCCTGCAGGGTTCACAGCAAGTTCAGGAGGAGAACTGGAATCCAGCTCACACCACCCAAACTTAAAGTCCACAAAATGAAAACATAAATTAAAAAAACCCAACAACGTAACCAACTATTTCCACTGGTCCAGATCTGTTCTTTTAAATTTTTTTTGCCATTTTATTTATGTAAGCTAACTGTAAAAAAAACCCAAAACACCCCAAACCCAATCAAACCAAACAAAAAAGCCTGAAGCCATCACACAAGACAAAATGACAAGTAAAAGCTGCCCAATCCCTGATGCAGATGCAGCTATAACGACAGAGGAACTTTCATTGTCTGGATTGATTGTGTAACAACACAGAAATTACACAGAAAACCAGCAGAAAAATGCCTTCAAATGGCATACGCTGTGTCTGCCCCAGGAGATACACAGCTCTGCTACTGATGAGCCCTTGGAGCGAACCTGCACCACGGGAAAACATTTTTATGGAACTCAAGATTATGAAGTCTATCTAAGATGTTCCTTTAAAAAGCAATTCCAGATATTATGCCTGTAAATCAGCATTTTTGTTAATGAGACAGTGGTTGCACTGGCTGACTCTACTGTCTGAAAATCATAATCCTGAGATTTAGACTGCCCTCAAATGGGTCGTACAAGCCAAAACCTAATCACGACAATTTTAAGCGTTTGCCTATTTGGCTGGCATTTATTTATAAGTCACCTCCAGCTGCTAGGGATTTTTGGCAAAACCTCCATTTGCATGTAAAGCTTCCCAAAAGGTAGCACCAGGTTTTACTCTTCAACTCTAACCTCTGCCTGTTACTCCCCATGGTGTACAAACTCATAAGCTTTCCTTCAAGGCCCCCATGGTCTCCTGGACCTCTGTAAACTACTCCTGGGAGCTGTATTAAATTACCTGATACAGACTGAGCAAGAGAGACAGGTTCTTGCTGGCTTTTGGTGTGTGGAATATACAGCATTCGCTATAGTTACTCTCTGCACTTGTTCATTTATTCTTCATGTTTTGGCAGGTTTTTCTTTCAAATTATTTCTGTTGGGCTCTTAATCTTCATCTCTACTTGCCAAAGAAAATGGTGAACAAGGCACGTAGCTCTCAGCAGGAGCAGAAGCAACACTCAGAACGAGAAGAACAGCAAAGCTGACAGCTGTGCTTTTCTGCACTGAGCACAGTGGGTAAATCAATACCCCGGCAGCCCTGCTGCCATCTGTGGAGTTTCTGGAGCAGACGGGTTATTTATAGAAACTTGTTTGCACAAAGCCAATATTTACCTGTCGGTGCTGTCAAAATTTGCAATCCATCTTTGCTGTTACCCTGCTGTTTTTCATGTCAATAGTGGAATTTTCCAAAGAAAATACTGTAATATTCCCCCCCCCGCCCCCCCCAGCATTCCCTTCCTGCAAGGGTCGGTTACGTTAATTGTTGCAGCAGGAATGCATCTGGTTTCCATGGGGCCTTGGGGATCCTCCAGAATGCTGGAAAGCTAAAGGGATGTCAAACCTAAAGAGCCCATTTCTCTGTCTTGTTCCAGCAGCAGCAGCATGGTATTTCCCTGCCAAGGCCAAGCGGAGATTTAGTGTTACAAAAAACCAATCATCCCCACACCCCAAAACAACAAAAAGGTTTCCTTTTTGAAAATTTGGCTGCCGCTGTTACTGTTGTAACTGTAGCCATTATTTTCAATCAGGGGAGAAGTTTTAACATGAAATTTCAGTGTATTTGCCTTTAAAAGTGAACTCAAATTCTACGGCTAAGTCTCAGCAATGAAACGCATGGGTGATGTCAAGCCTGGCTCCTTGCAGGCTGACATCCACATCACCAAACTACAGGCATGCCTGAATGAGACGAGAAGGAGGAACCAACCTCTGGTTTCTGTCCCAGTTTCTTCAGATCAGAGGCTGTACTGGGCAGCTAGTACAGTGCAAAGTAGTGGGACTGGCTTCTGCCTGTACCTTTGGCTGGCTACTCAGAGGCTGCTACTCCCTAGGACTATTCTCACAGGGCTTTCAATGGCCAATTTTCTGACAATATGACTTCTTTAGTAATCAGAGATTAAGTCCTATTGAAAATGGCAATCAAACCCAGCATCATAAATCTGTACCACTTTCTGTTATGACTAACGCAAGAGTGTAACTGCTGTCGTACTGAGAGGCTCAGGTTTGAAACCATCTCCTGAGAGCGCCCTGGGTTCAACTCCCAGAGAGCTATCAGCTCCCAGTAGGTCAGCACCCTGTCACATCACTGGCTAGCAATCTGCGCATCCTGCAAGCTCATGGGACAAGGCTGGAGAAAACAGAGCAGGGCTTAAAGCAGGAACAGTAGAAGCATTTTTCAATAAATGGTTTAAAGAATGGAATTATTCTGTCAGATGAGGAATGCATTCTCTGATCTGTACAGCAAATACCAACGGAAGTAGGACATCGCTTAAATACATGCCAATCTAGGAGCCATCTAAGTGATGAGGGGAATAGGTGAATGAGGACACTGAAGAGCAGCAGAAAGTGTTTTAGATTAGTTTTTGTTTGTTTTAGTATTAATTACCAAGCCCTATGACTTAAACAGCTTCCTAGCCTTTGGCTAGGAAACAGAGTAAAGCCAGAAAATGGAACAAGGAAATTTCTCACTCTTGTTTTCTCCACTGAGACTTACAAAAAGGATCCTCTTCATATAATGTGGTTTCAGATGGTTTTTGAATATTGTTTAAAGAGCATGTCAAAACCACAACAAAGTAATTCCTCCTTTTAGATAAGGTCTACAAACTCCCCCCAGGGTAAGTATTAGACAGCCTGCAGGAAAACTGCTTGTTAGACAAATGGAAACACAGATGTGACTTTCATCTGGTGTGCAAAGCAGGGATGTTACATGCAAGGCAGATACCCAATTATCAAAAGTAACATTTTTAACACAGATATTCCACCAAAACAAAAGGCTCCTAGATATTTTTTAATTTTTTTTTGGCAGGAAGAATTTTCTGGTCTTGTCTCCTGCACTAGGAGTCCATTTTTATGCTTTACAACTGACAACAAAAACGTTGATAGCTGATAATGCTCAGGATCTCACAGGATCAATCTACTGGTGATAAAGGCTCATATTTACACTATATCCACAACTGCTTAATTTTTCTTTCCTTTAAAACATACATCTGGAGCATACTCTAGGGCTCAAAGTTCTTTTGCACTCAGAGCAGTCCATTGCCAGAACATGGTACTTTTCATTCCACTTCATTATTAATCAAGTTTTATATTTGCAATATCAATTCTTCTGTTGTGTTTTGCCAGATTAGGTCTAGCTACCACTGTGCTATTGCTCCATGTTGATCAGATGAATGTTTGTCCTATCCTATCAGAAAGCAAACAGTGCCCCTATCCCAAGCTGGTGAAGCCATGCCTCATTTGTTAAGCTTTGACAGAGGTCGGAGCAATCAGAACACTCCTTAAAAAGAAGAGGAACCTCTTGGAAATAGTAATGAGAAAATACAGGCTGAGTTTAAGTACTAGACTGGAGTTTGACATGTTCATGGATACCCAGAAATTCTGCTGAAGTACAGGTGGCACGATATTAGCAATTTGCTCTACTTGAATAAAGGGGAGTCAAAAACTTGGCAAGGACCATAGTCTGGATACTACCTGAAGGTTCTTTCCTCACTTAAAATACCAAAAAATAACTGAAAGAAGGCTATCCTTTTAATTTATGTACTGTGGCAACATTTAGGTTGCATAGATCTAATTGCTGACTGCCACAGGTGCTTTTGTATGACCTTGAACACATAATTTGATCCTTCCATGCATTTATTCTCCTTTTATCTTACTCCCCAGCACTGAAGACTAGCAACTATTACATCTAAGAGACTGGACAGGAAACGCCAATGCTACAGGTAGTATTAGTATCTCTCTGTGTTCATTGATGGGCCTTGCTCACACACTCAGGGTTTAAACCTCTGCCACTCTGGGCTAGGAGAACAAGATCCAGCAGGGCAACTGAAAGTGTTGGGTGCTTTTGCTTTCTTCTGCATTACCTAGGAACTTCATCTAAGAAATGCAATTTTCAGATACAAGATTATTTCGCTTAAGAAATGAAATCCTGAGATAAGCAGTCCCCTTGATCTATATTATGGCACATTATACAGGCCACTCGGTTCTCCATGTAGATCTACACAGCATAAAGGGCATTGGACGTTGTGTCCTGAAGCATGCAACAAGACAGATGCAAGAGAAATTTAATGGTCTCCTCTGCTCTAATGTCTATTACTGAGTTGCAGGGATGGGACCTGGATGACCCAAGTGATCCTTTTCAGTTCAATGTTCATTAGTCTTTTCCTTTCTTGTGCCTGATTTAAAAGAAAAAAAGGAAAAAAGCTGATTGCAGCCTTCAGCATACTTATGTGATTAGGATAATGAGGAAGAGACCATTTTATAAAGCAGTTCACAGATTCTTTCTTTCTTTCAAATTTCAGAATACAGCTGGTTTCAACCTCCCAGCTGGCAAAGAGGGGACTCCTTACCATAAGTACTCTGCTTAATCTGGGGACTTCTCAATCAGACACAGCTGAAGTAGTGGCATGATTATAGGCCTCGGTCAAGTGCCGCAATACAAGATGATTTATATTAATCAGCATTCTCTAGAATCAGTGCAAAACAAATCCAACACAACTACAGACCTTGAAAGAAGTCTTTCTTAGCTCACCACTCTTTCCTTTGCCTGAAAATACCCTCTGGACAGATGGTAGCCAAGTAATCAAACATTTACAGTAGCAAAGGACCAGTACACAGCCTGGCCATCAGAAACATCACTGGTACCTGTCAATAAGCACCTCCTGTAAGTTCCCTTTTGGTGTTCACAGGTTGGTTTTGACCATAACGAAAACTTAACCTTTCTCAAATTTCAGTACAATGGTGCTCTCAATACCCCTGGAGAGTTTCAAGTTGTCAGAAGTCGTCCATTGTTGTCCATTACAAATAAACCCTGTCTGTCTCTGCTGTTAATGAACACTGAAATGAAATGCTTATGCTAAGACAGATGTGCTAAGTCTTCTGATTTGCGAAGGAATAAACTAATATACACAGGCTATTTTAAATCCAGCTTAAACCCCAATTCACAGACAATTTAGAGGGTTAAAGAAGAAAAAGGGGAGGGGAAGGGTAGAATTGGCTGGCTCCACCTAGCTTCATGGCACTGAGGTATAAAAGCCAAATGCTTTCTTGCTCTGCTCTCATAAGGGCAACTTCCCTCTCTCTCAATGTTATTTTGCTTTTGATGCCTTCACAGCAAAGCACCGCCCTTTGCTTGGCCACTATGTGGTACCTGCACACTGGCATGATAGAAAGAAGGATGTGGGAATAAAAGATAAGTGAGGTATAAAAGTGTGTCAAAGGAAGAAAAGGAAGAGGAAAGTTACTACAGTCAAAATTCTTCGGAACAATGGGGCAACTTTGGACCAGATTCCAATCTGTCACTCACACTGGATAAAGCCAGATTTTGGACCTAAAACTGGTACTATTAGGGGACAGTGATGTATTTAAGCGTTAAAAGAAAAGCATCTGTTTTCAAACCTTTTAAGAATCTAATATGTATCAGCTGGAACAGGCATTTCAGTCTATCTGCCCTAGATCAAATTCCAGATGACTGTATGGTTTAATGCCTTGTTTTCACTGTCAGCAAACAAGACTCTGCCTTACTGGCCAAATGCAAGCAATACCTATGGCTCCAGAAACACAAGCAACAGCCTGCAGGAATCCAAACTGTCCTTCACTACATAAACATTGCCCCCATCGGCTCTATCAGAACAGGAGTCTTTTTTGCTCACAAACATGATCAGGGTCATTAAGTTCCCCTCATTAGCAGCTTTTTCCACTACGTCTCTGCACAGGCGTGGATAGGCTGAGAGGCCAGGCACTGGAACCTCCTTTATTCTGTGCAGGAAAGCATGTAAGCCTGGGGAATGGAGAGGGTATTTTTAATTAATCCAGCATAAACAAAACTGCCTGACAACATAGTGAAGAATAGAAGCTCAGCCTTCTGTAGGTCAAACCCAACGGCTACATTCGTACCTCGGGGCAACTTCATTATCCTCAGCTGAGCTGCACAAGGGATTAATTTAACCCTCAGAAAAGGGTCAAGAGAAACTGGGAGAGGAACAGAACAACCCATTAATAAGAGCTATAAGGATACATGTTCATAGAGGTTAGTTCAAATTCCTCCTATCACTTGCTGGTTTTAGTGCAAGTGGGTACATATAGTAACATTACCATTTCTATTCTGCTCTGTCTGCTGTTGTCAGAGCCCTTTCTTCTATTATATATTCTCAAATGACTTTTAATTTAAATCATTTATATTCTCAAAACCTGTAAGAACTGCTTAAGTACTCTAAGGCTTGTTCACCTGTCTACTTTAATTTTTTCTTTTGCTTTCTTTTAACAAATTCTTAAAATGTATCTGTAAATTGAAGAACAATTATTTTTTTTTTATGAAGCTGCTGTTTTATAGCTAATTGTTTCAGTTGTGGGCTGCAAGCAGTGTTCACAGCCGAGAAAGAGAACGTTGTCAGGTTCTAAATGTGACTGTGTACCTTAGGTGTAAAATTGGGCAGTAGCCCATTATTGTATCAGCTGCCACTATCAAGCTAGAAAAAGAAAAAAGGGGGTGGAGAGGCAAAGCATTAACAGCAGAAACATCCTAGAACTCAGCATTTTTTTTATACTCAGGGGCACATTTTTGGTAGCTTATTCTTATATTTCCAATGTCTTCTTCCTTGAAGGTGATTGTTATTTGGCCAACACGGTGAAGGTGCTACATTTTCTTTTATTTGTTTTGATGAACTAAAGCATCCAAATGTAACTGGAAGCACTGGAAAATGTAAATGATACAGAAATTACTCAAATACTTTTCCCAATCCCAACACTTTTAGAAGGAAGGTAGAGAAGATCTCTGTAACAGACACCTAATTGAAGGTGGCCTACCTACTGTCTCTAAAACCATTAGTATGTTCTCTCTCTCTTCTTCCCTCCCTCTCCTTTTCTTGAGAGTTCCCTCATTCCTCCCTCCCCAAGAAGCCAGTCTGCAAACCTTCCCATGACACAGCAGGCCTACATCTTGTTCTGAGAAAGGATACATGCACAGGAGGAGGACACACTGGTTCTGGTCATGGTGCAGGATCACCCCAATCATGCACCAGTGAAGCAGCCCATGACCTTGAGCTTTTACTTGACCCAACATTGCTCAATCAACAACCAAACTGGCATCACTGGTCTATTCTAAATCTTAACAGTGCCCAGCTATGGCCTATCATATATATTCACACACATTATAAAGTATACTTATTCACATTTTAGCTCTTTCAAACCCAAGTTTGGCTCTAACACTGACAAAATTGACTTTTGAAGAAAGATAGCCCTCATTTGGACCCAGTGAGCCAGAAATAAGTATAACTGAATATCAGGAACAATTTCAGTGTTAGCACCTATCACTGGTTATTCTTGCTTCTCTACAAAACCACTTTCGTGAAAGGAAATTTCACATCTCCTTTAAGAAACTAGAATCGTAGTGCTTTAACTACAAAAGCGTCCTTGGTTAACAAAATGGGTCTACATCTGTAAACTTTATTGCAGGCCCTTTGCAAGGAAATCTTAACCCTACAGGCTCAAGTCTATTTTTGCTTGCTCTGAACCGCAGCACTGAATCTTCAGTATGTCTTATACCTGCAACATCCCATTCGGCAGGACAGTGTTATTGCTCAGGTGTGTCAGAGGTGGAAAGCCAGGGAGCAAGAGCGAAGTTCTCTTGCTTGGTTCAAGGTGGCACAACAAATCTGTGGTAGATGAAGGAACTGAAGCAGACTGTGTCAGTCTGACTTAGTCAACAACCACACCATGAGACAGTGGTTTCTCCTTTGCTACTTCTCAGAGACAGCATGCAGCCAAATACAAAGAATATCTTCTTGTTCAAAGTTGGTCTTGGTATTTCCATTCTGGATATGGCATGAATGTTCTCTCTTCCCTTCACAACACAGACTGACAGCTACAAAAAATCTTGGCTTACAGTTCTGCTTTTCCCACTGTTCACTCTTCTTTGCCCTCAAACACTGCAAGGACTTGGCACCCTGCTTTTCTCTCTTGGATTTGAGTGCTTTCTGGCTATCATTCTGCTCTGGTAACACGCAGAGGAACTTTGATTCACCTTTCCAGAGCTTTAGAGACAAGTCCCCTTACTAGTTTTCCTGGTTTTAATTAAGTACACTGAAGATCTCCAGAAAAGATGACCTTCTTGCCACTCTACATGACGTAAGAGAGCAGCAGTTATGTATGTTAATTTAGCATATATCTAATAGGTAGCTAGCTTGCTAGCTAGTATCATGTGTGTCTCTGCAGCTTGTTCCTATGATACGCTTGGAGAGCAGCTTCTGGGTGAAAATTATTTTGGTCAATATAGATTATTATGCCTCTCTAATAGTAAACTGGAGCAAACCTGAGTGCCCATCGATGTCAATGAAAAGCCACTGGATGGCATCTATAAACAACTACAGCCCAATACTGACACTGTCGAAAACAGGATGCTGGCTTTATAGCATTATCCTGGTATTTTGGCTTCTAAATTCCTTTATGTTAGGAATGAATCTCTAAAATAAAACTGAGAGGAAAGTAAGGTGGTATGATTTAGTATGTTGAAAAAGATCCACCTAATTCTGAAGGTTCATTAACAGCATTTGGGGGAGGAAGGTGTTGCACAGCAATATGCCTAAGAACTGGCTCGCCTTCTTGTTCTTTCTAACAGCAATCTAGAACACATAGGGTAGGATTATCTGCACCAGAGCCAGCTACTGTTGTAGCCAGCTCATGCTGATATTTCAAAGAAATCTTTGATGGTTACCATGAGGTATTCTCTCTTATTTACCCCGTGGCAAGGCAAGCCTTACTAAAGCAAAGCACTCAGGGGAAGAGTGGACTGCCAGATCAGTGAGCAAAGTGAACGGCCTGTACAGGAAAGCTCTTTTTCATGATGCTAACTGAAGTTTTGCCAGAGGTGGGATTCCTAAGCAGGGATGATTTTCATCATTGCTGCAGGAAGGCCATCCTCAAAAGACCCAAAGAAAAGAATGACATCTAAGCATTATGCTGAAACCAACTACTAGACCCGTCAAAGTCATTTAAAAGAAAATCTAACAACACTTAGCTGGCTGCTAGGTTAAGCCACTTGCTATTTAAAGACCAGAAAGTTCAGTGTAGCTCTTGATGAGACCAACAAAACTGACTGCAGGGGGTTTGGATTATCATGTTTAGAAATCAGTGGTTAAGGATCCCAAATTACCACAGGATTAAGAGCAGAGCAGACAGAATCTCACTCAAGTGATCAATTGCTGCTGTCAAACACACACAGTTTAATCTTCCTTTCTATCAAACCTGAAAATACACATAAAACAGCAGAAATCTGCTCTTTTTCTTCCTTTTCAAACTTATACCTTTTTATGGGTAAAATATTTGCAGAACTCAACTCCTCCTCAAGGCTAATATCAGCAGGAAAATAATTTGAATGGTATGTAACATCTTTAGGCTGTTGTACAGCCTTGTTTCACTTATACACTTGGCAGTATGGTATATACATTAATTTAGCTACCTTTTTTCTGAAGATGCCTTTTAAGTCTGCCTAGAATCACAGGAAAAATAAAAATAACCTGGCAATACAGAGATCTGCACGTTCTACAGAAATTTACATTTCCAGTGATAAGCCCATGAATTGTATTAGTAAGAAGTCTTCTAGGACTACAGGTCAAACCAAAAGGTAAAGTATTCCTAGAGTATTTACAGCATCTATACACACAGAACAAACCACTTTTCTTCTTACATCAGCAATGCCAAGCACCCTGGCTAACTCCCCCTATTACATAAACCTGGATTTTCTAATAATTTTTAATTTGATGCATGCATACTAGTGTCATATTAAAAAACCCTTCTGTCCCCAAGATCAAGAGACTCAGCTTTCCTAAGAAACCTCATATGCTTTTCAAAGTAGCTCGCATCATGTTTGGATAGCACTTGCATATTGGAGTAATCCCACTGAAATCCGTACAATGGCTCCTGTGACTAGTTCTGCTTAGCACAACAGAGAACTACAGGATTTGTTATTAAGCAACCTCTTCCTAGATATAAGTTAAATGCACTTTGGTTAATTATCTCCTCTCTTTCTCACATACACAGAGAAAACTGAAGAAACAGAAAACTATATTGGAAAAACTGTAACAAAGACATTATTTTTTTAAATATATACAATAATGTAGCAGCTCCTTTCTAGCCATTCTATCAAGACTTTTACCAGTCCACTGCAGAGTTAAAATAAATGTAAAATGCTACAGCCAGAATTAAAGAGCTAAGCACTCACAGCAGGGCTTGATTATCAACCTATCATGATCTAAAATGCACACGTCTACTTCTGCTGAGTCAATGTGGTTTTAAAAATAGTGGGGTTTTTTTTAAAAAAATAAAGATTCCCTACATCTTTAAGGCTGTTAGGGTTAGCATGGACTATTTATAGGCATCAATGAGAAGGAGGAAGCCTTACTCTGCTCTCCTACTGTTCACTGCTGGTAAGAGGAGCTTGCAGGTTTTCAGCAAAATCTCTGCCATCTCTTGACAAAACTGGAATTATCAACAGGGCACAATTGAATGGCAGCAAGATAAATCATTGCTATTACAGAATGACTTGGAATGATGAAACAATTTGACTGACTGTGCTGCTGGACTGTAGCAGCCAACTTGGCTTCAAGTACTTTCTTTTTCTTTCTCCCTGCATCCTGAGAGCAAAGCAAGTAACAAGCTGTTACCCCTGGTGGAACAAACATTGTTTTTTATATATCAGAAATCAAAGTTGTTGCTTGTTTTGCAACTGACTCACATAGAGCTCTTTGACATCTTTCATTTTCTTTAGGAGAACATGCCTTTCGACTGACTTCACAGTACAATTTGACCACTTCACTCCAGAAGGAAGACACCTCCTTCATTCTGGGGACCAGCCTGACACTGATGGGAGTTTTAGCACTTGTTTCAACACAGCCAAGGTTTCACCTTCTGCATTGATGTTCCTTTTGCACCCTAAGTACAGTGTTCGTTATAAGCAATGAATACTACTGAGGAGGCTGGAATTGCAAAGTAAAACCCTGTGCTCTGCACCAGAACTCACACACAACCTGCTGCGTTTACCTTTCACGGGTGCCACAGACAGATGCTCCAAATGGGCTGTGGCATCAGAGATGCACAATACCCTCGTTAGGTTACACGGGTTGCCAGCATTAATGATGGCAATGACGAGGACACCAGAGCAAGGGCATGATCTGAAAGGATCTGGATTCAGGCCCAGGTGTCTGCCTGTGCAAGAGATTGTGATGAAATGGGCACGTTTCTTTCCAATCACACAAACTACACACTGCGATTATCTTTTGGCAGCCCATTATTGCAAACTGCAACAACATCTGGGATTTTGGTGCAATAAAGCCTTTAAATCATAGCTCAGGAAAATTTTTAGAGCAAGCAGCAACTGAGTTCTGGTGTTTAAGTTTAAAATCTTATAATTAGCTGCAGGGCTTTCCTATACTTTTCACATTACAAATCTGTCATGTATCTCTCTGGAAAAAAATAGTTTCATTCAATTACCAATACCCAGTAACAGTTAAAAGAATTAGAAAGGTGACTATTTCCTCCTTAGTTGAAACCTGATAGCAAAGTGCTTTATAATCCAAAAAATCTGACACACATTCAGCAATTGTTTGTCTTACCAAATCAATATAAACGCTAATGCTTAGATCTAAGGCCTGAAACACTTGATATTCACTCCACCAAAAAAATTCTTGGTCAAAAGTTTTTAGCTTCTACCTTAAATATATAATAAAAATTCAAAGCCTTGAAATTCGCTGGGCTATAACCTTTAGAAGTGAAAACTGTTATTGTGATTGGTACAAAGTTCAGTCTGGAGTAGAGGCCCATGACTTTTGAATGATGGAAATCCTGCATGCAAAGGTGGGCTGATATATAATTTCATGCATGAGCAAGCAGAACTTATTTTGAGATTTCTGTACCATTAGAAATGAGCATAGTTCCACTTGCAATTGAAAATGGGACTTAAGACATTCTAAGCATAACCCCAAAACATTGTGTTGCTGCTTGAGATAGGGTGATAATTTGAACAGGGGATTTTGAAAGGTAAATTGAGAAGTGAGAACAAAGGAATTTATTTGTGAAACAACTGTGACTAGACTTTCTACTTTTCTATTAAATATTTAACTGGGTTGTAATAGCATTTAAAGGCAGAAAAATTCAAGACCAACTATTAACATATAAATATAATCCAACTTCTTATTGCAGTTACAAAGCATCAGAGGTATTTCTAATTCAAGCCTTTGCCTATTTACTCCATGCACCAAAGCAGCTAGTGGTGTAGAAGTGAGAGGTTTCACGGACATCATGTACCTCTGCTGCTGTAGCTGTTTCAAAGCATGACCCCGCACCTACAATAAAGAGTCTCATGCCAGGGAGCTTCCCCTTTCTGAAAACTGAGTGGGGCTTCTGTCAGCCAAATGGCTTAATTCCATAGTGAATATGGGGAGGCAGGGAGGAGAAAGTCCCTTGTGAAGGCGCAGAGAGAGTCAGGAGTGAAGACTGGCTGATCTACAGTCCTTGTGTTGAATACAGGGATCGTGAATTAGTTTTCTTGCAGAGCAAGGTTCTTCCAGTCACAACGTTCCTCAGCATCATGCTGTATTATCAGATGCAGAGGTGATAACCTTGTGGCGGTGACAAAAAACTAGGACATGCTTCCCTTGGAGCAGGTTCAGGGCAGTAGCTCCAGCACATTCTGGCACGTCCCAGCTAGCTGAAAGCCAAGGGCTCTGCTGTGGCTTTGTTGTGCTGAGGCAAGGGCACAACGCAGTAAAATGCACACCTTGACTCCCCTGTGCCTTATGCCCCTGATCTACACAGAGGGCAGACAGACTCTGCAAAGCCACTCTGCTGCTTTCACATGGGACAGCAGTAGATGAACAGAGCTGCATTTCTCACTCTGCAGGTACTTACCGGGACAGTCATGGCAGTCCTTCAGGAAGTATTCACTGGAGCTGGGACAAATCTGTGACAACTAACACCTTTGTCAGAGAAGGGTGGAAACTGGGAAAGACACCACACCGTGATGAGGGGCTCCAAAGGCAGCATAAAATAACACCATCCTTTGCAGTGGCTTCTGTTAGGCACCAGGTAGAAAACCCAGTCTAAAGTTAGAACCTTATTAACTTTCGCAGCAAAGCACTTGCAGAGCTATATTTGTAGGGATCTAGAAAATCTATTTTTGTTTATGTTTTCAAGTCTGTTTAATTACCTTGGTGAAGCTAACAAATAAAGAAACGTTCTGCTGCTTCTGAACAGAAGAGCTGCAGCTAATCCTGAAAGTCTTCCCTTCGTTTCCAAGATCCGTGGGCATCTCTTTTATAATGTGAATTCATTCAAATCTTTCCACCATTTCCCCCACTTTTTTTTTTTTTTTCTTAAATCCATTTCATTCTCACAAGTGTCAGAATACAGTGGCAGCTTTGATCTTACTGGAGATAACCACGTGTGGGTAGATTCTTTTTCTTGAAACGCAGACTGGGAGTGGATCCAGAGGTCAAGCTAGAAGGTTACATATATTTGAAAACCTAATTTAAAAGAAAATCCCTTTGTGTGGCTTCTAATACACCTTTGGATATGAATCTTGAAATAGCTGTGAAAGCTGCTCGCTGTATCATGATGTTCCACGTCTTAAGAAAATTGAAGTTCAAAGAGAAGGGAAGACTAAGAGAGTTGGGTTTGTAGCTATAGAACAAGCACTTTCTTTGCCACATCAAAAGCACTGATAAAAGCAGTCCACCAATTCAGGATAAGAGTATATTATTTGATGTATTAATTTGACAGTGTGCTAGCATTAATACAAAGATCTCCTTTTTCACCCCATTACAAGATTGATTTTGTGCATTACAGAGGAGTTTAAAACGCCCAAACTACAGCTAATCAAAGTTCTAGTTTATATGAAGGTCATGTGTGTCCTCTGAGGTCTGACTTTCACATGTTTTTTTGAAACCACTAAATTCTTAAGTAGCAAAACCTGCCAGAATTTGTGTAAAGTCCACAAAAAAGGGATCTATGCCTCACAGACTTTTCAAAATGCTGAAGATTTATTTCCATACATATGGGTTCTGCAAGTTACTGATACCTAGGATGCAAATCAATATTTTAATTTTCAGAAGGAATGTCATGACCCTTACTGTATTGGAACTTTGCGTGAGGTATGTATGCAGATGATGCTACACTTGGAAGAATAAGTATGGAAGACAAAACACTGTCCAGTTACATGGCTGCCGGTTCTTGATAAAGAACTCAAAACTGAGTCCCCCTGATACAAAGCCAATCTTTCTTCCCATCATGCGTCTCCTCACAAGGGCATGTCCTTAAGAGGGGCTGTAGTTCCTAATGATGGGGGTGTGTGAGCGCTTCTGTTTCTTAACTGGAGGGCAAAACATATGGAGTGAAAGAACATAGGGCAGAGCAGAAGGAATTTTGCTCCACTAGAGTAGGGGAGGATCCAGATGCTCCAAGAGAAGTACCAGTGATACCATCTCAAGAGAAAGGGAGTTAATAAAAAATTCTGCTTGTGGCTATCACTGCTGCTGTTCCCACCTTTCTGAAGGAGCAGCTGGTATGGTAGGATATTAATTTATTACAGTACTCTAGTTCTCTGGAAGACATCAAGTCAAAATGTAGAAAGACATATATATAATTTCTTGCTTTTACATTTTTGCAAATAAGAACAGTAAAAAACGGTGGTTTGTGGTTGTGTTTTTTCCAAGAGACAAAATAAATGAGCACCATGAAAGCAGCACACTCGGACGGGGGCAGACATGCTTCTAGGGGCCTGAGCTGGGCTAAACTCTAATTGCAAATGATAACATACATGAAGTAGTGACATGCAATTCCTCTTTACAAGACCACTCCTGAACGCCTGCCAAAAATCCCTCTGTATGCCACTTAGTGCTTCAAGACAATGGAAGAATAATGACAGGTCTGTAAAATCTGCTGGAATTGACAGTTCTTATTGTTCTGAAAACTTTTTGTGACGCACAGGAGTTTTCAGATTAGCACTGCACAATGTTGAACAAAATGGGTGTCAAGCAAATCAATGGGCTTTTCACGATTCACTCGTCTTTGTTTTACTGCTGTCCCATTTTTATTCTGTGCTTGGTGTTGCTTTGTTGTGTGCACTTGCCATCTGAGATGCGAGTGTGCATGTACTGAATGGGGAGCAAGAGCTTTCTGTGACTTGGCATGATGCCCTATGTAAGCCAAGTCCTAGCATGGAGTAACTTTTCCTAAAAATGTTTTTTTTCCAGACACAGAAATAAGGAACTGTTCTCATTTGAGCAGTTAGTCTCACTTGGAGTTATAACTGTCTGCAATTCATTTGGATGTAAACACAACACCTCTAGAGTATTTGGTTTGTAGTTTCTGTAAAAGTTGTACCTACTTACTGGAATAATGGGGTGAAAACAAAAATACAGCTGAGGCAAAACTGAAGACTGGTGGCTGTAGCATATGTTTACCTAGAACATGGATGACCAAAATGTTTTTATTGAAACTGAAGGAGGGTTAAGATCCAGGGAAAGAATGAAGTATGCAAATTTAGTATCTCTGGACACACATAAAGCCTCCCTTCTGGATTTCTGTTCTACGCTTCCAGTACAGACTAACATATGGGAACGAGGCTCTGTGAGCAGACGAAGGATAACCCATTAAGTTTAAAGCCCATGGAAACAAATCAAAACCTGTGGAATGCCCATTCCACCCAGGTTTTCAACATTACTGTTGCTGAGGCAAATAGAGAGGAAAAATAACCTGCTGCCTTTGTAAAAATCTTGCTCTTCCAAGAAAAACGTAAGCATGAGACTGAAGATCGGATCAATGTCTGGTGGCTTCTCGTGTAAGTCAATGGAGGTATGCCAATTTGGTCTGGCACCAAGCATTTTAGAAGACATATGAGCCCATCGAACGAAGTGTTTTCCAATGCAACCAATTAAAGCTACCCCAAGATAGCATTTTTCAGTTTCTGCATCCTTCCAACTGCTGCCAGCATGCCACAGCTCTCACTGAAGCCTACTCACTCCTCTGTTGCTGGAACTCTTATAGCCTGGGAATCTGAAACGCCTCTCCCACATAGATCATCCCCAAGCACTAACGACAAGCAACTGTTCTCTGCACCATCAGGTCAAAAATCTAATGCAAGCATGGCTTTGACTGCAGCACGACTTTTTCTACCTCAGGCACCACTGTGGTTTGAAGCCCTCAGACAGACTGATCCAATGCACTATCCAAAGCTTAGCAGTTATAGGCTGTCTCTCACCCTCCCCGTCCCCCTCCTTTTATCTGCTAATGCACAGGGATAGACAAGCAAACAAATCCCTTCAAACAAGGTTATGGGAGATATAGGAACTCTATCAGTCACACAGTATTTGCCTAATGCTAGTGACTAAACTTGAGAGGTTTACGTTGTTTGAACTATACCCCTGGAGCGCTAACAAGAACTAAAATATCATCTTAAGAGTTGCAGTGACCTTAAAAGACAATGTTCTCCTAGGCTTTCACATTATCAATCAGAAAATAAAGCAGAAGGTAGTAGGTATAGAATTAAAAAACCCAAAAGGTGCAATGGAGCTTCGTTTTGATGTATCCCAAAGGTATTCAGAATGACCAGCCTGAAGCCAGGAACAAACCATGGCCAGCTGTGCAAGAGTCCAAGTTCTCCCTCAGCTTTTTATGGAATATCTCAGCCTAGATCAAAGCATCCACCTCCAAGATGGGGTGTGGGCACACCTCTTTGCCTAGACTGCCATACGTGATGGGATTTTCAGCTTCATCAGTGCTAAGTGAATACAAATGAATGATACAAGCCCCTGGGGAACGCAATACAGGAGCTAAATATCTGCTTCGTTTAAAAGATTTCATTCTTGGCAATTGCATTGCTGCTAAACAAAAATAAGTATTGCAATACTTATTTTTTATCTCTTTTTTGCATAGATTAGGAAAATTAAGTTGTTTTTCAGACCAGTGCCATAGGATGCCCGAGGCCATTATTTCAATAAAAGGTGACACAAGCATCCCTGTGAAACACAGGGAAAAGTGACTTACATCTATGTCTTCAGAAAAGGCAATAATTCAAGCTTAATGAGGGGTCTTCTTACATTTATGACACATCAGTTTAAACACTCAAAAGTACACAGAGGAGCTTAATATAGCCTTCACCAACAGATGTGCTCACTGTATTGATACACTGAATTCTATGTTCTGTATTTTTCTAATTTATTTTGATCAAACAGTTCTTGAAAACACTGACAATTCTTTTCAGCATCAACTCTGAGGCGACGCTGATTCCTTTAACTGAAGGGATAAGCTCCACGGACACACCTTCCTGCCACAACTTGCAAGGCAGTATCTCAAAAGCAAACCTGACCAGTTAAGCCATATCTAAAAAAAACCCCATAAAATCACACTCAGCCTGAGATTCCCAGGCAGCAATGTGACTTCCCAGCAGCTCCCAACACTGGGAAAGAAAGTTGTGCGTTTAGTCCTAAAATGAACACAAGACACCAAAAATGGATCCCTAAAAAAGCAGCCAGCTTCATATGATGTTTGCACCTAGTTTGGTTACTACAAAATTCCTGATACAGCTCGGGCAGAGAGTAAAGATACAGGAAGTTTTTTTCTAAATCTTTTTGTTCCTATTTCTGTCCTTTCTCCTATGTATTTTCACAAACCAGATAAGATGACTACAGCCTCTGAGAGGGTTAAGCAGAGAGTCATCCTAGAGCTCCGTGCAGCAAAGCTCACAGTCTAACAGCAAATACCTGATAAAACATGAACAATGCTGAGCTGAATTCATGGCTGGTGCAACTCAAGCAACCCCAGAGGGTTACAGAGGGACAGATTTGCACACACCCCTCCTCCCCCTTCTAAATATACCGTTTCTCCTTTACAGAATCAAAAGCAGAGTCCCGACAGGCAAAGGAATCAACTTCTAACTCATGCCCCGCAATGGTGAAAAGGAAACTCTCTACACTTTTCATGTACTCACCTGTTTTATCGAACAGGAAAGCTTTTGAATTAAACGTTTTTTAAAAGCCTCCTCCAAAGAAGAAATGAATTTTTAAAAAAGAATGTAAAGGGCAGGAAAAGCAATGATTCTCTGTGCTGAACACAGTGATGAATGATGAGCAACTCGTGTTTTCTTGGCTTAGGATCTGAACTAGTGTTTGACAAACCACTGTAATAACATGCCTGTTATTATTACACTGACATCACAAATGCTGGTGGCTACATATGGGCACCGTGGACTTTTGTGCCTGCAATATTCTGCTCCATGTGCTTTGCTTTCCTTTTCAAACACCTAGGCGTTCTGAAATGCCTCGGAGAACAGAGCATCCTTTCACATACTAATCTTAATTAGGCTAAACAACTACCCAAAGCAATGCAAACAGCTAACTAGTTTGTCCAATGCCTGAAACCATTAGGAAGAACACATCTCGCTACATGCGAAACAAAACCGAGAAATTCTTCGCGCTATTTGCAGTTGTTACTAATTTGCTTTTCCCATTCCTTGATACCATTTATTCATCCGTACCGGGGCTGAAATAGCAGGATGAAGTACACTGATTTACTTACAGAGATCCCGTAGCTCCATCGTTCCCGATGACAAATTCGCCTCCCACACGACAGTGAGCGAATGACTTAATGCTGCTTTTTGCGGAAGGCACAATGCGCGCGAGCGGCAGATGGTCTCCGACGAAGCTCTCTAACGAGATCCGTCCTCAGCATAGCCATGTGAGAGGAGCAGACCCCCTCCTTCGCACACCTTTGCCTGCTCCCCGGTCCCCGCGCCGCCGGGGCGAGTGTGTAGCTTTGCTTATGTTGCGGGTACCCGACGGCCCGTCGGGCTCCCATTGGCACGGCTGGACGACGGCAGCCAATCGCAGCCCGCTCCCGTTTCGGGGAAACTCCTGCCTATTTATTTAGCATCTTGGGAGACCATATTTCCGAGGAAGAGCGCCGCTCCCCTAGTACCCTACCATCAGAACGGGGAGGGGAAATACATAAATCAGAGCTCCCCATCTCTGGGTCTCCCCCTCTCCGCCTGCTGGCTTCTTCCCAGGGCCCGGCGCTCGCCCGGGAGCGAGGCAGCGCCGGTGGGGACCCGGCGCCCGCGTCCACCTTGGCGGGGGCCGCGGGGGAGCGTGCAGGAGCTCCACAATTACTCGCTCCATCGCCATGGAAACAGCCTGGATGCAGCGGGCTGGATTTGTGTAGCACATCTGCTGCCAGGCTCATAATCAACTGCAATCTCATCTTTTTTTCCTCTGCTCTCACTGCTTATTTGATTGCGAGTTTGCTTTCTCTTTTCATACACGCTGGGAAAGTACATGCAGAGCTGTGCACACGTTGACTTTCTCCCTGCACAAACACACTGTGTTTTGCATATGTATATGAACATACATACATGAGAAGCATTCACTTGCACGCATGCATTTGCTCAGGAATTGCACTCCCTTTGTACTTAAGTAATACACATTACTTGTATTTCAAGTTTGAGTAAATGGACCAGCACAAGACAAGACTACTGTATGGGCTGTCAAAATACTAGATTTCACTTCCTAGTTCCACAAATTGCATCTGTCCAAAATGGGGTCAAAATCTGACACAACTATTATGAAATTTCCTAAGCAATCTGCTGTTTTGCTAGTGGGCTTCCAAAATTATATCTGGCACCCACAGAAGGTGACCCTAATTTTACTCTGGATGTTCCCTCTTCTGCCCAGGGCCTGATGAAACATACCGCCAGGAAAATTCATGCACAAAAGGGTTATTACCCATGGATATAAATCTCTGTCCTATCTTCTGACAATAGAAGAAAGGAGGGATGACTAGGTCAGAAGAGAAAAATGAAGCAACATTTGAGAGTGAGAAATGATTCACAGGCCAGCAATCAAGTCAGCAAAAGGACTTGGCAGTTGAGGGTAATTTCTCGCTGCTCCTTAGACTTTCTCTGGGACACTTGAAAAAAATCGTTCATTCACTCCATACTAAAAGTCCAAAACAGGGACAATACCTAAATGCATCCATTTATACTACAAAGACAAGCTCAGACAAACTATACGACACTGACATACCATTATAATGGTGGTAAAGAAGAATTTCAGATGGAAAAAAGGTGGATACATTCCTTTTTCATGGACACTTATTTTAATTTATTTAACTAAAAGAAAAATAAAAAATGAAGGCCCTTCTGAAAAAAAAAAATATCCTGTATTGCTCTAATAACAGAAGTCCACTGCATTAGCCATAATAAATAGCGGAGTTTTAAAAGGCATCGTGAAAGAGCCCTGCAGGTAGATTCTCAGATTCTCTCCTTGCATAATCTCCTTGCAGAAGATTCTCTCCTTGTATAATAAATATTCTTTTAAGTATTTATTATTTAAGAATAATAAATATTCTTTTAATTTAACACTTCTTGTTAAATGTCTTCTACCTGGGCCTAATCCAGAGTCCAGGAAGGTCTTTGAAGCCCACTGGTCTAGTGCTCAAGAGCAAGGCCAAGAAGAGAGAGCTACACCAGGAGATCTGGCTTTTCAGGACACCTGTCACTCGATTATCATTTCTGACATAGAAATGAGCTTTTAAAAGAACTGTATTTTTTAATGACTCAGGATGCCATAAGGATTCACTCCTTGCAATGCTGTACTTCTGCTTTTTCATTTTCCTTTAGAGTAGCACCATCTCCTACTTCCTGCAGCACTATCCCTATAATCATTACCCTGAGCTTGCAGGCTTTTGCAGTCACTTTTTCAGTTCTGAAACATAAAACTGTGGAAAGATATTCAATGTGCATTTTAGGGGAAGGGTGACTAACTAAAAAGCCTAGATTTGCTGACAGGACTTGCTGGGAAAAAAGCAATCTATCTAGTTCCATCCCTCTCCCACCCTTCCTTCAACCTAAATCACACAGGGGAGAGGGTGGTCTGAGGGTGTAAAGCATACACCGTCATTTGTGTGTGAATGATGAGGCAGTTCAGCAGTTCCAACATTCATTTTGGTAGCTGTTATTGTCATGTCTTATGGACTGGAAGTGCTGTCAATATGTAGAGCTTAAAATAGTCACACAAACCATAAATAAATATATAAAATGCTACTGGACAACAAAAAACAACTGTGACATTCCTAGTGGGTCTCTATACTGATTTTTTTTAAGCCAATATTAAATTGGAGAGCTTCCTAATCAAATAAATTGTTCCTTTCTGTTGTATGATACACAGAGTTCAAAACTCTCCATTAAGCTGTGCTTTGTTAAACAAGGCACTGTGGCAAGCAAAAGTCATGATTAACAGTGAAACTTTGAAGTATCTGGAGAAACATTCCCTTGACCAAATTTCCAAAACTCTTCATCTTCATTTCACTCACTGACAGGGAGAAAACTGTGTCCCAGACTAGGGCAACCAGTCAAGAACTTAGAAGACCCATTTTTAAGATCTTTTCCTGCCATAGGAAAGGAACAGAAGTGACAGAAATCCCTACTTCTGAAGGCAGCAAGCTGTTAGATATAACTTTAAGAAACTTCACCCATTGTCACCTTCTTTTCTTAGTAATCTCCCCTGTAAATTGCATTTCTTTTCCTCCCAATGTTGTGGTATGAGAATAAACAGACTAAGAATTTCGCTGCACTCTAAAGCAGGACAGGGCACAAATACCTAAGAAAGCTTTTAAGAGAGATCAAAAATTCAAGGCTAGAAAAATCCAGGCAATTTCAAAGCAACATAATAAATGAGATTTGTGAAAAATCTTCTAAGACAGCGGGATAAAATGATGTTGTTCAACCAAAAGGATCAAAGATTTCCAGGAAGGCTTCACACCGAGGCTGTTACTTGCCAGTCCGACAGCAGCTCTCAGCAGTATGCTGTCATGGACTAAGACCTGTTTGTGTGTGGGAGCTGAGGAACAATCAACGGTGATATAATGCTTACTCATCCTTCTAGATCATGGGTTTTACTTTTTTTAGCATAGATACCTACATGGGGAAGATGGTTAACCTACTAACACTTCCCAAGTCATAGACTCTCTGGTTGGCTCCCAGTGACTCCTCTTCCAGTGCCATAAATTACCTGCCAATTCTCAGTAAACTTTCCAGCCCTTCAAAAGTCCATTTGCAGAAGCAGAGGATTTGCACCAGGAACAGCTAGCCCCATTCATTTATTCTGTAGGAATGCCTACAGATTTCCCTTCCACATCTGTATTCTTGAAGTGGCAATTAGGACCTAGCCCTTAGATATTACAAACAAGTATTATAGAGATTTTCAAGGCCACATTTCACATTTAGTTTGGTTTCCCCAAATCCTAATATCAGAAAACCTTATGCCTCCTTTCTCAGGAGTCCTCTACACTTTATTTCAAACTAGCAGGTTTGTGGATTTTTGTTTATTTGTTTCTTCTAATATTACTGCATCTGAAGGAAGTTTTTGGATAGCAACACATAAACACAAACTAAAATGAAAACGCTGGGCCCACAGCATAAAGAGATTTCTATCCTTTCTGCCACTTAAGACACCTTACTACAAACCACAACGCTTATCTGACTAGGAACACCAAGTGATATATAAGCTGCTGAAAACACTGTCAGGAACACAGCTTTGCAAATCTGATTAGATGTGACCTTCAGAGGTGATCTGCCACCACAGCACCCAGGAAGGTCTATAGGAATTACAAAACCACAGAACGTTTCATTCTGCAAAGCATGGACAGATTTGATTTCCACCACCCAAGCACCAATGTAGCACGTTCAATATTCACTACCCTCTCCTGTACTTAGAGCACAAGGAACATTTGAATCTCTTCCTGTACCACTGGGCAAGTTGCCCCCCTTCTGGGGATGAAAACATATGTTAAAAGCCGCTGAGATGCAGGCAGGTGCGCTAAAGAAAAACTCCACTTGTCTTATACAAATGAAATCAGAGCTTTATAGACTTTCATACAACAGTCTTGGTCATAGACAACAGCAGTCTGGATGATGACTGTCTAGGGGTGTTGAATTTGCAATACTTCATCTTCTCTGACAACTGAAGTTCTTCAGCTAAGCCAAAGACAGCCTACAAACAATCCTGAAATTGGCTACAGGAACTGATATGAATATTTCTCAGTTTTCCTATTGCTAAACGATTACACGTAGTCTGGGTGGTGAAAGGAGACTTCCTAGTCTAGACAGCACGGCTGTAGGCTCCATTTCCACCTCCAAGAAGATCTAAAATGCCTCATGTTTAATGCAGAACCAAAATATCCTGATCTTAAAAAACAAAAAAACAAACAAAAAGAAGAAAGCCACCACAACCACACATAAGAAACCTGGTATAAAAAAAGGAAGAAAGAGAAACTGGGTTGCTTAGAGGAAGACTATTCTGTCACAGTGAATAGATTCAAAGTTGGATAGGTTTTGATACACACACACAAAAAAGAAGAAAAAGAAAATTGTTTCTAACCTTGACATTGGGAACAGCAGAGTCCTATCTGACAACCAACCTCAAGTGATGTTTAGGTTTGGAGGCAGTGTCATATACGATCATGGTTAGTTTGTCTTTGTATAGCTATCACATAAAAAAACCCCTTTAAAATACACAAGTCCCCGCAGCTGTCTGCAACCTTTAAGTCTTGCCATTTCAAACATACATAGCAGCCATATAGCACGAGAGGGCACTGAAGAATTTCAAATCAATTATAATAAATCCAGACAGTAGACAGAAAAAGGTTTCACAGTATACATCATCAACTTCAAGATTCCTTACATAGCACTCTTAAGTACACAACTGCAAGGGCCACAGAAGTCACCTTGTGAGTGTAATTCCAGTACATTCAGACTATGTGAGCACTATCTGCCAAATCTATCACATATTCATCACCCACAGCTGGGATTAGGATTTCCCTGCTCCCTCCTTTGCCCACTTTGTTCAAATGCATATCACAATTTTGTATCAAAAAACCTTTGCAACCCGATGAGTGAATTTTCAGTCATGTCATCTTAATCTCAGTTCTCTCATTCACTCACTTGGTTTGGAGCAATCATGGCCAGGACAGAACAATTTCACATCACTGCAGCATTTTACCTGCAATATTCTTCTACCTTTAGCTACTTGTCCCAGCTTGTGCTTTGCACAGACTGCCAAACAAGCAATGCAAACTGGATTTATCTGCAATCCAAACAGTCTGAGACTTCCTTTTAATGCTTGGTCTCCATAGGACAGGAACTGAGGAATGTATATTGTACTACTGACACTGTTGAAACAGAATACGCCATGTATGTGTTTGGTCTTGCCTTTCTTGCATGCATGCATGCTCCCCTCCATCTTATTCACTAGTGCATTGTGGTTTTCTTCTTCTGGAATCAGCAGATTAAATCTCTACTCAGTCATATGAAGTGTCAACAGAATTATTTATTTTACTTTTCTGTATAATTTTAACAAAACCAAAGAACAACAGGAGGAACAAAGTAAAGGAAAAATTAATCTGTCTCAGGTATCTGAACTTACTCTGATGCTGTCATGGTTCACAGTTTAAATAATGATGTGTGATTTTTTTTTTAATATGTTAATTACATAAATAGGTACTTAGGAACTACTTAAACAGGAGATTATTTACCCCACTGACTGTAGAAGCCCATGTGTCAGCACATCTGCTGCATAGGAAGACTAAATCTGTTCACACAAAACTCACGCTCTCTCTTGCTAATGGGGAAGAGGTTAGTGTGAAACCTGAAGCAGGGGCTTTGGGTTTTATCCAACAGGCCCTTAAGACTGGCGCAATGGATGAAGTTAGCAAACATCTCTGGATTTCTAAAAAAACTGTATATACTTGCCTAGGTATTCTGGAAAAAGAAATGGGATTTTTATTCAGCCGAGTTTTCTATGTGCGTGTTTTAATTTCAAATGCTTCTGCTCTGTGTTATTTAAGAGTAACAACCAGACACCCAGCAGCCTTTAGGGGAACTGTGATCATGCACCTTTAAGACCACAACGACAGTGCTGGTTGATGAAGTTTAGAAAGAGTATACTGAAACCAGCTCACTTACAGAGTTCTCTTTGCCTTGGTTCACCTTCACAGCTGCTGCTGAAGGACCTCCAGACCGTTATTTCAATACCTGCTGATGAGGGCCTATCTGCCATTTATCACATTCATTTCACACTACTTTGGCATCACAGGTTCACAGGGAAGGGTGTCAGAAGGCTCTGGAGTTGCAGAAAGGGATTGTCAAGACTACAGTTAATGAGAAGAACAGAAAACACAAGTCTAGTTTCCAGGTCCAGCAAGTGCACAGCAAACTTTCTAGAGAAGAATAAACTCTGTCTGCTTCCACCTCACACTGGCATGAAAGTCAAATTAATGCTCACATAATCTGAATGAACAGTTAGGGCTGTTTACCACATAGTTATTTTGTTGCAATTTTGGAGCAATTTACCAAGTGGACACTTAGCTTTAGCTAGAAAGGGCAGTACCCTCCATACCCTCATAAAGCAATTTGAAGCACACAAAATGAGTTACTGATGCTCCTATTCTGTGTCAGTCTCTGGCAGCATGTGTCTGTTCCCATGGGCTTCAGCACCTTCCCAGGTTAAACTGGGCTTTGCAAACATCCCTTTCTCAAAGACATTAACAGCCACTTTTTCAATCCATGTACATGGAAATGTGCAGCCAAATATACATACCCCAAACATGTGTCGCATGCACAACAGAAGCATGCCCACACACGCCCATTCACAGCCAAATGTAGTATAAATAACATTGCTATATAAATAGGCTTGCTTAAATGAAGTCTCTTGCTTAAATAAGGCTGACATAAATACTCTTTCTTTTATGCTGCCTGTTGCATCTCATGTTTAAGTCTGGAAAGTGGCAACCATGTTGGGATGACTGGACAAACACCAGCAAAACATATTAACACCCCACTCTGAAAGAGAACAGATATGAAGGCCAGGTGAGCTCAGCATCCTGATGTAACATATCACTGGTGAAGATTTTGTGAAAAGGAGAAAAGGTAGCCAACTTTTTTTGTGTGTGTTTCTGTGATATCAAGATAGATAAATAGTAAGACAGGCAATAAGAATTTGAAAACAATCAGAGGAGATCCTCGAGCATTAAAGCAGCAGCCCACACAAAACTAAAGTTATAAAAATAAATCTTACATCCTCAGTTAAAAAAAAAAAAAAAAAAAAGGATAAAAGTATTAGAAAAGGAAAAGTAACTTTCCCCAATTTGTCTGCATCTTTGGAAGGCCACCAGATGACTGTCCATACCTCTCACTGTACTTATGTCTATATTCATCAGTATGGTTTTATGGACATTTTCTGTCTTATGCTTTTCAAAACATTTCAAGAAACTGTTAAGACTGTTTTCTCTGAAGATGGGTAGGAAGGACCGGCTGTCAGAAAGGACTCTCTGAACCTCCCTCCAGCAACCCTACTTCACATTCAGCCCACACACCAGGCCCAGCTTTATCAGTGTTCTGGCTCATTTTGTCAGGGCTGTTGCATCTGCTCAGAACTTCCTTCCCACTAATGAGTCTCTCTCTAATCGATCTTCAGAGTACATATTTCTTCAATCTCAATCATCCATGAGCTAAAGATGCTGTCAATACTGCAGCATGGCCATGCTTGCCATCTCAGAGGCAAATCTCACTTTGTACTTGCTCTCTTCATTGAACTCTCTGCTCTTTGCACATGGTAGGTGGAATGATTACTTCATCTTCCAAGTGAAAAGCCAAATTTATAAAGGTCAAGCAATGCAGAGGCAGTTGCAACAGTGGGTACAAACTCCAAGTTTTCTTCTCCCTTCATTCCCCAGCCTCTGAAGCACAAACATACGTATACTGCTAAGCCAGTAGTATTTTTCTACCTGTTACATTCCCACTTTATTCAGGGTTGAACCATTTTCATTCCATTAATGCTTTCCTTTAAAAACATTTCAGAATTGGATTAAAAAAAAAAAGATAGACGTTTAAAAAGATTTCAGTCTTCCTTAATCATGCAGGGATATATTTTCAAAGCAGTATGCCAGGAGTATTCCACGTGACTCCCATTCATGTTAAAATTAGAGTCACCAGAATAAACCCCATATGCTGCTTTGAAAAGGTACTGCAACGTGTCCAAGGAAAATTTCCGCAGCTTAATGGTGCTTGCACAATTTTTCTGCTTGCTATTCTTCCTTTGATTCCTGAATATATTTTTAACATCCTTTTTTTTTTTTTTTTTTTTTTTTTTTTTAAATAACACTTTGTACTATTCAGAAAAATAGAAAGAAGTGATTTGCTGGTTATCTTGGTTCCTCTGCAGCCCTTTTATTTTAAAATTATCAGTTCAACCAGAATAGCTTTGCTTTGTAGTATGCAAAGCTTCCAATATCACTCTTTTTTTACACGGTCACTGTAGACAACCTTTCTATTGGAGCTGCAGCCTGCAGTGAGGTCTGGCTGCCTTCCACACCTGAGCTGTTGTCCTATCTAGTGGTGCTCAATATTTCTATGTTAGCCTGAAACTAATTTTCACATTCGGACAGCGTGGAACTTTTTCCGGAAAGGCTGAGGTATAGTCTCACCTTGGCAATAGCAGCACTGCTGCTTGTACTGAAGCCAGGCAACATGAATGTACATGTTTCTACATTCAAGGTCCCAATCTCACATGTGGATCTTCTGCCCAACATAGAGCATCTGTAACATCTGTGGCAGCTGCAGAAGCCCACCCACCCAAAGCCAGCTGCAGTGCTGGGCTTGCCGTGAGCACAGCTTGTCCTAGTTTACCTTGGTAATCACAGTGAGCGTGGCATATGCTGTGCTCATGTACATGCATACTGATAAATACTGGTTGATGATTAAATTTCTCATTTTTTAACTATAGTCTTCCTGGTCATTTGAAGAGAGAGTGAGAAAAAATTTTAATTTCTGACAGCTCTGGTTCTCTTGTCATTGCTCTCTAATTTTTACTAATGCTGTGCATGAGAGATTGTGCACAGAAAGAGAGTCTGAATGTTGTCTCTTCTTTTTTTCCTCATCCTTCTCATTACTGTCCCAAATTGCAACACATTTTCATTTCAGCCATTTACATCAAAAGTGCAGTGAGCACTGCATCTAACCACTTAATTACTTTAACCTTTAAAGGTTGTAAACAAAGGGGAAATATTTTGCTTAAATGTGGAAGGTGCTTCCACCATGGGAAAAAAAAATATGCCTTCTTGCTAACAGAACTGTGTATGAGGACAAGAGAAAAGAAACCAAGATAGAGTTGTCCTGTCATTAAAGCACTGACAAGTGAGGTGTGGGCTAAATTCCCATCTCTATCAGTAATTTTCCAGGCAACATGCAGCAAGACATCATTTATGTATTCTTGTCATCCAATTAAAAATCACCTCTCCTTTCTCCTTTTTAACCCTTTGTATGTTCTGTCAATTTAAAGGGTAGTCTCCTTTGGTTAGAAACCCAAGCTTAAAAGAAATACCTGAAACTTCCCAGAACGGTGGAGTGACAGCTTGCACATGGAGCTAGAACCTGTAAGCAATGGAGCTTTAGCTAAAGCACAGGTTTGTGTACAAGACAAACACTTAAAAAAACCAAAACATCAAAAAAACAACCACAAAACAACAAACACCCCCAAACCCAATCCACGATTAGCCAGACATCACTCTGCAATTGATACACACATTGCCTGCTTTAAGTATTAGGGCTCAAATACGCTAACGAGTTACTGTGGTTAGACAGGTTACATGTCAGCTGAGCTGTAGTAGTAGCCAGTGGTGAATATCTAGTAAAACATACTTACCTAAATGTTAGCAAGAAAGATTTGAGGAAATGCTTTTGACCTCAGATTTCTGAAGGAGCTTGAATGCCCCTGAGTAATAACAGTTCAGCTGTCAGAGCTAAGACAACTTAAAACAGCTTAAAAGGGGTCACTGCAGTTAATGGGGAAAGCCTGACTTCTTAAAAGTGGCTACTGCATCCACTACAAGGATCTTTTGCACTTTCTTTAACATTAGAAAAAATTTATGAGATTGGTTGATGCTGCATCTGCGTTTGCTTCAGTGATGATTAATGATATGAATTACTATTTCTCCTTGTTTCATACTGGATAAGAAAGTAGTTTTTACAGATAAAACTACAGAATAATTTCAGGTTGCTAGAAAGCTCTAGGCATCATCAAGTCCTGCAGACACAGCAGAGCTAGCCTCAAGCTTAAGTCAAGTTGCTCAGGACCCTGTCTGGGTGAGTTTGGAGATTCTTGAAGGATGAAGATTCCATAATCTCTCTGTGCAACCTGTTCCAGTATCAGTAGTTGTGAACATTTTATCCTTATGTCCTACCAACTTCCTTCACTGCAACTTGCCTTTTCTTTCACTGTGTACTTCTGAGTAGGGCATGCATCTTCTCTACAGCTTCTTGTTCAGACAGTGAAAGAAGATACAACTGGATACATCCTCCTCCCCCCAGCCTTTTCCAGGATGAACAGATCTAGTTCCTTTGCATTCTCCTTGAGCACCACATGCTCCATCCCCCTTAATCATCTTGGTGGCCCTTTGCTGGACTAGCGCCATTTCATTAATCTCTCCCCATTACTGGGGCACAAAACTGTACACAGCCTTCCAGCTGCTGCTTCACAAGTGCCAAGTTAGGGGGAATAATCCCTCCCTTTGACCTGCTAGCTATGCTTTAGCTAATGCAACCCAGAACGCAGTTAGTCCACATCACACAAGGGTGTACTGCTGATTCATGGTACTTACTAACACAGCGACCATCCTACAAGCAAAAACCTACAATTATATTTGTAAAACATGAAATTAGTCTGAGTCCTCATTTTGCATTGGCAATCACCCATTCTCAGCTTGCTGTGGTGCAGAAATTAATATCAAAGCCTTGGCCATCATAAAAATCAATACTAGATACTGAAGTGTTACTCTAGTACTAAAATCAAGAAGCGTAGAGAAGGAAATTAGAATCATCAAATTCTTTCAAATGATAATAACTAAAGCAAATTGAGCAGCTATGAAACATCCTGTTCTCTGGAGCTTAAAAGCAACAAAGCAATAAAAAACCCCTAACCCATGCAAAGCTAAATAAGTTTTATGGAGATATTTTCTTTATTTTTCTCCCCAAGTAGAACCACCAGTTTACAGATTTTGCTTTAGCTGGTACCTTAAAGATTTTAGACAACGAAGGGCCATTTAGGCCATGTATATAACTGAAGCCATTTGCAAGCTGCATACATACCATGCCTTCTACCTGAGATTTATCTCCCAGATTGGTGGAGATAGTTCTTTTCCCTAAGTAAATTAAACCTTGCAGCCTGATGTATGCAGAATCAGGCTAGATTATTGGCTAGATGCCATCGTTATTAAAATGTATTTACACCGTTACTCATGAGGGAAGACTTTTTTGTCCATATAGCTACATTTTAGGAACGTGCATGTAATTTTGACTTTACAATTTTAACAGTGTCCTTCAGATTTCTACCATTGCTGAAAACACATAGCTGCCAGTAACCCCCATCCTGGCTTCACAAACTGGCTTCCAATATTCTATGACCTCAAAGGGTCTTTTCTGATCTCTTGACAGGAGATGTGGCTGTGCAAAGTAGTCAGCAGGTATCCCATCTACAGAAAGTGAGAAAAGTCATTAACACCCTCCTTAAGAAAGGTGGAAGTGCCGTATGAGCCATGCTGTTGCTCCAAGGAAAGGGGACAGGCAGAAGGAAAGATTGGGGGAATAAATCCTGTTGGAGTTCAGAGTAGTGAACAGGGAGAGAGGCTAAAGGAAGATTCACTTAAAACACAGAGAGAGAGAAATCCAGTAAGATTTTCACATCCAGTCACTAGTTTATATATGTGCGTTTAAAAAAAACCACATACATGCCTTAAAATGCAGAATAAGTACCAGTTATATGACAATCAGATCAATTCAGATTTAAAAAAAAAAATTTACCGGGAAGAAAACAGCCCTTTAACAACTTCCAAATCCTTAGCTTACATAGAAAAGAGTTCTTGGAAGGAATCTGAAATTCTTGACAGCTATGAGATTACATCCTTCATCTCACACATCTGATTTTACAAAAATAAGGATGTTCCATTTTCCTACTTGGTGACTTTTGAGATACTATTTTCACTCTGAAGGGCTGATCAATTGCTTCTGAAGAGGCTGACAGTGTAACAATGATACAGTGAGATCTGTAGTTTCCTTTGGACTCTTGGTTAAGTACAACAAAAAGTTCTAGGCAGCCTTTACTATTCAAGCAAAATGGATACAACTGCAATTTTTAAGTTCTTGCTGCTGAGATTCTCATATCAGCAACATAACAAAGATCAGCCAGTTTCCCTGAGACAGAAAACTGATGCTTGAAATCTGAAGATACATCTCCAGAGAGAAAAAATACCATAAAATTCAAAGCATGTGTGGAAGCTATTTCCCCAGATGCTTCCACTCTTGTAGAAGTAGACTTGACATTTTTGACGCAAGGATGGTTCTCAAGGATTTCAGTTTCATGGTCATGGCATGAATATCTTCAACTGACACGGCAAGATCTTTCATCAGCTGCACTAATGTCTTTTTCAAGGATTCTGACACAGAATTTGGTATTTTTTTCTTCACCTGTCTCTGGTGTTTGGGTTAATATACTTAGGTGGTATCAAATCTCTCTCCATTCCTGCACTCAGATTCTAAGGTTATATTCCTCAGCTTTCATATATATTACTAGGGACCTTACTTCTCTGCTTGCCATGACCAACACATAAAGGTAACTTGAGGAACTGGGAGTGAGCCTATCAAGAAATTATATTTTGGTCATCAATAAATCCACAACATTTTTTGTATGGCTATTCAAATCAACAGTGGTGAAAGGGGGAAGAAAAAAGGGCCTTACCACTTTCAGAGGCATACACAACACTTTCCATCTTCCAGTAAGCATTTTTGCTCTCCATGGAAAAGTGGCAGAACCCAAGTTCATGTCTCAGCTTCACTACCATTTCCAGGTAACAACTGCCCCTTCTGTGGTCTCAAGCCCAAATATTCTGTGGGGCAAAACCTAACGCTTCCTTCAGAAAATACCTGCTAAATCCCTCACCTCCCATCCCCCTCCATTTTCCCAGTCATCCAGTCTCTGGGAACTTGAGGACAGTTCATATTAGCAACCAAGGCCCAGTTTAACCTGTGATCACTTAGGAAAGCTCTGCGCAGTCCATGTAGGAGTAACCCTGCTATAGCTGCCCTACTCTCGGTGCCCAAGGTAACCGACGGAACGCCAGCACAGGCAGGTACCTCTGTTGGCCCTGTGTGCACGGTGCAGACGCGGCTTGAAATAGCTGGTGCGCGTAAAGGAGAGGGGAGCCCATCCGCACCTGCACACTATCTCTTTCTCTCACTCCGGCTTGCAGCAGCGCTTCCCTCCCACACGCCTCTATCACAGCCAGCCTCAATTTACACTGGTACATCGGGTAGCAGGATCATTTTGTCAGATGCCGGCCAGTTACCTCATGTGCTAAAAATAGAGACACGCAGCAGCAGCAGCGACTGACTGGCAAACGCCTTTTTAATGGTGACTGATGTATTCAATCAAGACAATATGCAAGATGTAAATTGCTAACAATGAAGGACATCTGTATAAGGACAGATGAGGTGAAAACAACAAAACACCCTGGCTTTGCTTATGCGACATGTATGAAAGATTTCTGCCGCTCTTTTCAACCACAGTGCTATTTAGATTACAGTTACTTAAAGCGAACCAACAACAATATGAGATCTTCTGCTACTCTAAGAGAGGCTATAAAAATCTCATTGTCAGCCGCATCATTCATCACGATAACCTCATTTCAACTGAAATAAAATCTCTGAGACATCACCTCCCCCCCGCCCCCCCCCCCCCTTCCTTCCCTTTTTTATTTGCCTATAATAAGGTCTATAGTCTGGGGAGCTCTCAGGCTGAATTCCATGCATTGTGATTCACAAAATGAAAATCTGGTATTATATGCCCACTGACATTCACATCAGCAGCAATTCATGCATCAAAAAGCCATATGCCATGCACCTCTGATTTAACTGTACTACAAAAACATATCCTAGAAAGAAGAAATAAAAATACAGAGACAAGAGTGGTTCCTGGGATCTGATTATTATCCACACTTTAAGACAGGAATGACAGGGGCAATATCACAAAATATGCTGTTTTGGTGACAGTTCCAGTCAGGTTATATCATTTCCCTTAGTGACTAACATACTCTACATGCAAGTGAGGAATTCTTTCTCAGTGCAAAAGGTTTCTACAGAGTACAAAAAAAGCATTTAGCACAGATAACCTACACTCAGGGTTTCTCCTCTGGTTATCAGGCTTTCCACTCAATCATCATTTTGAAGGCTGAGATATTTATTGGTTTGATCAGCACCCACAGAGATGAAAATGAAGAGTGCTTTGAATATATGAAGTACCAACAGTTTTAAAAATTGCCATCTCCAGGGTGTTAAGCAGACCCGTACATGTTCTACAGTAACACACAGACTTCATTAGAAAGCTGGGGGATAAAATCCACTTTGCCAATGATGGCTACATTTTTCACAAATAAGAGATTTCACTGTTGAAACCAACAGCGACTTCCGTCACTGGGGAAAGGATAAGACTAACAAGTTTCTGACCAAGAAATGGATTATACTAAAATACTCTTTTCCTTTTTTTTTTTTTTTAGTAACAAATGTTTTCTTGAGACACCCCTTCCTTTCCTTGCTTTTTGCTTGAAGAATCCATCTCTTTCTTAGTGTACCCATCCTGGCATATAAATGGGCAGAATTTCACCTTTAAAATGCCTTTTCTTTTAAGCCTATGCCCCCCATGAAATCATCACATATGTGGTCACTGGAGAAGGATAGTTCAGCTAGGATAATAACTAGATGTGACCCTGCTACTAAAGACTTTTGAAGCCTTCTGGCAAAGACAGAAAAGAGTAAAGATATTATTTTTAATGCAAAAAAATCTTTGAACTAGAAAAATAGTTCATAAGCTACAAAGTGCAGAGAAAGGGCAAGTGTTGCTCCTTACTGCTTCATTATCCAGTCTGAGTACTTATATTTCACAAATTAATTTTTTAAAAATGTATTTGCATTCTTGACAGTGCTAGTTAAGACTGAAAAGTTTTCAAAAGGAAGCAACCAACTAGATTTAAAAATGCAATACTCTTGTTCAGTTCCTTGGAGCTTGACGGTCCCAATCTTTGGGGTATGAATATTTAAATTTAGATCTGATTTTTACACACTGATGCCTCGGTAAGTACAAGACTGCACCTTCAGAGTCTTAAACACCCCATCTCAGGTTCCTGCAGCCAGAAGCAGGAGACCAGTAATAAACTGGCTTTGACAAATGCCGTGGGACATGTTTGGAGATCTGACAGGTGTAGATAAATGCGCAGAGACAGAGAAGACTAAACAGAGCCATTCCTAAATGAGCAGCTGATGAAGGAATAAACTTGCAATATCCAGGCCACAAAAAGCATAGAGGGAACAGAGACCAAATGCTAGGGAAAGGTCTTAAACAGGCTCTCCCTACATCACATTAAACTGCAATGCTTAAAACAGACCCTTCTTAAAGAAGTGGTTGCTAATGGAGTAGACCCGACAACCTTCCTGCACCCAAATTATGCTCTTCTAGGAGATTCCCATTGTATTTAGAGGGTGGTTTCTTTCTTCAATTAAAAAGTCACATTTTCTGAATAAGGTATGCAGCAGACTTGCAAAATGTTGATTGCTATACATTTTTAATATAAATTCATGCATTACACAATTAATGATACAATATATTTATAGCAATTATCTGTTTTCAATAAAAGTTAATAAAGTGCTAATGGCCTCAGGTGTGAAAATGTGGAATTTAATTTGTGCTAATCTGCCTAAGCCTGGGGAATACTGAATTCACTCTATGTGAGAATAATTTATTTGCTGTATCCCTGACTGATACAAACAAAGCATTGCCAAGGGAAGGTGTCATAAAACTAACAGAGAGGTGCAATTGTTCCATTAGCCTGGCGTTTCAAACAGGTAAAATGCAAACAGAACAGCCTTCCAAAGCTTGTCTTAAAAGAAATTAAATCCGTCTGCTTCAGACTGGTGACAAAACACCCATAAGAAAACAATAAATGCTTTGGAGAGCATCTGTGAAGGGCTATTTATCATCCCTTTCCCTCCTTATCATTGAAAGGAAAAGCAGGTGACGGACAGATTTACAGATTGACCAAAGGATTTTACTTTCAAGTTTACTTGAATGAACTTTTTTCCTGTTTGAGGTAATGGTTCTTTCAGCACCCAGAGCTATCATTTACCATCCTTCTCCAAGCACCCCTGTGAGGGGGTGGGCAAGAGGGGCAGGGACACCACCTTTGGGGCTGGAGCTGCTGCTGCAGCCTGGAGCTGTGACGGGGTGACGGAGGAGGCTGGAGCAAGCGGCCAGACATCCTGGTTCTGCCTTTGGCCCTGCCGCTGCTTCACTGCCCAGGCACTTGAGCTCTGGGTGCCTTTGCCTCCCTCCTACAAAATGTTTATGACAGCCAACTTTGCAATAGCAGAAAAGTGCAGAATATTGTTAGTGCCACTAGAGGGGATCACTTGAGCATGCTAGGAGACCTGCTTCTCCTTCAGGTGTGCGGCAAAGCCCTGCCACTCACTCCCAGGTCAGGCATGGAGCTGCCATGGCAAGGACTAGCACTATAACAACAAGGTTGCAGCCAGGGTGGCATTTCAGGCAGGATCTGTGCACAGTCTTCTCTGGGGGTCTCCCCGATTTGCAGAGGACCCAGCAAAGCTGGTGACTGCTCCCTGCCACATTGCTGCTCTGACCCTTTCCAAACGACCCCCTATACCTTTGCTCCCTTATGGGTAACTCTTATTATCAGATAGTGGTGTTGGCCCACAACATGTTTCCACACAAAACACCACTCACACAAATACACTCCTTAAAAGCCTGCCCTTGAACATTTAGTCATATTTTGAACCTAGCTTTACACAATTACTCATCCTACAGCTGCCGAAAGCGTGACAACACTAGAGAAGCTGAGAACCCTGTGGCATGGCATTTCCAAACCGTGAGAGAGCAAGGAAATGGTATTTTTCATTTTTATGTTATGCTTGGTTACCTTTTCTGTTATCTTGTCACAGAGCAAGGAAAAATGTTGACAGGGTCTGACCATGAGCAATAAACATCTTTTGTGGTTATCAAATGCCTCAGTGTTTGCTTTGGTATTTAATTACAGGACTCACGTAGGGCATTTATTGTTTGCATCTGCTGCCACTGTGAACAACGTCTAGTCTACTGATTACCACACAAGACAATTTGTTATGTGTATACCTGTCAGTGACATATATTACCATCTGGCTGAGCAGACCCCACTCCTGCACAGGGAACCCGTGCTGTGGCTTGGTGCGTCATGGAAATAGCCAAGTATCCCAAGTGCGGTTGCTCAGGGTACCCAGGTCTGCCACTGTGAAATGAATGCTAGCTTTGCCAAAATGCTGAAACCACAGGTTTTTGGGGTTTCTGAGAATGTTTTTCTTATTACAAAATAAATTTTCATAGAACCTTTAAAAGCTGGTGTTTTATACTATGATCTCAAACACATGGCCAGCAGGCAAAATAAATTAAATTAACTAGATCTCTCAGTAATGAGAAAAATGCATTGGTAGCATCATTAGCCAACTTCGTCCCACTTTCCTGTTCCTTAAACCTGCAGTTTCAGTGAATGCAGGAGATTTTGATTTCAAGTGCCACACACCACAGGACTTCCAAGTTTTTCAGTTTTGTCATCCCCTACTTAGCCTTGATGAAATGATAATCTGTGTCTTGTTATAAGTAGTCATTTTTGGCCATCTAAAAACCTAAAACTACACTAATACGCTAATAAAAGCAGCTATCATTGTGCCCATTCTCTACAAAGCAGCTTCAAAACCTTGGTAGGCAAATCAAATAATTTCATTTTTTTCCTTCCACACTGGGACTGGAAGCAGTAATTTTTATTCTTAATGTTGTTTTTTTTTAAGATGGCACTACACTAGGCACAGAATTAGCAAATTGTTCATATCGTTCTGCAGGTCTAATAAGCCGAGCTATGGCTGGCCCTGCAATTAAAATAATCCATTTGCTCACCCTTCCTCCTATTAGCATGTGAACTTCAAACCTACAGAAAGCAGCAGACTGAAATCTCTGGAGACCAGAAGTAAGAGGATAATCTTGTCCCCTACATAACATCCTACCTGTGGTCTCTTTGTCTCACAACAAACAATATGTGTATTTTACAAGAAGATCACTAAGAAGATAGCCATCTCAATGTAAATCCTCATTAGGGCAACACAGGTGCATTTACTTAAGTGCAACTAGCAGGGATCAACTAAAAATTTTCCATTGGGAGTATGCTTTTATTTGGCTCCATGGAAGGAATTTTACAGTGGGGCAGTTACCTTGAATTCCACCTACCGTCATGTTAACCCCACCCCACCCCCCCCCCAAACTAATTTAAGTACATCTTGGTTTGTGTGGCAGCAGAGCCTGATTACCCTGAACAGAGTGTAGGTGGTCCCTACATGAGGAAAAACTGACTGATGGGCACCTATTTAAATGGGCAGGCTTGTGATGAAGGTTTCTAGATGCTGGAGTGCGAGATAACTCAGTTCAGCCTTCTTACAGTCAGCACTGACTCCAAAAAATCAATACACAATGCTTTCTTCTGCTGCAATAAAACATGTAGAATTATGTAAAGCTTGGAGACAAGATTATATTTTCGAAGTCATAAACCATGCTGCCTGCTCACAAATGACTGTGGAGGACAGAGCTTGTGAAGTGTCCTTTGATCATCTATAGGCTCAAAGAAAAACAAAAAGGTTTCAAATGGAATTGTTGCCACTTGCATGTCTGTCTACCCAACTGCATCTCAATTTCTCTAGGAAACTCACTAGACATGAATTATGTATGTCTTAAAATGTTATAAAGGCATAATATAAGCTTAGCTGCCTGACTGAATTATTCTATTCAGACATCTACCAGTATATTGAGAGACTGTAAAAAAGGTTTTAGGTCTGACAGTATCAAACTATCACCATAGAGATGCAAGGAGTTTTTCTAATGCAAGAGTTGACAAAAGGTGTCTGTCTTAATGAATGAGAATGAGAGAGACAAAGCATGAGATCATAAATGTTTCACTAAAACACCATAGAATTCTTCCAACTATGAGCAAAGTGCTTTTTTAATTATTTTTTTTAAGCTTTAAAAATGAACGAGCCTATATGAACTCTCCACAACATGAATTGAGGAAACACGATGTCACAGTATGCCATTTTATTATCAAAAGAAAGTCTTAATCTGATGCTTAAAAAACCCTTGAGAACTGGCACTGAAACCTGAGGGGAAGTATTCAATCACCTCACTTTCAGCGTCTGTCATTCTCCAGTGCAAGAGAGGAGGAAACAAATCTCTATATGTGCACACAGACCTCCTACAGCCCCTCAATGTACAAGCTATTGTGATTAATCAAAAGTTTAAAATTAAACAAAAAGCTCCTTTTCTTCAATTCTGATTAAAGATCAAAGCAAGTGGATTAGCTTTTTAGCAGAATCTCCAGGTCTCAAGACTTGGCATCCAATATACTGAGAGCGTCCAATTTTGTTTTGGAGATTTTTGGGGAGGAAGGGAAGAAGGAAGAAAATGAAGGATCCCATCAGCCAGGTGGGTAGTAAACCATAGCAAAGTGGTGTTTTATACATTACCATGACAATCAAGTTATTGAAACTGAAAAATAGTAACACAAAGAGAGGATAAAAGAGATTTTTTCCACAGTAACTAAGCTACTGCATCTTGTGAGATCTGCTTTCTTCCCATTCACTCCTGTAAGCAGAGGCTGAATGCTCCCTGGGTCCATACGGCCTTTGCCTGCCAAGGTTTCAAAAGTAACTGCATAGAAACAGGTACCCTTAGCACACAGGAAAGATGCAGAAAGAACACTAACATGCCATGATCACCAAAGCCTCTTGCCAGGTAGGGATTAAAAATGGTGGTGTTTAGTTTGGTAAAGCCATCAGCACTGGCAGCTGTCACCCACCAACCAGATGGGTAAACCTTGGGTACCACTGTGTAACGTATCATCCCCCACAAATCCAGAAGTGCTTCATAAGCCCACACAACACAGTTTGCTTCACTCACAGATCCCTTTAGACATTTATCAGCTGAGTAATGCACATCACCACCACATGTCATTTGAAGTGGATAAGAGCACAAAAATCTCCTTATGACTAAAAGAAAGGATTAAGATAAGCAGAACATAATTACTGAACCGTTAGAAATGAGTTTCGCAAGAGTTTACTATTCCCTCCCCTTCACAAAAGCAGTTAGAAAATCAAGCATGATTTCCGCAGGCAGAGATCCTGGGTCTGTCTCTCATGCACTGTAGTGCCACCACCAGACACAAATCCCGGTAGCCTGATGGCAAATGTTTCAGGTTTGCCCCACGGAGTTAAGAATCACCTGCGTCTTCAATGACACGTGCAGTAGGATCTACTGCCCATGTTGCTGAACCTGAAAGAGCTGCTGGGTGAAGTCACAGGATTTTCAGCAACAGAAAACACAAATAGCAAACTAGTCAGATCAGAGAAGAAACTACCTGATTTTCCATGAAGCTCCACTGCAATACCTAATACTGAAAAGTAAATTTCTTTGTTTTCTTTTTACGGTGATCTGGGCTGTTGCCAGAAACAGGATCATTCTTTTCCTGAATCCCCTAGGATTACTAATAATATTCCAATTCAAGTTGTGGGGAATTATGTACACAAGTTTTTCTTCTACTGAGACAGAAGGTCTGTAAGTAATAGGCAGTTGTTAATACATTTGTTTAAAACAAGCACATATCACGAAGCAGTCTCAAAAAAGTTGTTGCTTTCTTAAGCCCTTGATTTTAGGTTTCTACGTTGTTCATGAATTATCTTGCTATTGCTCGTTCTGCAGTCCTGGACCATTAGACAAGAGAAGCGTGTCAAATTCCATGCAAGAACAAACCTCTAGGTCATCTAGCTACAACAGCACACAGTTTGGACTTCCCTTCTCTCTTCTGCCTGGGCTCTGATACTGCTGCCAACTATTTTACCTAAAAGAACTCAACAAATGTTATCCAGCACTGTGTCCTAAGGATTTACCTTCGTTCTGCAGTGGAAAATGGACATTTAGACCACTTCAATGATAGACAGTTCCAATTAGAAATTAGGCATGATCATTCTTATTAGCTCTCACATAACATTTGAGCCTGGTGACACCAGAGCACTTGTATGGCACATGCTGACAACAGTGCAACATTTTTCATTCTCAACCAACAGCTCTATAACCAACATCTAGTCTCAGGGAGAGGCTCAAGATCCAGTCAAAGGATCGTAACAAAGATAAGGATGCCATCTGGCCACAAAAGCGTGAGTTTGTCATTCTTACAAAATGCCAAAGATACTTTTCAGCCTCCTGGTAAGCTAGACAGTTAAAATAGGATGTCTAGAGACCATTAAGACAGACAGCCCTGTTCTCCATAGCTTTGCTGATAGGAGATTGGTTGAAACTTCCAGAACTCTGTCTTAAAACAAAAAGGGTGCAATACTGAGGGGTTTTTTTAGGTTGTTTTTGTTTGGTTTGTTTTTTGTTTTGGTTTGGTTTGTTTTTGTTTTAGAACACTGAACTGCACAGCACTTTGTCAGAATTGTGTCCACTCTTGAATATTTTATTACTTTAGTGCTCATATGAAATGAAAGGGATGCACAGAATTATCACTGCAGTACTCTCTTTGCATTATTTACAACCTTAGAGGCTGCAGCACTCCAGCATAATATTGGTAACATAAAAAGGCAGAATTTCTCCTCAAGCCAGGTGTTTAGTTTCACAGTCTGCAGTGCAACATGATGGAAAAAGGTCTCTGAACATCCCTTACACATCCCATCCCCTACCCCCACCTTCTAAATGCTGGCCCTCTGATGTGCAAGGAATCTGAACAGATGAAAACTCCATAGCATTCAGCAGAAGCGGGATCAGAAACCCCTGTTCCTCTTGCAAAGAATACATGGCCTTGCTTCACCATCCTGCCCAGTTATTCCCACCCCACCCTTTTTCTTGCCTTGTTAAAGTCCTCTGAAGTTGCCCTCATTTCCTTCCATGTCTTGTTCAAGAGCTGAATGCAGATACAGAAGAACTCCTCAAACGATCTGTCATGGGTGAAGAACATGGGATGGAAATCGTTGCAGGTCTCACTGGCTAAAAACAGAAAAACAAGCAGGGTGGAATAAAACATGTACAGGCAGGAACTTCAAAAAATAAACATAAAATACAATCAGCCACAAAATTTAGAAAACACTGTAATTGAGAGGAATCCCAGTTCTAGCAGCAAAGGATGTCAAAACATTATCCTGAAAAGCCAGCCTTGGTCTCCAGTCTTAAAGACAACGAAACACCATATAGAGCCTGTCTGCAGGAGAGCAGCAGCAAGAACAAGAGGAAGCAACTACCTGCTTGCCTGAATAGTCTCTCAATGAGCGTTTCGTTTGTGCCAAGATTTGTGGTTCAGACTGGGACAGAGAGACACAGGGAAGAAGCACAAGTCTCCTCATGAAAACAACAGCCTTCCCCACTGCTAACAGGATGTAACATATTGCCTGCTGAGAACCAAACACCAAACCTCATCAGTCACATAATAGTATTAAGAACAATGTACACATTGAAATGTGAAGCTCTGCTGACACAGCAGATGATCTACCATATTGTACATGGATATACCACAGAGGTAACCAGAGGAATCTAGGCAGACATATACATGAGAATATAACTGATCAAATTTGTTCTTTGAAAATAACTGGAAACAAAAGAAATGGATCTTCTGTTATCTGTCCCTTATCTGAGATGGGAAAAAAAACCCCAACCCCAAGCTTTCTTTTTTAATCAAATACTGGTTTTAAGGAAGGAAAAAATAAAATACTGTAATGATGATCCCAAAAAGGAAAAGTACAGTTTGGCAAGACTGCTGTGAATCTCCTTGAGAAAAGAATGGATTTTCAAAACATGAGGGCTGAAGCAATGTTGACCTCTGGGCACATCTGAGCAATCAGGGAACAGAAGAGGCTTTAGCCAAGGACTGAAAAAGATCCTTATCCTTCCCATGACTTGCAGGGCCACCTCAGTAGGTTGCATATTTATGTTCTTAAAACACTAACAAAAAAAGTCAAGTTGACTAAGCCTTCCTTCACATAACCCAGTCCTCAGATCTCTCTGCTTCAGCTTTCACCTCTGCATGAGTGCTCCTTTGGACTTTTCCAGCAGTCACTCACATGCCTACACAGTAGCATCTTCCCTTTTTCAGGATCAAACAGTCACTGGTTAGGCAAGCTTCCTTTTCTGCAAGAACAGCAGAATTATCAAGCGTTGGGATATATCACCCTTTTCCTGAGGCTGGATCACTGTCTGACATCTGCTTTCTCTTAGTGGAACTGGAGAAATTAGAATTAAAGCTCTTTGCAGGAGAATGTGAATGGCTCAGGCAGGCTGACTCCCTGCATCAGCTGCAAACACTTGATCCTGGTACCTCTTCTAGCTGCAAAACCACCCTTTCAGCGTGTTTAGTTACCTCTGCTACACCACTAGGTCTGCCATAGGAACATGAGTTGTGCTTAGAATTACCTGAGCCCTCAAAGAAAAAGCGTTTGTGATCTTTCCCAATATGCAGTATTTCAATTATAGAGCAAAACTCTGAAGCTTAATTGTAAATTTGAAGCTTAATTTTACCATCAGATTTACTAAGATCTAATCAATTCCTCAGCTACGTAGAGAGGATGAGAGTTAATTTTGGAGCACAGGTTTCATTCTAATCAAGTAAACTCCATTTACTTCAAAGGATGTGCAGTCAAAGGGGAATTAGTCAAAGCAGAAACTTGTATTTATGAGGCACGATTCAATCCCTTTAAGAGAATAAAATGCCTCGGGCGTGATTTTCAGAGCACCTTCAGCTTCCATTCATTCCACTGGAGCTGCAAGGGCTCAGCACTTCCAATAATCAGACCTTCAGCCTGTAATAATGTCAGAGACACAACAGAACAGATTCTCAGAGGGCACTTGTCTTTAAGTCATGAAATACTATAATGATGAGAAGAAATAAAATAACACCAAGCAGAAGAATGCAGTCAGTACCTTCGCTGTATAAATCACAGCACGAAACAAGGCAATAACCCTTGACACATGCTGGCCTTTCTGATCCTCCTCAGAGCCTGAGCTTATCACTGCTCCTGCTCATAAAAATCAATAAATCAAAATTAATGGAAAGGCTAGGGATTCTCAGAAACTGATCATCCGTTCTAACTCATGCTCCTTACGATAATCAGCCCCAAACTGTATCTACTATGTTGACTGCTCTGCATGCAGAATCAGAGGTGTCACCTCCCCCCACCTTTTTTTATGAGTAGGCAACACACCATGTTTTATGCCTTTTCAGTCTGAAAAAGTAAAAATCACTGTTATTGATATAAATGGAGAAAGTTAGGCCTATTAGAAAGCAAGATCAATGTCTTAAAGCACAAAACAAATCCTAAGAAAAATTCAAAACCAAATGACAAACAGCTTCCTCAAAATTCCCACCAGCATCCAGATAGTAGAGGAAAAAAAAGTCCATATTGACTTCAAAGGTAGCTTTTTGTATGTCTCAAAAATTCTATCCAAAATAATACAACCTGATGGAAAAAAAAAATCACAAACAAAGCACATCAGCAGTGTTTACATTATAGCATATCTACAGGCTGCAGCTGAGGTCACGTCTATGTTCTCCTCAGAGTGTTTAGATATCTAATGAAAGACAACCCTTGTCCCAGTATGTTCCTTCTCCTTTTAAAAGGTAAGATGAGGATGAAGCAAAAGGCAATACTGTGTTACTAGCGTTTTCCAAACTAGAGTAAGACCGAGACATAACTTACAATCTTACCCCACTCTCTCCAGCCCCAAGTCAGCATCTCCAACATCAGAGCACTGCCTGTCTCTGCAGAATGGGCAAATTTATAGACTGCTCGGTTTTACTGATTAAAAACTTTGTGGATTTATTTTTTCACTAACTTGCAATTTGACTAGTTCTAAACTGAAACAGAGGTCCAGCATTACAATACTTTGGAGACCGTCTATATAAGACCTGCATGCAAAATTCCTGCCCTTAAGCCCAGGACTCTCTAACCTTCATTTTCAAGAGCAGGGACTAACCACATTTATAACCACACAAAAAACCACACACGGCTGCAGCGCAGGGACACAAATCATCATGATTATTTAATAACATCATCAAGTTTTAATTACGCCTCTGTGAGATCACCTTCGAAAGGCAAGTCACAGATGTCTGGCCTACATAAATTAGGTGAAGATCTTGTTGATTTTCCTTTCTTGGCACAATTCTCGGAGCTGTAGATCAATGTGCCACCTCTCAGGATTCAAGTAGTCCTTCAAGCTTCTAGCTGATCTATAGCTGTGACTTTGAGGAAGAAGCTTTGTTCATTTCTCATCATAAATTGCACTGGCAAAAAAAGAGCTAATTTCTACCTGGGAGTTTATGTGGTTCCTTCAGTGTATATTTTTAGTGTCTACCCAACAGAATTTTGTCTGTCAATTCATTTCCTGAATTACAACAAAGACATTCAAGCATCCCAGACTGTTCAAGCAGTAAACAGATTTGATATGTTATGCTGTTCCTCTGTGAATTAGTAGAAAACAACAGGAAAAAGAAAACAAATTGAGAAAGAGGAAGAGAGTTATACCTTCATTTTTTACCTCATCTCTAAATGCCTTTTCCCGTGAGAAACACCACCATCAAGTCTGAATTTCTTTTATCTGTGTCAAGAACAGTTAGGTATTTGCATATTTGCATAAACCTGTCTTGGAAGGGCACAGATTACATGATGATGTTTCAATAACTGTTTGACTTGAAGTACAGTAGAGATTTGAATTTCAAAGTTGCTGTGGTGAACTGAATACAGACAATAGGGATTTCTGCATGCAAGACAGATTCCAGGGAAGGACGAGTGCACCAGACCAGACACCAGGCTGGTGTGTCACCTCACTGTTCAAACCAGTATGAACAAAAGGTCACCAGTTCAACAGAAGCTAGTTGATAGCTGGAAGTGCTGATTACATCTTTCCCCCACCTTGAAAAGTAGGGTATGTGTAGATATCTATACCTAGTTTCCACTTGGAAAGGGAAAAAAAACAACCAACCATGAATACAATTTTTTTATCTTACAATTTTTGTTGTGCAATACTTGAAAGTAACACAGAGATAATCTCTCCCTTCCCGAAAAGCTACAACAGCAGACAGAGACACAGTAATATACCTCTCTAGGCAAGGTATTGCCCTTGATCTTAAAAAACCTCCCTGACTCTGCTAAACCGCTGTGTTGATACTAGATACTCACCCCTCACTGCATCTTTAAAATGGCATATGGTCATTCTGACCTTCCTTGTGAAGTTCTTTAATTCAAGAAATGAAAAAGGTTGTACTGGTGTGAAGCAAAATAATAAATAGCTGTATCTATCATGAAGAGGAATGCTTGAAATTAGGAACCACCCAACCCATTATTTTCAAAATCCATTCATGATGCTATGGGGGGACAAGTTGAGGTTACTTAAAAAGGCATTTTTCTGCAAACTTAAGGCTTAGACCCATCGCATTGGGAATGCATGTGAAAGATTATTTACTAATTCCAAATGAGCCACCTCATTCATGGATGTCAGCCACATACAACTGGTCCACAAAATAAAACTAGAATAGATTTGATTAAGTAGATAATAGATAAAAGTGATAACGTTGCTGTGTATTTCAAATATTTTAAAAACAGGCAGACAGCTTAAGTCAATCAAATTATTCAGTCAGTCATATAAATACGGTCACCTCATGTTAATACTACGATACATAAAGAGACAGGCAGGCACCTGTGGTGAGGAGTAAGCCTTTGTGCTGGGGTTGGTATTGACAGATCCTGTGCAGCCTGAAACTCATCAAGAAAAGCATCCTGAAGTTGTATCAGCATAATTTTGAGATGAGGGAAGCAGTGATGCAGAGCTCTGGGAAACTGGTTTGCAAAGTCCCAGGGAGAGAGTGGTTTGAAAACATCTCCCTGTCTGAAAGGTACCTGGGATCCATGTGATCCAATCTTCAGAGAGATCGGCGTTTTCTATTACTGAGCTGCTGCTTAATTCTGGGAGAGCCATTTATCCCCTCTGTTGTTTTCCTCAGTTTCACAGAATGGAGATGATAATATTTGATCAGAGAGGAGGCGGGTGGAAAGATCCATTGCCCTTTCTGAAGTGCAGCAAGATCCACAAATGAAGGGTGCAATATGGACCTTGGAAATATCATCTCCACTTGGCACAGCCTCCTCTGGGATTATTATTTGCCAGTAACAGAAGACAACCAAAGAGCAACTAATTCTCACTAGCTCTCAGGAGAAGCAGCACTGTAATTTCTGCTTCTCCCTGACGATGCGATACAGTAAAAATAACTACTGCCATGACCATTTTTATATATGCAATCAAAACTTGTCTCAGTAACACATAGAGTACATAAGAAAAAGTGCACCTAATACTGCAGAAATACAGCAATTGCCAAGTTATCTACACCACTGATCCCTGTAGTCTGCTGGCAATAGTTTGAAAGAAAACCTTTGGCTACCTTTCTGGAACATGATAGGGAAACAGTGTAATTTAAGGCAAAGAAGGTCACTAGCAATGGCAGAGCAGTAATGAAGTAGTAATATTGCTGCCAATCATGTAATTTTCTTTCCTAGGGAACAGTGGTGTTTAGAAGGCTCAACTGGTATTAGAACAAAAGCCACTCATCCTTTTTACTTTGATTGTGAGAGTTAGATACAAGCAACTAAGCTTCAAGACACAGCAAAATAATGCAAAAAGCTAAGCTGCATTTGTTAAATTCTAAATCTAGGTGAATTATCTGAGGATTTTGTTTCGCCTGTTTTGAAACAAAATGGGGGTAAGGAAGCACACTGCACCACTGAACTGTGCAAGATGTGTCACTGGCTTCCCCAGGGGTGTGGGCGCATGTGTGTGTCTCAGAAAATGTCATCCCAGACAAGGATATCGGGAGTGAATCCAAATCCAAAATTTCAGCACGAAAATAGCATACACACAATTACTCTGGAAAGCAATGTAAAGCAAGGAAAAATTGCCCCCTCTTTAACATGGTATGTAGTACTTCCAGAGCACCAAAATTACCCAGCAATACATGGCTACAAGAGACCTTCAACAACTTACCTTACCTGATCACATATTTAGTTGGAATAGAAACGATAAGAAATTGCTAAACATGCAGCAAAACTATCGACTCGAACTCCTCATAAAGACATAAGGCAACAGCATTTCTCTGAACCTATGAGACTTCTCATTAGGGGAGCTACAGAGGGAAACTGGAAGAAAAGTACACAGAAAAGGCTTCCTACAGTCCGTAAGCTTTCCTTTTTCAAGGCTGAGAATAAATTTCACCATGCAATGAAAACCAAGGATTCCACGAAGCCTCAAGCCTGGTGAGACAGGCAGGACTAGGATGTTTATGGCACATGCAGCCCCAAGCTCTTCACTAACTTACCCAGATTTGCTTTGAAGGTGGCTGCTGCTGTGTCATAAACACACCTTGTCTCCCCAAGATATCATTAAATAAAGGAGCTACTATTTAAAAATTCACCTCTCTCATTGTCCCAAATAAAAGCAGTGGAAGAACTCTGACTATTGAAGCACAAGTCAATAAAGCCCTGCACTCATCACTACCACCAGATCCATCAGTTCAGAGGTGGCATCTGTGCTATGCCCATAAGGAGGCAGCTGAAGAACAATATCCTGGAGGACTTACCCTGCCACGTCCAGAGCTGATGGTGAACTGAAAGAAACTAACGAAGCCACTAGTGTCCACACAAGCAGACTGACTTTGTAAAGATAACTCCTTTTGCAACTCTCAGTAAATATAGATACTTCACTGCACCTCTCCTACTTAGAATGGACCTGAAGACTGAACATTGCGGTTTGGAAATGCAAACAGAAAGCCAAAGTGTAAAGAGAGGAGAGTTACTAAAAAGGCTCTTATATGCAACAAGGAAACAAATACGATTACAAAGAGTCAGCATCATGATGATAAGGGTTCCCCATCTCTTTCAAAAGCAGCCTGTTTTTATTTGTGATAAAACAGGTGCTAGATATGAATAACTCTGAACTGCCTCTACCACATGTCACAGCACACTGTTGGGCAAACAGGAAAGTACTCTGCTTCCCTTTTCACTCCTCCACTACTCCCAGTATTAAAAAAAGCAGTGATCAATAACAATAAGAAAATGAAATCCTAAAACCTAATGGATAAATTGGAGTATCATTTTCAGAGGTGAGAGAGCACTTCATTCGAATTAGTCATGTACTTCTAGGAGAACTCTTTGAGAGTGGAAATGGTATGAAAAAGCAAGGGCTTGCATTTGTTTTATCAAAGAGGAATGTCTTTTGTGAAAAAAATAAATAGATCTGCAATTATGCTCCAGCATATTTACAGTATCCTTGAATAACAATATAGAATCATAGAATCATTTAGGTTGGAAAAGACCTTTAAGATCATCAGAATGTTAATCAATTAACCTGATAAATTTGCTTAGGGACTATTAAGTCTTTATGGTCACTTCTAGTAAACACATAGAATAAGAAGGAATTACACATATAAAGCAGAATCTACAGAACCTTGTTTAACAAGTAAACATACTAAGCAAAATCTTCTTACAAAAGATAACACTGCTGCTCTGTCAGGTTCCTGACACCTTGCAAAGCACACAAGGCTATAAGGGCTACATGAAAGCTTAACCAAAAAAAACAAAACAAAACAAAAAACCCACACACACTCACCAAAAAAAACCTTATAAAAAAGCATTTCTAAGCCCACAGACTGTCTACTTGAAGTCCGACTGACACAGAGAGTGGCACTGACAGAAGGCCAGCTATGTTCAGACCTATCAAGGGAAACATCTATCACATCTGTTGCACATTGATATCCTAGTTCCTTTCCTCTTGCATCCTTTCTCTCCTAAACCCGCAGAGAAACTGGCCTTAACCATATCTCCAGACAAACCAAGAAGAATGACAGTAGCAATGGGGGAGGTATATATTCTCATCATTTATAAAGAGCAACATAAAGTCAGTCACTTACACTTTGTAATCACTCTTTTTAGCCCTACAACACCCTTTGGCAAAGCTTATTGCTAAATGCTGTAGTCTGTCAACACTTTCTATTAACTGTTGCAGTACCACAGACCCAGAACACTGAGGGCTGGAGTCAGAAGTTCCTGGGTGCAGAACAAATGGGCACTTGCTCTGCCTTTGCTTGCGCATCTCCTTGATGTCCCCTCCCATGAGCAGTATACTGAGAAACTGCCTTTCATGGCAGGATTGCTGACTTTTCACTTCTTACTCTGACTGTTCTAGAGAGCACCAGCTTATTGCTTCTCCTCCTGAAGGGATTCTTGATAAAAAGCACACTCTTACCTCTAATTACCCATCTTCTTTATTAGGGAGTTACATAGACTGCACTACAGGTTATAGCCCGTGCCTCTCCAAAGACCTTCTGTGAGATACTTCATCAAGAATTTACTCTGGTTACCATTTGAAATACAGACCATGCTGTTTCAATTCACAAGAGAGGAGCTGTCACTGAAAATTAATTCTGCTTTAAATAGGCTGGCTAGGGCTCCATCTGTAAGCAAAACTTAAAGGAGCCTATGCAAACCTGCAGGAAAAACACTGCAAAGAGTAACCTGAGAAGGCTACAAATTTTTTAAGTCCCCCCTTGCTACCTAAGCAGCTCCCATTCCCCCTTCCCTCACACAGACCTCCTCAATAAAACCAAATGTTTAAAATTATAGTGCAAAGAAATTATGCGGTCATTGTGTAAGACAACTAATGGCAAAAACTTTTTTTTTTTGGTATTTGATCTTACAGGTGAGCAATAGCAGGAGAACTGCAAGGAAGAAAAGCAAACGAGCAGATGGAGAAGCCAACAAACCAGCAATCAAGCCAGGAAGGAGAAGAATCTTTTTCCTGGTACCCCTATTAGAAAAAAAGAGCTACAACTGAATTACCCATGCAGACCTGGCACAGATCAGCCAAAACCCCTCTGTACTTACCATTAGAGGTGTCTGTATATGAGACGCCTCCTTTGGTGCACTTTTGTGACAGGCTGTTAGGCTTCCCTCAGTGTCCCCATGGTGGGGTATGAGGCAGGCTGGCTGCCCAATACCTCTGCCTAATCAGGCAGGCTAGCTCCCAAAGTGCAAAAGATGGGAGGACAAGTGACCAGTTATCTAGAAAGTGAGTAACACAGCTAAACTTACACTAGCTCCTCTGCCACCACAGAAGAGGCAACAGAACACAAGCACTCTAAAATGCAGCCACTTGTTTTGAATCAATCCCGGATATACTCAAAATGCCAACCAAGGTAGCAGACTGAGACACGGGGGAAGATGACATTGCTATCAATAAAATAAAGATTGCCTGTAATTAAGGTGAAGGAATTCACTGTATCACATCCTAGAGCAAGGGCAGCTCTTCTTTCCTCTCAGATCTGGTTCTAACTATGCTGAAACTACATTGCTTGCTCAAGAACCAGGAGAAGCACACCTACTAGCTCTCCTTGACTTCTTTGAAAATATCTGCAGTACCACTACAACAGCAGCTCCATTTTAGGACAACCCACTTTAGCAATAACACCTCTCCTCCCTCCCCTTCTGCATCCCTACAAACTGTGCACCTCCTTTAAAATATGTGTATTTATACATATATGTGTCAAATTGCCAGATAACTTCTGCCCCCCTCTCCCCTTTGTGAAAGTAAAATGTGAGAAAGAAGAAACCAGTCACTGGATACAAGTCTGCACAGGCAAAAACCTGTGCGATATACCCCAGGCTGGGAACACACTGGCATGTCTATAGCCCACCTGCTATTTCGTTCTTGGTCTGCCATGGGCAACCAGCAGTGCTAAGCGAAGCAGCAACAACCTAGTGATCTGTGGGGAAATGCAAATCTTGCCTCTCCTCATGAACTCAATTGCTATTAGAACCCAGTCGGACTTGCTGCGCCGAAGGTCATTAACTCACTGTGAAAACTGCATCTTAGTTATCTAACCAGAACCGCCTAAATTGTTTTCTCCCCCTACAAATTGTCTTAATTTGTAAATTATGTTTTTAACTATCTGGGCTAGAGTCCCAAAGTCAGACTGGCAGAACAAAAATAAAGCTGCTGAAGCATACTCTTTTAACATAGACCAAACTGAGTAATTGCTACTCACAAAAAAGGAAAACAGTGATGTTGGTGCAAGCTGCTCAGGAAACACTGAACCTTGGGGCTTGTTAGTGTGTTTATCTGAGATCATCACCATAATGCATAATGTGTCAAACATCTTCAAATGACTTTGTGAATATTAATCAATCTCTAGAATGACGTTAGTTAACATTAACTCTTCAGATGTCAAACTTAACCTCTTGAAAGGCAAGCAGAAAATCAAGTTAATTAGACCACAGGCTTAACAAGAGAAGCTATTTAAACAACACATTTCCAAGTGGCACATGCAGCTTGTAAGCTACTCCAGTGGAGTTTTTCACTAACACGAACTGAGCTGTTTGATACTATGGCTGCCAGAGCACAGTTTTGGATAGGTGAAACTATTGTCATCAAACGTTATGTTTTAGAGATGTTTAATTAGGCTGTAATACTGCCCTACTTTATGTTATTGCTCTTCTTTATAGGCTGAAACATTAAACTAGCATTTCAGGCATACCACTGTAAAAAAAAAAAAAGTTAAAACACTGTATTTTAGTCTGGGGAACAGGTCTTTTGCTTAAAAGTATTTTAGAGAGTGCAAACATTTTAAAATGAATTCCTGCTCTATATCCTAGGGCATTTGCATTGTATATTAACAGACATAATTCATTTTAACCCCATACCTTTTAGTTTATAAAGAAGTTTAAAGAATTGCCTAGTTCAGGGATAAGTGAAGTAATGCAGGTTCCTTCTTCATGATGCTTGGTGTAAAAAGCCCTTGCGTATAAATGAACATGTGGGAGACTGGGAGAGGAAAGAGGCCCAGAAAATACATTAAGACTTGCTGAGGTCACATCTTTGTAAACTGTCAGAATCAGGACAATAAGGAGGAAATTTGGTTTAAACTGTAATGTCTCTGATGTTAATAACTGCACAGTATTTCTTTGTAGCTTGTTCCATTACTTATCTAGTCTGTAGCTTTGTTGTTGTCATTGTTTGATATACGTTTTCTCTTTTGTATTGTAAATCTGTTATTTGTTTTGTCCTTGTTGACTATGAGAATTGAATAAAGTGATTTTTACATCATGCCTTGAGGTTCCTGGAGACAGTTATATCTTTTATCGCTTTATTCCACCCTGGCCATGAGTAATTATCTTAATTTTTCCTTGAGGGTCTTATTTTCCCAAATGTGTTATCACTCACACCAGAAATATGTCTGTATGCATGAGGATCATAGAATAGCAACATACAAAGAAGAAAATAATGATTTCTCAGAACCAAACAAAAAAATATGCAGGCAAAAACCTTCAGCTGAAATTTCTCTGTTGGACTATGTCTGTATTTGAAAAAAGAGCTAAGCTAAACTGCTTAGAAATGCTCTCCTATTACTCCCATTGCAGACACTTAGCAATTTCAGACAGGAAAAATGAAAGTCATCTCATACAAGACCTCTCTTTGCTTCTGCATTTCAGTTTAAAATTAGTTCTCAAAATTTAGGATTATTGCTTGGCTGCTTTTTTACAAAGCATTATCCCAGTCATGTCTCAAGAGACATTGCATATAAGGCAAGTACTAGCCTTGCTTTTGTTAAAATAAACTGGTTCATAACACAGGCTAAACAATATAAAATCATCTGAAAAAAAATACCATCATGCCCTCAGAAAGCATTCTTCAATTCTCTCTTGAGTGAATCTGATCAGCTGTGACATATTTACGTACAGGTTATTAGCATCTATCTAAAAACTGTGAAGTAATACATCTGGAAAAGGAAAGTGTTTCCCAGTCTACTATGACAAGTTACAGAAATAACATTTCCAAACAAACCATCAAGAAACAATTGAGATTTCAAATGGGGTTTTTTTGAGAAATAGCTACATTTCTCCATCACCAATAGGACAGATTAGAAATGTTGGTTTCAAAATTACTAAGGTAAAAGAAGCACCAGATTAGCTTTATGAGAAAAATAAACATCAACCCTTTCCCATTTAAACTTGAGAAAAGTAGTAGAAATGTTTCTTATGGTACTTTAAAATTCAGCAGCAAGAAATTGTTCCAGAAAGGAATTAAAGAGAGTCTGAACTGAAGCCATTCTAAACCTCTGTGGTTTTGGGGTTGTTTGGTTGGGTTTTTTTTAAACTGGATCCCAACGTGGTTCTTTATTCAGAAATTTCTGTCGAGCCTGAACTGGCAAAGACTTTGAAGGTGCATTGCTCTTGGCAGCTCAGAGTAACAGCTCAAATGAAAATAGAAACCCCCTGTCCCCAGCTGGGACTTGCTGAGCATGAGGAGCTAAAACCTGATCAGCACAAACATTTCTGCTCCTGCTGGAGATAACTTGCAGCCAAACAGCTCCATGTATCTGTGTGTATCTGGCAGGACACACAGACTTATCAAGTGTGGGGTAAGAGAGCTTTGCTTTTCTTTTCTTATGAGGTTCTGTCTGTCACTGCCCAAACATAGCATTAGCACCAACCACACTCCCACCGCCACAGTGCAATTCTCCTCTGGCCCTCCCGTCCCACCAGGCAGAGCTGGGGGAGTGAGGGAGCTGTTGAGAAGCTGGGGCTGGGTGGGAGGACAGTGAATGGTGCCCTGGTTCCAGCAGAGAAGGTGGCACCAGAGGCAGCACCTCTCCCACTGCTGCAGCCCCTCACGGACCTGCCTGTGGGACACCGACCGCTCCTTTTTTGACAACAGCCTGTGCTAAAACTGGACCAGAATGACCTCAGTCAGCAGATGAGCTCAAACTGGAACAGATTCAAAATGGACTCAACTGATTTCTCCTTGTGTTACCTATTTATTAATTTAGATAAGGCCAGCACCTCCTCACACAATACAAGGGGTTTCACTGTTCTTTAGTAGATTTAACAGGAAGCTAAAGCTTATAGACTTTTTTTTTGTTCTCATGCCTGAAAGACATGAGTGAAATTTCTTTGAAAGTAAGATCAGCACAGTCACTGTTTTTTAAGATGTAAGTTCAAACTATTAAGAGGTTTCTGACAGTACAAGTGGGAGCCCAGCTGAAGCTGTACTCCCTCGCCATGCTCCAGCACAGGCCCAAACCAAGTAGCTCCACTGCCAGAGCAGAGGAGGGATTTCTGCCACCTCCCAGAAGGAGCAGTGCAGACACGCGGTTTGAGACATAAAGCCACCCGGGTGATGGCAGGTCTCGGCACTGTACCCCTGCCACTCCCTGGGCCCAGAGACTGGGCAGCAACAGACCTGGCTCCTGCCACGCTGGCAGTTCGGCCCCCAGATGATGCTTTTGGTGTTCAAACATGTAAATAGCCACAGTTCCTTCGTGCTTTCATAAAGGCTTTAAGTCTTAAAGAAGCTTAAGTTTTCACAGCTACCCACATGAAGGTACCCCAATTATGTGCCAAAGTTATGTCTATAAAATCTGCAAGAGAATCTGCTTTATGTTAAACATCTCCTTTTTGAAATCATACCCCTTCCTTCATTGTAAAGGGCACTTCCTTCTCCATCTCATGATGTCCTTCCCTTCTGTCCTACACACGGCCTTGCAAGTAAGGCAGATTTTTAATAAATTTGTCATGTGAGGAGTATACAAAAGCAAACACAAGGTTTATATTTAAAAAAGGGAGGAGGGAAAGGTGAAATTGGTTATTGTCAGGGCTGTTCTCAATAGCAGGCAAAGCTTCAGAACAAATTTTGAAGGAAAGTACGTAAAAATATACTGAGGTCAATAGAGACTGGAATAAGTATTGCACAGGTTTGCCAAGAAGAGATCAAGTCTGATTCATCTAATCTTCTTTGACAAAATAACTATTGTTTTTCATGGGTGAAATGTGGTGGACTTTATCTGCACAGCAGACAGATTAGTCTCCTGCATCTGACTTGTTTTAAGAAAAATATTTTGATGTAACACTGTGTGCCAGACAGAAAATCAGTAATTCATCTGGAGAAAATGGTATTTGATACAAGAATCAGTAAGGTGCGTGAGATGCTGGTCACATATGGAAATGACAAAAAGTAAAGGGGAGCTATCAAACTAGGAGTAGTACTACTGGAATTTCTCATAAATCAGTCTCAGACTCTGGATTTTCATTAAAGACATTGGCATAAAATCGAGGACTACCTCCACATAATTTGCTGGAGCCCAAAGCTGGTGACACTGCTGATGGTATCCTAAGAGAAGATCAGAGTGTCATAAAGCAAGGATTTTGAGACCCAGAGAAATCAGAATGGTATGACACCGAATAGTGTGAAAGATTTTGAGTAATAAAAAGGATTTCTGCTCTAATCTGAGACTTGTCAGTTGTTAAAAAAAAAAAAAAAACCAGCAGAGAAAAAGACACCTTGTATACAGAGCCATCACTGTGACAAAAGTCCCAATAAAAGCAACAGTAATTCTAAAACATAATCAGTGAGAAATCTCTAGCACAGGTAGTGAAGTATCAAAAACATGATACAAGGTACTGGTAGTACACAAACTGGAATAACACCTGCAATTCTGGTCATTCAATACACAAAATACAGGCACTTAAATGAAAACAAAGTGCAAGGAAGGAAGGACTCCTAAAATGGTCAGTAAATGGAGAATGGTATTGGAATGGACTGAAATGACTGTGCTGATTTAATCTAGCAGGATGAAGGTTGAAATGAAATAATATAAATATGGGGGGGAGGGGACAGAAACAGAAAGAGGAGAGCTATTAAATAAAGAACAAAGTTGGGACTTTAAAGAGGTTTAAAATAATTCTGAATATATTATTATTTAGGCTGGAAATCGGAAGGTTTCCAACCCTCACATGCATGAAAAGAGTAGTAATTAGTATAAGGATGTAGTTCAATAAATCTATGAATGGGAATATATGACATGGCTACCTGCAATGATCCATTTCTAACCCTCATTTTCAGTTCTGCAGTAGTGCTGTTTTCTGCATTTACATCATTAAGCCTAGGCCAGCTACCCTTTAGTGATGGGCTATTATGGAACTGTTGCATTAATTTTTTCTACCTAAATTTGACTAATGTTGATTTACTGAATGTATGGTAAGAAAATTTATTGACCATAAAGGTGCACATGAAAAAAAAATTCTACCTTTCAAGAAACAGAAATTACTTGATCTGCACAACCCTTTTTACTTAAAACTTTGCAATTCTTTACTGGAAACTAAACTGCACTAATGATGGTGTTACATAATTGGTCAGAGCAAGCGTTAGAGAAAACTCAGGGACAATTCAAAATATTTCAACAATCATTATGACATGGCTGTCATAATGAACGATAATTGCTTACACTTATAAATGCACAAAATGAGAAAATAAATTAAGGAATGTGCCCTGCACTCATACACTCTTTCCAACAGTTTCGCGACTATTACAAATATTGCATTGTTACTTTTTCTCCTTTACCAGTTTCAACTACTTTCCTCACATGCTCATCTTTGAAACTGCCAATATGTGAAGATTTCCTATTTTTAGAAATCTTTGTTGCGCTCTCAGCTGAAGTGGCTGGAATTTCAGGCAAACACTACAATACCCTTTAGCCTTTTGCAGCAAAGCCCACACCTCCTCTGCAATGCCATTCCTGTAGAGATGGACCAAAAATGGCGTAGTCTTTAGTAAGCTTTGCTCATCAGCTATGGATCAGGATATATCAACTGGGACTGAACTGATTCAAGCTCTTTTTGTTAGCATAAGAATCATACCATACAACTCAGTTTCCTTGAGTATACAATAGGGTTAATAGTTCCTTTCTTCCTCTGAGAGCGATTGCTTAGATGCTCTAACATGTATCACTTTTCATGATAAATCTGCCAGTATGTCAGAAACAACTTTGCCCTGGGCACCCATAATTCAATTCAGCCTCAACGGGAGGAGTAACAGTCAGCTATTCTAACAAGCAGGCTCTCCATCGCTCCAGCAAGATGGTGCAAAGGCCAACTCCATCTTAGACTCCCACTGATAAAAAAAGAACAGGCTTTAGAAATGAGGCACAATGTTTTTTTATTATCAAATAGATTACTCAGTATTACTGAATAGATGACTGAGATTTTCTTATTAAAGAGATTACCTCTCTGATAAATCACCGCAGAAAGACTTAATAGTCACCTCTCATTTAAACACCAGGTTTTGAAAGTTGGTGCTTTATTTTTTAAAGTAAATCTCTAAATTACATAAATGCAGGGAAATGTTAACCATAGCCATGCACCACATAATGATAGACGCTGCCATATCTAGTGCTGAATCTACCAGAAACAAGATTCTTTAATTGTCCTGTGAATATATTGTCCACTGCCTAAAACCTTCACCTTCTCCCTGATGAACAATGTTGCTGCTGAGGCTCATTACAGGTCTCCAATTGCCCTAAAACTCTTGTCAGGCTAAGCTGGGAGTTACCCAAATTTCACCTTATGGAAAGTAACCTTACGAAGCCAGAAAAGGGAAACTTTTTTTTTTTTAACAGAGCATACAAGAACACCTGCTTAACCTGAACATTTCCAGAAGAGCTACGAGGTGAGCAAACTAACTCTGATGCAAAGGCAGAACTAAGTGGGGTAGTCCAATGCATGCCTATGTGATAAATCTCCCTATTTTATTATGCACCCACATCTCCATGAGAAGTATTTTAGCTATGATAGGTTTATTCATAAAACAACAACAACAAAAAAGACTTTGTATCACAAGAGAAGTTTATTTATTGTTTTGAAATATCCTCTAGGCCATTTTTGATTATGAATGGTTCTGATCCCCATTTTGCATGAGTCATAGCCGAGATATTCTATTAGTATGCCTGCAAATTGCTGCACTTTGTTGATGAGCCAGGCATTAATGACTCCAGCTTCACCACTATGACACAAAACAATGAATGTGTGTATGTGTGCCTTTCTATTATTGACTTCTCGAAGTGGTGTCTTCCAACCTGCACTAAGAGAGCTGTCAGAGGTCTAATATGCAAGCAGAAGAAGAGCTGTGGGACAACTGTATTAGACCAACCGGTACTTGTCAAAGTTTAACAACCAGCTTCAAGGCTTAAGGAAGAGGTTTCACGCTTGAGAGCATTTCCTTTCTGTTTCTCATACAATCAGAAAAATGTGGCAAGCTTTTTGTTAAAAGCTTATCTTATTATTTTGTAAGAACTTTTTCCCTCATTGTATCCATTAGCCTAAAAATATTTACTTCTAACAAACTCTGTCTCTTTTAAAATAACATCTAAAAAGTATCATCTTACCTGTGGGGAATACTATAAAACCAGATAGCTGCCAGTATCCTGGAATGACCCCTTCCTGAACTTGACTGAGAAGAGCTAGAGCCCCTTTGGAGAGAGATGGACAACTGGCTGTGCTTGACTTTTCTTCAGTTTTTTCTATTTTCAAATAGGTACACATGGCCAAATATTGTTCAAAAGCTAAATATTTACCAGAGCATTTTACTTAATTGTATTAATCCTATCAGGATGCCTAGAAAAGGACAGTAAACTCTCAAAGGACTTACAAAGTTCAAGGGTGGCAAAAGGTCTTTTCCCAAAAATGACATACAGGTCATACAGTTTAAAACAAACTGCAAAGACCCCCAGAACACAAACTCCCTGCCAGACCATGACAGCTCCCTTTCAATGAGATTAAATGAAATTAAAGCAGGGATGCAGAATATAATGATAATCTCTACTCCTTAAGAATAGCAGTATTAATCTATTCATAATACCAGAAGACAGAGGTAAAAGCACAGGATGTTGCAGTGACCCTTATCTCCACAACAAATCAGGCCTTGCCACCAGTACCTCTTGAGACACTGGATCTCCATTGCACTGTGCCCATTTCCACAGGAGGAACCCGCTGGCAGGGCTCCTGACACTCATCCTAAACCTCTGTGCTTCGGATGGAACCTCCTCCTCTCCTGAGAGATTATAGCAATTATATTTTAGCATGAACATCATCTAAAGCCAAGGGCAGAAGAATCCGCAGGCTCTTGAATCAGATTAGAACTGGTACCAGCAACTCTGCAAGTGCTCTGAAGGCACAGAACGAGTAACAGGTAACGTTTTGTGACAGTTGTGGTACGTGTCACAGACAAAAGAGAAAGTCTCTCAGTCATGTGCACATAAAACTCCATTAGAGCCTACCCATGCAGAGGAGGCTATGGTCTGATTACGAAGTGCAGCACTGGCAGAAGTGAGGGATGCTTTTTGTTAAAACAGCTAGGAAAAAGGAACCCAGAGAGTTCAGAGCACACATTTTGTCGTATGAAATTAATGGGGGCGGATAGGGGAAGCAGTTAGAGGGAGGTTGTATGTTTGGTTGTTTCTTTTTTTTAAACTTTCATCCTCCACTTCAGAAAACAGCTATTTGTGTATTCACTGGATACAACACGTTCTTTTGACTCAAACCCTCTGCTTAAGAAATCAAAAAAAATAATCACACTGTTCTAGCAGGCACAACAGAATTATTCACAGAAAAAGGTAGACTATTGCTCAACACAGTTAACAAAGAAACGCCACATGGCATGTGTGGGCATTTGTGGTCAGGGACCTGAAACATTGAAAAAACCCATTTTAATTATAAAATGACGCAAGGCAAAGGAAAGGTGAGAAACACTTTCTCCACTTCTACTAGCATTAATATATCTCAAGACAGAGTATATCTTGCAAACATTTCCAGAGGAAATTTCTTCTAATTAATTTGAAGAGCTAGTATCTGAAGCCAAAGAGACTATTCACATAAAAACTTTGTTCTTGTACATACATTCAAACACAAATGTCAAGAAATCTTTGGCAACAGTGTTTGAAGAACAGTATTAATACATTGATTATGTACTGGCTTTTCTCCCCTCTGCATATTCAGTTTTGATTAAGTTTCTTGTAAAGGCTAAAGAAGATGAAGCACTCTTGCACAGACAGCAGTCAGATATTTTGAGCCCTGCATTTATTATAGTACTTTTGGAGGTCTTTCTTAAGTATGTGGGACTAATTGTAGCAATCCAAATCAAATTATACAGGCTTAGATTTTGGATTCACTTATTCATGAAGGAAAAAGTTTCACTAAAATTGATGCAAGGGAAGTTCCATGATCTGGTCTGCAGAGAAATTATATACAGACTCAGTAAGTGACATCTTAGTTAACACACGAAAGAAGGTCAAAGAATAACTTCTGAGAACACACCAGGTTATGATCTGAGCAGAATTGGTCAGGATGCCACTTTCAGAGGAAGAATTACTTAAATTTACCTTTTAATTTTCCATGAATTATTTATTCTAAAATAAAAAAAATATTGATCTTTCTTTTTTCAAACCTTTTAACAACTTTTTAGATTTTTTGGGGGTGGGGGTGGGGTGGGGGGGGTGTTGAGGGAGGGAGGGAGGGAGGGAGGGAGGGAGGGAGGGAGGGAGGGCAAAGCAGATTTCCCTGAGCTAAAATCACCTAGACCTTTCTATTGGTCCACATAACACAGGTATTGTGGTAAACTTTTGCTGTGAAATGGTTAAATATAAACGATACCATGATATTTCAGTTAAAATATTTGAAAGGGGGGGGGGGGGGGAGAAGGTTGTTTTCACAGAATAAAAGCACGCAAAACAAATGTTTTGAATTGGCTCTAATTACCTAATTACCATCTGCTTAAGACTACACATGTCAGTGTTGATGGGCTGGCTGTTTTTTTGGTTGGATTTTTTCTTTCTGTTTTTTTTGAGGGTTTTTTTGTGTTGTTGGTTTTTTTAAAACAGACAAAGGGCAGATTTTATTCTGGACACAGAAAGCTGATGTGATATGACAGAGTGTCAGAAGGAGCCCGTCCGCACTCAGTGAAAGGATGTGAGACATCTCTGACCACTCTGTGCAACTGACCTAGCCTGTGTCTCAGAGAAAGGTAAGAATACAAAAGCTGATGAGGGTGATTTGTCAATATGTAGACATAAGCTTGAGCTGTATGAAGACCTTATTTATCACAGGTTGACTTGGTCTAGAAGCCTTCCAAAAGTATACCTTCCATATAAAACAAACCAGTCAAACAAACAAAAACCCCCAAAACTGCATATGTTCAGGAATGGGAGACCTGCTCGTTAGATCTCATTTCCAGAAGACATACTTCTCACACGAAGAGGCCTGTTGCACCTCACATCTCCTTAAAGGTCGAACCACCTCCTGACAGACTGCACCTCAGGAGGGAAATCTAAATAGGGTTCAGCTGGAACCTCACTGTCAAAGAGGAGTTACCAGCAGGTCAGTTCTTCCAGGCTTGACTTTACCCAGTGTTGCTCAGGCTTACTGCTGTATTTGCAAGAGTTCTCACCAATCATTTTAGCAGTTCAGATTCTACAAGGGTGTTTCTACAAGGATCTTACCCCTGTACTCGGCACTGGTAAGGCCGCACCTCGATTACTGTGTTCAGTTTTGGGCCCCTCACTACAAAAAGAACATTGAATGACTCGAGCGTGTCCAAAGAAGGGCAAAGAAGCTGGTGAAGGGTCTGGAGCACATGTCGTACGAGGAGTGGCTGAGGGAACTGGGGGTGTTTAGTCTGGAGAAGAGGAGGCTGAGGGGAGACCTCATCGCCCTCTACAACTACCTGAAAGGAGGTTGCAGAGAACTGGGGATGAGTCTCTTGAACCAAGTAACAAGCGACAGGACAAGAGGGAATGGCCTCAAGTTGTGCCAGGGAAGGTTCAGACTGCATATTAGGAAGCATTTCTTTACAGAAGGGGTTGTTGGGCGTTGGAATGGGCTGCCCAGGGCAGTGGTGGAGTCCCCATCCCTGGAGGTGTTTAAGAGTCGGGTTGACCCAGCGCTGAGGGATCTGGTGTAGTTGAGAACGGTCAGTGTGAGGTTAATGGTTGGACTAGATGATCTTCAAGGTCTTTTCTAACCTAGATGATTCTATGATTCTGTGATTCCCATGACTCTACACTGACTATTTCCTATAGATGCAAGTTAGGCTGGACTCTGTGTTTTTCCCAAGGGAATCCACACTTTCCTCTGCATTGCCACCGAAAGGGTGAAATCTCGTCTTTTATGTTCCACTGTATAGAAATAGAAGCAAAAAGGAGGACATTCCAGATGCACAAGTATTTCCTGCCATAAAGTGTTCAGATACATTTTCTTTTTCCTAGAATTATTACTTTAAACTTCTCATAATAAAAATCATACATTTTGTAAGTGGCACTGCATGGTTGGCTATAATATAGAGCAGGTATAAACCAAGTGAAGTGATCAATGTTATATCAGGTGACTCAATAATGTTATAGCAAGCAACTCTCACTCTATTGCACCAACATCTATCGGATAAAATAATTGATAGTGCCTCAATCAATTGATATAGGGGAAATAAAGTCATTGTATGCTGGTACAGTACCAGAGGATCAATAGCTCCTTCAAACATAAACATCTCTGTTTGGCTTTGACATTAATTACCCACAAATGTCTCCACATTGATATGCCAGTGGGAGACCATTATCCTATGACAGCATTTAATAACTCTGGTATTCCTCATTAACCCTAACTGTGCTGACCCTACCTCTCTTGACAGTCTCCAGAATATCTCTCAGTTCCATCACCTCCCACACAAAGGACTTGCAGTCATATCTGTTTCTCATGCACTCTCCTATTCATCGTATTTTTTGCTGAAAACTATGTCCATTGGGCCTGGAGACTCATGAAACTGAGGTCATAGACAAGGTGTATGGTAAATGCTAGGAATTCCACTGGGACATGGAGTTCCTGCCTTCCCGTGCACTTTGAATCTACCAGGGAGTCATTCTTGTTACCTACTGTCAATGTTTACATAAATGCCAGCAGTGCTTTTTTGATCTGTGATGACAGTGACATTAAGCCTTCACCTGAAACCCAAAATAAAAAAACCCACAGTAACATAAGAGAAATAAGCATTGTGGAGGATATTATTTAGTTTTCCAGTGAACAGCAGGACCAATGAAAATTGCCTTCTTGTGGATTTATGTCACCATTTAAATCCCCAAGGTCCCACAGTGATCTGTTGATGTCTAATAAAGTGTGAGATCACTGCAAAGATGTTCCTCATACTGAAGCAAGAAACCTACTGTATTCAGAAAGCTCTTTTCTCTAAATTTTTCAGAACTTCATACCTCCCTTTGTTAGATTGGGTTGAAATGGACTCATGTGCCCATAATTACTGGGAAGGACAGGCACACATAGACAATCTGATCACTTCTGATTCATTTTCTTAAGAAAACAGACTGAAAATAACAAAATAACCTTTATCTTTCTAAGTGTGGAATAAAATAAAAAAATAGGAACTCAAAAGGCTGAAATACGATTGGCAAAAAATCCAAAGAAAAACAAAACTTAATGCCAATATAAGGAATTATACTAAAAAACCACGGAGTTAAAGGAGCCTCATATCTTAAAGTGAACTGAAGAAGTAACAGAAGACATGAGTTTGTGTTGTGTTGAATGTCTAAAATACCACCACATGGAGTGAAGTGGATTATGATATGCCAATGAAGCAGACTCAGTTGATGAAAATCATCAATCTTGGATTTGTTTCTATGGGTTGTCAAAGAGAAGCTGGTAAATGCAACACCAGCAATGAATACCCACAACAAAAAACAGTAGAAGCATACTTCCACTGCAAAAAACAACTGCCCCATATTCTGGTTGCTTTCTTCACGTACAAGAATCTTACTTTTCCGCATGCCACCTCCTATCCTACACCTTTAGTAAGGCAGTGTTTCTTTACTCTGAAAAGAAAAGGATATTTTTAACTTGGAGATGGCAGAGAAAAACTACTACTCTGACAGGTAAAACTAGAGATGATTGGATATATATGCTTACTGAGCTATTAAAACACATCCCGCATAGTTGGGAGTCCCCAGTCTGTCCAAATTATTTTTTAAATTTCATAATCTGCTTAAAGTACAGTAAAAACAAGGTATTTTAACATGATTTAGAAACTGCCTTAAACCTTACATTGGTTAATTGCAAATACAATTCTTCAACAGACTAACGGAAGAAAGCAAGTTAGTGTATTGCAGGTGGTTCCCTGATTTCATACCAGCGGGCCATTCTTTTAATAGATAAATGGCAAAGAAGAGTATGCCTGTTTTTCCTTCAGACATAAGACATATCCAGAAACAAGAGCAAGCAGACTGCAATCTCCATTGAGACAATGGAAGAACTTTACATGCAAATTCAAACAGGGCAACTGTATTTTGCACCATTAAACAGGGCTGCCTTCTGCGTAATTCAGATACCCCATCCCAGACGTCTCAGAGACAAACACTAAATGCAACACTAAGCCAGGCAAGTAGTCCTGAAGTTTTCCAGGATTGCAACAACTCAAACTCTGTATGGCACCTCTTTTCCCATGTCTGTAAAATAAAACCCTGCAGTTTCTACATTCGTTTTCTTTCTGTAATATATGGGCCAGCACAAAACAGACCCCAAGGAACATTTCATATACCACTGTTTTAAAAGATAGCTCATATGCTATAATGTTCAGCCAAGTTGCTTTTAAAGTATTCATTGCATTTTTCCAGAATACCAGTTTGAGCTTTTCCAGAACCTCAGGATGTAACCTGAATCTCATTTTATTGCCATGTGCTGTAAAATCGTTAAGATAAGGCCTTTGATTTGCTCGGACCCTCATACCAAAAGAGAGAAGGATCAATTCATTAAAATACACAGAAGTTGCACAGAATCCCAAATAAATTACTAACACCCTACTCAGGCCTTCCATATTTGTGTTCCCACTACCTACAAATTTGAACAATTCAGTTGCTGGCGTAATTTTCATTTCTCACAAGCAGACAATTAAAACTGCAACATTATTTGTGAGCAGTTCTAAAATGTCTGAGCTGACTCATTTGAACAAGCCTGAAAAAGAGATGAACGACGACTTTAATAAATATTTAAAAATAGTAATAGTTATTTGGCAAAAAGTTAACACACAAAAACGCTTATCAAAAGTAGGCTGCATACATCCACGCTTTCCTGTCAGAAGTATAAGCAATGAACTACAAATTTAATGAAGACAGAAGTTCAGTGAACTAATATGCTTGTCTAGTACACTGATTATGTTCATCTCTCAACTGCTATTTCAAATCTTGCTTCGATATAGCATTCAGAACTAGGCATCCTGGTTTCTGCATTACTCACCCATTGCAAAGCCCCCAGCATTTGTAGGAAACATGAGCTGTGTCTTTACATTCTACACTGTGTCTACATTCACACACTTCTCTCTCCACTTGTTTGTGTGCAAACGGTAATAGTCTCTGACACATGGCATTTTATAGAGTGAACATACTCATTCTGTGGGAAAGATGCCAAATTTTGGTAGCTCCACGGTATATGGGGGAGTAACGAAGGATTATGTTCCAATGTCCATATGCTTAAACAAGTACCTTCCCATAAGTCCTCACGGTTTTCTCCTAAATCTGCATTTGGGGTACCACAGTGCCATTCTGACTGTGCTGGAGTCCAAATGAGAGGCAATGACTCCTGGAGTCCATTTGTTGTTGCTCTACAGAAAAGTATTTCAGACTCAACAACTGTTTTCCTACAGTGGCCGGAGAGCAGTGCTCCTTACTTTAAGGTTGGGAAGAGGCTGTACAGGACAGTTAAGCTCTGCATCACCTTTCCTGCATATGTTGTACATGCTGCGCTGATTCCTTTGCCATTAAGTATAAGAGATTGCCCTGAGCATCCTTTTCTGTCTGCATCACTACTGATTTTAGGCCATGGTGAAGACAACACCCAATGGGTCTGCTGTGCATCACCTGTAGTGGTTTCTGTTGGCTTTTGATTTAAGAGATATTTTATTTTGTTCACTTCTTTTTGTTCCCTTGAAACATAAGATTTAACATAATAATGTAGAAGGGCATTTGTTGGTGCCAATAGTGAGCTCTAAAGACCAAAACAAAACAGTCAGTTTCTCTAAAGTTATCTTGATCTGTGTACTAAATGAATATTAGCAAAACAGGTGGTTAAATTCTGTGTGTAATATATGAACATAATAGAAGATATATTGAAGAGTAATAGCCATGCACTATAATAATAATAATATAATATTATGCTCTGTCAAGCTCTCCTACAAAACCTAAGATGAAGTTAAATAACTGAAGTCAAATTTAACCATGCAGCCCATGGGACTATCTTACAAGTGTTCCAAGTACAGAATACCCATGAGTTCATGGCCTGTTGTGGCAGTTTAGCATTTTCTCAACAACGGCAAGCAATTATCACTGATGTAATGTTGCCTCTTAAAAGCACTTCTAATAAGAAGCCATGAGAGCAAATTCAAGTGGACTGTGATTTCATTGGAACTGAGGGTTACATTAGTCACCATTTTCCTCTACATTTATAAACCATCTGGAGAACCACTAGATTTGTAACCATTTTTTCCCTAATTATGGATTCACGGACAATTTTGCACATCTCTGACTGTCAGCAGTGCTCAACTTCACACCAAGGAATCAGATTCCCTAGATAAGATTTTGATCATTAGACATTAATGAGAGCTGCAGTTTTAAGGGCATCTGCACCTGAGCTTACTCTGCCTAGTGACTGAGTAGATGGCTCTGGCCTGGCTGCTAAGGCAATTTGCCTGTGCTCGAGCAAGTTCAGTTGTAGTTGCACATGTCCACACAGACCATGACTTCAAGCAAAGCAGAAGGCATACTGTAGTGATAACTTTAACAGCTTAATAGAAGCAGTTTTTTTTGAATCTTAGTGAAGGTAGAAACAATCGTGCAAGAGGAAAGAAAAACAGAAAAACAAACTTGAATACCAGTGGACTCAGGTATTTAACTTCAGTGTCTGATTTGCACCTACATTTTCAGTGCTTACTAAAGTGGCCTTCCTAAAATAACTGTGTATGCTTCCCCTATGTTTAAAAGAAAATGTGAACTAATGCTTTTGTTTCCTGAAGGGGCAAGTGTGTCTGCCTCAGCTTAGATCCTCAGGTGGAGAGGTAGAAATTCTCCCTGGAGGCCTTTTGAAGAACCTAAGAACCTGTGTGCTCTATTAATAGTGAATACAGATTAATGAAGCAATTGGAAGGTGTGTAAGGTTTAGGTGTCAGTTAAGTGCCTAAATTTGTCATACTGTCAGCATGTAAATGTGCCATGTAAAACTGTTTTACAACCCCTACGACTTTCAAAAATGTAAACTAGCATTGAATTACAAAACTATACTATAATCCTACTTTTCCTTAAGAAACATTCCTCCTGAACTCAGATGGACAGAGGCGCAAGCTTTTGCTCAATCAGCCCTCTTAAATTTCTTTTAGCAGAGCAGATTAAAAGAGACGCTTTTCACATTCATACCAGAAAGCAAACACAGCAGCTTCAGGGAATTTGTCTTCCCTAACTAGTTCAGATAATTCTTGGATCACAAAAAACAACCTCTGTAAGAAAAGGAGATTAAATTAAGCATGAACCAGCTAAATTTTTTTAACATATAGGAGAAAAATTCCCTCCTTTCCTGCCTTTAAAAATGCAATGTATTTGCAATTGTTTCATCTCATTTCAGCTGCAGACTCAAATTATTCAGTCATATCACCAGACAGAGCAAGTCATTATTCAGTTCTTTTCCTTGCAAGATGTCTCCAAAGAAATAAACAGTATTCCAAATATAAAGTGTAGCCAAACAAATTATTTTCATAACAATTTATAGTTTTACTTTCAAATCCTCCTCTTATCTCACCACTGAGCTTGATTAATCCATGGGAAAGGAAAAAAACCACAAGCAGAACATGACCTTTTACATTTTACCCATCCTTCCTCACATCTGTGAATCTTGCTGGGCCTTAAAAGAAACCAAACTCCCCAATCTAGCTTGAGATTCTTGTGGACTTTCAATAACCTGTGCCATAGCTCATTCACACATCTAGAAGGTCACTGTTTACTCTCACCAAATAACCCTATCTTTAAATAATTATTCATTAGACTCCATCTTGTAGGCTTTTGCTAACTAAAATGTTTTCCCAAAATTGTTTATTTGCAGGCTTTATCCTTTTTATCTTCTGTTCTTTAAGGAAGAGAGAGGAAAGAAAAAGAAAAATTCCCTAATTCAAGGCAAAAATCTAACATAAGATCCCCAACACATCCCTGTAATCTTTTGCATGGAGCCTCCATTCTCAGAGACTCTTGGGGAGCCAAGTGATTCTCTGTGCTGAGAACTGCTTCTAACTACTTACCAAAGACACATTTCCTCTGATCAACACCACATCTAGTCTCTACACTACTTTTCTTCTAATTCCCTTACTCAGTTGTGCTTTTCAGACCTGGTCCAAGCGTGGCAGAGCCCAACAAAAGTTGCCTGACACAGAGTCAGGGCACTTCCACAGACAGTTTTTGCTGATGGAGCTCCGTGCAATCCCTGTGTGTTGGTTGTCCCTTAGGAGTCAGTAAAAGGGAGGCAGGTCCAGAGTATCTTTTCATTCTAGTGCCAATGCTTCTGTGCCAATACTGCAATAGAACCAGGCTTCCAAGAGCAGAGAAAAGCACTTGTGACCTCTTTCCACTGTGCATCACCATAAAGTCTAGGCACAATATAATCCATTAAGACTTTAGCTATACTGGCTGTGTTAAGATGTTAGTGCCTAGATGTTGTTATTAGCTCTATTATGGTCAGCTGTGACCTACAAGATCACAGTAACAATACTGACCTCTTCTTAACTAAAGCTTTGAAATGTAATGATATAAAATGCTATCCATAATGTTGTAGTAGTAATAACAATGACCATTATTATAATAATTTATCTCGACACAGTCCTACTTATGGTAACTTAATTTATCCATATTAAGAAAATCAATTGGATGAGAGTAGAAAATTTCACACAAAAAAATATTCAGATTTTAACTGGGAAGTAAATGAAAACCTTGAACATATTCAACCAATATAGATATTCACCACAAAAACACCAACTGTGAAGCAGTATCACTGGTCACTTCAAAGAGCCACTGACATGGGAACTGAAAGGAAGATGTGGACTCCAGTTGTTTGGGATGGTGACTCTGTGTCATCAATCCATATGTAACATGAAATAGATAGAGCCTTCTGCAGCCCAGGAACCAGACGGCAGGCACTGACACCGTTCTGTAACATGTACAACTCCTGTCTTAAGCATTTACAATGACAAGATCAATACTCTCCAGGGGCTACTAAGCTTTGTTTAAATTACCCTAGTCGGCTTTGTACCCACACCTGGCCTCATCCCCCTTGGCATTAACAATTCACAGGACACTGGGAGAGTTACTGCCCTGGCCCTCAGTTATTCTGGAGTAACTGAGTTAGACAGCGTTACAGTATGCCTTACTAACAGCCCTAAGAGAAAAGACAAAAGCTCCACTGATTAATAACCTGAAAGACTTCATAGCAAATGTTAAAGGCTTCCAAAAAGGTGGAAATGATAGGACTTATTATAACATTTAGGCAACCGTAACCTTCATTGCACCTGCCACAAATGTGCCTCGCGCCTCAACTCAGCAAAAGCTGGACTAGAAGCAGGCCCCCAACCACCAAGATTTAATTTAAAGAATCTTCTTCGACACCTGCCTCAGCAACATCTGTCTCCTGCTGCCGAGTGCCAATTCCAGGCAGGCTATAAACCTGCCAATTAGAAGTCACGCACCGAAAAATTAGATTTCATTAGTGGAATGGAATTTGTGAGCTCAAGCTGGCAAACCTACATCATTTAATAAATCAACACGAGCCTACAAGCATTCAACATTAGGAAGACTCAACCCATTTTAACACAATATAGCTCTTCCCCTTTGCCATCTTAGCCACATTCGCATTAGTTACTGATCCAGCTGTGCCACTGTCACACCTGCTCATCTCTGTTCTTCTGAGTGGCACAAGTCAATCTGATTTCTGCTCCTATCATCACAAAATCCATCAGTTCTTTCCTTTTCTAGCCACACACATCTGTCTACTGAAATCCATGTTCATTCAACACAAAAGCTAAACTGGCTTGCCAGAAATCAATTATCTCAAAGCCAACTGATCAATCCACACCGTGAAACAGGATGACTTTACAAGTAGGAGCAGGAGGGAAAGACAGAAAAACTTAAAATTTAATGGAAAACTGACTTCTTTGTGTTGTTACGTGTAGTCAGCATCTGTTTACATCATATACCCAACACTGCCCTTCTGTTTTCATTCTCCCTGTAATCCTTCTTCCTTATAACACAGCGCTCATACAGTTACTTGGGATATTCCCATCTGTTCCAGGGGGCTGCATTCCCTCATAGTCAAGATGAAATGAAATACTGACAGGCTCGTGCATTTTCCTTGAAAGTGATGTCTCAGCACAAAGATTGCAATTTGGTACCAACAGTGATATTTCACCTCCAGAAGTAATGACTTCATCATATTTAATACTGCCAGTATTACATTTTTCCTAGATGAAAAAAATTGCTCTCAACATAATGTATTTCAAAGAGACTGTCAATTTCTCAAGAGCAGAAAAATTGCTACTGAGTGCACTGATCTTGGCTTTCAAAAGTTAATTTCTGGGGCTTCTACCTGGGTGGTAAAGAGTAGCAAAGGCCTTGTTTTCTGACAAGGTGATTCAGCACTCTGAAAATGGAGCCACATGGACTTTGGGCTCAAAGTGCTCCAGAACCGAAACATTCAAAGCTACTAGTCAACGCTGGACAAAGCCTCAGCCACTGCCTAAATCCTAGCTATTTTTGCTGTGATGTATCCATGTCTACCACACTTAAAAGGCATCCCCTAGCATATGCAACTTTTAAGCTTCCATTTAAAAAAGTAAATATAGCTTCCAGCACATGCGACTGCAGATGAAATCTTCTCAAGCTGCAGAGCTGCTGGAAACACAATTACACAATATGAACATGTATCAGCTAGAACAGGACTGACAGCCATCATTCTCATTTCTGACACAAATGAGACAGAGATCTACATTTTTTGAAGTAGGTCTCGCATATGCCATACTTCTTTTTCTTTCTCTTCAAAACCCAGTGAATACATCCTTGATCTGACCTTTGAAATTCAAGGTTTAACGTATGACAGATCAAAGAGGTTTTAATAAAAAGATAACACATCTGTGAGAAATGCGAGTAGGCTGTTCAAAGCATTAAAGGTTTGTCACTAAATAGATTCTTCCACATCTTAAAAACACTATCAGCTTTTTATACATGCACCAAAATAAGACTGGATATACATTCTTAAGACCACAAGATTAAAACCACCATCAATCTGTTCCGAGTGAATGTCACTCCTGAGATTTCCGATAGGGCTGTAATAAAAGCCTGTGGCACTTGAGAAATGCAGGTGGTAAAGGGGAAAAAGCTGCAGTCTTGCTCCTGGGAATTCTCAAACCATAGCTCACATCAGCTCTGAAATGTCTAAGTAATAAAACAGAAGTCAGAAAACAGAAGCCCTACTGCTGTATGATTCTTTTCATTTCTCAGACAGGAGCGCAAGGAGTGAGAGACGAACACTTTCTCCCTCAGATCTCAGACGGATCTTTCCATTGCAATAAAATGGACACTGCCACAACAGGTCCTGTAATATGGCTTGTCTGGATGGAAATACTGCAAGACTCAAGGTACCAGAACAATTATTTCTTTGAAACACTCTGTATGGAGGGTTTAACTCCATACTAAGCAGGGCACAACTTGAAAATAGGATGAAAGAGTCTGTGACACGTAAGCACATGACAAACAAATCTTGCTTTGCTTCACATCAGGGCCCAGGTACGACCAATAAGAACCATCATTACCATAGTTTTGATGAGCATATTATTCTCATTATTCATACATGGCTGTTATTTGAGGGAGAGGAGTTAGATCACTCCAGACAAGTTTTCAAGTCTCTCCTCTTCCCGAATCATTAATCTTTCTTTTCCTGCCTAAAGCCTAATGGGAATCAACACTGACTAGAACTGGAAACCTTTGTGCATGCATGCATACACACAACCACACAAGTTAGACTACCTTGGAAGAAATGTGAGCAGATGGGCTCCCACTAATGAGATGACTTACAGAAGCTTACCCTTCAAAATGAATGTTTGATAAAAGGGAAATAAAACAGGCTTGCTCTACATGCTAATTTTTTCCCAATACAACTATACCAGGAGGAATTTTTATTTTTGTTTTTTAAAAGAATAGATACACCAGACATGGTGTGTCCCTGAAACTGTCAGTGAGATGCAGTTCTGGCCTCCTCTTCTGCCTTCTGATGCATTTTGGGGCTCCTGACAGGTATATCATCATTAATTGCTACAGAGAGGCAGTATTCTGTGAATCAGACCTAGAGGGTGATATAGGGAAGCTAGACTTGTACAGAAGGTTTGGAAAGGAGCTGGGATCATTATCTCAGCTCAGTTAAGTACAAAGACAAATCCTCAAAAATTTATTGGGAACGTACCTTTTCTCGGGTAGCATTTGTGTTTTAAACCTCACTGCATATATCATCTTTGCTTAATCTTTCAGCTGGAAGCTGGAAGAAAAGCAGATTAATTACCTAGCTTTTAACCTGTTTGCTACCCTGTGGTCTTTGCTGTAAAACTGAGGCTGGAAAAACACACAGGACAGCAAATCTTCACACAGCTGTTCGCTTTCTACAGCAAGCTGTGGAAGTTGATAGAGCTAAGGCACAAACTTTTCATTTAGCTACAAAAACTGATATTATAGCCACATCTGTAAAAAGCTGACTCTGCTAGGGGAAAAGGTCAAGAGCATTTGGACACAAAGGGGGCAGAAACAGACTCTGACCCATATCCTCTTATACCCTGTTACAACCAGGGTATATGAACTCATCATACCAGATGTAAAGGCTTCCTCCACAGGGCAGCTTGGCCTAGTGAGAATGAACCAGCATAGTAATTTTTTTCTGCCTTCCCATGAGGAACAAGATGCACTTTATTTTTGTCTAGATTTTCCTTTATCTTGTTCTTCACAAATAATACATAGGTTTTGCTTAACCATGTTGGGATCATAAAGACTTCAAGACACGTACACTGCAATTCAATTCCTTATGCAAATCATACAACACTGCATTTCTTTTGTGAATGGATAAATATGACTTTTATAAATCAGGAAAAAATCCTGGTGAAGTTTACTGCAACTCTGAATTTCACAGGGAAGTGAGAATTAGTACCTGAGTAAATTAGCTGTTATGCAACATGACATTTTGTGTATGTACATGTGCTGTGACATCAGACACTTTCTCCAGCCTTTACAATTGCCTCTACGCCAATGCTGCGGTAAGGCATTTTGGGAATATTGTCCCCTGCCATACTAAGTGAAATCCAATCCCCAATAAAACACACCACTTGTAGAGCGACTGTCCATGCATGTGAAGATTTGCTTTCCACTAATACTTGTACAGTAATACTGGATTTTACAGAAGTTCATTTAATGGGAAAACAAGAGGAACACACACACACACACACACACTGCAGAGGAAGTTTTAAACTGGAGTGAATAATAGATGAGAATAACTGTGGCAGCTTTACCAAAGCATCTACAAAAACATTTAAAAATTCATAATTTAGCAGTGACAAGGAAAAACACTTTTTTTTTTTTTTTTAAATTTTCAAAATGAATAGGTATCTGAAAATATATCTAATCACTTCAAGCTGTCACCACCCACCCCTGGAATCTGGGGGTGGAAAAGAGGAGGAAAGGAACTGCTGATGATGGAAATGCTTGGTTATTTGTTCATTGTCAGTGAGCAAGGACAGAAATAGCTCTTCCAGTGTGCTGAGATGATGCATAAATTTGTCCGTCTGAGGGTCAGGCTCAGCTTTTTCAAAGCTAAGTAATGCAAGATGATGCTGCTACTGTAGCTAACTGGGAAGTTTAAAGGATATAAATTCAATGAGATTTTAAATCCTAACTCTCATGAAGGTACCTGAAAATTTCAGCCTAACACATCCATCATTACCTAGTGCTCCATATACCTAATACAGAAATTCCAGCAATTGGAGTTTTTCTCATGTCACCCTATATTTGGTGTCTTCTTGAAGCTCCATCTACTGAGATCAAAACAATCATACTTTTACTGTTAATTTCTAAGCTCACTTTGATAGATGCAGAGAAAGCCATCTCAAAAAACAGATGGAAAAAGGGTCAAATAAGAGAGGATCCTGTGATTTTTTAAGTCAGTCTTGGGATACTCATTCCTAATTTAAAAATGGAAAGAGACTAGCTCTTGCCCTTGCTCTCAGTTGCCTGGTAAAGAGAATACTTTTTACATACAAAAAATTTTTTGAAGTTCAGATGCAGAGATAGAAATAGCTCTTTGTCCTCAACTTAAGCAAACAAATCAGACCTTTAAAAGAAAAATATTTTAAAAAATCCAACTGTGACTTCACAGAAAGTAAATAATTTCCTGGGGAAAAAACCCCAACAACCAAACCAAATCCCCAAAAAGCCCAACAAGGTACGCCTCCTCTCCTAACATTTTTGTGGCACTTTTGAAATGTTTATATCAATTCCAAGTATTTGGTACTTAACTGTATGGGAAAAGGGAAGAGTTAAATACAGCCAAATTTCACCTCCCTAGCTGATGTAGAAACCTGCAATTACCTTTAAAGGGCATTTGATTTCATAATACATTCACCATGATATAAAATTTACATAATGCTTTTCAATTACTTATTAATATGCAAATATTAGGAAAAAGATTGAAAATGCAACAAATGGTCCTAAAACATGATGATGTGCTATTTAAAACAAGGCAGGGGGGATGAAATGGAACCTCATCATCCACAAATAAAGCACAGCCAGAGAATACAACAGGTTGAGTGCTAGACCAGCTGCACTGCAAATCCTGTAGATGTGCTAGGTAGTCACAAATGCCAAAATGTCTAATTTTCAAACAAAAGGAAATAATTATTAGAACTACCCTTCGCTATACAGAAGGGGAAGGAAATGGAAGGGGCAGCTGAGGCCTCCACTGTTGAAAGCTGAAGGAAGAGAAGAATTCCAGGACAAGCTTTCAAACATCTGCCTGTAAAGATTAAGAATACCTCACAAATAATCCTCAAGACTTTTAATGCCTTTAAATACTGCACATCAACAAAATACTATTGCAGACCAGTGATCCTCTAGTCCTTCCACATGACAGGCTTATGACAATCCTGATCATGGATTACAATATGAAAAGGTAGTGAACTTTGCAGACTGCAAGTACATTGGATTGTAGGACATTAATTTAGGTGAAGACTACCACCATCTAAACCCTTAACTGGTATCAGGGCCATGAGTTCTAGCAGCACCTGCAGCTGGGCACTGCAGGAATTGCTCCAGTCTGATCACAAGCCCCTCACAAAACATATCTAAAAAATAGCAATATGGAGAAAAACAGGCAATGAAACTAAAAAGCAGTGGGCTACACTGTCCTTAAAATTTGAAGTCTTTTAGAATAAAAGATTCACTATTTTTCATGGTAATGGTCAGCTTGCACCATGGCTCCACACAAGGTATCACAGAATCACAGAATCGTCTAGGTTGGAAAAGACCTTGAAGATCATCTAGTCCAACCTTTAAGTATGTCTTTGATATCTGCAAAACTGTCACCTCTGAAACCCCAAGCCTTTACATTTTATATATATTTAAAAAAAAAAAAAAAAGAGGGGGACCAAGATTGGAAATTTTCCATTTTTACCTATTAGGTCTGGCCAAAGATTCTAAAAAGGTTCTGAAAGGAGGTATTGGTTGGTTTTTGGGTTTGGTTTTTTCTGTTTTTTTCTTTCCAAGAATCATAGTTTTCTATTTCAAAGCATAATATCAAAAGCCTAAATTAAAAGTAATTGCAGCCTGATGAACTAATAAATTTGGGGCCTAGACAGACATACTCAAACCTGATGTCTGTGGAAAACCATTCACTTCCTTACAGTCTCTTTTCGTTGGCACTGGCTCTGATAAATTTTTCCTCTTCCAGAATGGTTTCACCTATACTGATAGCAGTATCTGCCTTTAGCAAAACTAGCAGTGACACTCCTGTGTTATGGCTCAGCCAATTTTTTGCCTATTTGTCTTAAGGTAACTTTTCCTGTTTAGGTATACCCCCTGAAATCTCTTTAATATCTCAGGCGAGGTCTGCCATCTACTTGGAAAACCCCAGATGAATAGCAACTGAACTATTCACTGAGATACTGTGCAGCCGACAACTTGGAAAATGAGAGCCTCTGGTCCTGCAAGCTCTGCTCCGCCCTGTGACAAACCTATCTGAAGTCTGTTGTGTTTAATCCTATTTGGTACAGCTAAACAATATCCTGTCACCAATGGGGATGAATAAATGCTATTCTATGCCAGACACCAAAAACTATAGACACTCGAACACATGAAGGACGAAATATATTCTCAATGTTAAGATGAACACAAGTGAGATGTATGGCTACAAGGTGATTTCTGTTGCTTTCTGTTTTGGTAAGTTTGGTGCTTAATTCTCATTGAGTGCTTGGAGAGGCCCAAAGAACAAACTATCAGAGATCTTGCCTTAGATTTCTACTATGCAAATACCAACTATATTTTGCACTGAGAGGCTATAAACTTAAAAATGAAATACAGCCAGTCAAAGAGCAATCAAACAAACAAAGGACTTAGTATCCAACAGAATAAAATTTATTGCAAAAAGCTTAAGAGAGTCAGTGTCACACCAACAAGCTCTTTCACACTCATATGTACACAAACAACCAATTATTTTTTGTGTCTCGGTAACCTACTTCAGATGATCAAAGAGTCCAACACTTTTCCTTAGCTCCTTATCAGTCACTTCATACATGCCTATAGCTAACATTATTATGCTATGTTTTTTTAAGAGTCTGTCATCAAGTGGGTCTTTGATGTGAAGAGACAACAAATCTGGATAGAGCTGATGGATGTTTTAAGTCCTTTCTTAGAGGCTTGATAGTGGTAATTAGGGGAGAAAATCAAGCGGCCACCCAGTTTGGGGGATTATTAGCAAGTAATTTAGCAAGCTGTGCACATATAAAACACCAAGACCCAGGAAAAGAGAGAGCTTAGTCCTGAAAGAGCAGGAACCTAGAACTGCTGGAGGCTAGAGGTCTGTTAACACACAGCATTTGAAACTGAAAAAAAAAAAAAATAAAGTCTCTGCACAAACTTCAGTAATGAACAAGACTTAAGGGAAAAAATAGAGGTCTCTCTAAGTTGAGCCATGAATTTTTCCTTTAAAAATAATTTGGAAAGATCCAGAACAGAGTAACAGCTCTCCATGCCAAAGGGGCACCGTACATTAAAAGGTGTTTAGGGGCAGGTAACAACTCTTCTGTCAGAAAGTATTTACATGTCTAATAATTCTTCATAGAGAGCTACATTTTGTTCTGATATCCCCAATACGCAAAATAAAACATTATGGGAGCCTAAATTCATATGACAACCTGGCTTCAAAGACAAAGAGTCTGTATGGATACATGCATGCATGTCTCCCTTTTAATAACCTGCCTACTGTGACAGGCTCCTGGAGTAGGCAGCATATAATTATATTCCTCTAATGACTTATCAGCATATATAGGCAACAACTAGTATACTTAAAGACCGCAGGTCTAATTTGTCCAAAAAAACTGTCAAGCAGGAATTACAGAAGACTCTGCTGTTTGAGAAGTGTCCTGAGAGCATGTATGGACCTCCTGACACACTGAGGAAAAGAAACGTGAGAGGAATTGTATGCCCTTGAGAAGAACTAGGGCCATCTTCTTTCAAAGCTCTCATGCAATAACAAAATGGAAAGCCTAGCTCTGCTAGCTAAAAAACAGACCAGGCATGCCAATGCTTACATTCCTTATGCTCTACCTACAGGAGGGTTGTGATACCCTAATGTAAAGTTTTCTAGGAGTTCATGATTTCACCTACTGGCTTCAGCTCATGACACTACATCACGTTTACAGCTGTTTTAATGCCACAAGCCAATTCTCCAGGCTCTTTGGAATTCCTGTCCCAAAAATTAAGAATGCCCTTCCTTCTCCCCTATTTGCAGGTATTAAAGCTTTATATTTAAGAATTACACTGAAGTTATTTTTGAATTCACAAAAGATAGCCATGGCAAAACTTCAGCACAAAGAGACCAGAAATGTTATTAAACAAGAAATTCAATTACTTGTCACCTATAAAGAAATATGCCATGAAAATGCATTCACGACATTTAAACATTTATGCAAAGTTTCTGCTAATCCAGGAATAGAGAGTGCCACATGCAGAGTAAGGCAGTAAAGCTGAAAGGGCAAGAGTAGCTGTACTCGCTTTTTGAATCCTTCATGGAACAGAGAAAAATATAACTCCACAGACTCCTGGTTTTATTTTACTTAGCCAGCACTATTAAAAGCTCTTGATGAATATGAACATCTCTAAGGTCTGTAAAAGGCCTGAGGGTCTATAGCTTTCTTCTGTCATGGTTCCAGCTAATCTACACTTCTTCAAGAATGGCAAGTGAAGTTTAATTGCTAGAAGCTAATTTTCTTAAGTTTTTCATTAGCAAGCATGTCAACAGAAATGAAAGTGACGCATGATATTCCAACACATACATAACATCAGTAACCCAATGTTAAAAATCTGTGTCACCTTCACAGCACAGCTCCAGTCCTTCAGGTTACTCACTATTACTGTTATTTTTAGTGTAAAGACTGAGCTTGACTGATAAAGATTTACAGAAAAGTACATTAAGGGCAGTTTGATCATGTTTTACAATTGAATACTCCTAGTGAACGACAAATAATGTAAAGAAAATATATTAAGATCTCAGGCTCTCATTACTCTAATTTTCAATGTTTTCATCAACTCCTTGAGAAAACACTCTTGCAAAAAAAAAAAAAAATCAAGGACATGCCCTTCCTAATTGATCAGGAATGACTGATGGCCAAGAATAACCTCTCCATGAAAACAGTTCTTCCACCATTTTCAAGTGGGTATATGATCAGTCAGTTTAAAGCAGCTTTCCACAGTATTGGTTGGTGTTAAAATTTAAATAAAATTATATGACAAAAGGTAATTATTCCCTGCTTTGGTGCTTTTTCTAACACCTGTACTCATCTGTTTGGTCCACCAAGCAACAGAAGGAACCCTCGTGGCTTCCTGAGTAAACACAAACAGTGTGTTTACAATGCACAGTGCATGGTTGGAGAAGCAGCACGTGTTAACCAGAGAAAAGCTTCAGATAAATGCAACTAAGGTGTACTCATTGCCTGCCTTACCCCTGGTTAGTACTGCATCAGGGCATTCTGCTTGATCTTCTCTCTCAGAAGCCCGGCAATTTGAATTTTAAATACTTTTAAAGCTCAGAAGCTCCCTTCACAGACTCAAATTTTTTAAAGGTATCTATTTTACTTAAACAAAGATAAAAAATTCTAAGAGAGTAAAGCTTTCTAACAGAGGACCTGATTGCACAGGCGGTATCAATCCAGAAATGCCTCCAGTGCCTTGCAAGCATCCATGTGCAGGGACAACTTGGACAATTAGTGGTACATTCACTACCTTGCAGCCAGTTCAGTAGGGTGGTGGTTACAAGGATATTCACCTGCTCAAGGAAGGGGGTATCCTTTGCAAGGCCTCATGTGTTTCCCAGAATACTGCACACTTTCTAGCCTTTGCAAGTACAGCCTTGTCTTGAGAACATGAATTAGCAGTTAATGCTCTTATTTCAGCAGACATCCTGCTAATGCAATTGTCCTCAAACCCCAAAATCATTCTGCCTTTTCCAGGTACCAAAATCTCAAGTGTACCTCTTCACCTGCAACATGTCTTACTTCCACCCTGAAAATTCTTCAGTTTTGCCAGCATAAACATTTCTGGAATATACAAAGTATCATTAAAATACACTGAAAGTTGCCATTAAAACAACATTGGGCTTTCAGACATTGTTCAATTCTGTGTACAATTCATTAAGCAACTACGTGCCTCTTAAAAGGAACAGCTGCACAATTTCCAGTCTGCTGCACAGCAGTGCTGTGAAACCATAAGGGCTTACTTCAGATTTGAAGCACAGCTTGCTGCAAAATACAAGAGAATTTGGCTACTTTTAATAAATCTGTATTTACAAAATACTAAAAGAAAGTGAAACAAGGAGGTCCAGAATGGACTCCAAGATGATTCTTCTCTTAATTTCAATCTGCTCAGCATTAAACTGTCCCTGAACAATGACCAATGCATAAAATGTACAGAAATTGGTCCAGATATGCAACAAACATTTGGCTACATCTCAGCGGTCTGAAGCGCCTTTCTGCAGGTTTGCAAGTGAACTTTAAAAGCCTGAATTTTGTTATAAGATTTTGCCTACTACTTCCTTCTTCAAAGGCAGATGCCATTAGAATCACAGAATCATATATGTTGGAAAAAACCCTGAAGATCACTGAGTCCAACCATAAACTTAACACTACCAAGTCCACGACTGAAAACCATGTCCCCAAGCGTCACATCTACACATCCTCTAAATACCTCCAAGGATGGTGACTCCACCACTTCCCTGGGAAGCCTGTTCCAATGTTTGACAGTGAAAGAGGGCAGTTTCTTATTGTATTTTTCAGTATTCAATTATACCTTTTTGGAAAACCTAGAAGTGCTGTGGAACACACAGAATGAACAGCTAACAAAGTTCTCCAAGCTCAGAAGAGATGTAGAGTTTTAAAAATGTGAGATAATTTTTAAGATTTTATTTTATCCATACTTTTTCCTATGGTAATAATCAAAAATATTTTAATTTATGGCAATAATCCAAAATATTTTAATATTTCTTATTTACTGTCACATCTGCCCAGACTTTTAATTTACTACATCGTCCATTATAGCCTACAAAAAAAAAAAACCAACTCCAAATCCTAGAATTGGGTTCCGGTAACCACATTAAAACAAGTTACAGCTGTTATTCTACCATACCATCAAATCTGCCAAAGCTACAGCTTCCAGTAATCACAGGAAATCAACATCAAGATTTTTTTTTTTTTCCCTTCCTCTCATCGTTCTTCAGCTTTCTGTTCTGCTAGTTCCCTAGTTCAGCACCCTCACAGCTAATGACTATCCCTCACTCCCAGTTTGAACTTATTAGTTTTTAACGTCCAGGTCTTGATTCTTGCTATCCCTTTCATCACCAGGTGAAAGTGCGCTTCATGTTTAATCAAGTGTTTTTTGAGTTCCCACACACATACCCCATGCTTTTTTTTACTATTAATAATATTGAAAATTGAGTAAATGTAATTTTAAAGAAGCTAAAGAATCCGGCACCCAGGATACAATAAGGTTAATCACTTCGCACATATAAAACAAGTTATGATCCCTGCTCCAAAGACATCAAAGAGCAGACATATGGCTGTAGACAATAGGAAAGAACACAAGAGGATACTAGACAGACCAGGGTGTCTAGCTAACTGACCCAGAAGCCAACACTGTGCCAGCTTTGAAGCCAACAGTACCATGTGTGGAAAGTAACATTCCAAAATCTGTCTCGCTGTCACTCAGAGGTGAAAATGAAACATCTTGCTCAAAAGGTGTCTGCAGCTCCGTTGCTCATACTCTCATAGATTACAGTAGATATTTTGTAGAGACTTCACAGTTTACCATAAGGATGAAGAGGTTGAGACTTTTTAGAGTAAGAAGAGGTTAAATGCAAAGAAATTAGTATCTCCCTACAAAACGAAAGTTTCATTCTGTCTCTCCTGCAGGACTGTGCCAGCAAACAGAAATAGAGGACGGTTTGATAAAATAAGATTCTGCTATCATACAAAAGTACAATTCAGACTACTCAACAAGGGAGTTAGCTTTGCATCAAGAGGGACAAGCATATTTAATGTTCCTGTAGTCAGGAATGGCTAATTTGCTAGGAATGTTTCCAAAGGAACCCTTAAAACGCAAGATCAACATGGATTATTTTAGATAATTTTTTTCCCCCTTCACTGCTACTGAAATTGTTTTCAAATGTTGCTTATCTTCTAGCCATCACTCAAAATCTGCTTCATTTTTGCTGTGACTGTGATGGTTTGGGCAAGAGGATAAAAAGGTGGATGTGTGAGAATGAATGCAGTAGAAAAACTAAGACAAAGGAGGTTAGAATTTCTTTTTAATTATTTTATTATATTCTAAAGCTAAGATGAGAGGTCAGGATGAAACAGAAATTGCTACTTCTCACTAAATACCTTTTTGGCCAGCAAAGTTTTTCAGCTTCCTGACAAACATTTCCTGACTCATAAAATGCTTCAGTCTACAGAAAATGAAATTGCAAGAAGAAATGTGAGAACAGTAAAAATTCCCTTATCTAATTTTATTTACTATTTCTGGGGCTTTATTCTATTTAAATTTAAGAGAAGGAGGAAGAAGAGGAGGGTGAAAAGGCAATTAGCTTTCAAGCAAGGGGAAAAAAATTTAAAATATGACATTGAGTCATAAAAATATTGGATTTGCTGTAGCAAAAGGAAAATCAAACCAGGCGAGCCCTCAGGTCTGGAATGCTGATTCTGCAGTGACCAATGTGCTTTCAGGGAAAGACCAACAGAAACAAACTACACTGCACATTATGGATTTTGCAATGCAGAGGAAAAATTGTGCAAAGACAAAAAAGTGCTTTCTGACCCTTGCAGCAAACAGCTTACTCCTTGAAGCATGAGATTTCATTACCTTCATCTCAGCGGGCACAACCGTGAATATCACTGTGTATCTTCTAATGGCCAGCATGTTCTATATATTGAAGGGACAATAATGTATTTATTGAAGGGACAATAATGTAAGAGTTTCTAGACCACTTCAATTCTGCAACTTGGGCAATAATTACAATGAGAAATCTATAGCAAGAACGTGCACAAACAACAACGTCAAGGGCATTGTATTACATTGGCATTTAGATCTTCTCCTTCAAGGCAAAAAATCTTGTAAATTAATCAAATCTAACAAAACCCCGTGGCAATTAAACTCCCCGTGACAGAAAAGCAAGAAAACCCAGTGAAGAAGTTGTTTATCCAACAGGACAATCCATATATCTGACATGTGGCATATACCCCTGCGGTCTGTCATAAAGCTTGAGTGCAGATTTTTGCAAAAGCCCCTAAACACCACCCATCAAAACAATCAAATATGAACATTGGCAGTTGAACATCTGTGTCCTGCTCAAAAATACACTGAAAAATACTTGAAGTCTGACATGCCTTAACTACAGAATAACTTCAGGCACGCAATGATACTGGCTTATGAACATCTTTCGACTACTGCTCCATTGGTAGCACTGTCTTTCCTCAGCACACACAGCATTAATTTATCATTCCTCTATCAGCTACAAGCCTCTTCGTCAGCTTCAACACTAAACAATTTCAGTTGAACCTGTATGGAAATAAGTCAACAAGCCTGTACTAATTCTGCATAAATCAGGTAACACAGTCAAGCATCACTTTCCACCAGGAATGAGAGTTTGAAGGGGTTTTGAGGGTAGGAACAGTGTCACATGCTGAGCAGAGGTACAGAGAACTGGGCATTGTAGGCACAGATCAGAGAGAATTAGTGCTACTTAACGCAAAACGATGAGCTCAAATTCTTACTTATGACAAATACTAGGTTTTAATGAACTATAAATTTCCCATTAAATTTACCAACTCCAGTTCTGGAAAGTCTTTTGGATCTTGTTTTTAATTTTTACATTTCTCTGTTTGCCTCCCAGCAAGCCCAGGAATCTGTTCTGTGGGTATTCCTTCTCCCCTGAGCATGCATGTCATGTACTGAAACCTGAAGGAAGAAGAGGGAAGATAGAGGTTACCTGAGCTTTCATAGCTACTTAGGAGGAAATGCGGATGGCCTGATCTTTTCTGCTCTTTGTAAACTTGTCAGTGTACCAGGGATGTGGAGTGTCATCACTCCAGCAGTGAGGAGGATTGACCACTGGGTGTTACAGTCCTGTGTCAGCTCCAAGACACATGAGAAGCAAATCACCTTGTAAGCCAAGATGTACAAAGGAAGCTATTACTGGAGAAATGAGAATTACCATGGTGTTTGCCAAGATGAGTGCCTTGGCAAGTACTCAGTAAAGCCATTCTCTTCAATGCCTTTTTAACAGCAACAGTAGCACAAGATTATAAGATTTATAGTCAAATATCCCACTCTTTCCTGTTTCAGAGATTTCATTGGCCAAGCTTATAGACATGTTTCATTCTAACTTCCATGTTACTTAAACACTACGCCAACCTTTCTCTTAAGTTTTAGCTCCTCTACTCCACAAGTCCACCTCTGTAAAGCAGTTACAGCTTGCACTTGAGCTTTCTTTATTTACACAAGATTTAAACATATACTTAAAATTCTTTGCTGAAGAAGAGATGAATTTCCAAGTCATGAATATTTTGGAACTGAAGTCAAAAATTTAAGCTGTCCAGCACCTGGATTTGGAGAAATACAAAAGCAGAAGAGGTGGCATGCCTTAAACACTTTCTTGTGAGTCCTTGCTGGGATGAATGCATGCTTGAAAGAACCAAAAAGAAATGGTAAAATGTCTTCTTGTTGCCTGAAGGTATTTAATACAGCGGAGCAAGGGGAATATAATCAGCATTAAAGTGCTCTTCATAAATAATGGACAGTCTAGCAGCTTTTATCTACTCTGCACTTTAAGAAAGTTTCTACTGCTGAATATTTCATGAGCAAAAGGTCATTTATTGTGGCTTTTAAATTATACAATTCAGAAACTGTTAGAAAAAAAGTTCTATGTTCCAATGCAATAATGATGAGTTTTGAATTTCTAAAGAAACACTGGCAGGCTAAATACATATTTTGAAACCTATCACATACAAGCTACCAGGGACACCTTTGCCCTAAACTGTAACTACTGATTTTGAAGATGTCCAATCCTATTCAGCAATACAGTGTTTATTTTCATGTGAAGAATAAACCTGAACATACTTTTTCCTAAGACGCCAGTTCTAGTTTGCACTTCTCAATAAAATATACTGCTGATCACAGGTCATTTAAGGTGCGCATCTGCAACAGCCATTTTCAAGAAATGTGTTTTCTGTACAGTATTTTAAAGGTGTATTTTATTACAGCCCTTTTAAATGACAATTAGAGTTCCACATAAACAAAACCATTAAGGAAACATACTGGTGAACAGGTGAATTGTCAAGATGAGTTAGAGGTAACCTTAGCTCTGTCCCCTGTGAATATAAGGCTATGACGCAATCTTATTGCTGCGTCCAGAGACAGATGCTCCGTGGGTGTAGATTAGCGTGACTTTACAGAAGTCAGTAGTGCTACATCTGGCTTCTATCAACAGAAGCACCAGTGCACTTCTCAGCATCAAATCTTCTCCGTACGTCACATACCTATGAAAGAACACCACGGGAGCCTGCCGCAAACAGGCGTACCTCTCATGCCACAGACTTGCAGCTCAATAACGCCAAAGCAAATGGCTTCAGAACATTAACAGGTAATGTCCCTTAGCCACAGCTGCTCTTGGGGAATTTTTCAGTTTTCTTTCTAACCCCCACACTCCCAAACCATAGAGCTACTCTAACCAAAAAAAAAAAAAACAACCCAAACAGCAAATAAAATATGACAATTCATTTTCTTTCTAAAACTAAGATAGCAAAATAGCTTTCATTTCATATTTTCTTCATATAGGAACTGAGCCCTCACCTCAAATCCTCTTACTTTATTCACAGTCCCCACTTTAAAGACCAGGTAATGGAAAAGTTAAAACATGAAAAGAGCTATCTGCAGAATTTAGAAGCAATTGGAACAAACAGTACTATACATGGCAAATCATCTACATACTAATAGCACCCTGCATGTGGACAACAAACATATCTGTGGCAAAAAAGAGGTTTATTTATTGAATGACTTCTTATGACACAGCAAGGAATAAGTCTGAGACACCTGGCTAACCTCTAGATCAATCATCTTTCTTAGCAGCAAAATGCAGTGCAAGTCCCATGGAGTGATGGGACATACACAAAAACATCATGCACAAAGCTGTACTTTGGATTTCAGATATTTTTCTGTGCATTTGTAAAAATAAAATTGATCTTTAGCACTTAAGTCAAATAGGCTTACAGCTTTGTTGAGATGATATGTCCCTCCTACGTTTACTGGCAGGAAAATTCAGACAGACCTATCATGCATGATTTGGCATTAGTACACCTCAGCTGCAGCAGTAAGGTTATTTTAAGGGAGACATGCCTGCTACAGTCTGAACCTTACACAACACATTACCATTGCCATACATCTAAAATAGTTGCTAAACTGCTTATTTATAGACACAGCGAATGCGCTCCTTAACTCTGCTTTACTTAGGATGGTATGCGAAAGTAAACATCATATTGTTTATCTGGGTCTGTCAAATACAGACTGTCAATTTGGAAGCTGCAAGCAATGCACAGGTTTTAGCCTGTGCACCCATTGCACAGAGACAGGTTTTTCCTTTGGTCAATAAATTCTCTCAAGACACTGCATTTAAAAGCTTCAGACATATTAACAACCAAATCATACTTTTAAAACAGAGCTTTTGATGTCTGTTGCAGAGCTAGTAGGAACAAGAATCAATGATTCCTATAGGCTTTCTTGATGCCTTTTGCATTGCTCTTATCTCATTATATTTCATGGACTTGGGTATAAAGGTAAAAGAAAAATCCTTATTATGGAAAAAATTCAAAAGGGAAAAAATGTCTCTGAAGTAAACAAAGCATCTGAGTTGTGCAACAAGAAAAGGAAGCTCCTGGTAGTGCTTGCCAAAACAAGACTGCAGCTGGATCCAAAACATTATTGATGGGTAACTGAAGTTTATATATATCGATGGAGTTAAACATCAACACTCTAGGCTAATGAAGATACAGACATGCTCTTCTGTTTGATAGTATCTAACAATTTGTCAAGGGACTGCAATCGAAGCCAAAGACAGCTTGTTTACTCTGTATTAAAATACAATATTTCATATCACACTGTTAAAGTAAATGATACATATATCATCTGGTATTTAGATAGAGCTTTAGATATCTAAGAGAAAATGGGATGTGTCAGTTCAGACGAGCAATCCCACAAAGAACGATTATGATACTCATGTAAAACCAACCTATGGGCAAGCCTGTGGAAAGGTAAGACCATGAAGTCTCCTACACCAAATCACCTGACAGGAAATGAACTGACCCCTCTAGAAATGATGCAGCTGCCCTGCTTCATATAGAAGAGATTCAAAGACCGGGTACCCACTTCCCCTACTCCACCCTCATCCCTGGTAAGCACCACAAACTAGTAAGAAAAATAGACATTGTCATTTTGAGTGCCAGTGTTCAACGTGTAACCATACTAAGAAACGATTCTTGGAAGAAAATTCTTGCATTGAAATAAACTTTAGGTATCACTAAACTCACTCCATCGTTCTTAGAGGTCAAACAAACAGGTCAACTTACGTAGCTCTCCTACTTTCAGTATTTCGCACAGCATCTTTGTCAGCTCAATGCTACTTCGGCCAAATGGGCACTCATGCTTGTCTTCTCGACTGCTGTTCTCCAGGACAATCTGAAGGAGGAATGGAAATGGAAAATCATCAGTTTGAAGAACCCATCAGCTGAAGTACTCTTCTCCATATCCAACGCTTACAAGATAAACCAGGCTGAATTTAGGAAACTGTCCATGGAGGCTGTATTCATAAAGCTTAGCCCGTCCCCCAGCTAAATGACCGATGTCTGAAGCAGTCAGCAACACAGAAGCAGTGCTGCTCCAGGACCAGCTGGGAAGCTTTGCCATTCCTATGCAGTGTTGCTGTTCTGCACCACCCCTGGCTTGGAGAAATTGCAGTAGAAGCCAAAGAGAAAGAAATAGTTTCATTTCAAATTTGCCAGATAAAGGAAATTAGATATAATGATTTATAGACACGAACATACCTAGAAGGAATTATTAAAAAAAAGTGGGACAGAAACTGCATAGCTGGATTCAGGCTCCAAAAAATGTCCAAGGGTCAAAAATCAAACTGAGGTCCTCAAAGGAAGAAAATTTGCACATTGTCTCTGTTATGGAAGAAACTTGTGCTTGTGTGCAAAACATTTCAGGGAACTATCACTCTTTGCATCAAACCTGTAAATGCTGCAGAAATGACTCAGGAGAGCCTTTATATTATCTGTTGAGTGAAAATCCAAAATAAATGGGAGAAAATAATTCCTTGCACATTTTTATACCCATTAAGTTCTGCCATATGAGATACAGTTGGGATAAAGTTTTCCCCAGCACTGCAACTAAACAAGAGATTTCACTGTAGATGAAAAAATGAGTTAGAAAAATACTATAGATTTCATTGAAGCTGTGAGCCTGAAAAGAGAGCAAAATAGGGACTGGGAAAAAAAGTGGTCAAACCTGATTCACAGTAAGAATTGTCTTTGCAGTAACAAACTTTGACACTTTAAAAAAAGAAACAAAACACATCCTGAACAGCTGCTGCACAGCCTGGGGATGAGGGACACAGGAAGAAAATGAATTTCAAAGTTAAGAGATTTTGCCAAGCACCAGAAAACCTCAGAGGCTCTCTAAATTTTCTTCAAAAACAGGTGTTTAGACATTGCTCTCTGCTTTGCATTCCTCCTGTCTCCTTAGCTCCCATCTTCATCATGCTTTTTGTTTGTTTGGCTTTTTTCTTGGTTGTGGTTTTGGTTTGGGGTTTGTTTGTTTGTTTTAAATCTTTCAATTTTGGCAGTAAAGAAAGGTTTGCAAAAGGCTCCAAGGCTGGAACTTCACCCAAAACCAGGAGGAGAGGTGGAGGAGAGCACCGATGCAACACTGCATGCCAGCAAAACCTTTCCCTCCCTCCCCAGATTTTAGCTGTGATTGTTTCATGCTCTCCTATGTGCAGAAGAAGCCTTCTCTGTGAAGCAGTTAAAAGATAAAAGTGGAAAAAGAGTGAAAACCCAAAAGCAAGTAGGAAAGTTAGGTGCTTCACATAGCATGCCAAAGCCTCTTCACTGAGTAGGTGTCTATTTTAGTCCTACTGTACAAAGGGCAGCTTCTAGCTGATACTCTGCTCCCAAACCATCACCCAGGGATGTCAAAGGATGGTTGTTCTCTGTGTTATGAGAGTGGATGATCACTTTATTTTGTTTTCCAGTGGTGTTTTTTTAAAATCACCTAGTCTTCCCACAGAAGCTTAGAAAGTCATTAGGGATGTGATAAATATTTGACCCCTACAAATTTTTATTGTGTCAGAATCATGTTCACCAGTCTGCCAAGAAAAGTTACCTTTCCTTCTAAAAGTTTTGGTTTAAATTACATCTAATTGTTCCATGTCATCTCTGGATAAAAGCTGTACCAAATCAAAGAAACACCCCTGCAATTTTTGTTTTACGTTGCTGCAGCCACTGTTCAAGGAACATGCGAATATGACTTTGCATTCTGGATGAGTCATCCTGCTTCAGTCTCTTTCATGGAGGAAAGTGCTACATTTCCATATCCACATGCAGGAGCGATGATAGAGTAGCACAAGTGCAATGTAAAGCTGTGTCTCAACACCTCCCTGAGATCACTTCTCTTGTTTTATTATTACTGTGTTTTATCTCTCACATAATAAAACATAAAATCTGCATACTGGAGCAGGGGGCTGCTTTGACACAGATTTAGATACAGCAGAGAAACACTGGTAATAAAATCAATGAAGAGGCAAAATGAAAGGGTAAGGGGGAGGGGAAGGGAAGCACTCGGATCAGCATTCCTGCTCGCTTCTGGCAAATGCGTTTTGTTGAATTTCACATTAACCCAACATATTAACATTTCATGAGCACATAAATATTTAATGGTGACACCGTATATGCATATAATGTAAGGCAGAATTACAGCAATCAATAAGAATTCCAGAGAAATAGTTAAGGCACTGTGTATTGCTATACAGCAAATTAAATGGCAATTTGAGTAATCAATATGTAAAGCAGCCTTGAAATGATCCTCAGACACACGCTCTGCAAGCATCATCTTTTAGGATTTGCTGTGCAAAATAAGGCAGAGCTGACACGTTACATTTGTGTAAGAAAGGAAGATGGAAGGCACTTTACTATATCTAAGTATCTGTAGGCAAATTTGACAGATATGTATCTTCTGTAAAAAACAGCAATGGTAAAAAAAGAGGTTATTACAAATACCCAAAGAGGAATCATTCTTAGTGTGGGCAACAGATTTACAACATTCATTATTATATTTGTAATACTCTTTTCACGACTCCGCGACTCATATCCTGTTCCAAAGTAAAATGCTATAAATACAGCTGATAAGGGCATGATTCTAATGTTATTTCTTTTATCACTCTGGTTATGGAGGAGAAATAAGCAGGGAATGGACATGTTTACTTCATAAACTAGTGAAAACAATAGCAGGGAAAAGAAACATAACATAGCTCTAGACTGAAAATACTTTTATATGTCTACATAGCGCACTGCTGGCTTGATTCACGTTTCTGTCACAACAGTTATTTTACCAAGGAAAGGAAAGTAGTGAGGAAGTCACGAAGCCCACACAACCTTCATTCAAATGGAGGTCTATCATTAATGCTCATGAAGTGGTTGCACCCTATTATCTTCCTTCTCCTCCCCCTCACATATCCACAGTGAACTGCAGATCCACCAGACATTTCATAATTGGCAGGTACAGTGGTTAAATTTTGCTTAAGGGAAACAAATCTTTAAAGGCAGAAATGATGGACACTGCAGGAGAACTCTTGGCACCATGTAATCATAGAATCATTTAGGTTGGAAAAGGCCTTTAAGTCCAACCGTAAACCTCACACTGCCAAGTCTACCACTAAACCCTATCCCTAAGTGCTGCATCTGCATGTCTTTTAAATATGTCTGGGGATGGCGACTCAACCACTTCCCTGGGCAGCCTGTCCAGGGCTTGACAACCCTTTCAAGCAACAAAATTTTTCCTAATAGCCAATCTAAACCTCCCCCGGCACAATTTAAGGCCATTTCCTATTGTCTTATCACCTGTTACTTAGGAAAAGAGACCGACACCCACCTCACTACAACCTCCTTTCAGGTAGTTGTAGAGGATGATAAGGTCTCCCCTTAGACTACTTTTCCCCAGGCTAAACAATCCCAGTTCCTTCATCTGCTCCCCATAGGAGTTGTTCGCTAGTCTCTTCACCAGCTTTGTTGTCCTTCTCTGGACAGGATCCAGCACCTCCATGTCTTTCTTGTAAGTGAGGGGCCCAAAACTGAACACAGTATTTGAGGTGCAGCCTCACCAGTGCTGAGTAGAGGGATGATCACTTCCCTAGTCCTGCTGACCACGCTATTTCTGATACAAGCCAAGTTGCTATTGGCCTTCTTGGCCACCTAGACACACTGCCGGCTCATATTCCATCTTCCTTCAGTCCTACTTAGACTCCGATTTGCTTGGCTGCCCTTTACTTTGACATTAGGAATCTATTTCTGCCAGTTTTTCATTTCTTTAGTCCTTGCAAAGCTACAGATTGGGAAGGTCCAACATGGAAATGTAGCTTCTAATATGCTAGATGTTCTACAGAGAAAAACCAAAACCAGCTCACAGTACAGGAGTACTAAATGCTGCAGATCCTCTTCTCTTCCTCTGTTCCTTTAATCAATACTGCCCATTACCATGAGGCAAAGCAGAAAACCACCATGATACATAACATTCAAAGTATTTTTTTTTCTTTTGGGAAAAACAAAAAAATCCAAACAAAAATCTCAAGAAAAAGAAAACAAAAGGGAAAGAAAATTACCAAGAGAGGGCAGCCATGAAAAGTTTGAGTGATGAAAAGACATTAACAACCAAGACAGGAGAGAAAGTTGATTTTAAGAAGTAGATTGTTCTTTAAACAAAACAACAACAAAAAACCCAACAGAAACAACTGCAGCTCAGATAAAGGGAGGGAAAAAGAGCAAGTGAGTGAGAGAAGCATAGAATAAGAACAAAATGATATCACAAGAACAATGAGATGAATTGGCTATCAGAAGAGGAGAAAGGAAGAGGTTTAAAAATGTTTTTAAAAATGCAAGGAGGTGAAATTTTTAGGAAACCAGTGCTATCCATTTTCTTGACATTTCTACAGATGAAACTCTGTAGGCTATTAAGGCATGGGAATTTGACGGTATTTGTAGCAGAACACAGATCTGTACAGCTTTTCCTATTTTTAAGTTACCTACTACATATATTTCTCCTCTCCTATTTACAAATTCCTGCTGTAAATGGAAGAGAAACATTTCCCAATTACCAAACAAAACCAGAGAGTGATCAGAAAGAGAAATGAAGGACTGACAGCGTTTCCCAAGGTAGATGTTTCAGGTAGTGTTGGTCAGCAACTGGTGAGAGCTGAGTTTCTTCTGGGATTTAGCCATATGAATTGCCTGAAGTACCCCGTTTCCTCTGAAGCTAAAAGTCTTTTCAAAAAGTGGAAGGCAGCCCTCCAACATCCAACTGTCCAACAAAGCATTTAGAGAGATAAAGGAAAGAATATTCCTCCTTAGAGAATATGTTTGGTTGCTGTTTCTAACTGCAAGATCTTTTGTACTTCCCCTTCTGTTACAATCAGTGGTGCTCAGCATCACCCAAAGAAGGCTCACCTGCCTTTACAAGGTATCTACCAATGGCATGGATGATAACATAAAATAAATTCAAGTATCATGCCAAGATCACAGAAGAATAATGCAAAATCTCTAGTAGCAAAAAAACGGGGAAAAAAAATCAAAAGATTTTCTAACTTTATGATCTTCCATTGAATTATTCATCAAGTCTATCACTACCTCATGAGCACAAAACAGACCCTCAGGGAGGCAGTGGACTAAATGAAAAATTTTCCACATTTGACTACCATGGGCTTAAAATTCTGCATCAGCTTCAGTAATGAAGCTTATACCTGCAACTAAGAGTTAATGACTGACAAAAGGCAAAGTTTTGAACACAGGTCTAGTCAAAAGCTTCCTCACTAAAATCCAGGAGGATGAAAACACCAGACAGAAATACTCCTTCTTCACTGGGAAGGAATATTGATTTAGTCAATCCCTTAATCCCTCACACTGAAGATGAAATTGGCTCAAAGTATACTGCCCACAGCAACTACAGATGTAATTCTGAGATTCCTGAAACAACCTCTGAGCTTGGCAATGGAATAGAGATTCATTATGATTAGGAAGTAAATAAGAAGTGAAAGGCAAGACCCACCACAGCTGCATCAATACTTATAATAAATCCCACAGCAGACACTTCAACAAGCATTGCTGCACTATTAAAAAGGAGCATTCCCCCTGACTTACTTTGTAGTACTATCTAAAAATGATCCTATGTTAATAGAGACCAAGTTTTCTAGCAGTCTGCTGTAGGTTAATATCAAGAGGTTCAGAGAGCTAGTTAGTAAAGATGGTAAAAACCTCCTTAGACCCCAAAATGAAAAGTCAAGCAGCATCTTAATATCCAAAACCTGCACGGATGCTCTTCCTTTGCTTGACACTGCTTTTCTTTTTCCTAAGCTTCCTTATCACATACAGTAGGCTTCACCATTTCCTCTTCATTTAGATGTTTTAAGTAACTCTAGGAAGCAAGTCCTAAGGATATGCTTCCTGAGAAGGATAAGAGACTACTGCAGACAGACTCAGTTTCCATTCACCCTCTTCACCAATTCTGCTTGCTTCTGAATGCACCTTGACACTTGCCTCAACTTCAGCATCAGCGTGCTTCTGAGATCCTTCACTCAGCACTGTACTCTCTAACCTGTCTTTTTACCTTCATTATTTTATTTTCAGTTTCCCATGCTTCCTCTCTCCCTTATCTCAGCCTTCCTGAGGCATTACAAAAATTCCTCATGGCAGAACTAAAATAAAGCAAGTTATGTCTGCCTTCCTCAGGAGGGCACTCGAATTGCAATTTAAACCAAGATTTGAGAGAAGAGCTGAGACCTACTACAGACACAAAAAAAGCAGAAAGGAGCCACTGACACAAGAAACACAAACTCAAAGCTGTGCGTTATTTGAGGGACATCTAGTTACAGGACTGTGTTAAGGATCAGACACTGAGAGTCTGATATGTGCTTTGTCATGAACAACTATGAATAAGCACCTGGGGGGTAACCAGTGCATCTCCTAAGTGCACTGTAACCCAGCTCCCAGGGAGAACTGCGAACAGCAGGCATGGAGCCCACTATGGTAAAGCAGCCAGGAGACAGTGACAGAGTCAGACAGGGCAGGAAGGAAAAGGAAAGCATCAGATTATGTCATTATATAACAACATGTAGGTAAGAGAGTGAATTCCAACCGTCGTGGCAATATTACAGCCAGTTTGACTGTGGCCATAAAACACTTCTAACAAAGATGGCTTAAAATTTCCAATAGTTGGTTTTCTTCTGGAAAATTATGGTGTGTTTTTTCCCTCCCTCTTTTATAACAAACCTAGTGCCAAACTATCACAAGCTAAAGTTGGATGATTCTGCAGTTGCTTACCTAGGAATAAATTTTGTTTCTCACACAAACACCTTATCATGAAGCATAATTGTATTGTTTTTATTTTCCACCAAAAGTTAAATACACAGTGGTTTGTCTTGAAATATTATGTATCCTCCTCCTTTCTTTTGCCACTCCATGCAGAATCAACCAAGTCACTGCAAAGCATTGTGGTAAGACCTAAGATGAGAAGGCCCTGCTGCCATGTCATCTTCAGAAGCAGCACCAGGATGTGCTCTTCACTTCCCACAGGCACAGGCAAGGAGTGATTTGATGTTGACCTGGTCCAGTTTGAAAATTACCAGCCAGGTATTCCTTCTCCTTCCATGTCCCACAGAAATGTAAGAAGGTAATGCTTTCCCTGCAATCCTCTCCTTGCTCACCCGTGGCAGAGGTGGAGGGAAGGAAACTGCAGTACTTGTAGAATATAGCAAGTTTTTGAATTTTCTTTTCTTTCATAATGTGAAAGAGGCCCTACTAGTGCCCTAACATTATTGTGGAATGGATATATTAGAAAAGCATCGACCTTTATTGCATATCAATGAGACTGGCAACTAAAGTAGCATCACAAAAGGTCCTGGCACAGAGTAAATGGGAAAAGCTGTGAGACTCCATAGCTAGTTGCCTTCTCTCCCCACGTATACACATCTCAGCTTTGCAGGTGGAGGTATCATGGCTCCAACAAAAACCAGCTAAATCTTTCTGTGCTACTGCTGCAACTCGTGGTATGATTCAAAACCTTCTGAAGACCATAGCTAGACTTGCAACAACTTCTGGGACCTTTGGATCAAGACCTCGTTTAGCCAACAGCTTCCACACACATGGGAAAGTTGAGGTGTGCTAGAACCGGTGAGAAATAATCTGAACATATGCAGGACTGTAACATTGTCATACATAACCCATAGTGCATACCACAGGGGGCTGTGCAAAGGATGCCATGGCTCCCTTACAATTCTCTTCCTCCCTCAGTACTAACTTAACTCTGTGTTTACCCTGCAACCAGCCACTCCAGGCTTTTGCCTCTTTACCGTAGAGGACCCACCTCAATTCTGCCATCAGTGATGAAGGCCCTTGGAGCAAAACCATCCCAACTTCCTGGTGTGTTGTTATGGAAAGCAGAGACATTGAGTAATGTTTGGGAGAAAAAAAAAAAACAACAAAGGCAGGCAGAAAACCAGTTAGATATCTGAGTGGAAGGTAAGAACAGAGAATGGAAAGACTGGCAGAGAAAAGAGGAGACAAGAACACATTAATAGGCTGGGAACCACTGGGCTTAGGCAATTAGGTCTCATGAAAAACCGTATTCCTTCACAAGACACGTCAGGAAGACTCACTTAACAAAGCTCATTTTTCTCTCTACCTTTAGCAGAACAGAAATAAATTACATCCCTTTTCCTGTCATTTCTGGTGAAAAAAATGGCATGGCAGAAATCAAGCTCAGTTTTATCTCAGAAAATGCTGAAATTATATGTTGGACTACTCATATCTGATCAGGCTAGAATGAGTAGGCATGAGGAGACTTTGTGAATTGGCGGAAGGATGTGTAGGCAGCCTCCTATACAACAACTGCATGGGTTAGAAAGTATTCGGCAGACAGTCTGACTGTGACTCAACCCATTAAAGTTCTGAAAGGTCTCTGCAGGATGCCAGCAATCTTCCTGCCTGCATCACCGGCACTCACAAACAGCACCTGCTCCTCCACTGTGACTTCTGAAAGCTTCAAAAGGAAAAGAAGTGCCTCCTCAACCTCCCCAAAAGCAGCAACTCAAGTGGCTGCTGTGGAAGAAGTGTCTCTGCATCACAGCTGTGTGAATAACCGATTTTCCAGCTCAGCAGATTCAGGGGAAAGGGGAATTTCTACTACTGACCCTAAACCAGCTCAATTTTTAATATTCAGGAAATCAAAATAACTCTTGGTGCAACCAAAGTCCAAACACTGTTTTGATTTGGAACATTTTAATACCTTTTAAAAATTGTTTTAAATACAAGAACAGAAATTATTATACCACTATATATCTTACACATCATTCGCAAAAATGTAGTAGCAGTGGATCCAGTATAAAACATACCAAGGGATTAATAAACTCAACTTTTCACCATGGATTTCAACACTGGTTTCCCACCCTGGTGACAACACTTTATACTGAAAATTTTACATTCAATAATTAACAAATATTCACATGAAATAGATAAAATCAGTGGCAAAAGGGAGAAACCTCTTCTACAGATGAGTGACTTCAATTTCAGGCTACAGTAAAACGATCTCTTTCCAAGGAACACATTTTTCCCTACACATATGAAGAACCTACTAATCTAAAAAGTAGCAAAGAATTGGGCATAAACTTGGGTAGCCAGCTTGGCAGAATCCAAATAAGGGGATAGCCAATGCTCAGACCCGGAGCTGCTAAGCTTATTTGCAGTTTCTACCTGAAGCGCCAATCTCCTGTGATTAAACAAAGCAAGGAGACACAGTATGTGTCTTTTCAAGGCAGAATCTCACCCCAAAGAAGCAGTGAGACCTGTTAGAATATGGCTGGTCATAAGGGCAGAAGAAAAATATAGACAAGTCACCAACTTGTCAGTCATCAAAAGCAAATTCATTACAATGCAAAATGTGGACCACACCAGAGACAATTTTGTATAGGACTTCTTAATGACTCAGCTGACTTGCTGTGAAATACAACAATGTTTAAGTAAAATCCTACGCTCCCTCCCAGATGAAGGTTATCACCATAGTTAGATGCCTATGAGGAAAATGTAAAAAAAAAAAAAAAAAAAAGAGGTGCATCAATGGTGGTGCATTAGAAGCTAAGGTGTAGTTGCTGTAAATTCAGTTTACCCAATGGCATCTGCTCTTTCTGCCTGGAAACACTGTTAAATTAGCCAAGATCCAAGATGAAAGGTGGTCCACTCACAACTGGAGCAGTAGCTTTGATTTTGCTGCCTGAACATGTAGGGGTCAACTTATCAAAACTGCAAAGCTAGTGTTTCTATAGAAGCATCCCAGGCACAAACATGGTACACTTAAACACAGGACGACTATCAAATTTCTCCTTCTGGGTTACAAATAAAAGGAGTGCTCCATTTCGGTTCCTTTACCTTGCACTTTACATCAAATTAAGTAAATATCATTATTTTACATCAATATTAGCAATCACTGAAGTGCATGCGTACAAAAAACAAAATCAGGCAAATTAATACATGCCTACAAACATATGAATACAAAAGATTTCAGTTTCATAGATTTACACCTCTCTCCTCATTGTATCTTGAAAACAAAATGGATCTGAATAGTCTTGCACCACAAATTCTCAAACAAATCAATGACAAAGCACCAATAAATGGAGATACTAATAGCAATGGTGGCAAAATAGTATTTCCATGGAAAGGTTTTTCCTCAGACCGTTATTACACTAGGAAAGTTTCAAAGGCACACTACTACAAGTTAACAGTAAGAAAAATCTCAAGATGTCTGCACTGAATAAAGTCTGTTTTAAATGGTAACTTATAATTTTATTTTTAAAATTAGTAGAATGTGAAGCTGAAGTAGTTTTGGAAAGGAGCAAATTGGAACCAGGGGGGGACTTGTCTGCTCCAAAAGAACAAAAAAAATATTATCTGTCACAAAGCTTTATTCCAATCATTTTCTTCACTGTTAACTTTAATTATACACTCTGACTGTCCTATAATTATGTAGCTTGGGAAGCTGCCAATTATTTCCTGTGGAAAATTTTAAAATTTCTTGTAGAGATTCAACATTACTTCCATCAATGCATTCCATGTACCATGTCACCACCTTTTATAAAAGCAGAGCCTCTGACGGTAGCGATTGATTATTTAAGTGGAACATGAAAAAAATGCAGGGCATATCAGTCACCGATAGCACCAGACAATTAATAAAAAAAAGAAAAGCTAACTCAACAGGAAAATAATTTAATAAGAAACTTTTTAAAAATCCAAACGATAGCTAAGGATATCACCCAATCAAAGAAAACACTTTTTTTTTTTCCCCTCCACTAAACAGCCTTTCTTTTGGAGGCTCAGTCATATTGTACAGCAAATAAAAAATAGATTCAAAAATAATTAACTCAAAGTCTAAATAAAGAAAAACAACACCGTGTTTATCTGAAGGAAAACAACAAGTAAAGAAAACGTTACTGTAATTTCAGGAATAAGTATCCAACAGGAAGAAGGTGAATGAGAGAAATAGATTGTGGGGAAGTAGGTAAGAAAGAATCAAACAGGAAAAAACAGTTTGGTTATTTCTGTTTCCTACTTCACCCATGTGAAGGCAAATGCCTTCTGCTTTCAAGACACAGAGTTACCCATCTCCTCCACTGCCTTTATACCCATCTTCTTCAACACATTGAAACTGTATTTACTCATAGTTCCTATGAGTACTTTTGTTTGCTACTGGTCTCTGAAGCCCCACTGCCACCCCTCCACAGGGCACTTCAGTTTCAGACATCCTTCCCACCTAACTAATCTATTTATTATGCAAATAAGCAGAATCACTTAGGAGAGGCAGAACAAGGAATGAAAAGAGAAGAGATTACATACTGCTTGTCTTCCCTTCTAACTTCTCCTTATCCATTTTTTTCAGTAATACAAGAAGATACCTTACTAAGGGCCATGCAGCTGGGGCATCCTAAGAAAGTGGCAGGTCAGACTGCAGTGATTTGTGCAGCACTGCCAATAGACTCAGTGAAACCATCATGACCTTCCTGTCTTTGCTTAATACACCACATTCTGTCAGAAGAAACTTCATATTTTCCAACTTTGTTTCAGACTAACTCTGGTTTCCAGTCTCAATTTTTAATTACTGCACAGCAGTATTATCTCATTTGGGGGCTTAGGAATTAACCCACGCTACAGCAATCAACTGTATTGCAAAGGGCCAAGTTGAAAATAATCTCTCCTCCGAGGAACCAAAATATTTCCTAGTATCAACAATGAAAAAAGAGAAGATCTGCTGTCAAACAAGTTGTTCAGTATGCAAGCATTATTTGTAAAACTAACAATTTCTTCTGGAAACTTAACCTTGACCACAGAGAATTTTTATTAAGGAAACAGGAGTAGAAATATATCTGAAAAAATAAGTAAGTTCAAGAAGCTGTACAAGTAGGCTAAACTGGTGTTATGGGAGCTTTGGGAGACAAAGGCCATGAAGAAAAGGTAATGTTAGATGTGAAATAAGGAACTCAAAATGAGAAGGAAATAGGCATGCCAGGACCCACAGGAAACTACTGTATACCAGCTAGTAAGTGGAAGAGATTAAAAGATAGGAAGTAGGTGTCTTTTGTGATCAAAGACTAGTAATGCTGTAGGAGCTGCACAACACTGTTCATGTCAGAGGTGTTCAGCATGCTGTCAGCATGACAAGGTGGACCACCGCAGATGGGTGAGCTACCATGACAGCGATGCTAGTATAAGCACTAAATAGAACTACACAGGAAAGATACTCCCAAGGTGTGTTAACAGTTCCCAAAGCAGCTTTGGGCAAGTAATTTAATCTGAGCATGCCTCAGTATGGCACTTCTCATGTACGTGTATTCTTTCTCAGGCAGGAAATACATGAGGCACCCAGACACTCTCCCAACAATAACCATACAAGAATAAAAACAGGCATCTCAAAATAACAGCAAAAATTCTCAGTAATGTAACAGCAAAAATACTGCGTTATAGAAACAAAGCTGAGCCAGCAACAAAGTCCTTTCTAAAGAGTGGCTAATTACATGCTACACTGAACCCAATTATTCTGACAACATTTGCAACATGAAAATGAAACATAAGAAAAAAAAAAGAGAGATGTCAATGCAAGCTCTTTGTCCTCTTTAAATTCTTTCAGACTTCTTTAAAACATGACTGTCTCATTTGGGATCACTGGCTACCCCTACTAAGTATATTGTCTAAACTTAGAATTTTCAAAAGAAGCCTACGAAGTAGCACAGTGCAGATCTTACCAAATTTTAATGAGAAACAGTAATCAATGCTCTTTTAATAAACAAAACCACAATTCCACATAGTTTATCCAGAAAACACACTCATTGCCCAGTATGTGAAATAGCCCTTAATTTCAGGGGTTTATAGGGGTTGATAAACATTGCTGTATTGCATGCTACCCCAGTTTCTTTTTATAGTTATTGCTAGATTCAGACTGAGGAGAAAGATATATTTAAAAGAGCAGATCTTACAATCTTGTGGTCTCCTATTATGTCCATGCATCATCCTGGCCTGCACATCAGCAGGCCCTTTACAAACCAATTAGAGCTTTCACACTGATCTTCTTTGAGTAAAAACTAGATGATAATGCATATTAAAAGTTCACTATTCACTTTTTAGTAGAAATGATTGGTGCATCTACTGTCTCCTTGCTATACACAACCTTCTTTAAGCAGGTCTGTATGTGCGCTTTTTCTTGAGGAGTTAAACCATCCCTACTATTGCAATACACTGACTTTCTAGACTATGCTCTACTCCCATCTGTGCTCACTAGGTTTACACTTGGCTAATATTTGATTTCAATGAAGGTCAGGAAAAGTTCTATTCAGAGGCAGGTATTATTCAGCTGTATGCCTCTTCTTGTAAGGATGCAACACATAACTTGCTTTAACTACCCTTGAAATAACAAATGTAGGAAGTGGAGTGGGCAGGGGGCAGGATCAGGTTGTGCAAGTGAATCATGATGCTTTTTACCTATTTTTCTCCAAGCATTACCTCAACTACAGCAGTAGTTTTAGTGGGAACATTTTAACTCTCAGGACACTGCCAACTCAGTCACTTATCAAGGCATTTGCTCATCAAAGCTTCCTTTCCACAGAAAACCCTGTCAGTTTTTGGTAGAAATAGAGCAGGGGAGAGAATTCTGCACAATTACTCATTCCTGAGCTCATGGACATCCATCATGCATCTGAAAAAGGCACAAACTCATCTCCCTTCTCTTTGCAGGCCTAAGCAAAAAGTAGTATTTGCAAAAAGTAATATCTATAATGTTTAACTCAGCAATGACAGGCTAGACAGCTGTACAGCTTTCTCCCAAAGCTTTTACAGACTTATGTCATGTTTCAGTGTTACATGGCTTGCCTTCCTAGAGTTTGTTGTTAATGATATCAGGATTCTGAAGCTTCTCTTCAAAGTCAACTGTAAACAGGACATAACCACTGTGAACAGACAACTGCACAGATCTCAAAGACAAGAATAAGCCTTACCCGTATATAAGCATCCTGGTGATGTTTAGCAAAGTACAGCATGTTGTCAAGGGCTAGCATTCCTGGAGGGGTCTGTGTAAAATCCATTGCTGGGTTTACATGATTCTGTGAAAAGATAACAAGATCACTCAATTAGCATCTTTACAAGAGCTATCAGCTCCCCAGCGATGCGCACCAACAAAAACCTCCAGCAAGAGAGCTCTTTTTGCTGAGCAGAAAACTCTTAACAAGGAGACGGTCCATGCATCAAAGAACTTTAAAGCCAAATGCAAACACTACTAGGGTGGCATGTCAGTCATTCACTTCTGTAGCTATGGAATGGAGTTTTCCAAAGGTTGAGTGCTTTAGAAGCTCAGATCTTCAAGTCTTTCATGGCAGATAGACTTGGTGGTACTACAGACTAAAAATACTATTTAGGTGAAAATGAAGATATATATGCAAACAGCCATCAAAACACCTATTTATACAAATGCTATAGAACCATTTCAAATAAACCATGAAAAGGAGAAAAAACTATTAGATTCAAAAGCTATGCTAAGTCTACTGTATACTGTGAACTCCTGAACACAAAGGGCTTCAGACAAAAGTGTATAAAATTAAATAGATTTGCCTTGTGGAATGCAGGTAAATTTTTTGTTACGTTCTGAATTTCAGCTATGGAATTAATGAATGAACATACCATATATAACCAAAACTAGTTGGCTTTCACATGCACCTACAAATTTCAAATGTTCAGTTTCACACACTACATGAAAAACTACATTTGCTCAAAATATTCATTAACCCAATCCATCTTTTGAATGGATGGGATTAAATGTACATTTGAGTAAGTTTCATGTAGTTCGTGGTTTAGATATGAACATTTGCCTGGCTACAGACAGGCTCAAAAACCACAGAAGCTGCTCAGAAAAAGACACCCAAGAGTATGTCTCCATCAAAAAATGCCTTTTGTCTGCTATGCTCTTTTATCAGTATCACCTTTGCAATATCTTCAGCTCCACTCATCATTCCGACACAAAAAGATTTCCCCAGTCGCTTTGCGATCGCATTTCTATTCTGCAAGACCCAGCTGACAGAGACTTTAACAGTGCATTTACTAGCAGAAAACTGACGAGCAAAGATCAGCACAGATTTCTTCTTCCACCAGTCTGTTTCTGCTGTATGCTCAGGGTTTGATCCACCCACCTCACTGACAAAAGCATGGGTTTTACTACTTTACCTCCTGTTGAGTCTGTCAAGCCATAAACTTGTAGAAATGTTTCGACTCTCTTGCCCATTCTACCTAGGTTGCTTTTGGTTAGACAATAATTCATAGTCACATGAAAGATTAGAAATATTAGAAAGCGAAAATTATACATTAAGATGGCTGCTGCAACTTTAAAAGTAGACAAAGATTTGGGGCTGAAGATGGCATGTACAACCTGTTGATTTTACATCTCTGGCTTAGGAGAACTGGTGTACAAGCAAAACAATCATAGGTTCATGATTTTGCAATAGGGAATCAAGAGGATGTCTGGCATCCTATTTTTTATACGGCAATATCTATGCAGTTGACATTTCAGAAGAGTAGTAGTCTAGGGGTGGGAAAACAAAAGCTTGCCGAGTCGTATTTTCCAAAAACTCATCTTTTTTTAAACCTTTTTTTTCTTTTAAACTTTCATCTGCTCATCTGAATGATGAACAAAAGCCCTTCATGGTTATTTCCCCAACTCAGCCTTCAATCTTCCACATGTGATACATTTATCAGTCAGAACATTTAAAATCAGTACAAGACAACTTCACACACATCACAAGCCCAATAGACTTCAGCTTCTGGTAGGAGAAAATTTCCCTTCCTACAATTTTCAAGCATTCCAGAAAGCACATTTAAGAGAGGCTGAGTCTGGCAGACACAGAAATGCCTCCCCCCACCACCCCAAACCCAACATGAATATCTTAGCAGGACCTTCTATGCATTTGAAACCACCTCTATTTTGGGTGTAAAGTACAAGTCTGGGGGAACACCACTTGATACTTGGCCTTGCCATGAGGTACATTTCCTTCGGGAAGCTGTTGGGAAGCTGTCAACAAGGACCCATACATACAGCACCAGTTTTACACCACCTTTTGCAAGTAGAACTTCAGCACAGGGCTGCACATACTCTCCATCTCCATACTATAACACAGGCAGAGTATACTTGGGTGAACACCTGCCAAGCAGAGAAAGTATCAAGACCCATCTACCCTTCTCCAGCTATTAAAATACCAGCACTCATTTCACTAGTATTTACAAACAATGTTAAAATAAAAGCAGGATACTGAAATAAAAAAGCTGACCTCCCGTTGCTGGAACAGTTCTTTCCTTCATCCCATTCTACATCTCAAATTATATAGGAACATCAACAAAAAACAGTGAGGGCATGAGAAATCTCTCCACGTTTAGTAAGGATGACTCGTTTTGTCTCTTAGCATCATTACTAGCTCTATGTTTAATCAGAAAAGCCACCTCCCCATTACTTACTACTTTTTCTCCAAGTCAAGCCTATAAACCTAGCTATTTTCAGTCATTTGTTTCAAAAGTTTCTGTTACTTTGGATCCCAGGATAACTAGGGCTTGCTCTTCAGCTCTGTTAAGTCAAATAACTGGAGATATGCCAGCTGATAATAACTGAGGATCCATAAGACAGTTCTGGCATGTGTGAGACAATACATTATCTTCAATTATTGTTCAAATTCAAAACAAATGCCAGTTGCTTTGTTCTCTTTCTTCTTCCTCCCTCCCCCTAAAATCATCCTTTTCTTAACATGTTGAATGTTTGTGGTTGAAACATTAACTTATTGAGAGTGGGTTTAAAAATTAGGTACAAAGCTAAAATATCTAAAATACCATAGTGAATAATTCAGAAGTATGCAAACACCCCCACCTACAACATAATTTATTAAATATATGGAATACAATGCTTCAGGCATATTAGTCGCATCTGTTTAGTATAAAGTCTATTGCATTTTTCTCTTTATAAAAACCCAAGAGTAAGAAATACAAATGCATCAGATTTGCTACCCCCAATTTTTCAGATAATTTTTGATTTTTTCCACTAGACTGAGTAATATCTATGCATCTTTCAGCTTCAGCATCTGAGCGGTATTTAACAGCTTATGCTCTTACACCATACATGTTAACATACCAAAAACATCAAGAATTTGTTAGTCAGCTTAGTAGGGTACTGTGGAAATGAAAATTCATTCTTTTGGATAAGATGTAAACCCAAAATCATGTCTTCTTATGGCATTAAAGAAAAATAAAAATCACATTGCATATTTCAAGATTACAGCTATTATAGATAAATTCCAGTGCAGTAATTATATTCAGGCAACCCAGCATTCTCATGCAGTCCTTGCTGTGTATAGCTTTCTTCTGTGTCCTGAATAGCTCCACTGTCTTACTTTTGGCTTCCAAGGCAATCTCTGAGAGATGTATAGATGTCAGTCATAAGAATGTGTCCTCGCACTCCGATGCCTAACTGCAGTAATAGTGTACTGTCTGTAGAAAGCTGCTAATGGAAGAAGCACCTCTCACTCCTTATATTATTCCTAAACAACAGTATCTTCCACGTCAACATGCTGAAGCACAGGAACTGTTTGTGTCCGTGCATTCCTAGACTATTAAAGGTACAAACTTTTTATTTCTGTCTTGACAGATATTGACAGCTTATCACAGATCGTGCATCAGTGCTATGTGCAGCTATGTAAATCAGGTGCCAAGTCACGCTAGTTTTTCCTGAAAGCTGCTTGCAGTAGGTGCTAGACCCAGTAATAGCTGTTCTACACAGAAGACCAAACTTCTGTTTTCCCAACCCCAAAGCAGCTCTGGTGAAATGTTATTCAGTATGTCTCACTTCTGTAGGTTTGTATGACAGAAAAACTACAGAAGTTCCCAGGGAGGAATTAGGACTAAAAGAACTGATGATAAAAGAACTTCAGAACATCTGAAAAGAAAGAGTCCAATTTAAATGGTGTCGATCTAAAACAAACCCTCTCAAAACTGGTCATATTTTTTCCTACAGAAAAAGGAACAATCTGGCTACAAAGATAGTGGTCAAGGGCAGTAATCACCTTCTCCCATCCTCAATTACTTGCATTTATTAATTTTCTTCTTTCTTTTAAATCTTCTGGTTCTGTGGACTAGGAAGGAAAGCAATCACCTGGTTTGACAGCACCTACGTGAAAACCTTCCCTTGATCAAATTAGGAGATCACAGTAGTACATACATGGATGTTTGTTCATAAGAACTCAGAACCAGGAGGGTGGGAACTTTTTAAGTGATATTCACAGTGAATTATGAATTAATAAACTTATGTTGGAAGTATTAACGAGCACACAACCTCACCACTTACCCCTTCCCTAAATAATCCTGAAGTTTTACATGCAAAATGTTCCCATCTGTTCATTTACACAAGAATTACAAATATAAAAAAATGCTACATTAAAAAAACCCCACATTTATGAAGAGGTAGTCAGCTAAAATTCTTAATGAGGAAGTAATTTTGTCTTTTTATTTAACAGCACTATATTCAAAGAGATGATGATGCACACAACTTCCACCATCCAATTTAATGAGATATAACAGTGACTTGAGAATTTTCAACCTCTATGTATTCAATGAAAGCAAGAACTAACAAACAGATTTGTTTTTCTCTTGATAACTCTTTAAATATGCAAACGTGAATTTTTTTTCTTCCAAAGCGTTTTGTTTTTTTTTTTTTAATTTTCCCACAGACCTCTATGATAGAATGAAAATGTATCTGGAGGATCCCTGAATATAAAAAATGAAAAAAAAAAAAAAATAAAAACACTGTCTACCTCAAGTCAGAAGTATCCAAAGCTCAGCAACTGCTGTATCTTGGAAAGAATACGCAGAAAATTTTTTTAAGATACTTTCAGTGTAAGTCATTTAAATTACATCCCCACTACCCCACCACATATAAAGAACTCCAGTACATTTCTACTAGATATAGTTTTCATAAAGACTTAGAAATTATGTTTGCATACAACGATGATAGTTCTTCCTTAAACTAACATATTTCTGGCTTTGCGTTTTAGCAAATATTTGGTCATTTCTACCTGCTTAACAACTATTTTTTTTGATGACAGCTTTGCAATACATATTAGTAGACTGCAAATGTTATCCTCCAATAATAAAACTCATTCCAATCTACATAACATGTTAAGCAACAGCCTTCCTGGATCAAGTTTGACCTCAAGAATATAAAACTGACCTTCTCAATAGCAAAGAAATCAAACACAATCTGCATATAATTTGCCCTATAAAAGATAAAAACATCATAATTTGACTACCATATGCCCTTAATTCACTGAGCTACTATGTAATCTGATGTAAAGCACCACAGAGCTCTACATAAGTCACCACCAGAAATCTGTCCCAATCATGAATGGATGCTGTAGTGGTCAGAATTGCAAAAATCTGAATGTTACGGTGTCATAACTAAATCAGCGAAAATCATCAGATAAAACATAACAGGGCATGTCAAAAGACAAGCACTGCATATTTTCAGCAATGAATAAATTACATGTTGTAAAGCAAGACAAAAAGTTCTTGCACAATTCTTTGTATTTTATACATACCTATATTACAGCTTTACAGTTACATGGATCTATTGCTTCGGATTCCAAGTTCTTAAGCCCTATAGACTGCCAATAGTTTGAAAGCCTAAAAGAATCTAAAATGAGTACTATAACTTAAGAGTAATCACATCGTGTCCAATGCACACCAACTATGAACCACCTTTCAGATTTTATTTTAGTTAACAACTTTCAAGTTGGATGCATGCACGGATTGTTGACTTCTTACTACTGAAGCAATGTTTTCTGGGCAAATGAAGTTAGCAAGCAGTAATAGCAGTAACAGATCATGTACTCTCTTCAGGGATATTTAAAATGAATCAATGGGACATGGTCATTTCAGTTACATTTTTTCAGCATGTGAAATTACTACCAGATATCTCCCAGTATCCACCAAGTTTACAGAATAACTGAATAAGCAGTCAAGCATCCACTCGCAGATCTAGCTAGACTGGATCGAGAAACTAAAAGCCATACTAGTTTACTACTACTCCACACTTGAGATTACCAGTTCATTTAACAGCCACATGTGCGGACCCTGCCAGATTTCCTGTCTCATGCTTTTGGGCAAAGTCAGCACGCTTTAGATGAAACTGTTGCTGGACAAGGCGTGAGCTCATCCAGATGGCTCTCCCTGCAGGGAACTAGTTCCCATGAGACTTTCTAGAGGCTCAACTGGAAGGGTGTGAGGCAGGTATCCCTCCAGCCAGGGCAGCTGGAGAGCAAACAAGGGCTAACAGTTTTTCAGATAGCTCCAGCTCTTCCAAAATCATGATGGAAGCATATTACCCATGTCCCAGCCAGCAAGCAATTTTTGTGTTGTTTGAACTATAACAGTCAAGAAGTATACCAGGATAGACTGGCATGGAGTATCCCCAACCTAAAAAGAAATAGTGTCATAAATATAGGCCTTTTTATGACCTTGGAGCGTGTCAGGAGATTGACTGGTTTAATTTTACCAGTGTCATTAAAGCAGTTTGCCTTTTCTACATAGATAGGATCTAAGGCATGAATTCTCATCCTTCCCAGCAGGATAATTATCAAGCTAGCAAGAAGACAGTCATGTGAGAAAACAGTGTGAACAGTGCTAGCAGGAACAGCAAGCCAAAAAATTAATCCATCTAAACTTGAATATTGTAAATAAACACAGATTAAATGTTTGCAACTAGATGAAAGTCAGACATGGCAGAATCAAAATCTACCTGAATAATTTTATCTCTGTCAATCCTATCAGGTCTGCAAATTAGTTAGACAGTGTCCCTAAGGCCAATTTTGGCATGAAAAGCCTTTTTTGAGTTCAGGTACGGTTAATGTCTGTTGAGTAAGGTGACTTCCACTCATTATTTAAGCATAACAACTGGCACTGTTGGTATACTGGTGTACAAGCATTAATGGTCCTGACTGATGGTTCAAAGACTACTTATTAAGGAGAAATTCAGAGCTTTTCAACACACATTTTGTGTAAAAGTTAAGAAAATTATACAAAATAGTTAATGAGTGTACATAAATATATATTTTAGTGTATGGCCAAAACACACAAGTTACATAGCTTATCAGTAAGAACAAAGAGAATCTCTAGATCTTTTTATTAAGTAAAATGAAAGGTTCAGAACCAAGTTCTGCCAAATCTTGGGCTGCCTGAATCAGTCTTCTAAGCATAAGACTACCAGGAGAGCATCTTTTTGATTATTTTAGTTATGCTTCAGGCAGTTTTATCTAAACTTAACCTTTTTGACATAACATTTGCCTCTGTAATTAAGGTGCATTAATTAAAACACCTTTCAGCTGTGGTTTCTTTTAAAGAAAAATTACTTAAATTATAAGCAATTGAGTAAAATCGGGGTAAAAATAATCATTAGTTTTTTCCCCAAGGTTGTGTATCTACAGGGAACCCACATGCGAAGCAGCCCACTTAATTGCTGCAGTTGCTTCTCCCATACTTCATGACTCAGAAGCCTTGAATGAAACACCAAATGGGATCCTTCCTGCTGTAACAACTATCAGCTTCAGTAAAGGATATGATGCGTACATACTATGGCAGGCAGGGCACAACCACAGAACAAGAAAGCTGTCACTCCATTTGTGCAGTGAATTATAGTTCCCTTGGAACTTCACTAATAACGACTGTGGTGGCTGGGGACATCCCTGCTTCCTCACCAGTCACGTTGCTTTGAGAACTATCACAAAGGTAAGTTGGGATAGATCTTGCTCTCCTTAGATATTTCTGTAGAAAGGTTTCACATTTTTCTTTTTCAAGCAAGCTAGCTAAAATGGCTGTCATGCAAAAGGAAAGTGGCAGGCTATGTTTAGTTCAAAGAGTAGAGAGAAAGTAGTCAGCCCTGTGTCTGAGAAAACTCCACGTCAAAAAGCATCAGCCATGTGAATCTACTGGCTGCCTGGTAGACAGGTACAACAGCTGTCAAAATTTAAAACCAGGGAACTGAGCTGAAATGTCATCTGTGGCTAGCCACATGGACTCACAGTCCTAGGTAAAGAAGCCTGCCGCCACTACGGAGCTCTGCGGTTCACACACTACCACTTCTTTTATTACCTGTGACCAGGTCAAGCTTCCAGTAACCACAGAGAACAAGCTGAAAACTAAACTACAGTACAGGAACTCTCAACATCTATGATATTTTAGCTACCTTTGGACATATGTCCCCCCATATAAAATTACTAGCTCTACGGTCTAATCTTCCCCCTGCCTGAATACAAACAGCCAAGCTTTGTAGATGCCACAGACGGTTTGGAAAAAAGGACCCATCCCTCTTAAAGCCTTTGAGTGTGTACTTCTGTCTTAAGTCAACAATAGTCTATGCCCATCCTATAGCGTACCCTCAGCTGCCCTCAGTCGTGACATAAAAAAAAGCCAAAAAAACACTGGATCCATTTATTGTGGAATTTCAGTTCACCTGACTTCCATTTTTCTTTGTCTCCCTCTACAGAAGCGTGAGCTCTTGTGACTAAAGCTGTGCTCTGCAAAATGCAGATATGTCTTGCATGTCTGAGCATTGTTCTGCTCTGCCTCCAGTTTCTGCCAGACAGACATCAAAAAGAGAATGGAGCTGTACCAAAATGTAGGAAGATAAGAAAATTATTTAAAAGAACACATACCATTGCAACTCATATAGGGGCTATGTAACAATCTGACTACATTGAACAATCAAAATAGTCAGAACTCAGATAGGAAGGTGTTTTTAATTTGAGCAAGTAATTCAGTTATTCACAAATAAGATGCTTTTCTCCCTGTTGTCTTTTAATTCATTCACAGGCCTAAGTTAATGAAATCACATATTTGAAGAGAATGTCTACAATTCTTTTTAACTGAAGAAAATCTAAATACTTTGCTATGCTATTTACTGTCCTTTAAATCTTACAACAGGCAAAAAAAACCCATGAGGAATGAAAGGAGGAGGAACAGAGCGATATGACAGCCTTAAAAAAAACCCTATTTGCAGTAATTAACATTGAATTTACACCGTTTAAGAAAACTACCATCACTTCAATATCAAGCAAGGGTTTGTGTGGAATCAGCTACCCAAGTCAAGCCTTGTGAAACAGATGAAGACAACACTACAAAAGAAAAGAGATGTCATTATGTCTGACTGGTTTTGGGAGGCCTGTTTCTTCATCTTACTTTTTTTGTAAGCAAATTCTGAGGCACGTGCAGTACATAATAGCCAAAGGTGTCCAAGATCCATCTCTAAGAGAAGGGATCAGAAAACAATTAGCAGTAAAAGAACTGTTCTGTTATCATACATTTGAAACAAACTACTCAGCCCTACTACATTCAAATCCATGGAGCTTGCCTGCCCCCATGAGTTTGTAACTGGGATGCACACAGTAAATGAGCAGCAAAGAAGAAAGCAATACAGTGAAATCATATATAGTATATAAAAAAACCATGCCAGAAATGAAATGTTCCATTGCCCCTAATTTTAAATTATCATGTTTACACTTGTTAGTGGATTTCCTTCAAGAGAGGCATACTTTTTCAAATCACAAGGACTTTAATATTTTTATTTTACAATTTCACAATTAAAAATATTGGAAAGCTATAAAAATATAAAAACCCTTTTATCTTTCATCCACAAAATAAAAGAACTTACCCTGTCATTAAGGAACTGATTTAAAGGATGATTCCTCCGACTAATATTTATATAAGCATGAAATGTTCAAATAAAGTATCAGAAAAATCAAAACACGAAAGGATTGAGATTATACAGAGTCAGTTCATTCCCACAGACACACAACCACAGATATGTAATTCTGATTAGTTTTAACTTCATTCTTAGAGTGATATTGAAAGGTCAAAGAAGGTTAGTACCCCATCAAAATGGGATTTTTTTTTTTTTTTTCCCCTTTCTTTTAAATCTGTTCTCCTCTGGAAGGACTGAAGCTAAGAGAAATTCAGCAGTATATGGTAAAAGGCTGGTTTATTCATTTTAACAATGTGCAGATTCTTAGATGTCCATAGCTCCTGGCAAACAATCCTGGTAAATCACATGCAGCTGCATGGTAACCAAAACCAGCAGCTTTAAATTATGGATTTGCTGGCCCCAGTTGTTGGTCACTATAACGATGCATCTGACCCAGGCACCTCCTTCTGCACAATTATTGGCTCAGATCAACAGTATGAAGTTTATATAAATTTAGTAGCTCCTCTAATACACAGGTATCATCCATTGCGCATGTCAAAGTCAGACTTTCCCAGTTACAACTGATCCATTTCTGCTAGTAAAATAAAGTTCCTCAGGTCTTCTCCCAGCCATTTAAAACCTCATGCCTCCAAACAGCAGTAATTCTCCTGCATCCCTCAGTTGGCATGCATGATCAGCAGACAACAGCCTGATGATGAAGAAAAAAATGCATAATCTTTGTTTAGATTTACCAATCAATTCACAGTTTTCATCACCTACCTCATTTTTTGTCATTCTTCAGTATTTATTCCACACTGCAATCACACTTGGCTAAGAAGCTATGGAGTCGCCTGACAGCATCTGCCCCCGCAGCCAGAGGAGATCACCCCTCTCCCTCAGGAAGCTACACCCCAAGCCACGCTCACCAGCTCTGCCCCACTCACGTGAAGGCCAACCAAGCCGTTCCCCTGCTTGTGCTCAGCAGGCATCTACCCATGCTTCTTTGCTCTGCTCAAAGCGGTGCAGAGGCTCAACAGAAGAGATCTGTGGATCAAACGTTAACCCTGGGGGCTACCCTCCTCTAAGTTATACCAGAGGAGGTATCTCCCGCAGCCACACATTGACTTGAATGTCTCAGCAAACTGAGATGTTGGTGTGGAGATTGGAGCTTCAGCACGAATTCTAGTAAGTCGCAAACCTCAGTGTGTAGTGCTTCACTCTGTGTGCAGCAACCCCATTTCCATGTTTCCACAACCTAGGACCAAATATGTAGCACGGCACAAAACCATGGGATGCTTCATTTATGGCAAACAGTAACTTGAAACTATGCTTATGAGAAAGAATGCAGTAGGTCACACACCTACGGGCTCCTAACAGCACCAAGCGCAGGATGGCTATGAGGTAACTTTGGGTGGCACCTCAATGATTTCTGCATTTCTGCCTCTCAGGTTTGGAAAGAGATTGATGCTTTGCTGATATTGCTCACATTTGCAGAACATGGCCTGAGCTGGCAATCAAACATAAGTTTTTACGATGAGATCTTTAACTACATTCGCAAAGTCTCATCTTTTACAGATCTGCAGAGACTGTTGGGGGGGGAAAAAAAAAAAATCCAGATTGCAAGAATGCATCCCTGTCATGGAGCCTACACAAGGCTGAAAAACACTCAGACACAGAAACAAACTATTATTTCAGAGGGAAAAAATATCTCACCAGGAAGTGCCAGACAGAAAAGAAACTCTGCTTACAGTGGACTGTATAACAAACTGTAACATGCAAGCCAAATTAAGTAACTTTTTATTGCCCCCCAGAGGTACCATTTAGCCTAAACATCAAACATCTGGTAGCATTCAACTGAGAAATGGGAATTTACAGCCCAGAACAGTTATTTCTACTATTTCTAAGGCTGAAACAATTCTGTACCCATGCGAGTAAGTTGTTGAAAAACTTTCGTGAACAACCTACATCTGGTATGATGCTAGTGCCCTCTGCTGTTCAATGTTACAAGTTAGTGGCTTTCTTTTAAAATGAGGTTCAGCTGTACTCCAAATAATATCACACCTTATAAATACAATAAATCAAGGATTTCTATTTTCAGGTGAATATTAAAGAAGAACAATCCTGCCAGACATTCAGAATTACTGTAAAGAGAAGAACTAAGTATTTACCTAGAAAAAACTTTCTGTGAGACTACCTTGTAGAGCTGCATCCTGTAAAATAATCTAAAATATTAAGCTAATAAAATTAAAACATTCGTTTTTCAACAAATGAAATGGAGACTTTTTTTAAAATAGGAAATAAAATAAAAATCCCTTTTCAGACTGAATTATCTCCATATAGATTCAGGAAATTTAACTGCAAAATTAACAGCTGGATTTCCTGATTGCAGCTCCTCCAAATGCCAGTATAGACTAGTAAAAATCTTAGTTACATCTTTAGTATCATCATCAGTTCATTTATAGTTCATTCCCCTTCCATTCTGTTTTTCTTTTCTTGTACTTCACATATTTTGTTCACCTTTCTAATACAGGTTTCCATACCCTCTACTTGCGGTTGCTCTGCCAGAGATCTATCAAGTAGCAATGTTCACAGAAACATTAGGGAAGCAAGATGTCAAAAGCAAATGGAAACTTGAGAAAGATATTTAAATTACAAGTAAAACTGGTTGTGCCACCTGCATTTCAGGTTGTCTGACACTTTCCATTTTTAGACTCTTTTGCTTGTGATGCTTTACAACTATTTTAAGTGTTAGGAGAGAATGACTAGCATCTTCTCTAGGTTCAAATGCCTTAGCAAGTTTTAGCAAATTATTTGATCATTTTTAAGAATGTTTTATTAAGCACTGTATTGCTCTTATTAAATCAATCTTTACACAATTGTTTTGTTAAGAAACTCCAGCCCACTCATGCTATGCAAGAAAAACTTCTAGTTTGGTAAAACACTTGTTCTTGTGTCAGTCTTGAATTTCCTCTGGAACATAGGGTACATTTAGCCACATTATAAAAACTCAGGATGAACTGACTTTATCAAGTCTTTGGAATACAGTTTTTTCCTGAAGATGCCATCTGTCCTGAGCATTCCCTGGTTCCATTTTTGAGGCTTAGAGAAAAAGCAAACTAGGAGTGGAGTGGAAAGAGAAGCTAAATAGAACGGCACAAAGCAATAGTGAGAGGAAAGGCTCAAAGTCAGGCATTTGGGAGCAGGAAGGCTTAAAGGAAGAAGGAGGGCAAGAATGGTAGGGCACAAACCAAGACACATGGGAAGGAGGACTACAATTATCAGCCCAGGGTTGAACAAGAGAGAAAGATCATGACAGAAATGCAAAGTGTAAAGGAGGAGAAAAGAAGAGAGAGATAGAAGAAATACTGCACATGCATGTAATTAAATGTGACAAAGAGGAAAGGGAATGAATTTGCATCAGAAAGAGCGCGGCCAGCAGGGACAGGGAAGGGATCTTACCCCTGTACTTGGCACTGGTGAGGCTGCACCTCAATTACTGTGTTCAGTTTTGGGCCCCTCACTACAAAAAGGCCATTGAATGACTCGAGCGTGTCCAGAGAAGGGCAGTGAAGCTGGTGAAGGGTCTGGAGCACATGTCGTACGAGGAGCGGCTGAGGGAACTGGGGGTGTTTAGTCTGGAGAAGAGGAGGCTGAGGGGAGATCTCATCGCCCTCTACAACTACCTGAAAGGAGGTTACAGAGAGCTGGGGATGAGTCTCCTTAACCAAGTAACAAGCGATAGGACAAGAGGGAATGGCCTCAAGTTGTGCCAGGGAAGGTTCAGACTGGATATTAGGGAGTATTTCTTTCCAGAAGGGGTTGTTGGGCGTTGGAATGGGCTGCCCAGGGAGGTAGTGGAGTCCCCATCCCTGGAGGGGTTGAAGAGTCAGGTTGACCCAGCGCTGAGGGATCTGGTGGAGTTGAGAACGGTCAGTGTGAGGTTGATGGTTGGACTGGATGATCTTCAAGGTCTTTTCTAACCTAGACAATTCTGTGATTCTGTGATTCTGTGAATTAAGGCTTTAATGACTATCTTTTTTCTGTCTTTTCCTAAAAACATTCAACTTTGCTCCTCTTCTAGTACAAAGTGGTGTTGCACTTCTGGTGCACACAATATTAATAAAATACACAAGCATTTCAGACATTTACATCAGTTTAAAAGTTTTCATTGATTTAAGATCAATATTACTTGAGGCTATTATTTCCAGAGACTAGCTCTTGTTCTTCTGATATTCCTATACACAGCAACAGAATTATACAGGTAAATGTTACTCTCTGAAAACAGGAATGATAGAACTGGTCCTCAAGTTCTGTTTTGTCTCAAGTACTTCCAAATAAGTGTTTATGAAAGTAAATACATTTGTATGAATCTCTATCTATGTCTCTTTACTTAAAAGGTGATCAAATACAGAACGAAACAGCCACTATAGAACTACACTCTGTCACAACACTTAGAAATAAATATGTATGATTAGCCTTCACCTTCCAAAACCTCCCCTCATGAATAAATCAGTAATGGCTTATTTCTAAAATACCTGCTGAAAAATTTCACCTTCAAAACAGAATGACAGAATGGAGAGTGTAGCTTGCAAACAATGGAGAAGAGCAACCTCTACTGGTCTTAAGGGTAAAAATGAGAGAATAAATGCTATATACATTCCTGTCTTACCCCACTGGTTCAATATAAAGGGAATTTCAGAGGCAAAGGACAGACCATGTATTTTTTCCTGGCATACAATCTGCAAATTTAATTCTGTTAAAAGGACACTCAAATCTATGAACCACGTACTACAATGAAAAGTGAGAAGAATCTCCTTTCTGGTGAAGTGCTATTAGACATGGTTTCTGTTCTGCTGCATGGTGTTTAATTATTAGCTATCATTAATTAATGAAAAAGGATTTTAGAGTGGGCCATGGTTACACATAGAAATATGGCAACTAAACTGAGGGTCGGGCACTTCTGTCTCAAGGCAAAGCTGCCTCAACCACTGCATATCTGAATAGCTCAGCAAAAGAAAATCTTCTCAAACTGTAGTGGTTTTTTTTCAGCAACAAGTGATTTCACAAGTGAGAGTTGTGGGACTAGAGAGAGTGGAGGAGGATAGAAAACTACAAATCGTTTTCAGTAGTACAGACAATCTGTCATCTATGCTATTCTATCATTAAGCCAATGATTAGATCTTATCAATTTAGAATTTAAAAAAGGATCAGATCTAGATTGGCACACATACAGTATCATTCTAAAAAACGTTCCTCTGCCACTGCCAAAACCATCAAGAGAATCTGAATTTAAGAAAGCATTACTTTCAATATAGTTGAAAAGCTTCCCCAAAGGATAAACAATGCAAGACCTCCCATTACTGCAGAGTACCACCAACAGGAAGAAATGTCAGGGAGCTGTGAACAAAATAGCTGAAAATGACCATTCAAGACCTTTTTGATGAGTCTTTCAGCATTTTACACCAGTTACAGATTTTAGTCCCCAAATCATAAAACTTCAGCTTCCTGTTTAGGGATTTCCCAGTCCTACAACTCATAAGGTTGTAGGACTTCAAACACTCATGCTTTCCTTTTTTTAGGAAGAAAAAGGATCACCATGCTCAGGTCTTTAGTAAGAATAGCTAAGTAAATGCATCACATAGGGTCTGCTTCTGTCCATCTCCCTCTCACCTTCCCTCCTAGCAAAGCTTTATCCTCCCTAGGGAGGCAGACTGCTAATATTAATCCACATGACCAGCTGGAACCAAGGGGCTTCAGAGATCTAGCTGACATTAGTAACTCCAGAGAATTTAAGGACTATTAATGCTCCTGCAGGGCATGGCATTCCAACCCCACCCCAGTCTTGCTCAGTTTCTCCTTTTTAGAGCCCATCTTGGTCAACTGTTTAATTGACTACCACTAATCCACACCATGCAAATTACCTAGAATTGTGCACTGTCCTTTCACTATGTGATTTCACTCTGACTCTACTTCTTTCTAGCAGAGTCAGTAATAAAGGATGAATGGTTATCACACAGCTAAGTAATTATCTACTGCCTTTCTATCAATAGAAACCTGAACATTCTTTTAATACACACACACACACACACTGATCCCAGTAAATCCATGCCTCAAATCTACAGTCATACAATTTATCGTTACTATTAGGTTACAATGAATCAACAGTTTAAGTTAAATTCCTCAAAACTAGGATGCAACTATTTTGCAGCCCAAAATAATAAGCAAAAAGTAACACCCTATCTTTAGAAAAAAATGTAATCTAACTATGGTTGAGCTACTCAAGTCAGAACCCCCCCAATGCATGTTAAAAAAATTAAAAGGAAAGCATTTTGTCTACAGGTCAGTTAGAGGTGGGGCTTGTAGTGCTGACTATTATCAGTAGCCCAACGCTTCCCATTACTAGATCCTGTTCTCAGTTGTTAATAGCTTGGACAGCATTTATCATGGCAACTGAAATTTTCCACACTGAGGCAAATATTAATCTTTGGAACATGCAACTAAATCCAGTCCACCCATTTCTGAAAATAAAACACAAGAAAAGGGCTATTTGGGTCTGTCTTTAGGAAGTCCTGACAATCTGAAGTGCAAAGGCTGATGAAGGAAGTAACAGGGTGGGAGGAGGAGGTGTAGAGAGGGAAGCAAGCAAAAACCCAGAGCAGAACCACATCACGAGGAGGAAGTGAGGGTCAAAAAAGAGGAAATTCAGGGAGACTGAATGAATGAGGTAACGGGGATCAACAACCAGACATGCTGGAAGACAGATTCAACCCGAGATCAAAATGGAACAGAGACCGAGGGGAGTGGGAATTCAAAACCAAAGACTAGGGAAAGAAATGGAGAGAGAAAGGCCAGAGGAGGTAAAGGAGATAGTACAGCAAGGAGACTGCAGTAGAATACAGAAAAGAGGAAGCCTCCAAGCTACCATGGCTCAGGAAATGAGCCCAGAAGCAGCCTAAAGACAGAGTCAGCAAAACACAGAAAGAAGATGTGCACTAACCTTGGCCAGCAGCCCCACACTCACCCACTCCCGTCCTCAACAGACCAAGGGGAAGAAAAGGATGAAAAAGCTCATGAGATGAGATAAGGACCAGGAGACTGCTTACCAGTTACCATCATGGGCAAAACAGACTTGACTTAAGGAAAAGTCAACTTAATTCATTGCCAATTAATATAAATTTGGGTAGTGAAAAACAAACATTAAAACAACACCTTCTCCCTGCCCTTTTCCAAGGCTTAGCTTTCATCCTTTATTCCCAAATCCTGGGGCAAGGGTGAGGATATGGATGGGGCACAACATGAAAATGAGGTGGGGGGACGAGCAGCTTCCAAGTGAACATAAGGAAATTATACACAAAAGAGCTCTACTAGACAGGTTGAAGAAGATGGAAGTTAAAGGTTGGAGTATGTCAGCACTTGCTGCAGTCATCTGAGTTTGTCCCTCTTGCAGGTAATCATTATAAAATATTAGTTACATGATTACAAATTATTTCCCTGATAACCTTCTTCTTTCAGTGCAGAGAAGAGACTTCTTCCAAGGAATATATCATGACATGAAGGAGGTTACTGTGTACGATTGTTCTAATTTGTCGAAGGAGATAGAAGTCATACAGAAGGCAGCCTGAGAAGAGTTTCTATTCAAGACGACTGCAGGAATAAACATACAGGAAGAAGGAAGATGGACCCAAGGGGAATAAATCATGCTGGGTAGTTATCCAGGCATCTACTGACTTTGTCTTAAGTTATTCTTGGCCACAGCAACCTAAAGATTCTCCATTCCATATAGTGAATGACTATGTTTCACCTGCTCCGGGGAAAAAAACCCCATTGACTCACTCCAGCCAGTCTGACACATAGATGGCTCATGCTTGCAAAGGTAATGTCCTGAACAATTGCTTCCCATTTGCTGGTTGAACAGAGAGAATCTAAACTTCATGCCAAACCTCTCAGTTAAGTCAGCCACAGATTTGGCCTGGTGAGAAAGCTACGTCTAGAGACAAGGAGACACTAAGAAAGACTGCAAGACAGGTAAGGTACAAGGGACTCACTAACTGTATGTTCTTCATTTTCCAAATGCCTGATTTGATACACTCGGCTCTGCAGACAGTAACACTCACACAGGTGTAACAGAAGACATGCACTGGAAAATAAAGTCCTGAGCATCTTTCCTTAGGCAGAGAAAATTCAAGGGGAAAAACCTTCTCTTAATCTCTAAATGGGCACACTATCCCTAGGCTTCAGCTAATGAACTATTCAAAGAGACAGTGACAAGCACCACAGAAGAACCCATGAGAAAACAGAATAGCTTTTATCTTCAGAGCGCTGCTTGGATATTGTGCTGTGAAACAAGGGATTTTTGAAGAACAAGATCAAAAGATAAAACAAAGTAGCTGCTCATCTGGGACATGAAGAAAAGAAAAAAAAAAGTCTGGAAGAAATTTCAGAAGCTTCTCAGGTCTACGTTCTGCCTAAGGCATGCTTTAGTTACTCACAACTATTTTTGAAGTTTCTTTCCAAAGATCTCTACAAGACACATCCTCCAAACTATCTATTCTGGTGCTGCTTCTCCTCACAATAGAAATTTTTTGCAATGTCTAACCAATCAGCTATGCTGCCATTTAAGTCATTATCCACCTAATTATTCATGTCTCCCTCCAGACTTCTCTAAGCAACCTTGTTTTTTTGGTTTTGTTTTTTTTCCATATGGTTCTCATGTGTTTTGTTTCCCGGATCCACCACTGTCAAATATAGTATGTAAACCTTTTCGTAAAGGACCAATTTCCATCTTTAAACTGGTAACGAATTTTGTCCCCATCATTCCAAATAAAAATCTTTTCCATAAATTGATTGCTATCACTGCCTTTTAGCTTAATGTGGCTTCGTCCCTCTCAGCATTTGTACACTTGATATTTCCACAGCCTTCAGCCAGCTCAGCTAAACAAGCCAACCTTTTTAAGTCAATTCTCGTAAGACATCTCCCTCATCACTGCACAAACCTCACCCTCTGCACTCACCCTGCATTCAGTCAGTCCACAAGTCATTGCATAGGTAACTAAAATTATACAGTGTTCTAGAAGATGTCTCAGAAATGCAGAAAATGGCTTAACCATTTACCTGCTCTGAAAATATCTTTCAAGATATATTCTAGCTTAACATTTGACTTTTTTTGTGACTACATTGCACAATCTCTCTTATCTTTTCCCATAGATTAGGTATTTGTCTACAGAAGAAATTCCTGCCAGTGGTCCTAAATGAACACCATTTCACTTTGTATCACTGGATAAAATGACATTTTTATTTCTCTGATCAAAAAGTTAATCTAATTTGTGAATGACATGGTGATTCTTTCATTGGTGCCTCCCAAATTTGTTTCATCAGATGTCATCATCTGTTCACTCTCTTATGTCACCACCACTAATATTTTGAAAGTCAAGCCCCTGCCTGCCTTTTGAAGAACATCCACCATTCTCAATTTCCCTTTTAATTGTCCCCTTTTATCAGACAGTTCCTTACTGACTTTATATCTCCTGTACTAACCCGCATTTTATTTTGCTACATTAACAAAGTCCAGCGTGGCACAGCAGAATTATGAAATCACTTTCCATGTGGAGTTTCTGCCTTCATACAAACCATTTATATTTTATTGAAGAAAAGTTGAACAAAAAACCCCAGAAGCTCTACACACTGCAAACTTGAGAAAAACTGTTCTAGGATGAGATTTTGTTGCTGTAGTTGTAGTTTTTCCAACTTTTTAACCTATTTAAGTTTCTTAGAATTTGATCTGCCTCTAAACATTCACTACAACTTCTCAATGACAGCTAGTGATGTTTAAAGAATTATGATTAAAATATACAGGATATCAGTTTCTTGAGTTGTATCTATTGCCTGCCTCGGCTACGGGAATTAAGTTTACTCAAATGCAAGAAAACTTTAGAAGCTTCACATACAATGAGCTTTACAAAACTAAACCTTTTGAACAGATCAGGAATTTTAGGACTGATTTTATCATTACCAATATATGTGGCTTTATCTTTTAAGTATCTCTAACAGTGAACTATATTACTATTTGAAAGTTTGCAAAACTCTACTTCTACCACAGGAATTGACAGGGATAAGCACTGGTTGGGATTTTCATGCCAAAAGAGATTTTAAAAGGAGGGAGGGGGAAATGAATTCAAGCTATTTATTTTGCAATTGACTCAGAAAATAATTCTGTAGGGTGGAGTGTATCTTAGATCTCTTAACTGGGTCATCTTTTGTTGTATTCATCAGCATTTTAATAAATCTCCGCTAGACTGTCTCATCTGAAAATCTCTTTGCCCATAATAAAATTCACACAGGTCATCACAGCCATCTGGAGAGGTCTTGTGGTTTCTTTAACTGGAAATAGGGTTCTAACTATGTAGTTTTACAAATGATATTGTAAACTTCTGAAATCATGTCTGGACTTTGTCTCTTGTTGACATTACATTTGTAGTGGGGCAAAGTTTTTTGATGTGGCTGAGAAAAATGAACAGGATTCTTGCATTTCACATACAGAAAGAGCACAAGCAGTCCAGGAACAACTTGATGGCTAGACATGGTTTTACTCTTCCTCTTGGAAAGAACGTTTAATCAGTTCAAGAAATTAGCATTCTGACCACCAACACCAGTGGAATGAAGACAGCATTCAAAGGCAGCCTCCTATTTGGCTGTGTTTCTTCTTGTGCCACACAGCCAAAACAGGGGGAAGAGAAACCTCCCATAATTCAGAGCATAGATCAGTTTGCTAATGCATCCTTCTACCTGCAGTTTATAAAAGCACTGAAGACATTTTAATGATGGAGCGAAAAGAAGTAGATGGGGTGAAGGCAGCCAGGCTAACTGGAGTCCAGTCAGAGCATGCCCATGTGTGAGGCTGGAGATCACCAGTCAGATTTCACAACAGGTCCCACTCCCTTCCCCAGCCCTGTGAGGAAGGTCAGATTCCTTCTCAGCTGTGAGAAGTTGTACATGCAGTGTCACCTATTCTTTTATCTCAAAGTAAAACATAAAGCTTTAGGAAAGTCAGATCAGATTTTCAGAGATGCTAGATACTTAGGCGCCAGTGATGGGGGTCTTCAACATCTCACAAAACTAGAGTGAGCAGCAGACATGCAAAAGTGATCAGCCTGAATTAGAGAACAATTGTTTTAAATTTATCTCCTTGATTCTTCTATATGCCACAACCTCTGTACGTACAGCCCCACCATGACTTCAGCATACCCCATCATTCCCTGTGTTTGTCACCACTTCTGTCTCTGCCACCAATTACTTTTCCTCCTCCTGTGACAGTGGCCCCCATCTCTATTCTCATTCACCACAAGCTGGAGGCTGTGTATCCAGCCCGTTTGACTCTAAGCCAGGGCCTGCATTCTCTTTTGGTTTCAGCCTTGAGGGCCCAAAGTCCTCTGCTCATCTCACCATAGGAGTTGCCAGTCTCAGAAGCTGGGACAGGAATGCTCTTCTATTGCACAGGAACTGATAAGAGATTCATGCTTACAATTCCAAAATGCCAAGTTCCTCCCTTCCCAACTACCTACTTACAGCTCCTTACAGATACAACAGCACTGACACAGCAGTAATTTTTCCTCACTCATCAGAAAACAACTATCAGAACCCAGGAAGCCTCCTCCCAAAACCACAAGGGAACTGGGTAACGTTCAGCCCTATGCCACAGAGCTGAGCAGAGCATTCAGACTGCACTGTGAGCTTCAGCTCCGTTCCCCAACATGGTTTCAGGCAAAACCAGAATTCCAAATGGTCTGATTAAGTCAGGGTAAGAGATTCTGCATCCCCTACTCACGGATGAAAGGACTTCAAGCAACCAAAACACAAGGCCCTACAAGTACATACCATAGAGACCTACCTCAGATTTATTCTGCTCATCAGACCACATTATTTCTAAGAGTACAATGACTTTACAGGTCTGTCACAGATCCATTACACAATGCCTGTTCATCCAAAATATCATTAAAAGTTAGATATTAATTATGGCATGTCATGCAAAACCACATGCTTCGAGCTCAGGTTGTTATTTCTTCCAATTAACCCTAACTTCTGCTAAAGCAGTCACTTGGGGTTAACAGGATTTGAAGGGGGGGGGAAAAAAAAAAAGCAAGCTGTTCCCTTGTAGGAAATAGCCAGAAGATCAAGTAAGAGAAGTAACTGATTATGAGATGTACTACAACAGATGCACTCACCCACTTGCGGTGTATCACCACACAAAAATACTCACAATAAATCCAAGTTTTTTATAGTCTCGAGTATACATAGATTTGCGTTTCTCAATACTGCCACTACTGTTGTTAGGTTCAGATTCTGCATCAAATGCAATTCTTCGGAGTTCGAATATGATATCCCGTTGAGCCTGTATTAAAATAAGGTTTAAAAAAATGGTTAAAATAGCTTACCTCTCACTTTAATAACCAGTATCATAAAAGCTGTTTCAAAACACTGTATTCCCTCCATTGCCCAACCCTTCTTTGTCTAAATTCCCTACTTCATACTCAAAGGGACAGTCAGCAAGAATGACTTTGTGGTTCCCATTTTTCAAAGTCCTCACATTTGTGGGGTTCACATACAGATGCTTAAATGCTGACTTCCAGAAGCTGGACCCACATTAGCAAGGTCATTAACTACACACTTAATTTTAACCACCGGCATGAAACCACAGAAGCCAAGAGATCACACACATTTCAAATTAAGCTGGTACTTAAGCACTTCGCTGGCTGAAATCAAAATGGCTCAGTACTCTGCATTCCTTTTGGTAACTGTCCATTTTTGCTAGCACAGGAATGGGCAAGAAAGGGTTACTGCAGTTACACATCACTAGAAATGTCTCAAGACAGTGATAACCACCCTATCATCAATAGTAACAACACTGCCTTAGTCACTCTCTATGGAGATATGCACTAGTTCACTGCGTGTACATTCCTGAAAAGTCAAACTTTCCTGCCTCAAACTTAAGAAACAGGAAGGGTAAAAAATCCTACAGCATGATGTTACTTATGTTTACAACCACCTCGCTCTTCCACCTCCTCTTCTCCAAATTATCAGCAAGTCTTAACACAACTCCTTCTTAAAAATGAAATCAGGTTCCTCCTGGTACAGGGCCTAAAAAAAGGCCACAAAAAAATAAAGAAACAAAACACATCTTCTCTGTGGCTTATTGACTCTATATTTAAACTTGAGTCTCTTAGAGGAGCAAGTGTCTCTTTGTGCACAATGAACAATATTAAAGCTAGTGTTCCGACACAGTGAGCAATAAACAAATGAACTATTATATAGGTTCCCAGCACCAAAAATGGTTTTACTGTTACACAAATTAACTTAAACTCTAGCATGCCAGATAGTTTTCATTTCAACATTCATTTTAGCTCTACAGAAGTATTTTTAGAAAGGACAATACATCTTAGTTGCTTCTGAGAAGTACACAAAAGAAACAAATGCTGGACTGCTGTTTAGCGTTTTAGCCCAGGATGACACCAAATTCAATTCATGGAACTACATGCTAAAGAGGAAGGCCTGGCCATTTTGTTGCACTATTGCACAAGGAATGCAATAGCCAGTACATCTTCTAACAACCAGAAAACATAACCAAGCTTCACAGAGAGAGATAAAAAGAGAGAGAGAGAATGAATGAATGGTGTAAGCGCTCCTAGCAGTGTCTTTTCCTCCATAAAGAGCTTTAGGCACAGCAACGAGCAGCCGTCCTCTTTCTGTTCTGACCAGATCATGCCAGATGCTTACCTGATCCTGTGGATCCATTTTTGTCATCATTCTGTCTTCCAGAAGGTTAAAGGTAAGTACTTGCAGAACATAAAGCTGGTGTGCCATTTCATTATTGATGGCCCTCTGTGCCCTGATAACATGCTGCAAAGAGAGACTGTGGTGAATCCCATCTTATCTGAAAATTACAGTAGGTGCACTCAGGTGTTTCCATTTCTGTATGTGTTTGCTATGCAGTAATGTACTCCAGAAAAAAAGAAAATCAAACCAGGACTAATGCTACTCATTTAGGTACTATATAACTAATTTAATGGACAGGACTTTACAATAACAACGCACTGAAGCTTCCTCCTTCTAGCCACTAGATAGAGCCTGTGCATATGTTGAGAAGTGGCATTAAAAAAAAAAAAAAAAAAAAAAATCAATCAGTACTGAGAAGTCACTTCGAATAAAAATTAACTCCTTACCAACAGCATTAGAGCTCTGTATAAAAAAAAAAAGAGAGCATATTAAGAAAATATTTAAGAGAGTAGCTGCTTGAGTAGAAGAGTATTCAGGCTGCAGACGCAACCAGCAAATACAGGGATACAACAGGGCTCCTGCTGCAGGAATCAACATCACACCACAATCCTACCTCTACCAGACAACACTGTTCTGTATGAGGAAGACTGCTTAGAAGTACATTAGCATACAATGCCCCACACATGCAGAATTATCTCACTCAGAAAGAAGGTACCAAACTGATGGACAATTTAATAATCCCCAGCGTGCCAAAAAACACCAAGTGATGATAAATGGGAAACAGACCCAGGTCACTAAACACAGCAGAGCATATGTAAGGAAAGAGTCATCAAGTAGGAGACAGATACAGCAACTGATATTGTACAGTTCCAGAGAATAAAAGAATCCATCTGCCAAAAGGCACTGGATCATTTTATGATAGTGAATGAATACCTAAGAACATTATCCATATGCTTGTATAAAATTTCTTACGAACATTAGCAGTGTAAAAATATGCCTTCTGAGACAAATTCTGGGTTTTTTGTATGCATCACTGAAATTATGATAGTGAATGAGAAAGAGTGAAAGGTTGTTTCATGGTTGTTTGGTTTGTTTTACACAGCCTCATATCTCCTAATAGAGAAAGAGCACCTTCCCTTGTTACCTTGAAGATATAATCTACTCTAAGGTCAAAGGCAAAATCCCTCTGATTTTCCATTATAGCAGTGCAAGTCTTTTATACTACATTCATTAACTTCATTCTGAGCTATGTTTCATGCTTCTTTCGTGCAAGTGGTGACAAATTGGTTGGACTCAATGATCCAAAGGGTCTTTTCCAACCTGAATGACTCTATGATTCTATGAAATTATGTGCAACTTTATATTAAGCCAGAATAATCCATAGAACTGAAAACCACAGAGGTTCATTTTGCAAGACGGAAAGCCCTGTACAGCTTGCTCAGACGTCATCAGCTCCAAACCTTAACACAGAGGACTTGCTATAAATTCCTCAGACAACACCTCATCTGCACAATAAAGTTCACATTCTCCATGGAAGAAAACGCTTGAGGTATTATTCTTTTATTCAGTATTATATTTTCATGAAGAAATCACTGTTTATTTGACTGGGAAAATACCCTTTCTCATAATCAGTTCTGAACCCATTCAACAACCAAACCTTTATTTTTGTATATTACAGGCTTCAAAACATCAAATACAAGTGCCATCAAAATATATTCAGATAAAGCCTATGAAAACCAGAACTGGAGTCACCTTTCCTCTCTGTTACTGAAAAATAACTTTGAAAATAATATACTTACAGTTAAGATGATGGAGCGAAGCTGCTTTTGTGCCAGAATGTTTGCCATTTCCTGATTTAGTTTAAAAAAAAAAAAAATTAAAAATTAGCCAGAAGCAGGTATTTTAGTGCCATACCTAGAACACAACTGACTTTAAATGTTTTGGTCTGACGTTTCTGCAGTGTTACTTATAAATGAAATGAAGCGGCATATCAGCTGTACAATTGTATGCATTATTTCGGGGGTCACAAACTCAGATTACTCTACTATGAGAAAAGGGACAAAGAAAGTAACAAGTATGTCACAAGCTGAGGACTTTGGTGATCCAAAACCAGCAATGAAGGACCTCAGAGGAGACCTCTGTGGGTTAAACAGTATTTACAGTCACTTGTTCAAGCACAACACAGAAGGAAGCTTGGAATGGAAGCCAGCCAGGACTTTAGAACAAGACACCAAACAACACGCTTATTTACATTAATATTCTGGCTGTTTTAAAGTCAAGTGCTCTAACTTCCACTCAATAAATCAGTCTACAACTTGGTACCTTTTGATCATAGCAAATACTTCTCCCCTGTATTTTGGTCGCAATGTTGACATTGGTCCACTATTTTATGTTAAATTAACTTCTCTTTCTAGACCCGTCTGAAGTCACTAGCAAGGAGAATATGCTTTTACTGTTATTCTTAACCAGCAGATCCCAGCTGTCCGTGCTTCAAACTGTCCTACAATGCATAGGAGGGAATCTTTTGTACTTATCAAGCATGAGAGGTTAATCTTAACCATCCCTACACGTGCATAGCCCATTTTTAAGTTCTATGATCTTTTCCATCAATACAGAAATATATATGTGTGTTTGTGTGTATGTGTATATATGCTAGCATCTGCAATGCATACAACTTCTAGCATTTATCATCATGGAACTATTTTTAAATTCTTGTTTTCAAAATGTACTATTTAAGGATTTGGTTAACATATTGCACACTGCTATTTAGACACTGTAAGTACACAAAGTGGTAATATTTGGAATTAGTAGGTCATTGATTTGAAATAGATGTATCACAGCCTTACATAATACAGCACAAAAAAACCCACAGCAATGCTGACACATGCTTAAGGACATGCTTAGGATGCACTGTCATTCTGTGCAGTTGGCACCGTATCAAAAACAGTGTTCACGTTCAGGAGAAACATTTTTTTTTAAATTCCTGCTGATTTTTGTGAGAGTTGAATACAGAGTACACATTGGTTACTTTTGTATAATAAAAAAGAAACTAGAAAACAGGAAAACTGAGACTATTACATAAAACATACAAAGAATGGATTGCTGAAACACGGCTGCAGAAACGATGTAAATAAAGCAAGTGTTAGGGTGAGAACTTGCTTGCAAAAAGAAAAGAATTCTAATTGTGAGACAGGAGGCAGTCATGGATGTTGTTTTCTTTATAACAGATAAATGGTGCTGCAACAGAACATGGGAACAATAATGAAGGAAGAAGGGACCAAAACCAAGAGAAACTCAGATTTAGCTCAGATTCAGCTTTTTCTGGCTGAGCAGGTTTCAGCTGCATGTAACAGCAAAGGAATGAATGATCCTATTGCTTCCATCTCTTCTGGAAATGCACAACTGAGCTGCAGGGGGAGTGCCAGACACACGATATACTTCATGTTACCGGGAATGGACTGGCTGGTTTTGTCAAAGTATATCCACTGCCAAAAGATGGGACAAGTAAAGAATATGAAGTAATATTTTCTGCATTCAAGGCAAAAAAAAAAAAAGATAATTATTTTATTTTACTTTTTGGAGAGGATTAACAAATTTTCACTTCTTTTTTATACCTGTAATTGAAAAAGCTGTTATTGGGATACTGGTTTTAGTCACTGGACCAAGATGATAGGAACAACAAGCATTCACTAAACCAATTACTGTACAAAATCAACTTTGTCTTCAAGAAGACTATATGGCTATTAGCAGCTGATGAGCTGCCTCTTCTAAAGTAAGTATTGTAGTAACAGATAAGAACAAGAATTATTTGACCAAATTTGCCATCTCATTTCCCATAGCAACATGTCTCTGCAAAAATGCAGACAATTGCAAAAAAAAAGTGTTTCAAACATTCACAGTATCATTTCAATGCTCAAACTCTCAGCTCTTTTCAAATAAAGCCTTCTTTTTTTTTTTTTTTAAATAACCTAGGTTTCTTTAGATGATTTGGTCCTTGACAGTGGCAGGGGAAGTAAAGCAACCAGGAAGTCCTCATTAAAAAAGAAAAATCTTGAGCCTTCTGGCTTTTTGCATTACAGAAATAGGAAGGGAAAAAAAAAAAAAAAAAAAAGAAAAAAGGAGGGGAAGGAATTCAGATACCAGCACCAATTTAAATCCTTTCCTTAATTGCAGTGCAGTCATTCACATCATGCTGGCCCCTGTAAGACAGCTGCAGAGAGGGTGCCAAAGCTCCTAGAGTCATATGGGGTTTGGTGCAGTTTCTCATTCCTAACCACGTTAGCGATGAGTGCTGAACTTTAACTTCCGAGTACCCACTGTCAGATAATTACATGAGACTCCATCACCTCAGTTTGGTGTCTTAGAAAGACAGAATTCAGTAAACGATATCAGTTATCCCTATCTTGATGTTAACGGACACCTGCCTTCCTCAATGTATGGTTTACTAATTAACCACAAGACAGATATAAAGAGAAACCTAAGATTCTGACTACTTATCATAGGTGATTAAATGCTGAAGGAAATTTTCTGCAAGTGTCAGAGCTATTAGCCTTCAAGCCAAATCAGATCATGATATTCTGATGATCATAACTGCCATGACACAATTTTTTATCACGGCAGCAGGTACTACAGGTGAAGTGAAGCCTGTACAGTTTACTGCCAGCCTCACTAGATGGTTACACTGTTGGCGAAACACAGTCTTACTTGCTGAGGATTCTCTGTGGTACTGTCATCTTCAGGAACACAGGCCCACGGATTAATATTAAAGTCTTACCTACATCTGACATTGCCTCTTAACTTCAAATATGACCAAAGCATAGTTTTCACAGAAACGTAAGCAGTAGCAACTTATTTACAAATGTAAAAAGTGAAATCTTTGTTTTTCTTACAAGGACCTATCATAGATTCATGCCAAAATTGAAAGAAAGTTTTTATTCCTATTTTTATTCATAAGATGACTTCTTCCCTTAATAACTGAAGACTGTATTGGAGGCAAAATGAAAAAAAGGAATGGGGAAAAAAGCTTGGGGTTTTGTTTTTTTTTTTAATTAAACATGGCTTTATTTTACCCTGTTTACAATTTTAAAAAACATTTTTGAAGCAAAAAAGAAAAATTACCCATTAGGGCTCTGATGTTTGTTTAAACAATCTCCAGCATTTAAAAATGTAAATAAATCTAAGGAAAGTCCTTGTCAGAACTGATCAGCAGCTCTCAATGAACTTGTTCTTGACACTAACAGTATGTCACCACAAGAATTATCATCACTGTTTCCAGTGACAGAAATATTTAAAAAATAAATTACTATATCTGTTTTAACACAGGCTAATGACTTCATAAGCATGGATAAAACTTCTCTATTTCATAACACATCACATTCCATCCTCATTTAACAGCAACAAGCAATCTTGAAATATTTCCTTTTGAGACTTCTGATCTCTGGCACTAAAGTTAACTTAAAATAGTACACTATAAAAGTCATTAAATGCTTACATGGCAAGATATTTTCATTTTCAAAAGGAACGCACTTTTTATTAAAAAAATCTGAGGGGAAAACGATTTATCAAAAAATAGCCTGGTTTTACAAGCTGTGCTGGCAAAGAGTTCAGTACAATAAATACTACAGCCAGCCACAGTCAATATGGTTCATGTGAGGTTACAGGAGCTACAAAAGCCCAGAAGAATGCTTAATCCCTACTAATAATGGTGCAAAGATGGAGGTAGCTCCATTAAAATGAATGATACACCAGCATGAAACAATAGAACAAGTTTCAGTTTGAATGCAGGACAACTGCAGGTATGATTATGACATTCTTTTCCTACAGATACGTAGATATATATCAAGACCCAACAACTTACCTGCCTCTTGTCATCCGGTGCTTTAAGGAAAAGTGCATTTATTACCGCAATGGTGTATGTCTGGATTTCTTGGTCTGTCCTGTTTGGACCAAAATTATAAACGTGAGAGAAGAACATGGAATACGCACAAGCTGTAGAAATTGATCTTCCAATTGCATTACTGCAGGTAGAAGTGGAGGGACTGTTTGCACTTGATGTTAACCATGTAAAAGTTAGGTAATCAGTCAAAACTGGCCATGACCAGGTTGTCTCTATTATTAAGAGAGACAAGATACTCAAGAGGGAGACTCAGCATTCAAGAAAGGTGGAATGAATCACACCCTTGAAGTGCCATTGACCCTCCACTGCTCATAGCAGGAACCCAGACAATCAGGTTCTGCCAGATGCCCAACAGTAGAGGCAGAAAGAGGAATCTTCTCTAAAGGGTTCTGGAGATGAACCTGCTGGTATTAAAAGCTTTTCAGGTGAGTGGAAAATGTCCCATCTGGGAGGCAAGCATAACTATACACTATATACAATACATTACCCTATGCTAGAAGGAGCAGTTTCCATCCATTTAACCACTGCACATTATTGTTTAAGAAAAAGCTTCTCCCTTTTCAAACACACCTTTAGCAGAAGTTGACCAATGTTTGTGTTACACACTTCTCAGAGCTGGCAAGCAAAACAACCCTATCTGTATGCTAAGGGCGTTAAGCATTTTATTACTATAGGGTGCTCTTCTCTGCATTCCCCACTTCCAACTACACAGGCAGCTTAGCACAAAAAAACCCAAAATAAAATAAAATTAAAAAAAAAAAAAATATCAATGATCAAGCAACTCCAGAAAGCTGGTTACCAGTCATCCAGCCAGTTATAGTGGATGCAGGAGTCATATACCACTCTTTTTTCCAAATGCTGTGCTCATTTGGGGAAAAAAAAAAAAATCACTGTATCAGGTGGCAGTTGAAGACACTCACCCCTGCAGATGTGGGATTAGCTGCCCAATTGTGATCTCCTGTGCCACCTTCTGGTACAGGTCGTGGCTATTGAGCACCATGGATTCCAGGATTGCTAGCGACCGTTGCAAGATAGAGATGTCCGAGGCAAATTTGTTCACATAGCTTGCTATCTACAAATTCAAACATTTAGAGAATTTACATCTTGAAATGAAAATGGGGAAAAGGAAGAAAAAAACCTGTGGACATGGCTCAGAAAGGCATTAGAATAAAAGTAGTCTTGTCCACGTATCAGGTATCAGTGAATACCTGAAAGCAATCAAGCAGGTACTGGAGATACTTTCAAAGGACACAGTTGCACAGATTCTTCAGCTGGCACAAATCACCACAGATTTATGTTAGTATTCATACCACTGAAATACATGCTGCAACATTACATTATGAACATGATAAATCAACATTAAAGAACTAGGATGGTTATATTTTTTGTGAGGAAAACTTTGGGAAGGACAAGGAGAATACTTCTCATTCTCTTCAGTAGAAATCTGTGCTCTTTTATCTAAACAAATATCTAGGCTCAAGGCAACTGTTGCAAAAGAGAAATTTACATCTAGCTCTCTGGCAAAACACACTCTAGAAAAATATGCCTTTTTTTCCCCTGCCCCCTTGCTGTTACCAACAACACTGAAAGCTCTCTCCAGGTTACAAATTAAAACTCTGTTGATGATCGTTTATCAGCACAGCTGGTTCCATTACTCTGTCTAGAGTCCAGTCTTGCTAAATGTTCATGCATTAATAACCTTCCCTTTTACTGCAAGCTGCCACAAACAAATGGCATGTTAATTAAAACCAGGCCTGACCTCTGCTTTTTTTGCCGTGTGGCAATGACATGCTGCACACTCGTCTGCAGAGCTGACACAGCTGCACAGTAAGATGTGGCACTGTGCGCTCCTGCGCATGCTGCCCAGCCCACAGACCCGGCTTCCCAGGAAGAAGCTTGCCTTCTGCTGACACAGGGAGCAAGAACAGAATCACAGAATTGTCTAGGTTGGAAAAGACCTTGAAGACCATCCAGTTCAACCATCAACCCAATATTAACAGTTCCCAACTACACCATATCCCTCAGCACTAAGTAGACCCAACTCTTAAACCCCTCCAGGGATGGGGACTCCACCACCTCCCTGGGCAGCCCATTCCAACGCCCAACAACCCCTTCTGTAAAGAAATGCTTCCTAATATCTAGTCTAAACCTTCCCTGGCACAACTTGAGGCCATTACCTCTTGTCCTATTGCTTATTACTTGGTTAAAGAGACTCATCCCCAGCTCTCTGCAACAGTCTTTGCAACAGCAAGAACTGCCTGGTGTTTCCTTGAATGCACCGATACTAGCACAGTCAAGCTGAAAGGTACCCAAGGAAGCACAGACAGACAGAAGAAATGTCATGTGACCACAGTTATTTGCTCTTTACAGCCAGGTCAGACTACAGTGGCCCTGTCTCAAGTTGGATGCATTCCTTCCAGTAAACTTCAAGTCCACACGCTTCTTCAGTATTCATGCTACAAGCCACTGATGTGATTATACTGTTTCCGATTCTGGATACTTGCTTAGACCTTGGCATTGTTTTCCTTTTGGAGGAAGAAAGGCATGCCCTATGCTTGGAAAAGCTGCCTAGCTGCCTGCAAAATTCACAGTTAAATACTGACATGTGGACAAAGATTCTGTTTTGCACTTGTGACATTCTGAGTGGTACTGAAGCAGCAAAATACCTTTTCTGCAACTTTGGTTGGAGACAACAAGGAAAGAGGGACAGATTTTTCTTCTTCTAATCTATTGCAGCACTGCTGTTTGCTCTCCTACTTGGTTTGCATTACCACAACAGGAACATGCTATGTTGAATCTAACTTAGTTCAGGGAATACACATTGACTTTAAAGAAAATAATCAACCCAGGCATGCACAGAGAACAACAAAGAAGCAATTCAGTTAGCCTTTTCCTACTCTGGACTTTCAATATCTGCTGCCCGCAAGTCCTGAGCCCAGGTAATATTTACAATAGTATATGATGCACATTGTGCCATTTAGAGTAACAAGCTGTATCTCAGAAGCACTGTACTACCCTACCTCTCTTAATGGTAATCCAGTTGGGTTTTGATGCATTGCAGCCAGAGCTGCCAGATGTCCAGAAGGCCCACAATACGGACAGTTATGCACAGAGCAACTCTGCACTGCTCACACAATAAACCAAATGTACTCTGGATGCCTCAGTCATCAGGCATCCATGGATCAAATGTGCAGCAGGAATACAGTATGTCCAGACAATGTCCCAACTTGTTAGACTGCTGTCACCATCCTCTTTAGAAGCCCTGACACGTATGAATTATTCTTGGTGCAGTAGCTCCTTCCCATGATATTTCAAGTGGCACTGTAATTGCTTCACTGGGATATAACATATTCATATCAGGGGCCTGCAGAAATATAACAGTATAGATAACTGAAACCTCAGTCTAGGAAAGGCTGCCTTAGACATATTTATTCTTCTGACCCTGGACCATAATGTCTTTTAATCATAAACACAAACCCAAGGTATGAAGCTGGTTTCTGTGTTTAAAAAGTTATGACATATCACACTGAACATGCATGCAAAACATCTGCTGGGTAACTTGCATGTCAAGTTATGTATATTCATAACCACCTTGCTGAAGCATGAAGTCTGGCCAGAAATAATAGGCTTGTCTACCCTGATAAATAAGGCATGCCAGTTCCAGAGGGAGCAAAAATAGGTTAAAAAGAAATTCTATTACCATACTTGAAGTTCTGGATATGCAAAAAAAATGACCCTTCTTGAAAAGAGACAAGAATCAATAGGAGTTCAAATTTGTGTTATTTGCTGTTCTCTGCTTATGGAGCACCACGCACAGGGAGGGCTTTCAACATCCAGAAATAATCCTGCACTCATTTATGAAAAATTCTGATGATAAAAATCATGCAAGCTCACAGAAATACAACCTCTTCTCCAGAAATAAGCAATTTCATTGCTTTGCACTTTCACATGAAAATGGTCACATGGGTGTGCCTTATTAAGGATAAAACTATTTGTTCAGCAAAATACCGGTAATCTTAATATCTGCATAGTCCTGTCAGGACATATATTGTCACATACAAAAGAAGTGGCTGGGTGCTTAACTTCCTATCAATTTCAAAGGAAATTAGAACGCTTTTACTGTACAGCCCCAGTGCTCTGCTGAAACAGGAGCTAAATATGTAAGTGAAGGTAGATGAGAAACCTATAGCAAACTATATCATCTGACTTCTCTTCCTGTTTCAGCATCACTTAAAGGACAGGAGAAATTCAGAAGTTAAAAACCAAAAATGTAAAAACCAAAAAACCCCAAACAAAATAAACCACCCCACCAACAAAAACCACACAGGGGAAAAAACAGTGAAGGAAACAGATCTGATTTTCTGAGCAGTGATGTGTTCATTAGTTATTTGCCTGGACCATTTTGATGTCAGAAATGCACAGAAAAATCTGACAAAGATTTGTTCTCTGTTAAGTCCTAAGGCACAGTAAAATTTTAAAGCATGCATCTCATTTTCAAGTAAGGAACTGGAGTTGCACTTGACTCCAGAAAAACCAACTGACAGTTGTGAGACATGGAGATACTTTCCCTGCTGCCACCCCCTTTTCCTGCACAGTACATTTTAGAAGGCAGAGTAAACAATTCATCAAGGTTAAGACTCCTCATCACACAGTTATGAAACAGCAATTATATAAATAATTCTAAGAGATATTTTTAACTGTCTCAACCAATACTACAAACTTTTTTTCTCCTCTTGTAGGAACCAAATATGGGAGTACCAAATTTGCATAGTGTCTTTTGACATTCAGTTATCACAATACTTTCTAAGAACTGGGCATCTAAATCCTTTAGGCAACCACGGAAGCTGGAAATAAATTTTGTTGCCATAAGCAAGAAAAAGGTCTCTAGAAAATCCCGCATATCATAAGGAAGTTTTTTCAAATGATGTTATTTTCCCTTAAGATAAGGAACAAAGCTCTCCTTGAGAGTGCCAATTCTTATTTACAGCAGTTGGAATAGCAGTCTTTATGTACCCAAAGGATGGGAGGGAGACTGCATCCAATACCAAGCAGTTAGTCATTAGAAGTAGTTGGAGGTTCCCCTTGAGGTCTCCGCCAGCTTCTACACTTTAAGTTAGAAAACTACTCAAGAAAAAAGTTCAGATTAATTTCTCCCCATTCCAGTTTGGCTTCCATTTAACATGAAAGACAGCTTCAAAGGGCAGAAGCACTTGATTGCAAAGTTCCCCCTCAGCTAGCAGAAATTTATCAGCTCCCTTATCCATCCTGTCAACCACTTGAGCAAGCCCATCAGCAACCTCAAGTGGCCTGTCAAAAGCCAAGATCAGAGAAGCAAGTGAGAATAAATCTGTAGATTGCCGCCAGAGAGACTTGGTCCAAAGGTCCTCAAGGTTTGCCCCTTGCCCACAGAGCCCCACTGAGGGCTCCCAACTCCCGCACACATGTGCCTCTTTCCTCTCTTTCTGTCATTCTTTGTCATTCTGTTTCTCTTCTAACTGTCCTATTCTTCTCCTTGGTCCCCTCCTTGTTCACCAGTTTCACTTCTGGTTCTTACTTGTCAGTTTTGGTTTTCATAGGTACTCTGTGAGAATGCTTTTGTTTGTGTCTTTTGTTTTGTTTTTTAAATTAGGTCATTGTCCAGGGAAACATATGGAAGTGCCAGACAGAAGAGATGAGCCATTAACAACACTTTCTTCTGTCGTTGCTATACAGCCCACAGGGCAAAAGAGGTTGATAAGGTTAGACAATCATTTTGAATCATTAACAAAGTAGATTTAAACTCATTTTATCAGGTTTCTTCATACACTTCTTAGTAGGCTCCCCTAGCAAATAAGGCATTCTGGGTCTGACCTTGTATCTCATTAAGTCAGTTAAAAAAAAAACAGTTGTACTATTTTTGCCACGAACAGATAACAATAATCATCATTATAATCTACCTAGACTGCAAGATTGGCAAAAAAAGTCCAAAAACTAAATCAATTATACTAATTTTTCTTACAACGACAAATTTTTCTTACATCACTTTTAAGGACCAAAACGGAGCTTTAATATCTAATGCTCTTTTCATAATTGATTCTTCTTTAACTTTTGGCAACAAAAGTAAATTTGTACTTTCCTTTGGCGGCAGCAATTTTCTAACCAAATTTAAATGAAAAGTCTTTGCTCTGACAAACTCTGTTAAAATGAAGATATCTTTGCCACAGGTTATATTTGTTCCATTACTGCTCGTGATATCATTTTAGTGAAGTAACTCTGATATCTTCTGAATCTGTACAAACACACTTTAACTTAAGATAAGTTCTGAGTTCAATCTGGTTTGAAAATTCTTTGTAAAGAAGTGTGGGTTGTTTTTTTTTCCCCACAGTAAATGAAAAGGGTTAAATCAGTGACAAAAACTTTTTTCTAACATCAGTACCCCCGTGCTTCTGCTGCTTTTGTGCATCTCCTACATGTAAAGAAAGAAAAAAAAGTTGCAAATTGTGAAAAAATCTGTTTCAAAACCACAAACCTCAGCTTCAAGATTCAAGGGAGCTAGAGTTCCACTTGATAAACTCAGTAGATATCAGCTTAATTTCAATTTGTAAACTAACTTATTTCTCTTCTTCCCATATCCCAGAGGAAACATTTCTGTGCTCTTTTTGTTTCAAGATATATGGTATTACTCATTTTAATTTACATAAATCAAAATACTAATTTTTGCTTTAACTGCATGGTATCTGCACAGGGAGGTCACACTGTAATTGAGCAAGCAATTTCTTGTGTAATAAGTCTAATACGGTGTTGATCCCATTTCACTCCCATTGATTTCCATAGGCGTTGGGTCAGATCCTGCAACTACAAATATTTATAGTTTGAAATAGCACTTTAATCCCATTTTCATGTACCTTTTTGACCAATGCCCTAAAGAATGTACCTGGAGAAAAAAAATATATACAAAACACCAAACCACGACTCACCTTAAAAATTTAAAACTTATACAGAACAGATAGCATTGATTACAAATTTACCTTTTTAATGAATGCCACAGAGAATGTATCCCACGATACAATCCCATGATCCATCAGTTCAACAAATGCAGTCAGTGTAAAGGACAACATATCTCCAAAGCTGCAAGAGACAGGAGTCATGACAACATTTACCAGTAATGCAGCAGGGCAATGACCAAGGGAATAAAGCAGCAGGAAGCTTTCAGAAAGGCAGGAAAATGAAGCCAATTAGGGACTAAGAGGTTGCAGAAGAGCAAGAGATGCCATGCAACAGACAGTCTCCAAACCAATTTAGCATGGACATCAAGAACAGTCACCTGGAAGAAAGCAATTTTGTAAAAGAAGAACTAATCCCCAGGAGAACACTACATGAAATGCTCAAGGCAATCAGATAGTCCAAACTAAACTTCTCTTATAAATTCAGAGTTTTAGATCTAACAGAAGAAATGAGCTTTTTCTTAGCAACTTCTGGAAATGCTCCTAATTGCACATCATACAGAAATGCCACGTTTTGGTACCTCTGTATCAAGCAGATTGACAGAAAGTTAGTGGATTATTTGTTCCTTCTCTTACAAGGAAGCAAATATATTTTAAAAATATACCAGAAGATATTTTCTATTGAGCAGCAATTTTCCAATAGTTAATGCCTCAATTTCTTTCTTTCAACCTGAAGATGGGTCTCCTTTTGTTTATCTATGAGTAACCATGTCAAACGATTTGCAAAGTTCCCATAGTTTATCCAAGCATGCAGCTCAAATTGTTTAGGGTTTGCAGGCCACCACACTGCATTTTACACCTGTAAATTTACACCTGTAAAATTTGAGGTTCAATGCATCTTTGTCTGAACTCAACTAAATTCAAAACAGGTTTAAACTCAACATAAATAGTATGCTCTAACCTGACTAGCTGCACAGGAATTTTCCATGTTAAAAAACAGTTTTTAAAGATTAGATTCATTTCTGTATATAGTCAGGGCACCAAACAGTCAGCAGCCATAATGATTTCAATGAAGTTGTTCAATGAGGTAACTACTCAATACAAGCAGCAGTGCACAGAGCCCAAAATGAAGCAGCATATAACCTTTAAGGGCATGCCAAACCACCTGCAAGGTACTCTGCCACTAAGCCATTAACAAGCATAAGCGTACAATCAATCTAAACAGCATGAATAGTCCCAGTGATTTTAATGCAACAGCTTACCTAATAAAAAGATACAATTAAAAAACTCTGTCAGACGGGAACTGCAGTGCTCAGCATGTTGAAAACCTGAGTCTAATGCTACTGCTGTAGTTAAGCAATGTAATTGGTAAGCCTTATTCTGTGATTTGCTCCACTATCCTGCACCAACCTGAGTAAGTGAACACCCTCAGACGAAAGACATTTACAGTGGTACAGAGGAATAAGGCAGAAAATCAGTTTCAATGTAGCAACTCCAACAGCCAGTTTACTAGATTTGATACAATCTGCCGTCTAGGGATTTCCGACAGTGAGATGCAGCCTCTAGTGGCCCTTTCATTTAAGAAAGGAGCTCTTGTTCATCAAAGCTCCACAGATGCCCTCCACTAAAAATAAATTTGCCATTCTTGACATTTGATGAGTAAAAACAAAAAAACCCAAAATACATCTTTCTCTTCCACAGTAAAGAAAGGTATCCATTGTGGCTTTATTTATGACAAAATGAAAAAACCACACCAAAGAGCAAACAAGAAAAATACAGTGTCTTTAAAAACTCCACTGTAGTTCCGCAAGGAATATTTTGTTCAGTGAATAAATGATGTGGAAGTTTTGGGTTTGTTTTGGGGGGTGTGTGGGGGGGTGTGTTTGCTTGTTTTTTAAGATTGCAAACCTTTTAAGAATTAAATTAGATTTAAAATGTCATCATTAGCATTCCAAATAACCAAGGATTTCATAACAAGATGACAATAAGACTCAGCAAGAAATTTAATCAGCTCTGGTCCTGTCATTTTCCCCAATCTTTTTGCATAAAAGAGATATTTATGAATCCACAAGCAAAACACCACCCCTAAGAAAGGCTTCCTTCTAAAGACTTGTACCAAATTCTCATGCATCTTCATGACAGAATACTTCCACAAATACATGAAATTCCGGTATTTTAAGAAGCTAGACTAAATTAGATCCAAATAAAAAGAAAAAAGTACAAAAAGATAGGCCATGTAGGTTAAAAGTAGATAAAAATATTTCTTGCACAATTAAATTAAACAGATAATTTCTCTCCCCTAGATTTTCTCATATACTGTTTAAAAATTTAGTCAATTAACCTGTATTTAGTACATAAATACTCATATATTAACTAATTGTACATAAAAACTAATCCCCATTAACAATGAGTATAGTTTAGAGGGATTACTTGAACTGTATTAAACTTGCATATGGATATTCACCTTCAGAATAGCAGTGGCTGGAACGTAAAAGAATTAAACTAACCTGAACTCAACAGTCTCATTTATTCTTCTCACCAAAACTACTGATTAATCCTGCCAGTTAATCCAGCCTCCTCCACAGCTTTGGAAAGGAAACTGGGTTAATGGAGCTGAAAATAGCTGGTATTAATGTATAAACCTGGTTTTAGTAGATGTAACAATGATACAACCATTGGGGATCCAGAAGGTGAAGATACTTCTCAACTTAAACTGATCAGACACCCCACCAGGTGTCACTCCAGTGACACTGCTTCAATAATTAATGAGAATGAAGAGGTGCAACACTGGGACTAATCAAGCAGCAAGAAATACTCTATATATTATGCAGCACCACACATAGATATTATGTATTTTTTAAATATATAGCTATACATATGCACCTGCACACACATGTATATACTAAGTGGTATTGCAAAAGTCAAAAGCCAGACTTAAAGGATAAGCATTAGGAATAGCACAGCTAGAGATGAAAGCAATCTCCAGGGTAACTAGAGTAAGATAAGGCTTAAAGTATCTGGAGGGGGAAGGGAGTGGTGTTGATTCGTTGTTACGTGTTTAAACACAAGCAGATAGGTAGAAATAGACTTCCAAGCAATTCATTTCAAGACACACATGCACAGACACACTCATACTATTAAGAGCAGCAGACAGAATAGATGTGAGAAATTTCAAGGGAATCAAAGCTTGTTTATAAAAGTAGTAATCTTAGAAAATACGTGGTAGGAGATGTTTAACTTGAAATCTCAGTAAGCATTTTAGTCATACAAAAAGTCCAAAAAATAATGGGGCCTCTTTCTTCATAAAAATCTTTTTAGACTAATCCACAGCACAAGGCATGACAGTTCTGTAAATACCAAACCCTTGCTACTCTGGCAAAATGACTTAAGAGTTTAAAGGTAATTCCTGATGAAGGTGCTTTTTAATGTGTGTCATCGCAGCAAGAGAGGAAAAATGATCAGAAAGATGCACTGTGTAATTCCAATTTCATATCTCACTAACACTGACATTTGAATGATCTATGCTCTCAGCCAAGCTACTTGTACAATCCCTCCTGAACACTGTTCAGGGCTCTGGCTCTTAGGTGGAGACACCTTACACTGCGACAGCTGATGAAGTTTCCCCATTCTCTGCTGTCTGACTGCCCTCTTCTAACCACCCTTGTGAGGATGGGCGAGCTGGTCAAGAAGCACCTCCTCACCCACAGCAGCTCTCGGCAAAAGCCACTTAGGCAGTGGAAAGCTGTGATCTGCAACACCATCAGCTGTCCCAGTGTGAGCTGTTCCAGTGTGGATGGACAGCCATGCTCCGATCCACAGCCTGTGCACCTCAACCTCTCCGACAAATCTGACTGAAGAGTAAGCCAACAGTTGCGTTTCACATCTCTAGGTTTTAGAGAAATATCAGGTCAAAGCCTGTTAACTTATGTTCCTAAGAATTTTCTGCATTCTTACCTTAAGAAACTGTGAAGAAAATAAACTCCACACATTTTGATACTAGCTTTTCTTTCCTAAAAATAAAAATGACAGGAATGTGCATGTGACCCTGACCACCACACCTGTCCCTCACCTGCCTTCCTAGTATCATTTCTACATGCTAAACCATCTTTTTATCATGTGTGCTAAGTAATCCTCAGATGTATACATAGAACTATGTCTGATATTTTGAAAGATGCCTAAAGCAATTTAGATTTCTTATCAAAATAAATCAGTGGGTCTTGAGCACCCAAATTCCCTATATTTTTTGAGAAAACAAAACAAAACAAATATCTCAATCCATATTTAACATAGATACCAAAATGAACATTTTATTGCTATTGAGGAGGGAAAACTATTCAGCTGTTCAAATGATTCTTTAAAACAAGATAATTAGTCAGGCTCAGCTGTCATCAGGTAACAAAAAAAAAGGCAATACAAGCTTTTATAAAGCTAGGTGGACTGTCTCATATTTTACTTGATAAAAGTTGCATAGGTGAATCTGGAAATTAACTATTGCTTGTCTGTCACAACCAGGATACAGCCACCAGCTGATTAGGACTAGAAGCCAAAGACAGTACATCTTTAAACAAACTATTTTTCAAGGGCAAAACAGAACCAAAGCTGATCTCTAATCGTATAGGGGGAAGGCAGCAAAGAAACAATTTTAACTGGGCAGGAGGCAACGAGAGAGTAGCAGCCTACTACCAAATACAGGAGTTAAGGAAGTGGTTAAATTTAAGTCCCTTATCATTCAGCAACTGTGCTCACAGCCTAATACTGGGCAGCTGAAAGGCCTGACATCATTGAGGTCAACATCAAAGAGTAAGAACAGCTTTTTAAGTTAGAGTTGTCAAGGATAAATGGCCATGAATAAATTTAAACAGGGGAGCAGAATATATCTAATCATCAGTGGACAAGAGCTCTGGAAAAGGCATGGGGGCAAGAGCCTAACTAAGTCTAAAAGCAAGACTGATGATGCAGCAAGATGCTTTGCAAGCACAGTGTGAACAAGTACCTTTTTTATTGCTATGGCTCCTCTTCATTGCTTCGACACTGCCTTGTTTCTTCAAATAACCTTTCCAAGGGTGAAGCTAAACCACCATCAAATCAAACTAGGAGCAATTCACACCTACTTGGTACTTACTCTGTACAGCTGAAAATGACTGAAAAATCTGCAGGGTAGCTGCCCCCATTTTTCTAGATGATTACAGAAAATGCACCTCACTGCTACACTGCAATTGACACAGATTAGGGTTTTTCTGCATCGTGCCAAGCACCACTGAAATATTTCTTTGTGGTACAGTTTCACTGCGTTCATTTTGCCCTACTGATTTTAAACCACTAGCATTCCAAAAACCTGAAATAGCTTTGTACCCCTGGTATCAGGGATTCTCTAAACATGAAAATTAACTCTGATTAAAGAAAACAAGTGGCGAATTTTAAGCGAACTGTAACTATTCTTGAATAAATCCAGGTATAGATACTCTTATTATGGGGTATGACTAAATCCACTTTGAGATACATTAAGCATTTGTCTGCATGGGAAACTAGCCCAGAGGAACTATTACACAGTGGTTCTTCATGAAGATATGATTAGAATTACCTTTTCTCTTATTCCACATCTTTTAAATTCCTGTTTTTGCTCATTTCATGGTAATTTCCTTAAATGGATCAGCTTTTCTTAAAAGACCAGGAATAACTATCTACACAGGAAAAATCACTCTTCAATCAGCATGGTTTGACTACAATTCAGTACTGCAATGCAAAGGCAAATTAATACAGCTGTTTCATGGGAATTATTTTTTTTAAAAAAATCCAATTATTAGCCAACATGGGATAAATGAAATCCCTAAAACTGAAAAGACAGAGGGAAAAGAAACTCTTAGTTATAAGAACTCCTTTAGTGGAAAAAGCTATTAAACAAGGCCTCTCTGTGAAAATTAGGTTTTAATTAAGTCAGGTTAGCATGTGCAAGCTACCAGAGATAAAATGAAATACTGTCAATTTATGAAATATGTCATCCTGTAAATCAAAAGTAACTTTTTTTTTAAAAAAAATAGCATTTGGTTTCTTTAAGTTTCTTTAGTCAAGAAGACAGCAGGTGGAGGCTGCAAAATTTTAAAGTTTAGTTTAGTTCACTATATCAAGCTCTGAGGGTTTTTTTTATAGTTGTTTCATTGGACCTTTTCCCATTAATACATGGGTGAAAATAGTTAGGATGTTTGATTACTATGCTCATAGAGCACTATTGTATACACTTCACCTTTCAGAATTATTGGTTCCACATCTTGACGAACGGCTCTGGTATCTTTTTCTAGTACAAGACCCAAAATCAAGAATTTGTGTTATTTTTAATTGTACCATTTCATGTGCTACTGATGGAAATCAAAATATTAAACTGTGTGCCCCAACGTAAATTGAAGCTTCTACTGGCAGGATTTAACTTTCAAAAAGTTAGAATGAACTCCAGTCACATACACTTTCTTTACTACTTTATCCACTGATGTGCCCTACACTGATCAATAAGAATCCTCTTTAAGTGAGTAATGCCTTGTTCCCATGAGTAAACAAAACTAAACTACATTAAAAAAATTAATTCAGATCATCAGTATGATCAGGTCCTAAAACCAGGGTGCAATGAAATAGTAAGTCAGTATTTTGGTACTGTCTTGAGGACAATCACATAATTTAGTGAAGCCTACAGGATAAGAGAATTTAGAAGAAAAGAGATGCTGAAGGAGTATAACTATTCTTCCACAAAGAACAACTTTCACAGCAGTGAGGAAAAACCCACCATTTAAATGCACAGGAAGTACCTTGTCTAGGCAGGGGTGATGCTGCCAAGAGTTCTGAAAGCCTCGTGCCATTTTAATCATTTTCCTCAGAATCTAAACTTTTCTCTTATGAAACAAGTTACTTTTTATTAGGTAGAGAAAGCGAACATAGAAGAATTTAAGTTTCCTGCCAAATTTATTCTGTCTAATTCATGTATTAGGCAATGATTTAAAAATAAATGTGTCAGAGCTTGGTTTACAGCAGATTTGTGAAAGTATGATTTAGCATGGATTCAGATGGGGAGCTGCCTTTCCTGCATGATAAACCACATCAAGCTCTCAGAGTGACAGACATATGGTTAATTGATTAATTATTCTTTTGCTTCCTTGGGTTTTAGCTATACTTGAGATGTCAAATTTGCCAGCCAATCAAGATACTAGAGTATGTCTCGGGGTCCCAATTTATCAAAGGCTGTGAAGCCTGTGCTTAACTTGAAGAGTTCCATTCAAAATCATCAGGGAAATAAGCACGCTTCTGAACTTTCTGATATGAGGCCCTTTACTATATTACAGTTTTCCTTTATGAAGTTATCTGCAACAATTAGCATTACCTGAGACCAGCAAACAACAGGAATTCAGACTGACACAATGACTCTTACTTTCATCTCACTAACAGTTAAATTAAAAACACTAACAATTAAAATTTCTTACTATCAACTATGTAAGCCAGACAAATTTAAGAGCGGAATTGGGAAAGGTGGGGAAATTGTTTGCTCTAATGAAGAAAGAAAACAAAACAAAAGCTTTACTTCAGAAATGGTAGAAACCCCTGCAGAAGTTACAGAACTGAAGCACTCATTCCACAAGCAAAGCAAGGCTTCATCAGAAAATTTTAACAGGCATCAAAGAGCAGAAAACAGAGAAGGTTGAAGAATTGCTGAATGAATATGCACAGTTGTATTTACATATAAAGATTAGCGTAAAGGCCTGAACTCAGTCATGCAAAAGAAGAGGTAGTGTGCAAGATGATGATCTAATCAGGTTCTTACCAGGGCTTCATTATCTTCTGCAATTTCTGATATCGTCTGCAAAATTAAAACTTGCACGTGAGGAGACACACTTTAAAACATCTGTACTCTATTTACCTATGTATACACATACACCCCCACACCCATACGTGATTCATAAAATTCAAAGGCAGACACAATCAGAGGCAGTAAATTACTAACAATGTGCTGTGAACAGAAACAGTTCAGTAACTGGTAAAGAACATTCAAAATTAATTTCAAATATTTGCTCAGAATACTTGTGTTAACTTCTGTTAGGAAAAAAAGCAGAAGAGAAAATACAGTTGATGGGGAAATATATCTGATTTCTCTAAAACCTGTTTCTCTTGATCATTAAAGCATGTACAGGCATCCTAAATTAGGTTAAGTATTTGTGTAAAAGTCATCTTTGGTACAAGTAATAAAGGTTTACATATTAAGCATTTTCTGTCACCTTGCTATGATGTGTAACTGTTGCCTAAAAAACTCTTTTTATTTACTTTCAGTCTCTATCACTAATAGTGATGTCAGAGTTGTGAGCATGGCTGAAAGTTGTTGTGTATCTAGAACCAACACAGACCAAAATCCTGACCTTCTGAAGTCGAGGACAAGTTTTCTGTTGACTTCAAAAGGAGGCAAAGAGTTTACCCTGGGTTTTTAACCACATAATTGCATTTACTCAACAACTCAAACCCATCTTGCACCAGGTCCATGACAGATAAATACAGTGCAACAGCCTTATTCCAACAGAATGTGTAAGGTCACCCATAGCTCTTGCTCTTAAAATTCACATACTGATGGACATGCCTAGACCCAAGGTGCTGAATCAACCCACTTGAGAAAGACAATAACCTGCTTAAGAATGTCCCTTGTTGATTCAGATCCTAAGAGGCCAAGTTACACACCCAACCATCAGTGTGATGCTCTTGCTTTCCTAGTAGCTTCCAAAACACTTGGTTCCTAGTTGAAGCAAGAGGTTTAACGTACCCCACGAGGTTTTTATTTAGGCATTTCCCATTTTTTCCCCCCAAGAGATACACTGTTTTGTCTCATCAGTGAACCAGAAGCTATGGCATCATATTACTATATTCAGGAAACTGGAAGCCAAATGTTAAGGGGGGGGGGGGGGCAAATAATAAGTGCATTTGAAAGCTGTAGCCCACAAATCACAATTTGCAAGTCATCTTCCTGCTAATAACTGGCTTCAGAACTGCTGATTATGCTACTAAGCAAGTTGAAGAGACTATCAATAGTAAGAATGGCATCCAAGATAAATAACTTCTTTTTAAAACACCACTTAACAAAAAGAACACAAAATATCCATTTCGTACTTAACTCCTTCTTGTGTCTCCTAAATCCATTTCACAGTTTTATTTCAGAGGGTTGGCTGCAGCTCCACACTGGGCAGAATACTGTTCAAAAGGAGAACAAAGAGGTCCCTCCTTCTTCTCAGTTTCCTTCTCCCCAGGTCTTTCCCTTTGCACTTGCTGCCACACTATTAAGCCCACAACAGCTCTAGGACTCCAAGCTCTCCAACCACTGATTCAACTCTCTCCCAGAACTTGGCTAGACTATTTTTTTTTCCCTTTTGGTACAGCAGTAGCTCCTCCCACCCTGCATTTTCCATTCTGTCTATGCATAAATAATTTTGTGCTTTCTACAGAGACGACATGAGTCTATGTAAAGACTCTTTTCAAGAAAGACCAGCCTCAGGAAGGGCAGCTTTTGGGCTGGCTTGTGTAACCATGAGGGGAGAAAACATGGACAGAGTCACAGAAGAGTGGTTTGAAATCCTTCATTGTTAGCTGTGAGCTGCAATACCCCTGCCTAAAGATAAGGATGGCACAGTTTACCGTGTATCCGAGCACAGATTAGGCTACAGCCTAGCTCAAATTAGAAAAGTGACAAAATTTTGTTCTTGAATTTCATGGCTTTGGTTCTTTTATGCTACAACAGCTATCTGTGTAGCCAGTAGTAACGAGCAAACAAAAAGCATCCTAATGATCAGACAGCCTTAGAAAGGGGAGAAAATTACCCTCAACATGCTTTTAGAAGCAGAAAAGTTCAAAGCATTTCCCACAGTAGGCAATCTCAGCTTCAGCAGAGTGTCATTCCCGTGCTTCTGCAGAGTTCTTGCTTATTGAGGCAGACTCTGCTGAACCCTAACAAGAACAACGACCACCACAAATGAGTTTTGTCATCTCCCAAATGTGCGTGGATCTAAGCAACTTTATGCAGCACATGCCAGCAAAACTTCATAGCATCCTTCTGAGCCCAATTTTTAAAACAGCTGCTTTTCATCCAGGTGCTGGCTTTGTCTAAGCATCAAGTAAACTTGAAATTGGTGCTGTGTCTGTCTGACATCAAAGAGAAACAAGTGTGGTGTTTGCAAACGGGTAGCACTTCAAAGGGCAGATTCAGTTTTGCCAGAGATTTTTCACAACAGGCTATAAATCAGGTGCATTTCCTCCATGACTGAGCCCAGGGATTACAGAACAAACATCTGAGCCCTAGAACAAAACATTTAGGCAGCAACTCTCTTAGCATTTACAGAATTCTTAAATTAACTGGCAATCAGGTAACTTGAGGTCAGAAGATGTGCAATGTAGAAGAGAACATAAATTTAGAATAACACGGAGAAAGTATTGAATCATACAGGACTTTTCTGGTAAAGTAATTCAAAGCAAATTTTGACTTGAGAGGAAAGATAACCATCGTATTAAACCAAACAATTCCTACTAATTTCAGTTGCTCTGGAAAGTGTGATAAGAGCAGCAATTAATCTAGGACATCAAGTGTTGCAGCAACATGGTACAGGGTGATTATAGATAGACTTCTATCACTGAACAGGTGGAGGCTGTTATCTAAGAGTGCATGCTATTTTCATCGCATCATCAAACCAAAAACCTAATACAGAAGGACCTGGCATGAGCAGTTCCTCTCATATTCACCAACAGACTATGCTGAAGTTACCACTGAAGGAGTAGCCAAGCAAGCCGGCTGACTTGGAAAGGAACAAGGACAACCTGACACCTCCATCAACTCTCCTCTTTCTATGTACACATAACTGTTGTTTCCTCTAGAGGGCTGACTCTGTGATAGCAACCACATAGTTCTATAAAATGCTTCCTGGGTGAGTTACCACAGGTATGGTCAACAATGCTGAAAGCCTTACTGATCTAGACACTGTAATTAGCCCAATACATATATTTATCTCTCTTTTTCTTTTTTTTTTTTTTTTTTTTTTTAAAAGAAATGAACCCTCAGTTACACTTGCACAGATGGGAACAAAACTATGGCCAAAACACAAATGTTATGAGGGTAAATTAAATAGCGTTTGTGAAAGGTTCAGATACCATAGGGGTGAAAGACAAAAACAGACAGTAATTTTTATACAGGGAGAAATCTCAAAACAAATGCCAACATAATGCAAAATAAACATTAACAACAAGTTATTGGTTTAGGCATTTCGCTAGCATATGTTCCTTGTTTGGCCTCAAAGGAACTTCATGATACATTTCCAGCTGAATCCCAAGGAGCAGCAGTTTCCTTTGGACTTCCCCAAGCCATACAGACTTAATACTTGGTCAAATACTGCAGGTTATGTCATGAAAAGCTTCCAGCGGAGACCAGCTTAGCAAGGACCTGACCAGACCAACTCCCATCCGTTCATGTGCAAAAATTGCTGTACAAGGAACAAAGATACCCCAAATCTAAAGTCCAGCTGAAGTAACACACAGAGCACAGTAAGGGCTTGTCCGCACTGGGGAGAACAACTAAAATGTTGTCCCATTGTGGAAGCCAGTGTGGACCCACTGGAGACAACAATGCCAAGACCTAAAGCAGTCACACCACTTCATCGTAACCAATGTTTCTGAGCCTGTACTGTTTAAACATGTGCAGAGTAGGAAAAAACACCACTGAGGATAAAAGCTTTCCATGCAGTATGGCCCCAGAGAGGGCCAATATTAGCAAAGGTGGAAGATGTTCTCAGAAACTTCCTCCTCTATAGAAAAACTGACCGGATGATGGATGAACGACCTGCTAACCACATTAAATCGGTATTTGACTACTGCTTTTCAGGCAAACACAAGGATAGCCCACTTTCTGGATAATAGGCACTGTTTAGAAATGTGACAAGACAAATACACAGGAATTTGTATTTCTGGCTTCTGTCTGTATCAGCTGTGGTTATCACATATAAATGAAGTTTGGGAAACACTCTGGCCAGGAGGTTGGAATCAATTATTTGGATTATATCTGCAAAATTACTTATGCAGCAGCACTACCACTCCTCAGCCACCACAACATCCCACAATCACCACAGTGCAAGAGACAAAAACACCATGGAAAGTTGCAGAAGTGGAGATTTTAAGCTCTTCTTATTTTTGATGGTTCCTCAAATACTACACTTTTGTCTGGAGTTAAAAAAAAAAAAGTTTTGTCCAGCTTGGTACTCTGAAGAGCATTTGGAAATATAAATCCACTGCTAGAATTACTCTTTTTACCACATTTTACGAAAGTGGTTGCCAAACAAAACCCAGTAAAACTGTCTCCTCTTCCCTGTTTCTGTCAACAAGGTGTTGATATCACCCTTAGCAGGGGTCATTTAAATGCTAATATTCTTAAACACAGGCAAGGTAAGAAAAAACAAAAGAAGAAAAAAGTAAGAAAAGGCATTTAGGATGGGGGGAGAGCAAGGAGCAGCAACTCTCCCCTTCTTCTCTCCCAAGATGTGATCTTTGATGGTTCAATCTTCAGATGAGGTTTTTATCTAAAATGTACAGTGTACACTATATATGTGACATCAATCAGAAGGATATACAAGAAATTGTGCTCGTGTGTGTGTTGAGAGGGAGGGTAGAATCCAGGCCTGAAGACTGATGGGGAAACAAACTCAAAAGAGAGAAAGCAGGAGAAAAATAAACCAACAAAAAAATCCATCCACAAAGAAAACCTACCCCACTTTCTTCCTTTATGGGAACTGCACTGAAAGACTGAGCTGCAGCCCTTTCTCATTCTCCTGCTGTTACCATCTCCACAGTGGTATAACCGGATAACCTGATTTTATATACTCCTTTGGACTTTTGCCTCACAGACAATAGTGACCCTCTCCCGACATTACAGAAGCACTAAGAAATGAAGATTGCATAAAGCCCCTGTTGGACAAGAATTGATTTTGGCAGCAATGTCAGATTAAGTAATCTATGCTTCCAGGTGAAGCTTCACAGAAATGGCTGAGCCTAACAGCCCAGTGCTGTCAAAAACACAAATTATTTTCCTCCCTCCACCAGCTGTCTTATTTTCTGCTGGATTAGCAAACTGAATTGGATCACTGAAGAGCCAGAAAAGCATTGGAGCTGACCAAGAGAGGGAGCAGGTACTATACAGCCAGTAGCCAGGAAGGGTGGAAAAGGACCGCTTTATTTAGTGGCAAAGACCTACCAGCTTAGCATTGTTCACATCTTCTGAAAATTGATTTTCCATTTACTCAGTGAGTTGTGCTTGCACAACTGTTTTCTGGGGCAACACTGTGAGCTCAATCAGGGAACTGAACTGGTTAAGGAATATCGTTTTAAAAGTAGCCTTTTTTGTCACTTTTAATAATCTACATCAGTTTTCCAGTCCAGCTTGCTACAAACAGTACTAGCATAAATCTTCAGATGAAGCAGGATAGGAACAAGTGCTGTGAGCAAAGGCTGCTTAAGTGTTTTGACAGCATTACTGAAATACTCATCAGACTGGAATGGAAAAAACCATTAGCAGGTATGTGAGCAACTGTCCCAAAAAGTGTGTTAAAGTCGGAGTAACTCCAAACCAATCTGTCTTCAGTTTTCCACTGGGCTGGTATACAGTATTATCTCTGTAAGACAAGCCAAGAGCTAGAATTTCACTGAACAATACAATTTGTCCTTAAAGCATGCACAATTGCCGTCTCATGGACTTCCAGCTGTACAGCAGCCAACTCTGCAACTGAATGTGTTCAATAGAAGACTCCTCTTAGTCAAGAGTCAAAAAAACATACAAATACGCATTTATTTAGAAACTTATATGAATCTGATGTAGCTGCATTTACTATTTCCAGTAGGAAGATGACAAAATTTAACAACCATCCCAATTTAAAGCAAGTTTTTCTCTCCAATCCATGCACTAAGCAATTACAACTCCCTTAAAATTAAAACCAGGCTATCTGCAGCCATGTCCAAGCAGCATCAACCAGCATTCTCCTGTGCCACAGCTGTACTAATAAACCTGCCCAGCACAGCCACATCGATGAAGCAGACCTCTGAAGAACAACCTTCTCCACAGCAGCAGAAACAATTCTGGTTACTGTCAAGACAGCTAAGCTTAGCACAGTCTCAGTTTTTTGGCAAAAACTGCATGTTATTTCAGCCAAATGACAAGTGACAGAGACCGTGATAATGGCAATAAAAAAATTCTGAAAATTCTGCATAGGCCTTCCTCCTTTCCTTCCCAGCCATGAGATTATTATTATTACTGGTAATGACAAAAATAAATTTAGATTCCTTTTATTAACTCCAGTCTTTCAATATTTATGGCTCGCAACTTACATTTTCCTTTTCTTACTTTATAAGGGACTATAAGGAGGTTTTTTTCCTTTTAAGGAAGGCTGAAAGTCTGTCCCAATTACACAACTCTTCTGATACCTCAAGCAAAAGAAACACCACATCTTTATCAGTCTTCTACTACATCAGAAAGACTATTTAGCCATGATTTTCTGAAATATGAATTCTGGGCTAGACTATGGAATACAGCTCTGAATAAGCGAACTGCATTATCTCACAGGGGGTAGCAAAGAGACATGATTGTTTCTTCCAGTTTGGTTCTTGAACACATTTTTCATTAGTCATTATGGTAACTAGGACCTTCTATCATGGCTCTCCTTTTGCCTCATTTTAGGTCATTGCACTGGTGGGGGGGTGGGGGGGAGGTGCTGGGAGCAGAAGCAGCACACCCTTACACTTCCCTTTTACACTGTCTTTACATCCAAGCAGATGGACCACATATTCAACTCCCCTTAACTAGGCACGAACTAGGCTTCAGACAAAAAATTAGCATTAGAAGTGCTACAGAAATCTCTTTCTGAAAAGCCTCAGAAAAGGAAAATAACTGTGCGCACACACCCACACCCCTCTTTGGTGATACAGATGCAGAGTCTGAGAAGTGATTTGACATAATGGATAATTATAAAATAGAATCAGCATTTACTTGTTCTTTATGACCTAACTTGTCTTGCAGTCTCTGCTATAATTTATAGGTCACCCAAACCATAAAAATAAACATGAAACCAGTTTTTTTTGCTTATTTTTCTTCAGTTAATAAGAGACGCGTAGCGTGTTCTAGAAGCAAGAATGAGCCTGAAGGAAAAACAAAGATAAGCCATCTCAATCAACAGGATAGAGACACATGTGGACAGTTTCTAAGACACGTTGCATCTCTGCTGATACGTTCATATTAACAAGAAGCACTCTCAGCTTCATTAGGGCCCCATGCACCCTACAATCTGCCTACCACCAACCCCTATGGCTTTGAGCCAGCACACACCATGTCTACAGTTCATTTGCTCTACGCAGCAGGGACTCAGGGAGATCTGGCCCAATTTACAGTAACTACACATAGTATTAAAACCACTTTTGAAAACATGCAAAATAAAAAAAAGCCTCTCTCAATTTGTTATTTTTCAATTAACAGCAACAAACTGGAAGGGCTATTCTCTAATGCATTCTAATTTTCTTCAATACTCAGCAATATAATATATGAAAAATTAACTAGGAAACACTGTTAGTTCTTGTCCACTTTTTATATTACTATTTATTCTACTTCTTTTTATATTACTACTTCTTATTCTTATACTATTTATTACCAGCAAAATGAAGCAGAGGCAACTAGAAACCCAGGGATTTACATTCTCTTACTCTGGTCACTGTACTTTTACAGTCATCAGCTTCACTGAAATAATGAATAAGTAGCACAATAAATAAAGCCACTTATAAATAAAGCATAGGCCTCTTCATCAGTGAACATTATATAAAAAGCTGGAGTCTTGCTTTCCAGAGGCTGCCCACTAAAACTTAATTACACACTCAAATTATAACTTAAGAGCTGCCCCTAACATGAGTTCCACGTGCAAAGAAAACCTCAGAGCAACCTTATATTGAGCATGACGGCACTTTTAATGAGCACTGTCTGCCCCTTTGGGGAAAATAGAGAATAAAGCTTGAATTAACAAAATTCATCGATTTCTAGCACAGCTGCACAACACCACGAACAGAGGCACCACTCAGCCTGGGCTTACTAATGCAGGGCAGTCCTCAGCTGCATTAACCCCTGGGCAGCTGGGAAAGCACATAGAGGGGCTCCCCCCAGAGCTGCAGCAGCCCCCCCATGGGGTATGTCCCATCTCCTCTGACCCCCTCAGAGTCTTAGTCCCCTGTCTCTGGGTTGCGATACCAGAGCAGAGACAGCCACTCTCAGGCTATTTCACAACATGACTGCTCTCAGGTTGTGGCTCAATGACGCACCTAGGCAACGCAATGGTCTGTTGCCACAAAGAAAGGCCTTTTCTGCATCCACTCATGCCCACTTCCTCTCTTGCTTCTTCAAGTCCCAAACTGAGCAGAAAACCAACTCTGTAAAACAGAAGTGGGTACTTTGCAACCAAGTTAACAAGCTGGATTGGCTTCGTGAAACATCCAGACACCAGAAGCAGCTTCAGGAAGGAAGCAGAACTGGGCTGGAGATGAGGGGTTAACACACAAGGAATGGGAGAAGGGGGCAGGGAGCTGGACCATCTCTTAGGAGCACCAAGCCATTAGGGTTCTCTCAGCTGTATGGTTGAGTCATAGCCTCATTCAATCAAAGCTGGCTCAACAACAGTAACCCAAAGGTAGGTAAGAGAACTCCACAATGAAGATATACCTTAAAGGTATCTACAAAATACACTGCCTTCTAAAACTGGGCCATCAAAGTTTCTGCCCTTCCCTGAAATGTCTGGCTGCTCATTCCTTCTCTAACACTTCCCCCTCTTTGTAATGCCAATGTAAGTGTTTGGGTAGGTCCACCTATGGACACTGAAACGATCAGAGTTAAAAATGCCATTGGGGAAAAGGAAGTGGCATGTACCGCAGAGGGAAAAGGAGGGAGAGGAGCTTTTTGGTTTGAAGGGTTTTGGTGACCTGGTCAGCAGCACAGCCTACAAGGCTACACCACTGAGGGGGCACAGCCCGGGGTGGGAGCTAATGGCAAGGAGGCCTTCAGCTTGCTTTGCCTGTTCAGCAAGCATCTTGCAGGACCTTTTATTAGCAGTACTGCAGAGCATCCAAGCGAAAACAGGAATAGAGAACATAAGAGGACAATTGACTGACTCCAGTTGCTTTTCCTGGAGAGCCTATGGCATTCAAATAGCTGGCTGTCCTTGTCCCACTCTCAACTCCATGTATTATCCTTCTTCAACTTCCACACACATCTTGTTCACTTACAGGTCATTTTAGGAAGCTGTTTTGTTGTAATAATAAAGTCAAAAAACAAACCAAACAGAAAACCTGCTTTTTCTGAGAAAGTAATTTGTCTGTTGGCTTAGTGTGCTGAAATAGCAATGAGTGACAGACCTTGAAGTGGGAGGACAGGATCAATAGCTTGAAGTCGGACAAGAAAGGAAAGCAGCAGCACCATGGCAGAGGTTTAGGCTGCTAAATCTGTGTATATTAGGATTTTCTCCTTTTATTAAATCTCAAGTTCTACTAAATATGCACTTATCCATCAGCGATGCACAGTATAAAAGCAGAAGGGAACATACAGCGTAGCACAGATGTCCTTGCTTTTTAACTCCCTTCACAAAACCAGACTTGGAAAAACCCAACCTGCAGACCCCCTCAGAAGCTCCAGAACATCTAGGCTGCTGAACACAGGAAAGACTGCAGTGAGTACTGAGAGTTCATCAACACGTGAAGCTGCTGGAAACTCTTACAGTCTGAGTCTTTCTTCAATGCCCAAACTAGATAGTGTTTCTCCCCACAGGCAGAAACAGTGATAAATAGATCAGACAGGTAGATCAATCAGTGTATCTTTGGTCATACATTACACTAGCTAAAAAGAAAAATTTGAAATCCCTCCAAATGCAAGCCACTTAAAAAAAAAAAAAAAAGCAGCTATAGACTCTGCTCATATGTCCAGTCTACAAGCCTGCTGTGTGGTTTGAAAACTTATATACCCTCAGGCAGAAATTACTACTAGGGTGTAATTCGCTGAGCATTTCTTTCAACAGTGTTGCTGGCTTAAGTAGTTTCCCTCCCAAATAGTTATTTTTAATCCAGACCAGTCTGCTACAGCTTGGCCCACCCCGCAGCTACAAAACAGTAGTGCAAACACATCTGAAGGGTGATGAGGGCACTTGCTTTAGCCTTGATGCAGCTAAAAGAAATGCTTGTATAAAATGCAAATGTTCCCTGACTGTTTCAATAGAAAATAAAGTCCTTTAGCTTAAATACCTTCTGCAGTGGAGTAAGTTAAACCATTTAATTTAAATAAATTAATGACAAACTACAGAGGCAGCAACTTCTGATTTGCTTATGTTCTGATCTTCATAGGCACATGTGAGCCTTCCCATTCAGTATATTTTTTAATTGGTACAGCAACTGTGTGCATGTTTACGTCAGCTTAAACCTGTCTTTGGTTTTAAATTTAATTTGGTCCCTAAATAACAAATATTATATGAACATAAGACAAGTTGACAAATTTTTTAACTAGAAGCATTTTGTTGTATTTTTTTTAAAGTAGCATAATATGTGCCACAGACCACATCACTGCAAAAAATAAACACCATAGCCCCAAAACATTGAAGATGAAACCATGAGCTATTGGAAATCCAGTATATAGCTGGAGTTCGGCAGTAGGGATTCAAAGTTCAGTAAACCATTGACCACATAACAGGCAGGGATCAGTGACAGCACACTTTTACATTTCCCAAACTAAGACTACTGGTTTCTAAAAGTACTTAATTTTTCTGTGGAAAATCCCCAGTATACCTTGTGTGGGACCATCAGAGACAATTTGTGTTCCATTTCAAAGCTTACTACTTCTGCTTTACCCCCTAACAGTATTTACATTCTTGAATCCAAGGGAACATGAGCCCATTCGTGAGGGGATTTAGATCAATTTCAGCAATTGACTTCTTAAGTCTGGTCCACAGGACTGAACTCTCCAAGTGAATAAGAAAGCTACTTTCAGAGCATTGTCTTTCTCTCAGGAAAGGGTGTAGGTATTGTGGATTTCTTCACGTGTAGTAGAGGTTGACACTGACTATAAAGCACTAAAAGTCTTACTTGAAAGCAATAGCCTACTTGAAATAGTAACTATTAGAACATTAATAGTGCAACAATCCAGTTGATACTTTTCAGGAGTACCCTCCACTCAGGACTATGGTCTTGAATTTCACCAACAGTGAAAATTGGTAAAATGTTCTGGTAAAGAATAAATGTGTTTTCAGAGGTCAGCTTTCAATTTCACATCAAAAAGCCACTGTCATTTGAAAAACCCCAGCCAAAATTAAAACAATAAAAATGGAAATGAAGTAAACACTGGGTTTTGCTCCACATGTTCTCAGTAACATGAACCTTTAAATATCAACTATCAACCTTTAAATATACTATCAATAATTTATCTAAAATCCGATGGGCAGAGAAGAAACTAGGACCAGAGTCTCCCCAAAACTTTATGGCACAGATAGTACTCTGATTTCCTACTTTGCTCACCCCCAATCCCCACCAGCCCACTATTAGGGGAAATTAAAAAAATATTCTCATTGATAATGGATATACAGCAGCCCAGAACTCTTCAGATGTTTTGTTTTATATAATGTTAGAAGCTGTATATAGAAATACTTCAGGCACTCAGAGAGTGAGCATGAAAGCACTCCATACGGGAGGAACGTCAGAGTTTAAGCAGTATACTTACTCTGTGCCACTTTCAACCATTTGCGTTAGGAGGGAAATGCCATCTAGGTTTATAAATTCTTGGGCAAACGTAACATCCCGTGAGTAGTTGGCTAAGTCTTTCAGTGCTTCTAACTTTGCATCCATACTAGAAGACTGGATCCTCTCATGGAGCTGCTGTGCATTTTGAGCCTAAGAGAGAAACAAAACATACCAAACAAAAACAAGAAAAAAAGCTTTCGTTACAATGGCAATCATGAATAAAATGTTAGCTCAAGCAGGAACAATGGCCATGTTTAATATTAATGATACTTAACACCTGCATGTTCAGAATTTATTAAGTAGTTCATATATATACCCACGCATTACTCCATTATTACCTATAACTATTTGGATTGTTGCAGAATCATTAGCTGAGCAGTGGACAGATATCTCATCGTCTCAGGCAAAATGTAAGCATTATAGAAAACAGCCTTTGGCTTGAAGAGCTTATGTGTCACATCAATAAAAGTAGAAATCAAAATAAAACAAATTGCATCAGATAATCTCAGTATCAACTTTTTTACCTGTCAACGCTCACTCAGTTTATGCACTTCCCATGACCTTTAACAATGAAGATCATTTACTGTCCTTATCAGGTTATATCAGAGGAGACCAACTTTGGGCCTTCTGATCCTTCCTCCCCCTCTTCCTTTTGTTCACAATCAATTCAAAAACTCATACACTCTCTTACGGGGAGCACAGGAATATTTACTACCCACATGATACTATGATATTATCACTCATACATCTTTATGCAAGATCAATATCCACATATATTAGGCTATTCTGTCCATTAATGCTTCAAATACAGGATGAAACTGTGAAAATCCAAAATGAACACTGATAATAAAAAGGGATATTTAAATAATGTATACTAAGTTGTCTCTCTCTTTAGCCATACAAATACTTTAAAATACATCTCACGTTTTCAATTTGATGCTTTCACTTACCTGAACACAATACCCAAAAGCTTCAGTTAATAACTAGCTAACTTTTCTTAGAAAAATATTCCTCCTCACTATACTTGGAAAATCCAAATTTCCTAAAATTCACTTCTTACCTGCACCAAATGAAAGGTGAATGAGAAGCTATGTGTCATTAGGAAACCAAATTAATGGTAAATTCTGCTGAGAGTTATTTTCTCTGAGATTATGCTTATTCTTTCTCAGCTGGAGAAGAAACATAGAAGAAAAGGCTGTGCTGACAGACAATTCCTGTTCTGTTCAAGTAATGAATATACTCTTTACAGAGATGGTCACGTCTGCAGATCAAGATTCTGAGATAGTAGACATTTTTAGTGCAGGTGGGCATTTAAACAGGGATCACAGGAAAAAACACCATCATGTTGTTAGAGATACAGCTTCACAAACATTAATAAATTAAATGTCCCAATACCCTCCAAGATCAGCAAGGTTTGTTACTTCCCCTTTTTACAAAGAAAAGTTAACGCATGGTCTCCAATCAGCTTCTGGCCAGAACCTATGTGGTGTGGAGCATGTACGGGGAGGAAATATCTTCTAGTTAGTATGACTGTGGTTGACATCGTCAGTTAAAACAGCATTGAAAAGAAACAGAGTATCTTTAGTCCTGAGCTTTTCTATGCCTTAAGTATTGGGTGGTGCAGCCACAGCAGTTACATTATCTATAAAAAGGTAGAATTCTGTCATCCAATAGGTCTTTCTGCCACCCTAATTTACCTACTCTACCAGCAGGTTTGAATTGTAATAGGGAAACAACAGCTTATACAGTCTCTCTGTAATGGCTATGCCTGTTAAATGATGCTAAAAGAATATTCTCTCAAACCTAACCAGCTGGTAGGCTAAATCATTTGTGAAAGCCTATGGAGGAAATAAAAATAAATCCCACTAACTTCCAAATTCCAGGATAATCAGAGAAGACTTCCTCTAACCCTTTCCCTTCATCAGAGCAGGTGAAGGAAGTTTTGCTGAAGTATTCTTATATAATTAGCTACAAAAATTCAGAGCAACCACTATTATTACCTGAACCAGAAGTTCAACAGCCAGCTCCCACCTCACCAAACAACCTTCTTCACTGAGCTGTTTCTACTCTAGACTCCCCACTATAACAACTCAGAAAGACTCTGAGATGCAAAGCATCCTCAAAACATTACTCTTTCTCAGAATACATGCAACGTCTGAATTCCTGCCCACCTCAGAAAAGAAACACTTCAGAAAATCTTCAATACCACCATGGCAGCTGCATTCCCCTGACTTTGGAAATGGCTGTTCAGATTTAACCCTAAGCTCATTAAAATCTGTGCACATTCCTTCTTCCACCTGCCATGGCTCTGGGAAGTTACCACCCCCTCACTATCTGCCTACTGAAGGATAAAGTTCTTGCAGCTTTCCATGGGAAGTGGGTCCTCTGAAAGCTCCTGGGCTCAGTGGAAATGAAACAAATAGGAAAGAGGAACAAAACATCCGGTTCACTGTGACTGAGCAGCTCTCCTGAGGTGCTCAACCAGTAAGTCTGAGTGGGCAGAACTTGGGCAGGGGAGCTGTGGCCAAACACATGGGGACTGAAATCACCTGTGTAACACAGTAGCAAGCAAGAAAGAACATCTAAGTAGAGCCAGGAGAACATCCCCCTCCAAAGCCTTTCACATCACACCTACAACTGCTGTGTAAACAATGCCTCACTTTCATACGCATTAACAACAGATTATTAATGGTCAAGTTCACCCTTCTTCTTGAGGTGAGATTCCTGCCCCCAGCATAAACACCCGGGGCTGGTGAACTGCTGCTGCCATCCAGTTAGACTTCCTTTACATCAGTCAATATCAAGAATGGAAAGAGCTAATCGTACTTCTCACCAAAACGGAGAACACCAGTACAGGGACGTGCGTTAACAGCTCACCTACACTGCAGAACAGCATCATGAGCAGGACCAACCTACTGACAGATACATTAATCCTCTTTCCTCTGAAGTCAGCGAGAGCTTTGAAATTCACCACACTAAAACCAAAACATAATCTTAGATCAGAGACAGCTTGGTCCCCTCTACAGAGAACAAAAATCTATAAAGCAATGTCTCTCTGATACAAAAGTGGTTCAGCCCTGTTTTAAGCACATAAAAAAGAGCTTACTAACGTCATAGGCTTTATCTGACTATGCCAATGCTAATGCCCCATCAGCAAAGCTTCTACACAGCTGTAGTGTTCTTACATTAAACAAGTTTTGCAAGACACTGCATCCAACCAACCTTGCTCCTTCTACTATTGGAAAAGAACTGATAATGGCAGAGCAGATCTTGATTAAATGAGTAAACAAATATTTGTCTCAGCAAGAATGCTGGTAAGTGTCTCACTGGAAACACGGCCAGAAGTAATGTTGGCTGTTGTCATCACAAGTGCCTGATGGGTGAAAATATTGTTTCAGTAATACCATGCAGTTCTCACAAGCCTCCTAGTTCTTGTTGCCATAGCACTCATACATGCTTATGGAATGTACAGCTCACTTATGACTGCATTAAAAAATGAAACCCAGATGAAATATGCTCTGAGTGCTTACCAGGGAGCTATTTTAATGATTTACAATCCATCAGTGGATGGACAGAGAGCACAGCTCATTAAAGCAACAGCAGAGCTAGCTGCCATGTCTCTGCTCTTACTGAAATATCATTCAGGTAAGAATAAATAAATATATAAAACTTGCCCAACTGAGAACAGTTATGAGGGAATTAACAGAAACACAGCTGTTCAAGTAAATGAAAGACAGCATTAACTGCTCTCCTGTTTAGAAAGGAAGGAAGACAGGAAGCTTGTAAAAGGTGTGCTGTTGAAGCCCCAGCATTTCAAAAGGCTGTCAAGAGGCATAAGCTGCATGTCTAGTCTTAAATGACTTGCTCCAAGGACAGGTTGCCCTTAGGGAGTAGCAGTGCTTAAAAGGAGCAGCTTGATGAGATTGTCAGCTTAAAAAGAAAACTAATGACCTAAATCCAAGATGTGACTTGCTTAGAGACTCAGATAGCCATTTGGAGGTTAGGAATCCCAAGATCATCCTAACAAGGGATTCTACTGATAAAATTATAATTTCTTTGCTGACGAGTACTTTGTGCAAACTTAGAAAGCAACTTATTACCCAGACATACGCAGGGTTTCTGTACAGAATACAAAATACAGTGAGCAAGGACAGGAAGGAGAACACAGATTCCAAATGCAACCACTATCAAACATTAATGTGCTACGGAAGAAATTTGGACCACTGATTTAAATTGCTGTTTTGCCATTATGTAATCAGCTTTCTTCTTTATACTTTACAATAAAGCAAATAAAATAAAATATGAGTTTTGATTTTCCCTGTAATCAGTCACATTATTTAACATTCTGCTAGAAAAAGAGCATACAGACCAGCAGTAACTACCAAACACAGTTTTGTACTAACTAAACAGGTGCATTTCTGTGGCTTAATTTAAATCACTCGGTGTTGAAATACCATAGTGGTTTAAACTGCTGCCTTTTTCTGGCTTGTTACTGCCACTTCACCTACAACTGCATATACGTCAGAAAGCAATGGGGGAGTGGATATGTTACATAATCATCATTATACACAAACCAGATTCAAAAGACCCAGCAAGGCTGACTAGCGTCTGATGCCAGGTAAGCAATGGGATTCCATTTTAATTAGTAAATATATTAATTGTTAACATTTCTACATTACTACTCAAACACAATTTCTACATCTAAACCCCTGTACAAACGTAATACACAGAGCAGTCCTACACAATCACTACACACAATTAAGGAGACAGAAACAGAGAAACAGGGAAATGGTCACGTCTAGAGTCATGTACTAAATCAACGATAAAAGCATTACAGATGCATAACCATACGTATTATGCAAATATGCCTAAAACAGGCTTATGCAATCAGCCACTTATGAATGTTTGAGAAGCAGTTTTTCCTCTTGTTGCATTTGAAACAATCCTTTTTGCTTACTATTCAAAATATGCCTTTGGAAACCTTAAAACATGAGACTAAATCTTTATCTGTAAAAAGACAATAACGAATTCCACTTCCCAAATCTTCCTCTTGTACTATGAGCAGACAAATCTAAAAGTGGCTCGCTGACTTCCATGGTCAGTGCTTCTGGCGTAAGGATCAGTAATAACTAATTCACCATTACATGATAAACATAATCACAATCATAGGCTAGACCTGCAAATATTTATGCATTTACTGAACTTCAAGAACATTAAGATAGTTGAGCACATATTAAAACAACTGTAGATCAAAGATTATACAGCAGATCCCCAAACTTTTACTCAAAGATAGAGGATTCAGATGCATAAGTAGAAATTGGTTAAAAAACCCTCTACACTTCCTTGTCTGTGTAGATCACATAAAAATCAAAAACCACATTGCTCACATCTGTAAAAGCATTCTGGGAAAACACTACGATGACTATAACCCCTATTTACATGATTGTTCATGCTAGAAACGCAAATACAGCTGCCTACAAACAACTTACAGGTTTGAGAACTCAACCAATCTCCAGCTAGGGGATCAAAGAAAAACAGGCAACAAAAGCAAATGATCAGGCACCATGAATACCACATTAGAAAAGGCTACCTATTGACTCAGCAGGTAAGGTATATAGTTCATGAGCAAGGCGTGTTTTTTAAGTGCCCGAGAAGCTACTTTCAAATAAACAGCAAGTGCTCATATAATGTTCCATTTGAAAAGCATTAAATTTAAAAAAAGAGGCCAGTTCCTTCAGTTCAATTTTCCCAGTATTTTAGCATCCTTTCAAAATGATTAGTCACTTGAATGAGGATTTGCAGGATCTGATCGAAGGAATCCTGCAGTTACACACACCAAAAGGTTGGACTCCACTCGCTGCATTGCAGGACACAACTGTCCTTTTGAAACAGTCTAACTCTCGGGAGCAATTACAGCTCATTTATGTATACACCTCCCCACCATCCACTGGAATACGGGTATCACAAAACAGACAATAGCAATCTGGCATTTCAACTGTCACTTATGTTCAAATACAAAGAAATGTTGCATAAGAAACTTTTGATGAGTCCCTTCAGAAATGCTAATGGACAAAGGGGGAAAACAGGTCACAGAAAACTGCAAAAACACACAATAGCACAAAGAATTGTTAAGAAAGATGATAGGAGAGGTTAAAAATAAATAAGAAAGATGATATAGGAACAAAGATAATATGAGAGAAATTCAATCTGTACTCAAGTTACCTAGGAAACAGAGCGTCTGTGTGGTGAGTGGTTTATAGAGGAAAAAAATAGCATTGTTTAGAAAAAACAGCCTTTCAGAGAATCACACAAACTTAGCAAACAGACCTACGGAAACAAAGAGGCAGTTCAAATTCCCAACAGGCCCAACGACTGGCGTTTGCAAAGTTTTAACTCAAAGAAGTTTAAAATAGACACATAGTAAATCTCTGAAGGCAAGCATTTATAATGGATTTAGCAGCACACCATAACTGCAGTTTTGCCCTTGAAATATTCACAATGATTTTCTGAAAAAGGTCCCTATATATGCACACAAAATAATCTAAATTTGAGATTAAAAAAGAGAAAGTATTTAACATTTAGATTTGGGGAGTTAGATTTCAAATCCTAATTTTTAAAAAGCCAACCCAAAAATGCTGGTTTACTACTTCTAGATAAAACTACCTTTTTTCCCCCCTCCCTCTTTTTAGTCTTTAATAGTACCTGCTCTGTGTACACAAACAATATGTAATTTGAGGCTAATGACAACAGAACTCAAAAAGATCATACTCATCCTTCTCACCCAATTTTCAATGATTCATGGTATGCAACTGTGAATGGGTATAGCCAGACTACTGGCTGTCATGGTAATATGTTGCATTAAAATTAAGAACTAGAAAAGCATTTTAAGTTCATGCAGTCTTCAGAACTGGTCAAAATGATTCCTCTCAACTTTTCAAGGGAAAAAAGTTTCCTCAAAAGGCTTGTGAAGTTCAGGACAGACAGTTGTTTTTTTTTTTCCCCCACAATAGCCAGTAAGTAGGCAGCTCAGCCTCTCTGGAACTACATGGACACCTCCCAGACACTGCATAACCTGTACATGGCTCCTCCTAATTTCTCTCAATCTTCCTCTCCTTTTCTAATTCCTCCACCTCTTCAAAAAGCATTTTTGGTATGATTTTCTTTTTCTGGGGGGAGGGGAAGATAGTTTCAGCTTTATATGGATGTGGGATAGAGAAAAAAAAAAAGGGGGGGGGGGGGAGGAGAGAGAAATCAGAATCTTAATATTTTTCCAGGATGAGAAAGACATTTCCTACCCGGCTCTAGCAGCTAAGAAAGCATCTTTCCTATTTTGCAGGAGTATATCATGCAGCCTGTTCTTCACATTATCTGCTCTAACCACTGTTGCTCTCATACAGAATCTCAGAGGAAAAATGGAAACAGATGGCTTGTTAGCTTTTCAGGGTAAATGACAAGCATTGTGTGGGTCACCAGTCTAAAAACCACAGCTTGGAAGCCTTTAATCTATCTATTTTAGGTACCTCTATGATGACCACTTCAACAGTACCTTAAAAGCAAAGATACTATTGTAGGGTGGGAACATGCAGAACTTCATTTTATGTCTATTTAAAGAATACAAATACTCTCTAATCTGACAAAAAACAATTCAGTCCTTTGAAACCTCCTTCCAAACTACCTCTCTGATTCTGGGAAAAAGTTAACAAAAACTTTTTTAAAATGTCAGAAAATTTGAAAATAAGCACTGGTTCAGGGATAAATAGCAATACTGAAGACTAGAAAGTAGTCTGGCCTTCTGTTTTATAACAGGATAGCTAAGTCAGTTCTAATGGCAGGCCACAGCCGGAGTGGTCCATAACTTGGTAGGTAACAGGTAAATACCCCAGTATCCTAAGGGCCCCTGTCTTGGTTGACTCACCTATGGCCAATTACCAAAGAAACAGAACAAGCAGAAGAGAGTCTTTTGCAAAGCCCCACCTTCCTGCCCAGAGGTATCAGAAGAAAGTGCTATAAAACCAAAATTTGTCTTTCGTGTTTGTAAGTTACGTTTCCAATTGCACAAGTGATCATGAAGACAAACAGACAGTGATTTCCCCAGATGAGTCACAGCACAGCCTCTCTTCAGTTCTGTAGGGTACAACTGGTTGTGGATTTTGAGACAGGGAAGGATTCCAGGAGTCATCTCATGCTGTCACTCCATGCTGTGGTTACACGGAAGAATGATGCAGTAAGTTTGGACCACATTGGTTCCTGATGAACCACAGATGTTGTTTTGATTTCACAAGATCCCAAGTCTGAGCAGTAGATAGCCAGTGGAGCAGGTATTTGTTCTTAAGAAGTCCAAAAGGTTAGGAGGAGCTGGTGCTGGGGGCTGTCTGTTTCTGAGGAAGTTCCACCAACTGTGGTTTACTCCATGAGCAAGTGGTTTCCCCATGTACAAGGCTGTTCTGGTGACATATGGCAAGAGACTCTCGAGTCCCATAGACTCTGACAGAGCCATGGCCTTAAGCTGTTGTTTATTTTTATGACTCTAAAGCTCCATATATAACAACCACTGAAAAAGATGATTAAGGATATCGGAAATCTCGTCTTTGCCCAGCTGGCTGCTGCTTAGAAATGCTTTCTGTTAAGAAGTTACACTCCTGTAGATTAATATTGCAGTCACTTAATAAAAACCTTGAGGCATCTATCTGTTTCCATATTGGCTTCTTCAATTTCCACTTATACACAAACCTGTGTACAAATTCAGTCACCTCCTAAATCCAATATAAGCCATCATCAGGTTAAGCAGGCTGCGGAGGAATGGAAATGCACATGATGCCTGAAGAACCTGGGAAGTTAGTAACAACATACACTTCTCTGTTTCTTTGCTTTGAGCCTAGGTCCTACTAACTGAAAAGTGATCCATCCGAAAACATATCTATAATCTCTGTGTGGCTTCTATCTAGAAGTTTTTGCATCTTATGGCAGTAACTGTCCCCACTCTTAACAGGTTCAACAGAAGCCAAAAGTTAAGCCACCACAGCTCCATCTTGCCTCTTCAAATGATCTGCAGTACAGGGTGGCAGAGTTTGGCCATAAGGATGCTTTGAATCTGCAGAAGCTAGAGCACCACCATGAAGATGTAAACCATTTTATTGGCACACTACATTTGTCAGCAAGGAAACAGGATTTCTGCTGCCTTAGACATACATCTTCTGGGACTAATAGTGGCTTTCAGCATGTGGCAACAGTACTGCTCAACTCAGCAGGAAAACAGGCCATTACAAGGCAACCGACAACTCTGCCGTGCACTTTCTGAGGAGCTGGCAAGGAGATGGTGTTGAAAAAAACCCAACAACAACCAAACAGTAAAAACTCATTACAGTTGCTGCTCACTCAATAGAAACACAAGAGAGCAGGAAAACTCTGACCCAAGCTGCCCAGAAGAGCTTTACATGATTCAACTTCCAGTCCTTTCTCCTGGCTGTGAGCTCTAGGGCAGAAAAGGAACAACCTGAGTGAGGCTGCAATGCCAGCAGGGAAGCAGAAGTATCTTGGACATGAAAGCTGTTCCCTGCGCAGGCAAAGCAAGATACAAAAAACACCCAGTTGTGCCAATCCTATCACCAAACGTCACTCAGAGATACCACCCCTGCCCCCATAACTCAAAAAAAAAAAAAAAAAAAAAAAGAGAACACACACAGTCATCTTGTGACCATACCGTCACCCTCCTTTGCGGAAGGATTGTGGGATACAGTGTGGCTAAACCTTAAGAGCACATACACCAGTTCACAAGATTTACTAATCAAATAATCAAATCTTCACTTTGCAGGGAGAGAAGAACAGAACAGTAACTCACTGGAGATGTTGTTAATCGAAGGATCGCTCCATTTTTTATTTCATTACGATTCTGAAAGAGAAAAATCCAACAGGTTTTAATTTAAGACTCACATAAAAAGATGAAACATGCATTGAGCAGAATGCCACACTAAACCAGCACCAGTACTTTCCCCTGTCTGCATGCAAAAGCTTCTCTCTTTCATATGTGAGCTAACATCTATACAGTATTTTCCCCACTGAGGCATACTAACATTAGCTTCAAGAAATAGGTGGTGGTTCACAAGATATTTAACAAATCTGAACCCTTTCAAGAATGACTTCATGTTTTTAAAAGTTTAGCTTCCACTGGAAATTTCTAAATATTCCTTTGAAATATACTGTCCATGATGTCTGGCACTGGTATTGTGCTACATAGTTGAGGAGTTTGTAAGTTTGCTGAAACATGTCATTAAACATCTGCAGGGTTTAAAATTTATCCCACTGGCTCTCCATTTTCTATAACAAGAACATGCTGACTTAAACCACTGGAACCAACCCACTGAGCTCTGCCACCACGACTTTGCGTTCTCCCTCAAAGTAAAAAAAGCATCACTGTTAGCGGTAAGTACAGTTCAAATATGCCATAAGTCATTCTCCTTACCCAGCTGGCAGAAAGAAGTGGCATTAAACATTTTCTTTTGGTTAAGCTCACATAACGCATTCAATTAAACTAAAGCTATGGGCAGATGAAAAAGCAGCCATGGCATAAACTATGGTGTACGCTTACAGTATCCTCACAACTTTGTGGTCACTGCCCAGTGCATGGTCTTCCCTTGGGGTGAGTGTAGGGAAGCCTGTCCCTGTTTCAACAAGTTACCTCCTGTTCACCACAGGTTAAGAGAATACAGTACCTAGCACAATGAACGTACTAACAGGTACTGACTCTGCACAGTGCAAAAACGCACACTCACAACTTCACTCATAGTTCAATGGCTTGTTCATGGGCTGATACCCTAATTTGTCAAAGGAACTGGAGGAATCCCTAACAGCTTGAGAGAGAAGAGCTAATTTTGTTCTGAAGACGACATTGGAGGCTTTCTGCAGACTGGTGTTTAACCAAAAAAAAAAAAAAAAGATAAATAAAGGTGTATTTCTTCTCAGGCAATTTTTCCCAAATTCATTTCATCCTCTTGCTCCCATTCTGATACACCTCAAATCCAAAACGCTAAAACCAGGATAAATCTTGCCTGAAACCAGGTCAAGTAGTCTCAAAATAAAACTCCAGTACATTGCCTCTTTCTTGGTATCCAACTCGCCTGTGGGATTGGTTCTTGCTACCTACAAGATCGCTCTCCACCCACAAAGACTTCTTCACTCTAACTGAAATAATTGAAGTGCCAGACAACACAGGGGGTAGAAGGGAGAAGCTTTTTTACGACATCTTTGCTTATATATGCAGCTAACTCATCTCAGTCCTCAGCAGTCTCCTCCTGCCAGAATAGCCCCAGGGAGGCCAGCCAGTCTCTATTCCAGACAGGGGCAAAAAAGGGTGAGCAACTAAACACAGGGTGACTTCCCACAGCAGTAACAAAGTGCCAAATTTTCTCCTCTTCTAGTAAAACAGCACCAGAACCAGCTATGTTTCATCATGTCTAAGGAATCTGTATGAAGTGGCAACAGTGCATTTGTGTGGTTTAATCTTAATCTGCATTGAAACAAACTAACTTTGTGAACACTTGTGGTGGTTTAAAGTGTTACCACCTCCTGGATTTGTAGAACTGAATAAAAGTAATTGCTTTAGGACAGACCGTCAGCATAGGCTAAATCTACCTCCATCAACAGTTTAGACTAAGGCACTGGACCTCAGCTGTGTTAGGCCAGAGTACGGGCATGCACACATACACACAGAGTTCCATCAGCTTTACTTGGAAGGCAGCAAACCCCAGCATGCAACAATATTAAAAGTAGTTAGGCGATCAGACAACACTTAAACAACTTAAACTGTACCAGTTGCATTCAGAAGTGAAAGTTCCCTGATACCCTTATGAAAACATTGGAGCTAAGTAAATAGACTATTCTTAAACATAAATAAGAGCACACACAGAGCCTTATTTTTTCAGCAGCATAACTTTAAGCTTATGTTTCCTGCTCTAAGTAACATTAACTACTAAATAAGATATACAAATGAGTTTGTGGTTTAACAAGTCACTTCATCTGGGCTACAATAAGCATCTCTGCAAACACTCTGAGTCTATTGCAAACACGAGGTACCAGGCATTGCATGAGGAGGCTACGTGGTGGTCTCAGGAGGCTCAAGGAGTTTGCTGAACAGCTGAGTACTACTCCCTCCCACCCATGGGCTCCCTTTTCTACCTCAAGTCAGCTCTGGCACCAGACAGACCTGTTTGCGGGTCAGTCTCACAATCCCACTAACCTGGCAGAAACTAGCCCCAGCAGGAAGGAGAGGAGAGTTTTCAGTCAGGTTAATAAAAAGAAACAAGCTCTGCAAGGATTCAGCACCAGCACAAACCCAAGAAAGATGGTGGAACCGTATCTTTGCGAGCAGGGAGGCAGTGGGGGGAAAGAGAACAGGGGAAGAGTGACGAGGAATTATACCTTCCCATTCTGGGAGCAGTAAGCTGTCAACCACAGCCTGAATTACATTATTTCACAGTTGCTTCAGGCTGAAACTATGATCCACAGCTTGTTCAACAAGCTGAAACCCTAACCCATAAAAAGCTGGGCTTAACCTGATATACTCTCTACAGTGTTGTGCGTGCAGGTTAAAAAAATAAACCTCTAATTAAATAAGGACACTTATAGATTGCATAGATTGAATTTACAACCAACCTATCTAGTGAAAAAATACCTTGTTAAAAATACACTATTTCTCTATAGTCAGAGGAATTTAAAAACAAGTGGAAAAAGGGAAGCTGACAACCTGGTTGAAGTTCAGATACCACATATGGATAAACAAGAGGAGAGCTATTCTCCAGAGCGATCACATGTCAGCAGGTTATGTATAAAATAGCAGAGGAAAAAAGAACACACAGAATACATAAAAGCATTGCTGGAAGTTTTCTTTGGGGTCTTTCTGTTTATTTATCAAGCCAAGTCTGAAGCACCAAAGCTTTCAGACTCAGAGTTGCGATGCTTGTCAGAGCCCACAGCACACAAAGCTCAAGGACCTTTCATCATGCCTGGTCCAGAGCAAAGTGCATAAATCTGTCCTATACTGTAAATTCAACCACTGCTATCACAAGAGATAGGGAGCTCATCTTCAACTCCTGATTTAGACAAAGGCTTAAGGAAAACTGCCCATGCCTTCTCTCTGAAAGTATTCAAAGCATCAAATCTCTAACACAGCAGGCTAGCCAAAACTTGAAAAGGGTTAGCTGTTCCCCAATAAAAAAATCCGATTTTGTTTAGCCATTCTAAATAATGGCTTAAGCGCCTACCAAGAAACAGCGTGTAAGTGTACAATTAAGCCAAGAGGATTTCCTACATTAACTGTGTGATGCAGTAGTCAGCATGCCAGTTAATTTCAATTGCAACATTTACACACAGTTAATCTGCTTAGTATTAGGGAGAGCATCCTGTGGATTTCTTTTCCAGGATAACAGAACGTCATTACAGCAGCCTGGCTTTGGCAATCGTACTCGTAAGCACCACTGCTATTCCGGACAGGTCTCACCACCACCTATGAGGGCGGAGGGGGGTGGGCCATGGAACACAAGAACAAGACAAAAAGCAAACAAAAAAACCCTCTTCCAAGACATTTCTGATCTGTTTCTCAAGTGTACATCAGGTTTGTAGATATTGTTCATGCTGTTGATCTGTATTAGGAAAGCTTATTCCTGGGCATGTGAGGGAACCAGTGAACCAGTACTGTCTAAAATGCCCCTAAAAAAACCTTAGTAACAAGAAAGTAATTTGTTATAAATGTTACCTAGGACTAAGACAGCTGTTATATTATGGATACAAATAAGTCCCTTTTGCAATATATCTAGCAAGAGTCTACACTCACAAGATGATTTTATTCTAATTGAGTAGGTAGTATTTCCAAGCATACTAGTACACGATACTTTTCAAGCTGAGTTTTCAATCAGACAAGACAAGTACTATCATGAAAACACACAAACAACAAAACAACAGGAAGTAGAGAACACCGGGACAGTTTGCCTCGTGTTCACGTCTTAGGGTACTCTGACTTCCCAACTTCACCAGCTTGAGCGACACGAACCTACATTATCTGCCACCAGATTCTGCTCCTTCTCAAAGCTCTATCTTTGCTGTGCCATAGGCTACTTTGCCCAAAACACATGCAGGAGACTTGCATCTAAAAAGCAGGCCTCAAGCATTAACAGAGTCCACCAAACCATGCAGAGGGATGGAGGTATGTGAATTCACTTTCAAAAAATCCTATCAAAACAGTCAAGCCATTTATTCAGAGAGTTGCTGGAGAGACACTTCGGAAAACTTATCATGCAAAATTAAAGTTTATTTTGCCATGCATTTGCTTATCATTTTAATAATCTGTTAGACCCAGCAAAATGTCTCAAGATTAAGCTCACTGTAAATGGTTGGAATGGAATGTTTTCTTAACATATTTGAGGAAGAACTAGAAGCATTGGTTCCCATGGTTATAGCTCGCTCAGCACTATACTTTAACCTTGATCAAACAGCTTCCTTCAGACTTCTCTAACTGGGCTAAAGAATAACAGTCAAGAAACCTAAAATTCTTCACGTGTTTATATCATTAAGTAATAAAGTAGTAAATAAGTAGTAAATAAGGACAAAATGATACATAATAGAGTTAGTTTCTAAGTCAACAACGCAGGAAAGAGAAGCAAAGCTCTTGTTGGCAGATCTTTAAAGCACAGATTCAGTGTGCTACAGCAGCCAGTAAACATTGGACGTCATCAGAAGTGGCACTGTGAACCAGAAGGCATCATTTGTCACAAGAACTTCATGCATCCATATGCAGGGCACTGTCTGCAGTTCTGATCTTCAAGTCTTAAGGAGGACACAGTAGCCTCAGGGAAAATGCAGAGAAAGGCAAGTGAAATGCTTGGGATTGAGGAGCTGCCTCACAAGGCAAGCTCTCCTCAGTTTGGAGGGACAAAGGCCACAGGAGGGAATGTAGTGGACGAATGCAGAACTGTTGTTATCAAATCCTGCAGTATGAGAGCTAGGGGGTACTTGATGAAAGCAGTAGGGGATCAGTTTAAAGCAGATCAAGAATATACCTCTTCATTCAGCAGGCAGTGAACCACTTGTGCTTGCTGTGCCAACAGGTTGTGAAAACAGGCAGAATCAGTGGGTTCAAGAAGAGATGAAAGAATGTCATGACCTTTATATGGAATATTAAATGGACTAAGTGTAGATGTAGCCTCCAACACCTGTAGTACAACAAATGTCAATGCTGAGGAAGCATGAAGGGAGTGAAAGCCATCATCAGATCACAAGCCTGAATGGCATTTTCTACTGTTACAGCTGGAGATAAACTATGAGGTTAGATATAGCATCCGGCTAACTTGGTAGGAAATTTCTTAAGTTCATTTTTAGTCACCAAAAACTTTAATAAGATGAGAGCTAAGATATATAGGTAATTATCAACATTGTAGTACTTGGCATGACAGGAATATGTACTGTTTTAAAAGAAATACTGAGGCAATTAATCTTGTGATAAAATTCCCGTTCCAGGAAGCTGCTGGAAACAAGGAAGATGTCCTCTAGTTTTTCACGTTAGAATTTCATGATAGCATTTTCCTTAAAAAAATTAAGTGTTGGTAGTTTGGCTGAAGTTTCTAAAATGAGGAAGTTTTCTGCATGCTGTTTATCTACACCTATTCAAGGATTACAGAAGTTAGTAAATAAACCAAGTTATACCAGTGGTACAGTTTCAGGGTAAACCTAATCCACTGCAACTCTACAGCCCACAAAAGGCACAATTTTGCACATATCCTTCTAGCATGCGGGCTCCCAACACTTTCTCTACATCGGATCTACCAACATGCAGCAACAGTCAACCACCTAATGTTAAAAAAAGTTACCTCTTCCTCTCCCCTTCATTCACAAAAAGGAGGGGGAAAAAAAAATTTCCAGAGTTTTGTTTTGTCAGATCCACAACTTGAACCAACTCACCTTCCAGCAGTAGTTACTAGTGAAGCGAATGAAGCAATGGAGAGGAAAAAGAAAGCTTGACTACCTTTTTCTCCAGCAACAGTAATACTAACTTGAATGCCACTGAAACATATCCTAAGAAAAAGTCCATACTCGTCTTCAGGTGGAGTGATCCACAAGGACAACATTATCAGGTAGCACTTGCTCTGCAGAGCAGCAGTGGTATTACACTGTGGGCAGACATCCTTCTGACACATTAAAAGAAGTTACACTCAAGTTATTTTTAACCTGGATGAGTTCCCCAATTCAAGCAACCACACAGACACACAGACAGTCGTACCAGTAACACGGAAGGGGTGGGCAGATAACAAGCAGCCCCATCATCCTCCGGTAAATTGGAACATAAGAGCTGCACACTGCAAAATAAACATCAGGAAATGACTGACTTAACTGGGCTCATACTATCATTGGTGAGATCATGTGAGGAAATCAGAACAGGGAACTGGTAAGGACACAAAAAAACCTCAAATAAGGATTGTCAAATTGAAGTCCATTCTTTGATGCAGTTCACCCCACACATTCACCCACAGCACCACTGATGGGCCAGTGCAGAAGCAGTAGCTCCTTAAGCAGATGCTGCTACTAAGAGAAATAGCTGAAGACCCAAGCCAAGACTGTGGTTTACAGTCACTTTTGCCAAATCAAAGCACAGCTTGCTACCATAAAGTAGAATCTTGCTTTTCAGTCTCTTGCTCATTCCTACTACTGTTTTTATGTGGCATAAACAGTTGTATAACTAGTTGATGAGTCAACAAGGGAACTAAACCAGCTGAAAATTTTATCATTTTGGGGTAAAAGACAGGAATAAGCACTACAGTATAAGCAGGAAAGAAGGCCAGCTCGTTTTGCAACCACCACATTTGAAACTTCACTGAGACTTGTTTAAGGGGATGCCTGCAGGTGATTGTGCTTCTCTAACATGTACATCCTATTCCTACTCCCTTCCCTGCGCCCTTCCTCTCAGACATAGAGGGACCATAGGTAAAACACCCCTTCTCCATTTATGACTACAGTGGAATTTGTCAACAAGTTCATTCCACATCAGGCTAAGCCAGTTCCACGAGCAACTGAGGGACATGACAGCTCACAGCTGTTAAAAACAGCGAAGTTTCATTCTTCTTCCTACCCTTCCTTTAACTTCTTCCTTCTCTGCAGCCCATTCGTGGACATGATTCAAGAGTCCTGCCTCACCCTTCATTAGATCAGGCAGACTTTTTATTAAGCAAATGTAATGAATTAAAGTGGCACAAAATGATCCCCCCCTTGCTACCACCTCCAAAAGTTATAAAAAAAAAAAAAAAAAAGCTGCAGTCAGCAGAAATGAAGTGGCAGGATCCCTTTCAGCAGTGGGCTGTGATGTCTGTTGAACGCACCTTGTAAAACTACCCATCCAAATAGGTTGTTCTTTGAAGTATGAAGGTGGTATAGAGGGCACTTTTCTGTCAGCCAGATCTAACACTGAACAGTTTGCTATCAGCTGAACCCGAACAGTCTCACTGTGCCTGTGGTATATCGTACCTATCTTCAAGTGCTGTAACCATAAAGGCAAACATTTTCAGAGCCTTTCCTCTCCAGTGATTACTTGCAGGGCAAAATTACAAACTAAATTCAAGAAAATAAATATCTATACAGCTTTTTAAAAAAACACCTGATCCATCTCATCAGCCTCAATGTGGAACTAACAAACTAAACAGAAGACATTGTCATACCTTAAAAAGGAGGCAAGCAGAAGAATTAAGCTGTCCATGCTGGACCAGAAAGTGTAACAGGTTGACAGGACAGAATTCTTTTCTTTGGAAAAAGTAGCATAAACCAGAAGTCCTACAAAATGAGTCCTAAAACCCACTGTTCTTGAAATCAGCCTGAATGAAGCAGGATTGAAAGTGATTTAGTGTACGGATACTCAAGTTTTACTTCTGTTCACTGGAGAAATATAACTAGTGCCCACTAGATTTTACTGGAGGCCACAGGGCAGTGTTACCAGCATCCATCAAGCAGGCAGGAGCACGGCTGCTCTGACTCCTTGTGCTGCCCTTATTGTTAGCAATTTCTGCAGGGCTGTGCACCAAAATAGTAAGAAATTTGTGAATATGAGGGACATACCACATGTCCTATGAGTGGCAGAGAAAAGGCAAAGATGGGCACAGTTTGGTCCAGGCCAGATCTGGACTGGAAGCTGCCATTTACGTAGCATTACTAACAAATCTATTATCAAGAGTAATGCAAAATGGCAAATGAGAGGAACAGATCACTTAATAAATTTCTCCAGTTTCCAGCCTTCATTCTACTTCTCATTCTCAGCTGTTTACAAAGTACCAACTCCTTTACTGAATCAGAAGCCTTCATTATTGAGAATGTTTACTTCCAACTCACTGAAGTTCAATTAATCAGTGAAAACAGATGAATACTAGAACCATGAGAGAAAAAAACCTCCAAAAAACCCCAATCCTACAAGTGGCTCATTTCTTGTCCTGTCATTTGCATAGACTCCCACACAGGGAGCCTGTAATGGCACAGGGGAATTTCACATGAATATACAATTACAGGTTGTATTCAGCAAAAAATAGGTCACAAGCAAAAGCACCTTTGAGAAAGAACAAGCACCAGGGACTGCCCAGGTTCCCAGCTTGGGGAAGGCAGAGGGTAGAAGGATCTCCCATCTGCAAACACAGCAAAGAGCTGAGTAATGACAATGAAAGTAAGGTGGGGGCAGCTCCCTCTGCAAAACAGCACTAAAAGCCTCTCAAAATTAACGGAAGGAACTCAGTGTCTGCTCTCCTCCCCTTCATGCAATAAGCACATAAGAATGAAAGGGAAATGCAGGAGTCAGGAAAGAATGAAAAAAACATGGGGAGTTTTCAGTGGCATCAGATGTAAAAAACCAAACACAACGAAATTGTGACTGAACAAAAACGGGCTGCAGTCAATACAGAGATGAATGAAATGCCCTTACATTTAAAAGATAACATACAAAAAATGGCATCAGTATCATCACTGTGTGCTGAGTATAGCTCGGAGCTGGCTCACAAAGCCCCTCAGCAAGAGTGAGCTAGCCTTTTATTCCTGATAGTTGCTCAGGTGCAGGGTTAAGAGCCACCACATTCTGCCTTCAATAGTGAAGCCAGCTTGAACACTGTAATTCTCCAGCCCCACACTCCTGCAAGGCTCCCTTGTTGATAAACATTATGGTTTATCACACCTTCAGATGTGACAAAGACAACATTTTTGAGGCTGTACTGTAATGTGAACAGCTGCAATGATCCGGCTCTGTCACAATCTTTTTGTTTTAAGAGACTGAGTTTGAGCTAACAATGGTCCCTCCCAGACCCAGAGCCCATGGTGGGCCGCACAGGCACACAAATGGATCTAGGGGAGCCAGACCTTGTCTGCAAGGCCTGGTGTGAGCAGCAGCAATAAGGGACCAGGCACACCCACCAACGTGACGCATGAGCCACTCAGATGTCTGTCCCTGGATTCCTAGTACTGCCAGCAGAGGAACACAGTGGACAAATATCCAAGCTGCGGTTTGCTCAGGAACACACACAGCACACAAAATTATGCAGCCATTTTCTACTCTTCATACAGCATTTTCTGTTCTAAACCTGAGCTCATCCAGGCTATAGCATTCCTGAGTTAGTACACTTGATGTATGCAAGCATCTATTCAGGTACAACCTGGACAGACTGAAGCAAAGCTGACTTTTTTATTCTCTATTATATAGTATCTAGCACAATGAGATTTTGATTCAGAAGTCAGGCTTTTACATGTTTGACCTACCAAAGAAATGCCCCTCCATGATAAGGTCTTCAAAAAAGAAGACTCACCTATTAATGTAATTAACAATCAAATACCCTGTGATCAAAACACCAGCTAGGCTTAAGCTCAGGCACTATGCCTGCTTGGTTTTCTTCTTCACATAACCTCTTATTTTATTTCTCTTGTTTTGTTTTGGTTTTGTTTTTTTAAAATTACTAAAACACATAATTAATAATTTCCATTTTCAGAGGCACAGATATAGCCAAACCAGAACCCCAGAGACAGCAGTCCAAACCGCATCTGCTGTGATAAGCCCTGTCTCTAGTAAGAACCCTGGCTGACTCAAGATGTGTTAAAAGACTGTCCTTATACTGTCTGAAGGAGTTATTGCTACTCCTGTAGAGGCATTTTTCCAAATAATACAGCCAGAAAAAAAAAAAAAAAAAAAAAGACAGAACTGCTTGGGCGTTGTTTTTATTTATGTATGGTATAATCAGGAAATATAGGTCAGCTACAAAAGATAAAGAGTTCTGCATATGACAACCAAAACACAGATGCGCTGTTTGCCACCCAAAATCAAAAATATAATTGTAAGCCATGTGTTGACAGTCCCACATTTGTAACATTTTCACTTCAAAGTTTCTTGCTACTTTGTACAAGAATTCATTAATTGCTTTTCTTTCTGGTAACTTTAAACATGATGATATTTTTAAAAAGGCATCTCTACCTGGAAGGCCATAAATCAGCAGTCACCCAGGCTCTGCAGAAACATGACCTACACATAATGTTTTCTGCATATGTACAGACATTCAATTCATCTTAGAGAGCAGTGAAAAATACTTACTTATTAGAATCTGTCACTGTTGCAAAAGAACTCTGCTCATGTCCTAGTAAGAGGCAGATTAAAACAATGTGGGCTTTGACAATTAGCGTTGTAGCTTCATTGAAGTGCATGTGTTTGTCCTCATGCCTGGTGTTTTTCATGTTTTAATTCAGAAAGCAACAACATCCTACTGCGCACAAATGAGGGAAAGTACGTAGAAGGGGTGATGGCCTATATAAGCCTCTTAATAGACACTATCCAATAAGCACTGATAAACAGTGAACAATATCTAATAAAAGTCACAGACATCTGAGTAATACTGGTGGCATTTAGAGCTCTTCTCTCTTATTTATGTGACTCAGAGTCAGACACTCTGCATATTTTCAGTAGGGAATAAACAAACTCAAAGTCCTCTCTGCAGTACAATCCAAAATGTTCTAGAAGACCATCATTTTCCACCCTTATTGCAAGTTAAAGGCAGCTAAAAGCCATCAGACTTCCTTTTATGCAGAACAGAAAACACTTCTCCAAAGCTGCAGGATCCTACCCACCGAAGGTAGAGGTAAAGCCTGGAAGATTCCTCCAATTGTATCAGGACAAATACCTTCAACAAGTCTGAGTATTTGCTCAATCCCGGCTTCTTGGAAATATTCAGTGAACAATCACGAGTTTAAAGGCCAACAGGCAAATTCAGTTGTGTCTGGCTTATTGGAAAATGTTGTGTCAGAATTCGGGGCAATTAGCAAAACAGTCTTGCTATTTAATTTGGGTGGAGGCAAAACACACAAGCCAATAATTACTTCAGCAGTTTTCCTTATGGTGGTCTTTGAAGTGTCTGTCAACTGAAACTTGAAAAGAAGGGAGAAAAAACACACAAGCAAAAAGGGGAGATCCCAAAACAAACTGTGACACATTGAGGAGGTTGTCTGGGCTGCCAAACAGTTAAAGCTAAAACTGAAACTGGTCTTAAAAAAAAAAAAAAGTAGCACTATATCTTATGAACAACTGCTCTAGCTGTCTTGCTAAATTTAGTCTTTCTAAATGCTTTACTGTGCCTAAGTTCCCTTTATTTCTTGGGTAGGGTTACGAATTACAGCAAGAGAAAAGTTAGCTCATGTCTCAGTTCTATTTAGCAGATCCTAGACAACTGTAAAATGCAAAACAAAACTAAAAGATCCTTCTGCTTAAGAGCAAGCCAAACTAAACTGATAACAGGGTAAGCAAGAGGCATCTACGTCTATGCAGCTACGCTCAGGTCTGTTTAACTCAAAATCCACTGGGGCTACGGAATCTGCATGCGGACTTCAGCAGGTTTTAAATAGTGCTCTTTTCCCATTGCTTAGAATTTGTAGCACTAACGTGTATACTCTTTCAAAGATTAATTTTTTTTTCCTTAATTTCAGTAATTTCAGCAATTCTATCAGTAATGCTAGGAATGAATGTACTACTTGGTCTCGTTCAGATGAGCACGTCCCGTTTATTTAGACTAGACATTCCATTTTTATTACAGCTATAGACATTTCATTACTTTGTGCTGAAATCATTGCATCACTTTGTGAATCACCTATTTCCACGCTATCTGGGGACCAAAGAAATAAACCAACGTAACATACAGAACTGGAAAAGGACAAGACGGCAGGATGGAAGGAGTAGAAAATATTACACCATCACTGAAACTTATTTCTACCTGATCAGCCAAAGAGGGAAGTGACATGCATTGAAGGTCTCCTCAGACTTCAAAGAGCCCTTCATGTTCTACATATTTCAATTTCCTGTACACCACTTGTCAGCAGAATACTAAACATGCACAAATACCAAAGCTGAAGGGCTCAGTGCTGAAGTCTCAAACTCAGATGTGAAGGCCTTGGCACATTCAAACTTTTACTTCCCTTTCCAAACAGAAGAATTCGGGGCAAAATCATTAAACCAGGTCTCCTAGTACTTACCCTCTCACCGGCATTACATTACAGAAAATATATTTTTATATATTTTAATTTAAAATAAATTATTGTGGCAAACATTTTGATAGACTATGCAAGAATTGTGTTGAATGATTTACCTACCTTCTCTGTGATGTAGAAGTTAGAACTATCAGCATGCTGCAGTGCAAACTGATCATGATTTGCAAGAGACCACCTTAGAAATATGAAAATAAATTAATCACAAAATGAAATGTTAAAAATTTGAGAGGTACCCTTTACATAATTTTACTATGATCAAACAAGTGCCTGTCATTCCCATGTATTTCTCATACTTTTCCATAGCTTTCAATGACGAATTCCAAAGTTTAAGATAAAAGCATGCTTACAAAAGGAAAATTTCAGTACAAATATGTCCTATAAATGCGATTTTCCCTTTGCATATCTGAAACAAAGTCCTAAACTTGACTATGGTCAAGAAAGAAATTACATAACAAATACCTTCCTTTCAAGGCAAAGATAAAAAGAAGGAGGGGGCATGGGGCGGGTTGGACAAGGAAGAGAAACTTTGTCGATACAATGACACTTCAGTGCTCCAAAAATAAATTGATAATGATCTGATATTCATTCCAGGTCTATAAGAAATAGCAAGCATAATTTTTGCTTGCAGTAAGCAAGATCACTAAATCACTAAAACAGACAAAAAAATTTACAGCACCAGGATTTTATGTTAGCTTATACAATGCCCAACACACATAGTATTAAGTGGATACATTACATTACATATAAAATACCACCTTTTTAACTCAGCAGCAATTTGACAAATATAAACTAGTGTGGCAGCACTTGCTTAAAACAGCATTTTTGTCCCCAAATATTAACATATTGAAACTAAAGCAAGATATTTCTCTTAGCCAATTATTAGTTCATACTGCAGGACCTGTGATTAACATTTCGGTTTCATGTGAGCAGTCACATCAACTGGACCAGCTTACAGTAGCCACTAGACCCAGCGCTCAAAAACCAAAGCCACAGTCAGTGCTTTAGTTCCTTAACCCATGAACTGTAGGGACCACAAGCATAAAGTGAGTGGGTAAAATGCACCTCTGTGCAGAAAGGCAATAAACAGTCTAAATGAGTCACCCACATGATGGAGCTGCATTGTTAGGAACCTCATCTTGCAAGTAATTGATCTAAAATACACTGCAAATTCAAAATCTGAAGATAAAACAACTACAAGATTTAAGAAACTAATGACTAGTCATACAGGATATCTAGAATTTCTTCAGAAAAAATTATCTCCTGATTGGTTTAATAACTCAAAAAGCATAGGATCTAGTATGTACTATATGGCAGAACTTACCCATCGCAGACTTCTTTTATTATTGAGGACAGTGGCTTTTTCTGGTTGAGGAAAAAAGAAGAAAAAAAAAAAAATCACCAAGTTGGAACAGCCCTGAGATCTTAAAATACGTTTCCAAAGCCACTGACTGCAAAGAACGAAACAAGTCAGTAGTATTTCATTTTTTGTTTAATATCAAGCTTGCTAGGACCCCAAAATTTCTGTTGTTATGGTCTGATAATCTATAAAGACATCAATTCTACACATACGCATGATGGCATTATCAGTCCTTTTTGTCAACATTAGACCATACGGCATCAACTCAGCTTCTCAACTGAGAAATCAAAGGGTCTTTTGTGTACACTGCATCTCATTACCCAACAGAAACAGAAGATTTAGATATCAACATGAGCATTTTCCAGGAATGACATCTGAAGCAAGAAGACATTCAATATTTTTAAACCTTCTTTTGTCCCTTTCAGATATGGTCATATGATGACAATAATCCTCTCTCTCAAGTACATATATGCAGGTTCCCCTCTGATAACAAACACCAGCTGGAAGGTGTTAAGATCCCAGATGTATCAGTTCTGCTTTATTCTCTACATCTGCAAGCACAAGCATTTGGACTGACTGAAAACAGCTCTGTTGCTTTGGGTCCCAAAATAGAAGTAACAGTCTAGTTTGGTGATGTTGCAATGCTCTGAACATTTTTATAAACACAGAGTGCACATGCAAGTGTTTTTAGAAGATTGCTGGCTCAAAGAAAATGTATTTTTATATCCCAAAAACATATATGAAGTTGCATGGCAAAAAAACCCCAGACCACATTTCCCAGTTGTGTGACTACTGAGCCTTCTTCCTCCAATACTGGATGACCACACAATGCTACACCGATCTGTTGCTTCATGAAAACTCCTCAAATAACCTAAACAGAATAGGACCCCCTCTCTACTTACTTCCAATAATCACAGCTCACTGAATTCTTAAAAAGCAGACAAAATGAACAAAACACACAAAACCCACCATAAAACCACCAGTAAACCAACACTGTTGTCAAAACAAGCTGTTTCCCTTTAACATTTATCGAAAACTGATTAGGCTAAAAATTAACTCAGTAGCAGGGTGCATTATGCAGAGGGAGAATTATTATTCCCTTGGATTTGTTTTCTGAACTGCATAGACAGAAAGTCAGTGATGGTATTCCCCGGCCAGTCAGGATCAGGGAAGGATTTGTTGTTTCAACAGTCAATTAAGCCAGTTCATAAACAGGCAAAAACGTGACACAAGACCATTTTAAACAAACATGAATGAAAGCACCTGCTGAAAGGATCCTGTGCCCCCTTGCCACACCGTCTCAGTCCTTGGTTTCCATCCTTCCTCTTTCACTGCCCATTACTGTTTTCACGTGATCACCCAGATGAGCCGCACTAGGGAACTTAACCAAACTGAAAATCGGCCCAGTAAAAAGGGAATAAATAGTTTTCATCTGGATCACCTCATCTGACTGCTATGTGCCTAAATGGCTAGCAAATACTGGCACATGGGAGAAAAGGCAAGTGTGAAACTGCTCCCTGCTGCAGCAGCCAACACGTCCTTTCTCTGCTGCAGCTTCTCTCTGTTGTGCTGGCTCAGCTGTTTGCATAGCCACAGCCAGGCTGTGAAGCAGATCAAGCAGATCATGCAAGAAAGAAAAAGTGTTTTCTTCCGCACAGTTTTTCAGCCTGATCAGTTCCTGAGTCTGGATTACTCTTATCACTTAATGTGCGGCTGCTTTCACCTGCTGTCCTCCTCCCCAAGAAGTTTGTAGCTTCTGCAATCCTGTGAAAACAATCCCCGTTTTCAACTGCTCTCTTCCCTCTATCCTTCCCCAAAAACCAAAATCCCATTTTTCAGGAGGGACAGAGGAAGAAGGAGGAACACAGGTTTGTCTGGAGTGGGATTAGGCCAGTTTGCCACCCGGCACACATGTGCCAGCCTGTGGGTCAGCTGCTGCCAAGCAGAGCACACAGCTCTGCACACTGCCTCCCCTTCTCTCCTCGGGATGCTGCTGCTGGTCCTGCTCCAGTATTTGCCTGTTTTGATGAAATTTGTATCTGGGATATTAATTCCTTTTACAAAGTAAACTGATATCAGCCAACCAATTTAATACAATGGAGGACAAAAAGAGTAACTGCCTCTACTCCCCATTACTTCCCACAGGAACTATAGTTTCCCATTGGAAACTATGACAAAAAGACACTTTAACAACCCAAACCGGCAATACTATAAATACTGAGAAGGTTGGATAAAATTACTTTCCAAATCATTATTATTATTAAAGGGCTTTTATGCCCTTTCTCAATCCTACTCATCTCCCTCCCCCTTTTCCTATTCTATAGCACCTTTGCATTATTACATGACATTCTTTGAAATTAAAAACTTGGACAAAACAAACAAACAAAAAACCTCACAAAAAACACAACAAATCAACTAGAACCTGTAAGGGACAGTTGAAAAAGAGAAACAAAATGGATCTTCAATAATAAAAACTATTAATACAGTCAGCCTTCATGGTACAGCTTTGTCCTCCTGTGGCACTACTGCTACAGCACATGACTAAGTACAACTCAGTTAACAGCAATAGGGTGAGAAAAAGTAGAACTCTTCTGGGATACACAGTTTGCAATTAGTCATTTGATAGCACTTTACAAATTAATAAAAGTAAAATAAATACCACTGCAATACTAATAAGATGCTGCTCCTTATCATCCCTTGGGCTGCACTCCCCCTACATATAAGTCTCCAGACAAAATTCTTTCCCCTTCGCTACCAAGCGGATAAATTGACACCAGCACAAGCATTCACAGCGGTAAGCGGGATGTCGCCGAGAGCTGGCGAGGGCTGCCACCACCCTGTGCAACCGCCCAGGTCGGGTCTGGCAAGCGCGGGCTGCGGGAGGGCCCTGGCAGGCAGCACGCCGAGGGGCAGTGGCAGTGCTCCCGCCAGCCTGCGGGTACACGGCCAGGCCTCCACGCCAGCAAAACCCCAATTTGCTCTGGGAGTGACAAGCGGGCGAGCGGCCAGCTCCCGCGGCCCCTTCCCAGCCAGCTCGCAGCCGCCTCCAGCATCCCTTTGCAGTCCTGCTGCTGAAGGCCCCAAGAGACATATTTATGCTTCAGTAACGGTGACAGGACACGGCTGTTTATGTATAGGAATGCAGCAACACTAGAAGACAAACAAAAGTGAGCTACTCTATTTTTTTTTTTTTGAACCATCAAAGATGAGGTAAAAGCCTATTCCTATTCTCTGCAGAGCACATCCACTCAGCAGGGCATTCAAAGACACTTTTTTTTTTTGCCTGGCTGTAAATATTTGCCTTATGTCAGAGAGAATGAACTTGACATTTTTGTCATTTTAATCTTCACAAAATTATGTTTATGGAAATTTACATAATATCTTTGCTGCATTTACAGTTCTGAAAAGTCAAATTCACCTTATTAGTCAATGTATTTTAAAGAATTCAGACAGTCCAAAAATATTTCGGTTTTTCCTTCACCTAAACGAGTATTTTGTGCTAGTGCATTTTAGTTTTGTTTTTTTGCCTCTATATCCTCCTCTATACTAGTAAAAATGAAGTGTGCTTTTACACATGCCAAGATGCTCATTTAAAGCTCTAGGAAGATCAAATTGTAGCTTTAATGCATGAAATACCACAGATCAAAGTAAATCTTATGCTCCCTACAGGAGATAACCCCTTTAGCTAACATATCACAGCCATCTGCGCTGAACACATCGGTTAGTATAAAAGTATTTTCCTAGGGCACGTATTAAATTGATATCTGAAATCCAGTGGGAAATGATAATGGGGCATTATGGCCTTGCGTCTTACTGATCTGCACCCATGGGGAGAATCCTGCCATCGACACCAAGCACAGGCAGCACTAGAGCTGACGTGAATTTACACACCCAGTAAAGCTTTATCTGCATTGACTGTTTCGTGCAGGTATCTAAGATGCTGGCTAAGTGTAGCCCTAATGACATCCACCATGCAGCAATACCTACTCACCACTTCTGTGCTCACCTGTATGTGTCTCGGGTCAGGTCTCCAGGTTTTGTGTGCTAAGATGCACACAGATCCCTAACTTAGTCTTCTTGAGTACCTGTCCTTGCTACTTGTGCAATATTTCGTAGCACCTCTAGAGTAACTTGCAGAACACAGACTGAGATTTCCCACTCTGATTTCCTCACCAGTTTTCTGCTTTCATGCCTACACCTAGGGTTCCCCACAGAGGTAACCAGTCACTAGGAAGCACTAAGCACAGGCATGCAAGTTTAGGCTGGGTGAGTCCAGGCCACTGGTTTGTTCCAGGGAAATCGTGGGATGAACAAAAGAAAGATAAGAACATTTAATACACCAGTACTAACCGAGCCCTAGGTCCAGTTCAAGTCACCAGTACACTAACCTGGGTTTAGAGCATTTCCAAATCAAATAGCATGTGTATGTGCGTGTGTGCACTGTAAAGAGGACAGGAGCCTAAATCTGGGTAGAAACCTGTGTTATACACACAGTTCAAATATACTTTGATTGTGCTATACCAGGGAATTGTAGACTGGTTCTTTTAGGCCAAGGTTAAATATCTTTCCTTTTCAAATGACTAGCAGAAATTCATTGCTTTTTCTTTTTCCGGGTTGGTTTTAGGGTTTTTTGGGACAATGAGTGGGATATCACTTTCCCTGGCTGACACCTTTTAATCAAAGAAGTAACAAGAAAACTCTTAACCCTTGCTGCTGTTAAGCCTATCACAGAAAAATAGCAGACGCAGCACATCTGTTAGTGGAAAACACTCAGCATTAAAAAAAGAAAGTTCTGTTGCTCCTCTGAGCATCTGTCAAAAAACAGAATCTCAAGCCATTAAATACACCATTCTGTCTATAATTAATGCTATGATTCTGCTAACAAATTTTGAAGTGCAAAAGTCATTTTTATGACTACTAAAAAACAGAAAAACACCTCTTTTCACAATGAGTGGAGGTTTCACCTGTTACCGTCATACACCAGAGGCTACAGAAACAGAAGCGGGACTGTCCGGTGGCAAACACCAGATGCCAGGACACCTGGGTCCTTGACTCACTATTCACCACTGGCTTCTCATGACGTAAGAGGCAAGGTCTTCTCCTGTAAGGGGGAGGTACTGGAGAGCTTTGGGCTTCAGCCTCCTCAAACTGCTCTGAACCACTCTGGAAATCAACACTCTCTGTTAACTACTATGGAGTACTAGTGAAACCAGACTTGTTAATTAAACATCAGGCATCTGTAAAAGATGGAGAAGAGGATTTCCCTAACTCAGAAGAGCACCAGAGAGCGAATACCTGAAGAACGGGGACATCCCAGCACTGCAGTAACAGAGACCATAAGACCCAGCCGAGGCCAGGATCAGCACCACACGGTTGTGTCGGTGCAGCAAAACAACCCAAGGCAGGAAACATTCGCACCCCAGAGCCGACAGGCAAAACCCTCAACAAGTGCAGCCTGCTGATGTGAGAGAGCTTTTATTGGCTCAGTTCACAGCCCTTAAGGTGGCAGTTTTAACGTGTCAGTAGAAACACTTTGGTATAAATATAGCAGTAGGAGTTGTGCAGAGCACACAAGACTTGGGGAAATCTGAGTGATCATGTCCTCTTCCCCTTCACTTTCAGCTGCAGCTTCCTCAGTTACTCCCTTCCCTCCCCCAAAGACATTGTCACTCCTAAATCTGCATTTCACCAGATCTAAGCATTGCCCCACAGATCATATGTTTAGGATGTTAAAGTGACTGTACAACAAGGCAGCAGTGAAACATTACATTATAAAAAAAAGCCAAACAAAACAAAACACGTCAGAATTTTACAGAGACTTCTTACTCCACATCTAGTGTCCTAACAAGCCATAACATTGTCTGTCTCCTCAGTACTTCACAAATAGGGACACCAAAAACTCCCAGTCAGGAGTGTCCAAGAGTTATAAAACACCTAGGGACCTACCGCTGTGCATTACAGCATGCTTGCATGCAACATACACCACACATTTAAAATACAGTTTAAAACACAAAGCAGGGCTTTAAGATGTGGCTCTTCACACAGCCACTTTATGAGGTCAGCACACCTTTGAAAACTGAATGAAGAAACCCCAAACCCACAGCTCATGACTGACACACTGCTGGCCTACCAGGGTAGAAAAGTCTCTACGTGAAGGCGCAAAAAATTTATACCGTGGGATTTTTAGTATTACTCTCTTTGGTACTACAATCTTGGAGTTCTATAAGGAGACTATAATTGAATCATAAAGTGCACCTGGATACTTCAGCTGGCCAGAATGTGAATGAAGTACCTTGTAATTAATTCATTGGTGCGTAACTCCAGGAATGTCACCATTACACATTTCCTTTAAATATAGCAGAATTAACTTGTAAGGGATGAAAGTCCTGCTGTTTCTTAAAAACCTTTGTAGATGCAACAATCTTACAGTCGTGTTCAGCCTTCATCTTGAAAATGCCATCAGTTGCAGGCAGCAAAATTCAGGCTCCAATGGGGAGGTTATGGCTAGCACTATGGGGCTAACAAAAATCAGAGCCAGAAAAAAAATCCAAAAGCAAAACCAAAAAACAACCAGCCAACCAATCAAAAAACCCACCCAAACCAAGGAGAGCAGAGCTTCATCTCTTTCCTAAAGTATTGTTTCCTGAACATTCTTTATGTTGGAGATCAGGAACACTGGGACACTATTTTTGCAGGACCTCAAGTGTCTCCTGGCTCTATTTCCACTTCTATAAAAAAATACCTAACGGTCTACTGCCTTTAACTAATGCTTCCTAATGTAGAAGACACCACCAAGCAGAAAGCATAAATAGCATCCAGTAGACTGCAACTCACTAAGTATTTCTATTTCCTTCTTTCCCCCATTTCTTTTACAATTTCTAAGTCTTCTCCACAGCTATTGCCTCTTCAATCTATTGAGCTCTGCTGCTGTCTCTGTATTCAACACTGCAAGACAGTTTTTACGTATTTTTCAGTGATGAGTTCCCAGCCACACACCACGAGACGTAGTTCGCAGCCTTGAAAGGCTCCAACCAACCAGTGAGTATGTGGCTTTGGACAAGCCAGACTGATAAAACATAACACGTGATGATAACATTGCCCTTTCATCCAGCATGGCTGGCTGCCCCCACAGCAAAGAACCAGAGCTCTAATGATGACTATTCCAAGCCCACAGTCCTGTAAGAAAAGAAATATTTTTCAACACCCATTGTAATTAACAATGATTGGTTCGTTTTGTTAACAAAGCACTATGTGCATATGTGTATTAGTGCACTGAATTATATCCAGTGCATTAAAACACCTGCATTATTGTTTCCAAGGTTATTCTTGTTGCTGAACAACTTTTTTTTTTTAAAATAAAAAATTGAGACCTTTCATTAGTCCAAGAAAAAGGCACATTAAGTTAGTGGACATGATTTCCTTAGCAGCTCTGTTAATAACCCCTGATGGCAGCAAAATTGAAATGATTATAAAAATGTTAAATATTTTCACAATACTTATCTGTTGGTTAGTATTTCCTTTATGAACAGTTTCATCTTTGATTTCGTGAAGCTGAAATACTGACAGGTACAACAAGAAGCAATAGAATTTATTAAATCATTATTAGCATCTGTTTAACAGCTAAAAGTTGATTTTAAGCAAGACCTACCTTTAGCAAACTGGCTTAAGCTAGCTGAGTGTTCTTCAATCTTTTTGAAAGAAGCAGCCACCTTTTGGCTCATCTATCTTTGGGCAAGTTTCCCATCAGCAGCAATCAAGGTCCTCCTTCAGAATGGCTGAGATACAGCTGCAGTGGCCAGCCTCAAGCACTAACTCCCTTCTCCAACCTGACTGAAAGGAGCTGCTGCTAGCAAATCCAGATAGGGAACACTTTTATAAGTCAGTATAAGATTCCCCCCCTCCATGAACTGCTCCCTAGTCCTCTCTCTTCAAGAAACTGAGATCTTGTCAGCTGTTAAAGGCACTGACATTTCCCTTAACTACTTTAAACTCATGATGTGCAACAACATTAGAAATCTTCACAGCATTCATACCAAAAAGCATCAGTAGCTCCAGCTACTGCAGTACTACTACACTTTTTGGATAAGAGTTTATATAATTTTGCAGGCTTGTGGGAAGGAGGTAAAATCCTCTCTCTGCCTTCATCCGGTCAGTACTAAACCCCTTGATTTTGAGGGAGTCAGAGTCTGGAGCCAGAACTAAGTGCAGGGAGTGACACTTCATGGCACAGCCTCAGGTAGAGAGAGACATCAATAACCCTCTTCTTCACTACTTGAATGATGCTGGTGCTCACTAATATTGCATACATTTAGACTTGTGATGTTAGGATTGTATCGGTATACCGCTATTACTAGTGACAGCACCTGCAGAAACTACAGCTATTCTTAGTCCACACACACATGGCATAAGTGACATGCCACTTTCTTTTCTCTAATTAAGCATTTCACAATCCCTTTTGAACTACATTTCTCCCCACAGTTTGAGAAACACTGCACTAAATCAATTAACAATCCCCATGGGTCCAGATTTACATGTGAAGCCCAAAACGATTTGGAAGTTCCCTTTATAAAACAATCTCATTGGTTTCCTTTCAATATGCAGTGAAATACAATGACTTCCCTGAAGAAAAAAAAATTAAAATGACATTTATAGCCTACTCTGGCAGAAGAGAAGAGACAACTTGAAAGACACTCTTAAAAGATAAACTTGCTGATTAAATCTAAATCTTAGAGAAAACATTAATGTAAAGCAGCCCATGGTTTCTCCCATGTGCTGCACTGCACTGTATTAATGTGAAATTGTCATCTGAGACTGCTCCTGTAAATTTTGCCTACTGTACCAGATTTGTGCTTTGAAAAGAAAACACAGCCTTCCCCCCCCCCCCCCCCCCCCTGTTTTTTTGGTGGTTTTCTTTTTTTGTCTAATGTAAAGATTCACATCTGCTAATTTAATCTACACTTAATGATCTCACAGATAGAGGTAAACCTGGAGGAAGGGACTGCATGGCCAAGTTTAATTACAAACCATTCACAGAATCATCTAGGTTGGAAAAGACCTTGAAGATCATCCAGTCCAACCATTAACCCAACACTGACCGTTCTCAACTCCATCAGATCCCTCAGCATTATGTCAGCCCGACTCTTAAACCCCTTCAGGGATGGGGACTCCACCACTGCCCTGGCCAGCCCATTCCAACGACTCACAACCCCTTCTGGAAAGAAATACTTCCTGATTTCCAGTCTAAAATTAGCAGCAGCAAGACAGGAGGAATAAAAATATATGAATGGCACATAAACAAGAACCCTCCCTCAAAGCATTTGAAAAATGCTGAGCAGATCATTTTCACAGCAGGACCCCAAAGTGCTGGACTGTACCAGACTACCCTGGACAAAAAGAGCATGACTGCAAGGCAAGGCATAAAAATGAAGACAAGAACATCTTCCACATGTTTGCAACATTCCCTGCTAGGTTATGAACAACAGGAGCCCAAGCTCTACAGTAGTCCTTAGGACAAGTTAGAAGGACAAGGCCAGAGTGCCATTCTCCATAGTACAGTGTCACCTCAAGCAGAGTTGAGAGATAGGACGAAGGCAAGAAAACCCTGTTGTGCTTCCCTTCCATTTCTAATCAGCGTTTGCTTTACTTGCAGGAACAGTGTTTTCCTCCAGTGGTGAGGAAGTTCATTCACGAGTTTAGAGAAATCTGGTTTTAGTCCAACTTGTGTTAAAACACACGAGTGGATTTCAATGGGATAAGTTAAAATAGTTATTGTCCCCAAATACCCATCTCGCGCCTCTCCTGGAAGCTGCTTCCCCTGCAGCAGGAACAATGAAGCTGTAAATCCACAGAACAAAGTATCCGGGTAACCTAAGACCAGCAAAGGTTTACCTAAAATAATTTGTGCTGTAAAAAAATCCAACAGATGAGAATGAGTTATACATAATGGGCACAAATTAAAGTATGCAAATTTCCATCTAAACACAAGAAATAACATCCTTTTATGAAATGGCTATTTCTGGGACAAATAAAGAGAAGACAGGACAGAGTAGCCAGCATCCTGGTTAACCTGTACAGAGCCCATAAGGCCCTACCCTTAACATCTTCCAGAATAATCAGTTAGAAGATTGGGAGAAGAAGATAACAGGCAGTCAGTGTCTACCATTCATTTCTTCCCCAGACTGCACCCCTAAGAAGCCCACAAAAAGATCCCAATGCAAATTCAGACACCAACCCATTTCCATTCCTCCCCTTACATGACAGGAAGACTTAAAAGTGGAAAATCATCCCTATACCCAGCTCTTAACGTCATAATCAAAGCTTTTAATTAAAAATTAATTTCGACCACAGTACAGTGGTGGGTTGACCCTGGCTGGATGCCAGGTGCCCATCAAAGCCGCTCTATCACTCCCCCTCCTTAACTGGAGCCGGGGAGAGAAAATATAACGAAAGGCTTGTGGGTTGAGATAAGGACAGGGAGATCACTCAGCAATTACTGTCACGGGCAAAACAGACCCAACTTGGGGAAATTAGTTTCATTTATTACCAAGCAGAGAAGGGTAATGAGAAATAAAACCAAATCTTAAAAAATCCTTCCCCCCACCCCTCCCTTCTTCCCAGGCTTAACTTTACTCCTGATTTTCTCTACCTCCTCCTCACCAGCAGCACAGGAGGATGGGGAATGGGGGTTGCAGTCAGTTCATCACACATTGTCTCTGCCAATCCTTCCTCCTCAGGAGGAGGACTCCTCACACTCTTCCCCTGCTCCAGCAGAGGGTCCCTCCCACAGGAGACAGTCCTCCACAAACTTCTCCAACGTGAGTCCTTCCCACAGGCTGCAGTTCTTCATCAACTGCTCCATCTTTGGTCCCTTCCACAGGGTGCAGCCCTTCAGGAGCAGACTGCTCCAACGTGGGTCCCCCATGGGGTCACAAGTCCCACCAGCAAACCTGTGCTCCAGTGTGGGCTCCTCTCTCCATGGGTCCACAGTCCACTGTGCTCCGGCACAGGCTTTCAGCCTCCTTCAGGCACATCCACCTGCTCCAGCGTGGGCTCCTCCCCAGGCTGCAGGTGGAGATCTGCTCCCCCATTACCCTCCCTGGGTGCAGGGCACAGATGGCTCACCATGGTCTGCACCACAGGCTGCAGGGGAATCTCTGCTCTGGTGCCTGGAGCACCTCCTCCCCCTCCTTCTTCGCTGACCTTGGTGTCTACAGAGTTGGTTCTCTCACATATCCTCACTCCTCTCTCCAGCTGCAACTGCTGTCATGCAGCAACATCTTTTTCTCTTTCTTATATATGTTACCACAGAGGCACTACCACTGTTGCTGATGGGCTCGGCCTTGGCCAGCAGTGGGTCCATCTTGGAGCCGGCTGGCACTGGCTCTATCAGACATAGGGGAAGCTTCTAGCAGCTTCTCACAGAAAGCCACCCCTGTAGTCCCCACTGCTACCAAAACCTTGCCACACAAAGCTAACAAATATTGCTAATAGAGATTTATGCAGCGGGCAGGAGTCTAGATGTTGTTTTTCAAATTTATAATTGAGGAAAGTGATAAAAATGGGGGGAAACCCAAATGAAAAAAAACAAGTATTCTGGAAGAGAGTAACTGAATTCAGTCAAGTCCATCTCTCAAGGAGAAAGCAGAAAAGTACATTAACTTCCACATGCTTTAAAATCAGCTTTAATGCATACAGGCAACAGCCAATTGCTAGGTTTACTGCAACTTAATTAGTCCCTACCTGGTAAGAGAAAGGGCAGTAAATAACATGCAGTTTTGCCCTCCTTGTTTAAAGCAGCTTTCCAGGAAAAAAGCAGTTGTAAAACCCTGATATCAAATAGTACATTTCAATGAATGAGAAGAAAGTTTAGGCACAGAGGCTGGTTCTGAAAAGCACTTAATTGTATATTAATTGTACAGGCAGAGTCTCTCTAACTCAATATGACAAATTTTGTGTGATTAAAGTTAAAACCATCATTGATGAACCCAGGTTCACAAACCTTCAGAAACATAGCGAGAAGCATCAACTAGAAAAAGCTCTGTGCCTCATGGAGGCCAGGCTGTCAGAAGTCATGCGCCTGAAGGGAAGGTTTTTACTGTAAAGTTTAACAACATTTGGTGGAAAAAATACTCATGAGCTCTTTTCAGGCGCAACACCTTCCAGTACACCACTGCCAATCACTGTGGTTTCACAATGACATTTCCTCATTTTCAAAACATGTTATTCTCTTCATTGCTAAGTAAAATATGCATATACACAGCAGGTGAATTGGGATACTGTGCAGCAAAATATAAATAAATGCTACCGAGCATATACAACAAGCAACCTAAAAAAAGAAAAACCCAAATCCAGATTTTCCTCTGATCTCTGATATGGTATTTGTACTTCAATATTTGGAAGAGCCTCAGTACCCTGAACAATAAAGAACTTGCCTCATGGTACAGTGAGGTTTTTTTGTTGTTCTTTTTAGAGTAATAATACAGTGCTGTTCTTTTAAATACTCTTCTTGCTGGTAAGGTATCAGAGAGGGAAGAAACCAGTAAGGCAAAGTTTTTAGGATTTTCTGAATGTATGTCAAAGGGTGCTTGAATGAGCAGATCCCACCTGGGAGACAGGCACTGGCTGCAATGTCTGGTCAATGGGCAAGTCATTTCTCTTTTCTGCCTTCTTTTCCCTCCTCCCCTTTATCATCTCCGACAGCTAGCCATCTGAGGCATGAATCATCTCCTTCACTACAGCTCTTCAACTACATAGATGTTTTAAAGGAAACAGATTGGGGAAAAGTTAGCATTAAGTGAACCAAAGACAGAGCTGTGTGTTTAGAAGCATGCATCATGCTATATGCTTTCAGGGCTCATTCCCACATTGCTCCCATCCCTGAAAAAGGCAAATGTGCGGGTTTGTGTGTATGGGTATTAGGAAGGGATGTTTCTTTCCCATCTTCATTTCTTGTCACCACACCTGTATTCTCTATGCCAGAACGGTGAGGGATAAGACCCTCAAACTTCATTCCCGCATTTCCCCCTGCATCAGGAGCAGGCCACCGTTAACCTTCTCCCTTTCTACCTTATTTTCCCTCCTCTTCCTCCTCCTCCCCATAAAGTGGCATAAGGAAGCTTGCAGACAACTTGGCAGGCTGGGTTGAAAGAGTTCTACCCAACATAAGTCAGCACTGATCTTTCTCTCTAAATCTTACATAATAAAAGTAAAAACAAGGTTCCAGAACAGTAAGCTAATATTTCAGATAAAGTATGAGTTTTTCTGGAGAGTTACTTTAAGCTTGTTTGTAAATTAAAAACAATCATTTTGGCATTATTTTACTGCTGCTTGGATGGAGACTGCATAATATTTGTTCATTTTTGTCCCTGCTGTACTTGGTAGCAATAAGCTGTTGTTCATCATGACTAACACACATCTTTCCCTGAACACTGTGTGCACAGTGTCTACCATTTGTTATATAAGAACAAAAAAGTAAAACATTCTTCAGTCCAGAAGGCAAGAGATTTGTATCTGGAGATATATGCTTACTAAAAAATTTCAGCAAATGGAAATGGAGAAGCTTGGCAGGTCTGAAAAATCAAACTACAAAGTGCTAACCACCTGGGAACTCCCCTTTCCTCTAAAGGGGCTTTCAGAGTGTCTAAAAAAATCATACTGCTGTTATTACAGCCACCCTCTAGTACCATGTTTCTCCAAAGTTCACACAGGAATTTCACAGGCATATGCCACAAAAGGGTTAACTAGAAGTGAAACTGATTGCACTGCACGAAGAAATTAGGATCCCATTTCAGTAAAACATTTTCAGCCTGAATTCAAATTTTCTCCTCTCCAATAGAACTTTATTATGTACTTGGTCCCCAGATACACTAGGGTCTAAAGCACATTATGAAATGCTTTCCTTCACTCTGAATACTATTTACAGAAATAATAATTATTCTGAACAGGTAACATGCTGTATGATTTCAAAACGTTATGGGTAAGCTGTTAAATATTAAAGAGGTTGCTTTTAATATTAATACATCTGCCACAAAGAACAATCTCAGAGAATTCCAGAACATAAACCACAGCACTTGTATAACTTGATTTGGTTTGTTTCCCCCCAACCCCACCACCAAATTTCCTACAAAGAGCCTATAATTCATAATTTTGAATTTGTTAGCTTCTGTACACTGCCTCCAATCAGTCCATGGGGCCACTGCATTAGAAATAACTGGCTAAACAGGTGAACCCCTGAGATTCCTGTATGGAACAGCAGAGATCCTCCTGCTCACAGTGCACCACTACTTAAGTTCCAAATTCTGCACTTGCTGCAGCCATTCAGTATGATCCTACTCCAAATGCAAAGCACTGACTAAAAATTTGAAGACTTTCCACTCATAGGTAACAATATTACTACAATTTTTCAGTTGAACAAACTAAGGCACAAAAGTGTTAAGTGAGTCACACAAGCAGTAAATGCCTTATTTAAGCAGCTGTTTAGAAAGAAAAAGCAAATAAAAAACCAGCAAAACACATCAAAACCATTAAGCAGTAAGAGAGGAAGAGGGTTACAGACCTGATAAAAAACACCTTCTACTACACATGCACTCACAGAAACATGCATGTGCATCTAAGTAAACAGAAATGCAGAAACACACATGAGCAGAGAAGAACTTATTTATGCACAGGGCCAGCCGAGCACACATACACAGGCACTTACTTGATCTATTTCCATTAACTTGGGGAAGGCACCTGGCCATTCGATCGCCACCTTCACTATATCAGCAGGAGGGGGCATTGCGACGCTGCTGTTCTTCGGAGCCAGTACAACTGGACACTAAATACTGCAGAGAGTCTCTCTCATTCACACCTGCAGGGAGAAGGGAAAAAAAAAAAAAAAAAAAAAAATATACAGCAGTTCAGACAGAACTCCAGTGCTGCCGCTTCGACTCCTGCATTTTGCCTAGCTGGGCAGGTGGATGAAAACGTATGTGTGTATGTGCAAGAGCAGAAGAATGGCACATATTACAGAAGCAAACACAGGACACAACGCCACAACACGCTGCACAGCTCGACAGTCTGTTAGAAAGATGGCTGAAGCACTGAAATGTACGGTGAATAATAGGCATGCATTAGATTTAAATAGAAAAACTATTTTAAAATATTATTAAATATGCTAGTTGGGAAAAGTGACAAACTAGAGGAAGCTCCTGTTACAGTGTCACTCCTGGAGTCCCAGGGAACGTGACCGAATCTGTTAAAGCTGGCGCTCCAGGAGGAAAGATTGCCCAGGAAGTTGTGGCCAGGAAACACTGTTTCTTTTAACTATAGCAATGATCTTCTGGGTGTTCACAAATAGATCACTGCACTATAGCAACCAGGATGTCAGGAAGAAGGCAGAACACACAGCAGTTTCCACATATACATGCACGCACACACACATATCCTCACCTAACGGATCCAGAGATACCCATATATAAATACTTCTTTATGGTAAATCTCAGACACGTGAATACACAAGGATATAGTATACATTAACAGCGATATAATCAGCTACATAAAACATCATAGTTCTGCAAGAATATGAATATCAATAGGATCTCACGTCAAATAGCGCAGGCTGTGAATTTTGGGGAAGGAAAGGAAGGAGGAAGAACCAAATCCTCAGGTTTTGCAGAATATAAATTCCATCTCTTTTGGCTCATCAAAGTTTGTCACCTCGTAACAACAACAAACATTTTTCAAGTGGGTGTAGTGCCTTTCTGAGCTTGCAAACAAACCTTCTGCAACCCCTCTCCCAGCTCAGTGGTAGCAGGACTGCCACTGAAGTAGCAGAGCTCTGCGATTCTCAGACACAGCAACCCATGCACTGCAGGCTGTGAGGTTCCTGCCTGCTTTCCCAACACCTCCATGCTGACCATGGCGTTCCCCGCACGCTCTGCTGAGACCCGGCAAAACGCCATCACGTATGACAAAATGAGAGAAGCTGTAGAAATCCCCAGAGGTGCAGTTCCACTTCTTCTTAGCAGAAAAGAGAAGGAAGTGGTGAAAGCATGGACACATGCTTGCACGTATATACCCTTTGAAAGAGCTAAGGCAAGAGATGAGCTGAGAGAATATACCAGACATCCAAAAGCCAAACGAACAGGTATAGGAAAAAAGCCTCTGACCACCATCAGTTGCTGCTTCAGCTAACCCAGTCTAACAACCCTTTTCCAATTGCAGCAGAAGCATGAACTCAGGTCAGCCTCAACAAAATCATGAAACCATCCCTTTATCAAGAAATTTTGTACCTTCATCTCATACCACTTGTAAGTGGGAGTTTGTCCAGCCTTCAGGTATATGGGTCTACCTTTTCTTTTTTCTTGTCTCCCCTCTGGTCTGCTCTGAAAAGGCTCAGTCCTCCATGTTTGCAAGCCCTGCTACATTCTACATAGGGTTCTCAACACACACTATAAAAGCAATTGATGAACTTTAACATTCCAGCAATTTATTTCCAACAATGGCAGTTCTGATGCTGACAGGATCACACATCACCACAAAGCAAAGCACAAGGCAGTAAATAAGACAATGGATGGTCTATAAATAAGACTGGATTGCAGGAAGCGCCTTGAAAGAATAAACAACGTGATTAAGAAACACAGTGATATTGTCTAACATTTGGTAGATGTTACAGGGACCAGGAATAAACACAATTAAAGCATGCAACTGTCTTGCTGGTCATTAAGAACAGTCAGACATTCACTTTTGGCTGTCTTTTCTCCCATAGAGCCTGAGCAGATGCAAAGTCTCCCCCATTTCTCCCCTGACATCTCATGCTCCCGCCATCTGCATCTCCCACGAGCGCTGCCTTTGCTGCGCAGCGCACTGACTCAACTAACCAGCAAAAAAGTATTTTCAGTCATCTGGATTTTATCACGTTCAAGCCAAACAGCTTCCCAGAGGTGGCACAACATGGCAGGGAGGAGCAGGGTGGGGGGGAAGGGGGAAAAAGCAAGACTTATTGGCAGCAATGAGTTGTTAATCCACCTTGACAGTCAAATGAAACTGCGACTTTGGCGCCTTTTTGCTCCCACACTCACCATGACGGTGTTTCCCACTTCCTCAGCAGAACAGTCCTCAGTAGTCTCACCCTGGTGACATTTTGGTATTAAGCCGCCCGCAGTGCTTAAGCAGAGCTGGCTGACCCAGTGCCTGACTGACAGGCTTCTTCTCCCTGCGTGCCCTGGCACAGCACTGCATCCCTGGCAGGAGGGATGCTGGAAGCCTCAGCCAGAGCCTGACTTTAACTGGCCACAACACAAAAAGAGCAGCAGCAGCAGCTCCTGCCAGACAAACTTGACTGAGGATTGCTACAGATGAGTAAGACCTTATTTTCAACAGTTTTATTTCTCCCCCCATCATGCTTCTTCTGCAGTTTTCATGAAGAAAAAAAAAAAAATCATCTGTAGGCCACATATTGAGAGAGAGAGACAGGAGACCTATAAAAACAATAGAATCCACCTAATGCATGGGCAAACACACTTTCTTTTCACTGGGAAGACAGGGAAGGCAACTTGGAACACTGTCACCTCTCACCATAAGAGCTAAAGGGAAGGTAACTCGCAGCCCAGTACTTCCCCTAGGAGATAAGCTAACTCAAAGCTCACAATGAATGCTGGACTAAAAAAAAAAAAAAACAAAACAAAAAAAACCACTGATTCATGACCACTGGCCACAACTATGAAAGCAAAACAACATCATGCAGCAATAAATTTGCAGAAAACTTCCACTCTCACATACAAATGTGGGCATTAATGCTCATTTTGCCTTAGCAAGTTGTGGTCCGTCCTAACGAGTCACACAGGAAGAAAGCAAATGGTTTAAGAAAGAAGAGTCAAGGAAAACTGACGGTAAGTTAACCAAATTCAGCTATGGAAAATAAGCATTTGCATTCCAAAGCAAGGTGCAAGAGTAGTCTGACACAGCATTCAGAAGACAATTCAATGTGACTAGCTTTTAATGCAGGCTAGCACAGATCTCCTACATAATTATAATTATTAACATATGTACACTTATACAGTCATAAAACACAAAGCAAAGCGACAGATCGTTTAACTAATACAAATGGATGTAGTTCCACTTCTCCCACCAGGAGAAGACCAACTTAGAGACACCAGTGTAGTCTGAATGCTGAAAAGCATATATAAAATCATCATTACAAATTTCTTCCTGTTTCTCAGTGGACATCCTCATCAGATGTGCTGACTTTTTTTCCTACTTTATAGTCTTAGGAATCCAGTGCAGGATCCAAAAGATAATTTAGTTTCGTTCTACCTATGTGGCAATGCCAGAAACAAGATTTTTTTTTTTTTTAGGCCAAAATAGATGTTTAGCTGTCATCACAAAATTACGATTGCAAAGTTAGTTCTGCAATCTACAGTGCTGACAAATTACCTACTATTTATTCCAGTGGTACACAGTGTGTTAGACACTGCCCACTAAAATAAGGAAGGCACAATCCCTGGTGTGAAACGCTTCCAATTCATTGACGTGAATGAAGAACTAGAAGTGACTTGAACTACTTTTTGTTATGCCAGCAGCAGTCAAGCAGTGAAAAGGATACGGGTGTTGCTAAAAGGTCTAGTTATGGAGTTTTCTCTAGTGCGATTCCTTTTTCTCTCCCAGTGGGATCCGAGAAGCACTGACATGTAAGAGCAACTTTGCAACTCATTTTTACAATGTTTATTTTTCAAGCCAGAATCTGAAGGCAACAGGATGCATGTGTGGGCACCGGTGTATGAAACAGAGGAGGGGTCTGAGGAAAAGGAAGGTAACTTCCCATTATTTTCCCTAATACGTGCATGCAGCTGTAACCTGGAGGAGGTTCAAGCAACTTCCATGCTCAGCACCACACTATTTTGTAATTTGAGGGAAAAACCCCCACAACCAAAACATCCCTACCACTTGAGTATACTTTCTTACATCAATGGGGTTTTTCAGAACTATGACAAATTAGGCCTTTAAAGTGCAAATTCTGCCCGTTATTGTTATTACCACATGCAGCACATTTCTGCATTTCAACCATGCTATGCAATGCTTTCAGTGGTCTACTAAGTCAGAGTAATAAACGCTCAAGTTGGAAATCAAAGTATGTTGAATTTAGCACAAAAATGCATCAGCACAGACATGCAAGCTCTCAATTTACCTGCCTGGCTCTGAGGGATTAATTCAGCACATATGTCAGTAAAACACTGAATTTTCCCCTTCTACCTATGCATTGCATGTGGCAAACTGGGTTTTATTCATGTATGAAATTAGTTCTCAGTAGAACGCTTTTCTTTTTTAAACTTGTTTTGCAGTTTTCTTGGAATTTTCCATACAAGGTTCTCAAAGTACATTAAATAACTTAGAGCTATCAGAGCACATCTCTCAAGAAATAAACTCCATTCTTACTCTACAGACAGGAGGAAAAAAATGCAGACTAATAGGAGTTATGTGACTCGCAGTTCTAGTCGTACATGAAAACAGCAGCCTACAACAGCTCATTTCTTCTTTTACAGAAGAGAGGTAATATTCAAACTGCTGGCCAGGTCATTTCATGAACAGCTCGAGTAAGGAAGTTAATGATTAAAAAGCGACCAAAGGCACACCACGTGCATTTGAGAATTTAATAAATCAAAGCATGTGTTTCTCCTCCCTGGACAAAAGGCAGCATATATTCAAATCACCTGGAGCTGGCACAGATTCCCCCGCTCCCCAGTCGTGGGCAGGTTTTCTCATGTCATTTCTTTAAGGTGAACGGAAGGGAGGGCAATATGACAGCCAGGACAAGGCAGGGCATGGTGGGTACCAGTGGGTAGCTGAGCCCTAGCTGGCCACCCAGGGACCCGCAGTGGGAGCAGAGGCACAGGTCCCTCCGCTCGGGACCTCACGTAAGGAACTGCTCCTTGCCAAACCTCAGCTTCCTCTGTTTGGCGCCCGCCACCCCAGCAAACAGAAACTAAGTGGCAAGTTCAGCTGGAAGGTCCCTCGGGGACCAAGTCTGATTAACAATTTTAGAAAGATAATCCAGTGCTGGACTAATATCCCCCAAGAGAGTTATTTTTGGAGTTAAACTGCATGACTGAACAGCCGAGGCTAAGGAGCTGCAGAGATGGTAGAGCATGTTTACAAGAAATAAAAACAGGGCACAGAAGCCAGCGGGCTGGATGTACATTTTGTGTACATAAAAAGGCTTTCATGCTGCCTTTTTCCCTTTTGTTACACATTTGGTACTATTCACCCTTGAACTAGACAGGAGTCAAAGGCCCAGCAGACCCATGTCAACGAAATCCACACTTTGCCACAACTGGAGGATAAAGCTCTACAGGAGCTATGAGCTATATTCTAGTAAGAGATGGAAAAGAGGGGGTGATCTCAGAGAGAAGACAACCCTCTGCCACTCCTTCTGCAGCAGCCACCGACACAGGAAGACCTGACCCTACTCAATAGACTTCCACAGTTCAGAGCAGTCCATCAGCTTCCCAATGGGAATGTCTCCTTGATGCTGAACCCGCTGATCTGCTGATCAATAACGCATCATTAGCCCAGAAATGCACCATTTAATATTATGATAAAATGAGCTTTAGACCCTTCAGGTTTAAATACACCACTTTTCTGCTCCAAAATACCTGGAAACCTAGTATTGGAGGAGATTTTAGGAATGTGGCTGTGAAATTCACAGAACAGAACAGTTTTGCCACTGGTGAAGCTGCCCAGGAAAAATGATGAATATTCGTGTGGTTATCACCTGTCTCATTCTCACATACCCATAACCTTTCTTCACAATTTCATTCCAAGTATTTTACCTTTCCCATAGTCATCTTGTTCCTCTTCTTAGGAAGCATGTGGTTGAGGTTTCACTATCATTGACAGGCCCACTTTTAAAAAAGTACTCTTCAAAACTAGAGAGCAAAATAGGCTTTAAAGGGTGCTTGAAAAGAAAAGGTGGAAGAAAACACAACAGACTGGATGTACTCAGAATACAAGTAAGCAGGCTGTCTGGTCTTGCTTCTAAAGCACATATTGAAGCATACCAGAAAAATTCAGGTACTTATTTAACTTGAACTCCCCTGCTTCTTGGAAGATTGCTTTCCTTCTACTAAGGAACTTTTAGTTACATGTCTGTAATTCAGAAGAGAGAGGACTAAAAACTTGGTTCAGATACCCTGAATAATCAAACTCCTTGTGGCAATTTAACAAACACTCATATACCATCCAGTCAGATAAAGATGCTCTGTTTACTAAAGATGTTAACCTGAGCTCTTCAGACTAGAAATCAGGAAAGTACCAAACTCAAGTATTCAAAAGACTATTCCAAGAAATTTGAATAAATACCAAAAACCCTCACAAACAACCACCACACCAACAATAACCCAGCAGTCAAAGAAGTAAGGCTTCACCAAAAAAGCATGGTTTTTCAAAGGTGCTGAGTACCTGCCTAGCATGTGGAATTTAAAGACCATAGCAGCTATCAAGTACTTAGGACTTTCCTGGCATTTGGATAAATCAGGAGGCTAGAAATGATACAAAAGAGCATCCTGAGTCAAGATGATAACACTTCATTGCTTCGCTTCAGTAGAGGCCAAACCCAAGACAATGATGACTGACTATATACCAGAGGAGATAACAGATACAAGAAGATAAGCTCAAGGTTGGGAGAAACCCTAAACTTCCTGCTAGAAGCAAGATGAAGCAGCAGTATAAAAACCAGAGAATTTTTTACCCTTTCAATGCTTATGACACATACAGAGGAACTAATGGTACAGTCAGGAAGTTAGCAGTCAAATGCAGGAAGAGAGGACAACAGAGATGCATGAATGCTAAAGGAAATAACCAAGTTAACTGACAGCACAGACAGGATGTCAAAGGTTGAAACAAACAGAATTATTTTCTAAATAAATCATTCCGAAAAGAAAAACACTGTGGAAAACAGACACGTTGATACTTCACAGTGAATAAGCAGAGCCTGATGCTCACCATGCTCATCAGAAGTAAAAGGCAAAAGAAAGATTGGGTATCATTTATGAGTCTAATCAGGACACAGAAGTTTTGAAGACACCAGCCCTTTGCTTCAGGCACTGACACTGCTCTTCAAAGATGACAAAAACCAAGAGAAGTTAAAAACCCTCCTGTCAGTAATCTTGCAGCAGAAAGCAGCTCCATCTACAGAGGTGTTCCTACCAGCACTGTTTCTCTTATACTTACTGAAATTAGTGCATCAAAACTGCTAACAGTCAAAACACTCTACATTTTCCTGACTTCTCAGCACTATACAGTCTCTGAATCCACCCCTGTAGACTCCTTGCTGTCTGCCAGTTCACACTCTCATATTCACAAAGAACAATTTGCCCTTAACACTTGTGGACTTCCCAGTGCTGGCTCTCTGAAGGACATTCAGCAAAACAAGACTACAAATGGGAAACACAGTAATGGCCATCCAGGAAAAAAAAAGCATGGCACAGTTAATATTAGAGATCTTGTCTACAGCTAAAACTTGTGGAATAACTGGAGTTATTCTGCATTAAAGAGATTGTATCACCAAACAACATCAGTTGTTGAGACTAATGTGGCATTTTAATGGACATTATTAAATCCACTTTGGAAAGAGGAATACAGAGATGCTACAGAAAAAAATGTGGACACAGTCACATCCCAAAAGAAACTATTGTGCATATGCCCATCCCTAACACTGATCCCATCCTGCTTTGATGAGTACTGCTCAGTCCGTGTACTTGTAAAGCCTGGAACCACTGTTCCAGGCACATCCCAAGCAGGTATCAGCCTCGCTTTCAATGCTGGCACATACCTTGGGGCCATCATTTGTAATTCTAGATCAGGAAGAGCTGAGCAATCTTCTCAACCATAAGATCACTCTAAGGTAAAACACAAGCAAAAAGATACCGAAGGGCCCAAGAATAGGGCAAGCTCCAGATTCGTACAACCAGAATGCAAAGGGTATTTTGGAGGGATGCCAGAAACCTTTCAGAAGAAACTTGACTACAAGATAACAGCAGTGCCAACACTCAACTCACCCAGCCATTTCCAGGAGAGACATGTCCTATGTAAAGCTTAGTAAACTGCATTAAACGTGACACTTGGTAACAGGAAATCTCGGTATTTTAACATGAGACTACCCCTTGCTCATCTCTGTATTTCAAAACCATGAGTAGCAGATGACCCTGCTTGAGCTGGGGGTTGGACAAGATGACTTCCAGTTGTCCCTTCGAGCCTCAACTGTTCTGTGATTCTCTGAACACATTGATATAATCATTCTAAGCACTCCTGAAGTCCTAGCTTGCCCACCTCTGTTCAAAAACTGTGCCTTTTCTGTACTCAGCTGTGCATACAATGAGCAAAAAGAGCTGCTTCTGTAGCAGGTTACCTTCCATGCCATAACAAGATTCTCTAAGCACACTAAAACCAGCCATTGGTTACAACTTAAGAACAACAATCTCTGTAACTCTTTGCAGCTGGCATCCAAAAGCTCTCATTCAAAAAAGATTCCAGTCTTCCATAACTTGAACTAAGATTTTAAAGATCAAGATGAAACTTTACTCCTGACAGGAAAATTGCTTTTGTGTTACAGTCCAATACATCACATTCAAGCACTTGCTACAATTTGTGGTTGCCCCATAATTTTACTGCACACTTTATTCAACATTAAAATCCACATAGACCAGGGAAAGAGGAAAGAGTGACGCAAACATCATCCTTCTACCGACTTGAATAATAAGCTCTAGAGAGTCATGCCATTTAAGCAGCAGACAACACTTGAAAAGCTTACTGTGTCTCCCTTTTAGTAGGGACAGCATGACAGGTGATCTGTTCACTCCAAAATTACAATCCACATGTGAACTTAAACCCCCACCAAATCTAATTTATGCTATCATGCTGGGCTATTAAAAAAAAAAAAGGGGGGGGGGGGGGGAGCCACCAATTCAGCCACTGCCATTAAAGCTAAAGAGAGGTGTTATGATTGTCTCCTGTTTTACTATCAGAAAAAAGTAGAAACACTTTAACAAAGAAATTTGACTCATGAATAATACTAGATAATTTAGTAAATATGTTTACTTCATTGCTCAGGTAAAAAGTTGTTATCAGTTAAAAAGTCACCTTTCTGGTATGTATGATCTGCTTCTCCAAGTATCTTCTATCTCATAAGTAACTATAATTACAAAGGTTCTCTAAGACTCCCCAAATGACTACAGCTAGTACTCACTGTCAAAAGCTGATGACGGCACAGCTGTGTTTCCCTATCTCCATGATCGGGTTGAAGCTCCTGCTCCAGCCTCTCTGGGAACATGCATAGTTATGCCAAGAATGAGCAAAACACTCACTGTTTCCAAATTGGCTAATCAACCAATTGAGTGTTTAACCTTCCCACAATACAAGCATCCAGACAACGCAACCAGCACTGTCTGCACACTGAGGGCTGAACTGCACCAGCTACATTATTCTGCAAGACAACTCGTGGCAGTTTCCTTCTCAAGAGCCAGAACATCAACTGTCACCAATTGGTGTTGCAACTCAATCAACTTCTAGCAAAAAACCCATTCAAAATGAACCAGCACTTGCTGTGTGATGCTCTTCTCTATTATCCTAAAAACAAATAGAGTGCCTCAAATGTTTAATACTCTCTTGATTGCACCTAGGAGTTATTGCCAAGTATTTTACCTGCTAAGAACTTACAAATGCTAACTACAGAACAGGGAGAGGCTGGCAGCAACAGGCAAAAGGACACTATGCCTTTGCTGCATAATAACATGCATGCCTCTAACTTATTATATAGCAAGAAAATGGATCCTCATAACTATTTTATGTTAAAAATATTGTAATACATACATCATCCTGAGCCACCATCCTTATGTTCTCCACTAAAATGAAATCTTTCTACTCCAAAAATCTCAAGGCTTCTGACAAAGTCCAGTTCCACAGCAGATCTGATGCCTCTGCTTCCCCAACGTCATGGCCTGGCCTCCTCCTCCCCAGTGCCAGCACTGGCACTTGTCCAGCAGGCCAGTTCAGAGAGATGGACCGTCCAAAAACTAACCCCACAAAACAAAAACAAAGACACATTTTCAGCCAGATTAGCCCCTTGAACACATTCGCCCGAGCATCAGGACCACCATAAGGAATGGGCAGGGGCAAAGAGGAAAGCAGGAATATAACCTGCTCATCTTAAACCATTATGTAAACATGCCATGAGCCAAAAAAGAGGATTTATTTCACCTGTGCAAAGTTCATGGCACACAGCTGAGATTCAATTCCATAGAGAACAATGTAAAAATATGCAATTAGTAAGTTCATTACAGTATGTTTCATTAACTCAATGAGCTCCTTTATAATTGTAACAGACATTAAAAGATTAAAGTATCTGGATAAAATCCAAGTACATTTTTAGTGCTCTGATGATTGCCAGAGTTTGTATCTTCAGAAATACAAAGTAACATCCCTTCACCAAGTCCCCAGTGACAGTAACCACTGTTTATCCTTCTTGCTTTCAGACTTCCATGTTCCCAAATAAAATTTTCCCATTGCACTTGGGGGTGATGGGTAGCAAAACTGTTAACTGTCTAGTTCAGTTTGACATAGTTAGAAGTGTTTCCAAATAAAGCTGTCAACTGAAGTTGACCACTTTGAACTTCCTAGAGGGCTAACACCTGGCTGAAAAGCCCTTTGTGTGAAAGTGGCAACACTAAAACAAAGCACAACACAGTAACTCTGTGGCACTTTTCATCTGCTTTCAGTAGTAATTTAATGACAGTAGATCTCTAACGTTCAAGTAGTAAATGCAATTTAGCTATTAATCTCTTTAAAACAGAATGGAGTCCTCTTTCTGCCCTTCAGTAAAGCACTTCTACTCTGCTGTGAAGACTAAAACATAGCTTTACAGGTTTGGCAGCATGGCGACAACAGTAAACACAGAGCCTTACCCACTCTCATTTTACGCTATATTAAGCAATGTTCACACGTTGTACACTGAAAGTATAAGCATTTTCCAAAAGCCGCAGTGCGCATCTCTACTAAAAGAATACTCCATTTTCTTTTCTCTCCTCCCTGCCCCCCATCCTACAGCACATCTATGCAGTCATCATGCTGCATTCACAGAACCATAACCACAGACCATCAGATCATCTTAATTTGGAGTATATGATCAGGAAAGAGATGTCCTGTTTCCAAAGCTGCCAGACAACTTGCCCTGTAACAAGTGGACTTCACACTTCTGAAGACCAGAACTTGACTCCCATTTCAATTACAGCCCCCTACTCCCAACAGGGAATTCTGCTGTTCTGTCAGAGCTGGATGTGACTTCCTTCTAGCTTGCTTGGAAGATTACTCCAGTACATATGGCTCACAAAGACATGATCTCCACAACACGCGGTTCACAATTGCTTCTTCTTGACCTGAGCATGCAAAACTTAACAGGACAGTGTACATATGGAAAGAAGGAAAAGATGGTTTTGAAGATTTTTTGAAGTTTCATTTTCACAAGTGATATTCTTCAAACTCTGGAGCAGATTTCTACTAGCCACAACATCTTCACAAGCTCTCTTCTTGGGGTGTTAAAGAATTAGATGGATTTCAGCCACATCTCTAAACTTGCTGGTCCCACTCACTATGTCAATAACTTTGACTAGGACTGGGGAAAAAAATGATGACATTAACTCCACTTAAGGCACTTGAAGGAAATTCTGAAGAAGCAATGCCAATAAGTAAATGTGCTTCATCAGTGCCCAGGACGAAGTCTAATGCTCCCACTTAAACAAGATAGAAAAATGAATTCTGGCATTTGCAAAACAAACCTCTTGAGACACAAAAGCCCCAGATTCTTATTTGACCTTGGTATCATTGAGAGAATGTAATCAGCAGCAGCTAGTGTAAAATACACCAGAGAAAAATAAACTGGAAAAAACCCACCTGCAAATAGACCTTATATCTACCAAGATTTTTCCCCACAGCACTGATTAAAGAGAAGAACTCCCTACCACACATAGTAATCACACTGTTTAAATGAACAGAAAGTCTGCTTCAAAGATGAGGATGCTAAACTTGGAACCAAGAACGCTTGTGTTTAATTTTCTTTTATTCAAAAACTTTGTGTGTGGCCATGTACTTGCCCTTTGGTTCTCTCTGTCTCCAACCACCAACTATAAAATGGGGCACCACATTTCCTCTGAGAATTTGAGGGGCGTTTAGAGGCTACAGGGGATTGTATCTAAATCAGGCTGACAAATTACCTAGAACGGGCAGCTGCCTTATTTATACATGTGCTCGGACAGACTACTCACTCAGTTCTTCCTGCATTTTACCCTTCTCAGCCATCAAGGTCCAAAAGTTGAGACTGGCTTACCTATTTCTTGCTACCATCCTTAGTTTTGATACAACGCCTGCAATTAAAAAACAGAGGTAGAAGGGGAGGATGCAGCTTCAGGGTCTGGTGGAAACAGCCTGTGCTCTTTTTGGCATTTCAGAGCACAGTGCTGCAGTTATCCACCACACAGGGCTTTTCACAAGAATCCCAGGTATGGACTTTGGGATGGAACAGGATAGAAAGGGGTAAACCATTTTGTGGCTATATTTATTGGCCAATGTCTTCTAATTCTCTTACTCCGCCAAATTAAAAGATTCATTACCAGCACAAAATGACAAATACGTTTCTAGGTGGATTACATACTTTAAAAGAGATCAGCAAGGGAAACTAATTTCCCAGGCAAAATAAAATCATCACCATTATATTCATTTAAGCCAAGACTGAAAGAACACACAGAACATGCTGTAGGGAGCAAGTCTGAAGTCTCACTGCCATTTTTCTTTACATATAAAGCTGTTTTTCCTTATGTTAAGAGTCCCTGAGGCACACACAAATGTCTGCAGAGCCAATCAAAATGCAAATACTCTGGAACAGCCCAGTGAGCAACTACTGCTTGTCTCTTTACCATGTTCTTCCTTCTACTCAGGATTTCATCATTTAATATGTGTGACTTTGCCAAACGCTGTGTGCTTTGGTTTTAGAGTCCTGAAGGTTTAAGCTGTTCTCAACTTAGAAGTAACCTGTCATTTGGCTCTTTGATTCAGTCATTTCTGGCAACTGCCTTATTTGCAGCACACACATGACAGGAAGAGACCACTGTCCTGTGACAATTACCACCTCCTGGCCCCAAATAATCTCTGTAGTTTTATACAGTGAAATTAATGCATGGCTGCTGGCTACCCTACCCTCCCACCTTTGCTTTTAGTCATTTAGTTGCTGAAGTGGAAATACAGATGTTAAGAGACAGGCACATGACAGAAAACACTTGTCACTTGCTTTGAAGACACATAACGTGACAGCAGGATGAAAAATCCCACAGCGAGAAAGATCCCAAGTTTCTCAGGGCCAGACACTGAAAGCATCTTGCATGGAACTGCTTCATCTCTAGCAAGATCAAACTGAACTATTCCCAGTAAATTGAGGAGCTGCCTGTTTTTAACAGCTCCTTTCTTACACCCATCACTTTCTCCTGGTTCATTAACCAACCTTATTTAAGAATGAAGAATCATATCTTAAGAGGAAGAAGGCAGCAAGGTAGTTTTGCATACCACCAGCCAAGTCAACTACAATATGTATTGCTGCTTTCTGTTAAAAGAAACTTAACCATGCCAAAGGTTGCCAGTTTCTTCTAGCAGCTGAGAAGTAAAAAGCCTTGGTGAGCACGTTTTCCTTTTGAACTACATGTGTGATGATGTGTACAGCAGAGCTGTTAGCAAGTGTATGAGAAGGAAGAGCTACAGGTCTCTGCTGTCAGGCTGTGTCCCTCTAAATTTTCGAGTTTCATTTTCAAGTTCAATATATTACATTTTCATATAGATGACAAAGCTAGCAATGATACCCATTAAAGCTGCTTTCAAGCATTTTAGATTAAATGTCATCTAAACCATGATTTGACCCGGATCTGCTTTTAGATTTTTTAATTACTGACTTAGAATATCTGCATTAAAAATCATTAGAGGCAAAACGGCATTTCTATTTAAGATACTATTTTTGTTTTTGTATGGACTTAAGCGATGACAGCTTTAAGACCCACCAGAGTAAGCAGGGATTAGACTTTTATATACTAAAAACAAGGAAAGCACACTAAAGTTTCACATGATCAACTCTTAGAAAGAATAGCAACTGTCAGGAATTTTACTGTGTTCTTTTTAACAAGGATGAAGTGGGGAAACACTCATTTATTTATTTATTTTTAAACAGGACATTCATTCATAGAAGAAATCTAAGCATAATGCTCACCTTTAGCCTAGGCAGTATAATTCATCTTTCTCACTTCTGGCTTCCCCTCCCCCTGCCTTTTCTTTTCTTACAGTGTTTTATTTCCCTTTACATGACCCATTCTTCAAGCTGCCTTTCACTCCCTCAGGAAGATCACATTCACACACACACCAACCATTTTTCTCCAGGTGGAGGTTTTGTACCAACTTCCATCTCAGCTGAAGCACATCCCAGCTGAGATACAACAGGGACACTTCACCCCTCCCCAACCTCTCTCTGCACTTTTGAGGCTTTTAAAGCACAGAGAAGCAAAACCTTCACTGGCAATTTGGGAATTTCATAAGTGCACACTGATATTTCATTCTTCCTGTATTTTTTTTTTTTTAAATGTCAGATTCAAACACCTATGCTCTGCAGAAGCCAATTACTGTAGCTTTCATGAAGGTTAAAAGTTCAAAAGGAAAGCTGGTTTCTTCATTTAGCAGCCTCTTTCAACAATTCCGATAAAAAGACACCAAAGAGTGAGCGGATGCGTAGGTATGGCAGCAAGGGGGATGAGGAGGTGGGTCTGAAAGTTTTTCATTCTCTTATTTATGATTCCCCCTCTTCCACCAGGTTCTGACCTCACCCTCTTCAGGGGGCTCTGTCCCAAATAGTAACTCCCAGCAATGAGAAAAAACTAGGAGAAAGACACATTTCCTACCGTCTTCCCCCACACACAAAGAGCAAACAGTCCCCAAAGCACATTTTACCCTGAATCCTTTCAAAAAACATGTCCCAGACACACAAGGCATAACCATGAAAATTATACCTCTTTCTTAAGCTTGCAGGCTTATATGCCTTTTCTCAAAATCCCCTTCCTGCTGACAGATACAAATCAAGCAAGCAAACTTACTCTGTGACATCAAAACTTCACATGGCCACAAAAGGCTTGTTTTTTTTAAGAACATTAACTTTGCACATGAGCATAAGCACTAGAAGTAACACACTGAGTATTATCTTGCATTGGTTTTTCTAATGAAAATACACTGTAACCACAAAAGGAAATGCTTATGGACCAGTAATGAAGGGACTGATTCATATGCCCCAGAGAACAAGTGCTGAACAATGTACACTCAGTGAGATTTCAGCTTTATCCCTTATTAAAATAAAACCATGTGCCTGATCTTTAACCCACTTTGATTTATTAATGTTTTTGCTTTTCAGGATTATGAAAGTAAGTACGAACAGAGGAGTTAGAAGAAAACAATTCATCATGAAAGCCTTACACACCAAATATTAGAATAGCCACCAATCTTACTTCTTCTTTCAAAAATGTATATTTATGGTTTTGAAGGACTAGATGGGAATTCCAGTTTGAGAGTCACAAAAGTAGTCTGATGCAAACAATAAAATACTACATCCCAAATGCAACATAGCCTCTGCTACTGTACATAGACATCAGTTGGTCATCTGTCAATCCACTAAAATGCCAAATGCATTTGAAAGATATTAAAGTATCAACAAGAAAAAAGGAAGAGCCCTTTGAAAAGGTCAGGAGATTTACCGATTCCAGGCTGTGCATAAATAAATCCTCACATCCAAGGAACAACTGTATGCTTTACATCGCAGTATCTTATGTTCTGACACCTTCCCCACCAGAGTCCTTCACTGGAATGCAAATCTGGCTTAAAGTCACAGTGCAGAATGAGATTTTATCCTTTCGGCTGAGTCCTGTTCCAGAAGACGTTTGTTCTGCATTACAAAGTCTGTCACATTTTCCATAGGGCATTCAGGAAACTCCTAGCACAAAAACAATGAACGGGATGTTGCAGGTCAGCATACAGCTATACTCACTGAATGAGAACATTTGAGGAAGCGAGGGGGGATCTTGAACAGTCTTTTACGGCTCCAGCCCCTATACTTTACAGAGTTCATATTCCTGGGATAAGCAAAGTTCACATGGCTGGACCTGTCCCTTGGTTTTATCAGAATTCAATGTCCCAGCCAACTTTACAGGACACTGGCAACCCTGAGACAGCTGTGAGAGCTTCAGCCAGTCCACCCTGGTTCATGCTCTTGGATCATCTGTGCACCTAGCACTGGCATGTCTGCCAGTCAACCCAAACACAGGACAACAGGCCTGTTTTTTTCAAACATTTCTGCTAATAAAAATACCACTGCTCAGAATTATTCCTATAAATTACATCTGATCTATTACTACCTTACTACTGTCCTGTGCCTGAAAATACCCCGAGTATTAATATTTCCACAGCAGTAGAGTAGCTCCACAGAACACAAGAGCAATACCCATATGTTGAAGTTTCCCATATCCACAGGAGTTCATAAGGTGCTGCTTACCCCTCCTCACTGGATCCCTCTCCTCTGTAGGAAGGCCTTTGCACAATACTCCAGTTGGAACAGAGCTTATGCATCTTCCTGAAACACCTCCTGGCAAACCCCATGCTCCCAACTCTTGATGGATTCCACATAAGGACAGGTGTGTGGGACCACAGGAGGGACCACAGCTCTCACCCTCCCCTAAGCCATGCCGGTTGTAAGAGGAAGGAACCACTGAGAACCCTAGATCTTTAAGGAAACGCCAAACTGTAAAAACCAGTGGAAGTACTTGAAAAACAGCAAGCTCCTGAGCACTGCTCTCACTTAGTAAAGTGGTCACCTTCGCTTTACAACAATGAAGCCCCAACAAGCATTTGCAGCAGCATGCTCCTCTAGCTTCTCTATTTCAGATCTGGTTTTATTCATCAGAATTTCCACATGGTAATCCTAGAAGAGCAATTCTAATGCAATACTTTCAGCATCAAATTGAGAGGCCTAATTTGTGGCCACAGCTGTGGCCTGTTATCTGTACTTCATCACTCCAATTCAGCACAACACAAACGCCATAATTCTTCAAACTCCGACATGCCTCTACACCACAACAGCAATTAATTTGCCTCTTCCAGCCTATGCCATTAAAATAAAACTGTAACATACCACAATCTGAAAATAAAACAAATTCACTCCCAGCCTCTTCATAATTTAAAGAAAACCCCTGCAACTTCAGCATTTAAGAACTGGGACTTTTGTCAGAAATTATTTTTATTCGTGTGCTTACTTTTAAAGGTTATGAAAAATCTGAAGCAGTTACTTCACATTAGCACCTAAACTACAGCATCTTTACAGGGACTTGCAAAAAAAATTTCTCCTATGGTCAAAACGAAAATAAAACTTACTGAAATGTTTTCATATTGACCTGGAAGAAAAAACAAAAACAACCCCACCAACTATTGCACTAAAAGAATTTAAGATTAAATGGCAGTTTCAAAGACAATTCGGTCTAAGAAATATCACCCTATAAATCTGTGCATAGGGGGTTCATTTGATAATGCTAGGACCATTAAAGTCCTTTCCTGATAACACAGTAATTGGCTTTTCATATCAAGAAAAAGGTTTTCTTTCTTTCATTTGCAAAGAAAAGTCAATGGTTTTTACAAGTCCATCCAACAGTAAAATAACATTAATCAGATGGAATAACACTTCCTCGTTACGTCACAGAAAGACAACTTGCTTCAAAGTAAAGATTATTTTAGACTTGAATAAGAGTTTTTAATCAAAAAGGAAATTCACATTAAAGCCACTGTGATTTTATTTGAATTTTTATTCACTAAGCTTACTCAGCTCAATTCTCTTCTCTTGGGAGCAAGTATAGTTCATATTAGTTCACTCATATTGCATATGGAGTGTAGGACAAAACCACTCTGATATCCCCCTTAGCAATAAACTAGCAGACCAGGCAGGAGTCTAAGAAGAAACACACCACTTCCAAAATAAAACTGCGTTTCATAAAGTAATTAAACATCCCACGCGTGTGTCACAGCCATACCACTCAAGAAGCTCCATGATTTAAGAGTGACCTCAGAATACAAACGCTGCAATAGGAAAAGACCTACATATGGCACACAGCTTTACAAAGTATTAAGGCATCCCCTCCTAGTTCGCTGGACCTCCCTGAGTTTTCCTGAGGCTTAACTAGATAATAAATGTAGCTGTGGCAATCTTCAAAAATGGTTCTTGTAAATTTTCCCTGGGCCCTTTTCAAATTAACTGTGCAAGATACAGAGTGCTTTTCAGACTTTGTCCTTCCCTTCCCTTTCTGCCATGACAGGTGTATTCTAAAGCCACCTAATCCTAAAGTTTGCTATCCCCAGTACCTAAACATGAATCAAGAACCACCTTTCTCAGCTGGTATTCATCTTCTTCACTACTAAGGTGACTACTTAAATCTTGCTGCTTAAAAAAGACAGATATTGTTTCATTAATTAGTTTTACATGGCAATTTTAAATGAACTATTGCTAAATGCACACTACTATGCACCAGAGCAAACTCACATGGGTAACAAATTAAAACAAAGAAAACCTAAAAGAAACACCATTTATCACTGGAGATTTAAATAAATAAATAAACAAAACTACAAAAAAAACCAACCCCCACAAACTAACCACCACCAGCCTTCCAGAAACAAGCCTCAGATCATAGCTGTAATATGTAAAAGATAAGTCTCCATGTTTTACAGACCATATGTTACTTGACTCACTCCTTCCCATAGACAACAGCCTTCTTTCTTCTTTTGCTTTATTATCGTGTCCTTTACTCTGCAGATACCAACTATCCTTTTCTATCAGATTGATACAGACTTAAGCAAGTCAAAGCATGTGTTCTCTAACTTGAATTTAGCTTTGAAGTCTGCTGGTTGTAATTCATGACAGAAAACATTTTTTTGCAACTTAGATTGTTTACCTTCTCCAGCTACACCAATTAGACTAATGAGAGTTACCCCCATGAACAAACCTTTTTTTAATGCAGTCATTTAGCTTCATGAGCTCAGGCTTTTAGAATAGCATCAAGAGTTGATGTTTGCAATAAAACCACAGGAGTTGGTTGCACTGCTAACTTTTAGTGACCTCAAAGTCCTTCATAAGGATGTTCTTCAACTTCCCAGTTTACATATTATTGGCATATACTATTAGGTATACAAATATATATCATTACGCAGGTACAAACAGTTCTGTGACTTGTCCATGGGCTTGTGTTCACTGCAACAATTAAAGGGCCAATTTGCACAACATCCTAGTACTCCCCTCCACAAAATTACTGATCCAAGACTGTTCATGATATAAACTGATGTAAACCGTGCAGCTGGGGAGCAGAGGTTCAGGGCACAGGCTGTAGTTGAGGTAAAGATGTCTCCTGGTTTGGTAGCCTGTCTATGTTTTGATGAAACATGAAGGACCTCATGCATCCTCAAGAGTCCTACCACACAGGAAGAGGAACACACCAACTGCCAAACGTACCATTTACTTGTATGCAACTTTGTAATGTGGCAGCCCACAATGCATTCCTGCCCTGTAGACTGAGGATTATCTGCATAAGCTCGTCTGATAAGATCTTCACACCAAGGTCATGCAGAAAGTCACTGTCAGAGCTTAAAGTAGAAAATAAAACTAAATTTCTTTGCTGTTGGTTTCCATGAGGGAAGGATTTCACCACTTAACTCCCAAATTCAAGGCTAGTTCTACAGCCATAAGAGCAACTTCCTACATACACAGCAAGGAACGCAGGAATTAAGAGAAATACAAAAGACAACCAACTAACTACTGAAATGTGCAAAGTCTTTATTTCTTTAAGATATTGCATAGATTCTGAAGATGACTAAGAATTTTATTCATGAAAAATCAACCCCAAATAACTCAAAGAACATTCAGCGTGGGAGGTTCTTCTGCAAAAATTAAATAGCAATTGTGATGAAATAGTATCTTCTGCCGAGTTACCAAAGAATTTACATTTTGCTCATGCTCTTACCTAACTGTGTATAGCCAGGAACCATACACAAGGAATACTAGCCAATTTGTATCTCAACATGTAGAGTTATTTCAAAAAGGGGGGTTTCAAAAAGGAAGAGCAGGAAGCAAAAGGAAGGCTAATTTAAAAAACAATCTTAAGGCAAAATTCTCATTTCAGAGCTACCCAACCTCCAGTCCACATCAGCTTCAGATTTGCACAGAGCCAGTTTTAGCAGTATTTCAAAAAATGCTGGCTAAGTACAGAGTGTGTTGGATATGCTTGTATTCAAACCAGTTAACACTGACATACCTGTACCCATAGCTAATGTCTCATGATTTAAAACCTTGTGTCTCAAAACCGCTACCAGAAGATGACAATAAAGGCTTTTAGCAAAAAACAGTATTTGCTAATTATGGTTTTTAGAATTCTTTCCTTCTCCCTCACCTGTGCTATATTCATAGGAACGTGATTTTAGTAAAAGTATGAGCTCCTTCCTTTCAGGTACATCACCTAAATGTTTCAAGAACATCAGCAGGTCAACAGTTACAATTCTTCCAATACTGTCATTAGAAAATATGTATTTTAAGGACTTTAGTTCCCAAAGCTGTTGATAACTTTTAGAAATTAAACCAAAAAAACTTAAAAGAGAACTTATTACACATACTGCATGGTTAAAATAACTGGTTTTTAAGGGGCTTAACATTACCACGGAATTTACCGTCTCTTACGCATTCAACCTCGGCCTGAGGGAACGTTACTTATCTGTCGTCATACTGCTGTAAATCCAAAAGGAAAAAGAAACCACAGCTATATCCTGGTTTCTCTTTAAAAATGCATAAAGTCAATTCTCCTATTTAAAAGGTCTTTTGCTTAGCATTAAAACAATACATTTGTTCAGTTGAAGAGATCAAACACTGTCTAACTACATCGGTTTAGGACAATGTGCTATTATGCTTCAAAGTCACATGTAGCACATATCAAATGAAACGTCAGAGAAGCAAGACATTTAAATGCATATTTGACATACTTTTTGCAACTCAGTATGTTTCACTTCTCAGTGGGACTGTGGGAGAGAAAAAGGTTGGTTTCTTATGGATTTGAGTGTAAAGGCATCACTTGGCAATTCAAATCATCAGATGTCACAACTGCCCACTGCTAGATGCTGCCACGTACAGGAAAAACACATGCCAGAGATCACCATTCTGCATATTCAGAGGGAGCACTTACAATCACTGTCTGTCTCCTCATATAGCAGCATTATACAGCCCTCACACTGCAATGCCAACATGAGTAATTTGTCATGAAACTTTCAAGCCATTCATTCTTATTTGTGCATAACAATATTTACTATTCTCAAGTACCCCATGTCACTGGATTGATATCAAGCCTTGAACAATGAAGAAAAAGCAGTGTCTTTTGAAAGGTCCAAAGTTGCTGCTGCCATATTGCAAACCAACTTCTACAATGTTAGGTTCTGGTCAGTCAAAGCAAGGTTTCTCTCACATTTTGTCTCCACTTCTGTAAGGGATAAAAAAAAACATATTTACCATCTGTTGATTAATGTGTGTATACATCCCTCAACTAAGAGTCTGCAAAACACAGAGCACATTTTAATTTACACAAATATACTAAGCCAGGTGCAGCAAAAGCTGATGTAGATGCCTGAACTCTATGTTACATTAAAACCACAATTTGTGTCTGTCACAATTTTACAGAAAAATATCTATATTCATGGGTAAAGTTCCTCTAAATCATTCATTTTCCCCAACTCCACCCTCACCTTTACACTAATGAACAAAGCCAAAGACAAACTTCAGACTTCCATTCGGATGCTAATCAAATACCATCACACAGCTGTTACTTAGCATTTCTCATATGGAAGGCTCTTAGTCCCTTTGAGGATATCAAAATCATTACTAACAATTTGCAAATGAGGGATGTGAAAACCAGAAGACTGAGTTGGGTAGTATCAGTAAGTGGAGAGACAGAGTTGGTCAACCTGACAATGTTAGTGCACAAAAAACTACGAATTTACACAACTGGCTAATCTCGTTTACTGCTTGTTTGGACATGTCTCTAATTTGCCTACAAGAAAATAATGAAAGTAAATGCAGATAAACTTTACTGAAAGTGTGTTAATAAGATTACATTAAACTTCTACAGCCATTTGAGTAAAATTTAAACACCTTTAATTTGATTTAATGTACTTAACTGAGAAAGTAAAGAAACTAAAGCCACTTAAATTCTGCTTAGAAGTCCTTGTATAGGAGTACGATGTCATTTAATCCACTTCCAAAGCATATCTTAATCCAGATTAATTTTTCAAAGTGTTCCTATGTAGAAAAACCCTCAGCATATGATAAATACATAGGCAGCTTTCTCAAAGAAGATAATCTATGATGCTAAGTATAAGATAGTTTAAGATTACTGATGAGTTGGTGATGACCTATAAATTCACTTTATGACACACCAATATGCCACTTACATACCCTTAAGTAACAGAGTCTGGATATCCTTAATCTCAGGTTCAATGTTCCCCATTTACTGGAAATTAAATTTTTATTTTTGAGTTTGTAGTAAAAAACAGTTTCAAATATGGTCTCAACCAGATCCCTCCGTTATATTGTCCCTTAAATCCAAAAGGAAGATTTCACATATGACATCTAATCTTTTATCTACCATTGTCAAGAACAATGGTTGCCTACAGATGGGTTGATAAAGCTTGTTTTCCTTCATTTCATGTAGGGATCTTAAGTTCAGTCAAATGAAATGTACCTCCTTCACAATCAGAGTTTTCCAGACTTTCTTGAGACTCAATGATCTCTTGCAGAAGGTTTTTGGAGGGCACGAGAAGTAGGCTGACTCTTCCATGAGCAAAGCTTCCTCGCATATATAAAGACCATATGTGCAAAACCCTTCACCAAGACGACCCAGTTGTCTCTGTATGAGAGGCAGACACCAGCTAACAAACCTGTTTGGAAAATGCAGAAGGACTCTGGCTTGTGGTTCTGAACATTTGGCAGTGCACAACCACAGCTGGAGATGTACTTCTTCCTAAACTCATCTTCCCATGAGAGCTGCTACTCCACAGTAAAGCCATAGGAACTGTTCTGTGGGTCAGGTGTTGCATCCAGCCCACAGGCAACCACCCCACCTAACCCACCCACCACCTTACGGTAAGGTAGGCCTCAGAAGAAGCCAGCATCAGCAGCCACAGGTGAGATGAGACCTGAAATCAAGCAAAGAAGTTCTACTAGGCTTCATCGCTGGTCCCCCAAATAGGGGAAGAAAAAGCCATCCTGCCCTATCCGAGGGAAAATGGGTCAGTGGCCAAAGTGGGAGGGGAAGGCAAGGAGGCTCAGCTATTGAAGTGGCAGGAACTAACGCACAGCAGGTTGGTATGTGAAGTCTAGGTCTTGATGTGAAAAACCTCCATTCCCAATATGGTCAACTAATGAAAGTAAAACACAAAATTAAAAAGAGTTGTGGAAGCTTGTGCAGAAGACTATAAACTGTGTTTTCACTAAGATTTTAGCTTAAGTTAGTTAAATTAAGAACCCACCCTTTTTCATAGTTAATTCAAGGATACAGATGAAACTAGAAATGCATCTCCTCCCACTCCTATCACCAACCCCCACAGAAAAATATTTAAATAGCAGATTTGTAATCTAGAACAGAGAGCAATATTCGATGAAGTATCACCTAATTTAAATAAATCTCTCTTATTAACTTAAAGGCATTCTAAAACACACCACCACTGCTTTGTTATTTACTTGCTATTTCACACTAGATCTCCCAAACATTAAGATACTTCTTTTATAGACACAAATGTGTAAACATAGATTTACGGTATTCAGTCAAATAATATGTTTGAAATCATAAATTTATTCTAAATACCAGTAAAATATCTGTAGCTATGTAGTGTAGTTGCTTTTTTTTGCTACAGCTCCTTTATCTAAGCATTCTCTACTGTTTGCAAGTCACAGAATTCCTCAAGATTTTAACTGCATACATGCAAATAATCTTTTTCATTCTAAATTCTTATGTGGGTCATTATTACAGAACCAAATGCCTCACAATTTTTCATGCATTTATTCTCACAGTGCCCCTCTCAGACAGCAATACTGGACAGCATTAGCTACTAAATCAATAAAAAACTAGTAGGTAATTGTGTAAATCAGAAGCATACAAAAAGCAGAGAATACAAGAGCAAAAATCAGCATTTGAATGGAACCATGATATAAATTTACTCAACTTTAGGAGCAAGAAACAAAACTCAGGATCTTCTATCGTGACATACAAGGCCGAACCTCAACTGTTCTTGTGAGAATAACTTTGGGTTGGAAAGGTCAGAAAGATACAATTCCCCACAAAACACGCAAGCAATATAAATGTGAAGTGCATTCACCCTTGTGCCTATTAAACATAACCAGGAACAAAATCTGGGGTGAAATCAGGATAAGTATATGCAACTTAACTGAATGTTAATGCAAGGTGAAAACCCAGAGAAACTGATATTTTTTTTTTTTCCATCATATGCCTGGAATAACTACTTGAACTGTAGTGAAACAGAGATGAGTAACTCACACAGCTAATGGGGTGTATATGGTATAGTGTGTAGCAGACCCAACCAGGACTGTTTGCTGCACAGAACACAAAGTACTTGCAAATACTTCTGTCACATCAAGAGGTACAAGAACAACTTTTGAACCTGATGGATTAGAATCCCACTGCAATAACAAACCAGTCACTCCTTCCTGATGCGATTTTTTGAGATTAAACTTGTAGCACATTCGCTCTCTGACCAAACAAGATGGCATTTGAAAGACAGAGTGTTGGGGAACCATAGAAAGTTCACATGGGATGAAGTAGCCATTAGTGCAGGTGGCCTCTTAAAACCTTTGGCTAGATCTTCGCCTAAAGACTCTCCACCTAAGCCCTAGTCACACCGTCGTTTCACCTTCAGTCTGTGACATATGGCCACCACCTTCTGAGGCTAAACCACTAGAAGAAAACTCACATGTGCAGGCCAGATGGGCCATCCCTCCACAGGCCAACCAAGATGTGACCATCATATACACTTGCCACACAACTTGCATGTAGTTGTAGCATCCTAAGAACTTTCCAATTCAGCATAGACTGATCTTCCTCCCCTCAGGCTTTTTACAATGAATGCTGCTGACCCAGGCTCCAGCAGAAGAGAGTAGACAGCAATAGCAAATCAATTAGAATGCAGCAGAAATGCCTAGCACTGCCTGGATTCAGAGCTGCATGGAAGATAAGGGTAGGGAGATCAGTCAGCTCCCCAAAAGCAACTATCCTGAAGGGACCAAGTTTATCCACACTGACCAGATGGCTTCACAGTTTTAATGAGCTATGTAAAGTATAGCACCATCCAAGCAGCACTGGAATGATAATGTATCTTTAACCTCAATGGAATAACCAGGCCAAAAAAAGCAAGTATAAAACCCCACACCACAGAACTGTAAGAAAATCTACCTGTAAGTCTGATTCAAAGCATAGTTTTCCAATGCTAGACTGCACTGTGTAAATGCTGCTTTGCAAGGTAGGTAAAAAACAGAGATAGGTAATATAAAAGACAAGTGTATGCAATTTGTGTAAAAACAGGCTATTACGTGGATATAAATTATTTGATTTGCTATTTATTAAGTACCTGTAAAGTGCTCAGTATTACCCAAGTTACAAAGAAAATTGTCTTCTACTTTAAGAACCTGACAATCTAAATGACAAAAGGGAATAGACAAGGTGCAGTGAGAAGCCAGTGATGAATGAGGAATATTTTGATTATGTTTTGAATTTGATTGCTTCCTGTCAGCACCTCTGAGCTAGAGTTTTTGCTACAGATCTGCTGACACGTGGGCAAGTGTGGTGGAACAGAGTATTGGTAAGGCATTTCAGACACAGAAGTAGCACAGAGAAAGCCAAAGTCAGGATGAGACAAAAAAGCTAAGTTTGGAATCACTATTAGCGCAGGGGGGAGAGGCATGAAGGATGCCTTAAGTAATCTGAAAAGAGTTTAAGATGAGGAAGGAAAACTGGAGGAACTAGATACTTAGAACATGAAGTTAAGGCAGAGCAACTGTAAGAAACTGCAGCTGAAGCTGATGTAATGGTAGACAGACCAGAGCAACTCTGCTTTACAGAACTGTTAGAAAAACCAACATGGCTATTCAGGAGACCCATCTGATGAAGGAAGGTGATGAAGGAAGTCAGTATGATCTGCTCAGTGGGATGCAAATAGTTATGCAGTTAGGGAAAAAAAAGGATGAACAATTTTTATGGCCAACCTCTCAGCCTTGGGATCACATTCATTAACTAGAGGTCCAACATGTCACATTTCTTTAAAAAGTTTGTCAGTGAACTAGCCAAGAGTTCCTTCAGCAGTATAAAAACACTGCTGTCATAGATGGGCTTCATACAAATGGGGTTTTGTTTTATTAATAAGTGTTCTTCCCCCCCCTCAAAAATCCTCAACCTATTCCATCCTTGAAATTTTTTCCTTTTCTCATGACTTACAAACATAAGAGAGAGTAAGACATTGTTTGTTTGTTTTCTTTACTTGATAGGAGACTAGTTTTTCTCCAGTTTGGTGGTACTCCAAGTAAAAAGGACAGCAGATACACTCTTGGCAACTGTACAGGGTGGTTTTTTTGTTTTTCCATAAAACACTTCACTGTGCCAGCTTTCTGAGTAACCTCAGAAATAATATGCTTTTTCTGACAGATGACAGCAGAATATAGTTAATAAACAAATTAGACCCATATGAAAATGTGATTCATTCGCAATGTCATTATTCCAAAGAATAAGGTGGTACATGGCTACCAAAGAGGCCATCCTTATACATAAGCCTTCAAATGAAAATGCTTTCCTGGACTTTTGCAGCTTTTTCCAGCTCTTCAGCACTTAACAGCTGCTGTGCAAAAGTCTTCTAGCAACAGAGGAATCCCTCTTACAATGAAGCATGAAGGTCCAGCACGAAGCTAGTCAAACAGAACTCTCTCCTCACAGCACCTCACAGACAGAGTTAAGAGGTATCAGATGGTTTCACTGAAACTATATAAAAGCAGAAAGAGTTTCTGAAGTTTCAGATAATTAACTGGCTTTTTTTGCATTAAAAGAGGAAAATGCAAACAAGCGTAAAAATCTATTATGGTAGCAACACTTTCACTGTAGGATGTACCGTTTCCTCCTCAGGTTGATAACATGCATTCAGGTGGCCCAGTGCTGCTAAGGACAGAAGGATTTGATAGCTAGCCTGGTTCAAACGCTAGTATAGCAAGGGGTTTAAGTCAGACAACAGAAGTGCTCTCAGTCAGTGCATGTAAAGGATCACCCTGCTAAAGGATTTTCATCCCGAGACCTCACACGTGCACACTCAAAGAAAGTAGCTGTTGCTGGCACCATCAGCCAGAACAAACACACACTTGTGATTTTACAACAAACGGATGTCACATTCAAAACAAGTGAATTTCAAGACACCATATGCTACACAGAGAAAAGTTTACAAACAAAACCCCTTGTTTCTTCCCCCTTCTCTCCCCCATGTCAGCAGCTCCAGGTCCAGCTCCAGCGGATGAAGGGGATTACTGCAGAAATCCGAAGAGATTGACTGTATGACGGGGCTAGGAATAGGAAATCTAACAGACATGGGAGACCTGCCTCAGCGACTGACTCAACTTCTGACCCACTTTATGAACTTGGCCAAACTGCTTCTTGGTGCCTCTGCTCCTCTCCCAGACTCTGTATGATCTCATGCAATTAGGCCAATATCTTCAAGGCAGCGACTGCCTCTCACTAATCTTGGTGAGAAACAGCCTATAGGCTTGAATAACACCTTAGTAAAAAAGGGGGCTGATTCTACTAGGATCTGCCATGCCAAGAATAAAACCATCTTTTCACTTAAATAATGAAGAATACCCACACAGTTAAACCTGTTAATATTCTTTAAAAATATGTACAGCTGGAAGAGTGGCATGTTGCTCATTCACAAGTTTGCTGTATCCTTACTGACGCCTACAACCTACCCTAAAGGTCTATTTACAGAGGCATTTCTCCCAGGGACCAAGTTTTCCGTTCGTGTCCTTTCTTTCCCCTTCTCTCCTGCTTTATCCCCTCCTCTAGCAGAGCCCCTCAGTCACATTAGGCAAACTATTTGCGGTGTGACACGGGGAACTGATCCAAGCCTCAAGTGAGCAGAAAAATAATCCAAAGAAAAACAAACAATTTATTTTTAACTTGGATGGGTTCCCTGACTGAGCTTATTCCCCACCACAACAGGTGTATCAACACACCTGAGGAAGAAGCAGAGCAAATCAAGCTGCAACTATTGCTGATAGGGACGAACGTATCCATTAGTGGGATAGGAATGTTTTTAAAATATTAATATTGGAGTAGGGGTTCTCACACAGGGGAACTCTTTAAACATCATAAAATGGACTTAATACATATTCCTTATGTTGTTCACAGTTTCCTTTGCCAGTTTGGCTAATTATACGATATTTAAGTTTAAACATATGTTGCCTCCCTTGCAGTGAATCCTCTCCTCCTACATGATACAGCAGTGAAGTCATCTTGCTGACTTCAAGCTGAATCCTGCACCCTCTCAAGTACGTGGGCATTTTTAGTTCATCTGGAAAGCAGTCCAGCCCTGAGAGCACACTGATTCTTGTTGCTATAAGCTACCAGGAGCTCTACCACCACAAATATCCTGAAACACACCATCCAGGTGCCATATGTTAAAGAACCAGCATAACTTCCACCACCCTGGGCATATGGTTCTTAAAACATGTAAGAGACATGGGGATGCATCTGCATTAGTGTGAAAGGTGAACCAGCAGACCAGAGGCTTTTACTCTCCTTCCTTCCATACCATCACCCATTGACTTTAACATTTTTCTTCTTTTTTTAAAAAAAAAAAAAAAGAAAATTCTAAATGGAAGGAAGTGGCAAAGGACTAAGCCAAAAAAAGTATTGTGAAGGGCAAAAAATCTTGCAGCCCTTTATGAACTGTCATGTGCTACAGACAGGAAAATCTCTTTCAGTTAGTGCGTTCCACATTATGAGTGCCTTTAGTAAACAGCCGAGTATGCCACAATAGCTGTGTTTCATTAGCTTAGCATAGCAGAGTATAGGATTTAAAGGGAAAAGACAGCAGCTGAAAATAATTGCATTAAATTAACATTAACCCAGAAACCCAGAAGAGGCATATAATATTCAGGACTGCTACAGAAGCAGTAACTCAGAATTAATGTCTGTAAAAGATGAATAATCCTGTTCTGACCGGGATTCAAAATCCTAAAGGAAGAAAGTTCACCTCAAATAGTGTTCCCCAAGGTGGGGGGGGGAAAGAAAGGAAAGCATGGCCTAGTTAAAAATACCAGTAGGTAGGAACACAAACTGTAAAATGATGTGGTTCCCTAAGGACTAACATTTTTTATGGTTTATACACACTTTCCCACACACTCCTTCTCAAAAAGGACTTTGAAAATAAATCTAATTTTAAGAACTGTAAATGAAATAGACATGTGAGAATTTAAACACTTAGGGCAGAAAAGACCAAAACCTTAGAGACTACAGCAAAAAAGGCAGCAAGGACTGGAGTGGACTAAAACACAGCCAGCAGCGACAGCTATAATTCAATTGGTGGATATAACTTAGCATCAAAACTCATGGACTGTTGTAAGGGCTTAGAAAAGAACAGTATCACCAAAAAAAGTTACTTAACAAATCTAACTTAAAATGGGAGAGACACATGACAAACTCAAGGTTTCCTCAAATTGAAGGGGAAATTTATGCTAAACATGGGGATGGGAACTAATTATTTTAAAAATTAAAAAGATGCGGAGTTACAGCAACTATTCATTTCACCTATGACCAGGTACCAGAAGTAAGCAATGGTACTACTGACCAGGAGGAATAACAGAACTCCCAAGTACTTTCTCCCAGTTCCAGCTGGAAAAAACAGCCTGGTCAGACCCTTGGCTAGCTGCAGGTCAAAAAGAAGAACTAAGTTACCAACTGAGGTCTGAGGAAAGCCATGGTAGAAGCTACTAGCAGACCAGCTCTAAGAAGACTTCATCAGATCTGGTGCCTCGTTAGCCACTGGCCATCTGAATTTACATGGCTCCTCCAATTGGAGATGAATAGCAATTTCTACTTAAGGAGGAAGCCAGCATTTGGAAACAACATCCTATTTTCCTTAACCATCATGTTCAGGGAAGTTTTTACTTCCCTTCTGCATCCTTGTAGAATTAAAATATTTATAAAGAAACAAAAAAATAATTTGTGGACTTTACAGCTACAGCAAAACTAACCAGCATGTATTTGTGCTTAAGGATGTTTTTAAGCTCCAGAAGATTTCCTATTAAATACATAAAATTAATTTGCAATCCATCCTTACTGGGCAGTAGAAGGATTCTTTTTAGTTGAGCTCCCCAGTAAAGCAAGAATTTATAACTTCATCTGTATTTGTCTACCATCTACACAGCACTATCCCATAAGGACACTCAGTACATGCTTTTGTTAAGTCTCCTTCATTAACAGTATTGCCCCGCAATTCTGCTCTCTTATTATATGATCAGCGCTGGACTGCCTAAAAGTGAATAAAATATACTGCTTCATTGAAGTTTTGAAGCTTTTATGTTTAAAGTGCTCCCAAATATTTTTATTTAAACACTTTAATGAAAATGTTAGAGCAGCCTGAATCTCACTTATCTAGAAGACCCTTTATAACTACTCTGACAGAGAGGCTTTGTGTACAGTAAAATCACACCCTATGTGTTTCAGAGTAGAAGTCAGGTAAGTTATGAGGTGGCAATCTGTTTTTAGCACAAGTTTCGGCTTTCAGGTCTTTCATTTCATTTTTCCTCAGAAAAGTGAGAGATGCCTTTTCTCATACATTTGCCTAACCAAGCAAAGCAAGAGCTTCTCTGCGAGCAGCAGGGCTAAGGCAAACCCATCTGAATCCCTAGTGAAGGTTTCCAGCTGTTTAGTAAGGCTCACACTGGAGTCCTCCCCTCAGTTTCTGCTCCATCCCGTTTCCTACTTTCACAAAACCTGTCTGAAGTTTGCGTCTTTGGGACCTCTATTGCCCTGCTGACTTGGCTTGAATCAGGTCACAATTTAAAAGTTACTATAGCGGAGAAAGAGGAAGAGAGACACAGACCCCATACATACAAGCAACAGAATCTGTTGCTGTTTCTAAGGGTACCAAGCTAAAAATTGAGAGGGTGTGGGGGGGATGACCCAGCTTTTGAAATAGGAGCCCTTCTTCCTCTCCACACCTAGTAACAACATTTTGACAGCAGAAATCCATCCTGATGCTTTGGCTTACAAATGCTGGAAACATCAAGTAACAAAGACATTTACACCTGACGTTCTCTTTTATACATGATTCCAGTTAATACTTTCATTTCATGGTACAAGATCTCCTTCCAGCCCCAGCAAAACGTGGCATTTTTGATCAACTTTATCATTATTGAACTTTTCAAATAAATATCTGAAATTAAACAACTCTATAGCTGTTCATTCTTACATTTTCCTCAGTTATTTGCATAGTCATTCCCACTCTGATTTAATCTTTCCTTTCATGATTGCCTAAGTCTACACAGAAAATGAGAACAGTAAATCAAACTAAGCGCTTGGCAAGCACGTACTGGTGAGATCACAGCAAGATCCTGGAATAGCACAGGCCCTCTTGTATGGAAAAGGCTCGTGGAGTTCCCATGCAGTTCAAGTAACCATCATCTGACCCAATGAGCAATACTGAGACAGACACAGCCCTCTGTGGAAACCAGCTGTTAATGGCGTGAACACACAAGGAGGTGACAGAACTGGCATCCAAAGCTTCACAACTAATGTGTCACATTATGTGATCCAGCCATATTACTGAATTAATAAAACCAACACAGACCAGAGCTTTTTAATCTAATCACACGATGGAGCTCAGAGGTAAAAAGTGAGAAGTGGGGGTACAAAGTCCCCATTAAAAGGTAAGCTTGAATACACAGAGAGGGTTTTATTTCTCTGATTTTCAATTCTCTGACTAAAAAAACAGAAGGTTTTATGGGGTAGAAAAATAAGGTATTGTTTAGAAAAGGTGTACTTGGCCCAAGGACAATGACAAAAGAATTACTTAAAATGCATTTGTGATTCATCATGGTTCAATAACTTCTCATTGAATGCTAATGTGTTTTGGAGAGATAGAAAGGCTTGTGCAGGTGTGACAGAAACAATTAGTCAGTTATTAGTAAGCTGCTGGCTTCACTGGCAGCCACACTGCTGAAGCCGTACACTACGTAAAGGGTCTGCCAGTAACTCTCCACACACTGCTGATATTTAGAACCGCCAGAATAGTCAGGACAACAAATTATATCTGCAAACATTTATTTCTTTCTCCTCGTTTTGCCTGCCTCCATGGTAAAATTTGTAGTTAAAGCAAAATGCTACATGCTTAATAAGTCAGTGTGGCTCCTCTTCAGGAGCAAGTGTAAGGAAAGAATCTAAATTAATTCAAAAGCCCCTAAACTAATCTAAACAGTAACTCACTGCCTTTTTTCTCCAAGACCTTCTAAAAAGGTGTTTATTTCAGAAGAAGTATATCTACATGGACTGGCACAGGCAGGCTGGTTTAAATTTAAACTTCATCTTGCTTTAGTGTAACTACTCCCTCCACCAGTAGCTTTACAGCATACAATAAAATTTTATTCTCTTTTAACACTCTGGAGATCTGCTCATTTCCACAGGTCTTGCAACAACATTTCGAGAAAATTTTCAGATGTGTTCCCCATTACCCTGATACCCAGCATCCTTTTCTAACACGGATGTCAGAACAGCTTGAAGGACTGTTTAACTTCATTCATTTTCAGCTTTCAAGAAAATACACTATGATCTCTTAATTATAAATGATGTTCAATCCTTAAAAGGTAACCCTCCAACAGATACTTAGGAAACAAAACCCAACACCTAACATTTTTTAAGAGCAACAATACAATCCAAGCAATCATGTTCCAACAACTGCAAGCCAACGGTGTGCTTATAGCACTGAGGAGCTCTCTGGCTTTGGCTCCATGCCTCACTACACACCCGAGACACCCAACTGCTGCAGCATAATGCTCATCCTTACTATGAGACAGACATTACAATTTTTGTAGCATGGTGGATTTCAGAAATGAATAGCAAATAATCCACTAGTGGCTTAATTTATTAGCTTACAAAATTCTCAGGGTCAAAGGTCAGTGAAATGAGATGAAAACCATTAATCCAGCAGACTTCGAACTCTTTTCATAAAGAACACAGCCATATGCCTAGGTCCTTTATCCAACCACAGTTCACATTAAATTTGCAAGAACTCAGTTTCCATCTACAGTTTAATGGCTAATTTCTCAACATACACAACCGTTAAAAAAATAAGCAAAGACCCTACTGCCCTACTGTGCTGTCATACTGTGTGTTTGCAGACGTGTGCATGGATATGAAAGCCAAATACTTTGATTAAAAGAATGCTTCCTCAATGCAAATTACCACCTCTTGTCTCCTAAATAGCAAAAACCTTCATAGGAATGCTTTCCAAGCTGTTTAGTAAGTAGCTATTGTCAGAAGCATAGCTGCATAAGATTGGTGCTTCCCACTCAGCTGGTCTGACCCATGCATTTATTTTCTCCATCATCATTCATGCCTGTACTGCAAAAAAGAATATGACCCATATCTGTCTTGGTTTGTGCAGAATCAACAGCATTACTTACAAAAAACAAAAAACTTAAGCGCATATTTAATTGTAATTTAACGGGAATAAGAATTCTTCCTGTCTTCACACACACCCACCCACCTTAAAAGACCCAGAATAATCTAGGATTGGCCTTAAAAGCTCAAGAGCTTCCTAGCTCAGAGCTTTCCTTACTCCCACTGCAGCCTTATGGTAGACAACCCATAATGCTGTCTGCTGAGGACTCAAGCAGGCTCTGCAACAGCTGACAGAAAGGGTGGTGAGGGGGAAAGAAAAAAAAAAAAGAAAAAAAAAAAAAAGGAGAAAGCCCAGAGTGACAGCTCTGAGACAGCAGCCAGTTTGTATGGTTCCTGACCTGCAGGACAATCCAAGCTGCAACAGGCCTTCACCATTCACCCCAGAGGATGCAAAGGCTATTTACGAACATGCTATGATCCTGCCCTGCCACCAGCTACAGATTTTGCACCCATGTGGACAACATATTATATAAAAATAAGCATGAATTAAAGCTGTGAAGGAGCGAGGTGTTACTGAGGAATATCTGCCTGATGAATGTACCATTATATACCACTCTTGCACTCCTCAGAGTCAGTTGTTATACAGTCAGTTATACAACAGCCCAGCAATATTCAAACTCAGCTTCCATATCCCTGACAGACTAAGCTTGTGTGGCTGAGTCTGGAGGAATACCCCCAAAATACATAATTATGCATTACATAGATTTAAATTACTAAACTAAAATACTAGGTATCACCAGTTCCCTGTTCCAGACTTACCTTGCAAAAAAGGTGATGCCTAAACAAACTTAACAATACCCTCCCCTCCCCTTTTTGGGCTTGCCTAACGCTTTGCCCTTCTGCTTGCTTTATTTCTCTTTTCTCCTCCTTCATTTAACCTTATTCTACCATTGTCAAAAGTTTTAAGGAACATGAACGTTTTTTCAGCCATTTCTTTGCGAAGCCAAGTTCTGCCTTTCACTACCAGTCCTGGTATCCCCCCACCACCACCCTTCCTAAACTATACTCCATTCTTTCAAGAGCAGCATTTTCTGTTGATAGTGCCAGAGGCCAGGAAGGTTCCTGGCAGTACAGCTCCAACAAAGAGCCTGAAACTGAACAATCTCTTTTTTTGTGAGAGGAGATAAGGAAGTCCAAGACATGGTTTTTAAAAGAAGAATAAATAATAAGAAAAAATGCCACTGGCATTGGCAGTTTTTAAATAAAAACACCCCTATTTTCCCTTCCAAAGAGGCAGGTAACATACAATGGCTTTCACCAGCAATAAGCACCTGCTCTCCTACCTACATAAAAATGCTCTGCAGAAAAGAAGGAAAACACATTACACTGTGGATCTCATATACCCACGGATGTAAATAATACTCCGGTAATTCTACCCTGCTTCTGCAGAAGCAAATGGTGAAGCCAAATGCTACGGATTTCTGCTGGTTCCTCCCAATATAGTCTTGCTCTTCTTTTAACAAATGTACAAGGCAAGCCATTGACAACTGCAGAAAGACGCTATTTTTTGTTTGAAATCGTTTGAAAGAATCACTGCAGAAAGATGCATTGTTTTATGCAAATGTTTCAGCAACGCAATCTCATCATGTACAAGGGTGACAATGGGGAAACTGCTGCTCCTAAGACATAGTTGCTCTACTAACACAAAGTCAGAGAAGGTCCTTCTCTTCCTTAATACAATTATTCTCCTTTAGTAGCATACCAGTGAGAAAGAAGCAGACAAATTCTTCCCTTATGGTACCCAAACTGTTCTGCAAATAGCAAAAGCCTTTGCAATTATTACATGTATGACCCTCAACTTTCACTGATTTCCTGAATTCCTCAATGGGTCCAGTGTTAGACCTTAGAAAGGACTTTGAATATTTTAACAGTCTGCATCAATTTCTCATACAATTCAAGGAAGGCGCCTTCCTTTCTTTGAACTCATTTTTTCATTCAACACTTAAGTGCTGAACTGTGAACCCATGGACTGATTCTCTGCACAAAGAGGTTACACACTAGGCACAACTGAAGAGTCAACATTTACAGCACTGTGTATCTGAGGTAATTCTCTTTCTTCCACTTTAAAGGCCAAACTCTCTAGTGGTTTAACACCACTGGACTGAATGGAGTTATGTTAGCAGAAGGAACAGAGTTGTGCCAGCAGTTCAGAATTATCTGGTTAACGTTTTTATTGGAAATATTACAGCAAATTATTACCAGCTTTCATTGTATGAGACCAAGATAACCACCTGCACAGCTCTCTCCATTAAGCCAGCAAAAAGTTACAGATTAAGTTCTTCTTTTGGAAAAAAAAACCCCTAACAAACAACAACAAAAATGCTCAATTTCTTTCAGTTCTAAGTGTAGATACCCAGACATGAAATCAGTACGAATACAAAACAGAAAGTTATGGAGAATGACAAGGACTAGTATTTTTCAACTAAATCATATTGCTACTTTGTGATTTTCATCTATGATAACCTTTAGTAACACACAGCAACTACTGCCCACGAGACAGAGCTGTTGCCTATAGAATTACTGGGACAATCAACTCTCTCTCATTGAGGAAAGACAGAGCTGATGGTCCTTCCCTTCGCAAAATCTAGATGTTTCCCAAGAGTCTCTCAGTACTCTCCTTAAAGAGCTTGTGTCAGTGGTTCAGTAACAATTTAAAATCACATTTGTTCACATCTGTTGACAAAGTGCCCTCTAGAAAAGCTCCCTTTTCTTTGACTTCATGAGGCTCAGTGCCAGCATCAGATTAAGAAATGAAAACAAACAGCAGCATGTATCTCCAACTGAATCCAACCATCAAATACTTTTTTCTTTGCCTTCAGCATATACTAAAAGAGTTCCAGAATTTGTACCTACAGCTGATATGTAGATTCAGTCAATACGAATACTGGACAGTCAGAGCTGCCCTGAGCTCCTCCCAGTGTTTGGTGGGGGCTCCTCTGCCATTATTCGGTAGATGAAGCAGTTCAATTCTGCCTGTATCTGAAAAGAATTGATCATATATCTTCTCTGCCCAGTTCAGCTGATTCAGCTCACCAAGGCACTACAGCTCACCAGCTGCACTACAGTAACTCCATATTACAATCTGAAAACCAGTAGGAGAGAACAAGAGTTCCCACTGCTGATGCTTAACATCCATGCTGTCCCTAGGGAAGGCAATTCCCCAGCCTTTACTCAGAAAATAGCTTGCAAATATATCCCGTTATGTCTGCATTCTGCCTACTACCTACCCTCATATTTTTAAATGAACGTTGAGAAGATGCTCAAAACAACCTCTGAGTTTTCTAACTGCTTCAGATTATCTTTATGAATACAGAACACACCCATGCTTTGCTCCCACTTGTAACTTCTCCATAGAATGGGTAAAGAATGAGTATCCATGCTGACCATAACAGACATACCTGTCCCTTTCAGTAAATACTGTGGATTAAGAGATCTTGCTGCAGCTCTCACAAGCTAATGGTATTACAACTGATTACTCTTTTGCAGTGGTACTACTTTTGTATAAACAACGGATCCAGATTAATTTTTTAAAAAGATACTTTTCTCCCAAGGCTTCTCTTTTAAGTAGTTCCTCTTGCCTCACTTAGTACGCATATGAAATGACAACACACATGGACTACCATACTTAAAACACACAACTCTCCCTTTGGCTAATACTGATAATGCAGTTAATCACATGCATAGCTGTAATTATACATGCATAACTAATGACTGGGTATCTCAACACAGAGGAGGCTGCTGGAAACAGGCTGGGATGAAGAAACTAGAAGATGCAGAAAACATTTTATGAGCCTTTCTAACTAGGGTTATGCCTACTACTTATGTCCAGAATTCACACTACGTGGTGCACTGGAATTCTCCTCTCCTTGCTGTGGCAACACTGCTAGCGTTGAAATATTGGAGAGCAGCTGTCCTGAGGATGCCCTCACTTAGGAAAACAGTCTTTACCTGATGCAAAGACTGAAACTACATCCTTCCAGTGTCAAATCAGTGACTTAAAATGTCTCTTCCATCACATTAAAACTACATAGCTGCACAACGTAATTCCATTACAATTACATATCTCAGAAACGGAACCTGCAGCAGAACACACCCGGCCTGCCCAGCTACTGTCTGAATTCAGGCGCAGGACATCAGCAGTCTGAAAACTGACTCAGGCTTACCATTTCCAAATTAAATTAAAACTACTGGTTTCCTAAATGACTCCAAATTGCTTGCCTGAGAGGCTACCTCTCTCTTCAATCCATATCCACAGCTGGAGCCTCTTTGTTACAGAGGAGACAGCTACCAACAGGACATTCTCTAAAGGGGGCCCTCCACTCTGAATTTCAATAGATCAAGAGAGAAAAGCCTCAAGACAGGAAAGCAAGGCTTATCCCCTTAGTCAAGCTTATGGGGACCAGTGAACACAGCAAGAACAATTAGCTGGAAACAAAGGATCTGCGGGTTGACTTAGGTTTGATTTTCTAGTCTAGTTTGGTGGTTCTCTATTTACTGACTTAGGGGAGGGAAGTCTGACTGCTTTTTCCTTTATGCCATCGTTCCTCTAATTACAGAAAAGTAGCCCATGGGCCAGCACAGTTGCTTTTTCAACCTTCATATATTAATTATACAAAATTAATTCAAAGCTAAAAGACTCACCATCTCTAGAGTGAGATGAATAATTTTACAAAATTTAAGCAATTTGAAACATAACAAAAAAAAAATCTTAAAACTTACTATTTTAATTTGAATCCACACACCATCACCACTGAATTGTGGATGTTTTGATCCCTCTGGCATATGAGCCAGGAAATCAAATTCCAGTGCAAATAGCCCAAGACCATTTTATTTATGTGTTTGTTTTAAACTAGAACTCAAACTCCAACTTGGATTGAAAATTATGTAGATTATTTTTTGCCCTTCTCCCTCTGCACACATCTCTCCTTTATCAAAATATGTTTTCTGACTCATTCACAGCTGCAGGAGATGAAGTCTTTGAAACCTCTGCCTTTCAGAAAACCATCCCAACACAGCACAAAGCTACCAACTCTTGTTATACAACAAACACACATACACTCTTCCAAAAATCTAACTTCCTAAGGTAGCTGAAGGAAAAAATGAGTTATCTTTGGCAGGACAAGAAATAAAGGCCCATGTCACTGCATATTAGAAAAGTTTATGAAAGGTGCTGCATATGTCACATCCTAAGGCTAACTCAAGAAATATAGACTGAAATCACCAGTATTTTACACAGAGAAGGGCAGATGCAGAAGTTTCAATAGGTCAAGTCCAAACATGTCACAGAAGAAAGCCAGGACAGAGAAAGGCTCAGAGCAGCACAGAGCAGAAGAGATGGTTTTTCCCTTTTCAAATTTTATACATTGCTTTCCACAATTTTGTAAAAATTTCACTTTTGGCTACAAATTATGAAAATTAGTCTTTTCAAAAAGGACCACATAAACTGACCTACTTATAACATTATTTACAATTTTAAAAAAACAACTGGTATTTTTGTTCAAGATGTGGAATGTTTTTCATGCCCTTTTCTTCCTTTTCTGGAACTGGCATTAGCTGTCATCTTTAATTACTTGCCATAGCTATGGTTAAAATTGCATTAAGTGGTCCAAAGTGGAAAAGACCTTCATTTTCTTTTGGCTTTGTAGGCTTTTTGGGTGGTTGGATGGTTTTTTTCCCCGTTTACAATCTTCTCCCAAGAAGTTAACAACCACCACACCAAATGTTCTGTCTTTTGCTCTCCAATGGAAGTTCTCATTTGTTCAAATTTTCTGCCTTTTTTTTTTCTCCAGGAAAAGAAGATTAAGCACAACAAGAAACCTGTATGCATATCTATAGGAGAAGAGGTTATAGACCTATGTAAAGTATAGCTCAGAATTAGACCCCACATCTAGACCTGAATTTTGTGAGTTTGGTGAGCAGAAGAGATGTCAGAGTATGTGTCAAGAGGGACAGTGGGAGGTGAGGTGAAAAGGTTGATAGGAGGAATGTACTTGAACCACAGGGGGTACAGTTTTAACAGATGAGTGCCCTGGTGCTTGAAGGGAGGGGGAAAAAAGAAAACTTGGCAGAAAAAAAAAAAAAAAGAAAAAAAAAGAAAAACACCAATACTGCAGCATTTTAAAAGCCCAGCAACCAAAGGGTATACCAGATATCCTGTCCAGAATGCAAGGACCAGCACTTACGTTTGGGGAAAATTTTTTTTTCCGGTTGGTTTGGCTCAGTGTTATTGAAAAAGTTTGTCCAAAAGTCCATGCACCAAGCCAACACTTATCAGGTTTCAATTTCCAGCTGAAGCCACGACCGTTGCTATGAAAACTAATGTGCAATTGTATTCCAGAAAGCAAAGCAATGGAAAAGACTATTGGAAGGTAATAAATACATGCACTGGCACTAAGAATGAAAATTTTATTATACCAACCTGTGTCATAGATATTTTTCTCCTGTTATTATTAGAGAACAAATGTGCAAATCAACATTATTGTCTGGCCAGAGGGTATTATGCGAATACCTAGAAATTCCTCATCACCCCACCTCAATAGATTACCATCTCTCTTAAAATATGAAGCAGCAATTTAGAGTCATCCCCACCATGGTCAGTTCAGCAAGATTCAATGAAGTATACAGCAGACTGCCCGCCTGGCCAGACAAAAGCCTGAACTGCTCACGTGAGGTATCTTTGCCAGGACCCACGTATCCCTTACATTTCTGCTGGACTATATGATACATGTATGTTGGCTGAAGAGAAAGAAAACTAGCAAGTCATATTTTCACTTTGGCTACAAATTCAAGCACCAGAATTCATGTATGTATTAAGAATATATGAATAGTTAGCTAAGACAGTTCTATATCTATGGAAGAAAGTGTTAGAACAACCGCATTTTGTGGAAGTTTATTGAAATATTGGTTTTGCTAAACTCTTTCCATCACTCCAAAACACAGCAAAAATTGTTTTAACTACATTCTTTAAAAAATTAAAAGTTAGTCTCCTATTTTCACAACATTTATGCATCTCCTATTACTACGTAAAAGATCAAGTCAGCATCAGAAGAAACAGATAGGGGCTTCAAGTCAGCAAACAAATACACTAAGTATACTCTTCACTTACAGCATGTGCACAGTCACAGGAAAAGACACCTCCATGCTTAATTTTATGGAAGTTTCTAACAAACTAAATTAGGAGCCCTGACTCTTCTCATTCTTACTATCAAGCTGACAATGAGCTAGAAGAAAAACACCTCTGAATAGCACCAGCCATCTAGTCCCAGGAACCGTAAAATTTCAACTGAAGGAGGAAGGTTGACGTGCTGACAGCATTATTTGAGCCCATGGTCATACCCCACATATCCCTCCTTTTGTCGAACTTCAAAATGTTGGATGTGCTTGATCTATGGGTTGTCAGCTTCATACATTAAGGAAAAAGAGGTCCACATGGAAAATTTTGTGCATGTTCACGCATACTCTCCGATTTGCAAAAAGCTCTGGGAAATTAGATCATCTTCGAGCAAGCATCCTCTGCTGTATTAAACAATGGGAGTTTAAAGCCATCGCATCTCCAGAATCTGAAATTCTCTTCGAAGCAGTGACCCATCCTCCCTTTCAGCTGAATCAAGCTCAACAAGAAAAAAAGCTAGATTATCATAGTGTATTCATGTAGCTGATTAAAAAATTACTCAGTCCCTGATGATGCAATATTTCAGAGACAGTTTTATGCTTCATATGCCCCCCATAAATTAGGGCTGTACAATAAACACTTTGAGCTAGAGACTTTGAAAGAACATAGGAGGCAATACACACTTCAGTCCACAGCTTTTCCTGTAAATCTCAAACAAAATTATTTAATTGAGTAATAATCTAAGGGATGCCCAGGAAAGAATTTAAGGACTGGGCCAAGTCGGTGAAACCACGAGAGTTGGGATAAATAAATACATCAACGACCAAAGAATAAGGTACCAAGGTAGAGGTGGCAACATGCAAGAAGAAATTACGAGGAGAGTTTAACTTTGAGAAATAAAAAACAGAAGGAAAGCAGAAGAAAAAGACAAGAAAAGACACACAGCTACTATTTTGTAATAGATCTGTTTAGGAATGATTTGCTTTCTTAGTTCCCCCCGCCTCCCCAGCCTCTTTACTGAAGATGATGTTTCACAAACACTTCAGATCAACCAAATTCAATCTGAAAGGGGAAAACTTTTCCCTCAGCAGTGACTGGTAGTTCCCACTCCCTCCCTTGCAGTAGCGCTAGCTCCTGTGGAGGTTTGCAGTGGTATTTGACTGTAAGCAGAACACAGAAGAAGCATCAGTAAGTAGACTTGCGTCCCCAAAACCAGTAAGAATAGGCCACTTACCACATTTGCGTAACATCTCCAGGTAGTATATTCAGCTTACTAAAGCGCTCCAAAGGCTGCTCACTAGAGATGTGCCAAAGTGAGTTAATTTGTACATAAACACTTTTCTAATGGGACCCCTACCAGCAGTGGCTTCAAGTCCTCTTCATAGTGCGATTTACTGCTGAACAGAAAAATGCCTTGTCCATCACTTCCACTCTCTCACAACTAACTTCCCCCCCAGCAGCCATTGAAAACAAGCCTACTACAGTCAAATCAAATACTCACAATGGAAACCTGCCATTAGGAGAAATATATCAACGCATTTTCAAGTGTTTGCAAACAAGCACCACATGAATCACTGTTCATCTTGCTCTTAAGCGCAAGCACGTGCTTTACAAACCAATGAGCTCAGCAGCTTGAGAAATTAGTAGCTTACACACACGTGGCACCAGCCACTTCGTACCTGCCCTTAACGCAGAAGTTTACCTCTGTCAGATCTGAAACGGGGAGAAGAGGAAACATGTCAGCTATCCCCTGTGGCATAGGCTTCTCATCAATATTCCTCTTAAATGTTAACAGTCATCAGAAAACTGAGGAAACTAGCAGAAAGGTTGTGACATTATCCTTCAATCTCTTTTGTGTCTCGCAACACTTGCAATAATGAAAGATCACACCACAAAACCAAATCCTTGCAAATAGCTTGATGCAAAAATGCTGATTGAAAGACAGCTTAACAATTTTGTGATTATTCTTCCATTCATCTCTGTAACACCATATGTATGCAGTTTATTTTATGTTAAGTGTCACATATATATTATCACCTCTTACGATCCGTACTATCAAATGCCTGCCAACATGCTGGCTTCTGCCAATTGCTTTTAGTTTCTCTTTCTCTCCTTCTCCAGTGTTATATTTGGAGAGAGGGGAAAAAAAGAAAAGAAAAAAAAAAAAAAGTGACTGACTTAAGTAGAAGGAAAATTATCCGAAATCCTTTAAACAGTTGCTCTGTTAAATTGACACAAGTTTAACAACGTGTACTTGGCACATTCCTCTTGCCACGAATACAAGAAACTTTTTTAAAAAAAACCTCAAAAGTAGGGAAATCTTTTAAAGATACAGCACATACCTTACTGAATGGTGGTTTGATGGCTGTTACAAAGCCATTTCTAGTCACAAGTGTTCAAACCACAAAGACTTCATAACCGTAAAATGTCTTTTTGAAATCTCCTTTTTATAGGATAATGACTGAACAGGGAGGCAAACCCAACCAACTCCTTCTCCCTCAAAGTTGTACCTTCAGGACAGCGCAGGGATACAGCAGAGGAGAAAGTCTACTAGACCCAGGCATGAGAAATAAACCAGAAGAGACAACAGCACTTTTGCTTGCTCCAAGGATGTACGATGTTTTCTAGTCTCCAGGATTCCCAAAACTCCATCACCTTCTACAAACACTTTTTTTAATAAAAGGAATTGCTGCACATTCGTACCACAGCATGACAAAGAGAGCTCCTAAACTTTAAAGAGATCACTTACTTTAAGGAAGCTGAAAAACAAGTGATAGCAGAGTCATGACTCAAGAGGAAAATTGTACTTGATGGCCTCACCTAAGCCCCAACCAAATTCTTATCTGAGAATCACAAAATTCTAAAAGTTGTGGTTGGCAATATATCCAAAAAAGCAGCCTGTCATTGGAATGGGAGGACATTGCATGTTAACATGCAGGTGCACTGGCAGAGATTTATGGAAACCTTTTCCTAGTTACAGTCAAATCTACAGACATTAGCCTCTCACTCCATCACATACTGAACCCATCTAGAGTATCAAAAGAAGGCGGCCACACATTTTAGGTGTGAACATGGGAGCTCTGCTCCCTACATATCAACATGGAAAACATGAGATCACAGTCCGACACCTCTTTGTAGGCTGGACACTGTGAGAAAGCACAGCTATGAGCCCAAACCTTAAAATCAAAGAGACTTCTACTAGGTAGAAAAAACAAAGAGCGGAAGGAAGGGTGGAGCACCACGTTACTCTTGATCTGCAATTCGCTACAGAACAGCATTGCTGTCAGGAAGTACAATGCACACAGCAGTGTTTCAGCAACAGTCACACCTTTATGTAGCATAATAAGCTTTTTTTGTGAATACTAGGGTGAAGGGGCATAAAAAAAAATTACTTCTTAAGACAACATATACATGTTGCACCCGAACAGTGATGAAACACAAGTACTTGCTTTTAACAACACACATGGTTAGGTTATATAATAGCTACTGAACTGCAGATACTTTCAGTGACCACATAAGACTGCTACAGAATAAGTAGGTAAGAATTTTTCCTATCCCCTCATCAAAATCCATCTGAATTGTACACCTATTAAGTTTTTCCTGGCATACAGAGAATATAAGAAAAAAATATCAAAACGGTAAGTAGAGAGACAGGTTCTTTTTTCCGCCCCCTCCCCGTTCTTCAATTAAAAAAAAGAATCCACAGACAATGACACTCATAGCAAAGTTGCAAGCTACAGAGAAGACAAGTGTGTTGTACTGCACAGTGAGTTTAAAACAGATTATAAAAAGAGACAAAAGAAAGTCAACTACCCCTATGCAACCTCCCTGGAATGAATAAATTAGGAATCAGGTGCACCTCTAGACTGGTCGAATCACACACTCAGATTCACAGACTGCATTGACAGTATCTTACAGTAATACCCATTTCATATCATGTTGACGTTTTAGCCATACTAATTTTTATTTCCTCTGACTGGTGAGTTTTTTAAAGTTGCTGCAGTACTCTGAACAGCTTTCTGACATGTGTGTTAATGGATATTTTCCTAACAGTACACAAGAGGAACTTTTACAAGCAAACTGTCACCACTGTTCTTCCTCGTTCTTATCTAGTTACTGGTCATCAGATTAGGTCCCTAGCACCTACTTATAGAGCTCCAAAAAAGAAAAAAAAAAAAAAAAAAAAAAGGTGGTGGTGGGGAGGGGAAAATCAGGGAAAGAAAACCTTCAAGGAAAGCAAACTTGCAGCTCAAACTGGAAGAACTTTATGAAAATTCAAATATATTTTTCTTTACTGTGCAATATTCTGCATAAGTCACTCAATCACGCAGGAATGACATGGAAAGAATGGGACTAATGAGAACAATGAATGATCCATAAATGTCTACAAGATTATATAACTGAGGATGAGACTGCATGCGTGCGCGTGTGTGTGTGCATTTGGAGGAACGGAGGAGAAAGAGCTAAGGGGAAGAGGAGGAAACAATGTCCTCAGTCACAGATACAGGACTCTGCACATTTCTTACTCAATTTCCCCCTCTTCCCAAAAGATAAATATTTTAACTGCAAGCAATCAGGCAGCTGAGGGACAAAAGCAAAAGAAAACCCATTTGCTTATGAATATATTTCAAAACATCCCTTGCTGAAATTGCACCGTAACTGCTGTATCATGAAATACAGCTCACAGGCAACCATGTTTATACTAAAGCAATTAACACACGGTACATTTCCTGCACTATTATTATCACTGACGCTCTCAGTGTGTTTGTTGCCCATTTTAAGCCTTGGCAGGTTAAGAGGTATTCTTATAAAATTAACAACAAAACGTTGCTGATTTGAAATGTACTCACTGTTATTTTTCAGGAACTCCTATATTTACTTTACACCATTCTCGGGGGAGAGCTGGACAGTTGTATTAGTTCTGCAAGGAAAAGATACTCAAAATAAACTTTGTAAAGGCTTCGAGCCAAGAAACTTTAAAACCGTAACTTTTTGGACCCGATACCCACTTGCTTTACAAGGCTGCGCACCGCGGCTTTGCATAATCGCCACCCACATTTCAGAGCAATCATTTAATCTGAAATTCATCGGCGGATTAATCACTTGCATGAGCACAAACTTCGGGAAAGGCGCACACCCCCCCGCACACCCCCCCACGCTCCCCGAGGCCGGGTGGAGGGGGAGGGATGCCCTGGGGGGCGGCGGCTGGGTACCACCGCCGAGCCCGGCTGCCTGCGGGGATGCACTTGCTTCAAAGTTGAGGTTTCTCCTGCCGAGCGGCGCCCGCGGCTGTGCGGACACTTGCCGCGGTCGCAGCCTGACCCCGCGCGTTAACCCACGCGCGACCTGCCGAGGCCGGTGTCCCGCAAAACCGCCCGCGCTCCCGCCCTCCCTCCCGGCCACCCGCCACCGCCAAGCGACGCGCCGGTCCCGCCGGGTCAGGCGAGGCCCCGCCACCACTCACCCCCCGGCGCCCGGAGGTGCGCGGCCCCCGCCCGCCGCCCCTCACCAGCGGCCTCCGACCACCGGGCGCAGCCGGGGGCGGGCAGGGCCGCCCGGGGGTCGGGAGGGGGCGGGAGGGAGGCGGAGGAGGAGGCGCCGGCGAAGTCGCGCCGGGGAGAGCCGGGCGGCTGTGGAAGGAGCGGCCGCGGGCCGGCGGAGAGGGCAGGGCGGCGGGAGGAGCCGTTATGCGAAGCGAGGGGAGGCGGGACGGGCCGGGCCGGGATGCCCCCCCCTGCCGCCAGCAGCCGCCGGCCGAGGCCCCGCCGCACTGACAAGCACGAGGCTGCGCTTCCTCTTCCTCACGGCAACGGCGGCCGCTCCCCCCGGCCGCCCCCCGCCCGGCACCTCCCCCTGGGGGGGTCCGGCTGCCAGCGCCCACCGCGGGCAGGTGCGGGGCTCGCCGGCCGCCCGCCCCGTCCCGTCCCTCCGCGCCCCCCGCCCGGCGCCGCAGCCCGCCGCGCCGCCCGCCCCGCCGCTCGCCTACCTCCCTGCCCGGGCGGGCAGCACCGCCCCCGCCCCGCGGCGCTCAGAGCGGGGCCGCTCGGCCGCCCCCCGCCGCCGGAGCCGGGCTCCCCGCCGCTGCCCGCCGCCGCCTCGGTGCGGTGCGCTGCCGCCGGCGCTATCCCATCCCGGGGCTCGCAGAGGCACTCGGCGGTCCCCGCCGCCGCTCTCACTTCCTCTTCCTTCCTCCTGCCGGCCGGGCCGCGACGTGCAGCCCCGGGCCGACCGCCGGGGGCGGGCGAGGGGGGGTCCCGCGGCTCGGTAGCACCTGCGGGTGGGGGGCGGCGGCCGCCCCCCCCCCCCCCCCCCCCCCCCGCCTCTACCTGCTCCGGGAGCGCCTCCTCCCCCGCGCGGTGCGGCCGCCGTCCCTCCTCCTGTAGCCCCTGATGCGCGGGATTCGGGGAGTCCTGCTCGCCTGTGCAATAACTGTTTAATTCTGGGGGTCCCCTCCTTCCCGGGGAGCCGCCGCTCAGCCGCCTCACGGCTGGCGCGCCGCGGCGTGCGGGTGTTCCCCCTCCCAAGGCAGCCAGCAGCCGGGGGAGCCGCTCCGCGCCCCACCGGGCCGGGTCGGGCCCTGCCGGGAGGGGGCGGCAGCGCCCGCGCTCCGCGCCGCCGACCGGGACCAGGACCGGGACCGGGACCGACCCCCGCCCCGACCGGCGGCTCCGGCATCGCCGAGGCCCGTTAAAGCCGGTGCGAGATGAGCGCCGGACTCGCGGCTTTCACTGGCTGGAAAAATAAAATCTCAGATCTGCACTTTTTGTTCTCAGTCTCCCGAAAAGAAAAGCAGTCATTATGTTTGGGGTTTTTTTAAATTTATTTTTAAATGCCTTAACTCGCAGCTTCTGAGTGGAGGACACATGATATGTGACACTATGAGCCGTCAAATTATATCTTCTAATACTACAGATAGTGAGGTCTTTTTTATTTTGTTGTTTTACTTTCTTTTTTCTCCAAAGTCCTGTACATTTCGCTTTGACTCTGGTAAGAACTGATAGCATAGCCATGAAGCCTTGTCATCGTACAGCAACTTTTATTGTCTGCTATAACAAAATCTACTCTTTATGAACTATCACATAATACATGAAGGCCAAAACTTGTAAAATTACTGGCTCTAATCTTGCAAACAATTACATATGAGAGTATCTTTATGCAGGTTAATAATTCCCAGCAATTTCCTATAAAACCACCCTCCTGCAACACCCAGCTCCTCAGACCGCAATAATGCTGTTATGCATCAGCTGGCATTTATGAGGCTCATAGCCCTGAATGTACAAGAGCCGCTTACCAGGATTTCATACCCAGCAGGATTGCTGGGGGCTTTCCAGAAGAGGAAGCAGGACTCGATTCTCCCCTTAGGCTGTAATGCGCCGTGTCAGTGATATGCTAGACCTGACCAAATACTTATGCTAGATCTGAGCAAATACTCAGGTGTGAGGCAATAAATGGCATGACTCACCTGAGCCACACGTTACTATATTTATAGAACTAGAGCACAGACTCTACCAAATGACAAGGGCTAAGCATGCACCCCAAAAACATGGGAGCTCCTTTTCACACATGCAGAAATTACCTGCCTGCTCACCCGTCCTCCAGCACCTCGCAGGTTGGTGCATGGCACAGGTGACAGCAATGAGAACTGGGGGAGCTGGGGCGGGAAACATGATGGTTCTGTGCTCTGAAACTTCTCCATGGCAGGAATTCCCTGCAATCAAGGAACACCTCTAAAGCCATTGAGTTTTAGGACTTCCTTAAATGCTAAAATCTGTGGAGAAGCTGGACTTAGCACACTGAACTGGCATGTGGTGGTTCCTGTGTTTAGTTTACATTTTAAAGAGTCTTTTCATATTGCTTTAGTAAGGTAGAGCTCCAAAACTGAAAATGTGACGTACATATGTAATACAATTCTTATTATACACACTGAAAACACTTATCAAACCATCTCAAGAGTTTTAGACAGCTACAGAGAGTTTATTGGGAGAGGGACAATATCAACACCAAGTAAAGGGCTGTTCAGTTTGCATTTGAACCAATTCTGTAATACAGAGACACTTTTCTGAATGTGTTACCTGGATTTTGGTGCTTGAAATTAAAGCAAAAATTGTTTACAACTTAGAAAAAGGCATTGTAAATATAGCATAAGATGTGCAAGAAAGTTTTGTTTACCTCATTTTCCACTGTTAGCTCAGGACCAGTTTCCCAGCATGCTTACACATTTGTGAAGATAAATGCCCTTATGTAGGGTGGTAGGAAAGATGTTTGAAAGAATATTAAGGATGAACAATACTTTAAATGCAAAATTTTACTCACCATGTTTTTATTTTTCTCTCAGGCTCAGCAATGAAAATCATTAAAATTGATTTCAGCTGTATATTACCACAACAGTTGGATTTTAAACAGTGCAGGAGAATGTTTATCTAACAATGCTATTGTTACACAATTTAGAAGAAAATTAGTGAAAAAATTTCTACTAGTTTATGGGGACAAATTCAAGCACACCATTCTACTGCACCTTTCAAGAGAGAGAGCAAACTAGAAATCTGGAGAGCATACTGCAGTGAAGCCTTCTGTCCTTATCTAATATCCATAGTATTGCAACTATTGCACCAACATTAGGATAATTCTTGCTCTCCAAAAGCCCAGGGAACCTTTACTTGGAATATATATATACGTACAGAAGTGCTTGGCCATTTCCTGATTTATTTAGTAGTAGTCCCTTTTGTGATGTCTGCTACCAACACGCATGTTATCATTACAACTGATGCTTTTACAACCGATACTGGAGTTGTTCTTATGATGTGGGCATAAGATGTTTGCTAAATAATTCTAGAAAGCCAGAAGAGGGAGCGCAGGAACAGAAAACACCAAGAATTAAACATTTTAATTTGCGTGGCTATTTCAGCTACAACCTTTAATTAAAAAAAAAAAAAAAAAAAAAAAAAAAAGGAATTTCCAGGAAGTATGGCTGCTTGGCTGTGCTGACAGCAAAAATATTTCTGCATAGTCCAGTAGGTGCTAATCACCTGTTGAAACCTGGCCTGTAGAAATCTCAACTTGACTGTCCCAAAACTGTACAAAGTATCAAAGCCATTAATCACTTTTGACAGTGACTAGACTTAGACTCAGTGATTAGACTTAAACCTTAGACCCTGAGATGAAGGAGCTCCTGACAATTTTTGAAGAAGTTGAGTTTTGTCATAGTATTTCTGGCCAAAACCTTCCTGAGGCACAGATTATCCAAAATAGCCTTTGCTACACCCAATAGCAAAGACAGTTGGATTTTACTGTGCTCATAGGCTTTATGAACGGCCTTTAATAATATCAGTATTTTAATTGTATGTAAGTAATTACCTACAGAATCTTGTTTGTAACCATTAAAGAATACCAGGATGCCGGCTGTGATATAGAAACAAAATACAGGATTATTATTGCATTTTGACTTTTTAGAAGTCACAGATACATTTCTCTTTATTTTGACAATGCTAGCTATCTATTGTGTTTGAATGAAAACATTTTGTCTGTGTACATACTCATTTCCATGGGGGGTGAATTAAGCCCTGGGAACAGAGTGTGAAAACCACATTTACTGGGACATTTCCTTCTACTGGTGACAATGCCTTCCTCTCTGGTAAATTATTCTGACACAGATTCAAGAGTGAACATGGTGAGAACTGAGTATATGTGTGCATATATAATTTATTAGATATTTTTAAATAGGTCCTGAAGATCTGACCTAAATTCACAAACAATGACATCAATAAAAATGGACTGCATCAGAAACTCCAAGCTCATTTTTCTAAGCTGCAGTATGCTTGTGGATCTCCATACTCCAGTCCCTAAATTATAGTTGTCATTTGCTTTTATAGACTTATATATGTATGAATTTTATATTCATATACACATATATAGGAACATTTCATGCAGGACGATTAAACAAGATCAGTATGATGTAAGGGTTATGATTCAGTTTTAGTATACCCATTCAGACTGTAAATCTGTTGCTGTATATTCATTTGTATATAACATACATGGAGAAGGTGATGACCTTTGCAGAATAGCCAGCGTAAGGAAGAAATAAATAAGTCTTATGTAAGACATGTTTTAATTAACCTACAAACAACCTCATTCTAAAAAGTAGTTTTGGTCTCTTTATGGACTCATTTTCATCTTATCTGGACACAAATTTACAATAAATTAAATTGTTAAAAGTTGAGGTTGTAGAATTATAACACTTATGATCATCACACCTGTTACGAAATCCAAGCATGAACAAGCAGGAGAATGAAGAGGTCAGGAATGGCTTTCAGAGTTTTCATACCATTAACCTATTGTGTTTCTACAAAGAAAAACACACCTCTACAAACTGTTTTTACTGCCACTTACTTGCTCTCCTATATTTTAGCTTGCCTATGAAGGATCTCTTCAGGAGTTCATGAACATAAGGTCTAGAAGTGATTTCGTCACAGTCTGCTGCTGTTTGAAGGAGAAAAACTTGAGAAGATCTACAGAAGTTAAAAAAAACCCCAAAACCAAAACAAACCAATTTGATGTTGAAGTTCAGCAAGCTCTGAACTTCAGAGGAGCTTCTCTCCTGTTGCAGTGAAAACAATTAATCACTGGAGCTGCCCAACACTTGTCCTAAATTGGTCCTGACTGGAAAAGTTTAAATCCAACCAGGCATTTTGCTGAGACATTGGTGCAAGCTAAATCTTAATTTTGTAACTTCGAGCAGGAATTCGAGGGAGTCCTATGATCAGCAGTATGTAGCAAATGCAGTGCTATTTCACAGCTTTCATGTAAACCCTAGTAACTCTCACTGATAAGAAGTTCTGCACATCTATTTAAATAACAAGGAACCTAGGCATTTCTCACCATGTTCACTCTTGAACGTATGGCAGAATAATTTACCAGAGAGGAAGGCTCACCACAGCATTGCCACCAGTAGAAGGAACGGCCCAGTAAATGTGGTTTTCACCCCCTGTTCCCAGGGCTTAATTCACCCCCCATGAAAATGAGCAGAAATTGCTCTTTAGGTAGAAACAGCATTGGATCACCCTCAGATAATGAAGAAAAGTGCTTGGTGCCTGACCTTGGGAAAGGGAAGTTGGTTATCAATCATCGTAGGTTACAGACCATGACGTCCAACTGTGCACTTTGACAAGAGAAGATGGCCAACACCGACATGAAACAGGGCAGGCTCCCAGCCCCGGCCGGCTGCTGACCATGTGATTGCTGGCAGGGTTTGCCCCCCTCGCTCTGGGTAACACCAGGAGTTTATCAATGATGACTGTGAAGAGAGTTTAGTAGACACGACAAGAGAACTTGATTTTTCCGCAGCTCCAAGTTCAGATGCCTGGCTGAAAGAAGAGACACTAAAAGAAGTCCTTGGAGAGGACACTAAAGGAATTTTAATCACCTTTCCAAGACATAACAGAGTTGCTTGCTGCATGCTATGTTTTCTTCTCCATCACACAGTGACATTCCTTATATCTGCTGTCAGATTAACATTTTATGATAAAACCTCCTACTTGTTTCGACCACATTTAAGGATCAATATCTTTTCTATTCATTTTAGCCTTTGTTTTGTTTCCCTCCTCCTGAGAGGATAGAGCCAGGCGGTCAGGGAATTGGGACTCCTGAGTTTTGACTCAACTGTGAGCCCTTAATCCACCATACAACTGTGAGTGAACTGTATCAGCTTTGGGCATTAATTTCCAATCGTATCTCTTTCTTTTCTTCCCTTTTGTTCTGCTGTTGAGGGGTTTTTTGTTTACTTGTTTGTTTGTTTTTTAACCTTGTCAGTTTAAGCTCTAAGTTCTCCAAGACAGATTTTTTTTTTTCTCTGTGTATTTGTAGATAACCAATATATTTCAGCTCCAATTTCATTTGGGATCTTCCAGTACAACTGTGGCACAGTTATTGTTAATAATCCTAGCCTTGTGAAGAAACTCACTGCATTTTGATTGAGGTTTCTACTTCTTTACCCAGGATAGACTGTTTTATTTGTAGGTAATAGCATTATTGGCCAGTGCATAAACCATAGAAAACTTAAACAAGAGAAGCCCCAAAACTTAGGGGCTGCTCACTCCTTCAACAGGCTGCAAACCTTAACATTCACCAATTTTCTAGTCACCTTGTGTTCTATACAGATTAATATTTGATAAAAGTGGCCTATTTTTATCCATTTAGCAGCTGTGTTGTATGTGCAGTTGAGGTTTGAGGGGTGCTAAGCCATGTCACATACTACTATAGATCTTTAATATTAAAGACCAGTTCCATCCTTTCTAGGCATCAGCAGTGTTATTTATATTGCAACAGGCTACAGAGACTTCAACTAGCAAGAAAGCCTAACACTGCCCAGACTCATGGTAAATGCCATCCTTTCTCCAAAATGCAGAGTTTAGCATGTAGGGAAAACAAGCAGGTACAGAGAAAGTCATAGAAATAGCACAACATCTGTCTCCAGCAATGGCACATCACGATTCACTGCCAATCAAGGTCAAATCCTCCTGTCCCAAATCACAGCACGACAAATACTGCTGCATTAGCAAACCCTCCCTAGGACTTACTCACAAGTCTTTTGACAGATTTGTGATTTTCTTGCTGGAAATAACAGACTGTTCTGTCTATCATCTGTTTTAATCCTTTCATAATATTAATCGATCAACAGTAACTGCTGGCAGCAAAGTAGCAATAAAGAGTACAAGCTCACTGCTCGGAGGTATGCTGGATGCCCACTTTCCTAATGAGGTGATTAACTTCAGATGCTTCACTGAATGAGCCCACGGGAACAAGTGGCACTCCAGCAGCTGCAGAAGCGGCACAAATGCACTTGTGAATGCATTTCAGCATTTGCACTTGGCCTTTCCCCCTTTTGTATTTATTATTCCATTAATACGGAAAGTCACTTTGCCTATAAAATATTTTGCCCTGCTGTCACATTTTATTTTGCATATTTCTTGAGGAGTATAACGTTCATGGCTGAAAACGACTGTGCATGCCAAAAAAATTCATGACACTTCAGAGATGCTTATAGAGAAACATTCAAAACATCCTAACCTTTGAACACACAATTCCTAAGATAGCATGGTATCCTAAAAAAATTCGTTTAGAACAAATATACACAAAAATTGGGCTTCAATTTTCAAAATGACTCACTTCAATGTACATGACTTCATAGAAATTGAATACTATGTTTTATTCACATCATTGCTGGACTATGTATTAATTTATGGGAACTCTAAAAAGCTGAGGCAAAGGTCTTGTAGGTAACATCCTGTCCTATTATAACCCAATGGAGGTGATTCACCATTCTCACACCCCTGTGTTTTAATGTGTTTCTCTTACGTACTTACATCATCCATTTTTCATGCCTCCTTTCGGTTTTTCCCTTTTTTCATCCTCCTTTTACTCAATAGCTCAAAGTACTGTCTGCTTCTTTATTCTGAGGCCTTGGAGTCATAGCCCTCATATATATTTTTCATTGGTAATATATTGTGGTCGCTGCATCCCATTTCTCCTACTTACCATTTTTAAATACCTCTCACCTGTTTTCAATGACCCTTTCAACCCTGTCTTTCCTGCTCTAAGTAGAGCCGTCCTTTGGCAAGGCTTTGGGGCAGGTTTCCTTTCCAGATGACAGTGATAAGGGAGGAGAGGAGGACAAGGGTTGTGTAGGGCTTGGCTGGTCAGACTGGAGCAGACCATGAAGCAGCAGCCTCAGTCCACAGCCTGGCATTTAAAGATGAGCTGCGAACTCGTATTCACAATAACATATGAGCTGCCATGGCTCTGCAGCAAATGGTCTTTGCCTTGGAGCTCGTAACTTCTGGCAAAGGGGCAAGGCAGGTGTCTGGAGGTTGTGGTCCCCCTCAGATGCCCTAGCCTGAACCAAGCAAAGTTTGAATCCAAGTTTTTCATTTTGAGAGCTATCATCACACTGTGAATGTCATAAGTTCAGTTCCCAAGCCTAAAGTTAGAGACAGGAGAATGATTGATTTGCTGAAATGTGAAGTTCTGAGTCAACAAATAGTGTTCATGTATTTGTATCAAATGATGAATACTTTAGATCAAAAAAAATCTTTTTTAAAAAAATTGAAGTTTTAAATTTGACATTTCTAAATGACAGAACAGAGTGAAGGTCATGATCTTTCAAGACTTAAGCTACCTAAAGTTCTTATTCTTTTAATCAATGAAGAAAATGAAATAAAACATTTTATTCAGCACAAAATTAAAAATTAAAAAAAAAAAAATAGTGTGGTACCAGAAGGTCATTTTGGTTAAAATTAGAACATTTTTCAGATCAACTCAAAAACAGTTAGAGCATGGGAAATATTTTCAAGTTCAGCTAACAGATCAATGGACACTTTACTTGTGTAGGTCTAATTCACACCGTTTTTAATGATTTAATATTCAAAGGTCTGAGCACCTGCAGCTCCTATTCAAATTAGACATTTAGTATTTGTAAGTCAATAGGAGTGTCTGGATGTGCAGCAGTCGTGGAAGAAAACAAATCAAGCCTTTAATTTGTTACAAGTGCCTAAGTAGGGGTAGAAGTGCTCAACTTTACACACCTCCCCCACTTGAAAACGTTGACTACTTACTACAAAAAGATTGCAATTCTCCTGCCTCGCAGGGAGCCTAAATTCCTGCCCCAGGATACAAGATGCCCCTGCTGACTTCCCAATCTAAATTGGAAAAAAATCGGTCCTCTTAGGTCCCAAGGACTAATTAGTCAATGCCTGTAAAGCTCTCTGAAGGTGAGGAGTGTATCTATGCTTTACCCTGACAGATGGTTATGGTTTAATTTTAAAGGTTTTCTTTAAAAAAGCTGTTTTGTGAAAGCAGTTACTCTCTTCAGTGTCCACTAGTGCAGATTATTCATTTTGAACCGGTGTACAGATGGAGGAACAGGATGGCAAAACCTCTGCTCCGGCTGTGAGCATTCAAAGAGAAGGAACTTTAATATTGATTGACTTTATGAACCAGAGTTCCCCACTGTCTTGCAGTAGTGTAAAATATCATAAAACGCTGCCAATTCTGCTTTCTCTTTTCCTTCCCATCTGTGACAATATTACAGAATATATTTCCAAAAGTAAATGAAGTGCAAGACCTACAGGGAATTGAATGGTCTATGTGTCACTGAAAGTGTGCTATACCATGTTCCCACACCTGTCCTCATGCCCTGTTGCAATTAACGTCTTGCACAGATCCTTAAACATATGTTTGCTTTGTCATCCTGTGGAATATTCCACTGCACTATACAGAGCAAGCTGTCAAAGGCTTTGCTGAAAGAAATAAGGACTAATGATTTATCATAAAAACAGCACTGTGATCCTCTGCTGCAAAAATTGGTGTGGTGTAAAAATAGCAAGAAGACAGCTCTCAAGCTTTTGTTAATTGGCTTATCAATTCTGATCCATTCCTCAGGAAACATAGTCTCATGCTTATATACTGTGTGTGATTTATGGAAGAACCCAGAGGGAGGGAATACAACAAGTGGAGGCAGGATTTTGCAGGCTGAACTTGCTAACCATATCAAAGCCTGCCCACCAGAACTGCTCAGAACAACAGCACTTTCAAAGGGACAATATTGTAGAGTCTGGATTACTCCTACGGACATCAGTACAGTACACTCATTGATAAAGAGTAAGATTAACCTTCTACAGGAAGTGATGAAGATGTTTCCTACTAACAGAGCTAAATCTTTTTTTTTTTTTTTAAAGTTCATATAGAAGATAACTCACCCTTCTCCCTCAAACATGTTTTCGATGGTGCTGTTTTCTGGGAAATTTTCCCTCTCCCAGACTTTTAAATCAGCTAAATTACAGAAAGCTTCATCATGCCAGACACTATTTGGTTTTTGGTTTGGTTTTCTTCCCTTCTCCCCCACAGTTTTTCTCCTAATATATGCACGTTAGGTACATACATGTTGAGAACAGCTCTCAGTCATTGCTATACTGTTGAGTTAGATGCACTCCCTGGCATGTGGTGGGTGGCAGCTGACCTGATGTGAGTGTGACTCCTTTTTTATTTCCTTCCCTTTTCATGGGGAAACAGGGCCTAAAGAGCTGGTGAGGAGTTTAGCAGAGAAAGGATGAGGAGCTTTCGGCGAGAAGCATGAAGTAAGCAACGCTGTTAGGCCAACTATTTGGAGAGGGCAGTTGGTCTCAGTGCTGCTGCCGAGAGTCCCTGCTTTGCTTCAGCAGGAAGCTGGACTTTTCTGACTTCTATGTTTCTTTCTGATGAATGCTCATCCTCCTCCACGGTAGCAGGGAGTTTCTCAGGTGACAGTCCCCACACTTCACTATCAGGTCACGCTACAGACATGGGTGCTCAAGACTTAGCCTGAAACACTTCTCTAGGCTGAGAATTTTTATGTGGCTGAAATTCCCCCTGTACCCTACCCACTTCCCTATTGCTTCCAGTGAGAAGCCAGGCAGTTATTTGTCTGAAAAAAATACTGACTGTGAAAAGAAACCTACCTCACTTTGCTGTGATTTTAACCAGATTTGAGATATCACATAAAGTCTCTATACATATCTTATTTGTCCTGATACTGGTTTTATCATCTACATCTTACTGTTAGCTCTGACTTTATGTTGTATCCTGTATCATTAGTCAAATACTTCAGACCTTGCAGCTTTTTTTCTTTTTCATTAGAAAGAATTACTAAAGCAGAGCGTGGTATCTTCGATGCAGACTCATCAATTTACAGAGACTGTAATGAATCTGCATTTCCTTTAGTATAACAGAAATCAAACAACAAAAAATAAGTTGATAGACAACAACTTTGTTCATCTATACTCAGTGAAAAAGTTTTCTCTGTACCTTTCTCTCACTGCGTGTTCCAGCTACGTTGCTTGGGCTTTTCTACCACTGATGCGTTCTGCTTTTCATACACTTAACTCTCCTCCACTGAATGCCTCAATGCCATTCCCCCTCCTCCCGCTGTTTACCCCTGGAAATCTCCTCAGATGGAAGAGATGGACAGAATAAAATCAGCCTGTTTAAAGTTGGTCTAGTGCAACAATGTTTAGTGATCACTATTTATGGCTTAAGCGTCTTGTTGCTGGTTCTCAGTATTTTAAAGGCATGTTTCATCACTGAGATGATCTAAACACCTGCTTCATTTTTTTTCCTTTCTCCTCTGCTGTGGGTTTCTCTCTGGCACTGCCTGAGAAGGAGGGCAAAGGACAATTTCCAAAGGAGCATTGCAGTCTCCTAATGCAAGAAATTAAATCTGCTTTGGGAGTCCCCTGAAACAGATGAACCTTGATTCTTTTGCAGTACATTGACCCGCTGCCTTGGTGGCATTATTCCTGGTTGTGCCAGCAACAGTTTTCCCTCTTGTTCATGCACACATCCCTAAATATTGTTCCTATCACTATTTTGTTCTTCATGTTTATCTGAACCATTTATCTTGCTGTATGACTCGCCATCAGGTCATCTTATTCTCTTCCTTGGTAGCCACATTTATTCAAGACTTTGTGTTTTTAGACTGATAGTGAGAGGGCTTATTTTATCTCAGAAAGGCAGCAGCTCTGTTGCCCCCTTCCCCTTCATCTTTTGTCACCTATCTCATCATCAAAGAGTTGTTTTGACAAGAGCAAGGCAATTTTATTTCTTTGTTTTTCTCCCAGGCTCTTCCTTCCCATGACTTGCTGCCATCCCATTACATCAGCTTGTGGATTCTGACACTGACACTCATCAATAAAACAGCAAGATGTAGGAATCACAACACAAAATCCAACTGAGTCTTTTTTACACAGCTGATAAAATGCATCTTTGTGCTCATCCCACGCATCGGTAGGAGCTTTGTGCTCAGTGGCGATGAGCTCTCCATGCTGCCATTTGGATACTGCAGTGCAAATTCTTTCTTGTATGGGAATCCAGCCATCTCCGCTGGCAGTTGCTTGGTTTTTCAGTGCCCTGGACAGTTTTTCCACAGGAGATCAAACCGGTTACCCCAGTCAGGGATGCTTCCTGGCACTTGGTGCTTTATGAAAGATCATTGCTTGTTTGCTTTTCTGGCCAGCTTGCGCACTCACAGGACTGCTCTGTCTACCTGGAGTGGTAGATTATGCCCTTTAGAGGGCTTCTTTGCACCATCAAGCACTGCAAACATTGCTTCCTGGCAGTCGTGGAGCAATGTGCATTTCGTTGCTTGCACACAGGACTCCCCTACCCTAGTTCAGCTCCTCTGACTTATGCTGGGATCAGACTCAGGCAGATCTCAGGCCACCCTGTATCTCTTCTTAGGCTATTCCCATAGCCAGCATAAAAAAGGAATTAAAACTACCATGAGCTGCCTGTGGTGTGGGGAATCCCCTGCAGCCCAAAGCCTGCACTGTGTCACTACATCCCTGCTATCTGGGGCTCACTGGGGCTGCAGCTCCCTGCAGCATCAATTCCTCTCTGTGCCGGGGACCCCAAAGCTCTGGGCAGAGGGAAACACGAGCAGCTCTACGGCAGCTTCTGTAGGTGCTTGCTCCCCTCATACCCTGCCTGCCTTCTCTCCAGGCTAGGGCAGCCCCTTCTCCTTCTGTTATCACACTTCTCTGGAGCCACCACGCTGCGCAGCACGGGCACCATCTCCTCCTACCGCCTCACCTTGGTGTCCTGCCCATGGTGGCTCTGGGAGAATCTAACCGAAACAGAAAAGCAGCTTACACTGGAGTGTAATTGTCTTACACACAGACACACAGCTTTATCCCCTCACTCCCCGTTATTCTCAACTGGGAATAAACAAGAGTCTACTGCTTTGTTTCCAGAAAACTTAACAGTCCCTTCAGGGGCATCCACCCCACATGCAGTTTAGAATAAGGCCCCAGACGCATGATCAGAAGAAACCAGAAATACATTTGTCGAATGACAGAAGAGGCTTTATACTGCAACCACTCTCTCCCCAGTATGTCTTTTAAGCTTAAACCCACCAAAAAAGACTGTGTCTATGCTTCCCAGCACCAGCAGACAATTCTAAAGACCAGCCCTGAGTTCAGTGCATTCAACGTGGTCCTTTTTTTCCTTTTTAAAGCTGTCACTAAAGCCTATTACAAGATGTAGTTTGGAAACAAGCAAGTTGCTGAAGCACTTTAAAAACATTTTCCCAGGGAATGGCTTTCTGGCTCTTTTTTGCTTTCTGTAATCACAATATCAAAATGAGGAGCTCACAATGTATGTTAAAAACACAGGCATCTCAAGAGAGGCGAGAAGGACGTGTTCACGCTGGTTTGTATCACGCAGTTTGATGCGCTGTGTGCTGCACATCGCTTGTGAACCTGAATGGTGCCAGCTGTGCTGTAATTAACACAGAGTGCCTGGCACAGAGAAGGTGATCACTTGTTCCTGGAAACCATTGGGGTTTTTTCCCCCCCTAGAGATGGACTGAGCAGTTACTGGACTCTTGTTCTTTTGTGAAGTACCATTATTATCATCCTTTGTTACAGGTTTTCCACTCATTGCAAGGTGGACCTTCATAAATAAAAAGAGGGAACCTGAAGGCTCTCTGTGAAATATGAAGGTGTTGAAAGATCTATTTTCTCCCCCTCTAAAGAATTTACAAAGAAAAGCATGGGGATTTTTTTTTTTTTAACCAGATGGTGAGACTGAAAATAGGAATGACTATTGCTTGATAGGAACACTATAGGGAAGGGGCTTCTGGATAGTTTTTGAGGGTGCAGACAGCCTACTGTGGAAGGAGTTCTAAAAATAGATTGCAGAATGGATCTGGTGAGCATGAGGAAACCTAATTATTTGCTGTAATTAGTTGCATCCGAAGATGAGGGGGCCGGATGCTGGAGTGTTGTGGCTCAGCAGCCACCCATTAAAATCAAGAGGCCTCAATTGGTTTTCTCCAGCTGGGGGTCTGGTCCTTGGCTGGCTCCTGCAATCATGGATCTTAAACAGATCTGTTTGATGTGGGATGTCGTACACGCTTGCAAGAAAAACAGAACACCAGTACACTTCCACAGGATCAGAGAAACTGTATTATTCCCAACCAAACTTACTGACTGAACAATCTCTGGGGTCTTTTTTCAGGATGAAAGACTTACAGAGCACATTATTGACCTAAATCATATGCTATGTAATCAAAAGTATCACATTTTTGCAGCAGTTCATTTCTGAAATTTCTGAAAGTTGTATGTTTTCCCAAACCCAGTATCCTAACAGTACCTGCACAGTTATATTAGCTCTACAGTTGCCAATTTCTCTCTCCAGCTTGTTCTCAAGAGCCTTTTAGTAGGTTTTCCCTAGGTGATGAGCAGTTCAGAACTAGTTCCTTTTGAGGTGTTGCATTTAGTCATCTTTTTGTGTGAGACAGAAAGGAGACCGTAAATGAAAGAATACCCTTGAGAAGAGTTCTGGAAAAGGCAGGGAAAAAAATAATCATGATTTGAAAGCAAGGGACCTGAAAGCCAGAAGTGGCTATTATAGTTTTAGCAAGGTTACTGAGGACAAAAGAGCCTAAGCAAGATTGATTTGTTCTGCAAAACAAACCACAAAATAAACAATTAATAAGCACAATGTGATTCATAGAAGGATTCACACTGTATGTCTGCTTGCCTGGGGATGTGAAGTAGCTTCAAAACCTTTTCACCTCACACTTGAGGCAGCTGTTCTCTCACTCTTGTTGCATTTCGTGTAAATTCGGAGTGGTTTCATGATTGACTCAATCTCCTAATCATGCTTGTCACAGATGGGTGCTACTGAAAACAGTTAGTAATTAATTTACAGAAGATCAGGAAAAGTGGAAAAACATAATTCATTCAATAAAGATGACCAGGTTTGCTGGCTCTGGAAACATAACTTCTTATTAAGCAATAAGAAGGGATTTCTGCCCTGTTCTTCTTTTCCCCATTTATTTCCTTAGGTAAGAGCATAACCCACACATGGGATCTACACTCAGATTTTCCACTAGCTAGAGGGGACAAGAATCACTTGGAAAGGCAAATTTAATCTTCCCCTGAAGTTTCCTTTTTTTCCCTGGAGAATGAGCAGTGATGCCAGTACAATATGGATGAGGGAATCCAGGCTCCAACCAGCCCAAGAGAAATCTTGCCATTGATTTCAGCAGGGCCAGAATTTCCATCTTAATGACAATACCTTTTCATTTAATAATCTCAACAAGAATTTGGTAATGTCATTTGGAGGCCTGCATTTTTAAAAGTTGCTTGTAATTTTTGATGTCTGAATGGAGAAAACTCAAAGTGCCAATCATGTCTCTTGAGAATGGGGCAGCCCTTTACAATAGCTTGGTTGGGGGCTGCTGCTCGGACAGAACTTAATGCAGTTGTCTTTTGTGTCTAACAAACAAGAACAAACCAGAACACAATGGGCTGAATTTGGTACTGATTTGCTCTCATGTAAATCCAGAGTTGCTCCACTGGGAGAGAGGCATATTTTTCTGGATGTCTCTCATCTTCACGCAGGAGCATTTTGGTCTGGTGTCATTACACTTCTCATATGAGCTGTGGCAAATTTATGATTACTGGAATTTTTTCTTTTGTTAATTCTTGGATGAGCGCACAGTGCATTACAGTATGCTGGATCGCACAACGGGAAGCCCTCTCTGAGAATTTTCTTGTTGTGTTCCAGCAAAACACAACGTCCCTGGGAAACTCTTGTTTTCATACCATCTTTCACTGTAGAACCAGCGTGATAATAAACCTGTTGGAATAATAAGTTTCTGGCTGCTGACCAGGAGGTTTGTCACCGACACGAGTTAGGAGAAGTTCACTCTGGGCATCAAGCCAGAGGGCTATCCATTCTGCCCCCCTTTAACTTATTTTACATTAATATTTTAAGTCTTGAGTTTTTTTTTAAATGAACACACAGAGGCACATGCATTAAAAAAGCACAAACTGTCTTTACTCGTCCATCATCTTGGGGAGTGGAACAGAAAGAATTGCACCTTCCTAACGTCTATTTTCAGGTTTTACTTGGGGAAATCGTATGAAATTCTCTATTGCTTATTTGATCCTGAATGAATTAGTATGATATCTCTTCTCTAAAGAGAAATAGCAGGTTTCATATCACACAGAGCTGATAGGTTGGGAGAGACTAATCCATAGTTCTGCCTAAAAGATAATCTGTATATTTTAGTCTGCAGTGTTTTTAAGGGGTTCTTTTGTATCTGAGCATTAATAATCCACAAATAACAAAGGTTATTTGCCTATGTCCTAGCTTAAGGAGTGCTGTTATAAATGACTATATCAGCAGCTTGTCCAAGTCTCATATTATGTCAGTTATGATCTCCAGGATGGTTCAGGAGGATCTGGGAAACCCTAACCCTGGAAAAATGCAGCTGTCTGTAAAATGAAAAAAATAAAACGGACTCTATTTTGTCTCTGTTTACTTCCTTTCCAGGGAGAATCAACTGCAAAACAGCAGCACATCAATAAATACACCTAACACAGTTTTCTCCAGTCTTGCTAGTTTCCTAAATGTGTACTATTTGTCAATTTGTGGTCACATTACAAAAAATAGCATAGGGGAGCTGTAGCACAAGAGAGATGGAGCACAAGAGAGATACTCTGGCTTTGATATTTTAGAAAATGTGAGATGTAATAACAGACTATACCATTCCTGTATCCAGCATCTTCCCCTTAGCACTGACCAGTACAGATGCTTTAGAAAAAAATGACAAAACTACATAACACATTGGAGTAGCGAGTAGTGCTTTACCATAGTGAGAAACTCCTTTGTTATACCTACTAATTCTGTACCTCCACAAGTCCAGCTTTTGGTCACTCTAATTTAGTAATCATTTGCTACAGTCCTGGAGTTTTTCATCACTGGAGCACTACTCACTCAGCTCAGCAGCATACCTTGCCAGTCACTGGGGTATGGAGCACACTTAGAGGGAGTTACTCAATTGCAGTAGGAAGGTCAAGAAATACATACTGGTGTGTACTAGTGCTAGAGTGAAATTAGGCAGCTTTCCTTCTGTTTATCTGAGAACTTGCTGTCCTTATTGCAGGGCAGCTGAAACAGTACTGACTATTCAGTGCTGGAATCATCTCTGATGAATAACCAAAATGTTAATCTGCATCACTGTGTGTTAATAAAGAAATATAAAAATCTGTGCAGACTATGGTGTAGTCTAGAACAACTTGCTTCAACAAGAGTCAAAGGAGGGAGGGAAAGGGGAGCAAAAGAGAAGGAGAATATAATTGAGAAAGATGCTCACTGCAGCCTAAAGAGGCAACAAAGAGCAGTTCACAAAGAGGGAAGGTGCAAGTATATTTAAGCCATTCTAAAATTACCCGTTAGGAAAAAAAACAGCTGTAAGCTTTTATTGCTTAAGAGAAATAAAACCTTGCTGTTTAAAAAGATACATTTTCCCCAAATCTCATGCTGTACTTCACATGTGTTCCTATACAGGCACAGTAACTACTTTTTAAATAACATTTTATGTCATTCACTGTCTTCGCTAAGGATCTACTGAGCTCTGAGAGAATGAATACAAACCCTCTATCCCATTGATTTCTTGTGAGAACACATCAGGCTTAGAATACTGATCCTTTCAGCAGGAAACAGTAACACACAATAATAATGTAATTAGTTGTTTGTAATGGCACAGTGTCTTTCCCCAACACATCTCCAAGTGCTGGCTGGTCACCACAGACCTCACTGCTGCCCTTATCCAGAGAAGCCCTTATTACAATGAGCAACTTCACTGAAATTAATGCGGCTTCTTGCTGAGGAAGGCATGAAAATGAAAGGCAGAATCGGTGGCTGGCTTTAAGTGTCACAGAAACCCTACTGTGAGTGGCGGGATGTTTATTATAAGAGTTTCAGGGCTGGAAAACAAGGTGCCAGTGTAATTACAGGACTTGCCCAAGGCCGCACAATGAGGCAGTGGCGGAGGTTAGATGGCCGCTCCCACAGCTCGAGTCAGATGCTCACACTTCATTTTGTCAACAAATACTTTTAGAAACAGGAACAATGGTAGTGATAGACACATCTCAGGGCACACTTTTAAATTATGACTTATTCATATTGTATGGATGTAAATATCTTCTTCTGTAAACTCCAATCCAGGACAGCACCAAAGGACGCCTATTCCCCACAAGATACTGCTTTTGAGCTCCTCCTGCCAAAGCTATACAAGCTGTCCATAACAGAACAACCCTTTCCTCTCAAGCAGCTTTTCTGAGTGATTTATGTTGTGATCTTAACTGCAGTCAGACTTGTTTCAGCATATTGTCAATGAGACCTTAAACATCATGAAGATACAGTTATTTTTAACGCAATGTAAGCCAAGTTGGAGTGAAGCTTGGTAGGAACAAGCTCAAAACTTTGGAAGGAGCACCATTTCCACTCTATCTTCCCTCCCCACACACAGAAATAGGATTTCTGCAGTTTCCTAAGGAATAGCCCCATGGAATTACCCTGCAGACCCCAGCAGGACTTCTCAGCGCTATGCTGTCCCCTCTGACTATCCCCTCCAGCAGCCCAAGCGTTGCTTTGCACTTGGTGGGCAGGCTGTGAGCAGGCAAAGGTCCCAGCCTGCAGCTTTGGCACCTCTCCACCAAATATGGGCCCACCAAGCCATTTCTCAGACCTTATGCTTATCCCCAAAAGTAAACACCCAAAATGTCAAATAAAGATCTTGCAAGACAAGTGGATTCTCCTGATAACAAACCCATTAGGATAAAATCATGCAGGGATAGAAATCATGCAGAGATTTGTGTTACAGCTTGAGCATGAGAAAACACAGGTTGCGTCTGCACTGGACAACAAAGCCTCCTGCTTCACAGCCTGAGGCCAGTTAGGAAAGCTTCCCTCTTGTTTTTCAGCAGATGCCCTGTGAATTACATACAGAAAGGGGTGAAAATCACAGACCAGGAGCTTGGGGATAGGGCCAAAAAATGCTCCATAATGAGACACTGAAAAGTCTAAAACCCCATAATGGGCCTCACAACATCATGGCTAATTCTTCACTGAGATTTCAAATAACCCCAGCAGAAAATCATGCAAAGATGCCTATCCAGCAAGCCATCCCATGCTCATGTAATTTTAAGATCCATGAAAAGCTGGGACAAAGTTCTAGGTTAGGAACCACCGTGGAGAGCTTTGTTGCAACTTGATAGCAAGGACATATCAAAGCCTGTTTTTCAAGGACTGTGTTTATCCACTGAGTGTTTCTGTCCCATCTTTCTGGGTTTGGACGATCACACCTGCAGCGAGTCTTGAAGATGTATATTGGGCTCTCACCTCTCTAAATGTTCCCTTCTTGCTTAGACACGTGCAATTGTTAAGCACGTTTTAAAAACAAGAGAATAAGTGAGCTTAATCTTGGAGGATGGGGCCAGTGCTGCTCCAAAGGGTGCCTGTGTGTGGGTGCGTGCAGGCGTACCAAATAATGCACAGATGAAGCCCAAAGAATAAACTTTAGCTGCTAGAGAGATGAGAAATGCTAACTGCATTCTGGTAGTTGAGAGAAGTGTGACATCAATGGCACAGAAAGAAGAAAGTCTAGTTGGATTCAGGCAGATCAGTAGTTCGCAAACCGTGAATAAGTAACTGTGTGGTCCACTGAGCTGAATCCCTTGGAGGGTTTCCAAGGAAAACGTTGATGCTATCGGTACGTGCTGCTCTGTGGCACTTGTCCATGGAGAAACAGAGTTTGGGAAAAAGCATGAGACCTTGTGAACAAGCCTTTGTTTTAGTGAGTGGGAAGTGAGAAAAGGGCCTGTTTCCTTTCCTGTTCAGATGGTCGGGTGCAAGGCAAGTCACTGCGTTGTCAAGGCTGGGGTGAGCAGCACCATGCTTACCTCAGCTGCACAGCAGGGGTGAATATAACAGCCCGCTCCTCTCTGCAAACCCCCAGACCACAGCACAGCCAGCTTTTGCTGAAAAAACCCAGCTGAAATCAGAGACATGCTGTACACAGCGACCCAGGCAGAAGGGTCCCAGTAGCTCATGGAAGTGCAACCCACCTTAACAGGGTAATTTCCCAGGAGGAAAATGCTGGGAAAATTCAATCTAGGATAACATTGCCAGTGCAGTCTTTACCTGAACCCAGAGAGCAGCGAGCTGGCTCTCGCAGAGCCTCTGTGCTCACCCGCCAGAAGAAGGTGCCAAGCGTGATGTAGAAGAGGAAGCAGATGTGGGAGAAGAGACGAAGCGTGTAAGTTAGCTGAGCTGTAGCCAGATAAATCCCCAGGCATCTCACGGCAGGCAACTTCCCTCAGAGAGCAAAGCTGGAGAGTTCTGCAAGTCTGCTAGAAAATAAAGCCCGATAAAGAGGCTGTTTATTCTGGTTCACTTCCTATAACTGACTTGGTGACCTTTGGAGCTTGTCTTCTTGCAGTTTGAGTGGCAGGCTGTCAGCATGAGTGCCTGCCCTACAGATACCTATAAAGCACACAGCCCTTAGGAAAGGGAAACTTAGCCCGTGTGTTTATCTTACTGCAAATTGTTGAGACAGGCTGCTCTGCTGGGCTGTGTTCCTCAGGAGCTGCACTGAAAGGATATCCTTTGGTCCCTGTGGGCTCAGGCTGGAAGGAAGCAGTCCCTGAACAGAACAGCTTTGCTTGCTCAACTTTGCGCTGCAGCTGAAAGGCAGACTAGAGCTCCAGGACTCAAATGAGACCCCAGATGCAGCTGGTGGAGCCTGTCTCAGAACAGCCCGTGAATTGGCCTGGCTTTTTAGCAAGGGGAAAAGTCATCAGTAGGATTTGCTGTTCTCCTGCAAAATGACTATTATCTTCAATAAACCATCTTCTGCCTAGCATGCAATCTTCTCCAGAGTGGAACAGCTTCCTTCAGGAACCCTCTGCCTATTGGGATCACCATGAGCCAAATCTGTCCTTGCTTATGGCTAAAAAACCAACTGAAAATCCTGCTCTTTTGATCATTAATCATCAGATTACTGGTTATCACAGACCTTACAATTTGCCTGTTTGTAGGAGAATGGGTCTAGGTTCACATTTCAGCTGTTAGCAGCCCTGACTACTATTCATCTAATATCTGACTCTGGTCCCAGTGTTATCAGCATCCTCCTTGTACATTCATGAGTTGCAGCAAATCACACATACCCTTGTTTGCTAATTTTTAAAAAATTATTGTTTATCTAAAAACAGGCAACCCATTGTTAGCAAACAGAAGTGGTGAAGAGAAGCAGAGTAACTCTTACAACCCAGCTGCATTCTGAACTCCTCTTCTTTAAAAGGTCAACTAATCCTGAGAAGCAACAAACACAGTCTGTATGATGTCCTGAAGTGCTCCTTGGAGAAAGTGAGCTGTCCTTCCTGCCTGGTATATGATGAGGATCCACAAATGAATGATCAAGCAGGCTGTTGTCTGAGATGCTCAGATCTTCCACCCAGCCACCCACAGATGGGAAGGCTGAAAAGAAAGGTGCCGCAAAAATGAAATTCTGCAGATGTCACTGTTTTTGCACAGGCTGTGGGCGCCATATGAAGCCATCAGAAAAGCAGTTTACTTTTCTGTTCTGAACCTCTCTGGTGCTGGACATCCACACCACGCAATGAGACAGATTTCAGAGACTCAGCCAGTGCATCAAGGCCATGCTAGGGGATGCTGAAGCCTTAGCTGGACACAGTGTTTCCATTGTGGGGGCAAGAGTCTTAGTGCCTGGACTTCAAAAGAGCTGTAAAGCTGCTCTTTGGACTGCTCCTGACACATAGGATCCTGTGGATGAAGCTGAGCATGGGGGGGTACACCAAAGGAGGAAGTGGGCTAGAAAGATATGCCTCAGAAGTTCCTATAGCTGCTTTAGGTTCCCTGTTGTGGAGATATGGGCAGATAACATAGGGCTTCAACTCTCTCTGTACCAGTAAATGTGAGCAGGCTGCGAGCAAAGCCTGACAAATGTCCAGTGATGTGACCTGCACTCTCCATGCCATAGTGGATCTCATATCTTGTTTTACCTGGTGTACGTAACCACTGCACAGGACAAAGGAGATCAGCCCCAGGTGACCAACTGCCTGATCCCAAGGGGTGCTTGGAGTGGGTCAGCACTTTCAGGCTAGCTCTTCCTCTCCAAATATTTTACCAGTATGAACTCAAACTTCCTTAGCAGCCCCAGGCTGGTTTGGTGGGTGCATTTCAGTGATTCCCAATGCAAATCTCTCAATGGTGTTTACAGAATTATTTCTCTCTCCTAACTTGCTCATTAAAATCACTTCAGAAAAGTCATATATTTCCCTTAAAGCCATAATAATAAATTATCAGCATTTCTCATCTCTTATTTAATACCCGGCCTGCTTTCCATTCTTTCCATAGCTTATGTTGAGCTGCCTGCCTTCTATTTTCATTTGTGCAAGATTGCAATTTTTTTTCAGTAAACTAAGCAGTAATAAATTCCAGAGGCCTTTGCTGGCTGTCCCCCCTGCTCAGCATCCTCTGGCTCTCAGTTACATTATTCTTTCTTGTGGAGACACAGGAACTGCCATCACTGGCTCAGACCCATTCATCCATGTGCTGTCCTGTATCCTGCATCCAACAGTAGATTGTTCTGGATTTGTAAGAAGCATCCCCAGGAGGAATACTTTTATTCCTTTTGATGTTAATCTGGTCATGGACTTAGCTGTTGCTTGAAATCTCAGCTCTAGGTGTAGTTCCTCTAAATATCCCCAGAAATGTGTTGCAGCTGAAAAGCCTTCAAAGGATGGAGTCCCACCTTTGCTTTCAGTCCCCTTTACTTGTCGTCTGTCCTTGAGTCTAAATGAGTTCAGTTGCTCACAAGGACTGTGCCAACAGGTGAGCAACATCAACAGAAGTGGCTATGACTGATGCACATAGCTTGTCCAAAGAAGTCAGCATGTCTCGGTCAGCTTGATCCAAGTACAAAGCACATGTATCAGTGATGGGTGACATACTGCTACCACACTAATACCTTGATATGAAGATGCCTCCAATTCCAGACAAGATCAAAATCACAAGTGCTGCCATGGTATCTTAGATACTAATCTTGGGCCCCTTTTCCTCCCTGCCATGCACAGCTCTGCACAGTGCACCAAAACCCCAGCTGCACCATCTCCCACCTCCATCCTCCCATGACTGAGGCCCTGGCAGGACCAGGACTCCTGCTGCAGGGCCAGGAAGGGCAGAAGCAGGTCCTGAGACGTCAGTGGGTGTGGGTGAAGAACATCAAGTAGTTCTGCCAATCACTAGTCCTTATATTAGTATATTCAAGCTAAATATACGTCTCTGTCAGCAAGAACAGCCTTATGTGGGTTGGGGGCAGAGGTGGGGGGGGGGGGGGCTGTGGTCCTGTAACTTGACCCCCCATGTCAATATGTGACTTTGAAGCTCCAACACTAACACCTTGTCTTCTGCTCTTCTCTTCCAAGTATTACTCTGTGCTGCTGCAGCTTTACTGAGATAAGAGGGCTAAGGAGAGCATGAATGCCTGGGGTCAAGCACAAAGTGCAGAGCTGTAACCCTCCCAGGGCACCACAACCCCAGCAAAACTGTCAGGACGTGGGGCTAATGCCCACCACACGAGCCTGACATCCACATGATGACTAGACCGGGGCTGCACATCCCCTGTTTTGCTCCCAAAGAAAATTATTCTATTCTAACTCCCAAGCCACTGTTCCTGCCTAAAAGGGCAGTACTCAGCCTGGACACATAATGCCTGGTGACTGCCAATAGCACACGCTCACAGGCTGATGGGATTTCAGACACTTTCTCCCTTATTCCCCTGTTCCCCAATCCTTTCACACCCAAACATGGGTCAGTACAACATATAGAATAAATCCTGCAGCCCACTCATTCAAAAAAGTTACAAAAGCAGCCCACGTTCTTCACAACCCCAAATACACTAGTGCAGAGGAAACTAGTTTCATCCCCTTCCGAGAGGATGCTGTTCAGAAACATGTCCTACAAAGGGCTAAAAGGGCTCACAATATCTCGAGGGAAGCGGCAGGAGCTCCATCAGTGAAGTAATTTAGAGCAAGTCTCACTGAAGTCCCATTAGGGATACCCTGGGACCAGTCCCACACTGGTGTAGTGGGTTCAGTACCCCATCCTAAGCAAGGGAACTTGAGCTATGCCTCCAGTGAAAGTAAGACATCAGCCCTTTGGGGCTGGTCAGCTGAGACCCACTTGCTGGTAAAACACTCTCTGGCAGAAGTCCTCTGGCCGCAGCATAGCCGGGGAGCCACACTTGCTGCTGGCACCAAGCCCACCCTGCGCTTGGCCAGGGACGTGCTTCTCCTGCTGCTCCACGTGTGGAGGAGGGAGGAAAAGCCAGCCAAGTCATGACTCATGAAAGAACGAAACTGGGTGAATATCAACTTTAGGGAAGCCTCTGACATCGGAGAGGACTTGGTTGTGGCAAAGTTGATTTATCACCTGATACAGTTGTTTTATAGGTGCTGTTTCACCTACTCATTAGAATTTATGTGAACTGATGCTTCATGGTTAGAAGTGTATGGGTTTATTATTTTTCCCCCTTACAAATCAGCGTGTTTGAAGATCCTGTGATTTTGCAGGTTTTTCTTCCTGCTAGAAATATGTGTTTATAACATGTGCTACTGTCATGACCTTGACAGCAATCCCATCCACATTTTAAAATCTTTTAAAAACGTAAAAAAAAAAACCAAAACAACAAACCACTGCTTTTCCTCCCCTAGCTTCTGTTTTCTGAAGAAGCATGCTCATTTGTTTTTTCCACTGCAAATAAGGAATACAGGGGATCTTAGTCATTGTCTTTCTTTGTTCCAGCCCAAACTGCCTCAGTCTCTTTGCCAAAGCGCTTGGCAGCAACAGCACCTTGAAAATTAGACAATTTGTAAAAGAAGAAAATTAGCTGTGCTGCTTGCTATCCCACTGGGATTCAGAGCAGTCCCTGCTCTTCAGGGGGTTATCAGGTAATCTTTTTGCACGAGGTAACTGAAAAAAAGGAGGAGGAAATGAAAGTGTTGCTTGCCAGGTGTTATTCAGCAGTGCAGGGCAACTGAATCAACCATCCTCGGAGCCAGATGAGAGCTGCAGAAATGAATGCTGTGGAGGAGCCCTCAGCGTGTGGGCCTGCCCCTGCCACAGGTAGGGAGGCAAACATTCACTTCTGCCAAGAGCCACATAGGAGCAGTATTTTTATGGCAAAGAAGTAGCAATCCGCTGAGCATTTTACACTGTACACTTCAAAAATTAATTTGCTTTGCAAAGTGGTAGAAGACACCCCCCGACCCCCCCAGGATTTCTGGCCGTTGCAGATTTAGCTCTGCCTTTGTTCCTTGAACAGAAAACCCTGACTTCAAGCACACAGCAGTGGAAAGAAGACCTTTGAAATTCCAGCCCACAGCTACCTTGAACAGTACTGATGGAGCGTGGCATGCCTGCAGCAAAACACGTCTCTTCACATTCCCCTGCCCTTCCAGAGCACCTTTCCTCAGCAAAGCTGGGTGCTTTTTAAGGGCTAATGAGGGCTCGAAGTTCCCCTGCAAGGCAGATGAAGGTCGCTTGGCACAAGGTCAAGCTACTTGTTTACTTGTTTCAAATAGGTTTTTGTACAAAATTCTTCTTTCTTTTGTTACTGATTTGCAGAAATATCCTGACTTCTTGTGGTTTTGGATGTTTTTCCCACCCCCTCCCCCCCTTTTTTAAAATTTCTACTCATCAGCTATTTCTGATGTCAGTCAGCATCTGCATTGTGCACAGCTCCTGGCACAGCTCCTGCCTGCCAGGTGAACCATATGGTGACACAGAGCAAATAACACTGCTCTGCAACCTGAACTTTGGGTGGAAACTTAGTCTAGAAGAAGAAAGGAAATAGTCAGACTTTAGGACCTTACCTTAACATATTCGGGCTACTTATTTTCAAAGGCAACTGTCTCTTTTTGACTGTTGAGCATGCCATACAATTTCTGACCCATACCTTCAGAAAGCACAGAGCTCCTAACTGCTAGAAAATCATGTTCCCACACAGCAGTCCTAGATCTGTGCACAGACATTTTGACAGCCTCAACATCAGATGTCATTTTTTTAAAAATCTTTACCTTCATGTGGTCAACCATGCACCATGAAGGGGATTCACGTGGCCAGAACTGAGCTCCCCTGAAGACCGAGGACAGGTTTGAGGTGGGATTTCATCTCACCTCTTCTCCTTCCCCTGCAGCAAACATGCCTCTATGAGCAGCTGCTGTTTAAAAGCAGCATCCCAGATTTCCCTACCTGGGAGACATGCAGACTAGTTCAATTGTTTAATTAAAATGGCTTTAATAGCCAACTGGCTTATGCGTTTTTTTTTCTCCTTTGTTGTAAAGGGTCATTTTGCACACAGGGCAAATGTTTTGAAAGGTTTCAAATCAACTCTAGTTGAAGCCATATGGGAAACATTAAATGACATGTCAAAATATCACTCCTGTTCATTTAAGCAGCCAGTTTGTGCTTTAATATCCTTTATGCCTTAAACCCCTTTCATGATCAGTTTTCCTCAGTGTCCAGCCCCTTCTACATTTTGACTGCATTTCATATTAACTGTGAAATACTGCAGGACAAGCTCATGGGCTGCTCTCTGCTCTGCTCTGTTATATGCTGTTTTGTCATTCAGCTCTCAGATAACCAAACATCTATGAACTGCAAGCACTACATTTTAAAAACAGTTTGCAAAAAATGTCAGTGACAGGACACAGCTGGCTGTAATTTAATGACTACAGAGTATTAAGAATAGAAACAATTTCAGAATGCACCAAAATAGCTAGAAATATAAGACCCTTGGCTGACTTAATGCCTAGCAGTCTCTGTGTGAGGGGGATGAATAGAACAGCTCTATAAGATCCTTTAATTCCAACTAGCAATTGGCAACCATGCTTTAACCTGCTGATGCAAAGTCCTTTTGGCTTTGCCTTTTATCCTGGCTTTTAAGAGAGATCTAACCAAGACCTGGCTCACATATGCTCTACTCTGAGTTTATTTCCTGTAGGGTTTTATTACTGTCAGTTGCTGTTGCTGCTGCTTCAGAGACAAATTCAGATATTAAACGCAGTTGACTTAAGCTTTGAAGCTGAACAAAGCTCTATGCAGATGTTTGACAGGAAACGAGAGTCTTGGATTCCTAACAATTTTCAGAAATCATAATTTCTGATAGCTAAAGAAGTTCGTGAACAAATATGAATGGTGAAAATGGAATATACAAGGGACAGCAAATCACAAGACAATCCCCTTGGTACTCAAGACAGATACATTTACATCTCTTTGTGGATTTGAGTCCTTCCACTTATAAATGCATTGAATATTTCAAATTCCATAAAAAAGCTCACAAATGTAAGACTGAATACTGAATTTATCTCAGTACTTCCCTTACTGTCTGCAAACTTTACTTTTGCCAAAAGAAAAAAAAAGCTAAAAAAAAATCAACTCCCAAACCCCCAAATCCTTTCCTAGGTGGTAATGAATTTTAGCCTTTCTAGCCTTTAGCTATACATGTTTTGAGTATCAGCCTCTTAGGAAGGTATGATGTTCCCTTCACAGCTTCCTGCTTTGCTCTGAGATGAACCTCCCACCAGCCATGGCTGGCAGGAATAAGGGTGTAAAGTCCTCCCTCCTCCACTGGACTACATTTGCCCCAGGAGGGTGCAAGTAGACACAGCCTTTTCCAGGGTGCAGAGTCAAAATGGGACTCTGGGGATGACAAAGTTAGTTTGGTGAACAGGGCAGTGGTCACATTCCTAATCTGGCAGTCCATCTGCAAGTGAATACAAATGGAGGCTTGTTTCTGGAAATAAGCAAATAAACACACCCCCACCTATAAACACATGCAAACACACAGCTCAAGGACTGCTGCATGTGCAGCGTAGGCAGGCGACACATGGCAAAGTGTTTAGTGTCCAGCCTTTGGTTTCTGATGCCTTAAAAATATGACTTTCACAGACAAACTTGTTTTGTTCTCTTAGCCTTGAGGACCTCCTGTACACATTCTCCCCTCAGCTACCCAAACCAGGAGTGAACTAGAGCAAAACATGGTGCTGCTTTCCTATGTAATCATCCAGAGGAAAGAGTGGGGCAGGTAAAAAATGTGTCAGGGGCTCCCTTTCTCTGCAAAAGCTGCTAGCAGGTTTTCTGGTCCTACCCATGGGTCGAGGTGAGAAGCTCCAGGACAATCCCCTGACATCATTTTGGGGCTGGAGAAGGGGACAGAGCCACAGAAGTTCGTAATAGGTATCTTATAGGCCAGGAACCCTAAAGGAAATAGACCAATGGAAATTAACAGAAAAAATAATTATTACTTTTACTTAACATTTTTTTTTACGAAAAATATGTACATTGCACAGCTGTGTAAAAGAAAGGAGACTCTTTCATATATATATATAAAAAACTGATCTATGACCAGTTTTATGGCAGAACAAAATGCTTTACAGCATTTGCTTCTTTCTGACTTGTCCTGGTGATGTCAGTGCCACCATGGTGCATGGTGGTCTTTACCATGTTAGAGTCAATCTTTTCTTTTCTCAGAAGAGTTGTTGGCTAGGAAGACCAACTAATTTTTTTCCTGTCAGATCATTTTTGAAGCCTGTTTGTACCCAGGATATATTTACCACTTCCCATAACTGTCTGAAGCCTGCATCTTATGAACTTAAGTGAAATTTTCGTCTGCACAGAAGCCACCACCTTGTGATCCTCTGTGAAGCTAAGTATCAAGACATGCCTAGCGATGGCCAGGCAGTGAGGGAAGCAGCCCAAGGGGACCCAAGAACAGGCCAGGTCATGCTGTTCATGAAATTGGGGTGGGGAGAGATGGTGGAGATGGCTAATTATGAGGAGAACAGTGAAAGGGAAAGAAAAGCTGGGTAAGAGAGATAAAGAAAAGTAGACTGAAATTGAGATCAAGGCATGTTGAAGAGCAGATGGAGGAAAAAGCCCGCTGGGAAAGGTCTGAAAATACCAAGTAAAAAATGCAGAAAGCCCTCTGAATGCTTAGAAGGCTCATTGTAACAAATGATCAGTTAATGTATAGAAGAGAGCTCCCACCTCCTGACCTCTGGCTAGCCCATCAATAAATCCTATGGAATTTTTATTAGTTTCAACGTTATTAATCTTTCTAGTTCAAAAAAGCATCTGACATTGTCCTTCACCTTTATACTTCTGAAGAGTTTACTCTTTACCATTAATGAATGAACTTCTGGAAAGGACTCCTGGATGCCTAAAAAAGGACTTCTGAACTTCTAATTTGCTCATGGGATTTTGAAAGGAGTTACCAGCCATAGCTATGCATTTATCATCAGAGCTTGTCATGGCATAGCTTTGGAGGCATGGCTAACGAGCTACCACCAATGTGGGTTCTTGTACCAAGTCATTGACCTAGGGCCAGAGCAGGAGTTAGTGTCAGAGGGATGTTTAGTCTTTACACCTTCTGAACTTTGCAAAGGTAGGTCCTCTCCTCCAGAAAGCAATTGTCCTCTCCTCTGAGTTCCTGTTTGTTTTCAGTGATGAACTTTCAAAGTGGTCTAAAACGAATTGAATTGAACTTTCAAAGCATACCGTTGTGACTGGGCTAGATATATGTAAAACATACATGGGTGTCGTGGTTTGAGCTCAGAGGGCAACTGAGCACCACGCAGTCACTCACTCACCTCTTCCCCCTCAGGATTGGGAAGGAGAAAATAAAGCAAAAGGCTGGGAATCGTGATAAGGACAGGGAGGGATGATATTATGGTCATGGGCAAAAGACAGACTCGTTAGGGGAAAAAAAAGAAAGTAAATTTAATTCAGACACTAGCAACAATAACACTTAATAGACAGAGTAGGACAATAAGAATCATTACCACATCTTAAAAACACATTCCCCCACCCCTCCCTTCTTCCCGGTCTCATCTTTGCACCTAATTTCTCTACCTCCTTCCCCCAGTGGCACAGAGGGGCAGGGGGTGCGGTCAGTCCTGCCACTCCTTCCTTCTCGGGGTGAGAGGACACTCCTTGCATTCTCCCTTGCTCCAGCATGATTCCCCTCTCCCAGGAGACAGTTCTCCACAAACTTTGTCCAACTGAGTCCTTCCCACAGGCCACAGCCGTTCCCATGCTGATCCAGCACGGGTCCCTCCCGCATGTTGCAATCTTCCCAGTGCTGAACTACAACAGCGAGGGCTTCCCACAGAGTCCTGGCCTTCTTTGGTTGCAGCCACCTGCTCCAGTGTGTGGTCCTCCACGGGCTGCAGATGGGTCTCTGCTCCACCCGTGACCTCCATGGGTGGCAGGGGAGCAGCCCTGCCATCTCACCATGGGCTGCAGGGGGGCTCTGCACAGGTGCACATCCCCCTGCTTCCTCCTCTTTTCTTCCACTGACCTCGGTGTTCGCATAGGTGTCCTCCTTGTAACTCCTCACAACTCCAGCTCCTCCTCCCAGGTGCCCCTTCTTAAATATGTTATCACAGAGTCATGGCCACCATCGCCAATTGGCTTGTCCTTGATCAGGGGTGGGTCTGACTTGGAGCCAGGGGAGCTTTGAGAAGATTCTCACAGGGGGCCACCACTCTAGCCCCCTTCCTCCCTACCAAAAACCCCCGCCACACACACAAACCCAGGACAATGGGGTTTATATAGTCCACTATTGCCCCAAAAGTGGAGTCCCTGGTGAGCTAGGCCGTTTTCAGCTACATGATATTGTTCATGCTCTCAAGAACTTCTGGTCTCTATAGCAAAGAGAGGCAAGTTAAGCAAGGATCTTTAGGGTTTCCGATTCCTCCTCCTGAAGACAAGAATAAACTCTGAGTCAGCACGCAGAGCCCTGTAGGCCACAACAGCAGTGCCAGCTGTACCTAATCCAGCTATGCTCACTCTCACGCTTCTCTTGTACACATTTCCAGTCCAACTCAAGCCTCCCATTTTACCCTGGGTGGAGGGAGAACCTGGGGGGACCACCACAGGTGGTGCAAGGCCTGTGAGAATGCAGACATTAACCAAAGGTTTAATGTTAATATTTACTGGGCAGGGGTGTAAATATGCATGGGGGAGGCAAAGCCCTTGCAGAGGCCCATGAATGATCCCTCACCATGGGCAATGATGGTCTTTGGCCTGCCAAGTCCAGGAGAGTGATGCTGAGGCTAATGTGTGGTGCTGTCATGGCATATTGCCTGCATAGTAGGAAACAGCATTATGTCAGGATGCTTCCGTAAGGGGCTGAGATAACAGGGTGGTAAAATAGTGCATAAAAAGACACATTATGCTAAAGTGGATGGAGAAGAGTGCTGCAATGAGGCAACGGCCCATAAAAATGTCATTTGCCAGTCCAGAGTCATTTCCAGGGCTGTAAAATTGTTTGCTGGAAAGAGTCAGAGTGGGCTGCTGGCTCAGAGCGGTTCCTGTGCTGGGCTGACAACCCAGCCTCGGCTCTGACCAGCACGGCAAAGGCAATTGCTTTGGCTGGAAGCTGTGGGCCTGGGAAGCAAGCCTGGCAAACAGAAAGAAAAGCAATAGGAAGCCTCAGGGCATTTGACCTGGTCTTAATTTTTCAAGGTGAGAATTTTCTTTTCCTAGAAATTCCTTAAGATGCTGATTTCTCAAACTGGAAATAATGCAAGGCTGGTCATACTATTTTTCTCCTTTTTCAAGAGTGGAAAAGAAAATATTCTCTCTTATTTTCCTCAATGAAACAATACAGCCTTGTTTGCCTTTGTTTTGATAGCTCCCATGCTGATGCACCAGCATCTCCGCTTGTGCCAGCACAGCTGTGGGAATACACGTAATTGCTCTCTCTCCACTGATCGGTGTGTTCTTCACAAGCAGAAATCAAAACAATGTAGGCCCTATATTAACAATGGCATTTGTGTGTGAATATAGGACAAGTGGAGGAAGGGGGAAAAGCAGAATGGCAAAGCTGGTTTTGCACAGTAATGGCTATGTGCTAATTTGAGAACTCACCCCCTCCCCCAAATAACACCACATAAATTCAGAACATAAATTATTTGTCAATTTATTTTATTTTAAATGAAAAAATCAAATATCTGAAGATGGATGGGGGGAGAAAAAGAAAAAAGTATCAGGATATGAATGCAATCATTCTTATTTATGCAGAAAAGTACAGCTCTGTGGATTTCCCCCATCTGTTCTGTTATATAGAACCAAATTGGAGTTAAATGCACTTTTAGAATAAATCATTATGGCCTAAATTAAACATGATTTGCAGCGAAAATAAAGCCATATGTGTTACATTAATTTCTCATTTTTGCTCCATCCCAATTCCTCTTGGTTGGATACATGTCAAGCCCTTTTCCTAAACAGTGTCACTGATGCTGAAAGTAGAAGGTGATACTACATTTTCATAAGTGGGCTCAGCCTTTCATGTGTGTTTCTAAGATCAGTGGGAATGTCCATGGCTCTCAGAGTTACAATGGACAATGTCATTTAAACTGGTGCAAACTGGAAGGAAAATATGATCAAGTTACTCAAAGCACAGCAGTATAGCACTCAAAGCAGAGGATGAGGAAAGGTATAGAACTAAAGGAAAGTAAGACCCCACTTGCCACTGCATGGGGCATCACTAGATAAGCAGAGCAAAATGAGTGTTGCACCAAAGCATTGGTGATAGGGGTGTACAGGTCAGACTTACTGAAGGCAGAGTGGTAAGCGAGTGAGCAATATATCTGGAGGAACAATTTCTGCTGGAATATTTCTTAACAGAACAACAAGAGAACAGCAGGAACAGTCACTGCAGACCCTGCTATTGCATGCTTACTGGTCGTTTAGGTTGTGAATAAATTGGTGGGGAATCCTGTTAGAGTACAGAGTACTCAGGCAATTTTTAAGCCATGCTATTTTCCAAAATGGGCAGGATAAATGCTGGAGTTAAATTTCCCCACTTTTTACATCCCATCTCCCACTACGTATATATGCATCATGAAAGACACACAGTGAAGATATTTTTTGATGTTTCTTGGAAAAATACTTTAGATTGTATCTCCTCTGGAACCTGATATACCCAAGTTTTATATCTGTTTGAAGTTCATAGGCAGAAAAGAAGAAATGGTCATGTTTACAGAGTGCACAAAGACATTGCTTTGCATTTTAATGAGGAATGACAGCAAACAGCTCTCTCTAGTTTTCTTCTAGCTGCAGCAAGCTCTCCAATATTATGTTACTTTCAGTGGTGTTGTCCACTACGTCCTTGAACTCCTTTCCTTTTACGTGTCATAGAAAGGCTGACAGAAACAGCATCTCTGACTTCAAGGTTTATACCCACAGCTTTATCAACCACACTGCGGAGTAGAGATGACTCAACTGTCTTTCACCTAACTCACTTCAGGATTGCTGGCAGTCTGCCTGCAGCAGGCTCTGAAGAAGTGACTGGCTACAATATGAAGAATCCCACAGTGTTTCCAGTCCCATTTCAACATAACTTTCCAAAATGCTTCTGAATTTCAGAGTGAATCCACAAAGTTTTATTTGCTTCTCCAAAATCAGCTGCTTCTGTAATACACCTGTCTGTCTCTGCTGCTCACCATTTAGGTCATTGCCACTGGTGGCTGGTCACTGAGGGGTGAAGCTCTGTATTGCAGACCAGTGGCAAAATATCAATTTTACATGGAAGGCGTCTGGAGACAGAGTGATGGATGGATAGGCAAGTGGGCAATGTAACATATGAGGGAGAGCATTTGATGTTGTGCCAGGATTTTCTAATAACCACCTTCCTGCTTTCTGTGGTTGTGCCCTGACAGCTGGGAGAAACTCCCTGTAAATTGTCATTTGCTCTGGCTGTGGGTCTCTCCCGTAGGTCCCCATTCTTTATTTGGCACTGCCTTCTGCTCATCTGCTAATTTTACATGTTGTCAAGGACTCAGAAGAAACATTTCCCACCAAGTAACTTGCTTGGGACAGGTTTTGTTTTGCATGTCGTAGAATTTTTTAACTTATGTTGGTTGGCTACTTTTAGCTTTTGGCTGCATATTCAGTGATAAATAAAGTTGGTGCTAAGTGTTTGTTTCTTGGCTCAAATTTCACTGAGCAAAATGTAATTAACTATGGAAAAACACCACTGTATGAAATCCCACTGTGCATTGGATTTATTTGCTCTTAAACAATTTCCCAATCCAAAATTGTAGAAATACACAGAGTTCTACTGGTCAGGGCAGTCGCTACATGAGCTTAAAACAATCAGAAGCAGACAGTGCAGTGCTAGGTACTGATGGCAAATGGAACTCTTTGGTCTGATGGTTCCCAGTCTTTCTTCCATCATCGCTCATGAGCAAATGAAGTGCACAAACTCTCTGGGGTCACACACCTGCCATTGGCAGTATTAGCAATGCTAGCTTGCAAAGCTCATCTGTCTGGATGTGGATAATTCTCAGCCTCTTAACCACTTAGAATATTACATGCCTCACCTTGGCTTCCACCGAGCACAGTGGGCAGGTGGGCAGCTTCCTCACCATGCTGATCATGCTTTTCCATGGCATGGAAAGTTTCTCCATTGTCTTGAGAAAGCCCTTATTTTGTTATATTCTTCAATGTGCTCATTCTATAACATGGGATGAAGCTGAAGTGGCCAAGCCAGCACGTTGCAGGTCTTCCTGCTGACCTGGGGTGGACAAAAGGCCATCAGAGCTGCAAGGAGCCTACCTTGTCCTCTGGCTCCAGCACAGACATTCAGCAAGTGGAGAGGTATAGAGGGTGAGGCAGCATTTCTTCATGTCACACACTTGGCATGGCCATACAGTTAAGTAGTCCCAATATCCCTTGCCCTCCTCCCCCCTTCATTTTGAGGTTCTGGTCCGTAAGTGCTGTACCACCTCAGGGGTTGCTCTTTCTGGACTTTCTGTGTTTCTCATAAATCTCTGCCTCGGGGCTGCTGTGGAATAGGAAAGCCTCAAGCTGTGAGCAGCCAATGTCTGACAGAGGATGGATGTGGATGCAGAGTAACAATGCTCCTGAGAAGGAGAGGTGAGGGTGGACCCACAGAGCAAGTGCTACATCAACTAAGGCCTGTCACCTCATATAACAAGGGTATGATTTGCTAGGACAGGCACAGGGGAGGAAAAAGAAGTCATAAAATCCTCATTACAAGAAAGAATGTTCCTCTTTTCTGTGGCTGTGATAGTGTCCAGAGCAGAAACACAATAAAGATTATCTCCTAAAATATGGATGCAGCAATGCTTAGGCACTTCTGTAAGAAGAATACATAAACTGATTCACAGAAAAATAAAACGGGCAGCTCAGGCTTCCTCCCCATTAGTATCCAGTGGAAAGCACGATATGACCAGAACTGGAAGGTTGGATACTCAGTCTGTATTCTCAAATATCTCACTTTTCTGCTGCATATTATTTTCTGTGGCAATCAGGGCAGCACTGAAGCTTTGGCTACCTCAAATTAAGCACAAACATAGTAATGACCTACTTTCCAAAGACATCAAGTGCTTGCAGCTCCCAGTAGGTCTGTGTGAACTTGCTCCTTTTTGGAAACAGAGAAACAGGACTCTTTATGATCACATGTGAAAATATAGCTGCAGCTGTTTAACTAGGGCAAGATATTTTGTCCCTGGTGAAGTCCTCAAAAACAGGCTTCCATCTTCAGTTTTACAAAACCTCTGCATTTCAGTTACTGCATGCATAGAATTGGGACTACTGCGAGTAACTCATACCCGCTGCCGTTTGGCTCGGCAGATGAAATGCAATATGTAAAACACCAGCCGTTATGGTTAGCAACAGATGAAGGATTGTACAGTAGTGATAGGAGGTTTGCTATCCTCTTCTATCAGTTGGAAACATGAGCTTTACCAACAAATCCCAGTTGCTTTTCAACATCTAAATTTCACAGCACATCTGTTGTGTCTCTGCTAATGAAACTGCATGGATCTGGTTGCTTTTTTTGAGAAATGCTCTCATGTCTGGGGCACTACTGTTGGTACATCTGTTATGTATAAAATAACTAATCGGAAGGGCTAAATTAAGTAAGATTTGTCAGGCTATTGCTACACATTCTTATGAACAACACTTGATTTTCCCAATTCTACTTATTACTGGAGTTACATTCAAGAGGAAAGGAGGGACGGAGCAAGAAGAAGAGTTCTACCAGTAGGTGAGAAACCAGTCTATGGCAAAAAATGTGGGACAATAACGCTAGCTATGTTAGTGTTAGGGAAATGTTTCCCTCTGACTTTATTGTTATGTACTTTTTCCAGGAGAAACCCCTAGAGGGGAACACATTTTTAAGCCATATCATGAATTACAGTACCTGAAGAGCATTTCTGTTATTAGCGTGTGGACAATACATTGCTGGAGAGTGAAGAGTTCCAGAGGGAAACTGTTTGAAGGTGAACCAGTGATATGATCAGACAGCAACAGAATAAAAACATGATTAGACTTGGCAAATAACTATCTTGCTTCTATTTTGAGCCATAATTCTCTATTGGTGCATTTCCACTGGTTGAGGTTAAGCATCTGGAAAGGAAACAGAGATCCTTAAGACGGCACATCATCAAGCTTGAAGAACTTTTAAGTAGGTACAGTCATGTCTGTGCCCTCCCTATTGTGCATCTTCCACTATTACTACCTAGTTACATGATCAGAGATTTATGCACCATTGATTTTTTCTCACAGATGACGAGGCCAAAGAAAATGGCAATCGGGAAATTAAGTGTAAAATGTTACCTTGACTGCATCTTTAAAGGAATCACTGCACTAACAGCACCAAATTAACTCCTGCAAAAATCATAACTCAAAGCCCCTTGGGCATGTGTAACATTTTGTATCACAGTATGCGATGCTAACTTTTATGTCTTATTATATACATGCACTGTGACTGAAATATAGTTGCTGAGGGAAGCATAACCTTGAATTATCCTGACTTATTTCAGCATGTCAAACCTCAGCTACAGGATTGCTAGTACATGGGCTTTCCTATATTTAGTGACAAGGAATATGTCCTGCTGCCTTTTATTGGCCAAGCCTTACACTTGTACTAGAGTCATCTTGTGGGGCAGCGAAAGAAGACAGCAGATTCAGTTTCAAGAATTCAGATCTATTGATTGCAAATATTTCCTACCTAATATACCTATACTTTAAATTTAGACATATGATGGTTGTTTTACATGCTTGGTTTTAAACATCAACATCCTCAATGTTTTGGCTGGAAAATACAGCAAGAGAATAGATCCTTGCTGTCAAATGTGTCAAACCCTTCATAATAGATGCTGAAGGACAGGAATAACTTTAATTCTCTTTGCTCAGTAGGAGAATAACTAGTAATAATTACAGTAAGAACTGTTGTTATAGTAAAAGACTATATAGTCTCCTACCGTTTAAGATACCTTGCTAACTGCAATTGATTCAGTGAATAGGTCTTGGCCTCTAAGCCAAGGAGAGCAGATGAGTCCTTCAGAGCAGGCAGCACTGTCCACATGGGTAGCACTTGACCATGCAACTCCTCTGGGCCCCATATGATACCTCTGCAGCTCTGAGACATGATTATAATTTTGGATCTAGAGTTTTCTTCCAGATGAAGTGTCCATAAGAATAAGAGGGCTGTGCTGTTATTTACAAAGGGGAGATTTTTATAGCACAAAACGCAGGTTAGCTATTGCTTATCTACAAAAATTCTGCTGGGGTAGCCTTGGGGGAGTGTAAAATGCAGATGGCTAAATCTAGCACAAATTCTTTCATGCTGCCTTGTAGGAGAGGTCCCCAGACAGATGTATCCCCAGAACAGCTCATTCAATTTTGAATGGGACTAATCAGTTCACTCACAGTGAGACACTGGAGGTGACTTAGCAGTTGCACAGTGTGGCAGATCAGGGGAAGAGGTCCTGGGGGTGGATGGAGGCTTTACTGGTTACTATAGCCTAGGGAAAGAGAGGACCTGTGCTTGGGGTCAAAGAAGGAAGCAAGTCCTTCTACTTATGGCTTCTCTTCATGAATTCTGGGGGCCACCCAGATGGAAAGCAGCTTGTCAGAAAAGGACATGAGGGTCCCAGTGGACACCAAGTTGAACCTAAGCCAGCGATGTGCCCTTGTGGCAAAGAAGGTAAATAGTATCCTGGCCTGCATGAGACAAAGTATTGCCAACAGGTCAAGGGAGGTGATCCTTCCCCTCTACTCAGCACTGGTGAGGTCACACCTGGAGTGCCATGTCCAATTTTGGGCTCCTCAGTGCAGGAGAGACATGGACATACTGAAGAGAATCCAGCAGAGGGCCACAAAGATGTTTAAGGGACTGGAGCACCTCACTTATGAGGAAAGGTTGAGAGGGCTGGGACTGATTAGCCTGAAGAAGAGAAGGCTGAGAGAGGATCTTATCAATGTATATAAATACCTGAAGGACACTAGCTGCAAAGAAGATGGAACCAGGTTCTTTTCAGTGGTGTGCAGTGACAGGACTGGAGTCACACACTGAATCACAGGAAGCTCCGTCTGAACATCAGGAAACACCTTTTACTGTGAGGTGACCAAACACTGGCACAGGTTGTCCAGAGAGGTTGTGGAGCCCTTGGAGATATTCAAAAGCCATCTGGACATGCTCCTGGGCAACTGACTCTAGGTGGCCCTGCTTGAGCAGAGGGGTTGGATCAGATGACCTCCAGAGGTCCCCTCCAAACTCAACCACTCTCTGATTTTGTGATGCTGATATTTCTGTTTAGTGCTGGGACACAAGCCAAAGATCACCATAGCGTGTGCCTCAGGGAACGTAAAGCTGCATGCTACCTGTATGGTCCTGAAGGTCCTCCCACAGCTACAGCTAAATGTTCTTGGGAAATCATTTACTGGAGAGACACATACAACAGATACCGTCTAAGGGCTTTGTGCTGTTGCTGCTGAAGAGGGAATGGTAACACCCACATGGAGAGATTGCTCCTGAGTTTTCCCCTAGCCCTTCATGTTGTGAGATGCAAGAGCCCCCTCCCTCCATCCCTTCATGTACACTTTAATCATCTGGGGAAACTCTTCAAGCTTCTAGCGAGGACCTCCAGGCAAACACCTGGAGTTTACCCTGCTGAAGAATTGCCCTGGAAGTAGCTTATTTAAAAAAAAATAATCAATAAATCTTTTAAAAACAGTTAAAGTTTTTACATGCTGTATAGCACCTAGTTTGAATCCAATACTGCCTGTTCTGTGGGCAACCCAACCATCCAGCAAGGGATGAATAATGAACTGAAGATGTCTTTTACATCTACTTTTCCTCTGTGTCCTGCAAACACACTCATGTCCATTGGTTATTAACTGGTAAATTCTCACTAAAGTCTCTCATGCCTCACAGTGTACTAAAAAATAGATTTCCCCTTCTCAAAACAAAACAATCCCTTTCCCTACCCTCTGCCCCCACAGTAACCATAAACAAAAGCTTGTTTAACTGGAAATTCATTAACTTCCATAAATTTTAACTTATTCTTCACTTTGTGGGCATAACATAATGCTTATGAACATAAGCAGCTCTGACGTGCTTGTTAAGAGTATAGCTTCAGTGAAGTGAAAACATCTAATCAAGTCAAGGTTATAGCAGCATTGGTTTTACTTTAAATGGCTGCAAAATCATCTGAATGAAAACCTTGCAAGAAACAGTCACTGTTTTGACTGGTCTCTCAAAAAATACGATAAGATTATCTTACCCCATATTGTCCTCTTTTCTAGTGTAACACATGGAGGAAAGCCAGTCATTTGGCTTCAGGGACTCCAGAAGTAGATGCTGCCCTGTACTTGTACTGTTCCCTGCAGTGGTTGCAATAGCAGCCTGGCTTTCCATGTCTAACATAAATATGGCTGCTTGGGAAAAGCTGGAAAATGTGACCACCGTGGTGGGGATGGTGATTGTGCTGTGTCACCTTGGTGCAACGAGTGGAACAGAAAATGTCTCTAGGTAAAATCCTTGGCTGACCTAAATTGCCTTAGTGTCAGGAACAACAGCCCTTATTTTATGCTGTCAAAAACCCCATCCATCACAGCAATAAAAAAGCCCCCAAAAACCACGGGAAAGCAAACATATGTACAGTCTTTGTGGGAAAGCAAACAAAATATTTCTCCCAGAACCAGTCTTTGCTTGTGGATATCTCATTTATACAGGTGAGATATTTTCACTTCAGAGGCATAACAGAGAAAAGAGTCATAGCTATCAGCCGTGTCTGGCAAACCAAGGACTTAATGATGGGAGAATCAATATTACTTGGGGCATTTGAAATCCCCCTCCAAATCCAAGTAAATGTAAGAAAAAGTGATGAGGATTTGAGCAATTGAACCTTTTGAAATAAAATCAAATTTTATTTTAACAAACTGGTAAAGTTATTTTTTACTTCCAAACTTTCAATGTAATTAAGTGTAGCTATTGTATAGCCTTATTATGAAATAAGAACTGCTAATAGTTTCTTTAGCCTGGACTTCATATGGTAGCTTCAATCATGATAATATGTTTTACTGAATAATAGAAAACCTATCACCAGGTTGAAATGTTTGTTTCCTTCATTGTTCTCACAATTCAGATACTTCTGGTTTTGATTTGTTAAAACATTTGTGATCCAAAACCTTGAAACACAATGCAACCTGAACCTTGGAAAAAAAACATATATAATTCTGCTTCCAAACTCTGCAGATGCACCTAATCTTTGCTGACAGTTGAGCCAAAAATCTCTATCTGAAGATCTGCAAATGCTGGGAAGTATTACCTCTAATCCTCACATTCTGAACCCATCTCTAGTTGTACTAAAAATAGAAGAGCTGGGTGGCTTGACATAGTGTCAGACTATGTAAACTACCCTGAAATTGCTTGGGATGATTCATTCTCCCAGTTCTCTCTCACTTCTCAAAGCCTGGATTTATGAAATCTTATTTAAAGTTAAACCCATACCATTTTTTGTCAAGTGGCATTTGCCCTTCACCTACAGTATTTCCAATCACCTTGAGCCTCGTACAGTCCAGTAATCCTCAGGATGTCCTTTTGTGTGTTCTTGCAGTTCTCTTCCAGAATTTACTCCCCCCACCCCCAATTTTCCATAACTATTGAAAAACTTCAGCCAGTGCAGGACAAAAAGCTCTGTTTTCAGAGATGATTTTTTTTTTTTTCTTGAGCAGGTGAAGAAGTGAGGAGCAGCCCTGAGCGCTGCTCTCTCTGTCTTTTTCTCACTGTCCTGGAGAACTGGTTTCCAGCTGGAAACATGCCTTTGCAAGGACATCATGTCTGAAAACAAAAAAAAAAACAAATCAGGATCTGAAAATTTAAAACCCTAATTATATGAAGCTGGGAGTGCAGTGTCCCCATTTTGACTCCTGTGAAGAGCATCCTGCTGGGACAGAGATACTCTTAGGGGATAGGATGAGACAGGGCATAGGTACTTCTTGGTACTTTCACTTACTTAGATGAAACATAGAGATGCCGGTGTCAGGATGGAGATGGTTTTAATGGAGAAAAATTAAGATGTGAGGCCACAACCTGTGTGGCTGCAAAGGAAAGACAAACCTATACCTATACCTTACCCACATGTGAATCATGTGCTGGCCCTGCACACAGTGTAACCCTACGGCAGTTATGGGGCTATCATCCTTTGTAGGTGATCATGAGAAAAATGCCTGAGGCTGTATCAGTCCATCCCAGTGGTGTAGCCCCAGGTCCTCTCAGGCTACACAGGAGCACCCCAACTTTTGCCACATCCCTAGCTATCTCTTTGTCCCAGCTGAGACTGGGGCTGAGCCCTGGGAATACACAGGCATCCTCTGGCCCAGGAGTGTAAAATGGGTGCGGGGAGCAGGGAGGAAAGGGGACCCAGTTTAATCAACATGACAAACTAAAAAGTGTCTCATTCTGGCAGCCCAGTTAGGAATCAGATAGTTTGGCCACACTGGGAAGGTGGCTGTGGATCTGATCTCCTTTACTTATGCTGCTCTGAATTAGAACTGCTAACACTGGGGTGAGTGAGCAATTGTAACATTGTGTATGTAACAAGTCCTAAGGGAGGAGAATTGGAATTCCATGTTTTCCTTTCTTTGCTTGTTTAAAATAAGTGAAATAAGCTGTCAACATTGAATAATAGTAATAATTATGGATGTCACTATTTAAAGCAACTTTGGCCAAGTCATTACGTTATTCTTGTTCTCTACTTTAAACATCTCACGTTGCATGCAAAAGTCACTTGAGCAGGATGGCTGTCACCGACTGTAGACAGCTTCGAAGTTTTTGAGAAAATGAGGAATTCTGTTGGGAGATTTTTACCACTGCCAGTATCACAAGACACCTTATTAAATGCATAGAAGCAAGCCTGCATGAAAACTGCCCCAGGCTCTATACGTGTAGAGCATCTCGCTGAGTAGATCCTGCTCTGGTGAGCCCCCATGTTCCATGGTAGTCCAGGCTGTCCTTGTGTGGCTTGAATTGCACAGGTGGATAAGTAGGAAGATTAAAATCTGATGGTTTGCAACAGAGCCCAGGAAACTCAACTTCAAATTCAAGAGTGGCCCTGAAATGTTGAGACTCTTCGGGGGTTTTTTTACAATCACTGAAGAAATGCTTAAAATTTAACTGTAGAGGAAAGCCATTTATACAGACGTTTGTGCATCTGCAGAGCTCCTTCCCCTGAAAAGAAAGATAATGTAGAGCGCAAGAAGAATGAACAACTGAGTGTAAGGCAATTTCCATAATATTTTTTTAGCAATATTGCCAACTGGCTTTGAAGATTTAGACCCTATCCCTACCCATTTCTTTGCAAATAACTTCTGAGAGGGCTAGAGACAAATTTTGTTTCATTACAGTAATTGCAGCTATAGTCAGTCCAAGCAATTCTCAAATGTTTATCTGTCAGCACCATCCACTCAGTCCCTGACACTGTGGTCGGCTGGAAAACTACTGCAGCTAAACAACATACTATATGCAGATCACTTTGATTTCTTCAAATACCTTGCTGCAATGCAGAGGCAGTTTCTCTACAGTCTTCTGTGTACTCATGAGAACACTTGCTATGGAGTCCCAGCCATAACCATTCCCAGGGACAAGCAGCCTCCCATGTTGTCTTATAGGGGGAAAGGGATTTTTTTTTTTCCTTTATTGTTTTGAAGATTTATTTAGACCTGAGTGGAAGCCTGACTTGCTAGGCAGAATCAGGAGACTGCCAAAACAGAGGTGATCAATGTTATAAAAAATATAACGGGATATAATAGGCCTGAGCCCACACCTTTAAATTAGCAGCAATTTTGCTTCTGACTTCTGAGAAAAAGTGGGCCAATTTATTCAATATTTATAAGCCCAGGAGAGCACTGAGAATGAAGTCCTGCACAGTAAGAGACAAAGTCTGCAATAAACCGAATGCCGCATCCATGGCAACTCACATCTCAGTTAATAATTTTTCAACATAAAAAGAAAGATATTTTTCAGGGCCACTGAAACAGAAGCAATTTACAAAATCGACTGAAGTGACGGCATTTCTCATCTGCTGTGTTTTTCATGGCCTTGGTCTTTTGTTTGAACCTCATCTGCTCAGTGGGATGCTCAGGGAGTGAGGTTAGGCCCAGGCAAGCATTTTGCCATCTCTGGGTGGCAGGTGGAGTGAAGAGACCTATTGCCTGTGGTTTTGTCACACCAGGGTTTGATACCCAGTCTATGCGGGGCAGAGACGTGCGCTGCAACAGGTCAAAAAGGATTCAGTTGGCTTCTGCAGAGAATTTCAACACGAATTAAAAGGACATTTTCCTCTGTGCTTCCACAGTTGCTTAGGAAAAGAAAATTTTGAGAGGCAGCACTGCTGCAGTCTGCCCCTAGAGAGGCCTTTCCAGCAACAGGAGGGAGGTCCAGTTCAGCAGTCCCAGGCAGAGAATTGCCGCTGTGATGGCAGGCACTGCTCTGCCTTCAGGGTGAAAAGCCCCTTGTGTGAAGCACATCAGAACCACAGGTCTTTCCGCAAGGTACCAATCACTCGTTTTGGACAGGTTTTCTCCCCTTCTGTTCGCTAGGGACAGATATCCTGCTGCTGGGGTGCAGTGGCGTTGGGCACTCCTCAAACACAGAATGATTCATTTGCTGACCTGTGTAGTTTAGAATTTGAAAGTCCTGCCCACTTCAAAAGACAGAGCAGAATAATTAGGGTCTGAATTTTATAGATATGAATCTGAGGCTGACAGATACTTAATGAGTTGTCCATGGGCAGCGCTAGGAAAGACACTCATCATATCCCAAGTGTCAAGCCAAAGCCCTAACCTGAAGACCATCTTTCCTTCAAATAACCATTTGTAATAGTTGTGTTTAACACAGCATTTCCCATACCAGGGAGATAAAATACTCCTGGCTGCTATGTTGGACATTAGCTTTGGTCATATTGTTCCCTACTGTGTGCAAAATGCTCCACAGATATTAAGCAGTAATGTCAGTGGTTTCCCAGCAGCATTTAGCTTTCCCTACTCTGCCAGTGAAAGGCAACAATAATTGTTCTCATCTCTGAAAACAGAAGGCTGTCTTCGTAGTTTTCATACTGAGCAGTTGTATTGTATTTTCTTTCCAAACTGAGGTGGTTTATTTCTCTTCCAAATCTCTACTCCAGGATTGTGTCACCAGTGATACTCAAATGAAAACATCAAGTCTGTACCATATGTTGATGCATTTGTGGTTTTATGAAACCTTGCTGCATCTGGTTAAGTCAGTTAAGGTTAAACATCCCTTTATCAAGAAAGTCCTGTTAAGGACATCAGCACATCTCTTTTTCCCCACACTGTTGAATTTTGCTGGGCTGATTGGCTAACAGTAAAACTGAAATGCCACCACAGCAACTCCCTCAAAGCACAACCAATGATCTGAATTCTGTCCCATATTTTGGACACATCACTATAATAAAGGCTACCATGGGCTATGGAAAGCCCTTTTTCCCCCTTAGGCAGAGATCATCTATGGAAAGAGAACTGAGGATATTCAGTTCCTGATGGAGAGATGATTATGCAGGACCTGTCTTGTCTCCTTGCAACTGAACTGCTTTCCACAGAAACGCGGTAATCTGTGAGCAGCCCTGCTCTGATATGCCTCTGTGGACACTAATTCTGCAGTTTCTGTATAAACTGGCATGAGCAATGCACAGCAGACCCGCATTGGAAAAATATTTTGTGGCTGTGATGCCTCATGATTTGGACACAAAGCTAGACTGAAGCTCCGCGTGGCTCAAGGGAGGGGCAAGTATTAACCAAACCCGCTGCTACAGTGAGATCCTTGCAGAAAGTAACAAGTTCAGGTGAGGGGTTTAATGGCAGTACATGTTGCACAGTGCTAGCAGTGTTTTCCTCACTACAACCACTACAAAAATCAGACAGCTGGACCTTCATTAAGTTTTCTTTGTAGCTTGAGAAGTTCTCCACAGTCAGAAAAACAGCACTGCAGCCAGACTGCCTAGAGGCAAGAATGGTTGAAGCTATATCTTCTTGCTAAAGTTAATATATATGCTAAGACAGAGAGATATGCCCACTAGGGATCCACACCTGAAGAGCAACACAACTAAAGGGGTGTTAGGAAAAAAATTGCTCTTCAGAGTGCTTTTCAAATTATTTAGCATGAAAAAAGTCTTATTTAAGGAGTTTCACTCAACTGAAGAACCACGTAGTTAAAAAAAGACCATAGCTCATACAAGGGTTGCTCAAAGCCATATTTATCAACATCTTTACCTTATCACCACAAATCCTCTGTACATGGGAATTTGAAAACAGAAGAGTGAATTGACATTAAAATGGTCCTTGGTGACAGGAAACAGGCAGTAATGTGACACAAAGAACATTCTTAGGACCAATTCAATTCCCTGTATATCATGACTTAGGAGAATGAATATACATTAAGATGAATAATTTTTCTGACAAGGCAAAATGTGGAGTTGCCAGTCCAGCCTAAATGATGTTCAGACTCACATATCTAGGTTAAGAGAGAAGGCAAATAAATGGCTTATGCGCATAAATTCAGTGTAAGGAAATCTAAGGTAATGAGGCTAGGCAGAATAAAAAAGGAGACAGAAGAGAAGGGAAAAAGAAATATACTCTCTCTGACCATATGCTTAGGGCATTGAGCAGGGAAAGAACCAGATGGCGTGGCTGAGACTTTAAAGTATAGTTCTCTAAATTTTAACCAATTACATTAATGTACACTGGATGTATAATATATTTTAGAGGTCATTAGGCAATTTTTCCTTGAAAATTATAGAAATTATTTAATCATAAAATCACAGAATCATAGAGCGGTTTGGGTTGGAAGGGATCTTAAAGATCACCTAGTTCCAGCCCCCCTGCCATGGGCAGGGACACCTTCCACTAGACCAGGTTGCTCAAAGCCCCGTCCAACCTGGCCTTGAACACTGCCAGGGAGGGGGCAGCCACAGCTTCTCTGGGCAACCTCTTCCAGTGTCTCACCACCCTCACAGTGAAGAACTTCTTCCTTACATCTAATCTAAATCTGCCCTCTTTCAGTTTAAAGACATTGCCCCTTGTGCTATCACTACATTCCCTGATAGAGTCCCTCCCCATCTTTCCTGTAGGCCTCCTTTAAGGTACTGGAAGGCCACTATCGGGCCTCCCTGGAGTTTTCTCTTCTGCAGGCTGAACACCCCCAACTCTCTCAGCCTGTCCTCACAGGGGAGGTGCTCCAGCCCCTGATCATCTTCATGGCCTCCTCTGGACTCGCTCCAACAAGTCCACGTCCTTCTTATGTTGGAGGCCCCAAAGCTGAATGCAGCACTCCAGGTGGGGTCTCACAACAGCAGAGTAGAGGGGGAAAATCCCCTCCCTCGACCTGCTGGCCACACCTCTCTTGATGCAGCCCAGGATATGGTTGGCTTTCTGGGCTGCAAGTGCACATTGCTGGCTCATATTCAGTTTTCCATCCACTAATAACCCCAAGTCCTTCCTTCAGGGCTGCTTTCAATCCACTCCTTGCCCAGCCTGGATGTGTGTTTGGGATTGCCCCTACCCATGTGCAGGACCTTGCACTTGGCCTTGTTGAACTTCATGAGGTTTGCACGGTCCTACCTCTCCAGCCTGTCCAGGTCCCTCTGGATGGCACATCCCTTCCCTCCAGCGTGTCAATGCCACCAGGCAGCTTGGTGTCATCAGCAAACTTGCTGAGGGTGCGCTCAATCCCACTGTCCGTGTCACCAACAAAGATGTTAAACAGCGCTGGTCCCAACACCAACCCCTGAGGAACGCCACTTGTCACTGCTCTCCACTTGGACCAAATCTCCTTCTTCTGAACCTAGACGTTTCTTGCTTGCTCGAGGCTGGCCATTTTATGGACATAAGTTATGAACCTCATCTCAGAGCCAGGTTTTTGTTTAACAAATTATCAAGGTTTCTTTAAGAAGATTAAGCTGTTACTTTTTCTGATCTCTAGGAGAAAAAAAGAAAAAAGAAGCACCCAAAACACTCAGAGAGAGAAATGTCTGTTCTGGTACTTATTCAGAAAACCCTTTGATATGGAAATCATTGGCGTTAACTCCTGTAGCCTCAAGCCTCTCCCCTGTCATTCACATAATGCATGCAAATGCCTGGACCTCTAGCCCACTGAAATCAAGGACAAACACGTTTCCTGTTCTGCTTTGGATTCATCCTTTCCATCTTCTCTCTGGCAATCGCTGAGTATCTCTGCCTGTCAGCCCAAGGACTGCATTTGTACCAAGACCTGATAAATCACTGTTGCTCATTCTCCCAGGAAGGACTGTCATGCAGATACTGTTACAGACAATGTACATGAATATCTAAACTGGAGGCCATCATCATATCTGCTTAGACACACCAGAATAAATGAAAATGCTGCATTACCACCGGATTACCTGTCAGCAGGCTCATTTGTTGACTAATGTGCTGTCCTGAGGGCCACCTTGACTTGTTTGTCATCACCAATGCTCCAAGATCTAGCAAAAGGAGCTGCAGCGAGACTACCCCTGCTTACACATGTACCCCTGGCAGTGTGTGTGCGCCACCCCCAGAGGTGGGGAAAGGGCTTCCCAAAGCACCCATGGGGCCAACACACAGCCTTGCCTCCACAGCACCTCCCAGTAGGGCCAGGGCACCAGGGTCCTACTGCTGCAGCAACACAACAGCTGCAGGCCCTACCCTGGAATTTTTCTCCCTTTTTGCTGGCTCTGAGGATTTATTCTCCCTTCCAGGGGGTGACTTATACAATCCTGTTGGGCACTGCATCCCTCGTGACTGTTCTCCTTACATAAAGCCATAGTCAGACCCCTTCTCCCCTCTCAGGACAGTGGGGTTAGGAGGGCCCAAACCACTCTTTTTTTGATTACTGGGCTTTCAGCTCTCCATTTTTCCTGTTTTTCACCTGCCCCTCTCCCCACTATCATTTATTTTTTTCTCTGGGACCTGATTTATTTTGGGGTTGGGGGAAATGTATTTAGTTTTTTTAGGACCAGACTGATAAATATATCTAATATGCAGAATGTATAAGAATGGTGCCCATAAGAAGACATCCAGGGAAAAGTAAGAATAGAACAAAGGTATATGGCACTTCCCCTGAGTACTGTCCCCATCTCCAGCTATTTTCAGCTCAGAGGATTTTCTGAGCCTAATGCAGTTTTCCTAATTAGTCACCTTCAAGAGATTTCTCTTCCAACTACTTGTTCAGGCTTTCAGATGTGAATCCACCTAAACTTTTTGCATCCGCATCACTCAGTCCTTTGTGTGGTGAAGAAAGGAAGGTCATTTGGTGGGGGCAGGTGCTGGGGAATGGGTTATGCAAACACAGGAACCACACATGCTCTTGCCTAAGGTGACATATTTCAATGCATTGGAATTTTTTAAAACCCACCTAGGGCACCATCAAGCTGCCTCAGAGTCCGGGTCTGCAACAGTGAAGAAAGAGTCCCCCAGAGACTGTCAATGGTCAGTGGTTCTTTTGTACCCAGAAAAGGTGCCCTGCTTTGCAATGTGCCCAGTTTTACATCTGTGCCCCCCCTCACCTCTTCCAGACCCTTGAAGTAGGGACCATGAGTATTCAGCACCACTGTGTTTTTAAGTTATAACTCATCCACCCCTTAAATACTTTTTCTGCATTCAGAGAGAAACTGCTGTAGAAATTTGGAAGGATTTGTCAGGGAATTCACTGAGGTCTGGTTTCAACATCCATCTTTTCTCCACCTGAGAGAGGAAAAAGTGGAGAAAGGACAAAACCTTAGAAAGGAGATCACAAACACCAGTGCCCCACCACTCAGAGCATGCTGGACACTTGGGCAATGCTGTAGAACCCTCAAAGCGAAGCTGCTGATGATGCCAGGGAAAGCAGGCTTACACCAAGAAGGAGTGCACCTGACAATCCCGTCCAGCCAAAAGGCAATAATACAGGAAACAATAGTATTCCACGGTGCAGCCAAATAAGCCCTCCTGGCAGATCCAGTAAATTGAGACCAAAGCTAGAAAATTTGAATTAGCTGCAGCAAGGCCACTCTGAGCCATTGACTGATGGGTCTGGTGGGGTGACCTACTGTCCTGTCCTGAGGCCTCCCTCCTCCCTGTGGAGGATGAGGAGGCACATGTGGCTGAGCCACATCCCAAACTGTGCATTTTATTGGCTCAGAGATGAAAGTAAGAAGAGCTACAAGAGAAAACTATTATATAATTAAAACTGGACATGTTTTCCCCCTGAAATCAGATGCACTCAGGGAGTAGAGAGAAGTGAAGAGCTGATATGGGAATTAATTGACTTCCTTTACAAATGCAATGATTTAATCCAGTCCCATCAGAGGAGAGGGTACTAGTGAGTGGGATAAACTTGACCAGGCAAAACTGAAGAAAGCAAGCTGCCGCAAACCCATCCAGCTTCACTAAACACACTATGTGCCTGGGGCATATAAACTGACTCAGAAGTAAAAAAGCAAAATTTAGGATGTGTAAAGGAAACAAATAAGCAATGGTATTGTCACTCTTTTTAAAGTCATGCACAGTATGTCTTTTGTTTGAAAGACTGCTCCCAGCAGCACCTTTACCATCACTTCCACTGCAGCTCTCCACAAGACTTCTTCTGCATCACATCCAGCACAGCACCATAGGGGCTGGACAGAAAGTGCTCCTCCTCCTGCCCAGGGAGAGGAGGAGGAGCTGTCAGCTGACAAGACAGGACAATTTGGCTTTTAGCAGCAAAAAGGAGCTGGTCTCTCCCAAATTTCTACTGTTGCCCCCACGTACCCTCCCTACAGCAACTCCCACTCACTCCACCAGGCACAGCTGCAAACTGCACTGTTCAATCAGTTTTCTTTTCTTTCATGCCACTAACAAGTGTCATGCTGCTTTATCTTGTGTTTTAAACTCTATGGTCAAGTTGACCACAAAGATTTTCACTCACAGAGATGAACAATGGTACTAAAATCATTTCCTGCGATGCTTTCTTCTGCTAAAGGCTTCTGTCACAAGGATCATAACCTGTGGGTTATGGCAATTATAAGGAATAATGGAGATAGATTAGGACAATTTTTTTTTTTTAATGGAGACAGAGCAATCAACACAAACGTTCGTCTCAGAGCACACTTCCAAATTTTTCCCCAGGCTACATAAAGCCAGCCTCACATGCTGTGTGGGGCCTTGGACACGGAGCACCAGTGTTAGAAGTGTGCCCTGAGTTGGGTGCAGGAAATCAGGCAGCAGCAGATGTACCATGCAATATCTTGCATCAGTTAGATGATACTTTCACAGGTTTTCACAGTTGTTTGTAATATGCCAAGTTTTTTTATGAGTTCCTACAAATGTTCTGTCTTGTAAAATGGACTTCCTACAATTGCATCCCTCCTTCATAGCTTTAGTGAATTTTCTTTTTCAAATTTAAAAGCTCCATTTTCTACATAGAAACAGGTCATTTTGCTACCGTGGTTTGCTTTCAGCACACTTTTGCTCCATTATAAACATTTTATGTGTGTTTGCTTTCCCAGCTTTCAATGTTCCAGCTCCTTTTTCTCATCAGGTACTTACCATGAAAGGCAATTGGGCATATGACAAGACAGCCCTGCAAGATACTGTCTCATTAAAGAGTGGTTTTCATGCTCTTCCTAATCTGTGAAAAAGAGCAAAAGTATCTGGAGCAGGAGATAACATGAGAAGGAAGTTAAAACCATTTTCTGGGTTATTTTGATCTTCAGCAGCTCTAATTCATTGTTGCATGACTTACTCAGCAATGACAGCCAGGCAGGACTCTTTCCCACTGCTCTCATGCAGCTGATGGGTGGTGAATTTAGAAGATGCAGGGAAAAACTTGCTGTTGACAAGACTTGGAAACACATACTAGGAGATACTTGCTGAAGCACTGAGATACCTTTTTAAAACCTATAAGCAGACATAGACTTTGTGTGGACACCATCCTGGTCTCCTTTCAGAGATTAGGCATGGAAATTTGTAACTAGGACAAGCAATCTGCATGTTCTGTAACACTTGGGTATGACATTGTGAGGTAGCATGTTTTCCATCGATCAAAGACAGTCTGTTTCCAAAACTGATTCAAGGACAGAGGATGCACTATGCCCTTTTGGAGGGTAGAAAATTAGGACACTGAGGGCTGTTAGGGCAGCCAAGCCCAGAAGGCAGGTTGCACTGAAGTCTTCTTAAGCACCCACAAAGAGCTGTTCTGTGGGACCAGTGAGAGATTGATCAAGGTCTCTTGCATGCTGCAGTGGATGAGGAAGGCCTGATTGCTCAGTGAAGCACACAGAAGACATATTGATGACCTCTGCCTACGCAGGGCATTTGAAATCTTCAGCCATGTCACATACGTGGTGTGTGCAAGACAGGGTCCTTCAAGGTACACCAGGGCTTGCCACAGGCTGCAGATAAGTCTCTACACTCTGAGCAAAGGGAGCAACACCATATTCTTCTTGAGAAACTTGCTGTGGATGTGCAGTAGTATTGCTCTGTGTGTACGAGAAAGGCTGTTTGCAGGACTTCTGTCATTAGGCAGCAAGGTGATCAGCTGACATACCAGTCCACAGAGCTGACTGGTCCTGAGTCTGCCAAGAGACATTTTTCAGGACAAAGCTTCAGCTCCTATCAGTTATCACTGCTCTGCTGATAATGGAGTCATTTCAATTTGCATTAACAGAAGATCCTATTTAGATTTAATTACAGATTTCCTGTGCTCATGCCTGTGCTGATGGGAGCAGGACATTCAGGGATTTGGGGAGTAGATCAGAATGTGGACACTGAAGCAAATTCTATGTCTTAGACCCACCTCCAACAACAAAAAACTGAATGCATTTAAGCATACTTCCTCTTGCTGCGATACAGGAGCTTTAGTTTCTTTCTCTGAGGAGCTAATGCAGTTCTCACAGGAAAGACAGACATCTTCATGTGCTTTTAGAATTCATGAATGCTTTATTTTAAAATGCAGGGTCTTCCCAGAAGCAATACAGTAACCCTACAGAAATCCAGTCTGGAGTCTTTTAAATATTCTGGGGTTAATGTGACCACAGCCAACATTTGTAGAGATGGAAGATTCTGTTCAGTAGCCAACATATCCAGGTATCATCAGATAAGTGTTTATGAAGCAAGATCAGTGTCATGCAAGAGCAGCCAGAGTGCAATAAGAGCCTGACAAACAGCCACAGAGGGTTCCTGCAAGAAGAGAGAAAGACAAATGCACAGAGAAAAATACAGACACTGTAAACCAGCTCTATTAATATTAAAAACTATTGGAGCATCTCATCTTGTATTTAGTTGTCCTGGTCAAAGCAGGATCCTTCCTTCCTGTTACTGACATTACCACGGACTCTGACACTGGAGAGTGTTTAATACTTAACGACAGCTCTTGCCACCAAAGGTTTAGTGGTGTGAACACATGAGAAGGACATGAAGTGGAGAAAATAAATACTATTGTCACTTTACAGGTGGGCAACAGAAGCCTGGAGGGAAGAAATTTGCCTGAGATCATGTAGGGAGTGTGTAGCATGCATTGTGAGCCCCACCACGCTCTCGGTCAATACTGCTTCTCCATTATTTTGTTCAGACAAACCCTGCAATGCTTCTACCTGCTCCTTTTGGAAGATTATTTCCACAGGTGAATGCTCTGTTTTAGCAGGAACAGCCTCCTACATTAAAATGCACAGATTTAAATGGAAATGAAGCTCCACAAATGAAACAAGCCATAAGCACTTGCTGGGAGGAAACATGGCAACAAGTGATGAGGAAAAGGCTGAGGTGCTTAATGCCTTCTTTGCCTCAGTCTTTAATAGCAAGACTAGCTGTATTGAGGGAATCCAGCCTCTTCAGCCACAAGACAGAGACTGGGAGAACGACCTCCCCACAATCCAGGAGGAGATAGTCAGTGACCTACTGCATCACATAGACACACACAAGTCTATGGGACCAGATGGGATACACCCGAGGGTGCTGAAGGAGCTGGCTGGGGTGCTCGCCAAGCCGCTTTCCATCATTTACCAGCAGTCCAGGCTGACCGGGGAGGTCCCGACAGATTGGAAACTGGCCAGTGTGACGCCCATATATAAGAAGGGTCGGAAGAATGATCCAGGAAATTACAGGCCTGTCAGCTTGACGTCGGTGCCCGGGAAGCTGATGGAGCAGCTCATCCTGAGTACCATCACACAACACATGTGGGACAGACAGATGATCAGGCCCAGTCAGCATGGGTTTATGAAAGGCAGGTCCTGATTGACAAGCCTGATCTCTTTCTACAACAGGGCGACCTGCTTATTGGATGAGGGAAAGGCTGTGGACGTTGTCTACCTTGACTTTAGTAAGGCCTTTGACACCGTTTCCCACAGCATTCTCCTGGCAAAACTGGCCGCTCACAGCTTGGATGGGCACACGCTTTGCTGGGTAAAAAATTGGCTGGATGGCCAGGCACAAAGAGTTGTGGTGAATGGAGTTAAATCCAGTTGGCGGCCGGTCACGAGTGGTGTCCCCCAGGGCTCGGTTTTGGGGCCACTCCTGTTTAACACCTTTATTGATGATGTAGACGAGGGGATCGAGTGCACCCTCAGTAAGTTTGCCGATGACACCCAGTTGGGTGGGAGTGTTGATCTGCTCGAGGGTAGGGAGGCTCTGCAGAGAGATCTGGACAGGCTGGAGCGATGGGCTAAGGCCAACTGGAGGAGTTTCAATCAGGCCAAATGCCGGGTGCTGCACTTGGGCCACAACAACCCCCAGCAGCGCTACAGGCTTGGGGAGGAGTGGCTGGAGAGCTACCAGTCAGAGAGGGACCTGGGGGTGTTGATTGACAGCCGGCTGAACATCAGCCAACAGTGTGCCCAGGTGGCCAAGAAGGCCAATGGTATCCTGGCTTGTATCAGCGATAGCATGGCCAGCAGGGACAGGGAAGGGATCTTACCCCTGTACTCGGCACTGGTGAGGCTGCACCTCAATTCCTGTGTTCAGTTTTGGGCCCCTCACTACAAAAAGGACATTGAATGACTCGAGCGTGTGCAGAGAAGGGCAACGAAGCTGGTGCAGGGTCTGGAGCACATGTCGTATGAGGAGCGCCTGAGGGAACTGGGGTTGTTTAGTCTGGAGAAGAGGAGGCTGAGGGGAGACCTCATCGCCCTCTACAGCTACCTGAAAGGAGGTTGTAGAGAGCTGGGGATGAGTCTCTTGAACCAAGTAACAAGTGATAGGACAAGAGGGAATGGCCTCAAGCTGTGCCAGGGAAGGTTTAGACTGGGTATTAGGAAGCATTTCTTTCCAGAAGGGGTTGTTGGGCGTTGGAATGGGCTGCCCAGGGCAGTGGTGGAGTCCCCATCCCTGGAGGGGTTTAAGAGTCGGGTTGACCCAGCGCTGAGGGATCTGGTCTAGTTGAGAACGGTCAGTGTGAGGTTAATGGTTGGACTAGATGATCTCCAAGATCTTTTCCAACCTTGATAATTCTGTGATTCTGTGATTCTGTAATTGTGTTTGATTGTACAAGAGTAAAAATGCTTCTCTACCCTCAGGAGAGGGAACAACAATTGATCTGTTTTCTGGACAACTGTCTGCAAGATCCATCCCAAAGCTTCCTACCATTCAGAAGCAAAATGAAGATTGTTTTCCTTTTATGAAGGCACTACAAGACAATCACAGAGAGGCAAACATGTCTTGGGAGACACTCCTGCTGGGGCCAGAGTGGTGGAAGGTGATGAAGAAAATGAGCAATGGTTGGTGACTCTAACACCAACAGCCTTTGTGAAATAATCTATAAATAGTTTTACTAGCAACTGTACCCTGACCACAAAGCAACTGCCTGAAGAATTCATCCATAAATATCTCCCTTTCTTCAATCTTCAGCCAAGACTAAGAAAATAGAGAAAGGGCACCACCTGCCCTGGCACTCAGTGAGTCCACAGTACTTTGATCCAGGCAGGTGACAGCCCGCCAGCAACCCCTCAGTATCCATTTGGTGAGGGGAGTATGGCAGAGAAGTAGTTTAACGAAGAGCTGATAATAGAGCACCCAGGAGGAGAGAATCACATGCTCAGACCTTAGGCCTTCCTCCTTTTCCCCCCAAGGATGGAAAGAGGAGACATTTGCCAGCAGGCATGTAAATGCTGCATTTTCAGAGGTGGCAGGTGAGCAGATTCATAAGGGAATGTACCCAAGAGCCAGAACAGAGTTTGCACCCCAGTTACTTCAGTCTGCTGCTTCACTGTCTGCACACACACAGCTCTACACTTTCAGCACATTTCCCTTCCCTGCTCACACTGTTTCTCCCATGATGTTCCAGCATTAGTCAGAATACTCTTGACTCCATGGTGCTCCAGCTGTAATTAACCAAGTGTGCATGCAGTGAGAACATTTTACGTACCCAAGATAGAAACAGAATTTTTTTAGGTAGCCAGTCTTTGATTTCTGGGTCTAGAAAGGGAAAGAAGAGACATTAATCACTTTGAAATTAAATTTTCTTGCTTCTAGGACAACAAACATTGAAGAATTAAAAATGGCTGGCAAACTAATGAAACTGAGCAAGAAGTGGTGAGCCTGAGACACAGGAGCTGAGTGATATAAGGAACCACTGAGACTGAAAACCTCAAAGATGAGTCACATCTGATGAAACAAAGGAACAAAACGAGTTGGAGAAGGACCTGCAAATGCAGGTGTAAGGGGAGAAATGCAGTTCTGTCTTACCAGTTTCACCAGGTCTATCTTCTGAGCAGGAGAGCTTGGGCAGTTGTTGACCTTCTCTCCTTGTTGGCTGTGGAGCAAAAAGAAACACCAACAGAGATTGCAGTTGATTCAGCTCATTGCAAGCAGTGCTCATTAATGAAGACAATAAAGCTAAAGCATGAGGAGGAGCTGCAACTTAACGGATGCTTAGGTTGCGGAGAAGAGTTTCTTACTGCTTTTCATTACAAAGGCAATTGCATTAAAAAGTATTGCACAGCAACATTGTAAAGGGTAAAGACTTGATTGATGGCAATGCCAAGCAGTTCCTTTGAGAACTTTGTAAGAAGTATTTAATTTCTTCCTTCCTTCCTTCCTTCCTTCCTTCCATTTCTGCCCATCTTAAATTTCACATTTCTAGATTGAGCATGTTTTAGTTTCTTCTTTCTAAAAATATGTGTTGCTATGTTTCATTTTGGACCTCTATTTGCTTTGCTTTGACTTGGCATGAGCAAGGACCTCAAGAGCATGGGTGCCTGGGGACAGTCAGCTTCCAAAAAGCATCTGTCTCCAGCAGCCACCTAGGGAATGGAGAACCAATAAGGATTACCAGGATGGAGTCAGCCTTCAGGAGCAACAGCAGGGACAAAGAGAGGCACATGCTGAATTTCCAGGCCAAGCATTGATAACATTTGTCTGTGGTAACAGACTGAAATCAGGATTTTGTTTCTTGTCAGGTTTTATTGCCAGGCTGCTCAAACTCCCCCCTCCACCAAAGCACATGCCTTTTATCTTGTGTATTCTTTTTCATCTTCCCCTCTCTTTTACCTGCTTTCTGCTCCCGAGGTTTCTGTTTGATTCCACAATTGCTTTGAGATTTTTCTGTAAACAGAAAGAAAAATAATGATTTCAATCTACTTAGTTGTGCTCATGATCATTTCAGGGCTGTTATGCTATATATCCCTCTGCTGCATGTTATACAACCATTTACAGAGAGCCTCAAGCTTCTTCTGGTGGGATATTGTCATGTGTTTGTAAGCACCAAGATTAGGAACCCTTTTTACTTGGTGCACCTTCATAGAAATTACTACATGGAACAACTGAATTCATGAGTTCATCTGGTCTTGGATAACAGGCAAAACTAGGCAGTCTTGAAGTAGCCACACAGTGGTAAGAGGACTTACAAACAGCACAGGGCTAACACTATTTAGATTATTTTATTGCAGGAAAACATTAGTGTTGTTGGGTTTCTCCCATCAAACATGTGCTATCATGGTAGCAAGGTAGGAAAAAGGGTCTGGTATTGTCTTCTATGATGTCCTCCAACTTTGCCTGATGGAGACACTACAGTACCTGAAATAGAGGATCTGTAGTGCCCCTTAGGTGTGGGGATAGCCCCCGGCAAACATCAGATTTCCTCCAAAATTCTTGTTACTTTAAACTTTATATTTCAGCCTCCATTGTTACAGTTCAGGCAGTGCATACATAATGTCATTACACAGCTATCTCTCCAGAACACAGAGAGCTCAAAACTGAATCTCAAATCACTTCACAGAACTGAAAGAGGAGTTTTTAAATAGGGCTCATACTTACTGCCGGCACTTTATACTTAGTGCTTAATTTGGAAGCGATTGCTAGAAGGAATACTTAACCCCTCGTGTTTACCGAAGTTAGAGGATTTCTGCATTGCGGAGCATTGCAGAGCAGTTGAGAAAGGGAAGAGTGAGAGTGAGAAGTCCAGTGCTTAGACCCACATGGGCTGGGCTCTGTACTTAGACGGTGTTTTGAAATTCAGAGATTCTATGTAACCTCATTATTTAAAGGAAACTACAGTCCAGTAGTGGGGTGTGGGGGTGCATGGTTTTAATGGCACTTGAACTCTGGCCAAGAAAAGGGAGAAGTTGCTCTGAAAATAACTGTGTAGCTGCAGGCTTTGCTGCTGCTGCTGCTGTTCAAGCTGCTGCTTTTGCTTGTTATTCTGCAAAGTAATAATATGAACCTGGTGCAGATTATTGAGAAAGAGAATTGAAATTAATATCCAGGATATGCCCCACAACTTTAGTCTTCTGAGGAAAAGATAAGCTACTCCTGGCATCTGCTAAGAGTGAGATGAGACTTTCCAAATCTAAATTTAATTTGCGTTTCTGTAGTTGGGTGACTAGTGACAGAAAAAGAAGCTGTTCTACATAAATATGAGGTGCTTGTTTGATGTTCATAAACCCTATTAACTTACAACAATAGCACATGCTTCAGGTATGGCTGATGTGTAAATATTCTGGATACTATAAAATAAGAAACCCAGAATGGAAGGCATTGCTAATACTTACAACCAAGTTAGTTCACGCTGCTTGAGCTGCTCTTCTAAGTGGCTTATTTTTATCTGCATGTCCTTAAAAGTTCAAAAGAAAAGCAAACAGTCTTAATACTGGTTCATCAGTCTGGTGTGCAATAAAAGTAGAGTCAGAGCTTACTAGCATGAGATCAGCACCAGTGCTGCCCTTGCAGATATTATATTCTGCTCTCCCAAACCGGCTCTGATAGAAATCTACAGGAATCTGCCCTCCTGGTATTGGTTTTATATTGCAGTAACTTTCTGGATAACTTATGTTCCCAATAATACAAGGTTACTCATTTTAAAGGCGTGCTTGCTGATTTGCAGACTATGGTCTGCAAAATATCTAACCCAAAACTTCTTGGTGTTGTACTATTTTTGTATTCCTGAGACTACTGGCAGACCTACTCCCCGCACTCTTACCTACATTATATTTTACTCGATCGTTTCGCTGTTTGACACCCTTGTTAATTACCTTTGTAAAACCTGTTATAGAATGGTGCTGGTCTAAACAAAGAAAGAACAAGTGATATGCAATAGGAAGTCATACCTCTAAGATTTTGTCCTGTTGTATGACTAATCCTCTTTCTTTCAATATTTCATTTTTTTCCTAAAAATCAACAAAATCAAATATAATTTGTTAGGGGTAAAGCATTAATATTAAAACGGTAGTATTGGTTAAACTTTCAGCGTAAAGAGACTAGTAAAGAGCTACAAGCCAGCATTTTTTATCCATCAAATATTTATCAGAAGTGAGGATTATGTGATCACACAGTGTGTTTGCCAGTCTTTCTAGCCCCAGAAATTGTGCCTGATATAAGCAGTGAAGGGAAATCTTATAGAAATGAAATTCCTATCTGTTTGGTAAAAATAGGCAGGAGGATAGAAGACAGAAGTTGAAGCTGGTGTCCATGCTGAGATAAATGCTTTGAGGGTGGTTATAACTATTTTATCAGACCCAGAGGATCTACACAAGCAAGCTGCTTGTGACCACTGGGAAGGCTTTTTTTCATTATCAGCAGAAACGAACACTCTGGAGTGCCTGCGTTATGTGTCAGACTGGTCTGACAGGCAGTTCACTGGGGATCGGTGATGCCGCAGAGTCACCTGCAGCCCTGCTTAGCCAAGGTTGCTGAGCTAATGCTGAGGGGACGATGAGGGGGACATTGCATGTGCAGTCATGGACTCAGACAAGATACTGTACATCAGCCAAATGTCCTGGCTCTTCTGCCACTGCAAACACAGGGGCTCAGTGGCTTGTGGGATGCAGAACATTCTGAGCAGGAAAACATCATCAGGAGTTGGGCAGTGCAGGAAAGGCCTGGGGGTGGTGGGGCAGGAGCTGAGCGTGAGCCCCCAATGTGCCCTGGCAGCAATGGAGACCAGCAGCATCCCACCCCAGTGGGCAAGAGCACGGCCCGTACGTTGAGGGAAGGGGTTATCTCACTCTACTCAGCACTGATTAGACCACGTGTGGATACTGTGTGCCCCCCAGTACCTGATGGATGTCAGTGAACTGCAGTGAGTTCAGGGCAGGCCACAGGGTGGCCGTGCAGGTGCCCAGGGGGCTGTGCTGGCTCCGTCCCTGGAGGTTTTGCAGCCCAGCTGGATACAGCCCTGAGCACCCTGCTCTGAGCTCTGAGCTGGAGATTGGACCAGAAACCCTACCATGGTTCCTTCCCATCTGAATTATTCTGTGATCCCATGACTGCTGATTCATAAATCAAGTCAGCTTGGTTTATAGAGGCTTCTCCTAAACAAAAATGCTGCTTTTCTGTAGCTTAGCATGAAATCACAGACATATGCATCATTTCAAAACCTTGCTGGAGACTTTGTTATGACAAGGACTTGCATTTAATTGTTTTGCTGGGAAAAAAAATAATCTCCTTTATTCGTACTGAACAAAAAGAAACTATCAGCCAGTCAAGGGGGGTAGGCAGGAAAAGGAATTTGTAAGTCAAAATAGCCTATTTTGCTTAGCACTGTGCTTTTTGGAAGTCTTATGATGGTTGATGGAATATGGAAGATTTTACTTCCAAAAGGCTAATCTAAATCCCAGCTGTGTGTTTAGAAAACTGAGGCACCTTCCACTAGAGGGACAAACTGAGACATCAGCTACCCACATATTTGTATTTGTTCATGTGGTAAAACAGAAGAAAGCCTGTTGGCACGAGTTGATTCTTATGCCCACAAAATAGAAGATTAGGAAAATGTACAGTTGAAAATTGGTCAGTAACCAGCTAATATTTGTGAAAGAAAGGTGGACCACATACATCTCTTCATGGATAACTGCATGCCTTGGGAGCAAATAATTTGTGATTCGCTTTAGGCAGCATCAGAAGAGACCACAAAGACTCAGTAAGCCACAAACTTGAAGTTGCTCTGACTCATCCAAAAGCCTGCTCTCAGGCCATCCCTGCACTCAGAGACAGCAATGACAGGGGAGTTTTGTCATGCCAGTGACAGCCAGCAAAATCTTTGGTGGGTCCACCTCTGAGCAGAGTTACACATCACAGAGCTACCCGACGTGGTCTTCATTGCTTCAGCGCAAGTCCCAGCTTACAATCTATTTTTAATAATCTTATGGTTGACTCTCACACTATTTCTTCACATCTCATGCTTATTTCGTTTGTCACAAGGGCATGTTGATACCTTTAGAAGATCCTTTTCCTTTTCTTCCAACCCTCTCGCCATCTCCTGCAAACATACCTGTCACAGGAAAAGGGGTAGCAGTGGGTCAGGGTGGGCAGAATGAGGCACAGGGAGAAGTCATGGGGATAATGAGATGGGAGACCAAACACAGGTCTTGCTGTAAGGTTGGCATGTCTCAATACCTCTCTATAGGCATTCTTAATGTTAACTATGCCATTTGATTTTACTCCTGTCAGAAAATAGTGAATCAAATCCTTCCTGTGCCAGTTATTTGCAGTTGTTTTACAAGCAAGAAGATGGAGGAAGTGTGTTCGTGTCTCTGTGCTCATGCAATCAGCTTACAACCCATTCCTTACTTCAGTTATACGTAGGAATCGGTGGAAGAGCCAGCTGAACAGAAAAAAAAAAAAGTCCCCTTGCTTGTTTTTACCAATAACAGCACCTCTGGTCTCAAGCATTCTTGTGCTTGTGTCTAAACTGCAAAGACTTTAGATGAGGAAGTGGATTTTTCCTTACACATGTAAAATAGCTGGTGTATCAAACATTATCCCTGGTTAAGGACCATGTATACCACAGGTTAGTTCCAGATTTATCACCAGCTAGAGTGTCTTTCACCTGCATTCTTCCCCAGAAAAGATGCTCTTGCTAAAGTTGTCCAGCCCTTTGGAAATAAGGGTGTTTGGACATTTCTGTGCATCAAGTCAAAATGTGTAAAGTGCATGTACTATGGATTTTATGAGACCATTAATAGCAGGATGTGTTATTATTTGATCACTTGCCTTCACATGACTTATGTCCTCTAAACATGGAACCTGTTGATGCTTAAGAAGTTTATATTCATGGAATACAGAAACCTGAAAATTAAAATCAAATATATGTAATGAAAAATTAAAATAAAATATGTTATTAAGAAGAAACAATTCAGTGGGGTGTAGGTTTTTTTCTCCATTCTCTTTATACAAGGTTTCTTGATTCTTCAGACCTGTGTGTTTCTATTCAAGACAACAGAAAGTTTCCCTGTGAGGCCAAGTTATGAAATAGAATAGCATAAAAATGTTAAAATTTCTAAAGATATGTCTCTGCAGGAACAGCCATTTTAGTTTTGCTTCCCATCAAGGACATAACAATTTTCAAAACATGCCTGAAATATTAAGATAACAATAAGTGTCACCGAAGAACACTGGAAAGATGAAGGCTGTTTTCAAGGTAAGTTCTCAAGTACCTTAAAATGTATTTTGGTCATATTTTCCATTTGTCTTTAATTGTCAGGAAGTTCACGGTATTTGGAAAGCATATAAATAAATCCTGTTTCTTTCCTTTGTGATTAGCTGAAGTAGAATATTGCCTGACCTCACAAGTTTTCTTTTACCATGATGCTGTCAGAAAATATTTTAGTGTGTGACTGTATGCAATGCTCCATCCCTGTCTCTGCCCAAAAACACATGAAGTACAGGGTGAAAGTAATGTCGAATAACCCAGAAAAATCCTGCCGACTGCAGTGAGACCAAGGGAGTACAAGTCATTTGCCCACAGTCTCACCATGAATCAGCTGCAGGCACTACGAGATGGTTGCGGGTCCTTGATTGCAGACCCATCAGCAGCCCCATCCTACCTCCTCTGTTTGCCACTCCACTTCTTCTTTGACCATTGCAGGAGTGAAGCCTGTGACATTTTTCTCTCTCATCTCGGTCCTTGGAGGCACAGGCGATGTCTGAAAACTACAGAATGACTGTGTCAGGTGAAGGATCGCGGCCTGGGCCACCGTTCTGGTTACATGCAAACAGGCAAGGCAGGAATGAAAGCATTAAAACCTAAATTCAAACTTCACCCTACCTTTTGCATTTCTTTCCTTCCCCCACATATGTTTTCTCTTGTTACGTGAGATGATTATAAAATAACTGAATCAAGCCTTTTTATGTAATGCTAACTTAATCCTGTTTTCGACCAATGAAAGGTTTTGAGGAAATCCCCAAAATATTTTATTGCATTCCTCTTTTTCTGCACATTTTCATTGTCTGACGTGACCAAGAAGCAAGTGCTCCAAAATATATAGTGAACAACCTTATCTTTCACTCATTTTCGCCTCACAAGAAAAAGGAAGTTGACAAAATCTCAGAAAGGAATTGTGTTTTCCTGATGAGTTTTGAGTGGGCTGGGAAGTGCCTGTACTTCTGCTCAGGCCTACGTGACACCAGAAAATGTCCACCTTACTATGCTAAATACTCTAAAAGTTGTTTGCTTTCAGCATCTTCTAGAAGACACAATAACAAGGGAATCTGCTCAGTGCCTGTTTTCACAGAGGGGCTGCTTGTTTTCATCAAGAAGTTTGGAAATCATCTTGCTGAGATCTGTCATTGCACTCTGTAGATAAGGTCACATCTGAAAACGGTATCTTCCTACAAAAACATTGCACAGAAAAATCTGTTGTTTTCCACTAAACGCTGTGTCATGTCCCATCTCCTGCAGAGCTGGAATGAGATGCTCAGGTGGACTATATAATTTTCTCTCCCAAATTCTTCATGTCTGACAGATCTCACAGTGGGTTGTCTCTTATATGTTTGTAATACCAGATTTTTTCAGATTCTGAGACAGGCTGGTAGAAAACCAAGCCTCATACCAAGCTCTAACAGAGCAATGCAATTTATTTCATAGCATCAACTGCTATAAAACTGCAAAAGGCAAACACAAAACCTCTTTGGTAAATCTAATTTTAATTTTAGTACTGCAACTGCTGAATTTACTCTTATTTTCCTTTTTAGGCAGTGCATTTGGGCACAAATAGGCTCAGGGCCATCATACAGGATGTAAGGGACTCAGCCAGAAAGAACAGTCCCCATCCAGGCTTTGGCTAGGAGGATCCCACAAGAACAGGACTATGTACCCGTGCCTCGAGGGATGCTGCAAGGGAGGGGGCTGTGGCAGCTCACTCAGCCACTGCTCAGCAGAAGGAAGTACTGGGTGAGGCTGCAACACTATTTTTGTTTTTTTTTTTCCTTGATCCCAAGCACAAAAAGCTTTGCTGAAATTCTGCAGAGGCTTTCAAGGACAAAATAGTCTGGAGGGAAGGAGGTTTTGGAGGCGTTTCCCATGGATAGCTCTGCCGCCCTATTTATACAGCAAAGGGATTGAGCTCTTCCTCTGGCATTCACGGCAAGGATGACAGATATAAATTGAGGGACAGATTTGGGACAGCTGCCCTTCTGAGTGCTGCGACTTGTTGGCTGCTGGCATGGATGCAGCCTGCAGCCCTGTGAGGGTCTATGGACAGGACCGGTGGCTGTGCAGCTGGGCATAACACCAAAATCCCTCGGCCTACTCCAAATGAACAAGAGTATCTACAGCGTAAGGGGCAGGGTGCCAGAGGAAATGCAGGCCTCTCAGTCCAGCAGTGTGAAAACTCTGACATAAACTGCATTTTTACTGAATAGAGCACATGAGAACAAAGATGAAGGAGGATTCATACAACACTGCATTCTTAGATATCATCTCTAAAATGCAGGATAATCCCAGCTAATCCAGACACTCACACTTTCCTCCTAGGGAGGATGACATCCCACACCATCTCCGCTTTCTAAAAGCTACATTATTTAAGCTGCTTTATGTCTCTTGAGTCTCCTCAATTTGGCCATACAGGCAGAGAAACAATCTTCGATTTTTACAAAAGTTTGTCTTCTGTATTACCCTGTAAATGCTTGCACTGTGGAGGGAGTGGAGGGCCAGAGGGCCCTGAGACATGCTTGCATTGTCCCTCCATAGTTTCACAAAATTCACTACTATGGACCAAGCAAGCAGAGAGACAAACCTGGCAAGAACTCACAAAAAACCCCAGAAGTGTCTTCTACACCTTCACACCATCCTGTCAGCCAGACTTATTTACACGTCCCCCCAAAAGGTAGACCCTGCACCAAGCCAGAAACAAAACACAGCAAAATAAAAAGGAAATTAAGAAAAACCTGGCATAGAACGTAAAAGCTAAGATCAGAGGGCCACATTCCCTGACTGCAGAAGATGAAAATCTCTTTTCCAAGCATGATTACTGACATATCTGCCACATCCAACCTCCCAAGGTGGCATAAAATAATAATTTCTTAGTTAACAGACACCACTCAGCATCTTGCCTTTGTATTTCTCCAAGAAGACTCAGTTTTGCTCCCAACTGAAAGAGCCCTGCCACAGTCCCTGAAGCGGCACTGTCCCTGATGTGGCTTTTGCAGCCACAGGTCTGGTGCAGGTAGGTTGGATTCCCACAGTGTCCTCGACCAGGAGGACGTCTCCCCCCATCAGCGTGGCAGAGGGGTGAGCAGCATGCAGCGTGGGTCAAGCAGGGCAGGCAGAGGCAAGCAACCGTGTCCAAGCTCACCGGCTGCGTGGGCTTCCTTCTGCCTTCCTGCTGCAGACCACAGCCCTGAGGAGCTGAGCGGTGCAGAGAGGCCACTCCTCGCACCATGCCCTCTATCCCACCACTGCCGGATGACTCCTGACCCCCATTCTCAGCTGCAGGATTTTGTTCTCAGGGGTCACATCCTTTGGCATCTCACCAGACCTGAACTGACCATGCACCCCAGCAAGATGTAAGGCTCATTGATTTTGGCTTGTTATTTTTCAGTTTTGCTTTGAAATCTCTTTCTCCTGATGGTCATTCTCTCAGGGCCCAGTCACGTCAGTGGTGCTATTAATTCTCATTGCGAACGGTGTATATAATTTCCTTGTGTTGGTTCTGTCAGCAAAGCAGCTAAGCTCCTGGGGCAGAGAGCAATTAATTTTGTAACACAGGGCTGCTTCATATTCAGGACCCAGTTCAACAAAGCACTTAAGCAAAGGAATAATGACTGACTTGAATGGGAATATTAGTGCTTAAAGTTAATTGTGTGCTTTTAAAATTGGGCCTTATATCATGCCAATCAAATCATTAATCTGCTCAATTACAAGCTCCAGCTAACAAATACATGCCCTGGACTTTCTTTCCTCAAAAGGGGAAACAGATGCTGATATGGCCTTGAAAAAGCTATCAACATTCAGTAGTAACATAGCAAAGACTAAAAATACGTTGGCTTGTTCCTTGCTAATTCTTACCAACCAGAAAATGCAGTGAGCCAGCATTTCAGTGACAAACAGTCAAATGCTTTAATGAACAAATGGACTATATATTAAAAGCTGAACAGTGAGTTCTTCTCGTCCCTTGAGGCAGTCTCAGTGGAATCTGAAAACTAAGTATTTTTTGACATCACATGCCTTCTGAGATTTCTAGTATGCATCACAGCAGGCCTACCAAAAAGTACATCTGAGTGACAGAAGGATTAACCACGCAGGGAACAGCGGGAAAGCCAGGATGCTATCTGCAAGGTTATGCAGATAGAACTGAAGATAGTGATTAGAAGCGATACACAGTTGTGAAGCCGGATATATTCTCACACAGGCTGCAACAGGCTCATGAAACAAACCACCTCAGAGCTTGTGGTAACCAGCAAATGATACCTTATGCTGTACAACTCTACTTAGACTAGCCCCAGAGACATCCTAACCTAAACAAACTGATGAGTTTATCAATTAAACCGCATGCTTCTACAGGAGAAAACTACAATGTCAAAACTTTCAACTCTTTCCCAAAAATTGTGTGATGGACAAAAACGGTGATGCAGCTGTGGTTGGAGTGGTTCATACAGCAAGCTACTGGCTCACGACACCTTCATTTGCCATGCTATTACTGAGGTCTGTGGTGAGCAGCCCAGCTAGGCTGTCATTTTTCAAACAGTCTCTGAGGAACTACAGACGCTAAAGGTAGATGTGGTGCTACATGTTAATGTACGGGATTCAATAACCTGGACCAAATTATTGCTGCGGTCTGTGTCTGACCAGCTGGAGCTGGTGTTATTTCCATTAGTCCCCAAATGAAATTCTCAGTTTAATTTTAAACAGGAGAATGGTTTTGCTGTTGTTGCTGTTGTTTTAGATTCATCATGTAGTTTGTTTTTGTGCCTCTTTGCATTTCAGAGATATTCTCCTCCATGTCAGCCTCTAGGGACTGGTTAGTGTAGTGCACTGGCGTCCACTGACGTGACTGCAAAATGGGAACTGGAAAGCTGGCTGTTAGGATAATTAACATGCAGTTTTAGTTGTGTAGGTGTGTGATGTGCTAGCAGGGAGTGTTTATTTTTAGTTCAGATGTCTAAAACCTCTACTCAACTATGTTCAACTACGGACTGTAAAACAAGTCTGTCTAAACCAAGACATTGCTGTGTTTGTGTATGCACATGTGTGTGAATACATGCAAGTAAAAGGATAAAGAGAAAAAAAAAATCTGTCTAATTAGATAGTTTTGGCTTTGCATCCACTTCTGAGAAGACCTAGAGATGGGAACGGCGTCTAGCTTTCCAGGAAGAAGCCATGTCTTGACTGTAAAGGGAGTGGGAGTGAAGCCTTAAGACTCTTTTCCCACAGGCAGGATAGTACAGAGGGTCACTGACTGAAGCAGTAATGATGTAGGAGGTGAGACAAGAGGCAATTAGGAGGATATTGGCTTGGTTCAATTTAAAACAGTGAGAGCTATTTCCTTGAAGAAGCTTTACCTTGACTGACAGCTCAGAGTGTGAGCTCTGTCAGGCAGTGATCATCTCTCAGCAGTGTACAAAATGCAGCCAGTGCTATGGGGCTTTCACACTGAACGCCAGGCCCCAAGCACATCCGTAACAATTTCAATTTTAGTAGCTGTAGCTCAAATGAAATATGTTTAGGTTCAATGTTCAACTGACTCAACAGAAAGTATCAGCCTGGTCTTCCCATTCATCAGATCACCTAGAAATATCACCAAAACAATGTGACTGAGGCAAATAAGGGAGGCACAGTCTTCAGGCTGAACATCCCAGTCAGATCTGGTTAGCCCTAGCAGCTTGCTGGAGGCTGTAGTGCCAGCCCTCGTCCCCTCTCCGTCCTCCCAGAATATAGCAATTTGAAAATGCTGTCACCCAAACGAAGGAAGTTGGATCTGAGAAAAACCTAGACAGAGAGTTGGCTTTGTTCTGCTCAAAGTTCCCCATTCCTTGACTTTTGAGTGGCTGATTTTGCAGTCTCAGTGGTGCCATATTCCTGACTTCATGCCTTTACTTGAATTTCTTTTTTCTGCTTGTGCTCTTTTACACGTATGGCTGTCTTCTTTCTTTGAGACATCACTGACTCTTTACAGACCATGTACTTCACCCTGTGAAAGTACTGGGCTACCACTTACAATCACTCACAAGACAGCTCTCCTGTCCTCCAGAGGAAGGTGAAATCTTGTGATCACCAGATGTAGAGGGCCTCACTTGAACAAGGCAAGGGTTTTGATTGCTCTGTGGTACAGATGTCTGTCCTATTTGGGCAGCTGAATGGTCATTTATATTTAATTTATCCAGAGATTTCTTGCTTGTGTATGGGTAAAAAAACCCACATCTGATTTCGTCACTGTTCTGCATCCATTATGATTTTCAAAGTGCAATTTCATTCTTTATTCAATAGTATTTTTAAAAAATCCTCTGTTATTTCCAAGTCTGTTCAGAGAAGGATGTCTGCCATGAATGCTCAGACAGTGGATGCCTGTGTCTTGTTTTTAGTAGACACAGAGCTCGAAGTACTTCAGCTTCTCTACCATGTGGTTGGAAAGATTTGATTTCCCTGTTTTTGTTTTTTTTTTTTATGCTAGATTTGGCAACCGTGACAACCACATGCCAGCATCTGAACTGGGATAAAAACAGAGATATTTTTATGTCTTACTTGGATCAGCTTTTCACCTCAGACAGTTCCCAGAGGCATGGCCCATTGCTTAAGGCTGGGAACCCTCCCAGCAGACCAAGAATTCTGTACTTGTCTCAGGAGAGGAAACAGACAAAACGTGACTCCAACACAGAAAACATTGGAATTCCTTACATTTCCAGTTTGCTTGGCAAAAGTAAGTCACACATTTAACAACTGACATGCTGTTAAATTTCAGGACATCTCTATTGCTCTGAATGGTTTCACTGATTCTAAGTATCTAATCTACCTTTCTCGTGTCTAAGTTTCTTCCCCCTCCTCACTGACCAAAGACTTTGACCACTTTTCACTGATAAACTGAACTGGAAACCCCAAATAGCAGAATATAGATTGTTGTTACCTCAAAACCAGTTCTGTCTGCCCATAGACAATCCTGTTCCTAAACATAGCCACCACAATAGCAGAAGGATGTGTTCTATTTCATTCTCTGCACAGCATTGTACAGCATGAACAACCAACTTTGTTCTTCAGACATTGCATAAAAAAACATGTTATCTTGCACTACAGGAAAGATAAATCCTTCAGAGTATTCATTGCCAACATGGACAACTCAAGGCTTCAGCAGCTGTTCTTGACCACTGCCTGCTGCTCTGCTGTCTTGTGGAAGATACAACAAATATTTGTAAAACAGATCCACGCTTCTGGCTGGTAAAGTTCAGCTAAAATCAATTGTGCCCTATTCTAGCAGAAATTATTCACTTTTTCCTCCAGGAAGGCAATTCATTGGCTTTTCTGGAGAAGTTCAACAGTATTTTCAGTGTTCAATTAGTCTACATGTGATCCAGAGACCTTAATAGTTATTACAGTATCACTGAACTTTGATTCCAAGGGAAAAACATTGGAGAAAATAGTGAAAACTCAATGCAAACAACAAGCATCTACCATGTTTACGGAATACTTCTGGTCAGGTCTATGAACATAGAGAAAATTTGTTCAAATTACTGAAGACATCTTCTCGTAAGTTGGGGCGACACCTTGATACTTAAACTCCAGCCTCCTTGCAGCCTCCTTCAATCTAGACTGTACTATATCCCTCACTTGCATGTAGGAGTCTGGGCCGTGCTGGAGGGAAGTTAGTGCAGGCAGAAGAATGCAAGGACGAAGACAAGGACAGCAAAATAAGGCTGGCAAAAACACACAAGATAGCAGATAAGTGAGAAACACCTGTGGTCAGCAAAAGCACACAAGTCTGAGCAAAACAGGGTATGAGATAAGGGAGTTTTGGCAAGTTTTGGGTTTTACGTACTAATTGCAATTAACCAACGCAAATGCTTGTAGAGGCGCATGAACAGCGCGTGTAGATAACCTGTAGCCTATTAGAAGATAGATGAGTGCGTGTACGGAACTTAGTAGAATATAAATGTAACCAGGATTGGGAAATAAATGAACGATCTGATCATCATATTGGTGTTGTGTTGTTCCTGTTCCCGCATGGAGAAGTAAGGACTCCGGCAAACGGTGACCCCGACACTTGCATAACATTACCAGAATGGTAAAAGTCACAATGGAAAATTTCCGTTTCTGTGTCTCAAAGACTTATCCACTATCCTCCTCTTCATTGCTTAAAGAGATACTCAGAAGCAATGAAGAGATGTCCTCTGATTTGCTCTCAGCAACACACCAAGGATATATGTTTACGACTCCATTTTCATCAGACGTGATTGTAGTCTTCACAGGGATGTTTACTGTACAGAGTAGGAAGCAACACTTGGCTGAAGACTTGCTGGCTCAAGTCAGTTGTGTCCAGCAGCACTTCTTCACAATGCACCAGACATTTGAAAGGGTTTTTGTAGTCTATGCTGTGGCGTAGCACATAGAACAGATATTTGGTTGAACTTCTGGTCCATTAATATGTAGCTTCTGAATGCTAGAAAAAGTCCATGATAATTCAAGTGACAACTGCCAAGCTCTGATGTTGTTCTGATTATAATAACTTTCTCCAGGAACTGGGAGAATGTGTTATCATGTTCATATGCTTTTGACCCTTCAAAGATTGCTACTCTTGAGCTGAAAATGAGTCAAATATTTCTCATCTGAAAGAGTAGGAAAAAAGATTGGGGAGGAACAGAAAAGAGAATGAAAGAATGAAAGACAGACAGGTGATCAGGAAGTGAGATCTGTTCTTCTGGTGACAATAACTTTGTATTCACACCTGCCCCCACACCCTTCCCCTGTCCTATTTTGCTCCACTGTTACTGTCTATCCTTAATCCTCACCTTGCTATGTTGTAAGACTCCATTTGCAGACAAAAGGAAAGAACTCTACACCAAATAAAAACAAAAGTCAATGAAAACTAAATACTGTTTTGACTACATATTTCATTAGCCTTTTTTTTCTCTCTCTCTTCATGGTTTTGTAGTTAGTGGGAAACTTTGTACAATTCTGTTGCTTTTCTCTGAAAGTGGTGGTGTGATTTATTGATGGGCATGGTCAAGCCATCAGGACAAATTACTCCCAAAATCAAACAGATGAACAACAGTTGTTGGCTTACTGCTATATTTTTTACTGCCTACCTGGGGGATGGTTTACCCTGGCAGAAGCGTGGGCATGTCTGTGCCTGCAGGAATCCAGCCTTGTGAGATGCTGCAGCAGGGCTGCCAGCCCTTGTGATGTAAACAATGGGCATGGTGGGGAGGTTCCAAGCCTGATGTCAGCCTTACCTACACCTTTACCGGTGTCCACCAACACCATCAACTGCTCACAGCCCAAGTCTCACAAGGCCCAGTCCACAGGACTTGATGTTCATCCAAGGTGGCTGAGAGTTGTGTTACTGTTACAGTGATACTCTCAATCATCTTTGGAAGGTTGTGGCCATTGGTTATGGGGAAAATCTGTCTGGAAATAGTATCCAGGCTCATAAAAGATGGGGGGATTTGGAACAGTCAAGAAGGACTGACTGAGGGCAAATCCTTCCTGACCAGCCTGATTACCTCCTGTGATGTTATGCCTGGCTCTGTGGATGAGTGGTGAGCAGTGGATGTTTTACTTTAGCAAGGCCTTTGACACAATTTTCCATAGCATCTTTGTAGCCAAGTTGGTGAGATATGGCTTGGATGGATGACACTAAGCTGGGTGGAAAATTGACTGGCTAACTGGACTCAAGGGCTTGGGATCTATGGTATGAAGTTTAACTGGTGACCAGCTACTGGCAGTGTTTCTCATCTGATATTGAGGTCAAAACATCTCTATTAACGACCTGGCTGATGGGATGGAGTACACCCTCAGTCAGTTTGAAGATGATGTCAAATTAGGGCAGGTGGCTGGTACACTCAAGGACAGCGATCAAGGACATTCAGGAGCACCTGGAGAAGCTGGAAAAATAGGCCGACAGGAACCTCATGAGAATCAGCAAAGGCAAATATAAAGCCTGGAGGAGAATAAGCCCATGAAACAGTATGGACCAGGCACTGCCTGTCCAGAAAACAGTTTTGCAGAAAAGGACCAGGGGGGTACCTGGTAAAGAAGTTGAATATGAGACCTGGCAACCAAGAAGCCAACCACATCCTGGGCTGCATTACAAAAAGCAGAGGGAGATCTTGATCACTCTCTTCAACCACCTCATGAGAGGCAGTGGAAAAAGGTGGAGATGGATGCTTCTCAGAGGTATATAGCTATAGGACAAGAGTCAATGGATATAAACTGCATGGGAAGCATGGGAAATTCCAGTTAGATGTTAGGAAAAAAATATTTTCACTAGGAGGGTGGTCAAACTTTGGAACAAGGGCTCATAGATGATCGGATCTCCATTCTTGGAGATATTCAAACTCCACTGGACCAGGCACTGAGCACTCAAATCTGGACCTGCTTTGAGTGCTGGGTTAAAACAGATGACCTCCATATCCTATATTACCCTAGTACTCTGCAAGAGCCATGGATAAAGCTACATTCCCATGGAAAGTGCAAACTTTACTCCTCTAAGAAGCCAAGTCTCAGGGGTATTTAATGCTCCATATAAGTGCTGAGGATGAGCAGCTCTTTAAAAACTTACAGCCGCTTTTGACTTGAGGCAACAGTGAGGTTACTGGATTTCACAGGTTAATGTGAAAAGTTTAGTTCTGGAAGCCTTCCTTACTGTTACTGGAAGGCAAAATACAGCCTACAGGTTAAAGCATAAAACACATTACGAGAAAAGTAATCTAATTCTGATTCAGTAGGAGACTTGCTAAGTGACTGAAGAAATCATCTGAACTCTTTTATGCCTTACCTTCATAACATCTAACATAGGACTATTAGGCTATTACACAGCTGAGACAAATTCAACACTGTATTAAATTTTTGCATTTGAGTGTAGTGGTAAATACTGCTGTACTTTTTATTTGATGAAAGATATTACTATGTCTTTTTTACATTGAACTGGTTGTAAGTTTTAAACTGTAGATCACTAAAATCTTACAAGAATATTTTCAAAGCTCAACCAGTCATTGGAGCAATAGTTTCCTTACTGAATCCTAAAAAGGGCAGTTAGACATTGCTAGGGATAGTATTATATTTTCTTCAACTATTGCTTTTTATCTTGTAGAATCTTAACATAGGGATAGAACAGAACATTTAATGCACTTTTGGATTTTGAAGTCCCCAAGCATATCCCCTTAAATTGGAAGAAAGAGAACATCCTTATTCTGTACACTTTTATTATTCATACTGAAACTCCTGGGAATGTATCTTCAAGTTTTTGAAAAGAAATGAGTTTTTCTTGCTACTTCTTGCATGGTCAGGTTTTCCAGCTATTCTGCTGCACCACTGATAGAGAACGTTTTGAAATTAAAGGAGGTGAAGAAATAGTAGCACCTTTGTGTGTACCTCTGCTGCTCTGCCATATTTCTGGTACCAGATAAATAAATTGGATACAATTAAGAATATAGCCAACAGCATGGATCATGATAGTCTCATAGCAAATCCCTGCCAAAACTTTCTTCTTTTTACAAGTCTTATCCTCTCTATTTATAAAAAGATTGAGTCAATACTCTTCATTTATGAAAAGACTGTAGTGTACAAAAAGCACATGCTGAGCAGGTACTCACATCTCTTTGGAAGACTACTGTTTGATAACAAGAGAGAAGCTTTTCAGGAGTATCAGAAAGCATTCAGCTTTGCAGGCTGCCTTGCTTCAGGATCACATATATTTTACCACTGCATCATGAAGAAAGTTCCTGCAAGGGCTTCAACTATGTTCAGGTGTTATCTGAGCAGCTGAGCAAATGCTGCTGAGGGGCAGAGTGGACTTTGTACCACAGGAGAGAAATACTTGTATATATATATAATCCACATACATGACTATAAGCGCGTACTCCCTCTTATGCTTTTTCACTTTCAGTCTTATTATTCCTCTTTCTTTCTTACACCTGTAACTGCTTACAAGCAGATACATTTTGCAATAACTGGAAATATTTAATATGTATTGAAAAGAACAAGAACAAAACCAAATAAAAGTCCCAAACACATCAACATCAATAGACTTTCCCCAACATTGGACATTTTTAAGATTCAGCTGGACAATGTGCTGGGCCATCTTGTCTAGACTGTGCTTTTGCCAAGAAAGATTGGACCTGAGGATGCTTGAGGTCCTCTCCAACTCGTGACTAGATACATGAGATGATAACAATTGGGCCAATCACATTTGTCATCTGTTTGTGGTTTCTGGGCAGTGGGCAAGATTTCAGGAAGCAGACAGAGCTGGGTTGCAGTTGCAGTTCCTCAGCAGCACTTCTCTGCAAAGTCGGGGACCTGTACAGAGTGAGGCAAGTCTCCTGCTATGCTGCTGGAGAGTCTGTGGGTAAGTGCTGGCAGAGGTACTGGAGGCAGACATGCTGAAGGGCATATTTTACCCCTCACCTTGGAGAGGAGGAGGAAAATATTATTAAACTTAAATGAGAAGACTGCAGATCTGGATGGAGCTTAACAGTTCCTGGTGGGAGGTAAGCTTAAAGCAAAGCTGGGAGGAATCGTTATAGGATGGAAGTTAAATTACTTCAGGTTTTTACTCTACTGCAGCAGTTGCGAATGTCAGATTTTGTAAAATCTATGGAAGCAAAGTAGAAGGTAGTTAAAAGTGTATTTTGCGAGTCAGTGTTGCAAGAAGGGCACCTGTGCTCCTTTCACAATAGCATGCACACTTTCATAATCCTTTCTGAAAACTAACTGATTAAAAGAAAATGTAAACCATAAAGACAAGAGTAGTGTTACTGACAACTGATCTTTAAACAAAGAATAAGAAGGAAATTTTCATAGTGCTTCTACTAGCTTTCTCATAGGCTTTGATACTCTTTCATGAAATTTTTCAAAATCACCTCAGATGCTGGGGATCACAAGAGGGTTGCCAGCTCTGCCTTCACTTTGGTGCTTTTAGGAACCTTCCCCGATTCTCTCAGACACTTGCACAGCTCAGCAAGAATGGCTGGTGAGTGGGTTAGCATCCACTTCTTGAAGGGTTTTGGACAGCTGGTTTAGCCACTGGTTATCTGCTCTGATACTGAATTTTACATCCCTGTTCTCCTGTTGCTCAGCATGTTCAGGAGGCCATTAGGAAGGCAACAAAGGAACCCTGGGTGACAAGTTTTTTCATTTTATTGATGCTGCAGAGCTTTCATTCGTTAGCCAGAAAGAGCAGCTGAGTGTCTTTATCAGTGATCAGGGAAAAGAAAAGCATGAACTGAGTAATACAGATAAATCAGACAAGATAGAGCTGTGGCCGGAGGACATAGAAAAGTGATCAGAAGGTACAATAGCAAAAATGACCCATGTCACTACGTGTATATTATTTGAGTAACTATGCAACAGTGTTCTGTTTGGACTCCGTAACTTTGCTGGGTGATCATGTATCAGGTGCGTTGGTTTTATCTCTGTAGCAAGTGGCAGCTTTTTCCTCCCCCTGTTGTGAACCCACAGCTCCATGCCCCTTCCACTGAGAAGACAGAAAGCAGTGAAATTGGTTTTTCACCTTCCACTTTGAAGTGGAAGTACCATTGCAGTTCTCATCTTTATGACAGCATTAACAGTTGAACCACACAAACAACTTACAGCAGGGGAAGTTTGAAGGGCACCAGATACTCCACAATAACTGCATGAGAGCTTAAATCTCCCCGGTGTTCTTACCACCCATGGAAAGGCATCGCTCCTTTGAGTATGCTGTTTATGTTTGGTCCAAAAAAAAGGTATCTGCTGCTCTTCAGGTGGTGAGCCAAAACCAGACTCATCTTTCTAAAAGAACTGCTGCAAAAATCACACATTATTCAAAAGTGATGCTGAGGGCAGTAAGAACTGTGATGGCTATTTTGCCTTGATTTGTTGCATGATTATATGCTATAGGGTTGTGCTTCATTTTTGTATGTAAAGAACCAGCCTTTCAAGTACATTGTGAGAAGCAACTAGAGTGTGAGAAAATTCTGTTCACTATTTTATAAGTGAAAAGGCTAGCAATACTAATAACTGGATAAAATAGTTGGAGTCCTGTTACTGTTACATATAGATTCATATAATGATGATGTTGTCATGACATCTAGCTGATCTTCACAAAGTATCTGGATACCTTTCAAAGCTAGATTGAATAAAGTGACTATATTAACGAGCTCCCCCCGATTGTTTTTTAACAGATCTTCTCCTTACTCAAATGCAGAAATTTCTGCATCACAGTATTTTATTTTGATAAGTTGTTGTGGGTTTTTTTTAATAAATGTGCTGTTATAAATTTCCTTAAGAGGTAAGAGAGGCAATAGCGTGGATAGAGAGATTGCACCAAATTTGCAGCTTTGTGGTCATTCTTAGTTCATGGTTCTTAGCCCCAGAACCCTCCCAGAGAGGGACCATCTCAGTCACTTTACCTTTATCTTAAAGAGTCTCTGGGAAGTGCAGTTACTCATCATGATCTTCAGTCTGAAACTGGGAGTAGCTGCTTTGAAAAACAAGGCTAAGGCTGTAGAGAATCTTGAAGAGAAGAAAGAGGGTTCTGATCTTGTATAGGAAGTTAGTGTTGAGGTAGAGGAGCCTCTTGTATCATGGGCTGCTATACATGCACAATGCAGCTTCCATATCAACTGGACCTCCCTAAACTTCATGTCCCAGAAATACGTGCAGCTTCTGTTCAGCCTCAGTGTGACACAGGTGTCACGAACGGAGATCAAACCATCATTGGGTCTTGCAGGCAGTCACAGCTAATGGAAGGTTTTATATCTCAATTTACATTACAAGGTGCCAAATATATTGGTGTGGATAAGTCAGGGTAGCTTTATGTGGGCCTGCCCAGTTTGATCTCTCCCAGCCTTGTATCTCAGAAGCTGAGGCACTGGGCAGCCTCTGGCTTGGTGGTGAGAATACTCTCCTTCCTGCAGCATCCTGGCAGAAGCAAGCAATGGCAGATCTTGTTTCTGCTGCAGGAGATGGCATGAGGCCTTCCAGCAAGATCTGTGCATTTCTCAGAGCTTGCCTCTTCCCATTCACTGACCTTCTACAGGGAAGGATAAACAGGTCAAGCAGGTTTTGGAAGAAAGGAAAAGGGATTCATTCCAGGTATTTGGCTTCACAGGGTTATTTTGAGCATGTAAGGTGTCAGCAGTATAGTTGTCATTGTTTGAAGGAAATTTTGAGACCAATGGCTGTCAAACAATGAAGAGGTTGATGTAAAGGTGGTTTATTTAGGAGAAAGGTACTTGTCATCCTACAAAGAGCATTGTGATGACTTTATTTGCCATTCTGTGTTGCCTTCCATGATGAAACAATTTGCTCAGTGGATGAGGAGAGAGCCATAGACATCATCTACCTTGATTTTAACAAGGCATTTGACATGGTCATCTTAATAACCTGTTGACAAGCTGGAAAGATACAAACTGGACAGAGGGACCACAAGATAGATGAGGAATTGTCTAAAAAGCTGAGCTGAAAGGGTGGTGGCTAATGGCTCAAAGTTGAACCAGCAGCTAGTCACAGGTGGAGGTCCTTGGGGGTCAATACTGAGCCTGATACCATTCAGTGTCTTTATAAAAAGTTGGGAGAGCAAGATTGAAGACCCCCACAGCAAGTTTGCAGATGACAACAAATGGGGAGGAGAGAGACATGCTAAAAGGAAGAGCCACCAGAGACACTGCAACAGGCTGGAAGATTGGGCCAACAAGAACTGCGAGGTTTAACAAAGACAACTGTTAAATCCTGCACCTGGGACAGAGTAATCCCATGCAGCTGTGGGGAGATGTATGTGTCTGGAAGGTCTGACTGCCTGGGGTGCAGCTTTAATGTGCGCCAGCAGTGTACCCTTACAGCAATGAAAGGAAACCTTGACATGGGCTGCATGAGCAAGAGTACAGCCAGCAGGTCAAGGACTACAGTGTGTTTATTCCACTCCACTTAGTACCCGTTAGACCACACCTGGGATGTTGTGTCCAGGTTTGGTCTTCCTGGTCCAAGACAGACACTGACAAATGCGGAGTGGTAGAATCTCCCTTGCTGGAAATATTCAAGGCTCGGTTTGATGGGACCCTGGATAGCCGAGTCTAAGGCCATGCTTTCAACAGGAGGTTTGACCTTAAAGTCTCCAGAGGTCCCTGCCGACTTGGATGTTTTTATGATTCAACAACCGCAATAGACACAAACTGGGATGTACACATGGCTTTCTGCAGTGTCATGCAGAGGTACCAAGACTAGCTCTGGAAGAGCTAACTGAAGCGCTGAAAATACTACAGCCTCTAAGCCTGTAAAACTGGGATAAATTTGACCAGAGGGAGTGTCACACCAACACAGATTTATCACTAACTACCTATTTAAAGCTAGAGTAGATATTCCTGTATAGCATTGCATTCTGAATTGCACGCATACCTCAGGCTCACATGGTAACATGCATATCTTCTTTTGCGAATGCCATACAGAAAGACTGCATGAATTCTACTCTTTTACCCCTAAAGCATCATGTGCAGGCTGTTTCTGAATCTGAAACAATAAAGTTCAGGGAAAAAATACTTCAAAAAACGCATAAAAAAATATAATGCTGGCACGTCTCACCAGATTAATCGAATTCCTCTTAACCTAGAAGAGATCTCTGGTACACAGCTGAAATTAAGTTCATGTAAGGATAATCTTAGGTTGGGAACGAAATGAGCTCAGATGCCCAGTAACTTGACTACGGAAAACTGAATCAGATAAGTGGAGATAGCTTTTGGTACAGAATTCATTATTTTATTGTCAGCTCACTGAACAGAGTGAAACCTTTCTTCTTAAGTGAAATTAAGGGGAAAAGAGTTTTAGCCAAAATAAGAGGTATAAGGAAAATCTGGAATGGATACTCAGTAGGCATTGCTTTACCTGCACTTTTCATTGTACTACTGGTACTTAGCAGCAAATGGTGAGATCTCTCACCATGAGGGCTGTAGAAATCATTGAATCACTTTCAGTGATGATCCTGATTGGATTGTGCAGGCAGAAAAGAAAGCTAGCAATGGGAATCTCTCCTCAGTGAGTTGATACTCCTCATTTCCACTTCAATAGCGCAGTTAAACATATTAACTGTGTGCTTTATTTTATTAATCTCCCCAAATTCTTAACATCACTAATAACAGGAAAGCTATTTTGGGGATATCTTTTCTGTGAAGATGTATTTGAATTAATGCTTAATGTGCTATCTTGAGAACCAGGAGCAATAAAAGGCACATTGCTACGGCCAGTCTAACAAATCCTGTTGAGAAGCTAAAGGGCACGTCACTGCCCTGCTGTGGCTATTCTGCTTTGGGATCAGAGCTCATATCTGCACAGGGTATCTCCTACACCACGCACTGTTGTACCAATTTACGTTGGTGCTATTTTGGGCTTCTCTCCACCATGCTCCACTGACTCCAGGTGGATTTTACCTTTTTTTTTTTTTTCTACACATCTATCATATAGGGATCATAATATCATGCAGGAAAGTCCTGCCAATCTGTCTTCAGCTAAGAAGAGCTCGTAAGAGCTTTAGTGAATAACGATGTAAAATATTTGGCACTTATTCTTTCCAGTGATCAGAAAGATGTACAGAACATCAAATAACCTGGATGAAATGAAAAGAAGGAAGTTAGGCAGGGAAGCTAATTGATAGTTTATTGTTTTATATTCTATTTTTTATAGAGAGGTCTAAAGACCAACCAAGAACAGGAGCCCAGTGGCATGCTGTCCTGTGCAACACCACAGCACAGGGTACTCCAAAACTAAATAAGCAGATTTGGATTAGCAAAACAGCATTGTGGCTACAAGCAGCATGGTCCAGGATTTTCCGGGGAGTCCTGTGTCAACAAAATGGGGAGAGAGGCTAAGAGAAAGCAAGTTAGGAGGACGGTGAGACAAAGGGCAGGTGTGGATACTCTTCCCGCAGCCCAGACCCGCAGCCCTTATTGTAGGTGATTTTAAAGCTGCTCCTACCTGGAATCTCTAGTTGCATCCTTAAATGTTTCAGCTGAACTTCAAATAGGCAAACGCCTTAAAAAATGCATCAATAGTGAGCTTATTCCTGACACCATTAGCTTCACACTTTGGCAAATGCACTGAAGATCTTAATTTAACACAAATGTTTATCATTAGCTCAGAATAGAAACCTCCAGATTTAACAGCAAAATGAACCATTTCAGCCCAAAATATTTGATGTAACAGAACACTTGCATGCATACAGCGCCTCATTCTATTATGCAGTCTTTAGCTGTGCTGATCAGGAAAGACTCTTGCAAATCAAGGTACTTAATGAATGCAGTGTGGAACAATTCCCTTGCAGTAAATTCCCCATTTCTGAAAAAAAAATAGGAGGAGCCCTGAATTCCTGTCTAACTGTAGTAGCAAAGTCATGTATTTCATTGTGCTGAGGTAGGAAAACATCTTTGTTATTAATCTAGCAGTACTGGTAATAAGCTTTGCTTTCTGTACTGCTCCTAGGCAGACACTCTTAGACTAATGAAGGGAGATTTGTTCCTCTGCCAACACAGACAATACATTTTAGCATACTAAATTTCATAAATATCTGTATGTGTATATTCAGCATGAAAGTGATCATTAGTAAAGCGATTTTTTCCACGCATCTGGTGATAGAGTTTGTATTACCTCTGCAGTCAGAAATCAAATGAAGTAAACAGTCTGAGAATAAAACAGTATTAGCAATTGCAGTGAACATTTTGAGGGCGAGTAAAAATAGACTTGTGTTGTAATCTTTTTAAAAATTATATTCTTCTTTATAACATGCTGCCTGCCTCAGCAGGCAATTAGTGAGAGGCTAGTATGGAGTTCAAACAAATTTTAGAATGAGCACTGTCTTTTTAGGTGAAGGGAAAGGCATGTATGCATATAGGAGTGGCATGGTACCACATATATGATTTCATTCTCTGCAGTCTAACGTCATCCTTATGGCAGGAGTAATGTATCTCCTTGTCAATCAGGACCCCGCTCCATTTTTTTTATCCTGGTGAGAACAAGCTCTGATAATGAGTGAATTGCTGTGCTGGATTCCTGATGAAAGGCGTATCTACTGAAAAGCCTACTGGCATGCGACAGATGCGAACTAGTAAAATCCTGCAGAACAAGTTGATATTAAAGTTGGTGATAGACTGCTGGAAATGTGCAGCTGTTAAAAATAAATAAGACACCTTCTCAAAAAGGTCCATTTAGACTGCGGTCTGAACATATATCTTTTGTACGTGGTTCTGATTGCTCCTCCCATCCTCAGTGGCAACCACTGAGGACAAAGCAGAGTGCCAATAGAAAACAGAAGTACGTACAGGGAAATGTGGGCAAATTATTAGTGTTAGAACAGTTGTTTTCTAGATTTGCGATTCCTCCCCCCCACACTTTTAAAAAAGTACAGAAGATTTTGATGTGGATTTAGGTTTTGTTTCCAGTACTTTTCTGTTGAAAGATCTGTGTTATGATAAGAGCTGAATAGAAATTTGATGTGGTTTTATTGATATGCTATACTTCACTATGGAATGAGGTGCAATTTTGGTGCTTCCAAAGGAAGGAAAGGTAATGAGATAGACAGACTTTCTCCACACCACTCTGACTCAGGTATTTTTAAGGAAATTTATTCTGAGTAAAAATGCCCAGGGATAGTAACTTGCAACGTGGGTATTTTTTCCTCCTAAATTAGAAAAGGCAGCTAGGAAGAGGCCACCAGATGTATTTCCACTTTTCAGATGAACTTGAATTTATATCTCTGCTGTGAAAAGATGTGTGAAGCGAGGAATTGCAAGTCACATTTTCCTCCCTATATTCTTCCAAAATGTTCTTTCAGATGTGTCACAGGCAATATTTCTCACTCATAGGATGCCTTGCACAGCCACAAATCACAACTACTTCATAACCCAGATAGAGACATTTTAAGAAACCTATTATCTACAAAATGTTTTTGGCTGTTATTGATATAGAACAGTTTTGCTTTTGTAGTTGGTTAATGCCTTTCTATTCAGGTGCTTGAAATAGTAAGGCACATTCGAAATATGAGTGAAAAATATGATTTTGTTGATAGCAGCTAAAAGTTACTCACTCTAACTACATTCTGCCTTTCAGCTATTCATGTTAGCAGTTGAACTTTTACTTAATGATAAATTGCAATTCATCTGTCACAATCACAGCTTAATAACTGATCCAGCCAGTCTTACATACTAGGACCAGGCCCATAGCTGGTACTGGGAGGGACTCTGAGCAGATCTGGGCTTTGCATAAGGAGCACAAGATGTAGTGGATGATGCTCTCCCTGTATCTCATCCTCTTACCTAGGAAGCAGACACTGTCCTTGCTTGAGGACACTTCTCTGACCCATCCTAAGAAAAGGCCCAAGGAACTGGTGACCAACCCTTGGTGTTGGTGGGTCCACAGGTACATCTACTAAAACCATCTCTTTCACAGTCAAACATACACGGCAACATGGGATTTTCCCCAGCTTAGGAAAGGATAGATTACCTCAGATCAGTTGGCAAGAAACTGAACCTTGTTTAATCTGACCAGCCCCCTGGTATTTCTACTGCAGGATTTTGAAAGGCAGTTTCAGAGGAGCCTGTCTTCGTGCCGTAGTTGCAACTGGCTCTTTTATATTCAGGCACAAATCAAAGGGAAAATTGAAGAAACAGGGCCTTGATCTGCTGTCTCACCAGACTCAATCAGAGGTGTCACTGGTGAAACTGGAACTGGACAGTATTAGAATTGTATGCTAGAGAGGAGAATCAGGCTCATGTCTTACTGTAAGACTAATATACAACTAATGGACAATGCCTTAGCTGGTATAAACAGGCTTACATTTATTAATATAAATGAAGTTTATGTGATGGGTCTGAATATATACAAGGAACAAAGAAGGCTAGTAACCAGCATTGCAGTAGTTTTTCAATAATTCAAGTCCTGATTCTTTCATGAATGTAATGAGGAGCAGGTTCTAGCACTTCCAGTGTAAAAGAAAGTTATATAATTAAGGAATACTTTGTTACTTCCAACAGAGTTTTCTGCCTGGCAGAAGTCTGATCAACTGTCCAGAAAATCTGATTTATTCAGGTAACTGTCTGTGGTGGTTTAGCCCCTGCCGGGGTCTGAGACCACGCGGCCGCTGCCCCTCCCCCACAAAGGGAGTGAAATACAAAGCCCCGAGACTGAAATAAGGAAAGGTTTAATACAACAGTGCAATAGCAACACAACAAACAACAGCAATAACAATAACAGTAATAGTGACAGCAATGAAAAGAGCAAAATAGCTACCAAATACAGCAGCTTGAAGCACGATGTACAAAACCACGAGTGCACCGCACTCCGAGCCAGGAAAATGTGACCTGCCAGGATGTGACATCGGCATGGTATCTGAATAACGGCATGGTATCTGAATAACCCGGCTAGAGCTCCCCCCCTCTGCTGGGGAAACTTAAGCCTATCCTGATTAAACCAGGACACTGTCCCTCTCACTTTGGGCAATATTTCAAAACTCACCATTAGCAATTGCAGGTTTAGAGACCCCTCTGGGGCCTGATTCTCTGCTACCACCATCAGCTCGGAGTTTTCAGGAGTGTTACTCCAGCTTTACCCTTAACTAACTAAAAGTCAGGTTACGCACAGTGACTTTAAGGTGTTCAGGTGGACCTTATTCTTTGCTTTCTGCCACCTAATTAAGTGAAAGAGAGGAGTAGTTTTCCAGAAGACCCAACCATCACACCTGCATACCTCTTAGCACCCTGTCTGGTCCACTTCTGAATCAGCACTCCAAATCCTTGAGTCCTGGCGCAATAAATGTAGAAAACTAAAACACCTGGGTTGCCATGGTTATTCTGTGTACATCTCCGAGTTCGGAACAGCTGAAGAATCACTAACATCATGTAGTATGCCTGGCCGTAAAGGACACAGTTCTCTTTTCTCAAGGACCTTTCATGTAATCCAGAGTAAAGGAGTCTTGATGCTACTCTCAGGACAAGTAGCCCTTGAAATCTAGGCCAGGCTTTCAACTATTATTAAACAGCCTTGGCCCAGAAACTGTTGCTATAATGCAAATTTAAACTAGATGAAGGACTGATCTAGATGATACAATGGTACTGTGCAAACTCATTATCATACTTCTAGATTTTGGAGTATTGCCATGACCATCAGTGATTACTCAAAACTTACAAAATAAGTGCCTCTCTAGTACCTGTGTTTGAATTCAGTTGGTGTGTGGTGTTCTAAAATAATCACATTCTGCCACCAGCTCAGTACATTACTGGTGCAAATACAAACATACCAATCTGGAATCTATTCTTTGAACAGCAGTGAGAGAAACATATTCCAGAGATTATACATGTTGTTTCTAAATCTTGGACAAAATCGCATCAGTTCAGCAGGGAAAATGAATTGCAATCATGTGTATTAAGCTTTCTATACCTGTCTAGATCTTGATACTAACTACAGCTTAGAGACAAACAAAGATAATTAGGATGTCTGTCCCAGACCAGACTCTGGTATTTCAATATTTGTTTTAATCCTGGGTCAGTGCAAGGATTGAAGATTTGCAGAATGCAAACATATGGAAAGAAGTCAACTGCAAAAGCTTGGGAAAACAACATTGTTATTTATCAACAATATTATATAACTTATGTGCAATATACAATATTATATAACTTGTGTAATTACTTTATGTATCAAAAATATATACCAACAGTATTATACATATTAACATGTATTAACTTTTTGTATATATTAACTTATTATAAATATCAACAATATGATATAACTTTAAAAAAAATCCCACACTCAGATGCTACCTACAAGTCTTTAAGATATCTTGGCTTTCTTCCCACTATTAACTGGGATGTATTCATTCTAGAATAAGATCTACAAGAAGCCAAGACAACATGACTAACTTGAGAAGGCACAGGACTTGATTTAAGGATATCTTAGCTTTATATCTGGCTTTGCCATAGAGGTTTCAGCTTTTTAGCTGTAGCATGGGAACAATGATATGTATGCTTTGAGATCAACTGCAAAAAGGTACTAGCTAAGAGATAAGCATTATTATTATGATCACTTTTTAATATTGTCTGAACAGCTCTTTAGGTGTTAGGTGCTGGTAAAATTGCAAAATGCAAAAAGAGAATCTCCATCACATACCAGTCTGTTGTGAAGTACCACAGTACTTCACATTGTTTACATCCCTTGTGTTTTTTTAACCAAATGTGAAGCAACAGGATGTAGTCAGTTAAAATGTTCTTATGTAAGATTAGATGTAAATGTTGAATGTTAATACCGTTGCTTTCAAAACTGTTTTACTCAAATATAACTGTGTGTTCTGACAGAAATGAGTTAAGCCTGCAGGAGGGCAAAACTGACCTTGCACAGACTCCTCACAGAGACTCAGTCCTGCAGTAAGACATCTTTTACCACACACACCACACAGCAACCATCGCCACTGATGAGCCTTTGATACTGACATGGCTAATATTTTTTTGATCAAATCTCCTAGTTTCATTCTGCTAGCACCCTACAGGTGTAGCAATGGCACCGAGACCCGAGATCCAGATGCTGAGCTACAATCTCGACAAAAAGCAGGGCTGAGGGATGGTGCTGGGCTTTAGGGTGAGCTTTGTTTCATCCCTTACACTTTGATGATACTTTAACCATAACTAAACCCACACTTCATTAGTTATGATATAGATCATATTTTGCTCCTGTCTTACCCTGTTTTCTCAAAACACTCTTTCAAATGATCCCTTCCATTCTGGGGAATAACCTTTCCAAACGAGTGTTTTTGTGATCTGTGGGGCTTACATCTGTGTGTAGACTTGACCATTTTAGGCAATAGAAGAATGTAACTGTTCAGAAATGGGAGGCTTTGAAGACCTCCTATGGCTAAGAAATAGCTGCAAATTAGGAGATCCTGTGATGCAACTAAAAATCTTCCTGAGGTTGTGTGCTTATGGGCAGCCCTGCCCTCACGTAGGGCAATCATGGTTGATTTTTCATCATAAACTCAAAGAAGTAAGGCAATGACTCTTTAAAATATCAGGCGTTTTGCTTTTTGTTCTTAGAGCTTACATAAAATGAAGAGCCAACAACACTTGAAGAGTGGAGGTAAACTCTAATCTGTAGGTATATACAGAATGAACAAAAGCCTTGGTTTGCAATGCTTTTAAAACAATATTTGCAACTTTAGGGAAAAAAAAGTATCTAATTGTCTAGTAGTTTTATTTCTAGCAGTTTTTAAAGGTTTTCTGTACAAGTGTTTTCATCATTGTTATTCGTAATTTCCTACTGCAAGAAAACATTGTTTCATCCTTTTTCATATTGCTATCCTGTAGTTCTACACTGCCTCCTAAAATTGGGAGGCAATTAATTTTGTTTTCATCCATCTTTGTGTGTGTATTTGATATCATCCAATCTCTGTAAAGACCAGAAGGGTAAGTTTGTTCTCTTTGATAAGATACAGCTAGGATGGTAAATAATTATTTTTAGGAAGGTTCCATGATTTCAATTTTTGTGTAAAAACAGCGAAAATCTCAAATAAACAGGACTAACTCAACATGTCTTTCCATCCCATTTGTTCTTCAATAGACTGAATTTAAACTAAAAAGGATCAGTATAATGACACAGCCTGCAAGACATGACTCAATAAGCTAGCGAATGAGTTAGAAGAATCACTAAAAGTTGTTTGAAAATAGTCAATATCTAAATGTAAACACACATTTGATATTTCATATTTTTAATTTGTAATGTTTTCCTTTAAGTAGATGTTTATATGTCAAACTTCAGGTGTGTGTGGTTATTTTGAAATTAAGAGAATTCTGCAAATATTCTAATCTAGTGGCATAAACTATATTATGATAACACGACATGAAATTAGAGCAAATCGAAAAGCAATTACAATGCTCTCAACAGAAAGCATCTCTGAGACTAAATGAAGATGTTTGTGAAACAAATGCATTTTAAACAGACTTTTGTTAAGTAATATTTGTACTTTGCACCTAGTCTAGTTTAATGCAGAAATGTCAGTTCTGACAAACACTCATTTTTCCATTTTATTAAGTCTGTCAAAAATAGAAATCTTTCATTTGAATTGAACTTTTTTCCTCTCCAAATTCAAATGAAACTTCTCAGTTGGGTGCATTCAGGCTGCAAATGCTTCTTCTGCAGAACCCAACTGTCGGAACACATGAACATCTGTATGAAGCATGCCAGTCCCTCAGCAGACTTATATGGTGGGATAAATTTTGCAAACACTTGTTATACAGAGAGTAGAGCTCACTGTTTGGCAGAGATTTGAAGAGTGTCATTGTTTTTGACAAATGAGGTTTTTGGGTTTTTTTAATAAGTTGATGTAATGTTGATGTAACATAATGGTGACTGATGAACCTAGTTGGGAAAAGAGTAAGCGATGAAGGATACAAGCCAGTGACAGGGTGATCTGGATTGCTGAGTCAGGTGCAAACTAGCCACATGCATTTTACCACTGCCAAATGCAAAGCTGTTCATCTAAGAATCAAATAGGAGCACAATGCTGATGGAGGCAGTTCAGTGAAGAGCCACAAGTATGACTGGGATAAAAAGAAAATAAGTATCTTCTGTCTCTTATCTCTACTTATCTCCAGGTATCTATAGGGAAAACCAAAATTTGACAAAGGGTTTTTAAATCTGAAGGCACAATCAGAAGCACATACTATGCCTGGAAGCTGAGGTTGTACAAATTCTGTCTAGAAATATGGTTCACTTTTTTTTTTTTTTTTTTAAACAGTAGGATAATTAACAGTAAAATAAAAAAGAAACAGGTTCCTGAAGGTTGGAATGAATATTCCTTTACTGGGAAAATTTTGGCAGAGGCCAAATCATTTTTGTAAGTAAGTGACGTGCTCTGGCCTGAAGAGAGCCATCCTCCAGGGAAATCCCGTGGACTGTGTTGCACAGAAAGTCACAGGAAATGAATGTCATAGCCTTATCCACACTGATAACTGATGAATCCTGAGTGCACGAAAATCTTTTTGTGGTTCATATTTCTGAAAGAACCCAGCATCTGGCCTCTTGGCAATCTACCCCCTTTGTCAAAATGAAACACAGCTATTTTGGCAATTGTCCCCAAACCCTTGGCACCAGCAGATGTTTCTTTAACTGCTATGGCATTCAAATGAAGTGGTTGCCCATTGTTACCTCATGGCTGTTCAAAACGCATGTCCGGCAGAAATTTAGCCAAGTGATGAGAGGCTCAACACATAAGAAGATCAAACCTTGCTCCAATATCACTGAACTGGCAGTAGCTATAGGGGGTAGGAAGGCACAGAAACAAGAACATCTCCTTGAGGAGAAACTCTGCCTTTGATGCTCAATGATTTAAGTCCTCTCTGCGCTCCTTCCATTCTCACAGATATCAAGACCTAACATTAATGTGCATGAGGGGAAGCTGCCTGGATGAGGAAAAGTCCCATCCTGAAGGAGCTCCTTGGTGCTGCAGACATTGAGGCCAGGGGGTGTGTGGGGAGGAGGCAAGAAGGAATGAGACTGAACTGTGACACTGTGACCAGGGTACAGCCACTCTGTAAAATGCAAGGTAATGATCAGATAGTTTAAAAAGCTAGTTTAAAGCAAGTTGGATTCAGTACGGAAGCAATGTTGTTACAGCTTTGTAGACTTACACCAGCTGACATCGTCAAGGGGCTAAGCAGCGTGGGGGAAGATAATTTCTTAGATAGCTGGATACCACTCTCAGTGGTCTCTTCTGTTGTTCCTCCTCTGCTGTGAGATATTTTCCAGCTCTTGGAAACTTCTATAGCTCATGTTTCCAGTAAGGTTCAGTAAGACCTGCATTCATTCTCATTTCATGTGTCTCCTGTTAAATTCTGGACAAAGGACTTGTTAGTTGTATTTCAGGCCAGTAGGTTATAACTGTGTGAACATAAGTACAATAGGAAACCTCATTTCACCGGAAAGCACTGTTTCCTCTGTGAAACACACCCTGTGTCATGGTACACTCTGTATTCATCATGCAATGATACTTCAGTGGGACGCCTGTAGTATTTGGGAGCTAATAATCTCATATCATAGCTGCTGGTAACTTTTTTTTGGAAGATTAATGAAAATGACATTTCCTGCAGAATCTTATAATGAAGGAATTTAGCAATGACCACAAAATTCTGCAGAAACCTTCATTTGAGTGTCTCAGTTGCTTATTTGCAGACAGAAATAGGTCTCTGGCTGTCCCCTTAATAGGAATGTCTGAAGAAAATATCAGTTATCTGACTTCTACTTATCTGTTCCTTACTGCCTTCAGTTCACGTTTCACTGCCAGGATCTGAAGGGTGACTGTGAGGGGTCCTTCCACTCCAAGCATAGCCTTGCTGCTGGGGCCGCTCACATCAGCCCGCATTTCCAGCGTGTTGCCTTTAGGTCTGTGGCACTTTAAATATGCATTTTAAATTAAAACAGTGCGATAATCCCACTTTTTAGAGACGTCTTTTCAAATTAAAGCTTAACAACCTGGCAAAACTGATGAACAGCTAATAGCTTTTGGTTTGCACGATTGTAAGGCTGAAACACAACATCTCAGAAACGAGAACACAACTGGAAGGAACTTACATGGTTTCTGATGCAAGAGCTGCAGTGTGTCAATCAGCAGAACTTTTGAGAAAAAGCTCTTTTGTTGCAACCCATTTTACTTCTCATAATGCACTGGAATTGGTTGTCCATGTAACTCTGAAATGCAGTTTCAAACAGAAAAGGTCAGTAAGTGCCAACAACCAACACATCAATTTGAGATATGGCATTTATATTTATGTTGATTACAGTAAAATACCTGGAGTCTTAGATGCATTGGAATAGCTAGAGAATAACTGACTTTTCAATATATAAAGAGATCTCAATTACTGTAGAGGTGAATACTTAGAAATATTGCTAAGAAGCCACAAAAAGTATCTGAGATGCATTACAGATATTCATTCCTCACTGTGAGAGAAACCTGTTTATAAAACCGTTACAGGTATTTCCTCTTTTCCACAAAAGAGAGAACTGCTAAAGAACTTTTTTCCCCTCCAAACTTCGGACAGTATGTGCTGCCTAAAAATGAAAATAAAGTCATCACTCGTACAAAGAGATAGAGGAACTACTTTGTGAAATTAACAGCACTGCAGTATTAAAAAAAAAATTTGCAAAATCTCAGTCAGGAGAAAACCCCCTCTTGTGTTGTGGGATTCACCGGTGAAATGGATGATATACCAGAGTCAGTTTTAAATTATACTTTGGGTAGCAGTAACAGTATATCTAGGATAGTACAGAGCTCAGCACTGTTCAATTTTCCCCACTTCTCTTCTGTGACTGTAGCATGGACATCCTCTTGATACTTTCACCGATGCAAACATGCTTTGGGATAACACCCTACCTGAACTCTTCCCCTCCCACATGATCTTGTCGTACTTAAAAATCCTACCAGGTTACATTTAGAATTACAAGAATTATATGTAATCCCTATTTGAAATAGTATTATATTAAAAATATATAGCTTATTTATTAACTTGCTCTTAACTTTCATCTAGCCTCAGCTCGGGCCAAGCAGGCTTATTTGTACTAACCCAGGATGTCATTTCCTAATGTTTTCTAACAGCCCATTTTGTAACACCCGATTACCACATATTAGATGTGAAATGGCCTTGAGCACCAGGACAGCACTGCCCACGCTACTCGGTCTGGCAGGATCTGAGCAGGATCTCCATGGAGCTTGGGTATCCATGGTGTTTAATCCCTTAGATAAACTGTCCATGGAGAAGGAGTTGACTGTAATGTGTGCAAAACTCAGCTCTCAGTAACAAACAAAATTTGTAACTTTGATAGAGCAACATATGGTTATTATCTGGCTCTGGTAAGGGCAGATTTGTGTTGCAAATAAACTGATGAATGAGTAGCAGACTTTGAACAATATCTCTGATCTTCACTGCAAAAGGATGCAGATGCTCAGAAGAGAGGAGAATTAATAACACAGGGAGCAAGATCCAGGTGGAAATATCTGCTGGCTTTTCAGGTGGGCCCTCTCATTCCTACCTTATCTTAAACCTTATGTATTCCTTCATTTCTAGAATATGTACAAGGAAGATTTCAGGAACATGACTGAAGAGAATGGGAACAGCAGTGACCCCTCCTCTGCCTTCACTCACAGCAGCACCATGAGTGCCATACTGATTACTTCCTACTCAGTTGCCTTTGCTGGAGGTGGGATCGGGTCCATCACAATGTCATTTGTGCTGGTCAAGATGAACACTCTGTCCGTGACCACAACAGCCATCATTAACCTGGTCGTTGTGCACAGCCTCCTCCTCTTCACAGTGCCCTTCCGCCTGCACTACTATGTCAACAAGAAGTGGGTATTCAAGATGACACTTTGCAAAGTGGTGAGTGCAATGGTGCACATCCACATGTACCTGACCTTCCTATTCTACGTGATCACGCTGGTGATCCGGTGGCTCATCTTCTTTCAATGGAAGGACAAGGTGGAGTTTTACAGGAAGCTACATGCCATTGCAGCAAGCGCTGCCGTGTGGGTCTTTGTCATGGTCTTTGTAGTGCCAGTCTTGTTCTTTGAATACGGACGCTCAGGCTCATACAATGATACAACATGCTTTGAGTTCCACAAAGAACTACAGCAGGAGAGTGTGAAAGCCCTGAACTACACCATAATTGTATCTGTCGCCTGCGTTACTTGTGTCCTCTTGGGCCTGCAGGTTTTCATCCTGGTAAAAGTGGCAAGGAGACTTTCCACCTCCCTCTGGTCACACCAAGAGTTTTGGGCCCAAGTGAAAAACCTGATTTTCATCTGTGTCATCATAATTTGCTTCCTTCCCTATCACCTCTTTAGGGCCTACTACATACAGCATGTGAATGACTTTGACCAGTTAGAAAGCTACAATGAAGTTTTTTTAAGTCTGACTGCCCTTAGCTGTCTGGACCTGCTGTCATTCGTGCTGAGTGGGAGCCGCCTCTTCAAGCAAAAGGTAGGCATGCTCCGCAGCAGGTTGTCTTGCTGTTAGCATCAACCTCTTGCAGAGTGCATGGACCTGGACCTGGCAGAGCACGGTGCTGGACAGGCACGGCAAACCCCCTCCTCAGAAAGTCAGGGTGGGCACTGGAAACAGCGCAACAGACTCACGCAGGGCTTTGTGCACCTGCTCCCCGAAATAATGGGGTGAACCACCTCCAGTTTCTCAGCTCTTAAACTGGAAGTTTACCTCTGGAATTTCCTCACAGCGCTACCCAGTGAGTTGCGGGTGCACCTGGAGGAGAGAGAGGAAAGGGCATGGGCTTTTTCTGATTTACTGTTGTTACATCAAGGTTTGTGAAGTCAAAGGCACTAAGAGGAGACTCAAGAGAATTTGCAAAGTATGTAGAAACACAAATAAAAAAGCATTTTTTTATGGAATAAGGTACAGATTTTTGAAACATAAAGATCTATATAATTTTCCACATACATATCTTATTTATTTCCCACATAAATATCTCATAACTCATCAAATATCAGGGAAGCTGTTGTTCCTCCTGGGTAGGTCTGTTCCTTCACTGTTAAGACAAGTGTAACTTTCTAAGTGTGTTGAACAATTAAACCAACTTTTTAAAAACAAACCAGCAATAAATAGCTATTTCTTAGAACATTTTCTCAAAATCACCTTTTGGAGACGGTATTACTGCAGCAGAAAAGAGTTTTATTCTCTTTCCCACATTATGAAAATGCCTCTAACAACAAAAATTACACATTGTTACTAAAATGAACATTGTAACTTCAAACAAAAGCCTGTATTTTTATTTACAGAGTTGTTCAATTTAAAAAAAATATTTAACAGTGAGGATCATTTTGTTTAAATCGTTCAGACAGCAGTTGTCTTAAAAAGTCAAACATTTTAGGTCTTTTATCTCATGTTGGTTTTGTGCAATTCTGAAGTTTATAACTAATTACTCACAGTATCTCTAGCTTGAAATCAATTCTATAAATTTAGTACCCTGTACTGGTAGAAGAGATTAAACTGTTACTGCTTGGGTTGGAGGGATGGATAAAGGTAACAAACCTGATGTGGCTAAAAAGCTTATTATATCTCAGTAAGGCATTGTCAGTTGCTGTCTCTGAAGACAGAACTGAATTCCACTAGAAAAGAGGAAAACATAAGCAAAATAATTCCGTGAAAGACATTCAGGCTTTCATAGCTCAGCTGCTTTACACCTATCCCAAAAGAGTATAAATCTCTTACTGCTATAACCCAAGACAGAAATGGCTAATATATCTTTCTTCTTCTTGGCATCTGCATAAGGCTGCATTTTTTCACCTAGAGTCAGTGGGATAATATTTTAATCATTTGACAAACTAGAGGTTATCAGCTGATCAGTTTCCAATGACAGTGTCTCCCCATGATGCTGTTGAAGTCCACATTTTCATACTTCTGAATCTTTCCATTCTTTTCTACTTCACCTTCAACATCTCTTGCACATCAGACAGCAATCAAATAATGATTGGTTGATCTTGCTGTACCTGTACAGTCTTACTGCTATGTTTGTTGCTTTTGGTCCCACCAAGATGGTCACTTTATAGGATCCCGTCTCTTCTGTAGCCTTTCTTCCCTGTCTTCCTGCTTGCTTCAAGCTCCTCTATATCTCTTGGGAGGTCTGATCATGAGAAAAGTATTTTAAGGTCAGAGTCTGAGTAATGCTATATAACACCAAAAGTTGGAAATCACTGAAGTTCATAACACAAGTGAGATGTGGGGGTGTTCACATGGCCCGCCCTTGGCAAATAACTTGGATCACAACATCTGTTAAGATAGAAATGTGAGAGCTTGCAGTGTGTGTGTATCTGAGAAAAAACTGTCCAAGAAGGCGTTCGTCCCAAAAGGATCACAGTAAAAAGGAAGGCGACTACCAGCCAGATTCAACAGTGGTTGGGGAACTATGGAGACTTTCATAACATGGAAGGAGTCAACTTGAATGTATAGTTCACTACCAGTTAATTATGTGTCATTAAGAAAGCAATAAACTATTCTGATCTACACGCACAAATCAGTTTTTCCTTGTAGCAGGTAAGATGGAAAATGACACAACATTTTTGTGTCCTCTTATAGCAACATTGTTGATGGAAGAAAATACCTTGCATGTGTTCTGTAGGCACTGCATACCTTTGTAACACTATATTATAACCCTTCTGTCATAATAAAGCTGTTAACAAACAAAATGACTATGTGCTGAAAAAGTTAAACAAGTCCTTCCTGCAAATATGCATACAAATGAAAAGCATTTTGTATCTGAATCCGGCAAGTTTCAAAAAACAAAATATACGTTTACAAACAGTACGTCCTGACCATACAGCTTGACCAATCTTGTTCATGAATATGTTAAACTCGTGTTGTTTGATTCATGTAAAAATATACACATTTGCAATACCCTACACCATAGCATCACAAAAAATACTAGATAGTGGGGTTTCTTCCAAATAAAAATAGATGCTAGTGATGTTAATGTTGAGGATGATAATGAGCAGAATTAGGGGGTCATAATTCCATGCTTTAAGTTGGTGATACTATTCAGCATCAAGTCATGCATTTTATGGGACTGTCTACTCAAACTTTACATCTGTCACTCATCTTGCTTTCTGAGTGTTAGTGTGTCCTGGTTTTGACTGAGATAATTTTCTTCCCAGTAGCTGGTACAGTGCTGTGTTTTGTATTCAGTGTGAGAATAATGTTGATAACACACTGATGTTTTAGTTGTTGCTAAGGAGCACTTATCTCAAGTTAAGGATTTTTCAGTTTCCCATGCTCTGCCAGCAAAGCAGGTGCACAAGAAGCTGGGAGGGAGCATGGTCAGGACAGCTGACCCGAACTATCCAAAGGGATATTCCATACCATAGAGCGTCATGCTTGGTGTATAAACTGGGGGGAGTTGGCTGGGTGGCAGATCTCTGCTGGGGCATCGGTCAGCAGGTGGTGAGCAATTGCACTGTGCATCACTTGTCTTGGGTTTTATTTCTCTCTCTTTTTGTTATATTTCTTTTCATTATTATTATTATATCTTATTATTATTGCTATTATTATATGTTACTTTGTTTTAGTTATTAAACTGTTCTTATCTAAACCCATGAATTTTACCTTTTTTCTGATTCTCCTCCACATCCCAATGGGAGGGGGGGAGGAGTGAGCAAGCAGCTGCGTGGTGCTTAGTTGCTGGCTGGGGTTAAACCACAACATAGTGTCTGGCAGGGGAAGCCTGCCTCCTCCCTGAGAGAATGAAGTCTGGTTAACACCAACAGGAATTGCCCTGCCAGGTGGTGACAAAGGTGATGCTTCCAGCAAGGGTGCTGACAGGGCTTGCAGGGAGGACCAATTACTGCTCCCTCCAGCCTCCCCCTGCTTTGCCCCTCACTGGATTCTTGCTCTCTCCTACCCTCCCATGCACCCTTCCTGCTCACTTCCCCCAGGGGGGCTGAGGAAGGGTGCAGGTGCTGCCAGGCAATGCCACAGAAGAAGAAGAAAAGTCTGAATAACTCCTGAAAATGAAAGTGTAGACAAGGCTAGAGCAGCATCCAAAATGCAGCCAAGTGTCTTCTGTGATGGGGATGGCAGAGGCAGTGATGGAGAACTGCTGACAAGTGGGAGACAATCTATAGAAAAAGGAGGAATTTCCAGTTACCAGCATCGGCATGGTCAGAGGTACCACAAGGTTAAAGGAGACCCTGATTTTGCTGACTCCAGATCAGAGGGGATAGTTCTGGATTAGAAAACAACCACATGAGAACACAAAAGGCTGTATTGCAGCATATTGAGGATAGGACCTGGAGAATGTGACAGAGGATGAGGAGACGAGAGCAGAATATCAGCATATTTCTGCCACACAGTGGCAAGATAACATAGACTGTGTCTCTGGCCTTCATCTCATGTTGCTTACAGAACCCTTAAATTTGCCAGAAAGTGGTGCTCTCACTGACAGGAGCAAAGTTGCCCTCCACCACTCCTTGTTCCTACTCTCACATCAATCTTTCCGTAGGATTATATAGGATTCTTCTGCTGAATGGCTTTCAGCTGCATCAGTTCTCTCTCTAGCTCACCAGGGAGTCCTGGAAAATTGAGTCAATGCAAGGATACATACAGTGAGACTAACTTTTGCAGCAATGCTGATTTGGGGCATTTACCAAACTGTAATCCTACTCATCTAATTCCCTTTAGAATCCAGATCTTTTCTTTCCAGGTAGTTTTCCACCAATCCATGTCACCTGACATTTCCATGTGCTCCCAAGGACCAGGGTGCCTTAGACTGGAGGTGCTGGTAGGGGAAGGAGGGACCTCCACAGCTGCAGACCAGGACAGGGCTTTCAGGCACTTGATGCTCTCTCCAGAAATGGGGAGAGATGAGCGTGACAACCCCTGAAGGCGGCAGAGGCAGCAGTTGCTGAGTAGAAACCTTAATAGAGTTGCAGAATTGGACATTTCTGACCCATAAAGTCACTCATTTCTGCTGTTCTCAAAGAAATAGGACTTTGTGTGCACTTTCCCTGTAAGTAAACCCTGTGGCTAGGACTTGATTGGAAACAAGAGCCGATTTCAAAAGTCAAGAGGTCATTAATAAAACATCAGCTTGACATCACAGACAGAAACTTCAGAAAATCAAACTGAACTTTCTGGTGCTCTGTGAGGTAATTTTCGCCACTTGCAAACAACTGCTTAATAAGTCAGATTTTTGTTGAAAAGAAATACCAGTAAAGATAATATACAGTATTCATTCCCTGAAGTATAACTGTAAGTAATATATAGTCCTCTTTCCTCTGGTGAGGCAGCAGACAGGCTGTTGGGCTGCTTTCACTGTCAACCAGTAACAATTCCCTCTCTCCCAGTAACACCTCCAGTCTGGGAGTGCCTGGCTGGTGTTGCTCTTTAGCTCTGGTAGCTGTGCTCTCAATTACTTGTGTGCCACCCATGGGTGGCTGGGGCTCACCTGACTCTGAGGTCTTGTTAATGGAAGCGGTGCAAGTCCCGTAGCTGGGAAGGGTAACACACCATCAACTGGGGGCTCAGCTATCAAATCCACAGGCAACCCCATCCATGGCTGGGTCATGGTCGGGAAGGACCACATGCCCAATGCCGACAAAAGAGGCAACACAGATGTTAGTACAGAAATTTAATAGCATCTCCAAATATTTCATCTGAACATGGGAAGCAAGACCCTGACTTGTGCTTGTCAAGGGCAGCATGCTGAGAGGAGGAGACTCACAGTCAAGAGTTCACAGCCTCTGATCTGTTTTAGAGGTTTACAGCATAGAGAAACACAACAATCTGCCTATGTCTGAGGACAGAGGCATCCACTAGGGGTGGCACCATGATCTCTAATAGAGACATGTAAGAATTGCAGATAGGGCTTTGTTTTCCCAACACTTTTCCTTAGAAGATGTGAGACCTCACAGAGACTCCACTAGTCAGGTGCTACAAAAGCATGGGACAAAATAAGAAAATAAGGAAAGGCAGCACAGACTGTATCTGCACTGATGGAAAATGCTGTGGTGGACAACCTTGAATCATACCCTTGGAGACCCTCACCAGTCTTGTGGCTGTATGCAGAGAAACATGAATGAGTGCAAACTCCACATATGTGGAGACAGACCATGGTTTCTGTCCTCCATTACAGAAGGAGCAGCTGAATCAGGATCTCTCAAGACATGAAACATGTCCATACACTAGAAATAGCATCACTAAGTTTTATGTCATGAAAAGCAGTTTGTAAGTTAAATTCAGCTTGCAGGAATAAAACTATCTTTCTCTACAGTAAACTGGCCTTCAGAAGTTTAAATCCAAACAGCAGACAACCTGTATATATTATGATGATACTGTGAAAGCAGCTATTTTGAAAAAAAAAAAAAAAAAAAAAAAAAAAGATTGGAAATTTGCAGTTCTTTCATGAAATGACTGTTTCAGCCACATAAAATGACTGGGTTTAGGCATTTCAGAAAATAATGACCATTTTATTACACCACTGGACTGCATTTTTTACTTGGCCATCACCTGAAATGCCTGATGGTTTCTAGCATTTCACAAAATGGGAATTATTGTCCTTATAGTTCTAGTGAGGAAGGTCAGGTGTTTCAAATATCAATCCAATGGAAACAAAAATTTAAAATAGCTGTAACTTTTACAAATTAAAGTTTACCTCACACGGGTCTTTATTTTAGAAAATACAAAGTTTGCTCTGCGATATACTGTGTGATTTTGTACAGTTTGGGAAATAAAATGAAATAAACCAGCTCTTTCTGTTGTCTTTTCAGCTAATAAGTTAAAAAAAGATAGAGATAAGATATTTTGCATAATACCTGCCTACTATTTTCTGTAATTTTGCAAAATAACTGGAAGTCATTTTGAGAAATGGATGAAGATTTTAGTCATTTTACAAAATGACTGGTTTCACAATATGACTGTAGCATACGTCAGAAATTGGTGCAAGAGCAGTTGTACATAAAAGGAGGGAGTTGAATCAGATTTCTCTACTTGCTAAGTAATCATTCTTGAAGATGCCTCAGGCCTTTGAAGTTAAATTTAGAGAAGAACTATACAAAAAGAATAAGAAATGCTCCAAGTAGATAATGCCAAAGGCATAGTATTGTGCAACTATTGTTGAAATAAAGAAGACAAAACAGAATCCCAAGTCAAAGTCAAGACATGAATACTACCTGCTTACAAAGTAAGTATGGAGAACCTCCTCTTTCTGTTTTTTTAACTCTAAGTGTATACATCACTGCTTTCCCCTTTTAGGTACGCAGCATTGCTGCTAATAAACTGCTTGCTATTTCCCTCATTTCAGATACGAAATTCTAAAATGTGGAGACACTGAGAAGCTGATTAAGAGGAGACGGACGAAAGAGGAATCTCCCTTGTATTATGTGAGCATTGAGGATACATAAGATATCATCAAAAAAGGGCATATGGCTATTGGCTACGGTGGCCGTTACCATGTCACGAAACACTTGTTTGAAAACATCACCAGAGATGCTGTTGAGTACTTCAAATCCTTCTGTGTAGTATGCCAAGAAAAAGGAAGGCACCACTTGGAACAATTTGCTGGCTAGTCTGTTCTGAACAAGATGAACTTAGCACAGGGACAAACTGACTTTATCAATATGCAGTTCACGTGTCTAGACAGCTTGAAGTGGATAATGGTGTACCAGGACTGCATCACCAAATTTCGTGTTTTCTGTCCACTTATGTCAAAAAAAGCAGTGGAGGTGGCTCTACAGCTTCCTGACATCTTTCTCACTTTTGGAGCCCCTGTTGTATTGCAGAGTCATGATGGACCAGAATCCATTACTCAAGTCATGACAGGACTAAAGCATTTGTGGCCTTAGATCAGCTTGCTGCATGGAAAACCAGAACAATCTCAAAACCAAGAACTAGCAGAGCATCTGAACAGCAATGTTAAGGAGATGTTCATGGTGTGGATGGCAGACAATAATTCATGTGATTCGTCTATGGGAATATGCTTTGTGCAGTTTGTTTAGGATTAAGCTCACCACTTGGGAATAAACTGTGCACCATACTCAGCTCTGTTTGGAACAAATCCCAGGTGTGGGCTCCCCTCAACCTCTCTTCCATTAAATATCATCAACTGCCTAATGACTGAGGAGAACTTGGTCTGTGTGCAACCACCGCTGCTGCATCACCTATCCCCACAGGCCATGAAGCTCCAGAGGACCCCAATGGTACTGTGACAAGAGCTGAGGCTGCAACAGAGCCTGTGCCTGGGTCTCCATCAGATGAAATTTACCCACAACCTCAGAAGCCTGCACCCACACAGACCATACAGACACATAGCCTTTTGCCACCATGACCAGTGAACAACCACTAGCTACCTCAGACCCCAAAGCTGACCTCTGCTTTCATCAGTGGGATGACAGAGCATGGACACACAAGGCTGGCCAGGTAGAATGACATGAGTGGACATCTAAGACGGGAAGGCATGGCCAAGTCAACATCCATCTGGCAACAATGGAGATGATGTAACTGTCCCCAAGACAGACCAGCAAGCAAGTTGACTGAAATGTTACAGGGCAAAATGGAAGCGTCAACAGCCCTTCATCACCATTGTCTCAGTCATGAAAATAATTGTGAGCTCAGTGGGAAAAAGTGCTGCTTTATGTTTTCTACTCAATCTTATATTTTGAGCTTACATTGCATTTAAGGAATTTATGTGTGCAAATTAATGTATCAAGTTATTTTTCCAAAATTGACTTAAAAAATGAGAAGTTCACTAATTTACCAGTCTGCATGTCTGGAGGAGAGGAAGGAGTGAGGGAAGGAAACTATTGTTTTCTTTGGTAGAAACTGGAACAACCTCAGCCTACCAAAAATAAGTCTCCCTTTCTCCCTGTCAATGATTACTGTTCCATGATAATATATAATCATGATATTGTGTGTGTCACCTTGCCATAGTGAAGAAATTAGAAACTGATATTCTTTGGTTTTGTATTGACTTGATTGTAAATGTCTTTTATTGCACAAATTTAATTTCATTAGGGAGCAGAGTTAATTAGCATAGCTGTTTCTCATTACTACTGTAACCCATATATATGCACAGTCTTGATAGCTCTGCTGTTATCTCCTCTATGCAATCTTGTAATAAATAAAGAGGCAATTTACTGTAGCACTGCTCTGCTATTCAAGAATATACTCCTTTCAGGGCTGCTGAGTACATATTGCAGACTTTCATGCATTTTACTTTGTCTCAACAGCAAGCGACCTGGAAACCCCGTCACAAATAAAAAAAATAATCACACGTGAAAGTGGAGTTCTCATTCTGTCTACCACTAACAACAGACTGAAAACCCAAGCTGATACCTTTTTCATTGAGCAGTATTAATGTTCAGTCGATTAAGCAATTTGAAAGGCTGAGCCTTCGCGGGTGCTTTAGGAGAGATGGAGTTCTTTGTAATGCAGCACTGGGGTGTGAAGGATAAACAAGGCTGGCAAACACCAGCAAACTTCTCACCCCAATGAATGTGAAGTACAGGAAGCTGCAAAATTACAAGAACAGATGAGAAAAATGACAAGTGAAGCATCAGGCAGTTCACAGACAGATAAGTAAAGCCAAGCTGTAACACAAAAATGAATCTGCAAGAAAAATCTCAGCTGTTCCATGGTTAAATACTCCAAACTGGTCACTTGTGGGCATATTTAACTATACAAGAGACACAAAAAATAAGTGGTAACAGAGGCATATGGAAAAATACAGCATGTGAAATACATCACCATAACAACACCTTTTACAAAAGTGTGTAGGAGTGTGAAACCACTGCAGTTACTGGTGAAGTGAAAATGAAAGAAATAGTAATTATGTTGGACCAAAGTGGTTTCATGTATTTTAATGTCAAGGGGTATTTTTGCTATAACAGAAAAACCCTGAACTGATAAAATAATAGCAAGGACAAAATCTTGTTCTGGAGGTCAGAATGTCTGTAGGAGCAAATGGTAATTTAGATTTGTGTCACTAAATGTTCCACATTATTAATTGCTGCAAGTTAGTTACTATATTTAGTAATCCGAATTAGTAACTTGAACGTTCACAAAGCTGTGAACACAAAGTAAAGGTGTGGAAGGGAGGTTCACCACTGTGGTACTAAGACAAGTTAAAATCACAGAGTCATAGGAAAAAATAGATTGTAAGAGATCTCTTGAGGTTATCAAGTCCTATCCCCTGCTCAAAGCATGGCTAAACTCAAAGTTAGATGAGGTTGCCCAGGACCGTATCTAGTTGTGTTTTGAAAATCTTCAGAGACAGATAATTCAAACGCCTTCCCTGGGCTTGTGGCCCACAGCTGCACCACTCTCAAATTATTATTAATATCCTTATAAGATTCCTGTTGGACCATTCCCCCAGTCTTCTGAGGTCCCTCCAAACGTCATCCCTGCCCTTCCATTTTACGGCTCCCTCCCATTTGGTGTTACCCACACAGCTCTGTCCTGTTACGCAGCTCGTGGTGAGGATGTTGAAGGATATCAGATCCAGCACTGAGGAGCTTTGCTCCTAACTGACTGCTGCTTATTCCTGACAGCTCCTCTCCAGTGGTCTTTCAATGCTGAGCTTGACCCTCACACCTGAGGTCCTTGCTCACCTGATATGCCCCATCTTCTAGTGACCAAAGCTTGTATAACTCATCCCAGTCTGCCTCGTTGCCTTCCGGAAACAGTATGAGGGATTTTTGTTACTAGAGACAGATCTTTTGGGAAAATACTAAGTATGGTCCTTACTACTTAAGTAAGTATGGTCCATTCAGATTAAAATTGTGCCCTAGAAAGATTTTTTCTGGATTAATCCATATTCAAGAAAAGCTTTCTGAATGTACATTTTTCCTTTTTTTTTTTTTTTTTTTTTTCCAAACAAAAGCTTTCATCTTGAAGATTCACATTTTCTTACATTTTCAGAATATTTCAACTGTTTGCTTCAAAACTGCATTTTCCCTTTCTGCACTGGGTCTGGCTGGGATGGAATTAATTTTCTCCATAGCTGCCTATATGCTGCTGTGTTTTAGATTAGTGCCCAAAACAGTGATGATAATACTCCAGTGTTTTAGCTCTTGCTGGACCACACTTGTATAGCACCAAGGCCTTCTCTGTTTTTCCAGTCTGTCCCTCTAGCCAGTGGGCTGGGAGGGGGCAAGAGCTGGGGAGGAAATGCAGCTGGGACAACTGACCTGAAGGATATTCCATACCATATAACATCATGCTCAGCAGTAAAAAAGGGCAGGGGAGTTTTTCCAAAGTAGCCATTGCTTAGAGGCTGAGTGGGCATCAGTCTGCTGGTGGGAGGTGATGATTGCTTTTGCAGTATCATAGAATGATAGAATTGTAGAATGATTTGGGTTGGAAGGGACCTTAAAGATCATCTAGTTCCAACCCCCCTGCCATGGGCAGAGACACCTTCCACTAGACCAGGTTGCTCAAAGCCCCGTCCAACCTGGCCTTGAACACTGCCAGGGAGGGGGCAGCCACAGCTTCTCTGGGCAACCTGTTCCAGTGTCTCACCACCCTCACAGTAAAGAACTTCTTCCTTACATCTGGTCTGAATCTACCCTCTTTCAGTTTAAAACCATTATCCCTTGTCCTATCACTACAATCCCTGATAGAGTCCCTCCCCACCTTTCCTGTAGGCCTCCTTTAGGTACTGGAAGGCCGCTATAAGGTCTTCTCAGAGCCTTCTCTTCTCCAGGCTGAACAACCCCAACTCTCTCAGCCAGACCTCTTAAGGAGAGGTGCTCCAGTCCTCTGACCATCTTCATAGCCTCCTCTGAACCTCCTCCAACAGGTCTATGTCCTTCTTATGTTGTGTCCAGAGCTGGACACAGCACTCCAAGTGGGGTCTCACAACAGCAGAGTAGAGGGGGAAAATCACCTCCCTTGACCTGCTGGCTGCAAGTGCACATTGCTAGCTCATATTCAGTTTTCCATCCACTAATACCCCCAAGTCCTTATCCTCAGGGCTGCTCTCAATCCATTCTCCACCCAGCCTGGATTTGTGTTTGGGATTGCCTTGACCCATGTGCAGGACCTTGCACTTGGCCTTGTTGAACTTCATGAGGTTTGCACAGTCCCACCTCTCAAGCCTGTCCAGGTCCCTCTGGATGGCACATCCCTTCCCTCCAGTGTGTTGGCTGCACCACACAGCTCAGTGTCATCAATAAACTTGCCGAGGGTGCGCTCAATCCCACTGTCCATGTCATCAACAAAGATGTTAAACAGTGCTGGTCCCAACACCAACCCCTGAGGAACGCCACTTGTCACTGGTCTCCACGTGGACATCGAGCCATTGACTGAAACTCTTTCAGTGCGACCACCCAGCCAATTCCTTATCCACCAAGTGGTCCATCTGTCAAATCCACGTCTCTCCAATTTAGAGACAAGGATGTCATGTGGGACAGTGTCAAATGCTTTGCACAAGTCCAGGTAGACACCACTTCATTATTTTATCCCTTTCCCTCCCACCCCCCTTCACTTATTAAACTGTCTTTATCTTAACCCACAAGTTTTCTTCTCTCTTTTGCCCTTCTAGTTATCTCACTCATCCCTCTGGGGGAACTGAGTGAGCAATTGGGTGGGGGCTTAGCTGCCAGCCAGGGTCAACCCACCACACTTCAGAATTTAAGCCACTTTTTAATAGGAGTTAAAACACTGTAAAATTCCTTAAATTGGTGGTTTGGATTGCACGAAAGAGCTTTAGTTTAGAAAATAAAATTGTATTTTGATACAACCTTATTTTTAGTCATATTGTTAAATATGAGCATGCGAGCAAAAAATCCCTAAGGTTCAAACAGGAAAAACCTGTGTTATTTATTCATTTTTTAATCAGAAGGATTTTCAAGTGTCAGGAGGATCTAACAAGCAACTTTTAAATCAATTAATTTTTAGCTTCTCATAGGTAACAACTGGTTGATGCTGGCTAACAACAGTTTGACAGTTGTGCCTAAAACCATGCTTAGTAAAAAGAAAAAGGAGTAAGAGAATTAATTGCCTCTTTCACTGACCTCCTTTGAACTGAGGACATAATCCCTGGATTTATTTTTGAGAGTATACACCTTCTGATGTAAAGGAACATAACTTTGAATTTTTAGATTAATTAGGCCTTCAACTTTACAGATAAATATAAAGTTTTTAAAGATGTTTATTTCTATTACAATTATTTCTGCTTTTTTGTACACTGAAAATGTACAGTTGAAACACATGAAATCAATGTACCTTTGAAACATGTAGGTAAACTCCCGCCCTGATTTTCATCTGCACTTTAGATCAAATTATTAATTATATTTAAGGCACCTTTTTATCTCTCTCAGATTTAGATAAAATAAATCTTCAAAGAGGTTGGGATTTGCTTAGAGGAAACGTATGAATTTTTGAAAAGAAGATCTTCCCCCTGAGCTTATTTCTTATCATGAGTAAGTAGCTGCTGAAGGAATGTTACATGTGGTTGGAGTAGGTAAATGAGTGTGGCACTTGGATCATGGAAAATCTCCTCATGCAAGTGTGTGTGGCTGCAGTTATCCTGCAAGCAAAACATATTGGGCAGCAAATCTGTAGTGTGGGTCAGTGATAACCCTGGGGAAACAGCTGCCTGCCCCATCATCCTTGGAAGGCAGCTGTAGGATGCTAAAGCTGGTACCACCTAGAAGGCTTTTATATGGACAGGGAATGGACCTCCAAGTGACAAAAAAGTAGTAGATAAGGCAGAGAAATGCCTGTGCTGGTTTTTTTTCCTTCTATTTATCTCAAAGGTATACAGGAAACATATCTAAAAGCACTATGATTTATAAAACCTGAGTTGGCTTGAGCTAGTCCTATGACCCTCTGTGAAGTGCAATCACTTCTTTTCTCACAGGTATTCAAAATGGGAGCTGAGCAAGGACTTCAGGCCCTTTCAATTATTTCACAGTCCAGAAATTTTCCCTACAGAAAGGTTTGTACCCTCTGAGGTCCAGGAGGTCTGTATGAACAGTCATCTGACAACACTGTCACTGCACAATAGATTAGTCAGGCAGGTTTCCAGGATGTTAGTAGCCCACCAGCTATGATTAAAGAAACATCAGCTTCTCATTTTAATTCTTTCCAGAACGTATATTTACCCTGTGGATGGACCTCCATATGAATACTATCATGGATGTCTTTTCAGACTTGCAGCAGTCCAATGTGGGTGCTGTCAAATCCTGCCTCTTGCAGTATGTGGGTATGAAAGATGCAAAGTTCTCTTTTCTTTCACTTTTTTCATTGAACAAGAGTAACCTTACTGTTCTTAGCCCTGCTATTCAACTTTATTTTGATTTACCTTTTACTTTTTTAAGTTGTCTAGCTTGTCTCAGCTGTCTTCTCTAATCCTAAGAACTTTTCTACCCTCCTTTTCTAGGCCTTGTCCCTAGGGCTGATCATTCCCCTCAATCTCTAAACATCTTGGCAGTTTGATTCCTCCTCTGGGCTCGAGAGCTATAGTGATTCTGGCAGTCTGTCTTCTTCATGCACAGGCCTCTGTCTTTCCCTTTGAGAAAGGAATGCATCACCAGCAAGTGTTATATTTGTGCTGGATGTCATGGATTTAAGGCTCTTCCTGGACCTGGGGACGTTTCCCTACCAAATTTTTGGATGAAAACCAGCAGGTTCTTCATCTCTGCTCCACCATATTTGCTCAGAGACTTTCAAGCCAGAAACAGAGACAGGAGATGCTTGTTGGAGCTCACGAACTCTGGACACCCAGTAACCACTGCACACTCCCACGGAAAGTGGAGTAAGAGCACCAGAAGAAAAGCTGCCTCTACCCTCTAATGAGAACTAACTGCTGAATCCTAAAGATGGCCTTCTGCTTTCAAAGGCAGCCCTCTCCTATCTCTCTGAAGCCAAGACTGATTGCCTACAGTGGGAAAACATTAGGAATGGAGCAATTTGGTGATTGCTCTTGACTCCCTCTCTCCATGCCTCTCTCCTTTTGGCAATTGATGCATTAAAATATTCAAATTTCAAGCTTGTGACATTTTGTACTCATTTGAGTTTCAGTCATTCAAGAATGATTGTTAGTTGAGTACAAGATTTTCTAAAGTAACCTCACGTTGCACGTACAGAAATAATTTCCTCCCTGTGTCTTCTGCATTAACAAAGGCTTCTCCCATCCTTCACTTCTAGAGAACGTCTGGTGTTTGAAAGAAAAGCAATTAAGTTAATCACTTCATTTTAAATGTTCCCCTCCAACCCAATCTCTTGTTCTACAATCTATTTTTGTTACAGTGGAAAGATAAGTCCAACAGGACTCTGCTAAACAGTTCATTTGGAACCTATCACATAATTCATTTTCATAGAGTTAGCTTAAAGTATGTCAATTAGCTGTGTGGCCCATCTATGCTTTAGGGCAGAAATGTTCTTACAGTTACAGTAATTGCTCAAATTCTTGAACTGAGAAAACAAAGAAACAGTGAAAGCTATTGAACGAATTGATGTAGACAGTTTGATGGTACTTAGGATCATGATCATTTTAGTATGAGAGCATTTTGATTGGTTGTACATATTCTCTTTGCCATGTGTTGAGAGTATGGGGTATAAACAGACATACAGCATGGAATTCGTTTTATTTCATCACTGCAAACAGCATGTATAATGGAAGTACTGAGATTTCCCAATTAGCAAAAAGGCAGCAGAAATGACGTGCTGAATGTGGGTGAATTATTTAGTAATATTTACAATATATATAACTGTAAAGATATTATCCAATGTAGTGAGCAAAAAGCCTTTCTGAGTTGCTTTGGGTAATCTCAAGTTGCTCTCAAGTAATGGTTCCTCACATTTCAGCAAATAGCAAACCTGGATAAGATCTCAATAAGCATAAAGTCTGCTTTATTGATTTATATGTCTTTCTTCTTAAAGGCCATCTTTTGTTTCCTGTAAAGAAATGCCCTTCTGTAAGGAAGCTGTGGTCATCACTTAACATTATCATAGCACTAGAAAGAGTAGAAGTGCTGGCCTGGATGTAAGTCAGAGCAGCTGGGGTAATCACTGTTGTCATTTAAGAGGTCTGCAACCTCTTCCTGAAAAGAGGAAGAACTGGGTGCTTTGGACCCAAAACAAACCCAAGGCCTAGAGCGAGACCCCTGTAGAGATGCTATTTTTTTTGTGACTTTGGCAGTCTTTTATTAAACCATTGACTTTCCAGATCTGATGATGCCAGTGATATTTGCGATTAGAATATAAAATGACAACTCTGCCCTGAGAAATGTATGGGTCTGCCGGAACTGCTGGTCTTATCACAGGTGATGGACTGGCCAGCACATATGTTTATTCCTGGTTGCTACTGGCATCTCAAGAAATCAACAGAACCTTTTTCAAGGCAGGGCAGAGTGGAGGTAAACTTTAAATATGTGATGAGCATCTCTTTTTAAATCCCTTCAGATTATTCTTGTCTGCACAACGCTTTGCTTCCTAAGCCACTTCTATTGTTGAGTGTTGCAGAACTGCTTTTTTCTTTGTTGTATGTTCTTCTGCAAATGGTGGCCATGCTATGGACAAGGCACTCTGAGGGTGAGAGTGGATTTAGACCATTGCATAAATGGCCTCAGCTTTGGAGTTTCCTCTTGTCACCAAAACGGGATAAAAGAATTTATGGACACCAATTTGATGTAGATAAGCAGACACTCCTTTATTAACGGCCGGGTGCGCAGGGGAGTCATCTCACCAACAACTCACACCTAACTTATATGACATGCTGATTATATTGGATACAGTAATACATATTAATCAAGTTCTCATACATAAACATGCTAATCCTTGTAACTCATTTTCATATTGCCACCTCTTTCGGTCACACGTACTTGAGTCCTGAAATGCGTCGGGGGGCTGCTTTTGCGACCACCATGGACTACTGACTCAAAAGAAAGACCCCCTAATGTCCTTGACTCAAGGACTTTGGCTCACATTGCAATTTTGACATGCTTTGAGGCCCTTTCACAATTCATCTTTTAAAACAACTAGTCTCCGGGACCATAAATCATCCTTACCAAACAGTCTAACAATGGTACCTCGTCCAGCAGCATAACTGGTTGTATGGTTACTTTAAACTAAACACAACATCTCTATGACTACTTAAAACATTACACCACTATCTTCTATAAAAACTGATATTTCTGTGTGATTTCATTTGATTGATTAGTCCTAATTATTCCTTATCAAAATCTCCAAAAATCATCAACTCAAATTAATAACAAATCAGTGACAACCAGTAACACTCTGCTTGAGGATTTGCCCCAAGGCAGGTTTTCCAAACCTTGGCCCTGTCTTTTCTTCCAGGGACTTGAAGAAAGCAACTTCTGTGGTGGCATCCACTAGCTGAAATATTAAATTTTCAAACTCTAGGCATCTTTGAAAATCCCACAGGAAATTAAATCAGAAAAGGCTGGCAGCCTGCAGCATAGAATTTGTATTCAAATCTCTATTTAGTGATAGGAACTAAAAACTCTTCTAGTTTCACAAGCAGTCCAGTTTCCACCACTGAGAACAGCATGAAATATTGCAGCTATATATTGGAAATGTTCTAGGTCTTCTGTTTCATACTGATATTTAATTTCTTTTATATCTCAGAATTCACACTAGTGACATTGATTACCATGTCCTGACCCCCCCATTAAGCTCCTGACCCCCCCATTAAGGTTAAATGCTAACCTATTTTTTCTTATTTGCTCATGGGTTTGGGTTCTAGAGAGCTGATATACTTCAAGTTCTCAATAGTTCAAAATCCTCTTTTGTCATTGTTTTTCTAGAAGATGGCTTTTTGGAATGTGTGCTTTGATGAAACTGGGTGACAGGCCTGTAGACACCACAACCATCAAAAGATAAACTAATTTCCTGATAAATGCAAACATTTTTTATTCTCAGAGTCCTAGTCCCTATTTTCTAGTGCTCTCTCTGCAACTCCATCCAGAATACGAGCACTCGCCTTTCTTCCAGAAAAATGTGAAACTTTCTTCAGTAAAGTTAAAGTTCATTTTTGTGGAAGATGGTCACAAACACATAGTTGCAAGATCTCTGGGAGTTTAAGATCAATGGGGATTTGGAAAAACAACCCAAAACCAAAACACAACCCCAAACCCAACCTTTCCACCCCACCTTGAAAATACCACCTCTGTGTTTTGGGCACCCTTTGTGCTTCTTGTAACTCATTGAAAACTGCTATCAGTGCAACAAGGATCTCTGCTTTTCTGCATCAGTTAATTGGTTTATACGTTCTCTTTCTAATTGCGTTTTAGCTTAATAAACATTAAGCCTTGCCCAACTCTGTGTCAAGCAAACATTTTTGCAGTCAGCTAATTCCTGCAGAGGCTTGTTGATTCTGCATATTAGTATCAGGAAAGAAGAATTTGGGGTCTGTGGCTGTGACCGTGCTTGTCAAGCATAACATGAGAAATGGGGTAAAGGAGCATTGTGTGGGGCTATCTTTAGAAAGGAAGACTTCTGAGAAAGGCTGTGGGACTGAAAACAAAGGGAATTAAGTTTGACAAGGAGCATGGGTGGCAGTGTGTTCAAGCAGAAAGGAAAGCATTTGGGACCAGGAAAAACTTATGCTGTCAGTGCCAGATCCTTGGCTCACATGTGGTTCTCTGCAGCTGTTCCCAAGTACAATGGCACTTTAAAGCCAGCATTATCAATTCTCTGCAATAATCTAAAGCAGCAACAATTTTAATTGCCTCTACAGGTGTTGGAGGGCAACTAGACCAAATAATAGGACGTAATTATTTCATAAATCTTCTAACTTACTACTAAATTGGTATGTACCAGCACAGGAGAATAATGTCATGTTCCTGAACTTCTAATAATAAATCTCATCACCTTGCACCAAACCCAAGAAATAACAGTTTTGTTTCAAAAGGCAAGTCATAGCCTGCTTGTGATATACTCTGCCAAATTCCTCCACAAAAATCCATGATATATTATTTCTACTTATATAAAGCATAAAGCCACTTTTGAGGAATATTAAATAGGTATGACAGAGGCAACTATTATTATTTCTAATACACAGAGAAGCCAGATAGCCTCTTCCATCCTGACAAACAAAGCCTGAGAAAACTCTCAGTGAATCTGCAACCAAATAAGTAGAAGGAATAGTCCAAGAATCTCAAATCTTCTGCTAACCTTTTTGACCATTTACTGGCTGAAGTTACTAAATTCTTCATGTTGCATGGGTGGGTAGGATTGGCAAATTAAAGGGATTATCCTGCAAGTTCGCTAACCATGGAGGATGATTTGCTCACTTTCCAGTACCTGTGACTCATGTCTAACAGAGTGGGAGTGAGACAGCAAGAACTGTGATTGAATCTGCAATCACAGAAAAAGAAGTATGTTAAAACATAACACACGTATTCACTGTCTTACTGTTGTTTATGACTCTGGTCTATATGTAGCTCAGTTCTTATAAGTAGCAATAGAGGGTTTAATATGAATAAATAATTGGAATTATCAACAATTATAACCCTAGGTTGGAAGTAGCTAAAATTGAAAACCTATCCAGTAACACAAGGTAGCTCAGTTTTATGGTTGTTCCTAGACAGAAAGGAGTTCTTGAGCTCAGATGTGAAATCTTGGTTGCTATTATACTGACCAGTAAACAAAACATTTTCTTACAAAGTGACACAGAAAGCACAGGAAATCGTGCAGAAATGAAATTAAATCAAGAACTTAGAGTTCTATTACGGATCTAGTCCCCACTTAAAGGAACTCCTCTACACCCATTCCTAGGCACAGTCAGTGACACTTCCCCAGAGACTCATCCCATCTCTGAACATCCAACAGGCATTGTTCCTCTTCTCTCGACTATTGCTTCTTCTGTTTCAGTTTCTATTCTTAATAATTTAAACCTTCATCTTTCTTCTTTGTCTTCTGTTTCACCCAGTGTTGAACCAGACATGTTCAGCTCTCTCCTTCCTTAAAATCTATTTGTGATGCTAGACTTGACCTGGATCTCTGATGTGTATATATGAATTTCTCTTTCAACCTTTATTCTCACCATTGGTCAAGGCAAACTTTGTGCTGACGAAGTAAGAAGCAAAAGCAAGATCTGAAAGTTCATTTGAACAGGCTGATGTGACTCAATTTCCTTTTATACCCAAATGAGAAAGTAACCTAAAATTTAAGACCTAGATTACAGAGTTGAATTGAGTGTTGGTTGTTTGTTTTTTTTTTAACAGAAGAATGTGAAGATGAAAGGTTAACACACTGAACAGCTTCAATATACAACCATCAAGGAACATTTTGCGGACTAAGTGACTCAGAGGTGTAAAACACTGATTGAGAAGTTCAGTTTCTGACTCCCAGCAGTTTTGGTGTCAACCAACAGCACTCTCCCCAAGGTGACAAGAAAATTATCCATGCAACACCTTTGCAGGATTTTTGGCATCACTTTACATCCAAATTGCTCAGACTGGACTCAACAAGGTTATAGAGTGCACAAAGCTCTTGATCTCATAGCCTGAGTCAGCTCTGTCTGGAGTGCCACTGTCACATAGCAGCCATTTCAGGAATGCAATTTCTTCATGTCTCTTCTGCATTACTGCTTGGTGGTTCAAGTTTTTTGGAACACTTCAGGTCCTGTGGACAGAGCAGAAGGCTGCAGGCATTTCCCTATTTTATCTAGAGGCTGTGGATGTAGTTTCATGATCACTCTAGCCCATCAAAATCATTGGTGTCTGACACCCAGGCTGTTCCTTAACTTCCTGTGTGTTTCTGCAGAATCAGCTGATCATTTTGCCATCCAAACACCGTTGCTACTCTGTCAGATGGCAGCCTGTCCTTATGTGGGATTAAGTGATGCTGGAACCACACCTGGTGAGTACCATTACTCACGTAGCTCTTTTCCTTCAGTGCTCTGTCTGCTGGAGCAATTGCACATTTCTCTTACCCCAAGCCTGTGAGTATATGCAGTCTCCAGAATGGGCATCCCTCCTGTTCTGAATCCTGGTCTAGATAAGGTGGTAACTGCTCCCTCAAAGCTTTCAGAGTTCATCCTGAGAATGTCTCACAAACTGCAGTTTCCACATTCTTGCTCACCCTCATAATCCTTTCTGTTTCTCTCCCTGACCTTTAGTGCCCTTGTCTTTTTGAGTCTTTGTATTTATTTACTTCTAATAGCTCTCTTTCACATCTTGTTCTTCCTAATGACTGTACTTAATTATAGGAGAGAAGCCTCTGGGAGGGAACCATCCTCACATCCACAGCAGAGGATGACTGCATGATGGCAGGAGCAATGCCAGTTCAGCTCTGATGGAATATTGTTTTTATGTTATTGCTCACAAAACCTTGTGTGTTGTTCTTTCGTACTGTGGTCTAGAAATCTAATTGAAAAATAAGCTAGGCTAACATTTTTCTGTGTAATTTCTAGTCAGAAACCGCTTTTTAATGTCTCTAGAAGAGCCCTGACTCAATGCTTTCCTCTTTTTAGTGAGCTACCTTATACTAATGATATGGTTTGGGGTCAGCATTCATGCCTGCAGTTCAGGCATAATCTTCAAACACTTCTGGCCTCTGCATGTCTTTTTTTAACAGCAGGAACTCTTAAATCGCTTTTCATATATGTCTGAAGCTTATTTTACTTATAATATTTAAACAGTGAGTAATCTCCTCTGAATTCTTGAAGATCTAATAGCATGTTAAAGCGCAATCTTTTGTTAACTCTGCTAAACACTTTGTTATTCTGGTACATTTAGCTTAATTATTAAACATAAAACAGGGGAGAAGTGCATTTATAATGAAAAATCCTCTGCTCAGCTGCATATTTCTTCACTTGATCAGTGGCACTTCTTACTTGCTTAGTAGCAAAACCCAATAACTTATAGCAGTTGTACAGCTCAGAGAATTGCTGCCCATCTGAGCTTTAGGACTGACCAAACTGTGGGCAGAAGTAGTCCTGACGGGTGGGTCTGTACTACATGTCTGAGCATAACCATGGTCTCTGACAGCTCAGCAGCTTTTCAGCAGTTCTCTCTGCATGAGCAAAGTAATATTAGATGTTGAACGTATGCAATTGCTATCACAGTGAAGCAAGAAAAAAGGCTTGTGTCTTCCTGTATGTGGGCTGAGAAAACCCTCAACCGTTCTCGGTCGAACAGCAACACCAAAGGCCCTTTTTTCACACTGTTTATATAAGTCATTTGCTATGGATGCATGAAATGGCAAAAAAGAAGAGAGAAGGTAGAAAAATAAGAGGTTATAAGGTAACATTTAAGTATTTTATTTCTATCAATATTGAAAAAACATTATTTCTGAGTAATATAAAATGCTGGCATCTAGGCTGTAATTATGCTGTTTATAACAAGAAAAGGATTGTACCTTCTTAAAGCCAGTTTGAAATATTAACAATATACATTGGAAGATTAATTTGTGCGAAGAGCAGAAAGTCATCTTAAAGCTTGTAAGTCTTTTCTTCTAGAAAATTTTATGGGAAAGCAAATTTCTCATGCCTGCCCCAGGAATACTAGGCGGGTATACAATTTCAACCATTTAAATGCATCTAAGATCATGCATTTTAAAAGGGAATGAACAGAAAGGTTTATATCAGTCTTGGATACAACACTCCAGTGTCCTTCTAAAGATGTTTTGCCTGATGCTTCATAAATAGAAAGTTTCTATGAAAATGTTTTGCAGTGGCAGTCTATCATTTTACAGATGAGTGCAGCAGAATTAAGAACTGCCAATTAAAAGAATTTTACTGATTTCAAACTTCAATAGAATCAGAAAGAGAAGACACTGCTTTTTTAAGAAACCATTTTTCAGCTCTTTGTTCTTTTGAAACTCTTTGTAAGGTAAGGACAGATTTCAGTAGTAAAATATGCATGTGCCCTGCATGCTATCCCCGTATACTTGTGCAGAAATCTGAATGCAAACCCAAACAACTGAACAGTCCACATTTTGCCTTAAGTCTAAATAAGAATGCATCTGTATGTGGCTATGCTCAACAAGTGCCAATAGGATTATAACTTTCAGAAGATTGTTCCTAAATTAATTTTTAGCTTTATTCACTTTTCATAGTAGAGTAGCTCAGGTGAAATTCTGTAGCGAAAAGGTGTGGAGCTGAAGCAAGAAGAAATTGGATTTTCATTTGCACTTCTTTGTCTTCAGTGTGCTTTATGCATCTAGAAACTGAAACTGTTGCGGACTTCTGGGTGTCCTGCACCCATTCAGCAAGATGCTAAACAGATGGCTTGGGTGTCTTCATAAAGTATCTGCAAATTATAGGTAAAACGTCATTTCAGTATTTTTCCCACCTTCAATTTAACTTTATAACATGAGTGCAGACTAAGCTTGTATAATTTAAAAACAAACAGTGTCTTGGCTATTTCAAATGGCTGAATCTAGAGGCAAATAATTGGGAAAAAAACCAAACTAGAATGCAGTTTAGTAAATTAAAAACTCATTCATGATTATATAAAACATGGTTTTACCACTGAGAGGCATGGGTTATTGCTGTCATATACAGTATGACAACAGTTATAAGGTTGTATACTGCATGGGATAACATAATTTCAAACATAATCCAGTAAAATGTCCTTTCATGAATCCGTGACATCCCATAGTTAACAATAAAGGAAGCAACAAAGAAAATGTGTCTATTTTAAAAATTCCCATTTTTCACTTTCAGTAGCCTTTGGAAGAGGAGCTGAGGAGAATGCCTAACAGCAGCATAATCCAGCAGAACCATTCCTCCAACGAGACGCTGCCAGACACCTCAGAGAGGCTCCACACTGTTCTCATAGCCCTGTACCTCATTGACCTGACTGGAGGCACCCTGGGGGTGATCATGATGTCCCATCAGTTGTTTCAAAGGAGATCACAATCTGTGATGACCATTATCATCATCAACCTCCTGGTGCTGCACACCTTTATGCTACTCAGCATCCCCTTCCGCCTCAGCTATTACATTTTACAGGAATGGAAATTTGGGAGGTTCGCCTGCAAGCTAGCAAGCGCCATCATCTACCTCCACATGTATACCACCTTCTCATTTTATGTGGCGATCATCATAATACGCCTCTTCCGACCTGAGTTTAGGAAGTGTTGCACTACAACCTGGGTGGCTGCTGTCTGGCTGGTGGGAGCACTGGTGATCACACCTGTTTTTCTCTCGTACTATGGCACCTTTAAGACATACCGCCCTTCTGAATGCTTTCAGTTCCACAAGGACATACAGGAGGTGCCCATGGTGATCATAAACTACTGCTTGGTTGGGATTTTGGTGGCAGTTTGTGCTGTGCTCACCATAATCCAGTTGTCCGTGATCTACAAACTAGCTGTGAAATACTGGCCTGACATCAACTCCCATGTGGAATTCAGGGCTCAGGCAAAGAGTTTCTTCTTCATCTTGGTAACATTAGTGTGCTTTATGCCCCATCACGTATTCAGAGTGTATTACATCCAAAACTGCCACCTGGATAAAGACCATAAACTACTCACATACAATGAAATCTTTTTAGCTTTAACAACAATGTGCTGCTTGGATATGTTGTGCTTCGTAGCAGGAATAGCCCACTGAACTGTGAACTACGAGGAAATCCAGCTGCAGTGTGTCAATACGGGCTTTTGACAGAAATAAAACTCTGTTGGGACTTTGCTGAGCTAGGGAGATCGCTGAGCTCTCAGCATGGCTGTATAGGTCTGTAGCATTGTTTGGCTTTTGCAGACCAGTAAGATCCATTTTTCAGAAGCTACTGGTTTTTATCTTCCTTCTTGAAGGTAGACACATGAGTCTTACTCTAGTTTTTGACCTAAGAGTCATGCCCTGAAGCTTCATTAAGATTTTCCTTAGCTGTCCCTCTCTAACAATTACAGCACAAGTATCGATTCCTTTCTATTTTTTCCTCAAAGTGTCTCAGTAGCAACAACGCACTGTGGCCAGCAAGTTGTCTGCTCTGAATGTCTAACAACCTCTTCTAGCAATTGTGATACTGAAGGGAAGAGAGGGAAGAAAAAAATTCCTTTACAGGATTTTTGTACTAGTCATTTTAGATAGCAAGGACATAAACTCTATTTAAATAAGAAGTATTCAAGGCATGAAACAGGGTATGAATGAAATATTGTAGGAACATATTTCAGCTGAATCCTTCTTTTATTCACTTATACAAAGTGTATATTAAATTAAATTATATGAAAACACTTATCATTCTCACAACTTCTCCTTCACTCCAAAACCACAAGCAGCATACTGAATTGTGGTGATTACACGTTTAGAGTGAGTGAGAGCAGAACAGGCCACAGGTTTTAAACTGCTTTATGTCATTCTCCCATCACGACTGGATTTGTGACTGTTATCCCTTAGGTCCATTGTAGCCAGAGAAATACAGGTTACTGTAGTCCATTAACTGGATCTGGAATTCAAATTGAGGGGTCTGGTCCTCTATTGAAGGATCAGCCGCTCTCTAGGAGAAGGAAATATTTTATCAGCCTTCGAAAAACCTTTGATGTCTGGTCACTTTCTGTTGACAGTTGATTTATTATCAGATGCCATATTTTTTCCATTTGCACATGTAACAAAGCAAAACCAGAATAAACTAACTGAGCTGTGTTTAATCAGTTCAACATATGCTCATGTATGTGTATACAAACTTATGCTGGAGTATATATTTTCTCCATTAGACAGATTATATCCTTTGGGAACCACATCCGTTCTGGGAATCTCTGTTTTATCTTCATTATGTAAAAGTTTTTTCATGATTGCATTCTGACTGTTCTGCTCAGTGCAGAAGGTCTCTAACCCTTCTGTCAAAGGCCCCACTATCATTTACTGCATCCCAACAGCTTGCGGCCAGATTTCTCCCACCCCAGACTCCCAGGATTCACACAAGGGTATGCTTCTTCCTTCATAGCCCCATAAATTGCCATAATTTTAGTCTGGCAATCTTTGCTACAGAAGTGTTATGATCCCTAGATTCAAACAGGTCAAAACTTGATTTGGGAGGGTTAAAAAGTTACACCTATAAAGTAGTGACAGTGATGCCTCAGATTGATGGCATTTCTTTGAACAAAAGTGCTTACACCTCCTGAATAAATGTTTTTGCCTTTACATTTCTGTAAAAGCTTTGTTAAAAACTCACAATGGTTTCAGGATCCTTTCTGCCTCTTTTAAAAAATGGGAGGTGTCCAGGGGACCAGCAATAACTCCTGAAGTCTTCTGAAAATCCTGCCCTTAGGGCTTCTTCTAGTGTTACCTGGTCCACCCCTGTTGCTTGCAGAGCATCAAGGTTTCCTCTCTTTCCCACTCTGCCCTGCAGTGAGTAGGCTGGGGGTGGGCAAGACTTTGGGAGGGGACACAAGCGGGGCAACTCACGTGAACTGGCCAAAGCAATATTCCATACTATATGATGATGTGCTCAGCAATGCAAACTGAGGTAGAAGAAGAAGGGAGGGGATTGACTTCTTTGGTGGTGGTTGCTCAGAGACTGTCTGGGCATCAGAAGATGTGGGAGATGATAAGTGATTTCCTGCTTGTTTTCTTTTTTCTCTTTCTTTCACCTATTAAACTGTCTGTGCCTTGACTCATGAATTTTGCTTTTGTTCTTCCTATTCTCTGCCCCGTCCTGCTGGGGGTGGAGGGACTGAGAGAGAGTTGTGTGGGTGCTCAACTGCTGGCTGGGGCCAGCCCACCGCACACCCCTCACCATTGAGACCCCAGCTCCCTGATTGATAGAAAAACGGATGTAGCTGAAATCTGCATCTGTGGTGCTTCTTCCTTGCAGCCACAGCCAAACAACCCTTATTATTAACCGTTGTAATGAGGGAAAGTATGAGAAGTGAAGTACAGTTTATGCTTCAGCTTCTTCTCACAGTTTTTAGAAACTGCAACAGTTTTTGCACCAAGGCTTCAGATAGAACTTCATTCTAGTGCTTGTTGTACCATCTAGATTGTACTCATCCCCATTCCTTCTTCCACCCAACAGTCACTTTCTTTAACCCTACCCATGAACCATACTCCTCTCTGTCTCTTGGCCTTCACCACTGATTCATCGTTCCTGCAATTTAACCTAAGTTCCTTTTTCTTTTTTTTTTATGCTTCACCATTTTCTCTGTACCTTCTTTCACTGACTAGGGCTCAGTCATGGGAGGTCAAACTACTCTCTGATCTCAGTATGGTCCTCTTAATTCAGAGGATAATGGCTCGAACACTGATCCCAGTGTTGTTAGATCTAAGACTCACATTCAGGTGATAGACATAAGCTGTATTCAATACCCAGTCCCCCACTGAGATCTGGAAGCACTCTAAAAACTGGTTAAAATAGAAAGTTATCACTCTCCAGGAGGATAATCTGAGAATTCTGAAAGGGTAATAATATTGAGCTCAGATTGTAGGGTACTATTCTTACTGTGAATTATGTAATGACACATCCCCTGAAAAACAGAAAAAATGGTTGGTTTGAATGCCATTTGCATGATCCAAGTAATTCCGGAGATAATTATACACATTAGTAATTGCTTTCACGTTAACTGAATATGTAAAATTGTAAACCATTTAGTCATCCCATTCATTTTTAATGGCATCAAATGAACACTGGGAAAATCCCCAGACATGCTGAAGGAAAAGAATATCAAACTGTTAAATGTATCTGCCATTGTTGTTCTCTGCATGAAGTTCTGCATAAAAAGAGCAGGCAAACAAAACAAAGCCAAAATCCCATTTGTACACCTGAATTCCTGAGTTGGTTTGATAACAGAAAGCTATAGGTGGAGCAAGAGGATTCTTACTATCAAAAACTAGTGTGCTCACTGCTGTCACAATTATGGTGCTGCTATAGGTGGCCTACTTCTACCTAACTCGGGCATATCTTTTTAAATAGTGTTGATCGGGATGTGAGCCCCACTCATAGGCAAACTGCACAAGGGACATATCTTTTTTAATTCATATCTGCCAGTACACAGAACAGCAGTGCTTAAATGGAAGAAAGTCTCCATTTCCTTCTGACGCATCTCTTCCTTCTGCCTGCTTAGAGAGAAAGGTCATATTGATGGTGTTGTCATATGGGCATGCCCCTCACTGTAAGCAAGCAGAAGGAAGAGATGCATCAGAAAGAAACAAAGGTATACTTCTCCTCCCATTTTTTTTCCTTCTCCACTCAAGCACTGGCATTCTGGGCACTAACAGATTTTGGTGGGGAAAAAGAAACGATGATCAAGTAATGCTCTTTGCCTCAGATGGCTCAAGCTGCCCAACCCATACATAACAGGAAGCTCATTACAATTTTCAATTTCTATTCTCCTCTCTGCAATAGCTGAAGATCATTTTCTTTGCAGTTCCAGAAGTATGAACTAAAGAAAGTGGTCTGTAAGAGGTCACGGGGAGATGGTGAGGGGGATGGTGTGGGGATGGCACACTTGCAGAGTGTGCGTGGGATACAGATGGACCAACTTTGTCTCCATGAATAATGAAATTGTTCACTTCACGTACTCTAACCAGAATTCAGGGTTAAAGCTGTAATCTGTCTTGTGTTTTCGCTGTCTGAGCCTGAATCCCTTGTCCTGGCTATCCAGATACCCTGAGTTTCAGGGTGGCTCTTTGCTATGAAAGGGTCAGTCCCCAAGCCTAAGATTCACATGCATCAAGGTGTCCTTGTTCTGAACAGCAGTTTACACACTGTCTCTTTATTTTTTCCATTGTAATCCTAAATATAAAAACACACTACTGTTCCTGCGTTTTATAATATACACTCCAGTTTGGGATTTTGAGTGCCACCATGAGCCATGGAGCAGCTATGTGGCATACAGAGCAGAACCACATGTGGGTAAACTTATGAAAGGAGTTGTGTTGAAAATTACTTTATCTGTAAGTGCATCGATGAAAACATTGCAGAAAAGCTACAGGAGGGCAGTATTTATAGCAATGATTGTTACAGAGAGAACAAATATCAGATAAAACTAAACCCACAGAAACATGAAAAAAAGAATTTAAAAAAAACCAACCAAACAAACAACAAAGCTACAAATGTCCAGCAAAACACACAATTTCTTCATGTCGTCTTTACTACACTGTTTTCAGCTGTTGGTGAGAAGGCACATAATAAATCCATAGTAAGTCATGACCATCTGTTGTCATGCAAAGGGTGTGACATAAATTGTACAGATATTTTCTTCATCAGCTGGCAATTTTGTGACCAGACTGACAATCAGGAGCCATAACTCAGAAGGAAAACACTGATGCTGCACAAGATGAAAGAGCTGCATCAATGAAATGATGTACATGTAATGGCAGGTTAATAACAAAAAATGCAAGTTCAAAATGCTGTCACTGATGAGTGTAATTGCTCACGGTTATCAATGCCCTGACATTATCTTAACAGGACAACAGGCAAGGCAAGGAGCTGCCAGTGAACTGCTTCACCTATTCCTCAGTTGTAAGAAGCTTTCTTGTGTTGAACAGATAGAGAATACAAGCTCTTGGGAGTTCTAGGGAAGAAAGAGCAAAAGTCTGACAGCATAAAATCAGGTTCACTGAGCAACCCCATTTCTGAATCTTTAGACTCTACAGCTTCTACCTGGACTCTTGAAAGGGTTCATGTTTTAATACGTCCAGTGTGCTCACAACCAGCCTCAGAAACATCTCTCCAAAAGGACGTGAAGTCCTCAGCAAATACGTTCATTATGAAATCAGCTTCTTGTTCATCTTCCTTGTGCTTCTTAGCTGTCTCTCCCCATTTGAGACCCTCAAGAGCACCCCTCACATCCCAGTTTCTGACCCACTTGGGACTGAGATGGCACCCCTGCCTGCAGACGCTCTCCTGCTTCAAGTAGGTGTATATGATCATTTATGGAAAACCACACAGGACCACTGAAGTACATACAGAAATATAGAAGCTGGTGAATGTCACTTGTGAAGCACCAGGCTTGCACACAGCAGAAGAGGGGAAAATTGGGCTCCAGATGAAGTAATTTGCTCTCTGACAAGGAAAGATGTGATGGTGGTTCTGTGCTCTGCCTTAGTGATAACAAGAACGTAGCTGCCTGCTTTTATGTCCAGGCAAGCAAGGAGGGAGATGATGAATGTTTCAGAGGAAAGAAGGCTGCAGGAGACAGACTAGAAGGCATTTGCCTTGCAGACTGATCCTTTCATTCATGATTTCTCTTGAATGCTTGGGAAGGCTGATTTGTGTTACCCAAGACATGCTATTGTTGCATGTATTGTAGCTTAAATTCTAATACTCCATGGCGATAATTTGCATTATTCTATTGAACAAGAAAAAAACTCTATGGTAAGGTAGAGCCTTTATATGATATTAAACAATAACATAAAGATACACGCTGCTTTCATTTCATACTTTGCTTGCCAGGAGTATTGTATGTTAAGTAAATCCAGTGACACATCTTCTGTCAGTATGCCACTAATGTTTACTCAAAAATGTGATACACAATCCTTCAGCCATATTTTTAAATAAAACTTCTTCTTATAGCAATTCTTCCTCTTTCATCTTTGTATCCTGTCTCTGTGGAAACCCCCTCCAAAATTTTGCAATATGAAAACCAGCAGATTAACGTGAAAACACTACCCACTGGAAAAAAACATCCTCTCTTTAAAATTATAAAAGCATCCAGAAATAAAGGGGAATCTTCACAAGCTCCACACTTTATTTTTTCCTGAAAAATATGTGTAACTCATCATGATTTGCTTATTTATTATTTAAAATGACAAAGAAGTTAAGAGAGTGTAAGAAAGAAATAGATAAAAAGACAAAGAAACAGAAGAGACAGCTCAAAAAGATGTCTCCGAAGTAAGCTAACAAAATTTGATGGGTCAAAGAAAAACAACCACTGCTGGCTGATAAACAGAGGTGGCTGAAATAAGCAGGAACACAGAGTAATGGTGAAAATGAAATGCTAGGGAAAAATGAAAGGTATTTTTAGGAGAGTCTTAGTAGATCAAAAACATGGTTTGCACTTGCAGAAGTTGAATTGCTCTCTGAAGTCACCCCAGATCAGAATATCTCTATTATTAAGTATAACAATATCCAATTCTGTTCATTTTCTTCTAGAATTATTCTTTTACTACTGTTCACAAAGCTTGAAAAGGAATTTAGTTAAAAAGAAATGATCTTCTGTCGTTATCAGATGGAATAAAATCTGTTTAATCAGATTCTGTCTGATCAGACAGAATAATAATCTAATAAGAAAGCAGTACATCCTCTATACCCGTTTCTGCAGTGGCTAGCTCCTCATGAAACAGCTCCAGGGAAAAGCTCTCAGCTCACCTCTGTTCCTGCACAAGCACACTGCATGAGCCAGTGGGAGTCCGATCAAAGCATCTGGCTTTTCTGCCAGCAGGTAACAGGCTGTCAGCCACCGGACTATCTCCTCATGTTGATATTTCCCTGAGCTGCTGCCATCAGAGAAAGCTACAGCTGAAGTGTCATGGGGGCCCCTGCACCCCAGCGGTGTCACTTTGTAATCCAGCCACAGAGCGCAGCGATGTGCCTGGGGTACCTCTGCCTGGGGGATCACTGTCCAGGAACAAGGCGAGGAGCCTGGGAGGGGTAAGGGCCTTGGATGTTGTCTGGCCAAAACAAAAGTCATCTAATACATACAGGTTCCGCCAGTCACCAGGCTGTAAAGCCACAATCCTTGCACTCTAGAAACACTCTTCTAGCACGTAGGTAGGTAAGCTAGAGCTTGGTGTTTTCTGCCGAGTTTGTAGGAAGAGAGTCCACAGGGCTTCCCACCTATAAAATCAACACAAAACTGCAATCCAGCAATTTTGGATCATCAACTCTTCCTCCTCCTGCAAAACCAGAAGACAATATCCACCATTCCTTGCTGCTAAGGGTACACCCCAGCCTTTGTTTTCTGGTGAGTAATGTCCTTGCAGGAGGAACATTTCATGAGGTGCTGCCAGCTGGCCAGTGGAACATGGCTGGGCACTTGTTCCTGGGAAGGAGGGCAGTGAGAATATGAGTTTATAAGCAGCTAGAAGAACCAACAAAATACACAGAGAGTTAAATGAGATGGATGCTAGCCAATCAGAAAAATAATTATGTGAATGCATATAAAAAGAATATGGTAAAACTTCAAGCAGTCAAAATATGCCATTAATCCATCTGGTAACCCAAGAAACACTTTCTACACAGATTTAAAAGAGGCAATAGTGGAATATCTCAAATAGACCCGAGGAGGATGCAAGGATGCAGTTTTGCAATCATTAAGCAACTGTTTTAGTTCCTCTGGGGTATGCCTCTTGAAACCTATATAAACTTTCAGAGAAAAGAACTCATTAACCTCTGAACTAAGATGTAATTTTGCCACACCACAATACCACGAGTATGTCCTGTCACTCTGTGATTAATTACTCTTAAATGGAGTACGGTACTACGTGTCCTCAGATGAACCAGTGGGCATCATGGAAACGCATGATGCAGATATCTTTACAGGATTCGCATCACTTGTCCCCATCCATCAGAGTGGGAGAGAACTTCCCCTCTTCTCTTGCCAAACTGCCTTGTGTTGTGTATCAGCATTACAGTAGTAGTCTGATTCTAAACGATATTGAGGGAAACCAATATTATTAGGCATGGATATTACTGACATATGTGCAGTACTAGTAGCACACTGTTTTGCCTTTTATAGCTCAGCACTGCCTCAGTATGAACCAAAGCTTGAGCAGTTCTAGCTGCATGATTGTTCTGTTCCCACAATGGAAGAAGGGACAAGTAATGATCCATGTCTTATTTTATGCTCTTAATTTTCCCTCTCTAATGCTTAGAGCTCCTCTTCCTGTCCATCAAAATGCCAGGACCCAGCAGAGATCCTCTACATATGAAGTTGGTGGGTCTAGAAAGGAGACATATATCTTGAAAGAAGTAAGGCAGAATATGCCGGTAAATTACTTTGCTAGTACATGTTCTGAAGTGGAGATTTTATCCATGGTGCTCTAATGCACATACTTCTGCCGACTGATTGTTCAGGGAAAGTAGACATTTTGCAAGACTGTTTCACTACATCTAAAGCACAGGTGCAAGCTGGGTAGAATGGATCTCTTGCCCTCTACATCAGGAAGAAAGCAATCAGCAGGTCTACCTGGTAAGTGAGCTGGTGTCAGCAATGAGTAAATGGCACAAGGTATTAACAGCACTTTTCACAGAATCACAGAATCATCTAGGTTGGAAAAGACCTTGAAGATCATCTAGTCCAACCATTAACCTAACATTGACAGTTCCCAACTACACCATATCCTTCAGCGCTATGTCGACCCCTCCAGGGATGGGGACTCCACTACTGCGCTGGGCAGCCCGTTCCAATGCCCAACAACCCCTTCTGGAAAGAAATACTCCCTAATATCCAGTCTAACCCTGCCCTGGCACAACTTGAGGCCATTGCTTATTACTTGGTTCAAGAGACTCATCCCCAGTTCTCTGCAACCTCCTTTCAAGTAGTTGTAGAGGGCGATGAGGTCTCCCCTCAGCCTCCTCTTCTCCAGACTAACAACCGCAGTTCCCTCAGCCGCTCCTCGTACGACATGTGCTCCAGACCCTGCACCAGCTTCGTTGCCCTTCTCTGGACACACTCGAGTCATTCAATGTCCTTTTTGTAGTGAGGGGCCCAAAACTGAACACAGGAATTGAGGTGTAGCCTCACCAGTGCTGAGTACAGGGGTAAGATCCCTTCCCTGTCCCTGCTGGCCACGCTATTGCTGATACAAGCCAGGATGCCATTGGCCTTCTTGGCCACCTGGGCACACTGCTGGCTCATGTTCAGCCGGCTATCTCACTGACTCTCAAGACACTGCTACAGTTTATTGACAAGAACGAAATCCCAATTTCCATTGTGGAAAAAAAATGATTTCAGAACTTGCTGAGAGCCACAGAGAAATCAAATACCTACCAGCAAATTCTCACCGGGATTTGAAACCCCGGCAGCAACTCTGTCAGTCTTTGGTTTTAGTTTCTTTTCATGCTTTCACATGCCAGCAGACTATGGACCTACTCATGGCAGTGACTGTTGATTATTACTTGTTACAAGGAAAGAAGTGATGCTGTTCAGGATGTGTGGAACTGCTGCACATCCCAGGCAACATTCTTGAACATCCTGAACTGGTGTAGATTACATGAGCAGACCACATCAACAACCACCTTCAAAAGTATATAGAGACGGGGTTTTTTAGAAATTTTGTGGCTGTCTGTAGGTGAACCTCTTGCTTTGGACTGATAGTGTTTCATATTGTAATCTCATCATGTGCCAATCAAAACAGGACTTACATCAGCCCCAGGTGACTGTGTATTGGAAAAACACAGGCAGCTGTGAGTGCAAGGCATGTTGAGACTATAAAGGCTGTTGGTTAATATTGATCCTCTGAGACTGGAAAAAGCAAGATGTCCTCACAGTTCTGTCAGACATGGCTGGTGACAGCAGCAGAGAGAACATCATGAGGCCACCTGTTCTCTGGGGTCTGTGCTGTGGAAGATACTGACTCTACTATGAGCTTCTCAGATGTGTACCCTCATTGCACAATAAATGAAATGTGCTATTGCAAGGGTCAAACTGAATCAGAAACAGAAGGCTACACTAGGTCTCTGACAGGAACATATCTTCTCTCTGGCTCTAAAACTGCCAATATCATGATGGTACGTCAGAATCTGACTTTGCGTCTCCTTTGAAGCAAGTTCAGACAATTAAAGAAAAAAACCTCAGCCAACCAACTTTGGCTGAAGAGTGGCTGAATCAACCAGATGCTGAAACAAATTAAGTTTATCTAAGGAAAATATGGTCAGTTTGGTAATACTGCTGAAATTAGAAGCTCACAGATATCTTTTAAAACATTCCATTTCTGTCAATATGAACTCACCTGGAAGTAAGGCAGACACGGTGCAAGCACAACTTGATTCACTGATGAGGAGGAAGCTATCAACAAACTCTCCCTTACCACAATAATTTCAGTGGTGAAGAAATATCTGCTACCCTGCAGCAAATCTCCAGCAGGCAATGGGTAACATTTCTGGATTTATCTGTAGTCCAGCATGCAGCCGTCTTTCTCTCAAGCACCTGATGACACCTGTTCTTCCATTAAAAAGGTAGCTAGGTTGAGCACAACTACTGTAGCAACTGGAAACCCAGCCACATAACTGCTTCTTTCTTTTGACTTGACTTCTGTTTTATTAAGTAGGTTTTCCTGTAATGTCATGAGAAAAAAAGTCTTCAGTTTTGTCACTCTAAGTGGCACACTGGTTTTATTGTGCAGAATGTTGTATGTGCATAGGCAATAGCTGTGACAGCATGAAGAGCACCACATTATGAAGCTTTCATAACAATGCAATTATTAAGTCATTCAGACACATTTTCCAATAATCGCTTTGTATGTTTGATACCATAATAATTTACATTGGATGACTCAAAATGTGCCACCATTAGAAGCCTTTTTGACATAATTCTTTTCAAATCTTTTTAACTGAACTGTGATACTTGGTGGTATCATTACATTTTTTGTTGATTTTGGTGCCATGAAAGACTCAAGTGGGATTCAAGTGGGATTACTCATCAACACTGCCTTCCCTTCCTTCTTCACCATGCTCAGATGTGTCTGCCCACTTGTCAGCTTCTCAGAAAGCCTCTTACACACTTTCGTATGTGTTTCCTCCTCGGCAGTAGCCTAGCCACCAAGTGACATTCTTGAACTTGTCTGGATAGTTTACGTGTTTCCTACATTTTAGTCCCTCTTAAAGAGCCTTTTGTTACTCTTAAAGTCCCAGGTCTGTCAGGTTCCTCACCATGAGCTGAGCTGGCCTCTGAACAGATTGCCTCTTGGTACCCCTCACAGACACCTGTGCTCTTTCTCAGACAAACATGCCACTAAAAACCACCTGGAATTGAAAATATCCCTCATACCAGTCAAGCTACTGCAAACCAGTTACGTCAGGTAGTCTACTATTTGAAAAGCACACACTGAAAAAGAGCAGTGGTACATAACATTTAACAGAGTGTTTTTAAAAAAGATTAGAGAAGGTTACAAAATCTTTTTCCATTTGGCTGTAATGAATCACTCTGTGGTTGGTGTTATCTCTCCTTGTCTTTCCACTGTTTAAACTTCCCATTTGTCACAAAGTCAGTCACTGCTGCTGTGGCCACCCAAAAGGTATCTGTACAGTTTAAGCTGTTCATCTTGAAGAGATGGGTACTTTCAGCAGGCCGTCCATCCCTTTCAGAAATAGGTGTTTAAGATAAATAGGAGAATTAACATCTGAACTCACCAGTCTACCTTTATCACTACTCAGAGAGCCCAGATATCTGCCTTATTCTGTCTAGCTTCTGGAACTCCATATGAGGAAAAGTCATGTACCTTTGGCAATATAAGGGAAATATTTTGCCCACCTGATCTCCATCCATACTTGGCTCTAACAACCAAACTGATATGTCACCCTTCTGACACTCACAGATCAAACACCGAAGCTTTCTGCACCTCTCATTACACATATTATTGTAAAGGGTCTAACTGATCTAATTTCCAGTGCTTCACAATTCAGTTTTCATGACCTCATTAGACCTTTGTATATTCTTTTGGAAATATTTACAGTAAGTAAGTGAGCCACACTGGGCAGTACAATGCTGATAAATTCATGGGAATTGATCTGAGTTACTTGAGCTCTTTGAAAGGAGCTATGCAGAATTCATAACTGGTATTAATCACGTAACAGTGAAGCTGGTGAAGAGATGTAATTTAGTCTCAGGTTCTCCATTATTAATCACTAATCACAACACATGACAAGTTGCATAGCAAGTACAGGCAGGATATGCTTGAAACCAGCCTGCTACTGACAACTGTATTTAAAAATAAAAACAAACACCAAATCCAAGGAGATGAGAATCTCAGAGGTGAGCTGTAATTGAGCTGCTTCATGTTTCAGAGGTGAGTTGTTATTGAGCTGTTTTGTTGAGCTGCTTCAAGAACTTATTCCTTCCCTGCCCCATCTCTCCTTCAAAATGATAAGTTAATCACCTAGAAAAGTACACAACGAATTCTCATGTCTGCATCAGTCTTTTTGTCCTTCATTACATAAAGGTAGTCTTCCGTCCATAATTTTAGATTAATAAGTGATGGGTTTAGAGTAGTAATCTTCATTTTATATAATCCTCTCCTTTATATACTTTTGCTTTCACTTAGGAGCAAATACAAAGTTGATCATGCATAGGATACATACATAAATGCCAACTAACTCGGCTGTCTTCTTCCTCCACTTTTCAATATTACTGCAATGGATGATGTTTAAGTGCATCAGTGCTGACACTTATCCTGTTAAAGCTCTGAGAATGCACATCAGTGCTACTGCAATATTATCATTCTTTACATTTTTCCCTTCTGGCTGAACAGCCAATATGATTGATGACAGAAAGCCTGGTTATGCAGAAAGTAGTTACGAGTAAAAGAAGCATTTCAGTGAGTCATGAATAAAGATTTAAATGAAAACTAGAACCTATAGTTAACACCAGGCTATAGATCAATTTTCTTTAAAAAGCAAACCCTCCTTTCAGTTACAACTTATTCTTTGACTTGAAACAAAACTTCAGAAGACAAGAAGTACATATACATGAACTATAACTACCCAGCTTGAAATCCAGTGAGGCAGCATGGTTTCTAGAACCTGAAAGATATGGAAGGATGATAAAAATACAATCCAAACTCAAAAAAGAAAGAGAATCAAGAAGTGAGAAAAGCAAATTTAACATACCCGCAGACTGGGGAAAGAAAAAAAAAAATAAGACAGAAAGGGAAAAGAAATGTTTCCCCCACAAAAACAAAAGACTGCCACTCTGTGGCATCTTTTTAAACAACATTTGAAAATAAGTTTCTTCTGTGTCAGAAAAAGGAAAGATGAGAAATGTATGGGTTTAAATGGTAGCCACACTTCGTTATTTTGTTTTGGTTTCATAGTTATTCTTGAAATTACTGTGTTATCATCTGCAAGATAAATATAGAGATTTCCCTGGCATACAGAAAAAAAAAAAAAAATTACAAATTTCCTCAAGTTTTACTCTCAAGACTACTACTTTTTGACCTCAGTTGTCTTTTTTTTAAAGGGTAATTTCAATCTTGCCATAGAATGGAGTGACATCCCCGAAGTGTGTGTCAAAGCGCTGTTGCCTCGTCACACACGACCTCTGAAGTTTATGACAGTGGCCGGCGGCCCCGGCCAGGGCCGCCTCTCCCAGGGCGCTCAATGCCACCTGCTGGCTTCCCGCTCCCAGGACAGGTTTCCACACTGCTCTCAGCTCTGGGGAAGAAGCTCGGAACATCCCACTCAGCCCAGTAAATTCGGAAGTTAAGGTTATGGTAAAACCGAAGCGCCAAAGAAACATTAACATAAATCTACCAGTTCTGGCAACAGACAGCCTGGGCAGTAAAAAACACCACCACGGTGTAGTGGCAACTTGCAGGCAGGCTAGTTTTGCATTAAACCACTCCAACCTGTTGTACAAGTGTTGTCTTAAATGTGCTAGTACAAAATTCCTACTCTTGTAGGAAAATATGACAGAAGGAAGCATCACAGAACACAAAAATCCAAGAGAAAATCCCGTTAAGGAGATTATTCCAAAGTGTATGTTAATTATATACCAAGTAATAAAGTTTTTAACAAAATGCCTGAGTTGTATCTGAAGAATCCACCTATATTGTGCAAACTAAAAAAAAAAAAAAAAAGCTTATTTTTAAGGTTTATTCCTTCCTTTTCCCAGTTGGTTTTTATTTTAAGGACGAAACATCTCTAAAGAAAGAATCTGAGTGACTGCAGGAAGGGAGAAGCAGTGAAAACTGCACTGCTGCTTGGCTGTTTGTATGATATCACATGTCTATCACTTCAGAACAGTAGGAGAAAGTAAGTGTGAAGTTTTCGTACAAACTTGTTACTGTTCTGTCAGCTGTCACCATTTCCTCACTCCACTCCTCCACCATTCATATTTCTCTTCAAGATCCAATTCTGCTGAGGTACTGACACAATTTACAAGCAGCTCAGGATAGACTATATCAATTTTTTAAAACTTCTGAAATGATTCATAACCACAAGGCTTTGGTATTAACCACATCATGTAACTCCCTGGTCTTACTGTTTCCTTCTTTTACAATAACAAAAAAAAAAAAAAAAGAAAGGAGGACAAACACTGCGCAGGGTGAACAGGGGCAGCAATAGGCAAAATATTTCATTTCATCCTAGGATTTTTTAAAAATGTATTATATTTTTGTTTAGAAATTTTCAACATTTTGGATCGCATATATAGAAGAAATCTTCTCACCTTCCTCCCCATGAAAGGAGAACTTACAAAGCCAGGGTGCCTGAGGCTGGAGAAGGACTCTCCAGACTCTAAGTCGCCATTTTAGTGAGATAGTGGTGGAATGTTTACAGGTGCTGTTCCTGTCAGGGAATTGTGTTGAGATGTTTATGGGAGTCCTACATTAATTCATTTTCACAAACTAATTTTTTCCAAAGGAAAGACCGAATCAGGAAAGAAGCCTCATGCAAAGAACATCATGCAAGTAGGTTTTGCATGGCAGAGAGAGGCGCAGATAAGAGGAACTGCAACTGGTTTATTTTTTCCTTGCCAGACCCAGGCTTTTGTCTCCACTATCATGTAATTTTGAGGTGCACCATCCATATCCCACTCATGATCACTCATTTAAAGGACCGGGAACTGCCCCAAGACTACTGGGTTAACATGCAGAAGTGGCTTAGGCTCTGACAGAGCCTATCTGACTGCACCCCCCTGCATGGCCAAAATCAGCAATTCCTTCAATTTTGGCTCAAGAGGATCTTTTCTATATAATATAGCATTTAAAAACTCATCACACTAAGTTTCATGGAAGAACAGGTAAACTTTCCTGCTTATATAAAGTGACCTTTTGGCTGTACAACTTATTGTCAAATCTGAGAGCTTAATGCATGAGAACATGCGTACAGCATGAGTGTAAACACGAAGCCTCCCACCATGATGCAAGGATGATCACACAGAATGTAGAGAAGCAATTAGTAGTTGAAAATGCAAAGATATTGAAATGTCTGAAATCGCTGAAGTCTTAGTCCATGTAAAACAAACTTGGTAAAGCACTCTCATTCTTGCTGTGCAGTAAGTGAAGGCAATGGAACTGATGAAATGATTTTTTACCTGGAAAACGAACAGGAATAAATTTCTCTTTCTGCCTCTCTATAATTTTCTGATTTATTTCTTTACTGAGAATATATTCTTGTCTTCCTATAGGTTCTCCAAGTAGAAAAGTCTTACCTCCCATGCTAATGCCACAGGGAGGATAATACTGGACACACATGAAGAGCATGGAAGCCGATTGTCCTTGGCAGGATCTTCAAGAGATCCCAAATGCAAAGGGAATTATCATTTTACCGCAGATTCTGGATGACAAATCAGTCTTACTGCTTTTGAGCTGGTGCAGTGTCCTTACAACAATCACAGTGAGAAGCATCTTATGGCACAGTAATGGAGTCTGCTTTAGTGCTGTACTCCTTTACAGCTGAGAACTAATTTCCCAGATGCAAAAGCATCTTGAAACAGGGTTCAAATAGTTAATAAAGTCTCAGATTGTCTTGAAACTATTTTGAGGAACTAAGGCAGGTCTGAATATATACCAGAGACAGAAATTTACTGTTTAAAGAATAAGAAGACTAGGCAACATATCTCCAGGTGCAAAAGCTCTCTTGCTGTGGTTGATACAACTCTGTTTAGCCCATCCACTGCTTAATCTATTTTACCTGATGCTTGTGTAACAATTCTAGGATTTCTACATGACGTTTCAGCACTAAGAAAAAGCGATGTTTTCCAAGCATGCCTTTATGAGGTTTTAATGGTGATACAGCTGAACTTTGTGATGAATTTGCAGTGCTCATAAGTGCTATACCCATAAAGCTGACCTCAAAAGACACTGAAATGGACCTATGATTCACACATTGTGCAGCTGAATTGCTGCACTATGCTCCAGGCATCTCTAGCAATTCTGGCAACTATTGTGGCAGCAGATAATCAAAACATACCTACCTTCATTCTAAGACATAACAGAATCATTTAATTGGGTTAGTTACTTCATCTATTGGAAATGACATTGATGAAAATCTCAATTATCCAAAAATGATTGATGGATTCAATACAGAGAAAGCTTGCAAGTGGCACTAATCATAATTAATCTAATGGGTTGCAAATTATTCTATTTCATTTATATAATAGGGTGTTTAAGATAATGCTTTTGACATATGATGCATATAGTTTGAAACATGAACCCATATTTTCCAGGATGTTTGTTCTTAAAAGTATATGCATATTGACCCTACATTATGCAACTGCTAATTATTCCTTTTCAAGATTTGTTAGCATTTATTGGCAACTTCATCCTTTTTGTTTGCAAGAGACAATGCTGTAGCAGCTATTTTGAAGTGCTATTTTAAACATTCTACTTCTCTAATTATTTCAAAGAACACACTTGTGAAACCTGCAGGATAAATGATTTCACTAAAGCAATAATTTGCATTTCAACTCCAGAAAAGGTCAAGGTAGAGGGAATGAAAGCTAGCAATCAGCAACAGGAAGGAAGAACATGACATAACTGAAAATTGCAGAAATTTCAAGGCTGATTTTCTGAATTAATTTTAAATGTTGAAAAATAATATGCCTTCCATTCTGACTGTGTACACATGTATAAAAACTTCATATACAACCTTCCTCTGCACTGATATTGGGAACACGACGTTTATATTATGCTCCAGCTTTCATAATGTATCTTCACTCAGTTTTAACCACGGATATGCTGCTTGCCAGTGAAACACATTAATCTGCCTTTTTAAAATGTGCAATACAGGGTTTACATTGTTACCACATCATATGAGAATCTAGAGACGGATGTTTCCAGGTCCCCTTAAATTAAGCTGAAGTAGTACCTGCTGGCAAATTTAATCAAGAGCAGGTCAAAGATGCTGATGGTATAGCTGTGTCTGCCACAAAAATTTAAGTTTGCTGTGTATGCAGAGTCAGGTAAAAAAGAAGAGATATGAAAAAGTGGTGAATAATCATCCCTTACTAAACTTTTGAGTTTCATACACAAAAGAGTTTAATAAAAGTATGCAATTTTCCATGAAAAAACAGAATTTGCCTCTTCTGGGACAAAATCAAAGTGTCCAGCATTCACTGGGCACTAGTGATCATTTATTCATCTTTCTTAAGTCTTCTGAATTTCGTCTTGGATTTGCCCAGACTTTAACACCAATGTTCATAGGAAAAGAAGCATCAGTTTTATAAGTAGGCCCAGTCCTGAGTGTTAGTTATGTTAAAGACAATTACATGTATATCTTTCATCTGTGCAAGAATAAGATAAGTAGTAGATAGGCAATACCCCATATTCTCATGAATTTTGGTCATAGTTAAACTGGCCTTCTTGTTTTGTGATGAGAACTTTGTTTCAAATAAATCAGTAAGTACTTTCAAGATCTCCTTTGAGATTCACTTCCTTTCCCCAGCAGCTATGTATGGATTGAAAATATATATTATTATATATTGCTATATTTATTTATATAGCAATTCTACAGACAGAAACAGCTGACCAACAAGAAAGCATAGAATAAATAGTTACCACAGATTCCTGCTTCCAAAATAAATAAAGATAGCTTTATTTCTTATAACTTTCTTAATTCACCTAACTGGGAGTTTCAATGTTTGTGATATTCAATTCTATATATTATAGAAGAGAACCCATTATTCATAAGGAACTTTAAAACCAAAAGCACACAGCAAGTTTACCTCGGGAATGACTCAAAAGACCATTTAACAATTGGCTATGCATCATTTTTTCCACAGCTTATTGCCCAAAATGTCAGCTTTTACTTTAATTTCTGCATTTGCAAACTCAACAAAAATGTCTTCATTTGGAAAAAAAAAATCCACAATGGCATTTTTTTTAAAAAAATAAGAAAATTATTGAAACAGAAGCATACTGTTATGTGATTTTGAAAAACAAATATCTAAGCCAAGACATGTAGTAAATTACAATGGAACCTTGAGTTACTTGAGTTCATAACCATGTACATTTTTAAAATTCATCAAAACAAACAAACTAACCATTTATAACAAATTCTCCTAATCAGTTTAGGATGATGGCAAGCAGACCTCAAGACAAGAAATGAGTATTTCTGATGTAATCTGCCCTCGATCTACTCATTCTTCTGTGGTTGAGAAGAGGTACAAATGACGTCCTTTGGATTGTTCTGAACAGCCAGATGAATCATCAGATTCTTTTTCAAAAGACATTTAGTTGATGCAGTAAGTAAGCCTCCACTGGGCATAAAATTAGTGCCTAAAGCAACCTGGAACCCATCAGTGACTTCTACAGATGGTGCACTCTAACTGTGACTGTCAGATTTTTATACAATACTGCAAAAAACTGCTTGAAGCCCTTATTTTTTGCAAGGAAGATTACACAATTAACATGCACTAATTAATAATAAATTGCTAATTAATCATTAAGAATTAAAAAAACTATCAAAAACAAGTTAGGAAGAATTAATATTTTCGTGACATGCAGAGGAAGTTGAATTCCCTATACACTCTTTCAAATTTCTACAGAATTTTTTTGGGGGGGAGTTGTGCCTGCTGATTGGATAAGTTGCTCTGCTGCAGTTGGTAAGGTCTGTGATGAACAACAGTGCAGTTAAGTTATATTTTTTGCACACTAGTGAATCAGTGAGTGAATGATATGAAGTTACCTCCTGTTTCTGGTCATAGATGGAAGTAAAAGACTGACATTACCCCAAGCTGTACAATTACTTTGTGCATTCAGTCTTACCTACCTTTCAGAAGCCAAGCTTTTGACCTGACAAGGACTCAAAGAATATATAAAACTTTTTGATACCATGTCAAAATCCAACCAACTGACAGAAAAAAAAAAATGAAATTGTTGGTTACCAGATGAATAAGAGACCCAGAAAAGTCGGGGATAGGGGAAAAGAGCTAAAGACTTTTAGGCAAGCAATACTGCTCCAGGAATTATTTTTGTTTCAGTTACTGGAGTTATTTCATGCCTAAATATAGCTGCTTATCAGACTTCCTCGCTTACTGAAACTGAGTGCAGGTGAAGATGACTTGTGCAGTGAGTTCTCTGACTGCTCCACCAACTAGGAGGGAAGAAAATGATCTCACTGATCCATGGTAGGTGGCTTATTTTTCTCATGGCAGATACAGTTTCCAGCAGATCATTCTGTTATGTGGTTTTGTGCCATGTGGTAATGCATTTGTTGAGTAAATTTTCAATTTAATGGGATTTTTTTTTTTTTTACTAGTAAAATAAATCGCTTTGCTTTTGAATTGACAGAAGTGAGCTCTACATAAAATGCAAACTTAGCTGTTTGTGCCATCAATTCCACACTGACCTCCACAAGTGGGTTCAGCTCTGGGGCCCTATGCAAAGATTTGGCAGCAATCACTGCATGCCAAAGCTCCACCTTCTGGGAGCCCATCCAGGTGGCAAACAACGTTGTGATAACTTGATGGCCTCTTGCTACCCCTGGCTCTTATTGGTCAGTGTGCAACTGGTTAGTGGACAATTCCAGTAGACCACATCACAACAGAGGGTATTACTCAAGACCACGCTGGCAAGGCTGAACAGTCTTTTGCTCATTGTAGTCTCTCCAACTGTGCAGTGACATTCCTGTTTCCTTTTGGTGGTCTCTGCAAGGAATCTGTCAAACGCTAACTGCAAGCCTCAGGGGCCACCAAGGAAGATTCATGGACACCGTCAGCAGCTATACTAACCATTCTGCTGCTGCCAGAGTAAAACACTCTCCAAAGCCTGAAATGGCATCCTCCTCTCACCCACAGACATCTGTTTATATGAGATCTGAGTGCCCCTTTACAGCAGATGCTGCTTACCCACTATGATCCTGTGCCACATGGTCGTTTGGCAGAAAGCACAGGCCATGTGCTACTTCAGATCACAGTGCGCGGATATCCAGGGTCTCAGAGGAATACACATTTGGGCAAATAACTGGTACGACTGAATATTGGTCATTTAAGGAATTAGAGAATTCTGTGGTAGGAACACTTAGAAGATTGATAAATGGGACCAGTTTTAAACTTAGTTCTTATTCCAAGCTTAGACTGTATGTCATAACATGGGACATTTGGTACCTAACCGGTTCACACTGTGAATTTTCATAACACTTTGATAACAAATCTAACAGACCGGGACTGGAGCCTTGTATGGTCAGCATAAGGCACACTAACACCTGCTTCTGGGCCACTGGGTACAGAAATGCTTATATATTATTAGCAGTTGTGTTTTATTAGCATGCCCATATTTGAGTTCAAAACAAGATATTGTTAATTAAATCCTGCTTCACGTGATTCCACTTTTATGGATGCAGCAGGCCACTGCTTTGGCTACATAACTATGAAGTGATAAGCTCTGAGGTACGGGTTGGATAACAATGTGGTAAACACTGCGTGTACTATCACCATCCTTCTAGCAAAATGACAGCGGAGAACTTGGGACCTCCAACACCTGGATAGCCATCGCAGCCCCACTGGCCTCCCAAGACCTACTGACAGAAGTAAATGAGGCCATCTGATGCACTTAGTTCAGAGCTAGGGCTAGTTCACCACAGCACTCAAATAAATCACTGTATCAAACCTTCAAAGCCTTACAGCCATCCTGTTCACGTTTTTGGAAATGATTGGATTTGTTTTTCACCCTTGGCAGACCTTGTACATAGAGCTTTTCTCAATGTGTAGACCTTTACCTGCACCACGTCTACCTTCTTAAACAAGGCCTATGACAGATGGGCATTCTCTAGGCAACCAGGCTTGTCTCTACAAATGAAGCCAGGCTATATTCCTTATTTTGTTACGTCTTGGCCTGTTTAGGCCTTTTTCTCTGTGTGTGACATCAAGGATGTGGTCTGTGGTGGGTACCAGAGAGTGGCAGAGCCCTGGAAGCCCCACATGCAAAGGAAGAAGGGACAGGCTATGAAAACTACTGACTCTGGAGTAGCACGGACCCACGCACAGTCTACGTGCCTGCCAAAGTCAATCTCAGTTGACAGCTGTAACCACTTTAGCATGTAGTAACCACTTTGCCACCCTTGTGCCAAGGATGGTAGGGAGCAGAGGTCCCAGTGGGCACCATGTCTGGTTGCCAGCAGGCAAGCTCTGGCTGCTGCTATTTTATCTGCCGCCGTTGTCATAGGAGCCTCTCAGCTGAAGAGGAGCTGCTGACTTTCCTCCCTTCCACCCTCCCGTCTGCTATAGCACGTTCCCTGCCTCTGCATGTATTGGCTCACATCTACATGCATCTGTCTCTAAAACTCCTCAGTATTCAGCCCCACTCTCTCCCATGAGAAAAATTAAGGCATAAATCTCATTTTTCCTGTTTCAGAGGAAATCTCAGGCCAAATCCTACTGCTGAGTGGGATGGTCTGAGCAGGATGTCAGCATGTGAGAGAAGATCCCCCCACCTGGGTTGTTCTTGGAGGTTGGCATGATGCTTCTGGAGAATGGCACACAGTCAAAAAGGGAGCTGTAGACTGTGTACTTGGGATCCCCTCCTCCCAGCCCAGGCCTGGAGACCTGCTGGAGACCAACACAGTGACTTTATATATGTTAAGCTGCAGTTGACTGAGGTTTGAGCCCTGCACTCTCTTGAATATCACCATTACCTTCTTCAGTGTCTTGAGAAAACAAGACATGATACTTAGAGCCTCTACCCCTGTGGTTCGTGAGGGATCCCAGTTGGAGCTGAACTCCTCTCACTTTTGTCTCAGACTCTCCTTGGCTAGGAGAAAGGCAGCCATCCTTCCAGCCCCATGACCTTCTTCAACTCAAGATTAAAAAAGAAAGGAATGGATGTTTTATAGGGTGCCATTAGTGTGTCTGGTAGAACCTAGAGCATGGACTGTGGCTTGTTGAGACATTGCTGGAGTACCATGTAAAAACGAGCATGGCCATGTCCATAGTAGTAGTGGTTCCTAGCAGCCCCCAACTTTCACACCATGTGCAGGAAACATTTAGGGAAAGTGCTGGCTGTCAGGGATAAATACTTTCCTGAGACCATTCATCAAATTTACAGACTCTAAAAGTTTGCAGGTTTACTGAGAAAGCCCAATGCCAGGGAGTAATTATGTATGTTGTTCAATTTAGTAGCAAAACCGCAACCGAAGTGTGATGATATAGAACTGATGCTGGACAGACATGACAAGGAAAAATGAGAAAATCTGAGAGCTTTCCCTTGGCTTGAGCTGACGTCTCTCTGTGTTTTCACTCAGTATGACTGTAACTTGCTGCTATGGCTGTGTTTTACTGCCAGGTTTCCTCCACACATACAGACAAAATGTTTTAAAACCTGCATGGAACATTTCAGTTTAGCAACATGACCAAGTTGCCTTCAACAAAGAGAAGTTTCTGCAATTCAGATTCTTCTTCAAGCAGCTGGTTTTAATATCAAATATTCTTTTTCGAGCAACCTTCCAAGATTAAGGTGAATTGAATTCATCGGGTCACCGCCACCAGTCCTGTCTGATGTGGATTGTACAAGTGAAGCAAAACAGGTGAAGCTGAGTGATGTGACAGGACGCTAGACCTGTAGATGAAGTGATATATCATTACTATTTTGTAATTTATATTTAAGCCTGGAACCATTTATATTTAAACCTGGAAATTATAAATGAGTTTGAGACACAGAGGAAAGAATGGTCTGGATCCAGGAAGTGTGTTGCTTAAAATTCTAGGTATGTTGATGGCTCTATTGTTCTATATACACCACTTGACTTGCATTAAAAAGGAATAACTATCAGAATTTTTATACAAGAGACAAATGTATTTCTGCCATCTGTAACTGAAGTACCGTTCTTCTCTGTGTGTTTCAGATGCTGAAACTTTGGGCAAAGTGGTGAAAGTGAAATTAACAGTCGATTCATATGGAAAAGTTTTGAAGTTTTCAGCTTGTGTTAATGAAAACTTACAAAGTAGTTATGAGATATATTAACTGAATAGTTGGAAATGATTGAGAACATTGAACAAATTTAGGTGAAAAATGTGTGCAATCAGGTTTTAAAACTTGTATGTGCTCAAAGTTGAATATAAAACTAGATTTATAGCTACTTGTATAAAGCAAATAAGCCTGTTCTGTTTAACAAGTGCTTATACTGTATTTAGACACACATGTACTGTTTTACAGAACAAAAAGCTGAAACTAATATGTCATCTTGGGAATACCTGGAAGATCGCTTACTTATTTTTAACAGAATTACCATTTTTATAGTCTGTTTCATCATTTGAATAAAGCTAGAACCTCTCTCATTTAAGGATCGAACAGCTGCCTGCAGTATGATAGAGATTTTGTACACATAGAAGAGGAGGGGGAATAATTTAAAAGAAATTATCAGCAAAACTCTCCCAGATAGGTATAATGACCACATCATTGTGTTTATATCAGCATATACTGATATATAGATATATATATCAGTTCCATGTGTTATCAGTAACACATGGAACTCTAGAACTAAAATGTGTATTAAAAGAGAAAAGATTATAAACTTTCAGTTGGGCTTCAGATTGAAGTTCATCAGCTTTGGTCTTGAAGTTCATCAAATTTGAACAGTGAGGATAACTCACTGGGATCAGCAGATGACTTTGTTAAAAAAAAGAAGAAAAGGAGGACTGATAAATAGAAACTATAATGCTAAAAATATCCAGAAGCAGTTTAAATAAGTTTTCCTCAATACATCTGAAATATAAGTCCCTGGTTCCCTAATGGATCTCCAATTACTTTATTTCACTGTTGGACCATCTTCCACCATGAAATCTTTTTTCAGAGAAAAATTGTTAGGCCACATTACCATCTGTACTAGGAACAGCATATGGGATGGCATAGCTGTTAGCAATCTGTGAACAAGGAATTACTGTGTGCATTTTCACATACTGAGTTTATAGTGTATATATGAATGCATATATGCATGTTTCCTGTCTGTGTATCTGTTCAAGACCAGTACTGGGGAAACAAGTGTGCTACCCCTCCAACCCCTGTGGTGAGCCAGTGGGACTGGCAGGGTGCTTGGCACTTCGGCTGTGTGCAGTAGTGGTCCTTACAACCCAGAGCATCTCCTATGCACATGAAGGGTACGCATGCACTGTGTACAACTAGAGCACAGGAAGGCAATCGTGCCAGCAGAGGCAAATCTACTTTTGAGATGACTCAGGGGTGATTTCTGATCCTCTAGCACATGCTACATTGGAAACCCTGGGAGAAACCCAAGCTGCAGCTCACAAATAGGATGAGTCACCCAGCCACGGTCTTGCACTGTATCACCCTTTTCCAGCCGGACCCTTCATCTATAGATAAAAATACCTCAACAGCCATATAAAAACTTCCTGTTTCTGCTAACAAGTGATTATTTGTCTCCTAGTGACCACCCTGTTTGACGTATGATCACCCACTACGTGATCAAACCCCAGATTTCCTTTTCCCATCCACAGGAACATATGACAGAGATGGTCACTTGTGGTTTGTCTCATGCTTCTGTCATACTGGGAAGGAATATGGCATTTAGCCCTCAAAGTCCGTAGTGAAAAAAACATGGACTATGCCAGCTGAAAGCTTGGCAACTGCTGGCCTGTGCAGTACTTCTATATGCAGGTACCTGCTGAGTACAATATAGGACTTGGCATCCATTAAACAAGTTGAACCAGCATAAAACCTGGAATATTAAAGTGACATCTGAAACAGGATCTACCATTTAAAATGTTTCTGAATGTGACACCAGCATTCACCATGTCTAACCAGCAGACTTCTAAGGACTAGGTTGTATTTTTGAAAGCTATGGTTGGCTAAATGTTGTGATGACTATAGACTTTGTATCAAGACCTGTTTTCTGTTCTTAATGATTTTATGATCTTAGAACAGATATACGTCAAATCGTTTAGAAACAGTCTTTTTTACTTACATGAATTGGATCAGAGTTTGAAAGAGTCAATAAAGAATAACTCAGCATAATTTTTTTCCTATGTAAGCCTGAATAAGTACAGCTTGAAAAAAAGTTTCAACTCCTTTGGCACATTATTTAGAGTCAGAACAAGTTAAAATTTTAGACAGCCTTCTCGACGTGATTTGTTCAGCTGTCTCTGTCTTGTGTCCTCTTCCTATTTATAAACTACCCACTATCTTACTTTTTCTTTTAAATGACCACATAGTGCCAATTAGTAGGGAATTCAAATACAAAACCAAAACATACTCTTAGAGCAACTAAATTGAGCTCCCACTGCTTGACTATTTTATTCTTTATGGCCATAAAAATGTACCTCAATTAGCCCCTGGCAAAGCTTTTCATGGCTATTTTACCATGTTGCCTAATCTCCACTCCTATTTTAGCAAGAAACAGTGCTTCATATACTACAAAATTTTCTACACATGACAGCTGTCCAGATACTAGCCTGTCCCATGACTGGAATGTAACAGCATATTCTGCTTGGACTACATCACAGTTCAAGTATTCATGCAATTTTCCATATTTTCAGATCTGGCATTCTCTAAAACCCTAAACCTTTCCTCATGCATATTTTGGTCCTCACAATGTATCATGATGATGCAATTGTCTGATCCCCTATTTTTTCTGCCCTGCTGGGATTTATTAATGGCTTTAAACTCCAACAGGGGAGGTTCAGACTGGACATTAGGAAAAGATTTTTCACAGAAGGAGTGGTCAGACAGTGGAATAGGCTGCCCAGGGAGGTGGTGGAGTCACCATCCCTGGGTGTGTTTAAGGGTCGTTTGGATGAGATGTTGGGGGATATGGTGTAGGGGAGAATTTTGTAGAGTAGGGCTGATGATTGGACTCGATGATCCCAAGGGTCTTTTCCAACCTGAATGATTCTATGATTCTATGACTTACTACCATGAATATGCTAAAACTTTTCAGCTATACCTGTACAGATTGCCTCTGCAGATGAAGATCTCCCAGTCAAGACAGGAATACACAACAAGATTTACAAGTTGGAGTTCCATAACATATAGAGAGGTCTGAGTTCATTTCAGTGTGTTAACTATTCTGGAGGTATTTAAACTAGGCTCTAAAGATCCTTAGATTTGATAAACTAGAAACCACCTCTGTATCTTTACCAGTTAACTTTGATTTAAAATACTTGTGTGAACATCAGTTACAATCTATCTTTGGTACTTGATATCACGGGGTTTGTTCTGAAATACAGGAAGCTGCTTCAAGTCAATGTGTCTTCACCTTCCTATGCTTTCCAGATCCCGTTGCAAAGACCAGTCTTCTTTATCTCTCTTTTAGTAGAGTCCTAACCAAGAGACATGACTAATGGAAAACTGCACACGGATCTGGTGAATCAGCGTATTTGAGACTGCCAGAGAGCAAACTACCACTCTGTTTTCAGCTGGCCTAGATATGATCCGGATCAGAGTTAACAGTTTCTTTGATGAGGACTATTTGAGCTGTTGAAAAACACTTATTATTTCTTGTTCATGGGTGGGTACATAATACAGCTACAACAGATGAACCCAACATTACACTCTAGTATTGTATAAATCAGTATGTAAGATGTTGAATATGTTTCACACACCCAAAAGACAAACCAATATACAGACAAGGCAATACAAACCAATACACGGACAGGGCATAATGACAAATACATAGAAATATTTATATACAAATTACCAAACATAAATAAAACTTAACAAGGGCAGAAATTAAAAAATATAGTCATGTGTACTACATCCACAACTATTAACCATGCTGTCATTCACATCATTTTGAGATTCTAGGGTAAGGTAGAATAACACATCCCTTATTTTTCTTGCTCTAGGGCACCAAGTCCCAGTGGTGATAGCCACATTACTTTGAAGGATTAATGTCCATATTTATCAAGACTTATAAAACTTGCATTCTTTCAGTTTCTTTTCATCTTCACATTTTCTACATATTCCACACTAGCATTCACAAACCTTTCTTTGTACAAAGTGTGCAAAAGTTTATGTATTAGTAACATCCTTTAGGGTTATCATTCATGTTGTCTTCAGGGAAAATTAGGGGGATGTACCTACAACAGAGCGAGGTCATTCTCTGAAAGCAAGCTGTCAATTCCATTGTGTTAGTTACCATTTATGGGCAAAACTAGTATTAATTACTCCTCAAACCTCCACAACTGTAACCTGTAGTAGTCTTGTACTACCACTTAGAAGCTAACTGCCTGTTTATGGAGTCATCTGGTCTCTCACCTTGAGAGCACACATTCTGGTGTATCACAGGAAGTCCTTACGGAAAATTTCTTAGATTGTTATTTTATTCTGCTTGTTTTTTCATATAGTTCTTACGCACAGAACTATTGCACCAGAAGCAGTCTGTGCAATGGAAATCTGCACTTGCAGCAGCAAGCATCACGTTCTTCAGTTTTGCAACTTTCTGAACCATAACAGCTGGTTTTGTTTTCAAGAAATGAAAATGTCCCCTATTTCACACACTTTCTTTCTGTTTTTCACAGAAATGCAAAAAATCAGAAAGCTCTTTCACTGCTGTCAGATCCATGGTCTACCTATGGCTGACACAGAGAAAGCCAGTACATATATACAGAGCTTTCAAGTTACAGACTACTACAGGCTAAGAACAGTTCTGCAGAAGAGCTGGGAAGGGCAGACGTTCTCTCATCATGAGCAATCCTAGAGTGAATCCAGGCAGAGAGACAGGAGGAACACCAGGACATATTCAAGAAATTTAGCAAGCAAAAGGCACAGATTGAGTAAACTGCAGCACTGACATGCATGTGGACTATACAGCTACAGAAGAGATCACAAGAGATTATAAATCAGGGTGATTAAGGTCTCCAGTGTGTTTACTAGCAGGTAGTCATCACAGTTACATAGGCACTGGCATGTACTAGAGCACATAAAAAATCTGACTTCCAGGAAAAAAACATCTCTAATTCTGTCTCAAGGGTTACAACTCCCAGCAATGTCTACAACTGTTTTTCTTTACTTTGTAAAAGAATGTTAGTCATTTGGAACTAAGTCACTCTGGGCATTAACAACTCATGACAAAGAGCAAAGCTGAAATCAAGTAGTACGCACAAAATGGAGTGAAATAGTTTTAAAGTTACTCAGAAAAATTACACAGTCATTCATCATGAACCCATTTTGGTTTATTCATTGCATATTTTCAGTATATGTACAAAATCGTTTTGATTCAGGAAAAAAAGACAGTAAAGTCCTAACCGCTTTTGTCTCATGCCTTTTGGAATGACCACCAGAAGTTCTGGTCTGGATAAGCTAAGTATGTCATCATTAAACTCATTAAGAATTTTACTGAACTATATGCTCTAACCTAAAGAAGCATCTTTTTATTATACTTGTTCCACTGAAAGTGCAGACTTGCAGAGGTTTTTGATAGTGTTTACTATTGAAGAACATCATATAAAATAAAGAAGCTGCACTGAAACTGCCTAAGTTGGCAGCTAAAACACTCTGACAGAAGAAAGTCCTTTGTTTTGGGGGAAAAAAAGTGGCATGGAAAACAGGTACAGCCTCCGATCAAGGTCTTGCTTTCATGTGTCTGTATATATGATGTTTCAAACATCATCCCAGGGACCAACAGAAGAAACAGTCATTGACTGTTATTCCCCAAATAAATTCACACTAGTACAATGTGGTCAAGTATATAGAAAAGAAGAGGTTAAAGGTAAAAAGCTGAAGAAAATATTTTTCCTTAGGCCTTACTATTTAATTTCCCCTCCTTCCTACCCCACCCCCAATCAGGTATAAACCTTTACCCAACAATTACTAGACAGTAACATGCAGACCTAACTCCTCATTGAAATGGTGATGATCAGAAAAAAAAAATGAGGGAGGCACATCATGAGACCCAAGAAGAGGAGGTTCAGAAACTGGTTACCAAACAGATGACACAACTCCAATCTTCATTCGCTACTTGAATCTAAATTTTGCAAATGTGTTGATGGGGATGGGTGCAGGGAAAATCAACCTCTTCTTTTAAGGCCAATATTTTAAAATACCAAATTTATGAGTGAGATCCCTTTGCATTAAATATTTTGTGATATCCAAAACATACATATAGTTCATTCTAGCAGAGCGATTAAAGAGGCTGTGTCAGCCTTTTAACATTTGGCACATGAGCATTACCTCATTCTAGTGTTACTCTTCAAGACTTTTTTTATTCCTAATATACAAAAAAGTGGGTATTCATGAAGAAAGTGGTCTGGATAAAGAAGTTAGCAGTTTGCAAAGGAAACCCCAAAAACATAGCCTATGTTTTGGGGCTTTAACGTCCACATGGCAGGTGGGTTAAATATCTCATCTTTTGTAGTTCTTTCTAGTTTTGTAAGCCTGTTAAGGTTTTGAAAGTTCTTTTCCTACTTCATGCAGGAAAAAAAAAGATTATTCAGGGGCACTCCCCCACTTCCCAGCAGGCCAGTGCAGAGTTTGTACTAATTCCAAAGCTAGAGTTTTCCAGTAAAAAAATGTAGGAAGTGATTTAGTGTTGGCTATATAAATGCATTATTTCTGATCTGAATGCAAAGTCTGTCTTGCCACCTCATCGTTCTAATCCAAGCTGTTAGGGCATAGCACAATCTCAGCACTGAAAACTTCTGCAGCTCTGTGGAAATGTTACCTCATTCACACTGCTGCAGAATGAACATCCATCAACTTGAGATGATTTAACAGTGAGAAACAACATCTCTTCTAACTCCTTTAAGTGCTGTTACACTGCTTTTTTCTTCATATTACTTTCAGGAAATAAAATTAACGCTTCCGTAGGGGCTTTGTAAGTCATGCTTTTGTGAATAGCCCCAGAAAGTCTAAGAAAAGAGACAAGAAAGTCACTAAAACTAGATTTTCTTAACATGCAGTAGACACATATAACAGCATTTAGTATGCTTGGGCAGGGCTTCAGAAGTACATTGGAAGCATGGGCAATTTATAAACCAGGACCAACACACATATGTGAAATGTGAATATTTTAGAGACACCTACACTTGATTTGAGATCATTCTTAAACCTATACCTCTACAAAGAAATTCCCACTAGCTGGGATGCTTTTAATAGTTTATCTATATGGGAAAATAGCCACACTGTACTCTGGACCAGTCATGCTTTCTATCTGTATAAACGAACTTCACCTTTATCTTCTGTGAAATTTGGGGGCGAGCTTGCATCTGAAAAAAGATACTCTGTTCTGAACCAGTGTGGTCACAGACCTGCAGTCATAGCAGGTGAGTATGAGCATGAGCAGTTATCATTATTTGTCTTTCAAGATACTCCTTAGGTCACCGTGACTTCCACAAAAAATTTCCTCTTTTCATCCCCATCATCTCACAATTTGAAAGTAACAGAGAGTGAAGGCGGATTGCTAATTAGGTTCCATGACTAATTTCCTCACATTTTAAAGGCTAAAAAGTTGGATTCTGCCTAGGGGGAGAGAAACTGAAGAGAAAGAGCACAGGAAATGGCACCTCTTCCTCCAACCCCTGCTCCCCCCAGCTCCCTCCCCATTCGCCTCCCTGCATGCCCGAATCGGCTCCCTGGTGCCATGTCAGCCCCAGACTGGCAAAAGAGGGTGTGGGGGAAGAACGACCCTTGGAGACTGAGCAGCGAGGGAGGCCGGGGCAGGGTAACGGCCTGGGGATGCAGTTAGAACCGTTGGGGGGGTGACAGGTGGGCAGCCACGGGGCGTCCCCAGGCGAGCAGCTGGTCCAGGGCAAGGCCAAGCTGTGTCTGTCGGTGTGGGTGGGCCCATCTTCTCCTGGATGGGCCCCCATCTGCTCCAGGGTGGGCCCATCTTCTTCTGGATGGGCCCCCATCTGCTCCAGGGTGGGCCCATCTTCTCCTGGATGGGCCTCCAGCTGCTCCAGGGTGGGCCCCCATCTGCTCCCAGGAGGGTCCCCATCTCAGGGGTGAGCAGGCACCCAAGCTGTTGTGTGACGGCCTGCGTGTCATGGAGGCTGTGTGTCCAACCACTGAGTGCACGAGCAGCTGAGCATCCTGGTTATGGGAACATGTATAACCTGCTGCCCCTGAGCTGGCCTGTGGCCACACGTTTGGTCACTTATCCATATTTCTGTGTGTGTGAGTGCACGCACACGTGTGCAGAAAGGGGACTTTCCACAAGAGTGTCTATCTGAAAAGAATGTGCATATTTGATGTCAGTTTGACAGTGTATCTGAGTGTGCACCCAGGTCTATTTTTATATGTGTATAGTCCAAGGAAACAGTTTTTGTTGTAAAGTGTTTGGTAAGAGGTGTAGTGTTTGCACATACTTGACAAAGTGTGAATAGCAAAATGCTTTGTATCAAGGTTAGAGAAGCATGTTGCCTGGATCATAGATACATGGAGAAAATGTGCTTGTCTGTTCATGTTTTATCAGTATAATACTGACCGTATTACTGAGAGAATGTGCTATATGAAAATTTTATTAAAGAGTATAGATTTCACAGGTCTGTCTATACAGCTCCTGTGACAGATTAACATGTATATTTTCACACGGTAACGTGTCTGTTCTGCAGTGTTTTCATCTCCATCTGGGAATGTATGACTGGACATTTTTAATAGGGGAGCATGTGGGAAGTATAGTCTATTGTCATGTATGTGACATATGTTTTGCAGATCTAGTCTTGCAATGCATTGATTGTTATTGCTCAGTGACAGTAGGTGACAATGCACAACATGTTCTTTTGCCTAAGATTTCCTACTAAAATCACATATTTTCATCTGTCAGTTTCCTATAGTGTCAATAGTTAGCATCATCTCCTCAGAGTCTTTAAAGGACTGAAATTAATGCCATACTAACTGTCTCGCTGCCTGGTTTAAATGATTTGAAGAAAGTCTGCGTTTAAAATTTTGTTCCTTGATAATATTTTTAGATTAAATGTGAAACAAGCATCAGGGCAAGAGTTCTCATGTTGGCCACTATGCCTCAATCTGTGATCTGAAGGCAGCAGCTCCAGTGGGAATGCCAGGATAGTTCAAACTAGACGTATTTGCTGGTTGACTTGTCAGATATCAGTGCCAGTGGAGTTCACATTCATTGTGGCACTTTCATCTTCCCCAAGACAAAGACTACCATCTTAACCAGGAACTTTAGAAAGCTCCACTGAAGCCGCTGATGCAGTGATAACATTTATTGTTCAGTCAAGCTCAATTTGGAAGCTGAAGTCAAACTTCGTCTACATATGTAACTTAACTGAGATAGTTTTCCTGCTTAGTTCATAGTTAATTATCTATTAAAAAAAAAAAAAAAAAAAAAAACAAAAAAAACCATGAAGGACATTTTTTATTAATGATATTAATGATGAATGCATCAGGTTTTGGTTGGGAGTTTAGTTATGGGACACATTGTAAGTCATTGTTTTTCATGTATCCCAGAAGCTAGGAAACTTGATTTGATGTCATTAGAGTTGAAGCTCTTTAATCAATATTTTTTTGAAATGGTCCACTGTTACAGCAGCTGTCATCCCATCTGAGGTCCCTTTGGCCATTCTGAACAGAGTAATTATAAGCTTGAAAAATTGTTGAGGCTAAAAAATTTTGAAGGCCCTAACAGATTAAGAAACTAAAACCAGATAAACTAAAACTTGTATTCTGTTTCCTGTGCTATGTGGGTTTTGCAAATAAGTTGTATATTGCTCCACAGAATTCTGATGTGAGGTGTTAACTGTCATAGTTGTAGGGGCTTCAGTCAAGTTAATGTTTAAGGGAATCAGAAGCAGTACTCTGTTGAAAACCATATAAATCAGTTCTGCGTGTCACATGTTCTTTTAAAATCCTGTTAAATGTACTTTGTATATTGATATGTTTTCTATAATCACAGGGAAATGGAAGGCAAGAAGAAAGAAATACAGCTCCAGGTATAAATCCTAATTACTTGAACAATTCTAGAGATGAATAGATTTTTTTCTGCCTTTTTAAGGTGCTAAAATGTCAATTCATTTTATTTCAGGCCATAATAACCAATCAAAACCAGTGGGATGAAATGTTGCTGACAAAAGGTGTAGTAGGTACTGTCACTATTTTCTGTTTAATCTCTCATGAAGACATGTACAGTTTTTCATATTTATATCATCTTTAATAGACACTTGTCATAAATCTAGAAGACTAGGGCCCTATTATCATTTAAAGAAAGATTATATTAAAATATTTATAAATTTATATGTTGTGTTTATGAATATACACTGTCTTCTATGATAAATACTTGTCAGAAATCATGTTACCCATTATTCTATCCACTGTTATACACCAATGTTTAGAAAATACCTTTCCAATATGGTATACTGTATGGTAGGGGGCTGGACACTTCTGTGGAAGTTTTTCCCTAAAATCTTGTACGACTCAATTAAAACTGTACAGTTGTCCTTAACAGTTAAGTGGTCAGCATTCTTAGGAGTGCATGTTCTATGATGTATATTATCCTCAGTTTTCAGTTCATTCAGTCCAATAACAATGTCTCCTAGGTCTCCTACGAATTGTATTTGGGTAGAAGGAACAAATCTGTAATGGGATCATATCTACAAAGGAGTAGTAATGGGAAACAGATTATCTGCATAGGCTCAGGGAGGTAAAAATCCTGTAGAATAAAGATCTGCATAAGAATGAAAAGCAACAGGGGGAAAAGAAAAAGAACAATTAAAAGGAAAAGGAATATGAAAGAAATGCAACTGCTTGGATTAATCATCTCAATTGTATTGTGAAGTATGTTGTTGATGTCAGAAGTCACTAAAATAAAAGAAGAAACTGTGATGTGTCCACTGAATACATTGATGTATTCATGATGCCTTCATTGACTAGGACTGAAAGATGCATGTGAACACCTTCCCAGTACTGTTCCAACACACTCATAAATATGTCTCATTTCGTAAGTTCCACAAGTCAGCTGTTTGTAATTCCAAACTATTACATTTTAGTAATAGATGTGTATCAAGCTTGGTGCGGTCCTTGCAAAGCTGTGGCAAACTTATTCAGAAAACTGAAGAATGAGTTTAGTGAAGATGATGTGTTGCATTTTGCAGTGGTAAGGATGTAAATTCTGTATGGAACTTTATTTACATTTTATTTTAAATATGTCTTTTTATCTGTCTGCATATACAGAGCTTTCATTTTGCTGTCCTGACAACCAAATGATCATAATTTTGGCCTGGTTGCCTCTTGTTCTGCATATCTCCTCATAAGACTTTGTTTAGAGTTAGATTGGAAATGGTGATAAAAATGAAAGCAGCTATAATAGAAAGGGACTTGATATCCCACAACTTTTGTTTTATTTGATGCGACTGCAGAAACATTCAAAAGCCAGACTATATGATTCTTAGTTTTAAGTCTCTACATTATGGATTATCACATTCAAAATACTTATGTCCCTGAAAAATGTTGTTACACCTTTTTCAAATATCCCCTTGTATTTCATTTTTATAGAACAAAAAGAGGGAATTGAAAAATAAATTATCACAAAACTGTAGAAGTAAAACTATTTGTCTACACTAGTAGTATAAAATAGGAGGTATATATCATATTCAAAGTAGATAATTTGTTTCACAGATTCAGTTCCTCCCATACGTTGACCAAGCTCATCCTTTTCCATGTTACTGGAAACTTTCAATTGCCAGATCAAAGCGTTTTTGTAGAAAATACATGTATTGTTTATACACAAAAAATCAGGCAGTTATGTTCAGAAGTAATCTCAAGTGCTTTCATAGAGTTGACCACGTCACAGAGAACGTGATCCAGTGGATAATCTCTTCCATCAAGATTGCACGGGCTGCTTCCTCATTTATGTGTGCTATTATAACCTACATGGGAAACAGTATTAGGTTAAGGTGTTTTTCCGTGATAAACTGTTGTAATATAAAGAGATGCCAATCCCATGTTACCAAACCAGTTCTTTCTTCATCACCAGCAAGTGCCATAAGGAATTCTAGTTGTATCTAAGACTGCAGTTTGAGTGCTTAACACCAAAGTATATAAGACTGCAGTTTTCTTGCAGGCAAAAATGTTTATATATATGAATACGTATACACATGCAAGTAAATAATCTTTTTCATCTGACTTCAGGCAGAGGCTGACAGCATTCCAACTCTGCAACCATTTAGGAATAAATGTGAACCTGTATTTCTTTTTTGTGTTGTAAGTATATCACATCAGTTTCTTTGTGCTGCCTACTTTTGTCTTAATTTTTCAGTAGATTAAAAAGAAATGTAAACTCACATCTTTACATTTTACAGTACGTAAGATTATATCATCAGATGTTGTTTACTTGAGGCTGTTTCCAGTGCCTAAATCTGTGGTTCTCAAGCACATTTTTGTTGTAGCTGCTGCACATACAGTCACAGAAGATTTGTGGTAGCCACAGTTTTGCTAGTTAGCGAGAAATCCATGTAAATTTTCCAGGGTTGATTCACATAAAGTGCCTACATGTGGCTACACTGAAATGGTTATTTTATGCACACTTTCCCTCAGGGAATAAGAGTTTACATTTCCTGCCACTTTAAGGTTTTTAAGATAAAAAATTAAAATTTCATTTTTCACACCTGAGCAACTGTAACAATTAATCATACATTTATTATCTCTCACTGACGGACACAGACTGTTCTCCTAGGACTCCACTGTAGAACACTGCTCATATAGGAGGCGGTGGGTTTTTTGACTTGAGGGTGCTAGGATTTGAATTCCCACAACTAAGGGCCAAGAACAATACTTTCAGGACACTTTCAGGTTTGAATCTGAATGCTGCCAAATGAAGTTAGCAGTACCTTTGATCATTAGTAGTTGGCTTTGCTATGGTGTTCCTGAATGTAGTAGAGCACACACTGAAACATAATGCAAATAAAAAGATAAAAAACTCCATGCTATAGAAATTAAGAGCTAGTGAATTCCATATTTGCATTTACTTCTGACTGTACTATTAATGGCGAGCCTAGAAATAAACATGGAAAATTAGGTAGAGAAGGAAGGGAGGAAGTAAAAGCAAGAAAGTTTCATTCTGAGCTAGTAGAGGCAGCAGTAGCTTTGGTATTCACCTCAGTGGGCATAGCAAGTGGTCCTGTTACTGGAAAAAATAGCAAGATATAGCATGTTCCAAAACTGAAGTAAATGTGTAAACTAAGTGACAAGAACTCAGTGAGAGTGTTATTTTCTCTTTTACAGAATGGCAAAATTACTGCAATAGTAAGAGGTGTAAATGGTCCTCTTATAAGTAAGAAAATAACAGAGCTAGTACAGGAAGAGAGGGAAATTGCAGCTGGAAAGAAGGAACGCACAGAGGTACTCACAAAACAGATACTTAAGTATAAATGAGTATTTTTATTACACTTATATGGTTTCTCTCAATGGCTGTGATAGTGGTTTAGGTAATTAATTTTTTCTTGCATTTTTTTCTTAACAGTAAAGTGACATGTGCGGGTTTGGGTTTTTTTAGAAATTTCTAATAAATGGTACTTTATAAACATTTAAGAAATTTACAGATTAGCCTATTAATGCAAGAAATTGAGAGATGGACAAAATGTCACTAGCACATAAAGGTTTTAGTAATCTTTTTTTCTTTCAGGACTGGATAATTTTCATATATAACTTAGTAACAGTACATCATATGAAACAAATAAAGACATGGGAAACAGTCATGTGTCATTGCTTGTTCTGAGTGAAAATGCAGATCAAAAAACACTTACAGTAAAAGGAAACATTTAACAAACTGTAGCTCAGTTAAGGAAAATCAGGCTAACTCAAGGTCTTTCTTAGAACTGCTCATTTTCCAGGGTTACAAATATGTTCTTACATTAAGATACAAGTGTTGTAAAGATTGGACAGCTGTGTTTGGTGACTTTAGCTTCTCACTGGTGATGGACTTTTACTCTATTTGCAATTACCTTAGGTAGATGAACTTGTTTTCCTAGAAGAGAAATCATCAGAAGAGACTGTTGAGGAGACTGTACCTGAGGGTAAATATATTTATTTTAGAAATGTTAGCAGAAAGAAAAAGAACAAATGTCTTTTAGTTATTTGATTAAGAATTGGGTATGTCCAGCACTGACAGACCTTCCTTTATTTCAGTTAGTAATATGAGAGGCTATGACTGATGATATCAAACTGAGGAGAAGCTTTCTTCTGTAAGGAATTAAGATAGCAGGCTATCATCATTACTATTTTCACCGTCCCTTTGGGAACCTTCAGACTTCAGGTTCCTAGCATGTAGTAGCAATGCTATGTGCCAGAGAATTTTCCTGTGTAAAACTAGTACCTGAAAGTCACTGCCACACAGTCCCTGTGTTAGCTAGGCACTTTTGTTGAAGTGGTGTTTGTTAACCCTTGGATGTTCTACCAGAACACCAAGATGAGGGCAACCTGAGAGGATTGGAAGAGTTAATCTGTGAAGGAATTTCATACCTTGTATCTCACATTATTTTTAATTAACTCTTTCAGTAGATTAGATTTAAGAGCTAAAGAACAGACTTACACAGAGCATAAATCCACCAAGGCTCCAAAAAGACTGAAAAATAAGCATCATCGTGTTTGTGAGTCTCATGTCTATGATTTTTCTTAGGCTTGTCATGAGCCGGGACCTACATCTTTTCTATTCTTGTTGTTATCTGTAGTTACTGAAGGTTTCTACTGTTTTGTATATGCACAGAATGCCATTCAGTAATGCTGAGGTAGAATAACCTCCTCCATCCTCTCCTTCTTCTTGATCTTGCCTTTCTTTTTCCCTGTGAGAGGCATTAGATCACAGTCACAGATTAAATCATGTCCCTTCTCCTTCCTCTTCATGCCTTCTTCATTGTATTGTTCAAGTGGCATACTCCTGACCTTAGCTTGAGCCTATTTTTTTTCTCATAACCTCTCTGAGACCTAGTAGTACAGTATTACAAATCCTTTAGCAATTATATGCAGACTTTACACTAATCCACAGAACCTAAATATGTGACAAAATCAGGGAACAGAGTTTAACAGCTTGGGTTCAGCTTCAGGTTAGGTGATCCCTCAGAAGCTGTAACACACTAATGTTTTGTGGTAATATTTTCACTACCACATGCAGGTGCCTGTGAGTGTTTTCCAGTGTTGGAAACAAGTAGTAGTCTGGCATTTCTGTTAGAGCTATGATTAAGTTCTTCTATAGTGTTTGGGATCTGATTGAATTACATTATAATGCTTAACTGTAAACCTCAGATTCTGCAAAGATGATGTAGTTCATATTCTTTTCTGACCACTGTCATTTTGCAGGGATCTGTATGCTATGGGTGTTGTAACAGTATGTCTACAACCAGGAACAGCTCTTGTTTTAAACATTAGATTGTGTTAGCAAGCACGTGTTACTTCAACAGTTATTTATTGCAAATGACTTCAGCACCCCCAACGCTAAGGAAACAAACATCTGCTATGACAAGAAATGTATATCTTACTGGAAATCTCCAATATTCATACAGACTTTCACTTATTAATTCCTTTCACATTTCTAGTCTTGTACATACAGAGCTCCTTAGACAAAGTGTCTATCTTAAACCGCAGTTTTTCCACCACACCTAGCTGCATGTGAACCATTTTTCCAAGATATTACCCAAAATACCAGTGGTTCATCAGAAATGTAGATTCTAGGGATGGCTAAGGATGGTCCTGCACTCAAAACATACTTTAAGTGCTGGAGTCACTTATTTTTTGGAACCACTGTTTGGCCATCTCAATACTAAAATGGAGAATTATTTAGAGAAACCCAGTTGTAAGTAATGGGAAATTGAGTTTATTTTGATAAACATATTCATTGACAGATGATTTTTTCCCTTTTCCAGTAGTCAGATATTCTATTGGAATTATAAAACCTGATGATGTCTTAGAGGGACGCGTAGAAGAAATTAAACAAAAGGTAAGACAGAATTTGAAAAGATTCATTCATCCTATTTAGTTAAGAGGCATAGTAGCAAGATGTAAGAATAAGTAGATCTTAATTTATGCCCAGGCTTTAGAACAAGATCTCTTAATGCTTCTCTGATAAGGATGATACAAGCATGATAATTTTGACCTGAAATAATTTGGTGGTCAGATTGATACTATTGCTTTAATATTTTATGTCAGTAGATAAGGTATGACATTGATTCATGATGTGTCAATCAAGACACATGAAATCTCCAAACAGAAAAGTGTCTTATTTTCCTCATATTGCAATAGAAATGAAAACTGGAGATTGCAGTGGTGAAGTTAATTCTTTGCACAGCATCTTAAAGAATTGTAGGCATGCATAAATCATTTTAAGAGTTCCTTGTGGAAGAGAGTGTGTGCACAGACACATATGACAATATACATGTGTAAATGGTGAGGCTAATTCATGTGCACCAGTAATTGTACACCAATATTTGTCAGTAGTGCAATATTTGTTCCTGCAGTGGAGAATGTGATTCCAGCAAGTACGCAAGGGTGCATCCAAGGGGTTAGTATTTGTTTAAGCCATCACACAGTGAAAGAAAAATTCTTTTGCCTTCCAGAATAGGATACGTTAATAACGCTCATTTCAATTACAGGAATTTCTCACTGTTTCTGTCACAAAAAATGCCTCATAACACTATAGATCAAGATAAAATCATGCTAATCTTAAAAAGTGCCATGATAAGGCCAGTAACCTTTCTGGAAAGAAAATCAGAGCGTTGTATAGGTTGTTTCTGCAATTACTCTACCTTGGCCAGAAAGGAAGGAAGCTCAATAAAGTCAAAAAAAGCAGACAGTGCTTGAAAGCAATTTAGCTGTAGCTGAGCAGCTGCTAGTCAGCTCTGCCTTTGCACTGCTTTAGGAGGTGTGTACCCATACAGTTTCCACACTCAGCCTTGGCGAGGAAGTCTGGAAGCACTCAGCAGCATCATAGGGGCTTTTAAAGAGCACAGTGCTGGTAAGCAGATTAATATTGGCCTATGGTCAGTATTGTGGCTGAGTAGCTCCTTTCTTTTTTAAATATCTGTATATGGTATAGACCTCATACCAGTGGACTATTTTGATATAGGTCATGTAAGTGTGCATTTCTTACACATACTTGAATTTAGTGTAGTAATGTAACTTAAAATAGATAATGATAAAATAGATTTTATTTTTGGTTTTTTGCTGTTTCTAGAGCCAAGTAGTTTAGCCTAATCCAACAATTGTTGACAAATACACATTTGTATGACTACTATGACAATAATATAGTTTATAATAACATTTTTAGAAGTGGTTGCATGTTAAACACAATGGTTAAATTGAGTTTATTCAACGTTAAATAAAAGGTATTATTAACTACTGAATGAATACATACATTGAACTGCACTATATTTTTCACAAACATTGACTTAGTGGGCATTGTAATCCTGAATTTAGTGAAGCACTTTGAAAATATATAACATAGCAGTTATATTTAGAATATTTCAGATAATTTTAAACTTAAGATAGCTTCTAAAATCAATCAATCTTTAGATTTACAAAAACATATGATTTTATATATATCCATTTTCAAATGCCACTGAGTAGTAACTGACTAATTGCAGATTAGAGATGCAGGATTTGTCATTGAAGCAGCAGAGGAGAAAACGCTAACTGAAGAGCAAATCAGAGTGTTCTATGCCCAGAAAAAAGAACAGGTAAAAACGAACTAAAAACCTAAACAAAAGGAACAGGTAAAACTTATAATTGTAGCTATATGTGTTTACAAATCTTCATATTGTAAATTTTTAGTACAGAAATTAAGAACAGAATTAATGTAAATATAGGGCATAGAAAAAAGGAGATGTTATCTCTCTTTTTTTTCTTACTGACTCATACAAATATGGCTTGGTAGCACTTTAACATTCTAACTAAATTAAACTGAACTTGAATTAAATCCCAAAAGATTTTGTAGTTCTTTCTGCTATCAGAATGTATATGACCCTTAGTCATGGCCCTAAACATAGGCTGTTAGGTGCTGAAATGTAGCACAAAACCAAAATCCAGTGTCACTTACATGACAGTATGTATCTATTTGTCACATACTCTGCCAGCCAGAAAATAAGTGATAGGATATGTTACATTTTTTCTTCTTTACAGTTTTATCACAGGGTACTACTGGGAATAAACAGGTGCACAGGCAGAAAGAAAAGCATCTCCATTGTGAAGTTTATTTTTCTGGTCCTATCCTATGTTAGGGGACAACAAAGAGCTAAGGACAAGAGGGAATGGCCTCAAGCTGCGCCAGGGCAGGGTTAGACTGGCTATTAGGAAGTATTTCTTTCCAGAAGGGGTTGTTGGGCGTTGGAATGGGCTGCCCAGGGCAGTGGTGGAGTCCCCATCCCTGGAGGGGTTTCAGAGTCGGGCTGACCCAGTGCTGAGGGATCTGGTGGAGTTGAGAACGGTCAGTGTGAGGTTAATGGTTGGACTGGATGATCTTCAAGGTCTTTTCCAACCTAGATGATTCTATGATTCTGTGACAGACAGGAAGTTCAAGAAAACAATTAACTTATGCTGGTCACTACTAAATGGCAGTGGTGTGGCAAACTAGTACCTGGATATTCTCAAGTGCTTTGGCAGTAAGATAGCTAAAGTTAACTCTACAGAAAGATCTGAATCACAAAAAATTAAGCTGATTAACAAATATTTATACCTTCTCCTATTTCAGAGGTGCATAAAATAGACTGAGGCTGGAATTATATGCAGATGACTAGTTTGTTTGATATTATTAGAGGGACCAAGGGAAGGAATCAATGAAAGGGTTGGCATAATCAAAAGAAGAAGCTGGGAAAGTGTTCCTGTGGCACTCTAAATGAATGAGAGTTAGACAAGATGGTCCCTACTGAAGCCAGAGGGCAAAAAGAAATCTGATAGTAATCACCAGATGGCTGCACTATGGTTTAGAAAGGAAGTAATAGGGAGAGCTTGTAAGGAATCATGAAGATCTTGGTTTTGGCAAACCTGGGATTTTAGCTGAGACAGAGACAGTTTTGAAATAGAGATAAAAATAAGTCATCTTCATGTTGAAAGAACGCAGAGGGAGCCCAGCCATCATATAATGCACAAAGGCTCAACTTTATTAGTACTCACACTTCTTTTATATCCACAATAATTAGTTCATACATATTGCAAAAAGCAAGCTCCTTATAGGTTGCTAAGGTTAGATACATTGGTTGCTAAGGTTAAATACCAATCTCTCCCCTTATGATTTCTGCAAGGCCTTCTACATAGTCCTGCTTCTGTTCTTTGTTCTTCTTTGATACTTTTCGGTATTCTCCCATCACGTCGCCGTTGTCAGCAGTTCCTCGGTGCTGTGCCCTTTCTCACGTAGCCAGTTGTTAGCAAACTGCTCCACATCTCCCCCGTTTTCTTTTTGCACTTGTGCTAAAAATATTGCAGAGGCAGTCTTCTGCAGGGCCCTTTGCAGAAGATTGACAATACATGGCAACATCAAAAGCACAGTCACAATTACCAAGATCATGACCCCCACAGACTTGATCAGAGATATTAACCATCCTGAAAGTCCCCAACCTTTAAACATCCTTGTTAACCAATCTAATCCATCATCTTCTGTTAAATGTTTGACACCATCCTTTAGCTGCTGTATGCTTTTAAAAATAGATTCTGAGTGGTCAGACAAATTCATGCAACACATTCCTTCAAAATCTTCACATCCATGTCCTTGCGCTAAAAGCAAAAAATCAATAGCTGCTCTGTTCTGTAAAGTAGCATGTCTAACACTATCAACATCAGTTAAAAGACCACTTAAAGCTAAAGAAGTAGCGTTAGTCTGTTTGCTAAGCCAACATCCCAACTTATTCAAAGTAGTTAAGGCATTTGCAACACCAACTCCTGGTGCCAATATGGAGGCCGTTATGATCTGGCCTGGATTCCAGAATTCAACGTTATCTCGACAAGAACTTTCAAACCGATGAACGGTCCTTGGGACTCGCTTATGTTTTCGAGTCATATTCAGAATCATTGACACATTTGGTGTTAATAACGTGAGACGTCCGAGGCTACACGGGCCTCCATTCAGTTTAGATGGGACGCCTCCCCAGGCACGATCTCCACAGATTAGAAACACACCAGGAGGTAATGCAAGAGGAACAGCAAAAGATCGTGAGATGTTAGTCGAAGTATAATTGCACCAAGCAGTTGAATTATGATAAGCAGCATTAGTTGCATTCACATTTTGCCCTCTCCGTGTGGTGTTATAGGAGTAATTAAAAAACACACAAGCATCCATTATAACAGAACCTAGCAACTCTAGCTCTTGGGGTTCTTGCGTAACCTGTGGAAGGTGACTGTATACACCATCCCAATTATCTGTACAATTTTTTGGAGAGTTGCAAAGAGAGAAAATCTGAAGGGTTTGTGGGATTGGCCATGTGTCTACTGGCACTCCCACCAAACAGGTGGAGAATGGATTTTCCGGATTCGCAGTAGAAAGGCACAAGGTTTCTTGATGTGTCATATTTGCCAAAGTTACCCAGACATTTTGTTTAGGTTGTGAAACCATCCAGCCTTCAGCTTGATATATTGTCCAAAACAGGCCAATCACGCTGAGTAGGATCTTAATGAAGGTTGCCATCTGTGGAGACACAAGTAAATTCCTAATCCTGATTAATCAATTGTTCTTTGTACTTCTATCTTTTATTGCTACGTAACGCCTTTTCATCTGTCCCCACCTACGAGGAGCAATCTGTATCCACGTAGGAATAGCACTATGTATGAAACACTCAGTCTGTAAACATGCAGATTTTGATTCCTGCTCTAACCGTTGCTTATGATGCTGCAGCCACCAAACAGCCGCTGCCAGGGATAACGACTCTCGATTTTCCCACAAACCGAAACACTCTTGAATTGGCTGCCCTGCAAACCTTGCTAATGCCCTCTGTGGGTTGTCATTAATCCATGTGTTACGACAGTTAATACATCTTAACCCAAAATATAGCTGTGATTGGTGTATCCAATATCTTTTTTCACATCCTCCACAAAACACCTTTACCCACGCTTGATGATCTGGATTGTTGCAGTTTAAACAATTTTGCCCACTTCTTATTACATTCCCATTTAACCCCTCAATAATTCTCCATACATCTGACAATGTTGCCCAGTAAAGTGAATGTCCGAGTAGACCCTCAAGTTGGGTCAAAACGGGCTGGATCTTCAGCCGCTGTCGATGAGCTTGTCTCTCCTCCGGTGTCATTGGGAGGTGCGGCAGGTTTCGCCCATCTCGCTGGAACCCATACGGTGCCTGTTGGTGTAGAAACACAAAGATATCCCCTTCCCCATATTACTACTTTAGCTGGTCCTTTCCACAATCCATCTTTTGGATCCTTATAATTTACCCATATCTCTTTCCTTTCCTCACTTACTTTTGCCTTTTCATAATGTAACATAGCTGGTGGTTGTTCTGCGTCTCCAAATATACACAAGTGATTCATTACAAATAATGTTTTTGCTAATCTTTCTTGTACATCCTGTATTTCCTGATATTTTGCTACATAACGTTTCAAGGTACCATTTGCTCTCTCAACTATGGCCTGTCCTGTGGGAGAATGCGGTATCCCTGTTACATGCTTCACTCCCCACTTGTTTAAAAATCTTTGCATTCGACTTCCGACATATGCTGGTCCATTGTCTGTCTTTATAGTATTCGGGACTCCCATTATTGCAAAACAACATGTTAAGTGTCTGATTACCTGTATGGCCTTTTCCCCACTCTGCGCAGAGGCCCATATATATTTGCTATAAGTATCTATAGTAACATGTACATATTTAAGTCTACCAAAGCTTTGTATGTGAGTCACATCCATTTGCCATACTTCATTAGATTTCGTCCCTCTAGGATTAACTCCTATTCCAATACCAACCCCTTTATGGAATATGTCATGTGCTTCTTTTGCTAATTTGTCTTTCGGCATGGGAACATGTACAACAGTGGATACCAACTTGTCCGCTCGAGCATTACCTTCCCCAAGTCCTATATCCCATTTATGACTCCTAACATGAATTACAGCATACGGTTGTTCCCTTATTTTTATGGCCCTCTGTAATTGTAAGAACAATTCATAGAGACGCTTATTTTGTACTTCCCTGACTTCTGCATCTTCTATCCTTGCTACTATTCCTGCTACATACATAGAATCAGTTACAATATTCAATGGTTCATTAAACTTAACCATCGCCCAAACTACTGCCAACAGTTCCAAAGTTTGTAGTGTGTCTTGTGCTGTGGCTTTTAATATCTCGTGTTTCCATGTATTATCTTCTTGCCACGTTATCGCTGCTGTCTGAGATTTCTTTCCTGCATCTGTATAAACTGTGATGGCATTCGGAATCGGCGCCTGTTGTCTTTTTGGCTGTTCAATCCAATGTAATTGTCCTAACCATCTCAAAGGTTCCATAGATAATTGATCAGTTGACAACATCATTGGCCCATTTAACATGGCTTCCTGCAATGCTGTGCTATTTGCCAGGTACCACTGCATGGTTTCCTTCTGCATTGGACAGTATATGAATTGAGGTTCTCTTCCACTTATTTGAATAACTCGCACACGACCTTTCTTTACTAAATTTGCTAGTGCCTCAATTTTTTGAAGTAAAGATTTTGATTGTTGTAATGCTGGCGTGATCCATTCTAGCACCCATGTCTCCCCCGTTTTCTTTTTAGACTGCGTAATAGCTCCGAGCAAATGCTGTGAACCCATCCACACAAGTATGTCCAGGGGGAGCTCAGCGTCTCTCCGACGCACTTGTCCAGAAGTAATACGATCCATAATCTGTTGTAACACTCGCTTCTGGTCTGCTGATAAAGACACCACCTGTGCAGGGTCATTTCCTTTTAACAGTGGTCGTAATTGCTGTAAAAGTTCGTTTGGGATGCCCACTATAGGTTTTAGCCATTGTAAATCTCCTAATAGCTTCTGAGCATCATGCAGTGTTGAGATTTCAGGATTAATTGTCAATTTTTGTGGTGTTACTATTTGTTTCATCAAAGACAATCCCAAATATTTCCATGGAGCTGTTTTTTGTATCTTTTCTGGTGCAATTACCAATCTTTGCTTTGCAAGGGTGTTTACAATTTCTTTTATCTGTGTTTCTGTAAATGGTTCTTTCTGTGCAAATAATATATCATCCATATAGTGATAAATTATAACATTAGTCCATTTTTGACGTAATGGCTGTAAGGCTGCATCTACAAAAATCTGACATAAAGTTGGACTATTTCTCATTCCTTGTGGTAAAACTGTCCATTCAAACCATTGATCTGGCCCTTCTCTATTTATTGTTGGTAAAGTGAAAGCAAATCGGCGCATGTCCTTTTCATGAAGCGGAATCGTAAAGAAACAATCTTTTAAGTCCACAATCAATATAGGCCATTCATAAGGTAACATAGCTGGATTCGGCATACCTGGTTGTAAAGCCCCCATTGGTTCCATTTGTTTGTTTACTTCCCTAAGGTCATGCAAAAGTCGATATTTGCCTGATTTCTTTTTTATGACAAATATCGGAGTATTCCAAGGACTAGTAGATAATCTTAAATGTCCTTGCTGATATTGTTCTTGTACTAGCAAGTGTGCTTGCTCAAGACTTTCCCTTTTTAGTGGCCACTGCTTTACCCATATTGGATCGTCAGATGTCCAAGTTATAGGGATCGGGAAAGTCCAAGCAATGGCCATTAGAATAAATGGTGATCGTTTGTCAAAACTATTCCCATTTGTGCTAACACATCTCTTCCAATTAAACAGTTTACCCCTGGAGGTAATTGCACTACAGCAAGCACCGCTGTGACTGTTTGTCCTTCAATTGTTAATTGTAGGGGCGGCGTTCGATTAGCTAAAGTTAGACCACCCACGCCAGTAATGGTAGTGGTATGCTCTTGTAACGGCCAGCCTTGTGGCCAAGAAGAAGGCGACAGTACGCTGGAATCTGCGCCTGTGTCTAACAACCCTTCCACAGTTATTGTGTTACCTTGAAATGACAGATGAACAGTCTTTCTGGGTCTCGTACTCAGATTCAGTGTTAGCAGGGTCAGGCTTCCTGTAGATCCGAAGCCTTTGTTTCCGCGACTCTTTTCAGTCACTGGTCGTATTGTTTGAGTCACTTGTGGCAGGGGCACCAGCTGTGCAATCCGTTGTCCCTGTGCAATCTTTACTGGTGGATTCAGTGTATATGCCATAATATAGATTTCACCTTCATAATCTGCATCAATAACTCCCGGTAAAACAAATAGTCCACATTGCGATGCCGATGATCTTCCTAATAATAAAGCTCCCATGGCTCTCCCATTAATAATGATAGGTCCTCGTACATTCGTAGATATTGTTTGAGGATTATTTGTTAACAGGATAACATCTACTGCTGCTGCCAGGTCCAACCCGAGACTTCCCCGGGTGGCGGGTTGAAGGACTGCGCTGCGGCTGCAATTTTCGTCGTTGCGCGGCGGCCGGCGAACGCGCTCCGTGTGGAGTTTCCCGACCGTCTGCAGCAAGCCCCCTCATTATGGGAGTTGGATCGGCAAGTTTGACACCATACATTTCTGGCTGTACAACTCTTTCGTACATGCCCTGGAGCTCCGCATCGGTAACACCGCAGCTGCCCCTTTTGAGGTGTCTGCACTTTAACTGCTGCTGCTGCTGAAGTCTGGAGAGGCGCAAGGGCTGCCATAACCTGACTTTGAGTAGCCTGAGCCTGTTCTTTCATTCCTTCCCCTAGTTTCTTTATTGCCTCTACAAGAAAAGCCTGAGGTCCAGTGGGTATCGATGACGCTTTTTCAAGTGCCTCCTCTACAGTCCAATGTGCCCTTAATGTATTCAATAAACTCTTTGTAGCAGGATTGCCATTTTGTGAAATACATTGTTTTAAGAGAGCACCCTGCATGTAGAGAGGTACTCTTGCTCTTTCAATTGCATTTACCAACTTATCTACAAAACTGCCCAAAGTTTCTTCTCTCCCTTGCTTAATTCCCATATACATTGGAACTCCGCCTGGCTCTTTCACTTGCTCTATGGCTTCTCTCACTAACCTCATTGCCTCTCTCACTTTATCCGGACCAAGTAGTGCTTGAGTTTCTACTCTAGCATAAGGTCCTAACCCCATTAATTCATCCATTGTAATCCCTTGTAATGGATCTCCTGCTTGCCGCTGTATCGCTATCGATTCTAATACTCTCGCTTGCCAATGCGCATTAAACAACAACCACTGACTAGGAGAGAAAATTAACTTTGCTATACCCCGACAATCTGCAGGCAAAAGAAGTTGAGTGCTCCAGAGATAATCTAACATTTGACGAGTCGGTTCACCAGTAACACCATAAGAACTCACTGTAGAGCGCAATTGTGACAAAAGCTTCCAATCTAATGCCGTAACAGTAGCATTTATTCCACCAGCTGGGTTTGGCTGAAACTGAACTGGAAAAGCCATTGCTGTCGCCATCTGAGTCATCTCCTCATCCCCTTTTTCTAACCCCTCTCGTGCCAATGCATTCCAAGCCCGACACCTTTCTTTAGCGATCTCTATCCCCAGCCCATCTTCTGAGCCTGGAGTAGAATTCTCGCTTTCCGGCGTCACAGTGTGGCTGGACGCGTCAGGGCTACTCAGGGCAGAAGCGGGGGGAGCGGTAGGGAGAACTCGTTCTGAGCTTTCCTGTCCCTTCTCGTCGGAACGTAAAGGTGGTAAAACAAGCTCACGAAACGTAGGCGGTAATGGCCACCTAGTTTCCTCCTCCCCATATCTGGTGTTTTTCTCTTTTGCCGCAACTGCGCTCTGTGCAGCTCTTTTTTCCGCCTGATACCTTAGCAATTCATTATGAACCATCCTCCATAACTTTCCCAACTTTTTTGCTGTCTTATCATCATTCAATGTTAATTCCCATAATTTATCTCCAAATTTTCGCCATTCCGATAACTCATGAACTGTATGTGGATTAATAAAACAACCTTGCTCTACCCCATAAGCTAAAAGCCCCTGAAGATCCTTTTTTACATCTATTCCCTCAACCCGGCGTTGTGTCAGCCAGGATGCAAATAAATCATATGCTGCTTGCCTGTCCATACCTGAATTTTTCCGTTGCAGCCTTTCCAGGTCTCGGCAGCACGTATCAGCAGGGCTCACCTCTTATGACACCCTGGGCGCGGGCCTTTTTAGTCGCCTTTCGCCGTCCTCGCTGCTTAAGGACCTGAACAACCTTCTCTGGTCTTTATCCTTCGTGGTGCCCTATACGTCCTTTGGCACGGATCACGTCGTTAGCAGATCACGTCCTTTGGCACGGATCACGTCGGGGTCACCACTTGTTGAAAGAACGCAGAGGGAGCCCAGCCATCATATAATGCACAAAGGCTCAACTTTATTAGTACTCACACTTCTTTTATATCCACAATAATTAGTTCATACATATTGCAAAAAGCAAGCTCCTTATAGGTTGCTAAGGTTAGATACATTGGTTGCTAAGGTTAAATACCAATCTCTCCCCTTATGATTTCTGCAAGGCCTTCTACATAGTCCTGCTTCTGTTCTTTGTTCTTCTTTGATACTTTTCGGTATTCTCCCATCACGTCGCCGTTGTCAGCAGTTCCTCGGTGCTGTGCCCTTTCTCACGTAGCCAGTTGTTAGCAAACTGCTCCACATCTTCATGGGAACGGCAGCCAAATTTGAGATTAGTTAGTTGTAGAGGGAGATGCGGGAGGAACAAAGACAGAGAAGAAACATGCAGTGTTTGATATATGGCAGCACCACTACACCACAGCAGTTCCTAGACAACATTAGGACAGGAAGAATAACAAAACTCCTACAAACTATCAGAAGCAGTCCAGAGGGCCCTATGCATATTGAGAATTATTTGCCATTCTTTAAGTGTAATGTTAAGCTGAAAATAATGATGGTAAAGTGACAATATAAAATATATGTTCCTTTGTGCTCAGTGAGCAAAGTTATTCCTGATTTAATACTCCGCAAGCTTGCTGAAAGTCCAAAGACTGCATATTACAACAGAATGGAGATTCAAGGCAATAAACCTTCAGCTGTAACTGGAAACAAAAGTTGTTTCTTTTTAATGATGAAGCTGGGTGATCCAGGACAGCCAAATCTAATAGCCACATCTATTTCTTCTGATGTGTGCTTTTGAAGCTACAACAGTATAAATATTCCCTTTATGCATTGTAGTAAATGTTTTTGTACTTGCATTCATTCTCTTTTGAGTTTGTTCATCTTGTGAAATGGGTTAAGAGTATGCATAGATATGAAGATAATTGAAAGAGAAAAGCAATGAATTGAAAGCATATATGTGAGTATTTCATCCTTGTATTATTAAAGGAAAAATGTATCATATGTAATCAGATGAGAGTGACTGGTAAAGAAAAGATTTAGTCAAATATTTAAAAGCAGAGCAGATATTTGAGGAAATTCACAATATTGAAGAAAAAGGTGACATGTAAGGAAGAAAAGATTAAAAACTCACAACAGCTTCAAAAGTTATTTTCTGATGAAAATAAAGGTTGAAACTGAAGGAGTGAAAAGAATGTAGCAAAGATAATGAAGGGAAAGCCTACAAATGTCTTGCAAATATGTCAGTGATCTATATTTACAGCCAGCTATGTAGGGTTTAGTTTCAAAAATTATGCATGGAATTGTAGTGCAGTTTGTTATGTCACACTATATGTGCTACTGCAAGCATAGTGTTTGATCACATTGAGTTTCTAGACCATTTTCTTCACTCTTATTATTTGCATTTTAACCTGGAAGAACATGTGGTACTTGCTTAATGTAGTTGTATCACTTCCTTTATCTCAATTAATTTTGTTTTAGACATTTTATAATGTTGTTTTCTCAAATGATTGATCAAAAAACTTCTCAAACAATTTGTCAGGGTTTTGAGTAATGCATGTAAATGCCATTTTAGAACAGGAATTATGAGTTACTTTGGAAAGGATGGTCGTCTCATTTTTGATGATAAACTCAGACTTCTTGTAATTCATAGGGGGGAAATTATGTTTTTTAGAGTGATTTTGATGATTTTGTTCAATTCATGATGAGTGGACCATGCCACGTTTTGGTAATCATTAAAAGAGAAGCAACTGATGCTATTCCTCACTGGAAAGAACTATGTGAATCGAGTGAGAGTGTGCCTGATAAGCCTGAGGCTGAGCAGCCAGACAGGTAACTACCAGTGAAAATGTGTATATGTGATTCAGTTACAGTATTCAGAGCACACCATAAACCAAGGCACATTCTTACAGATGCTCATGTGCCTGTGTGCACAGGTTCCAGGGAGCAGGCAGAGTTTTTCACCCGGTCCTTCACAGGACCACCACTAGACATGCAATCACTGTTCCTGTGGGAACATAGAAACTCCATGCTTCCCAGGTAAGGATGAGAAGCAAAGGGCACCAATCTCTTGTCGCTTCTGAACTAGCCTTGAATGGGTTGTCAGACCAACAGGAACAGTGCTACACTCCAAAGCTGATGTAGTCCATGCAATTCCACTTCACACTAGTTCACCCAGACGAAGTGCCTGCCCACATTGCCCACTGAGGGTTGCACTCCTGCCCATGTTTACCCCTGTCTCTCCTGGGAAGAGGCCCAAGGGAGACTAGGGGACACCTGAAGCATGCTGTGCTCCCCGGGATCACACTGTAAAAGTCAGCAAACAAGTGGGAGGGGTTTGGGTTTTGTTTACCCCTCCCCCCTTACTCCACCCCCCCAAAAGGCCTAAAATTGTAAGGAATAACTGTTCACAACCATCTTGAAATGTCTGTTTTTCTCCTATGCCAAGCATTTGTAAAGAATTTTAAAGATGATGATAGTTCACACAGCATCAGACAACAGTGTTCACAAAAATTCAATTGTTGGATCAAGTTTTATATTTAGACAAGAGATTTACTTAAAGCAACATGAATTTAAATACTTTGTTCCAGAAAAGAACTTGTCATAATAATTGATAATTTTGTTGATGCCTGCTGCATTTCTTCCTGCATTAATCTAGTACAAGTGGGGAATATTGCATTTTCTGTAAGTTGTGAAGAGTGACTGTATTTACATAGATAAATAAACCTTAGAAATACAGGCAAATGAGCAATATCTCTGTTAAAGACAATTCTGTAGTGCTATAGTTTTTATGATCATGCTGTACATGAACTGAGCACAGTCCTTTTATTGATCATTCATTATACACTGTACACTTGTCAGTAGTAATTCTGTCTAGTGAAACAGAGAGACTATTTTGAATAAGCTAGAGGGGAATTAGAAAAGCGGCATGACTGAGATTTCCTTTCATATCACATGACAAGGCACTTTTTGAGAAGATTAATAATTCTCTTCTCAGAAACATTGCTTTAGTCATGAATCTGAATTTACCAAAGCTTAGTTTGGCATTTTATTCTTATGTTTACCTAAACTTTAAGAAAATACATCTTCAAGAAGTCAACTGTTAACACAATGCATGCAGTGACTTAAATACTGTATTACTTTGTGTTTCGTTAGTTTGGAAGAAACTGTGGAAACTGAGAGTATATTTAATCTATGTGACATGCAAGACAGTGTAGAAGATGCCAGCAGACAACTTGCCTTCTTTTTCCCAAATTTTGGTATACAGAAGACAGACCAAAAAGTTGAAAAGACTTTGGCCTTAATTAGACCTTCTCTCTTAAAGGAAAGACGATGTAAGTGTTTAATAACTACATTTTCTATCTAGGGTATATAAAATGTCTCCTATTTTGAATTTTAAAAATTCTAACTCTGTTAATGAAGTGTTCATAGGTTACATTGCCTCCCCATCATTAAGTTGATAGTAATCTTTGTCAGGAAAAAAGTTACATGGTTAATGTTTTTGATATATTAAGAAAGTAAACATCAATGCTATTTTGTTTCTTTGGTTGATTTTTCAAGAATGTATTTAGATTGTATATTTTGATGGAATGTTTCTAGAAGATCTCACAGAGAATATAGCATTTTCAAAGTATAGTGTAGGGGATCATAATTCTCACCATAATAAAGTAGCTGATATTATTCTTGAATGGCAGGTCCAAGGTAGATCAATGGCAAGGTGAAAAAGATCTGACCCAGAATGTTCTATGCTGCATAAGGCAGTGCTGCACAAGGGCAGGTCTATACAGACAATGTTTTTACAGATTCAGCCAAAAAATCTACCCCATTAGCATGAAGTTCCATCCAAACAAGTTTACTTTTCTTCTCAGCCATATATTTGCATTTCTTCCTAGATTCTAGATAGCATTTTTATTTCTAACTTGAGAATCGCTGTACTTGAAATAACCTATACACAGAGATATGAAAGACTACAATTTTGACCTCTCTCTGTGTATTTATTTCCTTGGTTGTTATCTAGTATGTTGCTTAGAGCAGTGGTTCTGCTGTCCATGTGTAGGTAATCATACAGTCATTTTGACTTGTGCCACATACCGCTTACTTACGTACGTGGCCTTGTAAGACTTAGTTAAATGAATAACCACCTATTCAAAATCCTTAAATCTTCTTTTGGTGATGGTAACACATACTGTATTTCTCAGTCAGGAATTCCTGATAAGGTTTCTGAAGTGAGAGAAAGCCTTAAGAAGGTGAGCATCAGCTTTCTGATCAGCCAGACAACTACTGAAGCCCTCTAGCAGTTGCTTTAAATTAGTTTTCTGTTCCTCAGTTAGAAAATTAATTCACTTGTAAAAAATTAATACTATGATTGAAAAGTCCATGTCATTTCTTCACAAGTGTGCAAATCAATGAATGGATGGCAATTTAACTTTATTTCAATATATTAAACAGATTCTATCATGCAAAGAATAAAGGATGATGGCTTCAAAATAGCAATGCAGAAAGAAATAATCCTAACTGAAGAACAAACACGTGAATTTTACAAAGAGCATGAAAATCAAGACTACTTCCCAGTCCTTCTAGAGCAAATGACCAGGTACATTGAATGAAAAATGGGATTGTGGATCTATAAATAAGACTGAAATTTTCACAAGATACCCATGTTTCTGAGAGTTTAGTAAAACTCAAAACAGGATCAGACAACAGCAGATAATGAGATAATTCACAAGTGTAGCAGAAAAAGAAATGATTTTTTAAAAAATTACTAGCTACTCCATATCTCCGTATGTATGATGTCAAAGTCAGGAGCCATTTCCACTGATTTGGGTGAAACCAGCTGAGCTCTGCTCTGGAAGGCTGCATTTAGGTTGTCTGTAGGAGAGCTCTGAAATCTTCATCCAGGATGTGTGCTGGATTCCTTGGGGAGGAAAAACAAATCCTGTTTGCCTTCATATGAAGTTGGGATATGACTGGGACAAAAACTTAGGAGCTGATCAGCATTTTTATATCTAATAATAAAGACATAGCCCAATTCTACAACATTCTTGCTGTTGTGTTAACATTCGGTAACTTTGAAATTTAACATCATGTTTAAGCCCCATAAGGTTTTATCAGACTGTAGCTGTTTAAACAGAGATCACTTTTAAGATCCTCCAGTACCAGGGCTTGTTTTCCCAGCCTGGACTATATATAACTAAATTACTTTTACAAATCACAGAGTTTAATATCTTCTTTTAATGTCAGATTTCCCATTTTACAGTGGTCCAACTCTTGTACTTGCTCTAACACGAGAAAATGCTGTAGCACACTGGAGAGATTTGTTAGGCCCAAAGGTTGTTGAAGAGGCTAAGAAGGAAAATCCAAACAGGTAATACAGTAATAAACCATCATCCACAGCTTCCAATTTTGCATTCCTCATTTCAATGAATACCTCATTCTAATTGGTGTGACTACAGTGCCATCATCTGGAAACTGACACATATTTCTGCAGTTTGTTAAGCTTTCCTTGGAAGTGTATTACACATAGAAACCATAGGGGGTTTTGAGAAATGATGGCAGCTAAACATAATGAAAATCTGAGTTTAAAAAAGGGTATTGAAGTAAAAGGAGATCTCTTGAGTCAAAGAAAAAATATTGGTAATATCTCATTCTTTTTTTTTTTTTCCTTGAAATTGCAGCATTATTTTTTAGAACAAATGTTTATTTTCTCAGCTTAATAAAAACTTTGCATGATTAGAATATTTTATTTGTGACTAGGTTTCTCCTACACATTTTATAAATGGACATCTTAGTCATACCTGCTTATTGTATTGTTCTAAGAAACTGCTGTGGTATCATCTTACCTGTTGTTGACAGAAGTGCTGTTCCATTAAGAAAGAACTGGTATTATCTTGGAAATATAACAAGAGAAAGTTGGGAGGGTTCATATTTCAGGTGGTTAATTAAAAAGTTGATTGTTCTTTCTGTAGACAGTGAAAGCTTTCTACTCCTACAGAGAGATCATCATGCACTTAAGTTGCCAGATCAACATTAATTTATATTCACTGGGTTAAGGCTAGTCATCGTTGAATCTCCAAATGGCTATTCCTTTAAGTAACTTCACTCTTTTAATGACTCTTAGTTTACGTGCAAAGTATGCAGTTGGCAACATACCTATTGGTCAGCTGCATGGTAGTTCTACACCCGATGATGCTGAGAAGGAATTACAGTTCTTCTTCCCTCGGGAGCACACTTTGGCATTAATCAAACCTGATGCTGCTAAGAAGCATAAAGGTAAGGGATCTAGAAAGTATGGGCTATGTCTAATGATGTCATCTCTACAAAATAGTAGCAATGTACACTGCAGTAAATCATGTCAGATGCATTCTTTGTATTCTCTGAAATATTTTTTCCATGCAGAGAAGTACTTTCACAAGGCTTGCATAATTCCTATTGAGGTCTCAAATGTGACTTTTCTTTTGTTTAAGCTGCCTATAGCTCTTTCTTCACAAGAATGGTGGTAAATTGAAGACAGTTCTTAGCTAAATTAAACTGTTTGAAAGCCAGGTATTTGTGCAAACTCGCTGCCCAGCATCCATCTAAGTCAAAGGAGAGAAAGACTTTCCAAATTCATGTTACTTATTTCAGACAGTTATCTCTACTGACTCACATGGGGTCATTGCCCATTTAGATGAATTCCCATCCTTGGTTTAACTTGCCATTTAGACAAAGGGAATGAGGAGGAAAGGTCAAAGTAAAGAGAACACTATGTACAATTTGGTATCTTACCTTAAAGATTTTTGGTGCCCCTTTTTTTAAACCCTATATCCAGAGCCTTTTCTTTGCATTCTTCTCTTCTCTCCTAAGAAATTTCAGTAGTCTTTCTAAAGCTAATTCATCATTGGCTTTTGTGAGTCTTTCTTCCCCTCTTGTAACAATCCAGACTGATTTTAGCAGGCCACCTGGTGTGTGATAGAGCATTACAACTACAGTCCACATTCTGTCCGATGTGAGAAACAACAGTGAATGGTACTGGTATAGTTTATAACAGTCTGGATTTGTCACCTACGTAGAGATGGTTTCGTGCAATGACAATGGTTTCTGTATAATTTAGAGGACTGTTGAAGTGTTTGTCATATTGCCCATGATTGTTTGATATTGTAAATAGAATTTTAATAGGTATTGGTGATTTTTTTAAAAAAAATCATCCAGTCATTTCTGCAACTTTGGGTGGTTTTTTGCATCTAAACTATGTCAATCAGGAATAAGTTTGCTTGATATTCTCCTAGATGACATTATGCAAAAAGTTAAAGATGCTGGATTTGCCATCTCAAAGATTAAGGAAGAAGCTTTAACTCGTGAAATGGCTACACAGTTTTATAAGGATCATGAAGGAAAACCCTTTTTTAACCAGTTAGTGACTTGTATGACTGAGTAAGTGTCTTGTTATACAATACTGAGGTATGTAACTGTATGTCAAACTTTGAATTTATAGTACCAATAAAACATGCCACACCCAAAGTGGGGTAAGGATTTTACACTCTGGCATTCTTTCTGGCAAGTTTAGTAGCTTCTAGCATGGAATGTTCTTCCTTTAAAGGAAGATTTAAAATTCTTTCCAAACTTATGGATAGTGGTGATTATTTTGGATTTTTTTCTCAAAAAATGAAATAATTTCTAATGGAATCCTTGTTCTTCCCATGTAGGACAAATATCTTCTCATAATATTGCTAGCATATCTGTTGATAAAATAATATGTATTGTCTTGCTTCAGAAATTACTGAGTGAGACTCTTTTTAGGACAAAATGTCTAAATGCAAATACCTGATCATCATAATCTTTTGGGCTTTCAAATACAGGATATTGTCTTAAACAAAACACTCAGAAACCAATTTTAAAATTTAAAGAGTTTAACAAAATTCAGATAGCGTAATGCTCATCACAACCCTTCACGGTACCTCTGAAGTCAAAGCTAAGTCTGCGTCTCAGAATAGTGTAAGAGCTTCCTTGTATTATTGATTTTACAGGGGCCCATCGGTGATAATGGTCTTAACAAAGGAAAATGCTGTGGAAGACTGGAGACAACTGATGGGTCCAACTGATCCAGAAATGGCAAAAGCGACCTCTCCTGAATCGATTCGAGCTCAGTTTGCACAAAATATTTTGTCTAATGCTGTTCATGGATCATCTGATAGAGAACACGCACTGAGCAGCATTGAGTGCATATTTGGTGAGATTGATATAGATTGAACAATTAAGACACAATCTCTGGAAATTGATATTCATGTCATTAGATGCATTTGTATACACAACCACCTATATTTAAGACTATATATACACACATATTTTCCTTCATACTCCTTCAATTTTTTTATCAGACAGTTTTTTTGTTATCAGCTTTGCCATATTGGAAAGCACATCAATGTAACAAGTAATACCTCCTAGAAGTTTGATGTTAGTAATGATTTCTTTATGTATGTTTAGTAGATAGTTTTTCTTTTATCACTTAAAAAAATGTATACTTTTCCAATAGTTCCAGGAGTCTAAGGTGTTTTGTATATAACTATCTTAAAAGAACAGGGTCAAGGAAGGTCATTAAAACACTATTGATGACACATCCACTGTGATGTGAATCTAGTCCTCCAGTTCAGGCAGCCTACAAAAGAGAAATGCTGAAAGGTAGTGGAGGCACTGCTACAACATTGGCAGGGAGCAGCAGGAACTGTGGGAACGCTCCACCAGGGAGAAGGAGCCAAGAGCCAAGCATGACCGCAGCACAGGCTGTGCCCTCACCAGCAGAGTCCAGCCCCACAGCACCCAAGCCGAACTGGGTAGCCACATCCATCAACAGTCCCAGACAGAACAGGCAATGAACCAGGTCCAGGACCTGTTCAAGGGTCCAGTCAGGAACAACAGGCAAGAGGGCCAGAGACCAGTATTCCTGCAACGCAGCTCAGGCAAGGATTAAGCCCAAGTGTGAGTTTAAATGGGGCTCCTGGGTGTGTATCCCCGGTGAAATTGCTCAGGGCTATTAAGGCCTATTGCTTCCCTCAGAGCTCTGAAAAACATTTGCATTCTTTATTTATCCTGTCTCTAAACATTTTCTAATGATTGCTGTCACAGATAGGATAACAAACCAGAAGGTCCTTTCCAGTCCATTTACTCAATTCAAGTATATGAGATGAAGTAAAATCTAAAGTCAGCTCTTACATAACAGCTATTCTTGATGTACACCTCCTTGCCAGACTAGTGAATTTGTATCCTGTCTCAGTCTAACTTGGCAGGGTTTCATGAAGAACACAAATATTCTTCTATAGCTGATATATTCTCACTTTTGTTGTCCGAGTCTGTTGAAGGTTGAGATACTAAAGAATGTCATTCAATTAAAGCAATTTACTTACAGCATTGATTGTAAGTGCAAAGTCCAGAAAGAATGAAGTCTTTCTCACACTTTCTCTGTTGTTTCTATTGTATTTAATACAACTAGCTGTTTTAAACATCTTCCTGACAAATATTTCTGTTGTGATGGGGCATTTGTTATTATAGAAATCCCTCCAGCAGAAGTTGGACTGAGCATTCTTCTGGTGGCCCATTTTCACCTACAGCTGCTTTACTGCCATAAACTCGATTTGAGGCTAGCTAGCCTGTAGGAAGTTGTGATTAGTGAGGAATTTATATGTTGCCTCAGTGAGGTGAGTTCTGAGAAGCATATTTCAGAATTGCTGTATGTTCTTTGGCTTGTTTTTTACTTCAAAAACCTATTAAAACCATTCCTTCTGGCATTTTTTCAGCACTCTGAGTCTTTTGGGTGCTGGCACATTGTACTTGAAAAAATGAAGCAGTCTCAGAAAAGGCCCGAGTAGGGTGACTTCAGATACATCAATTCAGTTCTTTTCCCGAGATCTTTGCTAGAGTTAATGGCTTCTCTAACGGTGGGACAAATACAATGTTGAAAGTTTAGATGGGATTGTTTTTTCACAGGAGCAGAAATGCCGAAAAGAGCAAAATGTGTTTATGTCTTACTAAGAGTTCATGAAACTTCTGATGGAAGTTCATAATCAAATAGCTTGATAGGTATCACACACAGGTTTTGAATACCATGGATCATTTATTGCACTGGTCTTAGAAATTTCAGTTAGCTGTAGGGGTACAGTAGCTCCGCCTGTTTAAGTATGATATAATTTTATATACTGAGTTATTGCTTGTTTCACCATCATTCTTCAGCCTCCATTACATCACTTTTAATCAATATAACAGTTTTTCAGTTTAGTTTAACTATTAGATGTTGAAGGATTCTATTTATTTGGGTTCATATATTCATGTTTGTCAATTATGATCCCTGTTTTGTGCTTGGTTAAAGTGATTACATTGAAATATTATGCATACATCTATGACAGTTTTTCTTCACTTTGTATAAGTATCCAAACCTAAATTGAAATATGTGAACATTTAATTTATTATTGCTTATTTTCTTCTCCTAAATATGTTCTTGATCTTAATGTCTTTTAGCAGCTTTGGAAAGGAGGAATTTAAGAGATACATTTCAAAACAATAAAAATAACTGTTTCAGTCAGCTGATTAAGAGATTCAGATGCACCAAGGTTTTGTATCTTTGAGATACAGATTTTTGTAGAGTTATCAAAATACCATGCATTCAGAAGCATTGGTAATTGAAATACTGTCAATACTTTAAGAGAGTACTTTGTCTTTTTAAAAGTTTAACTCAACACTTAGGTATTGTATACATAATTTAGACTGCCATCTATCTTCTTCGAATTTTATATTACTGTGACAGACATGGATGTAATTTTAAAGATCTTGAGCACTTGTGATGGGATTGACAAGCATTTGAATTTATAGAGTCAGGAGGAATGTGTTCCAACATAAACTTCTTTGAGTCTCACATATGAAAATCTTGCAATTAAATTTACACCACTCTTCTGCCTACAAATCTTACAGAAAGTCTGGTTCTGTCCATTTATCTTATATCTAAATGCCAGATCAAAAGAGAATGTGACCATCATGACCATTTATTTAGAAAATATCTCGTGGTTCTGCATAGAATTAGGTGGTGCAGAGATGTGATGAAAATTCTTCCAACACTAACAAAAGATAACATAATTATTCTTCTGATTTTTGTCCCAGCAGGAGAGAAATGAAACCACAGGACATGTTTATTTGTACAACAGACCACATATTTCCTTGTTTAGAAACTTTAATGAAATAATAATCTGACACTAAGACTCTATTAAAGATCTGTTTCAGTTTAGAATGATAAACAAGATGGTTCTAAATCTCACAGTACTGTTTAAGAAGAATTAGTATGTCTGATTGTAGTGAGTATTTGTACTGAGTTACTGCATGATAAAATAAGAGAAGTGGGGAAAAGGCTTTTTCCCCTGCCAAGAAGATGGAGTGAATCAGCTTGTGGTTGTGTACCACTGCGCTGTTTTTTCTTTGCTCTGATTGCTGCATGAGCTACACTGACAAGTCAGGCCTTGCAAGCATCCTTTACCCACAGTTCTTTGTGAGCAAATGTTTAGCTTTCCGATTACCTTGCTCAGAGGATAAATACTGATGAGCTCTGAGTATCTACAAACTAAAGTTTCCATCATATTGTAACCAGGAGGCATCAAAATACTCAGGGTGTTGGTCTGCTTGGGACACCTCTTGATCGCTCTGATGCATGCATTAACCTTCTCTGTGTAACATAGACCATCTGACATACTGAAGCTACTTTTGGGTTTTGATCTTAGTATTCTCATCTAGAGAAAAGGAGTGTGCCCTCCATTCCAGATGTTTTCCTTTATGCTTATTGCCAAACTGGTTTATCCACAAGCCTTTTGGCAGCAACAACAGGAGCCAGTCTGATGTTAATAAATTACCTGGAAGCCCCTGAATTTAGTGCGTATCTAGCAAGCAAATTCAAAATCCTGTTGCACCTTCCAATGAAACCGGTATTAAATATCAGGGATGTTACAGGAAATACAGTGTCAGCAGTTGAAATTGAACGTGGTTTTTCCACAGAGCCTTGACCAGATCTAATTAGAAGTAATGTACCTCTATAGAAATTAATAACCTGAAAGTTATTGGCTTTTACTATAAATAGAAACACAATTTTGAATGTTTGTTGACCCACATTGATGGATTTATATTTATTTACAAAATTACTTGGAGCTGATGTGGTTTACCAGAAAAATCTGGTTGAGGAAACGTTTTCAGATGTGTATTTACATTCAACTATTAAGCGCAACCGAAAAGTGTGTGTCGGTTGTGCATAATTGGGGTAAATATTTTTTCAGGTTTCATTCATTTGGAATCTAGGTTACAATGCTGGATAAAATAATTTAAGAGCTGTTTGAGTATTTTGGACTGGAAAATCTTCTTTTTATTTGTACAGGAAGTATTTCTCAGTTATATGCAATGACTGGACAAAAGTAACAAAGTTGCAACACTGAATTAAATTAAAGTGACCGGGTCATTCAGGTCTTGTTGGAGTAGGATTTATGTTTTTTTTATAAATGTGGTTCATAAAAGGGTTCCGATTTGCACTTACAGTGAGCTTCTAAAACTGTGCCAATTATTCACAATTAGAGTAAATATTTTTTCAGGTTTCATTCTTTTGGAACTGAGGTTAGAACATTCAGTGAAAATATTCAATGGCACTTCTTACTAAACCGGGCACATGTGTGTGGGAGGTAGCAAGAAACGCACTAGAAGCATATGTTCAGTGTTCCAGGCAATTTTTATTTTATATGAAAAAAAAAGCCAAGCCCCTCAGTAGGAAGGCAGCTGTAACACTGAGAAAAAACATTTGACGCTTCAAGTTTTGGCCTGTTAATTTTTTCAGCTGTAAATAGGTACAGTCATTACTTTCATCCATCAGCGGACTATTTGCCCACTCTGCTAAATCGAGGTTTCATGACTCCGGTGCTGGGGTGCACTAACGCAGCAACGGCTATACCTGGCCGTGGATGTGCAGGAGGAGAGGTCAGTCCGACTTTTTGTCACATACCAGGGAGCAGAAGCGGTGAGTGGGCCATGTGGGGACACAGGAGGATGCATTTGCCTGCTCAAACAGCCCTCGCTGCTCCGACATCTGTTTCACACCTTTGCAAGGGAAGGGCAGCAGACTGGAAGGCAGGGATGTTCTGGGTCTGGATTCAGCCAGCATCTGATGTGGCAGTGAATTAAGTGAGTGAATTAAGTAAGGGATTTTCAAAATGGAGTGACTTATATTAGTGTTGAATTGGGTTGACCCATGCCTTCTTAAAAAGTAGAAAAAAGTGGACTTGGGAAAGCACACTACCTTACTAATTCATCCCCGCTGTCTGCACATCTATTCTTTGTATTATGATATTCCCAGATTTTTGTTCTATTTCTTTTCCTTCTTCCATATTTTTTACCATATCAGAATGAAAGTTAGTCAACAAAAAGCATACATTAAAATGTCAAGGAGTTCGGAAACGCTGGGCTCAGTTCATCAAAGTTTATTCCAACATACTGGAATGTCAATCTAATGACAGTAACTTACAGAAGGAATGGTGACAATTCTCTGGAGAAAATAACATTTACATCTTTTTCTCCAATATCAAAAAATGAAAAAAGTTTTATTTTAACAGTTCTAAAATAAGATGTAATGTTGCGATGAAGTCTAGCTAGCTAGACAGTCAACAAACACCACACTTGACTATGTTCACAATAAAACTTCTTAAAGTGAAATACCACAACTTTGGTATTTGTTATTCCAATATCACATTGATATGACTGTCATTCATTTTTAGTGGCTAACCTTATACACTGGGGTACTTCAAACTGGGATCAATAGGTAAACGAAGCTTAAGAACTCCTGCTACACAGTAGACGAAACTATTTTAGAAGCTTTCCGATCATACTGATCTTTTAGATCACGCTTACTTAAGTCAGCATTTTCAAACTCACCGAATTTAGTCACCTGCAGGGAAGTTCTGTCTCCTATGATTTTTATTTCAGTTTTTCCATTTCATTGCACAGGATTAAGATTTCACCTATAGTATTTAGGCACCTAAGTTTGTGGTCTGTTTTAGACATGACAAACACACATAACTCCTGCTCAAGTCAATAGATGCAATATATATGCTCAGCATTCCTGGCACCTGGATTGAATTTTGGATCTAATTCTGCAGATGTTCCATGGAGATAAAGTTCTGCATCTGTCCAGAATTAGTGGGAATGCTGACCTTTGCACATTTTAACGAACTGCTCGAAGCTCAACCAATGATCATATAGGGTTGTTTTTTTCCCCCTGAACTACCCTATACACTATTATTGCATTTTTCTGTAACACCTCTGTCCCTTTATTCTAAGCATTCTAACTTGGCATCTATGTCTTCAGTTCGTGTTAGCATATTACCAAGTATATTACTGCTGCTACCCAAATCACTCCAGCGTATTCTCCCTTGAATTTCATGCATGCAAATTTCATTGGAATTCTTGTAATGAGAAAGATCAATATACTTACACGACCAATTGTAACTCCTTATGTTACCCTACACAGAACTTTTTTTTTTTTTCTGATATAGACCCTCTCTATTTCGGAAATGCTCATTTTGTTTTATAGATACCAGAACTGTCACGTCTAGTCCTTACTTTCACTGCAGGAATTCTTGACGGTTTTTCAGCTGTTTATCATGAGCTCTTATGATGTTAATGTAGGTGATCTTCTTATGTGTTAACAAAAATCAGACTGTGCTATCCATACTGCCTCATCCAAGTACATCTTGGGAGGAATAGAATAAATGCCATCTTGGAATTATGTTGATTAGATTTATATCACCTTTGCTATTTTAATACGTCACATGGCAAATGTTAAGTGAGTAAAACTTAGTACAGAAATAAAAGCATTTGCTTTGTCTGTGACCCTTTGCAGGGTAAATGTTAATTTCTGATTAGGAAAACTGCAAATAGCCAGTCGTTTTGAGAAGTTCATGAATAGAGACAAGCCTTATTTATTTATTTATTTATTTACTTATTTATTTGGTATCAGAGAGATTTAGAAACATGGTGTCAAATGATAAAAAATTATCTAAACAAACACTGAGCCACATGAAGACCTATCTTCTCCTTAATACTGTACATTAGCTGTCAGTTATGTTTAGAATAATGCTTCTAGTCCAGTTTTCATAACAAAGCTATATTACAGCAAACATAAGTGTTACTTTTAAGAATTCTACAGATCTGCTTCACTTTAATCTGTCCTTTTAAAAAATACTGATTCTTTCAATTAGATGCTTAAATATGTTTGAAATTATAACAACAGAAGCCAGCCTGAAGTACAATTAAAAAATTAAATGTCTGCTTTCAATGCATTTTTGCTACACAAACCCACAAGATCAAATACTAACACTGTAAGCATATTTTTGGCACACACATAAAAAAAAAAATCACATAATGCATACCCAGATGCTTATCAGTAAACTACGCTTTTGAACTCTCTGAACAAGGGCTGTGATTCCAAATAGCAGATAGATTCAGCTCCAGCAGCTGCAGTAGTTGCTGCCCGAGATGTCTGCCAGAGGTTACCATCCCTCTGCTGCCCCGGCTCTCAGCTCACCTGACTAATTCACAGACTAATTCACCAACTACTGCACTGGTGCACTTTCTGAGGAGAGAAGAGATGCCCCATGCAGCTGTCCAACCTCTCCCACGGAAACAGGGCAGGCAACTGGCACAAGGAGCTAGACCTAGGCAGCCAAGGCTAGACCTATCTCCAGCTGCAAATCAGAGCCCTAGGATAAAGCTCAGTCAGCTCGAATATGCCTACCACATATTGCTGCAAACCTATGCTCTATGGCTTGCAGTGGCTTAAAAGGAAAAGCAAACCTTTTAAAAGTAAAGTGCAGCAAAAACGTCTATGTAGAAAATGCCATGAGTTTTTAAGTCGATGAGTTCTGGATTAGTAAAACATGCCGACCAAGCCAGATCGTGACCCTCATCGCGCAGGGAAAGTCTTTCCTTTTGGAAATTTCACACTCATACTTTTTTAGGGTTGATTTCTTTCTGGCCATTTCTTATTTTAATAGCCTTTTTGGGGCCACCGGCCAGTGGGTTGGTGTTCTTGGTTGATGGCTTTGGGGCTCCACTCCGACCACTGCGTCCTGCATTCTGGTTCTTACTGCGGGCCGTTCGCAGCTTTTGTTCTTGCAGTCTCTGTTCCCACCTCTGTAGAAATACAAAAGACGAAGAGGCTGACTTAGGGAAGGACATATTCATAAATAATTATGTCTTAATCAAAGCTATCCTGAACCACTAACGCTAGTGCTGCTCTTAACAGCTCTGTGCTCTGTTCCGTAGGCCCACTGATGTCAGTATGTTATGGCTCTTGGCAGGGGGAACCTGTTTCGTGTTTTGGGGTGGGGGAATTTCCACGACACCTGTCGATGAAAATGACAACTGCACATCTCATGTGCATGCTGCACGTCAGTGCACATTTCACGCCTTTTCAGAAATCCAGGGGAGCTGGCACCATGCCATCAAAAAGACAGGATTTGCACACTGGAACTCCCTTGCAAACCCCTTCTTTGCGGTCTTACTGAACATGATACTTGATTTTTTCCTCAGAAAAGTCTTCAGAAAGCAGACTATCCTTTCACAATATATATTTAAACACACAGCTACAAGGGAAAGTGGTATTTACTTTCTGGTTTTCCCCGGGGTGGAGAGGACTGGGCATGAAAGAGCTTATGTTATGGACAGACAACAGAGTTGACCACTGAAATCACAGTGCTCAGAGTTGCAATGGGATGGTTGTGAATAATGCACCTGCAGCTCTATTCAGCAGCATCCCTGAGCAATTTTGAAAAGCAATTAGATCAGCAAGCCCACCAATAGGAGTATCTGTTAGATTTCCAAACCCAAAAGTGCAGTGGTTAGAAAACAGGTTTTTACAGTGAGGTTAAGTGGTTAGATGGTCCAAAATATGGAGAGATCCACAACACTGCAGTGGAGACTGCAGTCTTTTACCTCTAGGAAGAGAAATACTTATTTTAAGGAAAGCAAGGTAGATAGTAGAACCTGGAAAGGGTCTCACCTCTCCCTTCTATTAATGAACTTTCCCTTCTGAAACTCCCAAAGGCAGGGGCTTTGCCTAGTGATCAGAGCAAGACAAGCACTCTCCAGCTTTCCTATTAAGTATCTCTGCACTGACCCTCTTGCAGCTCAGACTCTTGTCCTGGCTAGAGAAGAGACCAGCCATGTTGTGGTTATGTTAACAGCTGTCTTCTGTGGTCCACAGACAGCTCAAAACATTCATCTTAAGTGGTAACTCAAGACAGAAGTTGGATGCAAATCTTCAGAGATGAACGATGGGCATTAAAATGAAGCCACTGTGATACCTAGCTCCATACTGGCTATCTTTGTGCAGTCAGGGCCATTAAATGCATCTTTATGAAACAAAAACTATCAGCAGGCATTTAGGTGTGTCCCACTCAAAAATGTTTAAATGAGAATTTAATTTATGAAACTATTAATATCAGAGGGAATGACACACGCTTTGAGAATTATTTTGCTTGGCAGTCATGAATCTATTTGACAGTCTAGAAATTAATGTTCAAACAGGTTTCAAGACACAATTAGAAATGACAAAACAGTGTGAGGAGGCCACTAAAACACACTGTGTGAGAGTAACAGGCCATTAAGTTGACAGCTAAGGGATTTCAAGAGTCCAAGTCATATGTCAGTATTCTCCTAAATTCCACATGGTATCATCTGTAATTGCAATGTATTTAAAGAATTAAAGCATGTTTTCTTTTTCACACATAGATGAGTGAGGAGAAAAGGGAATGATAAAAGCATCAAACACAATTTCCTGCAAGAAGTTGGCCTGTAATCTAAAAGCTTCTACTGATGGATATATGCATCTTTTTTCCTCCTACCAATTGCCAATCAGCTCATAATTAAAATAAACAAACCTTTTCTGAATTCCAGAAATAACTTTCTTCCATCTCTAAAAGTATGAGGAAGAGTCAGACATTGTCTTGATCCACCCTTTCTTTCCATTATAAAGAGGAGTTTACAAGCAGGGAGTGATAGCAAGTGCCATCCTGAAGCTCCCAAAAGCAGGGGCACCTGCTGCTCCTGCCTCCCAAGTCTCTCTACTATAGACTTTTCCTTCCAATGTTCCCTGAAATCAGTGAGGGGATGTCCAATACTTTCAGTGGGTCTTTAGTGGGAAGTAGCTGGTGAGAAGTCTGTGTCTCCAGACTGCAATCTTTAATGCAGCAAAGTCTGTTTATCCAGTGCAGTGGATTTTAACTTCCTTTCTTGCCTAATGCGGACTATACGCTCACCTGCCTATCACCTGTCTGACAGTTACTTGCCTTAGCATTGATATGGAAGAAATACCTAGAGTCATTATTGTAATAAACCTGCGTTCACACAAAGATCATCCAACCACCCTATTCAGGCACAGTTTGCAGATAAAACAGAAATAAAATAGAAATAAAATTTTAGAGACCCTAAATTGCAAGACAAATTTTCAGATTTTCACTTACACTTATATGTAATTATGAGATAAGAAAATGTTGACGTGAAAATAATAACACCCAGAGGTGTTAAGGATATCTGAAAGTCAAGCAAGTTATTCAATGCTGAAGTAGAACCAAGGTGTTTAACTTTTTATCAAGATTATCAGCATTCTTTTCTTCAGTTGTATTTACCTTAAATCTTTTGTTCAGTTGATCCTTCCATTTTTCAACTAGACATCCATCAAGAAGCATCAACCTGAAAATTAAGAAATAAATACAAGTTATACATATTTCTGATTTTGATTCCTGACATGTTATTCCGTATGATTTAACACAGACTGAGGTTGAAATGCACCAGCAGGTGCTGGTACTGACAGTGTATGGGATGACAGGTAGAAAAATACTTTTCTCTGTCCCTAAATGTTTTCTAATGGATTTCTACATGTTTATACTGATACTTCTGAAATTCTAGTCTAAACTCTGTAAAAACAGAAAATAGTTTTCAAAAGAAATCAGATTTTACAGCCAAAACTGCAGCACATGGCCAGTATTGAGAAAAAATTTAGAGCCCTTTGTCCTCACCTGTGGCTATTCTGCAGGGGAAAATTGTCCTGACGATCACTGTTAACAAAAAGTGATGTTGGGTAATATCCCATGAAACTGTTTAAATGTGTATGTACATACATTTTTACTTATGCCCACTATGTATTTGTGTGTGTCTGTTTGTGTGAAGAAGAGTTTAAACTAATGTATTTTACTTCTGAATTAAAAAAAAAAAAGAAGCTGTTTCACATCTACCAGTTAATACAGCTCAGCTGACGAATGGTAACACATTATCTGATCAGTTACAATTGTCCCTATTTCTACCTATAAATACATGAGGACGGTATTATGTATTTCTGACATGTAACTACTTAATGAGTGATTTAAAGTGAATTTGGAAGATGCTTGGGCAGTGATACCTGCCTATGACTGAAATCTGGCTAGCTCCTGTATGAAAATACTGAGTCTAGGTGTTGTGAAAAGAACAAAACAAAAATGTAACTATTAAATGTATATGCCTTAAACAGCTTCTAAAATAGTTTATTCTAAAGCAGTGTGATGTCACACCTTCTAAGTCCCAACCTAGAAACAACTATTTTATAGCATGTGACTGCTGGAATTTCTTTATATCCTCTACAGCTAACTATTTAACTATTTTAACTTTTTTTTTTCTTATCTTTTTTTTTTTTTTTTTTTTTTTTTTTAGATACTGGGCCTCATATGCCCTAATATCACTTCCCTAATTCTGGAAGGCTTTACTTAGACATCAGTGGTGGCTGGAAACATCAAAATATCTTTATAAACGCACATTATTTCATACAGCACTTTGCTGGCGGGTGAGGTTTACACAGCATAGCAGGGCCTGATCTCCAGTTTCCATGAACAGCATTGCTGCTCATACCAGTTCAAAAAGAGTACAAAATGCTGCCACTCGCAGCCATTAGCCACTGTGCATACACTTTGCCCAAATATAAAAGGACTACGGTGAGTGCAAGCCCTGGAGAATCAAGACCAACATGATACACATCTCCTTTTCTTTCTGAGGAGAGATTAGAGAACTAACATAAGGATTGAAGCTAAGGCCACATCGTGATGCGAGAAATCACAGCACGGTGTACTTCTGATGCAGCTTCTGTTCAGGTCAAACAATTGAGTGAGACCCTAACCCTACTGACGGGCAATGGGTGTTTTGCCATTGAATTCAGTGGAGATACAGTTTCCACCAATTTTGCTCCCGGCATTTTAAAAAGCGGCTGTAACTCAAACCCTTCTGTTTGTGTGCCACTGAGTTCAACAGGAAACACATATAATAGTTTATGTTTCTTTTCCAAATCCATTTTAGTACACTATATGAAATTAAAAACCTCAGTGACCTTTAAAAACCATCACAAAATATTTAGTGAATGGTGTGTTTTTCCATAGTAATGGAGAAGCAGACTGAGATCTTTCACTTTTGAAATCTCCCCTCCCTGACAGCTTCCTGAGGGTCCTCTCCAAGAAAGCTCTGCAGCTCAGAGCTCCTCGATCACAATCTTGGTTGTGGTCCTCCTGTGTGACTCAAGGCATATATCCTTAAAATGGCTAACACAACTGAAGGGCTCTAAATTAATCTTTGTGAAACACTTCCAGACCTGAAGGAGCAAGATGCCGTGTAATAATAAAATACTGTGCCTGTTAGCTCACAAAAAAAAAAAAAAGCGCTAAAGTAATAAGGTATCAGATGGCAACTTTCAGAAACACCTATAAAATGCTTTTAAAATATCAACAGAAAGCTCACTGAAAATACGGATATGGCCCATCAGGTTCTGCACATAGACGTTCTATGGTCCCTACAAGTGCATGTGATCAATTAACAGTCACATCACTGTATGCAAACAGCCTTACCCCTGACCCACAGCACATAGGCACACGTGCCTACCACGCCACAACCTGTCCCACTGGTGTCTGTTGCTGCTGGTACACTTGGGGTGCTAAACAGGGATGGGATGTCCCCTTCTGCCTCAAGGACCCAGAGAGAAAAGGGAGCTGTGATTCATCACTCCCTCCCCTCCAGACCAGCATGCTGGATTTCCTTCCATGCCTGGGGCTAGGCAGACTGCCAGATGAAGTCTGGTAAAGTTAGTTTTGTTTTGTCTTTTAATCATACAGCAGGACTGGCAAGCTGCTCTCAGAGTATTTACTTTTCATCTGCCATCCGGAGCCGGAGCTCCAATGGCTGCAGCTTTGGCTGGTCCCGGCACAGCTGTGGGATCAGAAACATCTCGCTGATGGCACCAGTCCGGAGTATGGATATGCTGGCGGAGAAGGCCTGGCTCTGTTTGCAGCAGCTCTGCGGACTGGAGATGTGTATCATCTCCTGTACCCTCCCTGGGGTCAGTGAGGCAGAACTATGCCTTCCACATGGTCCTGCCAACATGGACCACCATCTACAGCCACCATCAGGCTTGTAGCACACGAAGCAGCTCATACCTATGGAAAGCAGTCCTAGAAAAACACTCCCGAACAGCTGGAGATGCCTGAACTGCTGCACGATGCATTAAACAATATGCTGTCAGCACCTAATGCCGCCAGGGTTTATGCCCCATGTGTGAGCCAGGTTTTGTAAACACCGCATCATGGAGCAGAGCTGAGGCTGATTAAGTGGGAAAAGTTAATTGCAAAGGTAATTGAAACATGTGGGTGTATGTGTGAGTTACCCTAAGAAAAACTATGAGCAAAACATGCTCATGATGAGGAAGGGAGCTTTTCTGGTCCTCCTTCCCGTCTATAACACTTTTCTGCACCGCGTGGCCAGGGCTCACCTCGAGCGCCATTCATAGCACATGATGAGAACATCCTGCTTCGGTTGAAGAGGTGGACACTGGCAGGAGGAATTTGTAAGAAGAGGCACTTGAGACAGAGGAATTGGCATCGAAGACTTAAGTATGTCTTTGACTTCAACCACAGTCGTTACTTCATTGCAGCTCCCTCTTTCTACGCTTTTTACTTTAGCGTGAATGACTGCAATTAGAAAAACAGAGGTGTGAGAACAACAAACGGTCTCAGAAATTCAAACACATCTCAAAATTAAATAAAACGTATTAAATGGAAAGCTGTTGTTTCGCTGTGAGACTAGAACTACTTCTTCATGTGTGGGCACATACAGTGGCTTAGAACAACAGAGGCCTGATCCCCATTTGTTTTTCAGTGGGACTGTTGACAACTGTGAAATTAAACATGTGCTTAAATCTTTGCCAGATCAGGCCAAGCGATCTCGTCTGGAATCACACACACAAACAGCTCCTTTGACTCAGACTCGAACAACCCCTCGCATAAATCGGACCCGTTCTATAGCCACATCTGGCTATTTCCAATTAAGTAATGAATAATTTACCTCACAGACAGACTGAATTCAGTCTTTTCAATAAGAAAATAATTTCCCTGTAGGCTGCATCCAGGAACTAAAGTATTTTCTTAAATATAAGAAGGAAAAGAAGGTTTGAAACACGTAGTCAAAAACTAAGAGGCTTAGGATTGTCATGATTTACTCAGTCTATACGTTTTTTCACCTTTTGCCTTTGGATTATCCATCAATAATAAGATCCTCATATAAAACAGACTCTGAAACAGGTTCTTCTCACTCTGAATACACAAACATTCATATTTTTACCTTTTTTTTTGAGGAAAACTGCATGTCTGCATGGACACAAGAAGGTGAAACTGTAGATTGCTCTGAGGATGGTCCCTGGCTAACTTTGTACCTGCGAACCCTGGCAGCATTTCACCCCTTCTCTCTTGTGAGAAGTACCAAGTCAGAGAAATGAAGCATGATTGTTACACAGAGGACTTTGTCTCTAGAAAATGTCAAAATAGGAAGGGTCCTGTTATCACAAAATTCTTCAGTGAAAGAAGCATGAGAAATGTATGTACCACAGGGTGATCAACCTGCATCAACGCCACCCCTGGCAGTCACCAGGTCAAAAGCCTTCAAATGGACCTACAAAAGTTTGGAATAAACTTCACATGTAGAAAACAGGAGACCAGCAATTTTAACACAGCCTGGGCTTTATGTGCTAACTTTTTCAGGACATGTGTAACAGCCACAAAACACATTTCGGTTTCAGAGACTGAATAAAAAATCTACAGATTGAATAAAAATATACCTCTTAAAAGCAAAATCTTAATTTCACAAATTCAATGGAATGGTCCTGAAGCCACTGGAATCAGAATTTGTATAGCTAACACCTGCATTTCATTTTGGAGTAGTCATTTTACATCACTGCTTTTTCATATATTTCAGACAACTGTGGAAGTTCACTGTCCCACCTGAACATATCACTATGTTGTACTGAGATGGATTAAGGAACTACATAAAAAGAATATATGACATAAATGCACCAAAATGCCATGACAAAAAAAGTATACAATTACCTAAGTCAGATGTGCAGCTTGATTATTCCCACCAAACTGGAGTTTGGATTTTTTTCCCCTATACTAACAAAGAAGCAAATAACTACAGACTTACTTTCATTTGATATCAGATAAATAGGAACTGACTGAATATAATAACCCTATTGCATAAGAACTGAATACATCCCCTGAAGAAACAACTTTTATCTGAGAAAAAAAACATAAAGTACAACAGACTGTGATACTGCATGGTAAATTCATAGTTAACAAGGGGTTTTCTGTTGATGTTACAGATATTCAATCTTGGTATTTATCTAATCTTCATCAGACTTCTTCCTGACTCCCAGCATCAGAAAACCAGAGGCAGGGGAGCCAGGGGGGAGGAGAGGTGAATACTTACTTATATTGCCAATACGTCAACATATCATAAAACTATCGGCCAACTCCTTGGTTGGCTGGTGCAAACTGTCACTGAATTCAGTTAATCTCTGACAATTCTGCACCAGTTGAAACTCTACCTAGTAAGTAAGAGAATATAAGGATTTCTAAGTCATAACTTTTTACCTTGCTTCAGCTTCCTTCTCACTTACAAGTTTTATTTAGGTGATAAACCCCTGTTTATTCCACCTGCTGGATGAAAACAGGAGCTTCCCGAGCGCCACAGGCTCATGCTCACATTAGACGTAATTGCTGCACGTGCTGGGGTGACCTTTACAGCAGCAAGCACCCTTTCTGCACAGCACCCTGTTGATGCCAGGGCACATTTCTGACATTTCCCTGCTTTTATCAGAAATACAGCCCCATTTGCACAATGACTCCTACTGCCCGCATGAGGTGTGCCTGAGTGGTGGGTTTTGGAAGAGGACGGTGAGGTGTCCTCGGGCCAAAACCCACTTGGGAGGGCTGCGGTGGAGCCGTGTCCTCACGCCACGCTTGCTGGCCGGGGCCTGGTGTGGGTGCAGCACCCCCAGGGAGCTGCCCAAGTCGCGGGGGGTGCCGAGAGGGGTGGGACGGGCAAAGTGAAGCGTTTTTACCCCTGCACTTACTGTAGCTGTAGTTCTTGGCCAGGTAGGTCGACAGTGTAGGCTTTGTCTTTTTGCACCTGCATCGCTCTTCAGAGGAAGAGAAGGGGAAACGGTTGAGGGGTGTCAGAGGGGACCTGGCTCCGGGAAGGGGGAGGTGGGGGGGGGTGCCCGAGGCTCACCCTGGCCGCGGCTCCGGCAGTCGGGCTCCAGGGGTCTCTCCGGCACCAGCACGCCCTGCGTGAAGTCCGTCCACTTCACATCTGCAAACAGAGGCGCGGCGGGGAAGGGAAAGCCGTCGGGGCGAGGCTCCCGGGGCAGGGGTCCCGCAGCCCCCCGCCCGGGGCGCCCCGCGGGGGTACAGGGGGTCCTCCCTCCCCCGGCCGACCCCGGGGCGCTCACCCTCCGGCAGGTCGGTGACGATGGCCTCGGGGGAGATGCAGACGCCGCGGTCGTAGACGGGGAGGTCGTCGCAGGCCAGGCTCTCGGGCCAGCTGTGGTTGTAGCGGCGCATGATGGGCTCGCAGCCGTCGCGGGCGCGCTGGCAGACGGAGCGGCAGGGCTTGATGGGGTCGTAGAGGAACTCCAGGGTGCAGATGGGGGCGTACATGGCGCAGAGGAAGAAGGGGAGGACCGGGCTGCAGCCGGTGCCCACCAGCTCCTCGTACTGCTCGATGGCGAGGACGGCGTTTTCCTGGGTGCTGTGGTGGAGGTGGTTGGGCATGCGGGTGATGTTCCAGGGCATGGGGCGGCACATGGGGATGCGCACCGCCTCGCACGGCGCGCCCTGCGCCCGCGGGCTCACCCGCAGCCACAGGGACACCGCCACCAAGGCGCGCAGCATCCTCCTCCTCCTCCTCCTCCTCCTCCGCCGCCGCCCGCCGCCGCCGCCGCCGCCGCCGCCGCCCGTCGCCGCTCCGCGGGTCGCGGCGGCCGAAGGGCGCGGAGCGGCGCTGCCTCCCGGCGCCCGGCTGCAGACAAGTGGCGGGAGCCGCCGCGCCGACAGCCATGGGCATCGCGGGGCCGCATTTATACCGGTGGCACGAGTGACGTGGGGCCGATCGCGCTCCCTTGGCAGCACCGCTCCTCCGGGGGGGAGAGGGGAGGGGGGGGAGTGGGGGAAGTGCGTGTGTGTGTGTGTGTGTGTTTTGCTGTGCAGGCACGGTGACATCACCCCCACCCCCTTTAATCCCCCGGCGACATCACTGCGTCTCTGGTCCGCGGCTCCCAGCTCCGGTTCAGTTTTCATCTGTGTCATAAATTCCTTCAGGTGGAAGAGGGAGGGGGGGGTGGTAGAAAAGAGAGAAAAGCAAACCCGAACCACACGCATCTGCCGCGGGGCTGCGCGCTCCGACGCGGGGAGAGGGGAGGAGGAGAAGGAGGAGGAGGAGGAGGAGGCGGGAGGGACGCGGGAGCCGCGGCCGGAGCCCCCCTCCTGCGGGGCTGAACTTTACGCTGCGTTTTCGCAAGGGAGCGGAAACTTTTTGCGGGCTTGGGGGAGCTCCGGCGGCTGCTCCCGTCGCCTCCCGGGGGGTTGCAGAGTTTCCGCCGTGAGCTCGGCACGGCCGGGGGACAGGCGTGAGGCGGCCGGGACGGGCAGGCGGGCGGGCGAGTTGCTCTTTACCCGGTTTGCTCGAGACAGGGGAAGCGGCGGGGGCCGCCCGGGGCGGGAGAGGGCGGCGGGGCCGGTGCGGGGCTGCCCGGCGGGCAGTGAGCCCCCCGCTGCCCGGCCCCCGCCTCTGTGTGTGGTTCCCCCCCCCCCCCCCAGCCGCCTCTGAGAATGGGTGGGAGAAGGGATTTCGGGCTTTTCCCAAGCTGTTTTGTTTTTTTTTATTATTTTTATTTCCTTGGTGCTCCACGGCCACACGCCCCTGATGCAGTGGAGTGGCATGGCCACGCGGGAGCAAGGGGTCCCTCTGATCCCCCCGTGCAGTCCCTGTGCACGGGCAAGACCTCTGGGCCCTTCCCCCGGGCGAACGCTGCACCCCAGTCTTCGAGGGAGCCGCTGAGCAAACAAGATGAACGCGATGCCAGGTTATGGCAGTGGCCTGGGAGAGCCCTGGTGTGGCTCGGAGGTGGCAGCTCCCTGGCCAGGCACGGTCCTGCCACCCGCGTGTCCCCTCCAGACCCGGCAGAGCTCGGGCCTGGGTGCTGCAGGGCCGGCGTGTCCGTGGGGCACCGGCTCCCCCCTCCCTTCGTGTGCGAGGAAAGATCCTCAGCGGGCAGGACACAACAGTGGGGACACCAGGGAGATGACGGGGTGCGCGAGCTTGGTGACACTGTCCGTCCGTGGGGAGCCGCTGGAATTCCTCCCTGGAGAGCGACGTTACAGCAGTTTCACCCAGCAGGTTCCGCCGCCCCCCCAAGCCTCCGCAGAGTGCCCAGAGGTACCCCAAGGCTCGGACCTGGCAGGGACACCTCTGGCATCCCCCCTCGCGGAGCAGGGGCACGGCCAGGGCAGGAGGGGGGGCAGGGGAGGGCGGGGGTCCCCGCCGCCCCACTGCCTCCTGCTCCCCCCTACCGCTCGTGTGCGGCAGCAGCAGTTCGGGCACAAACCGCCTCTCCCCGGCTGAGGTGATGCGGGTTTGGAGGCGGGACGCCCCCGCCCCCCCCGCCGGCGCAGGCCTGCCCGCCCCCCCCCCCCCCGCCACCCCGCCTGCGCGCCGTGCGGGGCGGCCCTGCGCGGAGCGGGGCGCGGAGGATGGCGCGGGCGGCGGGCGGGCTGCGGCCGGGCCCGGGGCCGGGGCTGGGGCTGGTGCTGCGGCTGGGGCTGCTGGGCGGCCTCCTGCTGCGGGGCGGCGGGGCGGCGGCGGGGGGCGGCGGGGGGGCCGAGCCGTGCCAGGCCCCGCGGCAGTGGGAAGGGCGCACCGTGTCCTACGAGCACGGTACGGGCCGCAACACGCGGGCCGCCGTCTCCTACGACGGCCCCAACCAGCGCCTCCGCATCCTGGAGGAGAGGAAGGCCCTCATCCCCTGCAAGAAGTAGGTGTCCGCGGGGGGGACCCCCCCGGCGGGACCCCGCGGCCGGGCGGGGCGGTGGTGGTCGGCGCAGAGCCCGGAGGCGCCTCCCCGGGGGGTCTGTGGGACGATGGGGAGGCTGGGGGGGGGTCTCGGCACCCCGCGTTGCGGGGAGGGACCTCCCCTGCGGGGGGGGGGGGGGGGGAGCGGGAGGCGGGGTGGCCGGCAGCGGCGGAGGCCCTTGGGGGGGGACCGGGGGACGGCGGCGGGAAGGAGGCGACCGTGGAAATCTGTCACCGGCATGGCTTACATCCGTGCTGCCTGTGTACAGATACCCAGAGAGAGGTAAGGGAGAGAGATCGATAGATACAGATGTCGATAGATAGGGATAATCGATTAGATATAGGTTTGATATAGGTACAGATGGTATAGATGATATGTTATAGATGATATAGATACAGATTAGATACAGATTAGATATAGGTATAGATGATATAGATTAGATGTATAGATAAATGTAGATATAGATTAGATATAGATATAGATTAGATATAGATACAGATGATATTGATGATATAGATGATATAGATACAGATTAGATATAGATTAGATATGTAGATGTAGATACAGAGATATAGACTAGATATATAGATATATAGATTAGATATAGATATAGATATAGATAGATATATCTTGAGAGATTTACAATCAGCAGTGTCAGTTTTTTACCCTTGGAGAGAATTCCTTTCTCCCAACTATTCTTTTCAAATGGAACGGGAACCGACTCCAAAAATACAGCCCAAAATGTGAGGTATAATGGGTATAATGAAGAGATTACACTCAAATGCAGGAATAATGCTGCGGGGTGGGGGTTCTAGCCCAGTAATTTGCTAACAAGTTTGAGTCACGTTTTACAAGCTCTCTGGCCATGCTCGGATTCTGCAAGTGCTAAGGGAGCGCAGGGTGTCAGGATGCATCTGTTACCTGTGGTGCAGTGTACTCTTTCACATTGCACAGCCCTGGAGGGCCTCCCTGTTCTCAGTTTATACAGTATGTGTCTGTTAAGCCCATAACTAACCCATCAAAATCCCTGCATCATTGTGCATTTCTTGCTTTGCTGAAAAATAAGCATAGAAAAAAAACTGACTGAAGAAGGGCCTCTTTCTGTCTCCTCAACCTGCCAAGCTCAGGCCCTGACAGGCTGGGTGGAAGAAGTGACTAGCCCGGGGAGGCCTGCCTGAGTGAGATGTTTCTGGGTACCGAGCATCAGTAACTCACAGACACCACGTCAAGACATACCTGCCAGCGTGAGGGTAGCCAGTCTGCCTGTACCTCCACCTCTCCCACCTAGAAATTGTTCAAGTAATAGTGCATTGGTCCTGGGGATGTATAAGCCAAGGTGAAGACCAGCCTGCAAATGCTGTATCATCGGAACTAAATGGTCTTTGCTATTGAAAGATCAATATTCCTTTTCGCTCCTGGCTTTTTTCCCTGACAATGATCAATGTCTCACCAACATCACAGTCATTGTTTTAATCTTTCCAAAGTGTATGCGCTTCCTCGGTCCTTTCCCTGACAGTCTGAAAACACTCCTAAAACTGTTTTATGAGTATCATTTTCAAGCTTAGCTTTCCCTCATTGTGAGCTTTTTTTCTTCATTACTATTTTCATGTAGGAGCCATATGAGGAATGTTAAAGGCAACATATAGTTAGCTGTTTGTTGGTGGCCTGCTAACATACAACATAGAGTCTGACAATGGCTGTGCTCATTACTTTCTTTCTTCTAGAAGTCCTAGGTTGACCTTCATGTTTGACAAGCATAAAACTGCACCACAAAGTCTGATGCAAGCCATCTCCAGCTTCTAAGTTGTACTGAGCTCATTTCTTGAAGCTTATGTTTATTTTATTTAAAACTTTATTTTAAGATTGAATAATTATTCTACATTTTCCACTCTGGGCCAGATTTTGGCTTTTGCCAAGATCTGCTCTTTTTACATTTTTCATAAATATTTGCTCTGGACGCAGTTTCGTCTGGGCTGATAGTGCTAGAAAGAGTCAGAGCGCAGACAGGTGCACTTGAAGCATCTCTCTGTTGGTTTTTCCCATATTAGTTTTTTGTTGTAGGCAATCTCCGACCTCAGGGATTCCCTGCTGTTTCCAGGCTGACCATATTTTTTGCCATCCAAAACTGGAGGGTGGTTTTGTTATGTGCGCAGCTAGTGTCTGCTAAGGGCGTGACCCAGCTTCCATTGAAGTCAACGGAAAGACTCCCATTGATTTCAATGTGTGTTGGATCGGATCTGGAGTTGTGATCACAACTTCATTTCACTGTGGACACAGTGAGTCATAAACTGAAGCCTTCAGAAGTTAGAGGCGAGGGGATTTATCCTGCCTTTTGAAAAATAACCTCTCCCCCACTCTGCTTTGACGTTGGCAAGAAAAGGGTAATTACGCCTAGGCAGTGACTACAAAAGCAACAAGAAAAATAGTGCTGTCCTGGTCTCTAAGGAAATTTCAGTCTAAATTCTCATGAACGGACACATTTTGCTCCTATCAGATGTAACTTACATGCAGCAATCAGGGTTGGCCAACAACCAAATTTTTATACAAAGCTTTTTCTGAAGCTTGCGAATGTGGACCTTAATCAGACACAGCCCTGTTTAAGTTAGTTGACTGAGGTTAATCAGGGACACAAAGATCTGTCTGTGTGGAATGGCTTGCAGGCTCAAAACCACAGGAAAACCCAAAACTTTCAGTTTTTATTGTAGATATATGTTTCAAATTCATGTAATTTGCTATGTGGCATTTTCATACCTGCATCAACCCAGTGGTTTAAGTGAACTCCTGAAAAGTAACCATAAGGTAAAGATCCCATAGCTGCTTCATTGACATCAATTCTTTGCCTGCCAGTCATTGCAAGAGCACCCGAAATGCAGTGACTGCGTTGGTAAAGGCTGCCCGCTCCCCATTGGCCAGCTGTAGCATTGTCACTTGCCACCTGGGCACACGCCTCGCTTGCGGTACAACCAAGTGGAGCAGGTTTGTTAAAGCAGTCACTGATTGTTGCTTCAGCCACCTTGTTGGGTGTGTGTTTCTCTGGGTCATACTGTTGACTGCCTACGTTTCGGTTTAGAGCGTAAGAACTACCAATGGTGATCCTAGGCTAAGCTTTTCAGAGGAGAACCTACTCCAGTTGGATTCATTACTAAACTTTCACTTCTTTTATAGCCCCAGAGTTAGCTACACTCTGCATGTTACATTTTCTCCAGTGTGCCTTGCCCCACTGCCTCTTTCCCCTTCAGGATCAAGATTTTGGAGATAGTCAAGGAGGGCAGGGACAGTCTTCTCTTCTGATTTCATGTAGCGCTCAACTGATACCAGGAGAAAAGAAAAGAAAACAGATGTATTTATTGAGTAGATTGTGCCATTTCCCATTTGGAAGAGGTCATGCCAGTAGGGTTATTATATGATGTGAAAGGAGAGCACTTGGAACGGTTCCCTAGAGCTATTGAGGCAGAGCTGTGTCACGTTACCTATTAAACACAGGATGTGTTTTTTAATCCTTTATTGCCTACTACATGGAGTTACTTCCTTTTGTCCTATCAGTATCTCAGCCCTTCCTTGCTCTTGTTCAACCCACTGTTGGCCACCATCTCAGGACACTTCACAAAATAGGTAACAGTCATCAGCAGGATTTTGCTGTTGGTGCAAAAGTGTTTCATTTTAAGGTAGTATCTACCGGTTCCGATTTGAATATGACATCACTGCAAACCGGTTAGAAATCCTGGTGCTCCAGAGGTCTAAACCAAAAATCCTACTGACTGCATTGTGGCCAGAACTTCATGTGCCCTGCATCACCTTTCTTTTTTTTTTTTTGAGAAACAGAGCAAGAACTGTACTGCCTGGCACCGCTGAAGCCACTCAGCAGGCATTAGTGCTCAGTTATGAAGGAAGAAAAGCATGAAGTGGGGAGCAGAGCAGAAATCACGCAGGGGGTGTTTGAGGGCTGGGGTATTACTTATCACACACCGTATTCAGAGTTTCACTGTTATCTTCCATACTATTTTTCACGGAGTGATTTTCAGGGGAGAGCCAGTAACTGTCCTATGAGAAATATGGTGGGGAGAAAAAAATTTCCATGTGGTCAGGAAAGTCAGAAGGAGGAAGAAAATTCATTTCTCTCTTCTATGAGTGTATTTTAACAGTAACCAGTTCCTGAGCTGTTGTATAGTGTGCAGCACATTGGGAAGCCTATGTGTTTGAGACTGCTAGGGTTATTGTCTTAACAACCATCACTGCACAGCAGAAAAACAACCTGATATCATATCAGTGTTTATTTAAAACCAGAACTGCATGTTGGTAATTTTTTTAACTTCAATTGTATTTGCAAAAGACAGGCACAGTTATGGGCAGGATTAACTCCTTCACTTGACAGCAAAAACTGCTGGTACAATAGAGGAGCAAGAAAGCTGCGTTTAGAAAAGTCTGTTATTCCGTCAGGCTGTTTGCATGCATCTGTCAATCCCTGTCCTTGACTGAAGAGAAGCAGCGTATGGTCAGGTGCAAATATAACGGCATTCATCTGGAGAAGAGGTGATGACTTTTCAAAATAAACAGAGTGTGGGCACGCGTGTCTGACTTAACTACTTCTTAGTCGTTTTAGGATGTGTGATTGTAAAGGAAAAAACAGCGGTGTCTGACCTATTAAAATCATATAATCCATCCGTTCTGTGGTCATTATGGTGACTCAACAGGCTAAGTATTGAGCTGCCCTGAGCGACTGCAAATTTGTTTCCCAGACTTGGTTTTGGGAGTGGTTTCTGCAGCTTAACGTTTAGGGGAATGAACGATGGTCATGGGTAAAATTTTCAGAATTGGCCAAGTTACTGGGAACCCAAGCCCCATTTTTTAAGATTATGTAGAGTGTGCAGACTTCGGAGACCCTTAATTTGCAGTGAAACGTAGAACTGAATTTTCAGCAGTTTCTCTAAATCTAACACGAGTTTTTGGGATCTAAAATGCTTCATAAGCTACTGTGTATATAAGTCACTTTTGAGAATAAGAACTAAAGGAAGGTACTCAAACCTCTTGCATTTACTTTCCTGCCATAGGTCTCAGGTTCTTTCAGGTGTTTGCTGCTGGTAATGACTGTGCATTGGGAAAGGTGGCACTGAAAAGCTGCTGTGGTGGGTGTGGGCTGGCAGTCAGATGCTAGGCAATAGCCTGAAGCATGCAGCAATTGTTCTAGTGAGAGTTGTGTGCCGTTGGGGTACAGAGGGTTGGCTGTACAAGCCTCAGCTTTTGCGTTTCTGTCATAATTTATGAGTCCGTTTACCGAGTCCCTCAGTGATGCTCCCTGCCAAGGCAGCCGGTTCCTTGAGGAGAGCACTATACAAGGAGGGAGCCGTGGCCCACTAGGGCTGCGTGGAGGAGCATCGTGTCTCACCCGGAGTGTTCATTCTGTTAGTTTCTGCCTATGAGAGGCAACAGCCATCTCCCTTTCCAAGTTCTTGATCTTGTTGGAGGTTGGCCAGGCTATACAGTTCAGGGAGGCAGTGAAGCTAATTGCCTTCATTGTTCCAGGTGGTCTGGGTAGGAAGAGATGAAGCCACGGCTTGGGAGGCTCTTGAAAGTCTTCAGCCATCAAGCTGCAGTGGTAACAAGCAAGTGGACTCTATCAGAGGAAGCTGTGAACTGTTGGTTTAGCAATGCTTTTAGTGTCTTGTATTTTATGCTTTTCATAGCTTCCTTGGACAGCAGCATCTTTGTCAGAGTTGTGGAAAAAAAAAAGGAAAAAGAAAAGATAACTGAGTATGAATAAAGCAGCTCCATTGCTTTGAGATACCATATTCTGTCTAGCGTAGTGTTCTCAAAACCCATTTATGCTGAATACTCTGGAGCCATTTCAAACACTACCAAACACTACCAAAACACAGCACCCACCCAAACTGCAAAAAATAAACTGGCTCTTAAGTTTGAAAGAGCAGGATCAACAAAACCCTTCAAAGCTGGAGAGAAAATGTAGATAAGCAGCGTCCAGGGACCCCAAATTGATAATTTGCTGGAGTGCTGTTTGGTGTGCCTAGAGCCCGCTGTCAGACCCTTGATGGGGTCATTACTATCACATCAGTTATAGATATTGTTGACTGGATGTTCTTAAAAAAATATTCTCATCAAGAAGTTTTGTTTTTCTAAAAAACATTGTTAAATGATAGCTACTGGCACCATATTGCTGTTGATGCTAGTGGATGTTGGCTTAAGCCTTTTATCCATCTGAACCCTTTAAAGTTAGGGGAATACTTCCACCCTTGTATAATATCTTGTCTATTTGAACTCCTTGGAATAGTGTGTGTTTGCATTGAAGCTTATGACTCATTTTGTACTGTTGGACATTACCATAAAAACTTAAAGCAAAACCCGACCTGCACCGAAGGTATAATATGCCTACATGTCTGTAACTCAGATCAGAGGACCAGTGTTTTCACAAGATAAATCCCTGTCTTTTTTATTCAGGGATTTTTTTACTCTTTCCTTTTTTTTTTTTTTTTTTTTTTTTTTGGTAGAGACTTAGCGTAGAGATGAATAGAGAGAGAGATTCAAGTTCGTAATTTGTTCTGTGCTCGCAGACAGCACACAGACAGTTGATGGTGACGTGACTCCACAGCTAAACACACACGATGAAAGAGATCTTTATATTCATGATCTTAATTTGGGCTCCGTTCAGCTTGAACCCTGATGTAATTCAGATGGCACAACTGGCAACATCACACCTATTCTCACAGGACCAAATGCCATTTGTCTGAAAAAGTATCTCCTCTGAAGGTTAAATCATACTCTTCTAATTTAGGGCTGATCTTGCACTGCTGTGAGCTGAGGAAAAACCTGACTGTACATTGCTTTCAGAGAAATCTGAGGGATAAAAGCATCCAAAGGACACTTTACCAGTTGATGCATTAGTCCTTCAATTGTAATCTGTTTAAATTAAGAATCCAGGTCTCCTTACTGTAAAAGGGCCAGGAATTTAAAACAGTTTTAGGTATTCAAGACAGCATTTACTGACATGCCTTCAGAAATCTGTCCGTTCGTGCGAATCTTTCCTATCTGTAGGCTCTCCATATCTTCCCATTCCAGTTTGGTCCCCTGCAATTACAGTGCATGACACGATGGGGTGGTTCAGGGCACAATCTCTTCCCAATGATGTCTATCCACCAGTTTCCTGTGGTGGCTGTAGCTGCCCTGGGCTGAGCGGTGGGTGTGTGCCAGGGCTCCCTTCGTTGCAGGGTGAGGGAATATGCTCCAGTATTGTCCCAGCAGCTGGGGAGCGGCTGTGGCATGTTCCCAGGAGCAGGATTTAGGAGGTACTACTGCACCCTGGAATTTGGAGAGAGCTAAGAGCAGGGGACACGCTGAATTGTTCAGTCCCATGGTTTATCTTCTGTGTGCAGTTGAACTGCATTTCCCTTGATATGCCAGAAAGAGAAGGGTTTTGAATATGATGGCTGCATATGTTAGACTTGAGAGCATACTGAAAAACTGAATAGTCTGGGTTAACACGCAAAAGATTTTTCCTTTTTTGCTTACTTTTGTAACTCAGGGCTGCAAACTTAGTGAAATCGATGAGAATTTTGCCTTTGGCACAAGGTTCTCATCCCAGGGCTTTATGCTAGATGCACGTTTGTAACGTATGTGGGAGGTATGGACAAGAAATACATTTCTCTGTTTCCAATTCAAACCCGGCCTCAATTCCTGAGGTTGGTCCACACTGCCAAAACTGAAACCATCATTCAGCCTCTAGCCTTACTGATGACAGCAATAGTATAACTGTGGTGGACAACTTTTAGTATTGTGTCATCTGAGTGGAATTGGAAGATGTAGTGATAAAACCTGTGCCTCTGAATCTGGTCCACACCCTGCCTCTGCCAGCACTTCCAAGGATGAATTTTGGTAGGGGATTGCCAGTTAGGGAAGAGGAAGTATTCAGGGAAGGAGGCAGAATGTTTTAATTATAAGAACAGAAGACTTTTTTTTTTTAACCTTCCCTGCATTTCATTTTGCAATCTGTTCACTAATGTACTTAATTTTCATGCTACTGCTGTTCATTTGTTAGTACCACTATTGATTTGTTCATATGACAAGAGAATTTATGTATGTAAGTTTCAAGTTTATTATGTTGAAGTTCAGAGGATGCTCTTCTTGTGCTTTTTCCTGTCAGAGGTCATCCTGCTCTGAAAGTTTTCTTCTCCAGCTAGGGAACTGATTTGTTTTGCATATCAACAGGCTTGTCCATTTATTAACTACGTGGGACAGGTTTTCAACTGGATGACATTTTCATAGACAAGTGAAGTCAGTGAAATGGTACTAATTTATGCCTTTGTCTGTATGCCAGAATTTAAAGAAAGGTAGGGTTCAAATATCCTTTTGTCCTCTCCATTTTGCTATGAACTGATGACTAAACCTGACATGATTAGATGTTTCAATCCAGGAACGGACAGTGGAATAGCAAATGTTACTGAGTTATTCAGAGAAAGCATAAATACATTTCTCTGTCACGTAACATGGGAGAAGGTTAAATTTAAAGGAACTTTGGGAAAGAAGAATGCTTGCCACAGTGGCCAGGTGTCATGAAGAGGTAGGAGTAGCAATAAGAGGCATGTAAATAAATGTGTAAGATTAGAAAAAGATGCAGTCTTAGAAATGGACTGATGACAATTCAGGGATGAACATAGAAAATAGGACAGGGTTTTCTTCTCAGGACAGGATTTAGGCATCAAATCTATGCAAAGACTGGAGGAAAGGGTCTTTTCCCATGCCTGTCACACTAGGGCTGCTTTCTAGAGGAACAGACTTGTGGCCATCTGGCCAGTGACTTCTGGGCAGTGGATCATGGATCTGTGTAGCTGCAGCAGCAGCAATCCAACTCCTGACCCTCATGTTGGCCAACTTCATCCCTGTCTTGAGACAACCTTCAGCTTGGCCTTCCCTGTAGATTTGCAAGGAATTGCATGCTCAGCAACTTGCCAAGTTCTCTCTCTCAAAGTATTTTTACCTGTTGCTCTTCTTAACTCAAAAAGGAAATTATTTTCTCTGCCAAAGTGTTTTTAAGGCATGGTATAGTGTCTGGCGTGCTGGGGAGGGGGGATGTCTGGGTGAAGCGGGGCCACCTTGTGCAATGTTTTGGCTCTTCTAGAATAAGGAGCATTGTGCCTGGCATGGCATTGCATAACCTGAAGGTACCACTGGCCAGTGAAACTTCTTCTCATCTCTGCCAAGCAGACCTGTTTCTTTCACTTGTTTTTGTTTACTGCCTCACTTTTATGGCCCTGGGGAGATGCATGTATGTTGACAAGAGATCTTAGATTCCACAGGGAAACTGCGTGTCCTCCCGAGGCTCTGGAGGATGGCTTTTTGCCAATATCATGGTTACTCTGATACCTGAGAGTCACAGGTCAAGGACAGGGTTTTCTGCCAAGTGTTTGTTCCCATGCATGAAAGTGCAGAAGGCTCAACATGTGAGACAATCCTTGTTTTCAGGAGTGTATTAATTTCTGGAGTTGGTACCTTTTATACTTTCATACCCAGGAGTAAATTAGGGGTTGCCAGCAGCAGCATAACTGTCCTTGTCCAGAACCTAATTTATGACAGGTGGTAGTAAAAAAGAAAGAATCACTTGTTTTCATCTGAACTTGTACTTTTTTCATCTTTTCTAAATATAGATCCTTGACAAACATTTATTTGAGAATCAGTTTAATCATTCTTTTGAAGGTTATGTGCACACATTTGGCTTTATGTCCCATTTGATTATTGAAAGATGCTTCCACAAAAAGTGAATTAAGAGTAATTTTTGCAATTCTTGCTTTTGCTCTGAGAATTTTGTTAGCAACATTCCTACAGTCAGTAGGGCTGTTCCCATAACTTAAAAATGACCATATTTTTGCTTTTTCAAATTTTGTTTTCAGATTTTCATGATTTTCAGAATTTCTGGCATCAGAACGTGAATTTGGCAGGCACTTTCTTCTTGTACAGTGCTCACACTGTAGTTACTACAATTTTTCAGTCTTTGGCTACTAAGATTTCATATGTCTCAGGAGCTACTTAGCTATTCATTCCATGAAAGCCTATTTTATCCCTTTCATTCCTTTTGAAATTTACCCTTTCGTTCTGGCATCATCCAGACTATGTTTTGTGGGCCAAATCCAGCCCAGAGGGAACTTCAGTCCAGCCTTCTGCCTTTCCCCTCTGAATAGCTCCTTGTTGCTCTAATAATTGTCTGGCACTTGGATCTCCTGTGTTGCTGTCCCTGTGTCCCATGTCAGAGGAGGAGAAGGGACTGGATGCATAGCTTGAAAATTACCCCAGCCAATCACCCCTGTGGATGAGGGTCAGGGGTATGCACTGCCATATTGGAAGAGTAATGGAAAAGTCACCAGTAATATGTGCAGATGCCACACCGAATGTGTATAGCTTCTTTCTTTTGCATTTAAAACAATGCAGGGTTGAGTGATCTTAGAACATCATTAATTTCTTGTCTGACCAAAAAAACCTGTAAGATATTGGCGGTTAAGAATATTTGGATTATCAGATATAATTGATAGATACCAAATTATTCTTAATCTGGAGCTCTGTCTGCATTTTTTTGTAGATCTTTTAAAAGAACATGTTTCAAAACTTGATAGAAATACGAGTAGAACCGTGTAACTGTCTGATTCAACCTAAATGTCCCCAGAGAGCCATCTAAAAGCTACAAGTATAAAAGCACATGAGGTTTCTAGAATTCTGGAAGAGTAGTAAAAATCTCAATTGCTGCCTTCTTTTGGACCTTAGAAGGCTGAAACTGTTTTGCTGTAGCTGCTCCCTAAATTATAAACAAAAGCCATCTCTTCATTGCAGTTGAAATTGTCTTTTAATATGAAATATCCAGCAAGTGGCTTATCCTTAAGTTCATTAAACTCATTTGCCCTTCTCAAATGGAAGGTAATATTGCATACTTACTGGATATCTTATTTCTACATGTATTATTATTTATCTTGAGGACAGTTCATAATGAAATGTGATATTGTGACTGATAGCAAAACAATGCAGAAGACCAAAATTACCACATGTATTGCAACATCCCATATTAAGATTACTTATGATGAACCTTGTTCCTTTACTCCATTTAAAAAAATAATATTGTAAGAACGCCGTGCATATTTACCTTTTGGTCAGTTGAATAGTTCACAAGTAATTCATTCCAAAAATGGCTTCACTGACCCTTGTTGATTGACTGCTTGTGCAGTAATGTGCTCTTCAGAATCTGCTCCTTTATAGCTATTGCCAAATATTATTTCATATTTTTGAGTGTATGTTCAAAACACACTGTCAACTGCTTCACTGGAGTTAGTAGTAAAGCAAAAAAAGTTTTATGACATCTGTAACTAATATTCCAGGTTGTCTGTTGGGAACAAACTCTTTTCTAATAGATTTTTTTTTTTTTAAGAACTAGCTTACTTTTTCTTAAGACTTTGATGTGGTGAGAAAAAAAAGCCCCCCAAAACACCTCCACAGAATGGTACCACTTGCCAGCAGGATAAAGAACAAAAACCTCTGCCTTTGTTCTGCTCTGTTCTTATTCTGAGCTTGGGACCAGTTGCAGAAAAAAAAAATGGCAAATGTGAAGTATTCTGTATCAGCATAAGATAGTAATGAAGAAAGCCACTTACAAGACTTTCCACCGAGGTTTCAGTCTCCGATGTTGCCCATCTGTTTCTCTGTCAGTTCTGGTACATTCACACTTAGGAAGCCTCATCTGCTGTCCTCCTGTCGGTTCTTTGTGGGAGTTCACAGCCAGGTTGCTGCTTCATCTGAAAATCAGATGACTCAATAGATAAGAGGGTTCCTAAAAATGTGGTGTGCTTGGCATTTGCCATTTACTTTGGTGAAGCCCTACACAGGAAGGCTGGTGTGAGACCTGTATAGTGACCAGCTGGGAATTTCTCCTTAAGTAGTCTGCATGGAAACCTGTTGTTTGTATGGATACCTGTTTCAGAAATTAATGTTTCTGAGGGGGAATGGCCAGATTTTCCCCAAAGTTTTCCAAGGGCAGTTTTGTGCATGGCAGTGCTAAAGGCTTTTAAATGCTCATATGGAACACAGAGTCGATGCGGTGAACACAGCAAAGAAAGATCTAATTTTTCATTCTTCCAGTATCTCCTAATACCATTTGCAACTGTGGTTTTATCATATTCAGATACTTTTCTTGCCAGGAAACTTATGATTCTGCCATACTATTAGGCAGCCAGCATTGGAAAGTTTGCTCATGCTATGCAGTTATGGTAATTCTCAGAGGATGTTTATTATTTGGAAAGCAGAGTTCCATACAGGATGAGGAATTCTTACTACAATTAGTTCCCAAATTAATGTATCACTATTTAATTAGATCCAGATTTGTTGGCCTACATCTTCTCTACAGAAATAAATTTCTTTTTTCTTATCTGTGATGGCATCTGGGGACTTGGACGCCTCCTTGTATCAGTTTAAATACCTGTCCACAAAGACATACATGGATTTGCAAAGTCAGACTGGTTTGTTACCTTACCTGTCCCAGAAGAGAACGAAAGGGACAAATTTGGATAATGTGCTTGATAAAGTGTAAAGGTGTGGCGTCTCCTGTACTTTTTTATAGAAGGGGAAAAAGAATTAGGGAGAATAGAAGGAGACTACAGGTGTGAGAGTGGAGACACACCTTGCATTTTGTTTATCCCCGTTGTTATTGAAGAGTGAAAATGTAAGAGACCATCTAACTGCCTCAACATGGCAGATGATGAAAAACTTGCTATTTTTTTAACTTATCTTTGGGTCTGCCTGTCTCCAAAGCCAAATGCAAGCATGTAGATATTGATTCTAGATACATTTATATGTATTCATTGTTTATTGACATACTTATCTTAATTTTTGATTAGTTACATTGCCTGTAAGAGTAGGTGATTTCACAACATATATACTCATAGGCAGGTTATTTTGAGTTCCTAAATCCTTAATGTAAGTAATCTAGTCTTCTGAAGTAGAAGACAGTTGGCCATCAGAGATGGCAGCAGAATTGGATATAATTCAGATACAGTCGGGGTACCCAGTCTGTCACATTGGTTGTGCTAATACAGGTGCTATTCAAGCCAGGTCAAAGCTGCTAATCAAGCCAGGTCAAAGTCATGTACAGTCTGGCACAGAGGCAAGTGCTGCCATTTGAGGCACTGCCAAATGTAGGTACCACAACTGCTTAGTTGGAGCCTGGTGAAGGGATCCATGGTGGGTCAAGTGGGATCTCCTCTCTTTACTGTGTTTTGGAAGTCTAACACACATCTGAAACACAGTTTGGTTCTCTGGAGTTCCTTCCTCTGAAAGAATGGAAAAATTCACTTACAAAGCTTGTATTATGTCTCTGCTGGATATGTATTATAACTGAGATGCTTATATACTGTAGCAATAGTAACTATAAACATTGTTCAATGTGTTCACTGTCCTTTGGATTATTTTTTTTAACCATGGAAGCGTTCTTGCATTGTCCTCCATGCTGGGCTAATGAATTATCTGCTGTTTGCAACTGCTGTCCCCATTTATAATCAGTCTGCTCTTGGTAATTCATTCCCCCCAACATTTGAATGCAGTTTCAGGCTGTAAAAATCCATAGATAATTTTTGTATTTTTTAAAACATCGCTTAAAATATGGAAAGAGGGAGAACATCTCGTCATTACAATATGATGTTTGCTAGGAAATTAGTATAGTGTATGAAAAAGCATCAAATATAAAGACAAAAATCTGCTTAAATCATTAGCCTGAACTGTTTATACTGAAGCAGTATATGTAGAAATTAAGCTTTGTTAGAGCTGTTCATAGCAGCCTCCAGCTACAATGCCCTTGAGATACACCTCTTGTATAGAGGGTGGGGGGAGACAGTGACAACATGGGGCTTGGTTGGCGCAGAAAGCTTTTTCCATCCTCTGTTCCTCTGGTTGCTTCATCGGCAAGCACCCTGATCCTGATGAGAGTGGCTGGCTCTGCTGGGAAGGGCTGACTGTGCTGCTGGGAACACTGTCGGGAAGGGGACCCACAGTGGCACAGCAGCACGTCTCTGGCCAGAGAGCCTCCTGCCCAAAGCATGGCAGCACTAATAACTGGTTTCCCAGAGGAGGTGGACCATATTGTCACAACCAGAGTGTTATAAAATAACCTTTGCTTGCTGCCCTGTAGAGCTTTGAGGATAGGGAGGATTTCCAGGGTGAGAAAAGCAATGTATCACACAGGTCGCCTCATAGGACTTGTTCAAGGCTTTGAGCATGCCTCCACACAGATGCTTCTTGTAAGAAGAAGTGAGCAGCAACCAAATCACCATCCTGGCCAGAATGAGTTTCCTCTATGATTTTTGCGCCTCACCAGTTCCCTCCCTCGGAAATCGCTTTCCTGTTCCCTGAATGAGTCCAACTACAGGGTTAATGCAGTACAGAGAACCTGGGAGAGCAAGTTCCCCAAGAGGTGCAGCAGACAGAAAACAAATGGATAAATGAAAATGCTGCAAAGATTTCTCATAAGTGAATTCACTTCTGAGTTCCCATACTCTTAGAGATGTATGATTTTTGTCAGGTTAGCTGTGCAAATGACTACAGGGGTTTTTTTGACAAAAAGATGTTTCAAATAATTTAAGTGTTTGTAGTTAAGGATGTAAAGGTACTAATTACTTTGACTAAAAACGAGGCCCAGAACACTGTAAAGAAGGAAACGAGAAATATCACGAAAGCCAGAATATTCAAAAGTCAGCTTAAACTTGTGGAAATACATTTTGGGGAGTTGAGAGTGCATAAAACATGTTATGTTTGCCTTCCAGCATCTCCTTGGATTGCCCATTAGGGAGAAGTTGATAGCTGTGCTAGGTTTTAAACATTTTTCAGCTTCTTGTTTTCTTCTAAATGAAATGGCTAATAAACACCTGATATAACATCTGTAAAAATCAGTTAAACTTTTCTGGCTGATTTTACAGGGCTTCGGGTCAGGTTAATGTATCATTTTGGAGAAGGAGTTATACAGCCAGATTTCTCTCTAATTACATAGCTGGTCGATGGAAATTCTAAACAGCGGCAGTTACATGAGGATCTGCTGTTACGCCGTGGAAAGAACAATTGTCTCTTGACAGCCAGGGGAAACATGAGAGGGAAAATCTACTGGGCAGAAAAGTGATTTCTACTGATGCACTTCTCTGGGGAGGGAATGCAGGGGGTTTTATGGAGCCTTTGAATAGAAAAAAGTGTCTGGTAATATTGGGCACCTCAATTTTGCAGTGATTACACTGACACGCTGAATTTTAGAAAATACTGAATACCGTCCTTCTGAAAATTTGTCCTTTTCAATTATCTTCATGTTGAACATCCAAAATAGGAAGCTGTTCAAAATCACTGGTCAGTTTTGAAATTCTTGCCCATTAAATGTATAAAATTAGGAACAGCAAAAAACTGCAACATGTAAATATGAGACACTGTGTAATTTTTAAATAAAGTCATTTGTACTTTAAAAACAAGAGTTATTTTCATATTGGTTATGGCTATAAGAATTGTAAGGGAAAATAATTTTGGCATGCACAAAAGTTATGAATTCATATTAATTAAGGAAAGCTCAAAGAAAACTGTGGCTCCCTGGCAGTGAATGTATGACAGTGGGCTCTCTGTCAGGAAAACACCCCAAAATTAGGTAGGCATACCTGTTTGCTAAAGACTTCGGTTTGTATTTGTGTCAGATGCTAAATGGTAAAGCTATTTCTGTCATGTTTTAAGCAGCATGGGTAGTCTAAACATGTTCAATACGTCTAGTGACCTTTTCCTGAGTAATGGAAAACTTTCAGCTGTGCCAGTGCAGTATATTTATACCAATATTATTTACAGGTCTTGCCCTCCTTGCTACTTCTTCTTAGAACTGTCCTTGAATGAAAAATAAATGTGTCAGGTTTTTAATACAATTAAAGTGGCTATAAACATTCTTAAAAATAGAAATGTATTCTTAGCCATGTGTACTTTAGCTGATTTCTGTGTCTTCAACAACTGTTGTTTCTGTGATAGACTAACAGATAATCTGTGAAGTGGTTCTGTATCAAATACACTGATGTGTACCCTAAAGCAAGTATGCAATAATTTGAAGAGAAAGGTTTTGAAATTCATATTCATCTATTAATTATTTATGTATTTGCAGTCCAGCTGATTTTTAAGAACATACTGAGGTCTGCCAGTTTCTCATGATGGATCACGGATATTGCTTACGGAGAATCCCTACGAACAGTATATGTGTGGTGACTGCTGAAAGTCCCCTACAAAAGGCAGAGAAGTTGTGGGTTACTGCAGAGTTGTAATAACAAAAAGCACAATAACTCAGTAGAGGACCTAAAAAAACAGTTTTGTGAAGAGCAATTTTAACAGATAGTTTTACCTTTTAATTATTCTCTTTGAATGCTGAGCATGTATCATTTAAATCCTGTCTGTCTCCCCAGTCCTGGTTATATCCCAGCTGTTTATCTGCTCCCTTAAGTATGGCATCCAAACCCAGGAACAACATTACCACTCTGACCTCATCAGGGCTAAGCAGAACAGCATAGATGACCTCCCTATTTGACCCAGAACTGTAACGTTGCCTTTCTAAAACATTACTGTATACTGTACAACATCTCAATGGGTATGTGTTCAAAATCCCATTTGCTTTATAACCATGGAACAATTAATGTCTGTCCCTAATGATATGTTTTCTCTCACACAGACATTCTCTTCTTTCATGTAATTCTTTTATTTTGTACACCTTCAGTCAGCTCCACCTGGACTTTTAACACACCAATGCTTTGTATTTGAATCCAGTCACTAATTTATGCACTCAGCAAACAATATTACTTTTGATTGATAGCTGCTGAAGGAAGAAGAAAAAGACCTTCACAAAGACTTCTGGATGAAATGAAGTTATTTTTACATTGGAGGTGGGGATGGAGAATGAAGTGCAGTGCCAGGACTTCAGGTTGCATTTATTTCCAGTGAAGTGAATCTCCATCTTTCACAGAGTTTGTTTAAAAATAAGCTATACTCAGATCTTTGGATAAAGACGTTAGAAAGTTAAAGTGTACTTAGCTTTCAAACTGTGTTGTCTGATTATCCTAGCTGGCCTGACTTCCAATCTCCCTTGAAAACAGACCTAGTATTTTTTATTTTTTACATTGGACAGATATCTGAAAGACCTGAATCATCCCTCTTAAGGACATCATTGCAAATGGAAGGTGGAAATCATTACATCTTGGGGCACTAATCTGGTACAAGCATATACCCTCACAAATTTTTCCAGGGAATATTCCATCGTGAGAGAAGAGTATGCTCTATCAGAATAGGGACCTACTCCCCATCTGTTCCAAAGGGCAATCTGTTCCTCAGTCTTCTTTGTGATTACTTTTTATATAGGAATGCATACTGAAAAGCAACTACCTGTCCAACTATATGTGTGATGGGATTTACAATCTCAATGAAAAGCAATACAGGTCTCCTGAATATCATGTAGTCTCTGTTCATGGTATCAGAAGAGCCTTCTGTGCTTATGCACAGAAGTTAAGATGTGTAAGAAGCTACAGTGCCCAGTCCTAGCTGAAAAATTGGTGTTTATTTTTTATTATTCTTTTATTCCAAAGTAAGCATCTGGAAAAGGGACATTGCTTAAGTTTAGTTATTTGCTATGCCTTTCTGATGTGTAAAATAGGTATTATTGTATTGGGGCAGAGCTAAGATCCAATTCAATATCCTGTCTCTGAGCCTGATTCAAAGAAAGGTGTGAAAACTCCAAATAAATCTGACAATTAGGATCATAGAATCATAAAATCATGTAGGTTGAAAAAGACCTGTAAGACCATCAAGTCCAACTGTTAACCTAGCACCACCAAGCCCACCACTAAACCATGTCCCTAAGCACCACATCTACATGTCTTTTAAATACCTCCAGGGATGGTGACTTCACCACTTGCCTGTTCCAGTGCTTGACAACCCTTTCTGTGAAGGAATTTTTCCTACTATCCAATGTAAACTTCCCCTGGCACAACTTGAGGCCATTTCCTCTTGTCCTATCACTTGTTACTTGGAAGAAGAGACTGACACCTGCCTCACTACAGCCTCCTCTCTGGTAGTTGCAGAGAGTGATAAGGTCTCCCCTCAGCCTCCTTCTCTCCAGGCTAAACAACCCCAGTTCCCTCAGCTGCTTCTCGAAGGACTGTTCTCTAGGCTCTTCACGAGCTTCATTGCTCTTCTTTGGACACACTCCAGCACCTCAGTTTCTTTCTTGTAGTGAGGGGCCCAAAACTGAACACGGTATTCAAGGTGTGGTCCCATCAGTGCTGAGTACAGGGGAACAATCACTTCCCTGGTCCTGCTGGCCACACTGTTTCTGATACAAGCAAGGATGCTATTGGCCTTCTTGGCCACGTGGGCACACTGCTGGCTCATATTCAGCCGGCTGTCGACCAACACCCCCAGGTCCTTTTTCACCAAGCAGCTTTCTAGACACTCTGCCCCAAGCCTGTAGTGTTGCGTGGAGTTGTTGTGACCCAGGTGCAGGACCCAGCACTCAGCCTTGTTGAATCTCATACAGTTGGCCTTGTCCCATCGCTCCAGCCTGTCCAGATCTCTCTGCAGAGCCTCTCTACCCTCGAGGCAATCAACACTCCCACCCAACTTGGTGTCGTCTGCAAACTTACTGAGGGTGCACTCGATCCCCTCATCCAGATCACTGATAAAGATATTAAACCAAACTGGCCCCAACACTGAGCCCTGGGGAACACTGCTTGTGACCAGCACCAACTGGATTTAACTCCATTCACAAGTCTTTGGGCCCCACTTGCCAGCTCCAGCCAGTTTTTTACCCAGCTAAGAGTGCACCCATCCAAGACATGAGAAGCCAGTTTTTCTAGGAGAATGCTGTGGGAAATGGTGTCAAAGGCTTACGAGACTCCAGATAGGCAACATCCTCATCCACTAAGCAGGTCACGTTGTCACAGAAGGATATAGGTTAGTCAAGCAACCTGCCTTTCATAAACCCATGCTGACTGGGCCTGATCACCTGGTTGTCCTGTACATGCTGCATGATGGCACTCAAGATGATCTGCTCCATAACCTTCCCTGGCACCGAGATCAGACTGCTGGTAAATGATTGAACGTGGCTTGGTGAGCATTTCTGCCAGCTCCCTCAGTACTCTTGGGTGAATTCCATCCGGCCCCATAGACTTCTGTGTGTCTAAGTGGTGTAGCAGGTTGCTAGCCATTTCCCCTTGGATCATGGGGGGCTTCATCCTGCTCCCCATCCCTGTCTTCCAGCTCAGGGGGCTGGGTACCTGGAGGACAACTGTCTTACTATTAAAGACTGAGGTAAAGAAGGCACTAAGCACCTCAGCCTTTTCCTCATCCTTTGTCACTATGTTTCCTCCTGCATCCAGTAAAGGATGGATATTCTCCTTAACCCTTCTTTTGTTGCTAATGTATTTATAGAAACATTTTTTTATTGTCTTCTACAGCAGTAACCAAATTAAATTCTAGTTGGGCTTTGGCCCTTCTAATTTTCTCCCTGCATAACCTCATGACATCTTTGTAGTCCTCTTGAGCGGCCTTCCCTTCTTCCAAACGCCATAAAATCTTTTTTATCCTGAGTTCCAGCCAAAGCTCTCTGTTCAGCCAGGCCGTTCTTCTCTGCCAGCTCGCCTTTTGGCACATGGGGACAGCCTGCTCCTGAGCCTTTAAGATTTCCTTCTTGAAGAATGTCCAGCCTTCCTGGACTCTTTTGCCCTTCAGGACTGCCTCCCAAGGGATTCTGTCTACCAGGCTCCTAAACAGGCCAAAGTCTGCCCTCTGGAAGTCCAAGGTGGCAATTCTGCCAACCTCCCTCCTCTCCAAGAATCGAAAACTCCCATTTTGTGATCACGGTGCCCAAGGTGACCTGCAGCTATCACATCACCCACAAGTCATTCTCTGTTCACGAACAGCAGGTCCAGAGGGGTGCCTTCCCTAGTTGGCTCCCTCACCAGCTGTGTCAGGAAGTTATCTTCCACACACTGCAGGTACCTCCTACACTGTTTCCTCTCTGTTGTATCATATTTCCATCAGACATCTGGTAAGTTGAAGTCCCCCATGAGAACAAGGGCTAGCGATTGAGAGACTTCTCCCAGCTGCTTATAGAACATTTCATCTGCCTCTTCATCCTGGGTGGGTGGTCCATAACAGACTCCCACCATGATATCTGCCTTGTTGGCCTTCCCCCTGATTCTTATCCATAAACACTCGACCCTTACATAACCATTATCAAGTTCTAGACAGCCAAAATACTCCCTAACATACAGAGCTACCCCACCCCCTCTCCTTCCTTGCCCATCCCTTCTGAAGAGTTTATAGCCATCCATTGCAGCACTCCAGTTGTGTGTCGTACCACCAGGTTTCCGTGATGGCAACTGTATCATAGTTTTCCAGCTGTACAGTGGCTTCCAGCTGCTCCTGTTTGTTGCCCATGCTGTGTGCATTGGTGTAGATGCTCTTCAGCTGGGCTGTTGATCCCATCTCCTTTTGTGGGGGAGAAGCCCTGAATACTGCATGACCATTCTCAGGCACTTCCGTGGTTTTTAGCATATCAGTAACCCTTGAACCTTTGCTGCCGCGTGGATCTCCATCCCCTACCTCCATTGAGATGGCAGACTGAAGGACCTCATTAGCACACCGTCCCTCAAACATGGGTGTGCTGCCCCCAGGCTTATCTCTAGAGAGCCTGGTTTTATCCCTTTCCCCCTTCAAATCTAGTTAAAGCTCTTTCAGTGAGCCCTGCTAACTCCCGTGCAAAGATCCTTTTCCCCTTCTGAGACAAGTGTACCTCATCTGTCTCCAGCAGGCCTGGTGTCATGTAGACCAGCCCATGATCAAAAAACCCAAAATTCTGACAGTGACACCAGGCTTGGAGCCAGGTATTGATCTGCTGTCTCTTCCTGTTTCTTCCCTCATCATTCCCTGCAAATGGAAGGATCGAGGAGAACACAACTTGTGCTCCTGATCCCTTAACCAGTCGTCCCAAGACCCTGAAGTCTTTCTTGATTGCCATCAGACTTTTTGTTGCAACTTCATCTCTGCCTACCTGAAAAATCAGTAACAGATAATAATCCAAGGGCCATACCAGGGTAGGAAGTTTTCTCTTCACATCTTTAACCAAGGCCCCAGGAAGCATCAGACTCCCCTAAGAAGTGGGTCAAATCTGTATATTGGGCCTTCTGTTCCCTTCAGAAAGGAGTCTCCTGTGACAATGACCCGTCTTTTTTTTCTTTGTGGGAGCAGTTTTGGTGCAGGCTGTAGTCTGACTTAACCTTGGCAAGACCTCCAAGCTAGATGAACCATTGTCCTCGTTATTACTTGGTTCCACTTGAAGAGCCTCTTACCTGTTATGCAGGGGCAGCTGTGAAGGTGGGACAGTCACAGAGGCAAGGTGTGTGTTGCACCGGGCAGGAACTTGTCGCCATTGCCCCCTGTCCCTTAAGTCGTCGTGTTCAGCCAGGCAGAAGGGAGACAGGGGATCCTCGTGTCACACACCCTGTCTGCCTGTTGGGCCTGTCCCAGGGAAGACAGGGTGTGGCTCCAGTAGTCCATCTCTCTCGCACCCCCCGATACTCCTCAACCTACTCACCCCCTCCCAGAGCTCTGTCACTCAGCGGAGGAGCTCCTCTCCCTGGGCGTACCTCCCTCCGCGGTGCTCACTGCTACCGGCCCGTCCTGGCGTCAGAGCAGGGCCCACCCTGCGGCCTGGCACCGGGCTGCCAGCGTGTGCCCCCACAACTCTGTCCGGGCAGCTGCGCCAGTCGTGGCGGGTGCGGAGCTTAGAGAGGCCTTGGCTTTCTGCCCCGCAGGTACCATCGCTCCCTGGTCGAGCTGGCAGAGCCTCAGCGCCCTTCCCGTGTGCCCTGCCCGCCATGTCCTTCCTGCCACGCCCTTCTTCCGGCCACGCCCACTGCCGGCCTTGCCCACAGCCGGCCACACCCTGGCCGCTGGCGCCCCCTAAGGGCAGCTTTTATGCGTAGCCAGGGCTTGGCCCCAGCCAGGTCCTGTCAGGCGCTGTCACGCGGGTCCTGGCAGCTCTGTAGGGGTGAAATCAAAACCAGGAACACAGGTACCTGTGTCTTTCATTTTGTTTTGCTTTGTTTTCTTTTTGGAGATACTCTCAGCCGTTGTAACCATGATCTTTCTGGCTCTCTCTGTGGCAATTGAGGCACGGACTCTCCATGAAGTGCAGAAGGAAAGACCCTTTATTCTTACAATAGTACATATTTACACTATGGTTAAAGCTCTTACTTCATAATTAGCAAATCAGCAATTAGACAGCTATCCACCTTTTCTCCTATCAGCATAAGACCACTCTAACACGCGCTGTGCAGACCAATCAACTTCTCGTTCACACACTGTTCACCCAGCGGTAACTTCTCACAGTTCAGTGTTGCAGCTGTCCGTTGTTTTTCCCTGACACCTTGGCACAACTCGGCAGTTTCTTATCTTTCTCCCAAGGCCTGGTTCTCATCGAAGCCTTGCTGCTCCTCAGGGGCTGCGCAGAGCTGACAGGCCGATGTCGACTTGCCTCTCTCCCACATCTTTCTACATATTAAATTTCAGCTTCCTTTTTCTTGCATTTTTCCAGGCTCATAGAGTGTCTTTATAATTGCGCACTCAAAAGAGTATTTCCACGTCTCAGTTTTGAGCATCCACTCTTTCAATTGAGTTATTTACTTCCCTTCTGTATATAGCACAAAGAGGATGAGAAATGTAATAAATAAATGATAATGTACCTCTGTCATTTCCCTCCTTATTATTCTGTCCTTACTAAGGTCTTTAGCATACATTGAGGGGCAAGTCCTGACCTTCCTCACTGTTTTTGATCTCCTCTAAGCCCTGCTGTGATTTTGCAGTAACCTTTATTATTATTAACCTGCTCAGGAAATTAAGTCCTCACTGTACTAGACTTTTTTTACAAACCCAGAACAGGAAAATGATCTCTGACCTCAAGTATATTTTGATATGATGTGGTTCTACTAGTATATACACCATATTCCCTAGTAGGTGATTCCATTGATTCATTGGAAAGCATAATGGTATTCTGGCCACATCTTCCATTCCTGTCCTTTTGAGCTATGCTGTTGTCTACCAAGGGCTCCAATTCATGAATATACCATTACTCATGGAAACACACAGATTCTCTCTATTAAGGACAAGGCATCTTTTAGCCCCTTGCAAAACACAACTCCCTTAAACACAATGCTTTATTGTTTTCCTGAATTTCAACTTCAATTAGAATGCATTGTTCTCAGGGGTGCAACTTGGTGGATCAGATTAATTATTATGGAGTGTCAAATAGCCAAAAAGGGACAGCAAGAGAAGCGGCGTTCTTGCTGAAGAACTTAATTTCCTTTAGTATTTGCCAAAGCAGCTAATCTAATCTAATTTACTGGAAAACAATTAAAGGAATAAGACATTTCATAATTTTTTTACTGAGTTTCATAATTATAGTCACAAAAATATCCTTTAGCTGGTGTAGCTTTGAGTTTCTAGCTTTCAATTCCTATATTTAAGGTTTTCGTTCTACACAAACTTCATAATTAACAGGACTTAAACTGCCTAATTCTCTCTGCTTTGGAAACTGGTAGTGCTGTCAAAGTTCCTCATATACCTTGCTAATTAGATACCTGATACAGGGGGCTTGGTCGCCTTGAAAATAGGAAAAGGCCTTTACAATCTGTGAATGATTTAAGTCAGACTAAAAAATACTGCTTTTACACAATATCAGATTACATTTACTGTCACATGTATTTGCACAATACTGTTATTTGTACAATATACCATAGTCCAGCACCACTGCCAAACATGTGAGATCAAATATGGTAAATTACTGTTGTTGTTGAGGTCTGATACACCAGAAGAAAAACACAAGTCTGAAATTACCGAAAACTTCATGGGAAAGAGGAAAGGAGTTCCCAGAAATATACTGAAAAACGAATGCTTCTCAGTCTCGAAATGAGCTTGCCAGAGCTTTCCAAAAGCAGATGAATGTTCTTGACCTGATGAGTGTTTATCAACTGCGTGTCTGCTTGGCAGTTTTGCTCCCTTGAAAATGTTCTTAATCTGAAGAGCTGAGAAGATGAGGTTTTGTAGTCATCCTTCTAGTAAAGGTTCCCATTCTCTCAGTACATCTTTCTTCAATAAGAGATGTGTAAAAAATAGTGGTATTGCTGTGGGGTATGTTATCAAAAGGATACAAGATAACTAAAGAATTACATATTTGGATGTACCTGTCCATGCACAGTAGAACAGAGAATTTACTTGGGATATTTTTAGTGAACTTCCTTGTAGTTAGAAGTGTTTCTCAGTTCTTTCACAGTGTTTAAAAATTCCTTTTTACAAACAGAACCGGCAAAGAATTAAGTAATATCACAAGGGCAGGCAAATGCTTCAAGCTTTCAGTTAATCTCAGAAGAGAAAGCAAAGTTAGCTTTGGAATAATTGCAGCGACCTCAGCTTGGTATCTTAAATAGCAAATACTGTTCCCTGCTGAGTAATGAAATATCTCCGATACAAATCATACATAAAATTTTGCTTTCATTTTTCAGTTGCTTTATAATACTTACTAGGTAATATAAGTCCTGGCTAATGTGAGTGGGAGTTTTAAGGATACGATGGCTGCAGCTGGAAAAACTGAATCAACAGGTTAAAAGCCCTGGTTGCATGAAACCCCATATGTTTTTGTAGGAAAGGAAAGTCTGTTTTACAAGAACTATTGTTCCATTGTTTTTTGGGGCAGGGACTGTGGTTTTGTTCTTTGTTAATACAATGCCTCACACAACTGATTCTTGATCCCTGATTAGAGTCTCTTCAGTGCTACAGCAATCAAAAAATAAATAACAAGAATGGCATTTTAAGGCTCTGGTACTGTAAGTTACTTGTCCAAAGCCACAGAGCAAAATGATGCAGAGCCAGATTTAGCACACAAGGAATTTCTTTTACCCAGTCTCAGCCTCAGACAATTATTTTGCTTCTCTCTAGCAAATGACCTTGTCTGATGTGCTTCGATACATCACGCGGGTCTTGGCATGTCACTGTCAGCACCTCTGCTCCTCTGAGTCACTAGGAAGGCAACTGGACAGCAAGCAGCTCCTTCATTCTAGGTTTGATGCTCACGAGGAAGCCTTCGGAAGTGCAGAAGTAAACCCTGGGAGTCACACGGATGTGTTAGGTGATGGACAGGCTAGCATGCTTCAGGACTGACAGCTGGGAAGGACCTCGGCATGGGGCACTTTTCGGCAGAACTTGGTGCAGAGAGAGTACCTGAAACAGAGCTGGTAGCATGGTCTCGAGTCAAATGACTTCTTTTTCTGACCAATATTAAAAAGTAATTCATTGTTTTGCATTGCATTAATAACATGCAGAATGATAATCCATTCAAAAGACAAGTCATTAGATAAGTTTCCTGGTTTCAGTCATTTATGAGGGACCAGGAGCGTGTCTGTACATGTCGTAGTTTAACCCCAACTGCAATTAGGCACCACACCAGCTGCTCTCATCCCCCCACCCCTGTGGGATGGGAAGGAGAATCAGAAAGGAAAAAAAGTAAAACCTGTGAGTTAAGAACAGTTTAATAATTGAAATAAAATTAAATATATTAATAACAACAATAATAATTGTAATGAAATGGAAGATTGCAAAAAGAGAGATATAAAAGCCTCGAGACAAGTGATGCACAGTACAGTTGCTCACCACCTGCTGACTGATGCCCCGGGGTGCCCAGTGTGGAGCACATGATCTGGGGTGTCTCCTGGGAGGCACCTCTAACTATCTCCACAAATTTCAGGAGGAATCTCAGAGGTAGGACAGTATTTGGATACACACCCACTCCTTGCAGTATGTCCTCAATGAAAGTGCTTTGCACTCATATTTTGCCTCGTGATTATGTGGGTATGGTATTCTGCCCTTGCATTGAATTCAGTTGATCTCTTATTCAGAAAAATACTTCAGTTAGCTCGGGAGAAGAGAGTACTGAACGCAACATGTATCCCACCTGTCTGACATGATTAATTCCAGCAAAGTCAATAGAATTATTTGTGCAGGATATGGTCCAGTGTTAAGAAATTCTTTAAAGCATAGGAGCAAAAAACATGTGTGTGCCCTTTATATGCTGGAATTTATCCATTTTCAGGGAGTATTAAGGACCATGAGAGAGTCCCATAGGGCATAGTGTACAAAGGGTGTGAGGCATAGGACAGGGTAGGATGGAATAGGAGGAAAGGAAGGGAAATAATCTCAGTCAGGCAAATAGGGGAACTTGTCCAAGTAACTTCTCCAAATGTTTGGACGTGTCCAGTGAACAGGTTGGGGCTTTCTTGAAGTTACAGTTTAAGGAATGAAGTTATTATAAAAATAATGTTAGAGGTGGGCACAGGCTGCAAATATGTTACTTTTTCTGAAAAAACAAACTAATCAAAAATCATTTCCTCTTCTGTTTCTTTGCCAAGACCTATTTTCAGGACTGTGCTTCCCCTCAAGCAGCCAATGAAATCTCAGGCACCTAAAACAAATAAAGGCAGTATACTTAGGACTTGGCCAGTTTAAAAAAAAAAAAAAGGAAATTATTTTTAAATATTTTGCTTTAAAATGTGCTAGATTGTCATTTTTATATTCATACACATTTTGTTATTAATTTTGGCTCGTAAATAATTCTCTTTATAAAACAACTTAACCATTCAGCTTTCATATGCAGTTAAACTCAGATCCTGTATAATCTTAGGCTTCTCTGCTTGCTATTTCCAGGACACACACAGGACCAATTCTCTTTAAAACTTGGATGTGAGGTACATCCGGGTTGAATAATGACAGTGTAAATCATGTTTGCTGCTTACCCAGGGCTGCCATGCACAGTGAGTAGAGCCATGCTCTCTGCAGTTCTCATCTTGTGTGCGTGCCACTGTAGCTGCTGAGTTCATCCCAGAAGCGCATCAAATCGTACAACTGATGTCTGTTCCACGTAATGTCCACTCTGCCCCTCCCAGAACCAAAACTGTAGGTGGTGGAGCCTCTTACTCTGCAGAATGGGTGCTAGAGAGATGCTTGGTAATGAGTTTGATTTGTTTGGATTTTTCTAATTCTTCTTTTCATTGTTGTTTTATAATGCACATCTTGCTGTCTGCATGGAAGATGGCAAAGTGAGAAACTAGGCTTTTTTGGGTTGTGGCCCTCCTTCTGCAAGTATTCAGGCCATCTGTTGAAGTCACAGTGGCTATCCATGTGCTGGAAGTTACATACATGCATTTGTCAGATTGAAGTTTGAACTACTGTTTCACTTGAGTAAAGGTGGCACATGTCCCTCATAGAGTGATATCAGTTCACAGGTTACAAAATTTATTCCATTAAAAAATTTATAAAGGAAAGGATAAGGAAAAAGGAAATGTGAAAAAAATATTGTTAAAAATGCAAGTAAAATTTCTGTGTGAAATAAGTTTTAAGTAAGGATTTAAAATAAAAAAGAACTGTAATTGTTTAAATTTTATTCCCAGTGTTTGTAATGCTTTGCTAATATATTGCTTTTTGCTCTTTCACAAAATGACTGTATTATCACTCAGATATCTCAGACACATCGATAGACTCATCTGTAAGGCATTCCCCATCCCACTTCTATGGAAGCTGCCTGGGCAGCCATCTGAACAATAGTTGAGTCATTAGAGCCTGCTTGCAAACACATAAATAAGTGTATTTTAGTGTTCTTTTGAGTATGTTCTCTGGACTGAATGTGATATAAAGTTATGTATGTCCTTACGTAGTCACAGGCTTGAGTCTACGTAAGGAACCAGTTTATATATACTGAATTCTTCAGTAGTGTCTCATGACTGTGGAGACATTGCCTTTGACTAAGAAAATGGTAGCCAAGTTTAGGTTGGTACAAGTCATCACAGAAGCAGGGATATTTTAAGATATGGGCAGGAGAATGATTTACCACAGGGAAGCTAATATATAATCTTGCAGTTTGTCAGCCTCTCTGTGCAAGTCTTGTTAATGTGTGGGAAGTTCCCGGTAACTGACTCCCTCACAGAAAGTGGGACAATCTATCTCACAAGGTCATGTGTGAGAGGTATGCCCCAACTCACCTCATGTCAGCCTCCTTGTCCCCTTTTAAATTCTTCATCACCATTCAGTCTGGCCTGCCTATGTTTCCACACGTGCTTGGATGAATGTTCCTCTCAAGAAGCGAAGGGAATATTGCTCAGATGCTTTTAACCATGCCTAGACACTTCTCATAGTGCAACCTTTAAATGCCTCTGTGTCAGTGGCGGGTAAAGTGATTCCTGTCTGATGCAATTTCATAGTGCAACAATTAAAACTGTAAATTGTTTTGTCAGCCCTATTTTAAGTAATCTCTACATCCCCCCCAAAAGAATGTGAAGACTGCAAAGAGAAACATAGAAGAGTTGGGAAATATCACAGAGAAGGTTCCCTCTTGCTTTTGTGCATCATCTCTTCAATTACATGGATTATGCACTGTTTTCCACCAGCTTCCTATCTTGCTGATGGCACAGGATGAATACCGTTAGGGGCTAGCATCAAGTTTGTGAAGTGGAAGATGCCACTGTCCGAAGGACACCCAAGCTATTTATTTTTTTTTGCAGGAAATGGAGGTAGCATCATGGATGAAGCAAGGAATTACAGACGGAAAGAGACACTGTTACAGATAGGCAAGATGAAACTGTTTGAGGGAATTAATACCATCCCTTCCTTTTCTCTAGAGTCACTGTGTAACAGTAGACTGTAGCCAAATATTGAGCTAAGATATTCATAGGGAGCTTCTAATAATGAGTACACAGTTTTGGGGGGTTTAGAGAGTGACGCTTGGGTCTCCTTTGCAAACGGTGCAGAGCATGCATGAGGATGCTTTGAGTTGTGCTTTGAACGACTCATCATGTGTTTGATAATGCTAAGTATCCTGGAGAAGTTTGGCTTCTGGTGTTTCTGGCTGTGTATTCAAAATCAGTTGATACTTCTGATAATTTTGATTTCAGTTTCTCTCTGTTTCTGTCCCCAGTTACAAGGTAAGGATCATACCACCTCCTTTTTATAGCTATGAAGCAAAGTCACAGTGTTTGTGGTAGACCCAACTGCTATAACTAGTAACTAGATGAAAATGTCCATGAAGAGGTTTATCATCTCTCCTCAGAGCAGGAATCAGTCACTTTATACTCTACAGAAGATTGTTTTTAAAACCTTATTAACTATCCATTTTGTTGACCTCAGCTTCTGGCCTCTCAAGCTCATTGATCTCCACGCCTCTCCTTATCTCTGCCTTACTATTTTGCTCCTCTGATTTCTCATTTCTCTACTTCTTGAGTCTGGTGGCTTCCAGAGTGAAACTTTGCCATTAGGATGGAGAGCCTCTCAGTTCTGCACTTGAGACCATGTACTTCCCCCTTCACTGGCATGTCCCACTAAGCTACATGGGTTGCCATGGAGGAGCATCAGTGAGGATGACATATACCACATCTAACCAGCACAGAGAAAGGCTCTACCACATTCATGGGGAATTGAATCTGTCCTGCAAATGCAAGCAGGTTTTTTCAGAGGCTTATAACTTAGCCAAATCTGGGCAACTTTTAATAAAAACTTTTCCCCTGCCAAATTTCAAGTCCTTTCTCCAAAACATGGAGGCACTAGAGCTTTTTAATGAAACAGTTATTAAAAAACAAAACTAGGAATAATAACATGTTTTTCTCTCAGTTGTTCTCAGAAAAGTTGTTCTGTTGTTCTCAGAAATGGCTGAACCAGTTCAGCCTGATTATTTATTTTGGAAAGAGTTAGCTGAGACAAACTTTAAGCATGGGAAATTTCAGCCCAACTGGTTAGCCTTTCTCAAAGTTTGGCAAAGTTTAATGTAAGTGAAAATGATCTTATACTGAGAAGTCAAAGGCAAGCTTACTTATCAGCAGTGTTCCTTGCTGAGTATAGAAAAAGACTATATATATTAACTGCTTTTTTTTTCTATTTCAGATTCTTTGAGTATATATTGCTCTACAAAGATGCAGTGATGTTTCAGATTGAACAAGTTACAAAGCTTTGCTCAAAGATTGCTCTGACAGAGCCATGGGATCCATATGATATTCCTGCCAATTCAACTTACGAAGATCAATACTACATTGGGGGACCTGGAGACAAAATTATGGTACAGGAATGGTCTGACAGAAAACCAGCCAGGAAATGTATGTGCATGCTTTTGTTTCATCTTAATAATAATCATTGTCTCTGCTACCCAGGGAAAAATAAAATTATTCATGTTTCACCCCAGCTTTCCATAGTTTATGAAGTTTGCTGGAAGAAAAAATAAATATACCCTGTGCACAACATATCATTTTATTATCAATGCATTTTATTAAGAAAATTTCATATCTCAGATGGATCAAGGGACTTTATTGTATTTTAGTTCATATTATACAGATTTTGGCATGGAACAGCATCATTTTGCCTCTGAATCTAGCAGCTGGTATCCAAAATTGATCTAAAGAAGAACTGGTAATATAATTAGGGGCACACTCAAACTAGAGAGTGCATAATAGAAACAAAGCAGGTGTCACTGTGTGTCTACACACTACTATCAGATGATATCACAGAATACATCCAATAAATGTTTCTGCAGCAATGGACATTCTTAATGTGCACCTAAATTTTGTTATCTGCCACACTAGTAAGAAATATCTGTTCTCAAGGCTCAGTTCTGCACTTGGCAGCTGAACACATACATCATAAAAGAAAGTAGGCTTGGTAGCATCATATTTTACTTTAATTTTTTATTCAAAATTCTGATAGAAGATTTGTTGAGGAAAACAAGCCTCCATTTCTGGATAGTCAAATCCAAACTCATTGAGGCCAGAATGTTTTTGGTATATTAGGATGCCCTGGAGAGGTATGTTCATATACTGCACAGCTTGCCACCCTTTCTTTAGGTACTGTATGTGTGTTTCATGTCACACCTTATCTATTTCTGATAATGTGGTTGCGGTACAGCGTATGACACAATACTGAAAGGACAGAAAATAAATATGTTCAATTGCTACTGAGTGTGAGAAAATAAACCTCCTTGGGACTGAAAAAAGTTGTTACAGGCATCACTCAGAGGAACTGATTTATGATCTCAGTAGGTAATTTTGTATTGTAACCTCATGAGTTTCTGCTATCAAGAGATGTCAAATACATAAACCAACTGGATGAAGTGGTGTACAAGGGAAGGGGTAAAGAAAGATCACAGAAGAGGTGCGTGGGGTTAATAAAATAGATTTAAAAGTGAAGGGTAATCAAAGGAAACCATTTTGATAGTATTGACTACAGAAATATCATAGTGATGAACGTAGAGGTGAGGCAGAGGCTGAGGGGGAAAGAGAGTGAAGGAACACCTCTGAGATAAGCACATCATGGAATTAAACTAAGTTAAAAAAAGGGACTGACTTATTACATCACGTATGTGGAAGAGATCAGCATTGAGTGAAGTCCTGAAATAATGAACTGGTAGAAATGCTTGAGAGGAATAGGAATTTAAAAAATTAACATGATAATGATGATATGAATAGATGATGGTAAATGGAAGGAGTGAGTTAAAACAAGACAGAGGTACTGGAGTTGTATTTGGGAATGTTGCTCTTTTAATGAGACAAACCCTCTGCACTTAAGACAGTAAGATGGAAAAAGGTGAAGCAAGGTCGTGTCTATTTGGATTAAAGATGTGGTGAGTATCATCAGTGTAAGAATGACAGTTAAGATTATAGAGGACCAGAAGCTGTGGAAGCAAGTTGCTGTGTCTGTCAGTTGTGGTGCAGAGGAGTCCCCAGCGCAGCAGAGAAGTGCTTTAAGCGTTTAGATGAGATGTTGGGGATATGGTATAGGGGAGAACTTTGTAGAGTAGGGCTGATGGTTGGACTCGATGATCCCAAGGGTCTTTTCCAACCTGAATGATTCTGTGATTCTGTGCTTCTTTGGGTAGTGAGTGCAGAACTTCCTGTGCACAGAAAGGAATCAGATGTGCCACATAGTTAGGGGGACTAAGTGTTGTAGAGTGCCAAAGGCTGTGTGGAGGGCCAACACTGTTTTCAGTAATCACACCTTTGAACTTGTCAAGAGTGTAAGGTGAGATGCCCCTGTGCTACCCAAGCTGATAGCACCAAAATTTGCCCTCTGGGAAAAAAAGCATTTCATTGCTTTACTAATGAAGTAAGTGCTGACATGAAAGTGGCATGAGAGATGAGAGAGATCAGACTTGTGCAGAACACAGCTAAATTTGGGACTAAGCAGAAGTGACGATCCTTCAGTAGACGTATACTTGAAAGGTGACGTACTGATGCCATGACGGTATCATGATTTGAAATGTGCTTGACACCAAGATGTTCAGGTTTAAGATCATTGCGGTGTCCAAATTATACCAGTTTTGTGGCCTTTCTTGGTGTTGCCATTCATAAGGACAGAACTATGGGCAGTTCCAGCCTATAGGCTTGAGGAGTGGCTGTTTTTTTGACTGACATCATTGTGACACATTCATTCATGTCATCTAAAGTAGTCGCATTTCTGCTTGGTTACAGTGGAATCCTGGGTCGGCGTTTACACAGTCAAAGACTGTTACCCAGTACAGGAAACCTATACGAAGAACTACAGCGTGACAACCTCCACTCGCTTTTTTGATCTACAGCTGGGCATTGCCGACCCCTCAGTGTTTACCCCACCCAGCACCTGCCAGACAGCCCAGCTGAGGAGGATGAAAGATGAATGCTGATTATGGACACTGGCTGCCCCGGGCAAACAAATATTAGCGAAGAGAATGGTTATTAATAGTCAGCTGCTGACGTCTAACCTGATTTTTCAAGCTTATTGTTGCTCTTTTGGGAATTGTAAGTTTTCACTTGAAGGGGAACATAAACATTTAACTGAGTAAAATATGTAACACAAAAGATCTCTTTCATCACATTAATCTGTTCAGTGATGCACTTGCAGTATTATATAGTTACCACTAAGACAATATTTATAGATATTATTTATTTAAGCTGTGGATGATTTTCCTTTTACAAAGGTTTCATTATTTATTTTTTCAAGAAGACAAAGCATAAGCAGACTACAATAATGGTAACATCTAGAAGGAAAAGCTAGATTTTGTTGTTGTTGTTACTTCTGGGAACTTGAGGGAAGGGGAAATATGTCCTGGGTAAGGCCTCATCCCTAACCGAAAAATACCCCATTTTAAACAATGTACATCAAAACTATGGAAATTCATTCTCTTGCTTTTGTTTTGCTTTGTGTTTTTTTCTTTCTGCCCTTTAGGAAGCTGGTAGTCTTATGTTTGAGCTGATTTTTTTCTTTCTGAAAAGAAACTGGAGTAGCTCTATTCATGTAATGCTAGCTGGCATGCAAAAAGTACTTTTCTGTTTCTTGGGAGAATGGCGTGAAAGGAAGGGGAGGAGGGAGAGGTAAACCCCCCAAAAAGTAAACCAAATTTTTCTTGCATTTACTACACTTTTGGTGAGTGTGATGAGACATTTTTCAGTCATATTTTACTTTAGCACTCACTTTTCAAGGCAATACTAGTTTTAACCTATGCAAAGAGATTAAGAGGTACTGCACTCTAAGTGGCTTTAGTATTTTGTAACTATTTTCAAAAGTCTTTACATAAAGAATATGGAAACACCTTTATAATTCCAGGTAGAAGTGAAAAAAAGCCGTTCTTAGTGGGTAACTAGTAAAGGCTAAATCAGCATTCACACAGTGCCTGGTGATCTGAATGGAGTGAAAGACAGAGCTGTGTGACCAGTGTGGGGAGGTGGGGGGAGGAATGGGAGGGAGAGGGAGAGGTTTTAGACATCCTCTGCGCGATGTGACTGCAAGGTACTGCAATCTGAGAAGAATTTACAATCTTGCTTTCTTTTGCACCCACCTCATTGGTGCCTGCCTTATTTGCTGTTCCAGCATCATCTCAAACCATCATCTCTACATACTTTTCTGGTGGGCAGAGTGAAAGTTTCCTTAAGGGGAATAAATAACCAAAAAAGTGCAAGAAGCACACATATTTTGCTTTAGAAAATTCAAACCAAATCTTCATGCACCTTCAGGCCCTCAGAAGTGTGGAATGGTGGTGGGTTTTGCACTTTTACCAAATGAAATGAATTGGCTTGTTCTGTAAGTTTAGGCATGCGTTTTATTTATAATTTGCAAATATGTTTAAAGCCAGATTCATGTCCTCTTACACGTGTTGGGTAGTTTTTTGCTCCAGAAGTTGTATGGCTGAAAACAGTGCAACACTGGGAAGTTTGGTGTCTCTGAAGGAGAGATGCTGGGCAGGCCTTTAGTGCTTTTTATGCTCATAGCTTTTTGTATGTAAGCAAGTGGTACAGCGGTTATTTTGCTTTCACAGTTGTGGTCAGAATGGCATTCTACTTTGCCTTGTGCCTAATGAAAGCATACACACATACCTGCTAAAATTTAGGTAGTTCTTTAAAAATTTTCTCTCGGACATGACTATTACACTGAAACATGCTAGTGGAAAGAAGGATTGGGTTTCCTTGAATTTAGAGTTCATTTAGTCTGTACTCGCCTTCTGTATTTTTTGTGACAACCTAAATGCTAACTGCATATTGTTCTCATTAGGGTAATGATTAACATGCATTTCTTAATATCTGTGTCTTGTTAGAATCTGGAAAATATAATAAATCTGGCTAGCAAACATGAAGCTGTGGTACTGTATCGTTTGGGACGACTGTTGTGGTAGAGCAGATAGCTGAGTAATCAGGGTGTTTGCATTATGTTTTGCTGACAGTGATATCATTTCTAGCAATAACATTAAATGTTCCTTTAAATATGAATTTGCAAAATTCTGGTACACAGAAGTGCTTTAAAAATGTTGCCATGACATACAGGGCAATTTTATATGGCTAAATATGTACCTTTAAAACAATGCTGTTGTCTTTCTATTTATGCTCTGCAGATTCAATAAAGAGAGCTGTCAAAGAGATGCCAAACAGCAAATTTTTGGATTACGTGTTTTAAATTAGCCACGACCCAAATATAAAGCATGAAATGTATATGCATGGTTTGCTATCTTTGTTATCATTTGTTAGATGCCACAAGAGACATTTTGTCTTTATGTGACTATGCCAACGGCTCCGTAAGAATGAGCATAAAAGGACTTTAAAGTAGCCATATTGTGTACTGCCACAGTAAAGTAAAAATGGGGGTTTCATATGTCTGATAATCTGGGGAATTTGTTTATCACAGTTATCTGGTAGAAAATTAATAATAAATTGGTATGTACATGAGTTGCATTGTATTCTATTGGGTAACAGTGATAGAACCTGGGAGCTGGATAGCCTGTGAGACAAAGCCGTTTTTGTGAGATTTCCAGTGCTTCCTGGTTTCAGCTGGGCCAGAAATAGTGCAAACATAGATCTGCCTGCCATATTTTTGTATTTCAGCTTGGAGGCTTCGCTGAAAGCAGGATGTGTAGAAACACAACATTGTTTTATTTAAAGTTAACTAAACATTCCTAAACCTCAAAACAGGTTTAGTTTGAGTTTGGGGAGGAGATCTGGACATTTGGTTCAGTTCCTATTTTAACAGTTTGCTTAACTCCAGTATTAGGGCCAGATTTTACTGCCTCAAGCCGTGCTGCACACCATGGAAGTGCTGCCATTTACCAGGGCATGCCAACTTTCATGAAGAATGTAGGAAGAAATACAACAATCCATAGTCAAAGAAAATTTTAGTCAAGAAATCTCTAAACAATACAATATTCTTACTTTGGGACACTCTAACAAAATTAGTGTGTTTTCCACCTTGAAGTTCATTTCATTCTAGTGCTCATGCTTTCTCCTCGCAATCTTGCATCTTTTTTCCCACCACCCTTTACTTCCTAATGTCAGTGGAGTCCACTTCAAAACAGCATTTACAACCCTCAGTTGCGTTTATTTCAGTAGGAGTTCAGCACCTAAATACCTGATGGATCTGATCTGGACCTGACCTCTTTAATTTTGCCAGCAGTCTTATCTCGAGTGCAAGAGCAGAGCCAGCCATAACCAAACATGAACAATATATGCCAAACTACATGTAGGTGACCAACCGTAAGCACAGTGTCGGCTCAGGTGCAATTGCCAGTGCCTCGAAATCCCAATTGCTAAGAGGTGTCGGCGCGGCACCTGCATCATATCCTGCATCTCCTGCATCCTTGGCCACAAACTGGTGCTGGAGACAAGCCGCAGGATATTCCCAAATGTCAGAAAGGCATGTAAGGAAATCATCAGCTAGTTGCCTGCTCCCTAGTCGTGAGGAATAAAGATTTCAAAAGAGCACCCACACAAAAAGACAGAGGTCCCTGACTGTAAAGATCCTGAGGTCTCCCTCAGCTACCTTTCCAGGAGGCTGCGTGTACAGCATGGACTCAAGCACATACAGATTTAATCTTCACATCTGCACTTAGGCATAGGAACAAATGAAGCAAGCTTGGAAGGCTCGGAAAACAGTGACAGATATGTAGGATAAGAATGCTGCTATGAAGCTGCTAAGGTAAATTTCCAACCATTACTTTGAGTGCATACTGGTTTAACATGCTCAGGGTAAAGACCTGTGTGGTTTCAGCATAGAGCCTGAAACTGCATACTGAATGAAATGATGCGCGTAGTTACAGTATGATATTTTGTTTGAAGTAAGGACAAGTAGCCCAGCAGTGCACATTTTGCAGGCACGAGTGAGTGACCGGTGACCTGCCTGTTTAGCTACAGGAATATATGTGCCTTTCAGGAGGGGAGCTGCCTGCTGCCACTGAGCATGTCAGAGGACAGAAGTATTATTCTTCTCACCACGTGGTACATGGGAAGCCGCTTCAGGCTCCTTCCTTTCCCACTCTGCAAAGTGGGAACAATAATTTTGCTTTCTACTTGCTGTTGTCTCCCTGACTGTGATAGCTCTGGGCCAGCATCCCCGCCTCAGCCAGTGGGGCGCACAGAGGCCTTGAGTCATTGCTGCAATAGCACAAATGTCACGCAGGGTTTCCAGCTACTGCCTTACAATGTGTAATAAAATTATGCGTGTGTGTTACACGTGTGGGCTTACTCTTTGCACCCCTGTGTGCTCACTCAGTGCATGGGGTTGTTGCTTATGCGTTCAGCACCCAGCCGCCATCATTAACTGGGCTCAGCTCAGGCTTTGTTGACGCCAGGCAAAGAGGCTCGCGAGCAAAAGGAAAGGAGAGGAAAGGAAAGCCTGCTGGGCTCACCGCGCTCCCCGCCGAGGTTTTTCCCACGCTTGCCCAGCGCTGATAAACAGTTTTGACGTTCCTGAAACAGCAGCAGCTGAGTTGCCAGCTCTGCGTTACAGCCCATGGCACGCTGAAGGGAAGGGTTTGGTTTCACCCTCTGCACTAAAATTATCCTTCAGGCCAGGCCAGGGACTCTGTTTTGTTTTCAGTGGAGAAAGCATGCCCAGTCCCCACTGCTGCCATCCCAGCCTGTCTACCAGGGGTTTGTGCCCATGCCACCTGCCCCCACCCAGCGGTTTGTGACAGCCCCCCAGGTGGCCGGACAGTGCTCCTCAGCCTGTCCCCACTGTCCCCTCTCCATCCCCCACTCTCCAGAACAAGCAAGGGTCTAGCAGGGACCTTGCCGTGCCCACACACAGGGCTGGTGGGGCCTCTCCACTTCCCTATGGGTCTTGCAAAGGTGTGGGAAAAGCCCTTCCTCTCTTGCCAGTGCCATGCCGTTTTGCAATTAATTTTTTGTGTTGGTGCTTCAGCTGGTACCTTTCTTCTTCTCTTACTACTGTTAATTTGCTGGGGTGATTTGTCATAGGAATGCTGAACTTAGGTTTTTTTACCAACCTCTTGCTGCCAGGCAGCAGTCCTTGATTGCTGCTGCAATAACATACTCAGCAACTTGTATAGCGATAGAGATTCTTGATGTTGGCAGCAGCTAGTAAGCACACAGGGGGTGGAAATACTGAAAGTAACACTGAGTGACAGCAGAGATCCTGCTACTGGTGGCCCAAGTGACGACCAAGTACCACAACAGTGTTAAACTTCTGGGGAGGGGGCTCTGGAGAGCTGTAGACACTTCACCCCAAGAAATACCCCAGACCTCTCCAAAGGAAAATCAGGAGCTATGCTGGGCAGCCTGCATTGCATTTACTTCATTGAAGTACTTTAGTATCTTGTACTAAATCCTGTATGCATGTCCATAGGTCACTCTTGAGCAGTTGCTTCACAGAGGGACAGAAAACCAGATGTTTTCTCCCAGCATGCTTCTACAGAAATGATGTGAAACTTAGTTGCTGAAAATGTCGACTTTTGAATTAAAGAAATGGTATGTAGAAAGTTCCAAAGACTTGTAGTGAAACAAAAGCTGTATCTATAAAACAATCTGTAGCTTTAAGCTAAAGATTTTCAGCCTTAGAACTTCTACTTTAAAGTAAACAATGCAGCTTGTCAGAAGGGCTGAACTCTGAATAACTACTCTCAACTGGCATACACCTTTGAAAGATGCTGCTTCTGTTGTGGGCTTGAAGAGGGGCTCTTGCCTAAAGTTTGATACTTTTTCCAACCGTATCAACTGAGCTAATGAAATAATACACTGCCTCTTCTTACAAACCTTGTCCTGTCAAAGGGATGGGGTTACTTTACTTGTGTGTACACTTGGTGTTCTGCAGATTTCCAAAGAAAGATTATGGTTTATGCCAGCACAGGATCTGTCCTAGATTTTTTTTAATAGAATGTGCTTGCTTGAACACAGGACAGACTATGAGCAACAGGCAGTGTCCCTTATCATGGGAGAAAGCTTAGACAAACTAATGACATTTTTCCCTGTTTCCAGCCTGCTTGGACATCGTAGACTGGAAATCCCATTCAGGAATCTCTAACGTTCATGTTCTGTTTAGGTGAGAATCAGAGAAAAACAGCAATGAAAGAACAAGGTGAAAAAAGAAGTGAGAAGAGGCAAAATTAAAGTATGCCAACAGAGTGGTAGCCCAGAAATCAGGCAACTACACCCCAAATAAAAGAAGAAAAAAAAAAACAAACAAAAAGGAAAATGACAGAGAAGCATCTTTGCCTGCCCCTTCTCAGCCTGTTTTATGGCTTATAGAAAACACATGGGGGACCAAATACTAATTTAAAGGTTCCTAAACATCACCATTTCTTCTCAGGCAATACAAATCCCTGAAAGACTAGACCAGCATGACAGAATACCCGTGGGGTTTGCTCATGCAGACACTGCTCACTCAGTGCCTGACAGCCCCGTGGGGACCAGGGCAGAGCTTTAAGGTCAGGTGCCCCATGGAGGGAGGGAGGCTTTGGGTGGACCTCCACCTCCTCCTTGGGAAGGAGGTTTTGGGTGGATTTGACCTTTCAGGCTCGCTTCAAGGAAGTACCAAACATTTGCACCACCCACTGAAGTGGATACATTGAATGCGAAATCATCTCTAGACAGTGGAAATCAACAGTCAGCGCTTATGATCCTGTTCATTCCTTTCCAAGAAGTTTTCTTAAGTGAGCTGCTGAATTTGGACATTGAGAGCGCCTAAGTCCCTTCCATTTAATTTCCACCTTGTGCGAGCTCACGCTGCCAGAATGATATTGACCTTGGGATTACTTGTTCCAACAGCCTCACTCCTACAGATGTGGATGAAAAGGACAGATGGTCCCCGTGAGAAACTTCAGGAGAAATAATCAGAGGGAGAAGTCCAGAATGAAGCAAGGCAGGACACGTTCCCTTGCACCTGCTGCCTTTCCCATCACACCAGCCACCCAAGCTGGACTTGCAAAACAGGCAGTTGCAAAAACGAAGCCACAGGAGCAAAGTGCTATCGCGCTTCAAAGATTGGGGCTAATATTGTCTCCATTAGAACAGCACTCGCGTGATGTCAGACATGTCGCTCCCTAACGAAATCTCCCTCTCTGGAGGATCTTTTAAGAGCAGAAGGAAATGTTGGATATCGCCTCCACGGCGAGTCGTGTCCCAGCCAGCCAAAAGCACCAGGCAAGGGCAGCCAAGCACAATACATCTTTAAAGCTCCCTCCTTTATTTCTACAGCAGCTGCCTGAAACACGGCTGTCAAAGGGCTTCAGAGGAGGGCGACATATGTGGCATGTGTTTGGTCAGGTGTCTGAGGCGCTGCAATGAACTTTGGGTCACCCGAACCCGAGGGTGTGAGCAGAATCATTGCACTCGAGTGCTGTAAACAGCCCACACTTTGTCCTGAAAATCCCGACAGCAAAGTGCCCTGCTGTGCCACAGGCCTTCCTAGGAAAACATTTGGGGTGAGATACAAACCCCAGATCAGGCCATCAGTGGCCATACTTAAAGAAGAAAACCCAAGAAATTGTTAAAGAAGGGAAAAAGCCAAGTAACACCTGCACTTCCAAAAGAATTTCCATCCACACTGGCTGAAAGATGTGATCTTTTTTTTTTTTTTGGTTGTGGCAGTCAGTGCAATTATCTAGGAATTTGATACTTCCAGCCTGGATTGTTGCTAGGTACAGCACTATATGGGAATGCAATTACTACAGCTAAAGCTAATTATTTCAGGATGTGCTATAGTTCAGCAATCATTTGCCTTGTGGGGCCCTTTGCAAAGAGGAAAGCATGGTTTTAAGATGCACTGGCTACCAGTTCGTTTTCAAGTATAACTCAAAACATCGGTTTTGGCTTATAAATGCCATACAATCTGAGATCCTTGCTACTGACGGACTGTCTTTTGCCACAAAGCCCTCTGGCCAGGAGGCACTCCTGGCAAGGGATTTGTCTCTAGCCTTGCTCTGCCTGCTGATCCATCAGATCCACGTTCGGACACACGCGAGGGCCTGTCTCGTCACACCGAGCTGGCATCAAAATGCTGAGACTCTTTAACTGAACAGACATAGCCTGGCAGCTTTCTGTACTCGTTGCACCAGTTTTGCACATAGATTAATCACAAAGCATGTGCTAGAAGATTGTTTTCCATACTTTCTTCCACTAATTAAAAAAAATAGAAGATCCTTTGTATCTGAAGAACATAATCAGTAATTTCATCACACCAACATCCTCAGGTGGATTCAGGGGGTGTATAAAAAGCAAAATCTTCAGTCCTTCTCGGCAGCTGTCTTACAGGTGTGTCTTAAGGGACTCTTAAAGAGAGGCAGTTGCCTTCTAGTGTTGGATGGCCACCCGACCAGACACCTCCTTACCCATATCAGCATTACCAGCAACAACCTTCCTCTTCACTAAATGCCTGCAGAATTCATTTTAAAAGCCAGCAGGAGTAAAGCATACCCCCACAGACAGCAGTGCCACGAACTGCGTCACACTGACCCACCAGTGTTTCCTGTAGCTTTTCCAGGGTCTGCGCTGATTTGGCACTTTCTCCCATGAACCTTCCAAAATGGAAGCTCAGTTATGGCCAGCTGTGGTTATTTTCTTCCCTGGGAGGCAGACATCTGTTTTGAAAGTGACTGGACTGACACCACCAGCTTCATGTTCAGAGCCCACCCCGTGGAGGGCTGGATCTGCAGGTCCTGACTGCATGGAGCAGGACGCCACCAGGCCACTGATGGGTGAAAGCCCTTAACACACCTCTCAGGCTCCACCCTTCACGCTTTTCTGTAATCAGATGTATGAAACAGTGAGGTTCATGGTCAGGTCTTTTCAATTTAGATTGCAGAAAACCATCAAGATATGTAGGCTTTCCGCCTTCTCTAAAAGATATATTCACTGGGCACATCTCACTCTGGATTTCATGGCATCCATGAACCCAAAAAAGCTGTATCTCACAGTAGAATTCCACGGTCCCCCTACTCCCTACCAGCAGAAGCTCTGACGGAAGAGGTATCTCCTACATCAATAAGCCCTGTGTGAAGAACTGCAGGGTGGAAGTAGGTAACACAACGTTAGGTGGGGAGCACCATGAGTTTCTGCTCCAGTTCGGAAACATCAGAGCAGGCAAATGTTCCTGGAGGCACCAGTAGGTCACCGGGTGACTATGAGCCACAGATCTGATAGAAGCAAATGCATTCTTGTGTGTCAGGCAAGGTACTTCCACAGGAATATTTTCACAAGCCCTCTGCAAAGCCCTGGTGAGCACTCACCTGTACCACTATGGGCATTTCTCATTACTTGGGTTCAGGAAAGACAAATTCTGTCTAGAATGTAAGCAAACAAAGACTAAGCAGTTGATTAGGGGCATGGAGGACCTACAGAAGATGACAAGAACAAGAAGGAGCAAGACAAAGGCTGAGAAAGATATCAAGGATGAAGGCCGAAGGAGGAAAAGAGCTCTTGAAGTGTAAGGAAAAATATGATAAAGAAGAAAAAACAATTCAGGACTTCTTTCCAAGAAGCAGACCTCACCATAAACTGAGTAGAAGCAAATGCCCCTTGGAATGGTGAGGAAGTCATGCATGGTCTCTACGTCCCCACAAAGTTCATGCAGAGGGAACTAAACCATTTCTTCCACCTCTGTCATCACAATCAAGTAAATGTATATGGTACAAACGCCCTTTTTTACCTGAATGTACAGATGAGTTTTGGCACAAACATACAAAATTACAATAATACGACCTTCCTTACTCTTTTGGTACTCAAATACAAAATCCTAAAGGAAAAAATAATTTGCCAGGGTCTTCGATGAGGTAGAGAAATAACTCTCAGAAAGGGGGAAGTCACAAATGAGCTGTGGAAGTTTTACCCTGTGGCTGAAGCGTGTTTTCTTATTCCATATCAACACGGCCAACTGCACAGCTTGGTTTCAGTGGGAAAAGGGGATGTGATGACAGCAGCAGCAATGGGCTAATTTTGCCATGTAGACAAGTCATGGTTTGCCTGGCTGTGCTTTGGGCATCCCAAAGTTCGAGGTCTGCAAATGACCAACCTTTCCACCACACCTGTGTCACTTCCACTCACTTGTCTTTCAAAGCCTGTTTTATTTCCATGATGGTGTGTTGGCACTGTCTGTCCCAGCCTATGGCTCTGGTTGCACTGTGGCTTTCCTCCCGGCTGCAGCTGTCAAAACCATCCCCTGTTATCCCCCAGAAAAGGATTTGTGTCCCTGGTCCTCCTTGCTGCGCGGCCTCATGGCCCTTAGCTCTGTGGCAGAGAGGAGACAGCTAATAGGGGAGGGTCTCTGGGCTGCAGGGCTGGTTTCTGCCATGGCCTGAGAGAACAGTAACAGCCCTGGGTTTGTCCTTGGAGCCGAGTGGCAGAGGATGCGTCAGTGACACCCAGCAGCTGGGCCTAGATCGTGGCCACCAAGGGCAGGGACAGCCCCTGGGCCTCCTGGGCACAGCAACTGCCTCGGGGCCAGCACCCCAAAGGCTTCCTCTGAAGCGTGCTGGGCGGAGGGCGATGGGTGGGGCTGCACATGGGGGGCCCTGTCAGTCACCCCCATGTCACAATGCCACCCCCATGCCACAATGCCACCCCTGGCAACGCAACAGTCACAGTGCCCTGAGGCAGTGTCCCACTGCCAGAGCTGCCCCGGGGGCAGCCCGAAGACATCCAAGAGGAGATCCTTGAGGGGAGGGTGGGATTACTGGGTGGGGGCTGAGGGAGGAAGACCAGCGGCTGGAGGAGGCACCTGGAGGTTCTCTGCTGCAAGGCCAGCACCTGGCAGGGCCATCTTCAAATCTCATCCAATGGATGGAAATCCTGCTTCAAGCCTTCAGGGAACAGACACAAACCCCTCAGGAGATGAGAAGAACCACCAACCGCTGGAGGTACCTGAGGCTCTCAGGCCTTTTCATCTGGGTAGCCGTGGCCAGCCCAAGGGAATACCTTCTTGAGGAGCACTGCAGAGCTCGCCGTCCTCATCCCCTGCGGAGCCAGGGGCAGCAGCCGTAAGAAATGGGATGCAGGGATGTTGCCGGGGGTCCCAGTGCTTTGGAGCAGCCGCTAGACAGGCACAGGAGAGATTCTTGCCCCCAAGGTCGATCAGGACAGGGGCCTTTGGCCACTCTCGGAAGCCCCTGAGATGGCTCCAGGGTGAGGGAGAACAGGGCTCGGGCATCTCCTGGGAGGCGTGACCAGCCTGTGGGACGAGGAGGCAGGTCTTGCTCACCTGCTCAGGGAATAGCCGATCGCCAGCACTGGGGTCAGGAAGGAATCTGGGAGGCGTGACCAGCCTGTGGGACGAGGAGGCAGGTCTTGCTCACCTGCTCAGGGAATAGCCGATCGCCAGCACTGGGGTCAGGAAGGAATTTTCCCCCGGGGCACATTGGCACTGGTCCCCGGGGGTTTTTTGCCTTCCTCTGCAGCACTGAGCATGACCACTTGCCAGGGCTTCCTCCAGTCCCTTTTGGCCGGGTTACTGCCTGCTGCTCGTGCACCACGAAGATGGCCTCTCGTGCCCTGCAGCTGGGGGGAGGAAGGCTTTTTTTTCCCCCACAGTGGGCTAGCGAGTGTCCCTGGGGGTTTTTTGCCTTCCTCTGCAGCGCTGAGCACGGCCCCTGGCCAGGGCTCCTTTGGGCCATGCTGGCCAGGTGCCTGCTGCTCCTGCTCCACGAAGGTGGCCCTCGTGCCCCGCATCCGGGGGGAGGAAGCTTTCTAGACTCCCAGGGTGGGCCCCAAGGGTGCCCCCCGGGGGTTGCTGCTTGTCCTCTGTAGCACTGAGCACAGCCCCTTGTCAGGGCTCCTCTGAGCCCTTTCGCTCGGTTCTTGCCTGCGGCTTTTGCCCCTCCAAGACCCCCCTGGTGCCCTGGCTCTCCCTGGCTCTCTTGCCCATCGCAAGCTTGTAGCAGGAGCGACTCTGCTTTTCCCTTGGCTCCATTTCCCCGGGGGTTCTTGCTCGTGCACAGCAGCCTGTGCTTGCAAGGGCTCCAGGCTTGCTGCCCCATCCGGAGCTGCCCCTTTCAGGCTCTCCCACATGCGATACAAGCACCGGGCAGGCACGAGAGCACTTCTCATGCATCACTGGCCAGGAAGCACAGCAGAGCAAGTTTGGGAAGGTAAAAAGTGTGCCTGTCATCGACACATGTCATACTTCCGAAAATATCACAGCACCTCTTCTTCTTTCAAGTGTGATTGGCACTGATCCTTATTCTCGCTCTTCGGGAAACAGCGACTGCTTGGCCTGTATTCATGCTGCCATATTGAGTTTCTGCATCCTAAGCGATACAGGACATTGGTTAGAGTCCTTTCTTCTCAAAGGCTAAAAGAGAAAAAAAATTACTAACTAAAGAGAAAAAATAATTATAAACTAGGAGGTGTGAGAGTGTTTGGGCTTTGTTTTCAATGCCAAAATATAAATTCATAGAAAGAAATTCATTACCAAAGAAAGTCACATTCTTAATGCTTTTGAGTTTATTCTAGAAGGAGTCTTCTTTGTGCATCAGCCAGTTATCTGCTTTCCTGTTTCTGGCAAAGGTTAATATCTTATAGTTCATTTTTGCTTTTTCAATATCAGTTACAGATTTTCAGGATTGTTGTATCATCTGTGGGTTGACCCCGTGTCTGCCTCTGCCTCGAAGGAGGCTGGGTTCAGCTGGCACCCTTTCTTTCGGCTCCAGGCAGTCCCATTGTTTGGGTTATTCTATATGGCAGCTTCAGGAAGGATGTGTGGTCAAAATAAAGTATGTCCTATGAAGGAATGAAGTTTACAGACCGGCATGTTCATTCCCTGCTGCGCCTGGGTGAAGGACGTTCACCAGGAAGACGCGCGGCCCGTAATTCATGATATTGCAAGAAACACTACGGGCAAAGTGGCCCGGAGAGGTGGAGTTCATAGCAACCCTGCTGGATACTAACTGTGCCATTAACTCCTTGTCACAAGAGACGTGTGAGTGAGCCAGAACCCGGCATTCCCCATGCAGTCTCAATAGCACACGGCTCTCCACAAGATGTAGGGGATTTGTGACTTTCTGTAGCTCCCTGGCTTTCCCCTGCCAGACTTCAAGTGATGTTTTTTCAAGCTAAACTGAGGATTGCATCAGCCTGCTCCTGGCTACACTTGCACATTGTGTTAATGCTGGGGAGCATCGGCTCTGAAACAGAGTCAGAAAAACAAAATAAAATCCTGTTTCCACTTGTATGCTTTGTGTTATGTGTCCTTGAAAGTGTTTTTGGAGCTGAAAAACCCCCGGCATTTCCGGCAAATAACAGTCTCATAGTTACTCAACTCATAATGAGCGCGAGAGAATCGAATAGAATAGAATCATTCAGTTGGAAGGGACCTACAAGGACCATCTAGTCCAACTGCCTGACCACTTCAGGACTGAACAAAAGTTAAAGATGGTATTAAGGGTATTGTCCAAATAAATACCTCTTAAACACTGACAGTCACGGGGCAGCAACCACCTCTCCAGGAAGCCTGTTCCAGGGTTTGACCACCCTTCCAGTACAGAAATGTTTCCTCATATCAAGTCCGAATCTCCCCTGAAGGACGCAGGTCTGAGCCATTCCCACATGTCCTGGCACTGGGTACCAGGGAGGAGAGATCAGCACCTCTTCCATTCCCCTCCTCAGGAAGCTGTAGAGAGCAGTGAGGTCACCCCTCAGACTCCTTCTCTCAAACTAGACAGATCCCATGTCCTCAGCCACTCCTCAGAGGACATGCCTGCCAGCCCCTGCACCAGCTTTGGTGCCCTCCTCAGGACGCATTCAAAGACCTTGATGTCCTTTAAAATGTTTAAAAATGGTGGGGCCCAGAACTGCACACAATACTCAAGGTGAGGCCACACCAATGCTAAATACACCGGAATAATCCCCTCTTTTGACCAGCTGGCTATGCTGGGTTTGATGCACCCCAGGATGTGGTTTGCCCCCTTGGCTGCCAGGGCACACACTCCTGACTCCTGCTGAGCCTGCTGTCAACCAGCACCCCCAGACCCCTTTCTGTGGGGCTGCTCTCCAGCCACTCCTCTCCCAGTTTATATATGTCCAGCATTACGCCATCCCAGGTACAGAATCCAGCATTTATTGATCCAAATCATTGACACATACATTGAACAGAACTGGCCCTAGAATTGAGCCCTGAGGAACAGTGCTGGTGACTGGTGTCCAGCCAGATGTAGATTCATTCAGTGCCACCCTTTCAGCCCTCCCCTTCAGCCTGTTCTTCACCCAGCTCACCATGTACCTGCTCATCTCACAGTTGGACAACTTGTCCAGAGGATGCTGTGAGGGACAGTATCAAAAGCCTTAGTAAAACCTAGAAGAACTACATCCACTGCTTTCCTTTCATCCACTAGGCAGGTGAACTTATCATAGAAGGATACCAAATTAGTTAAACAGCACTGTGCCTTTGTGAACCCATGTTGATTGTGCCTGATGATTGCATTGTCCTTTAAAGACCTTTCAGTAGCACCCCGTATGATGTTCTCCATAATTTTTTCAGGTATTGAGGTTAGACTAACAGGTCTGTAGTTTCCTGGGTCTTCCCTCATGTCCTTCTTGCAAATTGGAGTAATGTTGGATAGCTTTCAAGCAGCAGGGACCCCTATTGCATAAAAACACTCGGTTCCATTACCATGCTTGCTGGATAGCAAGTCAGTTAGCATAGTTGGCTAGCTGGGCTACAAAAAGGGAATTTAAGAATGCCTTCAAGAGTATAGCTCTTGTTTGTTGGTTGTAATGGTAATATACTTGTAACACAGCCTTCTGTGAAGAGCACATGACTAATACATTATCTAATTTTTTTAGAAAACTAAAAGCCTAAACTGTCTGAGAGTTTATGCAGGTATGGATCCAAGGGCAGTTTAGCTGGACTTTCAAATCTTCCTCATACCAGACAGATCTTGGGAGATTAATCCAAAGAGTCCATCTTCTTGTTTCATTGACAGACAGTGAGAAGTTATTCTCACCCATTGCATAACATCAAATAATGGAAATAAAGTATTCAGCTTCAGATCAGACTTTCAGCCACATGTCTACCTGGCAAGTATAACAGGAAAGCAGACATCTCAGCAGACAATTCAATTTTGATAATACAGCGCTCAGTAGCAGGAGCCTCAAGGGCTCTGTAATCTGCAGATGGGCATGAAGGAGCATCATGAAAAAGTCTATCTAATATCTTTGGTTCCAGGTCCAATATGACAATGATCTGAACTCCATATTTGTTCATTGTTCATTGTGGTTTTTCATTTTCCCTTGTGAAATATCCTTCTGGAAGACTGGAAAACTCTAAGAAGAAAACCTGGGGTCCTAAATTTATGCAGTTCTCGGAAGAGCACAGGTCTCTTGGCTTTATAGTTCCTAGTATTTTATTTCAAGTTATCTGCAGTAGCTGCAGAGTTTAGCTGTCACCCATTGAAGTTTAAGCTTATACTTTCCTGTCAGAAGTCCTCCTTTCTCTGCCCACCCTACAGCTGGTCTCTGCTCCAAGCTCTCTCATATCACTTTGTTTTTCTAGTTACTCCATTCCACTGCTTCCATTTTTTGAGTATTGTAAAACACAAGTATATTGTCTATTTTATGGTACTAAAATGCTTGATCCCCAGCAGTTGAGAACACCTCACCCCACACTCTTAACAGCTTATTATATTACAGATGCATGTTATATATATGTACAATACAAGGATAACATATGTAATTGCCAAGTATGAAAGCACTAATTATTATTACTGTCGTTTTTATGTAGGAACTATTGTTACAAAGACTGTTACATGCAACGGTTATAACACCATATTTGGAAGCTTCCACTCTGTTATGATCATTATATTAAGTTTTTCCAATCTTATTCCTCTGTTTTCCTTTTCCTATAAAGCTTTGTTTCAGTCTAACATTAAAAACATTGACAGTTGCTCATGAAACTCGTTTCTATGTTGATGTTCCTTTGTAGCAAATCCAGGCAAGGATATCAACAAGTGTGATGCTCTGTATCACTGTATACACCCTTAAAATCCACTTATTACTGAAAGCTTGCCGTTTGAACTCCTGTTGCCCTGGAAGGGGTCTTCCTAAGTTAAACACAGCATCTCCAGGAGCGAAGTCTTTGCAGATGGTGTGAGCTCATTCTCATTCTGTGTTTAGCTTTACTGTTGTTTCCACAGGATCTAAAGATGGACTGAAGTTAAAAAGCAAGTGGAAGGCTAAATCACCAGGGAGATGGAAAAGAGTGTTTTCATGAGCTCTATAAATCTTCTCGAGACGTTCTAAAATTACAGATAGCTGCCTTGGCCGGGTTTGATGCTAGAAGTCAAGAAACTAAGCACTAATTTTACATTTTTAAACTGTCTTAAAATGGGTTTATTTTTCAGTTGGAATGTGGATGACTCACAACAATCAGGAGGCCCAAAAGACCATGCGCCAGATCCTCAGTATGGCGCAAACCTGTGTCAGTCCACAGCATCCAGTGGAGCTACGCTGGCTGTTGCTGAGTGAGCCACTGACTCTTACCTACCCTTTTCTATCTCTGAAATCCAGGCGAACAACCCTTTTGGGGATGGGGATGATGGGGAGCTCCAAGGGGCATATTAGAGAGCTTCCTATTATAGAGCCTGGCTCCGTTTTATCTCCATTTTCATTGACCTCAGCAATGGTGTGTTGGTCAACTGCCTCTGAAAAAGAAATATGAATCCCCTCAACTTTGCTGGTCTGTCCATGCAACTACTCCAGGGGACATATGACACCAGTGAAGTGACCTCATAATGTTGAGTGCTGACATTGGCCCCTCTGGCATGATGAAAGCAGAATGTTTTCACGTAAGCAGTGGACAAGCACACCCTTGAATTTACTGTCATTTCCTTTGTCACCCTGTAAGGCACAGCAGACGCCAGTGCTGTCCGCAGTTGCATAAACACACGCCATCAAAGACCTGGAAGCCACACACTGGCACAGCTCACAGGCAGCACTTCTGTTCTTGTAATTAATGAACTCCTGGCAGGAGGCTGCCGGGAGCTCAGCATCCCCTAAGGAGCACATGCCAGACCACGCAGGAGTGGCACTCACTGTGATTAAACACACAGCTCCAGCAAAAAAGAAAGTGGAAGCAAACAGCAGCCTTCTGCCAGTTAGTGCATTTCATAAGGTCAAGGCTCAGGAGCCATGCAAGCTGGTGCTCTGCACAAATTGGATTTTCTTTACTCATGCTCAGCTCAGTGCTCCTCAGCATCACTCACAGGTTCTGTGACGTTGCCCGGCTGTCCTGCTTGGTGCACAGACCCCAAGAGTTCTAACCTCTGTGCACCTGGAGCACCACAAAAGGTAGTCCCGACCCAACAAACAGAAAAGGTAATGTTTGGCCTCCCAAGTTGTAGGGCACATACAGGCACGCGTGTGAACCCAAGAGGTCCTTGTTGCTTGAGGTTTCCATACCACGTAGTTTCTGGCATCCTCTGTTAATAATCTGGATAACCAGTTCCACTTGGATGAAGTGGACCCAGGCTTAGGCCACAGAGATGTTTGTAAGGATGCCAGGGGAAGACCTGAACCAGAACAGCAAAGCTGAGAAAACCTACTGAAAAATCCAGTGCATAACACTCTGCTAACACCAGGGCTTCATGATACTGAGCAATGCGTCTGTTCAAGGGGAATGAACTCAAAACAAGACCCAAACCCTAACCAGAGAACTGCGAATGTGCATCTTCAAAGTCCAGCTCAAAGGTTAATCCAATGCCATCAGGGTAACTCCAGAGCAAGCTTTACCTTCCTGGGCAAGGACTGTTCATCTTTTTGCCATTGTGGCACCCAGCACTTCAGTCTCAGTCTGAACTGGAGGTCTGAAACACGACATGTTTGCTCTTACTTGGTGCCCAGCACCAGACTGCACAAGGCAAGCAGAAAAATGTCCCACTGTGTTGCCTTGTCTTTGTGAAAGCTGCTGGCATACAGACAAAGTACAGTGGATTTCGTGGAATGATTTGTTCAAATGAGAATTTCTCTGGCATAAGCTCAGCCAGTCTTGCTCCTAACCCTTACTTCTTCAGAGCCAGCACATCTTTGGCCTGTTTTATACCCCCATTTCTAACACCTAAGTTCTGGTTGATATTCATAACCCTTAATAATCTTCAACTTTCCAGCACTGGAGACTCCTTATTACTAGTTTTAAAGTCATGGTAAGCATTAAGAAATCAAATCACCTTGCTATTTATGGCTTGAATAGATTTGTGGTGTTAGAAAACATGCTTAAACTTTTCTGACCTTCGCTTATATGTTCAATTTAGGAAGAAACTTTGGATAGGAGTTATTTCTGTTTCAATGAGGGAAATGCAGAGCGCAGATGTGCCTATGAAAGAGAGGGCAAAGCAGACACAGGTAGCAGACATGCATAACTGAGTAGAAATTCTTATTACATTTAATTTAGAAAGTAGCATATATGTTGAATAGTAACCTAAAGCACAATAATATTTAGTTCTGTCTTCTGGAGAAAACCTATGCAAGCAAACAGGCATTTAGGTCAAAGACTTTGTGACTCATTTCATATCTCTCTAATGAAAATAAACAAAATATTTCAGTTCAGCAGGAATTTTTAAACTTATAATGTGTAAAAAAACAACAACAAAAAAGTCATAGATTTCGGTTTCTCAATTAAAAATCACTCTGATATTTTCAAAGCTACATGTGCAATTTAGACAGTTTTGGTAGAATTCATTGCACTCGACTTTAGATACCAGCATGGGAAGGTCTACATCTGGCTGACCAATCTCAGTTCCCCTAAGAGGCAATGAATAAAAAGAGGCATTTTATGGATTGAGCTTTGCTACCTGAGTGAGAAGTCTGCTTTAGGAGGAGACAAATCAGTCTCTCAAAACGCCTATTTATAACCTTCGTTGACTAAACAGTAATTCTTCTCCTAGATGCAGCACAGGTAACTTTGTTGACACTTGCCTTGGACTACGTGACACTTGTCTCTGTTTTCCACTATTGTTAAAGAAGTTGCCCAAAGTTTCCAGATTTAGGCATTCAAACTCAGGATTTTTTTGTGCAAGTATTATTGCCTCATACTGTATATTTTAACAAGGGTTGCTATAATTTTCCCTTTGGATAGCGATACAAACTTTACATCCTGTAGTGATTAATTTCCTAGATTTTTTTTTCATCGTCCTTTATCATATAACTGATTTCTTGGAGTATTATTATCATTATTATCTGATCTGAAATTCAAACTTTTTAGTCTGTAGCCAAGCTTTTCATCTACTTAAATATGGAGCAAATGCTCCTACAGCTGAGGATAAAATGGACTTTTTTGACTTCAAGGAGAAAAAGACTGTTTTCTCTTCTACCAAAACCTGAGGAGGCAAATATCAGCTAATCTCTGCAGTGTATTGTTTAAAGTGAGAGGGCAAAATACTTTGTTCAAATCACTCTATGAAATTAAACTTTGTCAGTGTATAGGTATAAATCTTAAGGTTAGTTTACAGGCAACAATCTTTCAAAAAAATTGTTAAATGAAGCCAAAGAGATGACACCCAATTTTCAAAATTCAGTTTCTTAAATTCATATTTAAGCACTTATAAGATAATATTAAAGACTGTGGTTTGTTAAATGTTCTCCCGTGAAAAAAACCCAAAACAATATTTCAAATGCCAGTAAATTCACTTGAAACCTAACTTCTGACATTCACTTTCAAAAATTAGAGTTGAGACTTTGATAACATTAAAAGTAGGAGATGCAGTCCTTCCTACAGAGGACCCTGGGAGATCCAGCTTCAATGCCATAATATTCTATATCTAAAAGTTATTTTAGAATATGTTTTAGACTCTTTAAACTACATTTTTGTTATTCTTCAGAAATGTATACAAATTGTATTGAGAAAAAATAATTCTGCAAGATCTACTTACAGATATAGACATCTACAATTTCTTATTAAATTATACAATTCCTTAAGTTAATGGACATATGGTTCTGTCTACTAAAATGCATGTTGTGAATGGGATTTGCAGTGCTTTTCTTGTGTCTTATAAGCCTTTATTTCCTACTACAATACCATATATTTTAACTTACAAGACACTGAAAAGAGCTGCAATGCTAAAAAATGGAGAAAAATCAAATTTGAATTGCCTTAAAACTGTGTTACCAAAAAATTCACCTTGGAGTCCATATTCTACACACTGAGCATTGGCTGACTGACATAAAAACTTTAGGATAAAAGAAGGTAAGGGGAGGTTGGACAGGCTAAGGAAATGAGGAACAAGAAAAGAAAGAGGAGAAGAAAAAGAAGGGGCTCTTGGAAGTGACACCTTATCCACTGCAGACCCCAGTTTACATTTCTCCTTTCTTTGGGATGTTCAGTTCTAGGGAGTCTTCCAAAAGCACATACCTCCCAGTGTTGCTGGAGAGCTAGTAGGCAATATATCGTCTCCCAAATATGAGTTATGTCTCTCTCACACTGAAACTTACTGATAATTAAAGGTGATGGAAGATTTATCTGGTTATATAGCAATGTCAGTTTTTTCTCCTGCAATCAGGATATGTGCTGAAATCTAATGACTGGGAAGATGCCCACTGACTTTAAAGAGACTTGGATCTGGTCCTGAAGTGGTGAAGAAAAAAAGCTATTAGTCCTCCCCCTCTCCTCTCCTCTCCTCTCCTCTCCTCTCCTCTCCTCTCCTCTCCTCTCCTCTCCTCTCCTCTCCTCTCCTCTCCTCTCCTCTCCTCTCCTCTCCTCTCCTCTCCTCTCCTCTCCTCTCCTCTCCTCTCCTCTCCTCTCCTCTCCTCTCCTCTCCTCTCCTCTCCTCTCCTCTCCTCTCCTCTCCTCTCCTCTCCTCTCCTCTCCTCTCCTCTCCTCTCCTCTCCTCTCCTCTCCTCTCCTCTCCTCTCCTCTCCTCTCCTCTCCTCTCCTCCCCAACAAACACATACATGGAGCAGTATTCTTGCTCACTTAAAAGATTTAATTATTGTCTCTCATGGTTGGCTCACTATCCTCTTGCAGTCCTCAGCATCAGCATCCTGCTGCATCTCTACCTGACAGTCCTACAGTTTGATCCCTTCTTTGCACTGTGCTGCTGCGTTTCTCCACCAACTTTTTCAGCTGTTCTTTGTCACACTTTCAGACACTGACAGGAGCCTCAGATATGGAACCTCAAACACTGACAGATCTTTTGCAGCACTTGCTTTGCCATGCAGGCAGGTGTGATGCAACTGCAGGTTTTCACCCGCTGCTGGTATGCCAGGGACAGGACTGGCCTGGAGCTTGCCTGGCCCTGAGCTGAGGGTGGCCTGCGGCAGGTGAAGGGGGTCTGTGGCAGTGGCAGCCCTCTTTAGCTACATCCTGCTGGCAACGTGGCAGAAATAGGCTTTACCACAGAACGGGTATATGCTGCTGTTTGTAATTTGTCCGAAACAAGTGAGTTCATAGAGGTATAACTGAAAAAGGCCCATGAACCTCTTTTCCATCCCCCTGGTCAGAGCAGGTCACAGACTGGCTTACACGTACACTGAACAGAGTCAAAGGAAAATTTTGTCTGGGTGCTCAAAACCTTTTTTATCTCACCCACGCTACAATAACTTGTCCCTGTCCGACGGGAGTGCAGGGGCTGGACAGGCTTCCTGCATTGTGCTCCCAATGTCTCCTGGCTCGGGAAGTGACAACATCTTGAACTAATTTTTTTAAATGGGGGTTGATTTTAAGCAACATATTTTCCAAGCTGTTTTTTTAAATGTAAGTCTCTTTTTTTTCTTTTCTTTTTTTTTTTAACCTTTTGGCAGAGGAGACAATTCTGTGCAGGGCCTTGAATAAAGGACACTCAGGGCAGCCAAAGACATCAGCAACATCTGCCAGCCACCTCTGGAAGGCGGGAGCATCGCAGAGGGCCGGACATAGGCTCTTCCATCAGCAGAGCCCTTAGCCGCAGACAGGGTCAGTAACCACAGCCCAATCTGCTGCTCTTTCTGAAGCAGACAGTTGTCCTTTTCCACACGGCCAGGTACACTGTTTCTGGGACAAATTTGGGGGTTTTCATCACCGGTGGTGAGGGGGTGGGAGAGAAGCTGCATCCAAATAAAGGACCATCACGTGTTGGGCTGGAGTAGAAAGGTCTCCTGTTAGCCAGGCTGTGGATGCAGAGAGAGGTTTCCTCTCTAGTTTCTCCTCCTGGATGTTAGGAGCCATTTGAAGAGCACTGGAATGGGCCGCCAAGGTTTCCTCTCCCCCCGCTGCCTTCCCACCTTTGTGCAGCCACTTGTGGGGCTTCCCTGGCATATCATGAGTCTGCACGACAGGGAGGAGGACTTGGCCAGCCCCAACTGCCTCGGGCTTGTTGGCTCACCTTGCATGGAAAATATATGAAGCGCCAAATATCATCCACTAAGGCTGTTTTGCCAGCCCCAAGCAGTCAAACATTAAGAAAAATGCTCACACATATAATGAGAGTCGCTTAAACCCCCTAAAATTAATGTGTGTGATCTTGCCAGTGGATGTGCAATTGTTTCTTTGCCACTCGTGGTTGGACACTCCTGCATGCCAATGGGATAAAGTTTCCCAAAGGGAGTTTGTTTTCCCTAGGCTTGCCTGGTGCAGTGGGGTGCTGGAGATGCTGCAAGACACCCCATGGTCCCCACTGGTGGGACAAGATGAGTCCCCACGCTGTGGCCAGGGCTATTGCCTATCATGGTGCTCGGGAGGGAAAACCCAGATTCTTTGCATAGATTCAAGCTTTTCTCACTTTGTGAAATTTTCCACCTCCTTCACAGACAGGCTTCTCTGGCTCCAGGCTGGTTTCCATGAGGCTGAACGGGAATGCTTCACAGCAGCAGGATGTTTTATTGCTGCCTTTTGTATTTTGCCCAGACTGCATTCCTCTGTCCATGTGCCCAGTGTCGATGATTGTAGATTTTTCTTTGGTGCGTAGAGCGCTTTCATCTTCCTGGAAAGCCAGCTCCAAAGGCTATGACTGACAGGTAGCTGATATTTAAGGAAGGAAGCACTGCCGAGGTCTGGTCTCTGTGCAGTGAGGTTTGGATCCTGCCCTGCAGCAGAAGGGCATTTGCCACGTGGCTCTCTCAAGCAGCATGAGCAACTGGGAATAGGTCCTGACACCCAGCCTAACTTCTGTGGGCAAACAAGTAGGCTTCCTGAAGCAAGGAGGAGCTTTTTATCTAGATTTGGTGTTTTACCCAAAGACAGGAAAGTCATAAAAGGTATTTACTCAGGGAGCATCTTGCTTATGGCCAGCTTTCCAGTCCCAGTAAAGTTACAGCCCCTTTTCCACATTAGTCTTGTGTTTGTCTCATGCCTTAACCCCTTACATTAGGCAAATCTAGGCTGTAGCTAGTTTAGCACCTCCATCTCTCCGGCAGCTAAGATAGAAAATAGTTGTTAGAAACAAAATAATTATAGCTTCACCCTGTAATCTACATATTTTTCATTGTATATGTTGCTTTACACTCACAGACAGTTTTTGTCCAGGTCTGCCCACAAACATTAGTCTCTAAAGGTCTGGGCTTTTTAGGGAGTGGGTAAATTTTGGGAGCTGGGAAAGGGAAGTTTACCGTAAACATTCACTGTATTGAAGCTGAGACACTAGGCTCAGGCTTCCTACAGTAAACTGTTAACTACGGTAACAAAACAAAAGACCTCAGAATGAGCTAGGATTTACATTTAATATTATGCATACAAAGCAGAGGGTACTATACCAAAATTTTTCTCAGAGTGAGCATCAACACTGGTAACCTCGAAAAGACTGCACCCAGACCTTGGTTTAAACTTAAGAACAAAGTGGGGAAAAGGAGCCAAATCAGCAGTTTTGCATTAAGAAAGAGGGGAGAAGTTTGTCATGCGAGGCAAGAAGCAAGCAGCTCAGCACCGGGTGGCAGAGGGCTCAGGCTTTGGCTGTGCAAGTGTTTCTAATGAAAGAAGCACGATCAGGCGGTGTGTTTCGGTGCCTAGCTAACCGTTTCACAGCAGACGTTTTCATCAATTATTTAACTACGTCAGAGCATCTACCGCCAAGACTGCCACTGAACTTCATCTAAATCCCCAGAAATCTGTTGGGAAACACTCTCACTGTTACAGGTCTGTGCATCATTACTTGGAGCTAGAGTAGACAGGAGCGCAGTTTTAAACTTGCATTTTGCCATTATAGGATGCAGATGTCCAGCATTTCAGAACACTATTTCTTTTTCTTTTTCTTTTTTTTTTTTTTTTTTTTTCTGAAATGCTTGGGATCTGCTAGTCTCTAGCCCTGCAAAAGCATTTTAAAATACAATGCATTTTTAAACACTATGGGGATGTAGCAATTAGCGGACACAGCAGTTCTGGCAGGAGACAACGCAAATTCTTCACTTCACCAAGTTCAGCCCCTGCCACCTAAAGTACACACAACCCCGTTCCATGCAGATGTAAAATGCTGTATAAATACAAAGGGCTGAACAGGGGGCAAGGGTTGCAGTGCCTGGGCCGTGGATAGGGATGATGCCTCCTGATAGCAACAGACCCCACTTGTGCCTCTCCTCCCAGCTCCCAGCAGCAGCAGAATGAATAAGCTGGCTTCTCCAGAGCTTCTGTCCTACTTCCCTTTATGCTTTGGGATTTTACCTGTGCAAAATTGATTTGTGCTGATGCAAAAAGAAAAGAATTGCAAACCTGTCTGACTGCCATGTGATACCAGTACCTATGAGACAGGTGAGCATCTAAAACATCTTTTAATTTCAGGTAGCCTTTTGACTTCAAAACACATTGCAGATGTCTGAATGAGATGGAGCTAAGAATCTCATGTTCCATGGCAAGATGTAAGACTATATTTTATGCACTTGGAAATACTGAGATCAGGCTTAGCAGCGGGATAAGGCCAAGCAAGGAGCTCAAACTCAGTCCATGAACACCTAGAGCTACCAGTAAGAGAAGCTAAACCCTGGGCACATCACAGATGTTTCCTGCAGCTATGTTAATCACGGGGATGAGGGGGTTGCAGGAGCCTTGGGGCAGATCCAAGAAAGGACTGTGCTCTTGTGGAGGATGACCCAATGCCCCTGTAAGATCTGCAGCCTGAAATGGTGAATCATTACTGACCAGTAACAGAGGTGTCTGTCAATGCTTGTCTGTAGATTGTGTAGACTATTTGCCACAGCACTGAAATGCGATATTTAGCACATGTCACTACTGCACCCGAGATCCAGCACTCAGAAGATTGTATCCAATCATTGGTTTCCCCTTTCTTTGCATATCCTGCATGGGAGAAGAAGGGGATGAAAAAGACATGAGTACTTACATATTGTTTATCTTCCAAAGTCCAAAGTTAATTCACTGGAAAGATGCCAGTTAGCTTCGACTGGCTTTGGACCAGTCTCTCAAGGAAAAGATGCAAACTTTGGTTTGCAATCTAATGTACCATCCACTTGAATTAGTTTGGGAAGCTAACTTGTAATTTAGTACTTAAAACATTTTAACCACTGTTACTGAGGAATTTTAAACCTAAGCAGTATAAAAAGTCATTACTCATGGACTCCTTCATAAAGTCAGGTTTTCAATTTACTTTTAAATCATCATTTTACGAAGCACAATCTTCCTTTCTGGGTGGGACTTCAAATTCAGAAAACTTATTATTTATGTTTGTGTACTTAGCAGAGGACTAGCAAGCCTCAACTGATGTTCAGAAAGCCTTATGTTAACATGAGATTTAAAGACTGGTAGTTTTGTTTATACGACAGTTTAGGAAAGGATTTACCTGTCTTGTTTTCAGAGTATTTTCAGCTTTAAGAAGTTCACTTGACTTATGAACAGCTTTATTTCCTCCAGTCTCACTGCAAGTACTTTTTTCTCAGGGAGAGAGCATGCAAAGGCAGTAAAGGCAAAGCTACTTTTGGAAAAAGTTGACAGAGAAAAAAACACGGTAGAACATTTTTGAGGATTTTAGAAAATTGCACTCATTTAAACTTATTATAATATCATCGTTACAGACACGGTGAATGTTTTCTAGCAAGAACTTTCTCTTAAATGAAAATGAAACCCACAATACCATAAGCAATTGGAAGAGGGGTTAGCTTCCAGAATCTGTATTGCCCAGATAGCAACAGTTTTCAGCTGCTTAACACTGACTATTGTGATGCTTGCTGCTGACTTAAGGATTTGAAGTAAAGCCTCTCAGAAGACAACTGATTTTTCACGGTATGTTGCAAAAAGTGCATCCATGAGAGAACTTTACAGAGTATTTTCTATAACCTGAGAATCTGAATGAGATTTCTATTCTAAGCCTTTCTTCTGGAGCCATTTCTCTTCTTTTGCTTTATCCCTCTGAAGGGTGTGAGAAGGCTTTATTAGGTCTTCACAGCTCTACTCTACCTGGAGTTCTTACATGAGAGTCATTAACCCAAGGGATAGTTGAGTCTGGAATTCTCTGCTGGTGGTTCTCAAGTCCAGTCCTGCTCAGTGCAGGGCTATCTCCAAGGAGAAGTCAGGTTGCTCTGGACCATGCCAGGCTGTATCTTGAACTTCTCCAAAGAATACATCTTCAAGGATAGAGCTTTCCCTCTCCCAGGGCTGCACCACTACCCGAGTGGAATTTTTTCCCTCTGTTATATCTAACCAGCGTTTCCCTTTCTGCAAATCTCAGCCTTTGCCTCCTGGTCTTTCCATGAGCACCTCAGAGAGCCTGGCTCCATCCACTCTCTAGCCAGATCTCAAGAGGTGAAGGGCAGCAACTATCCTCCCCCTTGCCTGCTTTGTGTGCCCAGCTCAGACATGATACCACCACCTTGGTGGGTCTGTGGCACCAATTTCCCCTGCAGGTCACTCTCCATCTCAGGCATCCTGAGAAGCCCTCTAGTTCTGGTATGCACCAAAAGCTCCCAGGGCTCAAGATCCTGGGAAGCACTTTCTTCTGAGTCCAATGGTACCAAAATGTTGGTCCCTGCCACCTTTGCTGTGTGATCTGCAGAGATTTACAAAATCTGGGCTATCGAATCCTGCACCTCAGTCTCCTTCACTGTTTTCCCTAAGTGTATGTAAAGAGGTAGTAAGAAGAATGGAGTAGATGGCAAATTAATTCCAGAAAATCTGAAGGGTTGAAGACTTTTTTAATATTTTCATCAGTATTTTACAATATTTGCCATTTTCTCTTTGAAACCAAGGTCTCTAATTTTCAATTAGAAAATTATGAATGAAATTATGAAAATTAAGAATGAAATACTGATCTATACTGAAGGGAATATGTATTTTGACACATAAGAGAATGAAGAGGCATTCACAGTAGATGAAGTCCACAGACATGGCATGGTAAGCCACATATGTAGACAGCCTTATTTTGTAAAATGGAGAGTAATTTTTGGCCTGCTATTAGAATATCTTTATTAATAATATTATCCTGAAACAACTTTGAATAACACCAGCTACATTTTTAGAAACACTGATAAAAAGTCAGGTCTTTTAAATTCAAATTATATTTTCAAAACATCACAAAACACAAATACGGTCAGATTTAATCACCTTCAGATCACAGAGGAAAATGACTTCAATTTACTTGTTTTCACTACCATTTAGACAGAGCAACATCCTCTAGAACTGAAATTTCAACTTGCTGTGGTAAATACTCCAATTTCTGATGCAGTGAGGCAGAAGAGTTTGTGGCTTACACTGGAGAAAGCAATTTACTTCTTTAACAACAATAGGAGTGACAGAAAAAATAATACCAAGGTTGATACACAGGCATGAACTGCTCTATTTCTCAGTGCCTCTACAGATTTTTCTCAATCAACTGAAAGCATTGTCTAAATTAAAGTTGTAAAAGCTGCTATTAAGTTATTATTCAAGCATTCAAAATTAATGGATAACTTAAAAAAAAAAAAAAAAAAAAAAGAGCATGGTATAAATCCCAGGAGTATAGAGAACAGAGACTTGGAAAAGTCAGGCAAATTTTAGTTTTAAACCTAAGCAGTTTCTCCAAACATAACCTCAGTGGCTGATGTAAATTCACATTCTGAATTCATAACCAATAATTTAATATGGAAGTATTTTGCTCTAGCTGAAGTGGAGCGTTCACCCACCTCTGAACTAAGTAAAGCACCTGGGTATATAATTAGGGAGACCAAGCATTCCCCTCAAATTTATTTTTCACTTCCTCCAACAACCTAAGAAATTTCCAGACACAAACTGTTGTACTGTACAACACAAGGCAAAAAAAATCTAGCCCTAATCTTCATGGTCAGGGTAAATCAGTCGTCCCCAGGCAGGCAAGAAACTAAGAGCTACTCATTAACACCTTAAGACTCATGCTTAGATTTCCTCTAAATCTTTGTCCTTGTGTTTAAAATAAATGGTGATATTTTCTAACAAGCACTTAAATCCTTCAGTACAACAGTAGTATTTATGCAGCTTTGTGCTATGGCTGCAGATAGTTATTTACAGATTTGCAATAAAACTTTTTGGGTATTTAGCATCTTTTTAAAAAACCTAGATGGAGAAAGTCCATATCGGATAGGAAGAATGATACTGGTCCTTATAGAAAGTGTCCACCCTGTCAGTACCACCACTATTTCATTAACACACAGGAATTATTCCTGTACATATTTTTAAAATAACAATATATTTGTAATTTTTCAAATAATTTTTGGTTTGAGTTGTTGAATGAAAGAGAGTGTGACTGTAGGAAGCAATGTACTTTTCCCTCATTTTCGAAGACATGATGGAAGTTTATTTTGAAAGAAAAGGGAGGTGCTGAGCAGCCCTCACAGTGTGCACTTTCTCACGACCCTGTGACAGATTGCTTTTTCGTCTCCTCTGCTGGCCTGTACCCTGGCCTGCACCTGGCCACAAAGGGCTGGCAATGACATTCATGCCCTCAGCGCTCTGGAGATGCCTTCAAGGTCTGTACCTGTCAACAGAATTAGAAGGAGATTTACTGACTGATAAAATACAAGTCCTTTTGCTGTCCCACTCTGGAGGGAAAAATAGTTGCAGGTCAGCTGACAGCAAAAGTTTGGTGTAGCTGTATGTCCCTTCTTAAAATCTGTTTCCTTCATCTGCACTGAAGATAGAGAATTTACTGTAATATTATTGTTGCCCCAGAAGGAACCCTAGACAGATATTAGACTGCATCTGAAGGAATAATTGAATGAGAACTAAAAAAACCTATTATTTACCAAAAGGCCTCCAACCCAAACCACAACAGAGACAAAGCCACTACATTTCACAAGACCAGTCTGGAGGGAAATTCTTGTGCACCATTTAAAAGGCCATTTATTTTTAAAATACAGGACCCTCTAATGGAATAAATGTTTCACCTCCAGCTCACTTATATCTTTTGGCATATTAAAACTTTGCCTTCCTTCATGAAGACTTACGACCATTCTTCAGAGTTATGAGAGAAAATCCAGCAGGACTGTCCGAGTGGATGGCTAATGATAGGGTATCTTTGTTTGTACTGAAAAGACTTTCTTCAAAAAGTTAAAGAATAAAAACTTCAAATATTGACCTTGCCATCAACTTCCAAAAGTATTTTTCTTGGCAGAAGTATTTTTAAATTCCTCCCAAATAGCCCTTTGATAATATTTTAACTTTATTTTTACATACTCTTTGAAAACAAACCAGTTTGTTGAATCTTTTTTTTCCCTGCAAATTTAACAATCATATGAGGTCTTTTGTTGTAACAAAAACAATATTTTAACATGGAGACATCCAAAACTTCCTGCAAATAAATTATCACATAGTGCAAACTTAAAGAAGAGTAATTACAGCTACCTTAAAGGTTAAAAGACCTTATCCCAAGGTAATAGCTCAGTGTGCTCCAATCTTTTGCTCTCAAAGCTCTAGAGGAGTAGAGAGATGGGTGGCCAGGCTTGAAGAAGTTTGAAGATCACAGACAGTACAGGAACAGTTTTTCTGAATTTGACCTCAGTTTTTCTCGTAAGACCATGCTTTGGTAAAGATATAACCTTTTACAGTTAGAATTCTGGGTGCTTGTAAAGAGAATTTAAGACAAGAGTGTTACAAGTGGTGAGCAGACAAGATGGGAATTATTCCTGTACATATTTTTAAAATAACAATATATTTGTCATTTTAAAAAAATTTTTTGTTTTGAGTTGTTGAATGAAAGAGAGCGTGACTGTAGGAAAAAATGTACTTTTCCCTCATTTCTGAAGACACGATGGAAGTTCAAGGGCAGTGTAAGCTCAGGCAGGATGTGCTCAATGTCAGGCTTTGAGATTGCAAATTCTGAAGGCAATCAAAAGCAACAAACACAGATATAAAGCTTTTATGTAAGCATTTCAAAAAACATTATTTTTTCCTGCTGATTTTTTTTTTTTTTAATAAATAAACCACTCTAGAAACTCTGGTTTTGTCCAGGCAATAATAAATCAATGAAACAACAGCTAAAAAAGTAGTGCATAACCTGAAGCCTGGTGCAGTGGAATTACTCTGTACCTTCAGGAAAGCCAGAAAGCCAAACGACAGTGGATTTTTTCCCTGTCTCCAAAAGAAAACTGTATCATCTATCAGTGAACAGGAATTCAGCTCTGACCATGACTATAAACTGCATGGCACAGGAAGAGGCAGAGACCAAGATAAATAATTGCAACCCAGTTAAAGGCTTTATGAAAAAAACCCAATATGACAAAACTCTACTCTGTATTCAACAGATGAGTGTTTCGTTTCCCAGCACGTGGGTGTGATGTACCATGGGAAGACGCAGCCTTCAGTACCAAGCTGCCACTCGAATCCTGTGCTGCCTTCCACTTCAGGAAAAGCATCAGGTGTAAGTGAAGTTCATCATAGTAATTCAGTCCGAAGCTAACAGATGAGAAACAAAACCATTCCTCTACACCAGAAACCTGTGATCATCAACAGCAATGATGACTTTATATGATTGACATGGATGTTAACTAACCCCTTAATCATTGCTTTTCCAGGTGATATCACTGCGGAGGTTGCTTACTCAGACTGACTGACATGGAAAACTACTCATCACTTTTTGCAAAGTGAAAAATTTAGCAGATAATCTTCCCTCTGAAGAGCTTTGCAGAGTTGTTTAAACATCTGCCAAATGCCTCCCAAACACATTAGTCTGTATTCCCAAAGCTGGTCTTAGTTTACGTGTCAAATTGTTACAACCAGTATGTGCAGAGCAAGCACTACAGACATGGGGATTTATTTGAAAACTTGTTGCTTTCCTTATCTGGACTATCCATTAACACTGTCCAACAGTTCATATTGCAATGAATACTTTGAAATGAAATCTGGAAGATGCATCCACACTTGCTTTCACATAAAAAATGTCTTCTGTTCCAGACCTGTTGCTGACTTGTTGTGACTATTGGCAAATAGCTTAAACTAATCTTGCTTCCACATTTGTTGAATGATTTGTCAATATTGTTTGCTAATGTTTATCTTTTAAGAAGGAGCCCATGTGCTGTGTATATAAAATATTTTTGATGGCACATGGTGGCTGATACTTAAATCTGGAGAAAAATGGCTCTCAGAAATTATTTCATTTTGCAGAACGGCCAGCAGTACATTCTACTGCAGTATAGAGAAGACTGTTTAGTAAGATGTTCAATAACAGCACCACCTCACCCCCAGAAAAAAACAACCCAACAAATAACTAGATTTAGGTATAGAACTAAAAGAAATCATGAGAACTGCAGTAAAATATTCAAATTCTGGATAAATGTAGTAAGCACATCAATCAAATGTGCTTCCAAGTATTCCCATTACCATTTGCTCATCACATTTTTTGGAAAATGGCTCCAGAAGACAGAAGCCTATTCATTAGCCAAAAATGTAAATGTTGTAACAGTTGCCTAGGGATTTATAGGTTGCATCAAGAGAAGTGTGGCCAGCAGGTCGAGGGAGGTAATTCTCCCCCTCTACTCCACTCTTGTAAGAGCCCATCTGCAGTGCTGCATCCAGCTCTGGGGAACCCAACACAAGGAGGATATGGGCCTGTTCAAGCAAGTCCAGAAGAGGGACATGAAGATGATCAGGGGGTTGGAGCACCTCCCCTGTGAGGACAGGCTGAGAGAGTTGGGGTTGTTCAGCCTGGAGAAGAGACGGCTCCGAGGAGACCTTATAGCGGCCTTCCAGTACTTAAAGAGGGCTACAGGAAAGATGGGGAGGGACTTTTTACAAGGACATGTAGTGACAGGACAAGGGGTAATGGCTTTAAACTGAAACAGGGTAGATTTAGATTAGATATGAGGAAGAAGTTCTTCACTGTGAGGGTGGTGAGACACTGGAACAGGTTGCCCAGAGAAGCTGTGGCTGCCCCCTCCCTGGCAGTGTTCAAGGCCAGGTTGGACGGGGCTTTGAGCAGCCTGGTCTAGTGGAAGGTGTCCCTGCCCATGGCAGGGGGGTTGGAACTAGGTGATCTTTAAGGTCCCTTCCAACCCAAACTATTCTATGAAGTCAAGGTAGAAAGCTGAAGCAACTCAGAGGCCGAGCAATCTTGAAACCAAACAAGACAAAAGATGTATTGTAAGATGTGAAAAACATGGCATCATATATGGAAGAGTTCCCTTATTTTCTACTTTGTCAAATCCCAAAATTACATCATATCTTTTTAGAAGCAGAATTTTTTTCTAAACCTAAGCACAGAGAACACGAAAATTCAAGGGGAGTAAGGGATCCACAAGCATGACACGCAAATCCTTCCCACAGCTTGGCTGCTGTTTATGACAGCCATCCTTTTTTAGGCTATGTTGACCAGTCCAGATGTTCATCTTCAACATCGTGTCACAAAGTCCCTATGGGAACATCTGTTATCTTGGCTACAAAGAGATGATAAATAGTATTGAAGTACTGGACATAAATGGTAAAGTATAGACTATTACAGCTGTATTGCAGAGATCATGGGATGTAGTAATAGATCCCTGCTCTTAGTGGAGGCTGGTGGTATTTGATAGTGGGTAGGAAAAACTGACACAGGCAATGCTGGGAGCCAATTTCCAGCCTTGGGTAAAGATCCTACTGTAACAGGCTCAAAACAGGGCAGGCAAAGCCCATCCCAAGGAGCCTCCGCTGACTCATAGGTGTTAGTGGTGTCAAACTTAACTGGGATCAAGAAACAGTTGCAGACATGCGGTGAATCATTCTTCCAGTTTTATTCTAGGCGAAAACTCCCCACTCCCCCAGCCATATTATTAAAGCATAAAACATTTCAAAAACTGCTTCAAACCAACTTCAAGACAGTGAAATGTTTCCTCCCTTGACCCTTCTCTTCCCAGTTACTTAGATAAACTTGTCTCTTTCTATCATTCTGTCTCATTCTTCTCTTTCTATTTGTTTCTATCTATTACATGCAAGGACTTAACCTTCAGATACCTATTGAGAAATGTAGCATATCCAAGTGAGGCATTAAAATTGTTCATCAGAGATATATTCATTTCTTTTAAACAGTCAATTTGCATTGGTTGGGAGAGGGAGGTTATTTGAACTTAGATTGCAGCAAAGGATTTGCTGTCTGATAGTGTAACCACTATTCAAATAATTAGTAGCAGGCTATCTGCAGATGGTTTTATGTGTTAATATAAGAAGATAGTTTTGTAATTATTCCATTATCTCGAATGTGGTTGTTAAAAAATCTCGACATTTTACCAAAAAAAAAAAAAAAAAGAACAATTGTTTAGGCAACTAATTTTATATTGAGCTCAGCATGAAGTTAGGAAACTACAATTTGAGACCTCAGAGACCTGGTTGACTCAGGCTCCTCTTGGCTTCCCAAAGCTACCATGACAGATTAGGCGTGTGATCTCTGGTTTAGCATCCCATTTATAAAAAAGACAATATTCTTTGCAAAGATTTTTTTTTTAATGTCAAGATTTTTTAAAAAAAATGTATGTCTTTCATACCTAGAGAGCTCCCCAGAGGAACTGCATTGCAGCACGTTCAAAAAGTTACATGACAGTGTGCCAGATGTGCCTGGAAGACTACACACTTCTGATCCTCACGTTTCCAGTTTTTGTTGGTCTGATACTGAGACTAATCGGTGTCAAACTTCAAGCTGATGAAATAATTTTCATTATGCCTTGATGTTACAAGAATATAGTTGACAGCAATTGTCATGTAATACATGAAAATGTTCTCAAGTTCCAAGCATTGAGTGAGAGCTGTTAAGGTGTTACTACTGTCAGCAGCAGTGTAAGCTGGGGCAAATTCACAGCCGGAATTATTCACATCACCTCATATTTCTGATCACAGAAACCTGTGAAATAAGGTTTCTTTCCATTAGCAGTTGTAAATTCATTAAACGCAGTTCTGGCACTATGGCAAACACCATTTTCTGCTTTCACTGTTCTAAAAGGAAGTGGGGGAAAAAGAAGACACCATCATATTAAGGTCTAGGAGATACAGTGTGTTATGGAGTTGAAAGACAGACTTGTCAGCCTCACTGGTAATCATCAAACAGATCGAAAAGAGAAGGTGCTGATCGTTACAAGAACTGTTATTCAGACAAAAAAACCTTGTTTGATTTTGCTAGTGTAAGAAGTGAAGGAGTTTTTCCATCATCTATGCACTTCTTTAACTTGAAAATGAAGCACTCCCTCTAAGAGACTTCTGAATTTCTTCCTACATGGGCTTACTAAACATCCAGATGTTACCACCTCAGTGGCTGATATTTGACCTCTTTGTCTTAATGGTTTCCCACTTGACATTTCCCCTGTCTTGTGTACCATCTGGTTGTAATGAAAGCATTCCGGGGGTTTTCATGCCTCCACAGCCCAGAAATCTTATGTAAAAACCTGCTTATGCAGCTCTATAAATGTGTTAGATCTTTAGTATCTTGACCACTTCAGCAATACCTTCCCCTGCAGGATTTTGTCTGCTGATTTTGCTGAGACTGAAACTAGTACCAGGTAGGAAATCTCTTTCATCCGTGTTGTAACAGGCTGCTGCGGTATAATGGATGAGGAAGACCCCAAGACAATATAATTCTGTGATTAACCTCCACACCTCCATGTTGCTGTATCTTTGTGCAACTTTTGATGACACTCAGATTGATTTCTGTCTTTTGAGGACTTTTCATAGGCATTATGGAGGTTAAACTTCAGAGCTACTCCTTGTAAAACCTTGATAAGTAAATGTTCATAGTAAATTTTCAACAGAGGCACAATTCCAGTTCTCAGCGAAACATCTCATGTGTATCAAACCACCAAAATAATACAAAAAATAACAGGTATTTGAAGCACCAGAATATTTTTAACCAAAATCTATTAGACATGTTATTCTTCACATCAACTCCCCACAGTTTTTAGACACTGCCTTTTATCCCAAGGCATTAGCAGAAGCTGTTTCACCATAAGCACTGTTAAGTGCTTGGGCACATTTCCTTTTTTGAGAGACAGTGTTTCACTACATGTCACATATCATGTATCACAATGGCCCAGAAGATGTATTACTGGGGCTCACTCATTAAAACATCCCCCTCTCAGTCCTTTCACACCAGGAGAGAGCCCTGTCTGACAAAACCTTTGGGAATAGCAGCTCTCCACTTCTGAAAGTGGTGCCGGGACCAGGTCTAGCTATGGGTACCTGGATCAGTTGACCACAGGATCCACAGGGCTGGTTTTGATCCTGCTTTTTTTTTTTTTTTTTTCCCCCCCATAATCACCGGAGAGATACAGTTATTAGGAGAGGCCTGAATGGTACCTGAAAGGAGCTCACGCACACTGAACTTATCCAAAATGGTGGTAATGCTTGATGACAGCCACTGAAGTTATCTAAGGACCTGATTTCTAGGTAATTCAGGGCCATTTTGGCATAGAGACCTTATTTTGCATGTACTCTGAGACAGAAACCAACCCAGACTAAACTCCATATCACCTTTTTACTATTAAGATCAAATGTTGTAACCTAAGACATGGGATAAATGCTTTCCTGGTTATGTTGCAATGGTGAGAAGAGAGAGCCTAAACCAGACACTAGCACAGAAACTTTTTATTGTCACCATTGGATGGTAAGCATTAAACCTTTGCTTTCTGGTAATTGCTTTCAAGTGGTATCGTACAGCCCCATCTCCCCACAGCAAAACTGCCCAGCATTTCCAGGCAGGCTTGAAAAAGAACTGTGAAGCTGTAGTTTCTTTGAAGTGGTACGGGTTCATTTTTAAAATAACTTTGAGCCCTCATCCATGTTTCCCAGGGTTGTTTTACCAGGTCAGTGATTTCCAGCTCAGAGGGCTGGATGGTACCTCAGCAAGCTGTCTAACCCACCTCTGCAGCCCCATGGCTGGGTCAGCTCTACCTGCATCAATCCTGATCAACGTTTAATGAGTCTGCTCCTAGCAGCCTCCAACATTGAAGACCTCCTCTGATCATTTATCTTATGCTTTGCTTCCCATGCTCTTAGGAGTGTCCTAGCTGATATTTAGCCCACAGTCATTTGTCTTACCCTATGGGTATAAAAAATGATTGTTCCCTTCACCATTGCAGAAGCCTCTTATGATTTAGAAACCTGTGATATCGCTGCTTAGCCACCCCTTCTTCAGGAGAAACACAAGTAAATTCTATCTTTCTTCAAAGACTGTGTTTTCTAGGCTTCTGCTCTTTGTCATTACTCTTCTCTGGACTCTTTCCAAGTAGTTATGTCCTTCTTAATGTGCAGTCCCCCTTGCTAGACATAGAGCTTCAGCTGTGGCTGTGCTGTAACACAATGGTTGTTTTTTCCATTTGTGTGTTTTATAGGTCATCCTCTTGTTTATGCAGCCCAGTTTTTGCTTTTCTTGTAGCTCTACAACTTTGTTGACTCACATTCAGCTTGTAGTCCCTTTCCTACTGACGTACTGCCTAGCCAATTGTTACTCCTCAGTGTCTGCACACCCTACACTTGTCCCTGTCGAGAAGTGGTTTGTTTCATTTTGTTTCCATGATATATTTCCAATTTGGCAAGATTTCTCTGAGTTCCAACCTTGCTCTCCTTCCCAGCTTGGTGTCATTTGCAAATTTAATACAATACTTTATTCTATCATCATGTCACTCATGAAAATGTTGCATAGTGTCAGACTCAGATTAAACCCTTGTGAAACCCTGCTCACTGCATCCCTCTGACTTCCTAGATGATATGGCTTTCTAGAAGCTTTGCCCCCCTGCTCCCCCCCCCCAATATTAATTTCATTTTGATCAGGCTTCCCTGGCTTGATTTATGAGTGTTATATGAAACATGGTTAAGATATATGACACCTACTGCTTTTCCTTTGACCACAAAGTCTATGACAGAAGGAAAGTAAATCAGCTTGACAGTCAACTAAGAGCAGAGAAAGGTAACTAATAGCTGTGGTGAACAGTAACCAGTTAGACCTTCTATAGAAGGACTATCTGGACTGGTATTTCAGACTGGAAATAAATTGAATTCCCAACAGTGTACCCTGACAGCAAGTAGCTTATCACTGATTTTTAGCTTGGCAACTGGAGAAGACCACCCTCAGTGGAAGGTCAGCCAGGCATAAAGGAGGTTTTGTTGAACACTCAGACAGAGATACAGGGAAGTTATTGCAGCACATCTTAAAGTGGACCGGGGCTGGCAGTGAGTGCTCTGGCAGTCACATTTTTAGCATTTGTGGATTTTGTACATGAGCATGAGCCAAACTGAAACCACTTGACGTGCCTTAGATGCTGGTAGCTGCTGTGGCACAAACAGGTCATGAAACCCCAAATCCCAAAACCCAAGACTCGTTTACCCAATAGTAGATAAGGGCAACACATCTGTTTTTGAAAGGTTTTGTGTTGGAATTTTTTGTAAAAAACAAAGAACCCAGAAACATGACACTTCAAATATTTGGTTATAACTGACGCTTAATTGGGCAAGGAAAATGTTCCCAGGGCTTCATTAACCACAAGTCAAATTAAAAAATGGAGAGGCTTCATTCCTTGTTTTGATGGAGTACTCTGCATTTGAAGCTATGAGTGTTTCCTCACTCACTCACATTACAGGTGTCCATTATAACACATCTCCAGAATATAGAAAAATTCATTTGTTTTGCCCTATGTGAATAAGCAGCTTTCTTAAATTCACCTTTCCTAGTGATCAAGGGAGCACTAGGATTTCTTGGAGCACCAAGGCCAGGTCCTTTTATTACCACACTTCCCTTTCACAAGCACAGGGTTGCTCCATCTTAAAATAATCACATTGTTTGGCTTCCTGCTGCTCCTATGAATAGAGTGGTGCAAGATCTCCCTTCTCTAATACCTAGACACCTTCTACTTTCCAGCTTTAATTTATTCATGCCTACATTATACTCCTTTGCTGTATTTTATCACAGAGCACTAGATCAGTTGTGGGGGCCCATATTACCTGCATCTGTCCGTGCATGCCTCTCTTCTCTTGCTTCCACTTTGGCCCTACCAGGAACTGATATTCAGTGAAGAAAAAAAATGGGGAAAGCCACAAGGGTTGTGCTGGGATCTTGCAAGTACCGAACGTAACATTAACTGAGCAATGTCTGAGTCAGTGAAGTAAAGCATTCACCCTAGCACTGATTATCTTTCCCATCAGTGTCAGCCACTTAAGCTCTCTCCCAGAAATTCATCCAGCTTGGTTAAAATTTCTGGGAAGGGAAGGTTTCCTTCGTTGCCTGTCCAAGTCCACAGCTCTAAGAGTGGAAAACATAAGGACAAGTCACTTTTAGCAGATGGATAATAGAAGTTTTTTATTCTGGCTCTGTGAAATCTTTTCTTCTCCCACACAGGGTTCACATGTGCTATGCCATGGTGTGTTAGTACACTCCTATGCCTTTTCCATCTTAAATACAACTCCTTAGGTCAATAGAAAGAATCCATAGGTCTCTGCTAGCCCTCCCCATGACACCCTTCCCCAGTGCAGTGAACAGTAACAATGATATGAGACCAGGGGAAGGCATGACTCAAAGGTAGGGGAAGCCTTTGAGTATTTGTGCTTTAATGATGCCCAAGCGTTCAGTTGTGTGGTACCATCTAGCTTGGCTCCTCAGGCCAAACTAACTTGGCAGGGTCGCCTGGTGGGGGACCTCATTGTACCTTTCTGAGGTGCAGGAGGAAGTTACCAAGAAGAGGTCATCACCTTGGAGGCTTTCAAGACCCAAGTGGACATAGCCTTGTGCAACATGGTCTGACTGACCCTTCTTGAACCAGAGACCTCCTGAGGTCCCTCCCTGCCTGAGGGACTCTGTGAGTCCATGCACACAGAAGACACAGATGGGTGATCTAATCCATGATCAGTTCACTGTCTCACATCCTTCATACATATAAATTTCCAAGTGTCAGCCACTAATAAGCCTTGCAGCTGAGAGCTGCAGTTGAAGAAAGGTAAATAATCCAACACTGGAAATACAGAAAGCAAGATGAAACAGCCATGGTTACTTCAGAGAGGTACCAGGCTCTGGAAAACTTAATCATGCTGAAGAGCTATGTGAAATAAGTTGGCCTCTGCCTTCAGTTATAGAAAATATGCCTTCAGAGCCTCCCACTGAGATTCTGGCAGGCATCGTTCCTGGACATCATCTATTGGAAAATGATTGATTCCTCTTTGACACAGCATCAGAGCATCTTTGGAATTTAAGTTTCCTTATGTTTGGCAAGCACTTTGAATTATTAAGAAATGGAAACATCAGGATGCAAGTGTTCAGTACTCTATTTTATGACTACATTGCCCAAGTGACAGATCTGTGCAAGATTAGAGACCTGTTAACGCTGGCTATTTTTAAGCCTAGAAAAGCATTTTATTTCCTCGCAGTTCTATTGTTCTCTGCCAAAATACCCAACAGAATGTTTCTAGAATCTAGGACTTCTCCAAATGGTTCTTTGCTCTCATAATATTGGAGGCAGAAAAGTTCAAAAATTACTAAACATCACAGAGAAACAAGTAAAACCAGTGCTGCCATGGCTGATCTTACATGCTACATGGTCAGTTCTGAAGCTGATAATTTCATTAACCATTTTGACACAGCGGCATTTCAAATAAATTGCTCCAGAATTATTCCTTCATTGTATTCAGTCTTGCAATCAGAAAGCTAAGCCTAACAAGGTGCATGTATAGTGGCCTATAAAAAAGCTTAAACACACAGCATACTCGTAAAAGACAGCGCAACATCACTACAACACAGTGCATTTTCACTCCCTCAGTTTGTTCCAAAACTCTCACACTAATGCCTCTTCCAAGCCGAATGGGTGTTCTCTTGTTCTGTATTGGTTTCATACAATTCACTTGGGTAAATTCACAAGGCATAAATGTTTAATGAGGCTAGATTATTTCTCTCAAACAAAATGCAGATAAAAAATATCCAGAAAATGAGTTCCTTCCCCAAATTAAACATCACACTATTCCGTGTCTTTGCTGTCTCCAGTAAAGGCTGTAAACTATAATATTATGGAGCTTTTAAGCCTCTCACATTCCTGTGAATGCACAAAGATTGCATACTCACTTCTGACTGCAATAAGTTACCTCAATTTGTTGCATAAGGGGCATTGAAAGATTTGGTTCAAAGTTCTTGTTTGGAGGGAAATTATATTTCCATTCTCTCTCAGTCTTCATTTGACAGGTCTCAGTTCGTGTTCTTCCTCTTCCAAATGCCATTTGCATCCCTCCACCCTAGCTCAGAAAACTGCTGTTTTCCACTCAGTTACTCCAAATTGTCATGCTAGAGCATCATGCAGGGGATGGGGACTCTCTTTTAAGGAGGATCTGGGAACACATGACTGCAGAGACTGAAGGATGTTTTCCGCTTGGAGGTATTGGCCAAGGAGACCCAATATTGGCAGCCCTTTCCCGCATATCCAGTCTGGTCGTGCCTCTCAAAACACCTCAAGGCTGCTACTAAGTCACACTCAGCCTTCACACATCAGCTGCTCTACGTCATGCTGGTGAAGAAAGGACTGAGAATGAAACCCAACAGCAGGGTACAAACAGTGGCATTGTAGGTCTTTTGCAAGCCCTGTTCAAGCTCTTTTGAGTATTTGATCTGGGAAAACTTGAACAACTTGGAAAGGTGTTGTCCTGTGAAAAGCAAAGGGTTTTTTACAGTTTACCTCACCATCCCTCAGTCCTTAAGCACGCTTCACTGTCTGTTGCAAATTAGGCTTCCTCAACCAATCCTCCACTGAAAAACTGCCAGAAGTCTGTTTCCTTATTTCCCTTACTCAGGCCAAACACTACATTGCCCCAATCTTGAGTTCTCCAAGTAGTTAACTCCGCCAGTCACTGCTTGATTTTACCCCAGGCCTTTTCCAGCCTAAGTCCCAGGCCTTCCTCCTGGGCCAGCACTTGGAATATTTTGTATTCCTGAATTGTTTCCCACAAACCGCACGCTGGCTTCATTGCATGCTGGAGGGCACAGAGCTGTCTCACAGTAAGATCCTGACACCTCAGCCTCACAGGGTCACCATTGCTGCTCACAGCAAGAAGACTGTGAAGCTACTTAAGCACAGAGGGTAAGTGCTGGGATGATTTGGCTCGGCCACAGCTCTGTTTAGCTGGGTTGACTTATTTGATGTGTACATGCTACAGTGGCTGAGCAAACTTCTGGTGTTAATAGCAACATACATTTCAGGAGCTTTATTTAGGAAGGCACCTATTGTCTCTTCTCTGGCTACACTGGCCAGTTCTGATCAGCAACAAGCCAACGGTGACAGGTTCTTCGCCCAATTGCACTTGCTGTGTGGCCATTGCCATCGCATCCTGTCTTTTCACTACAGCTGGTCCATATTTTGAAAACCCTGCTTTTCATTCTTCAGGCATTAATTATACAATGAAACTAATCGCTGGTACCACTTCTTTAGCTATAAAAATCATGTCTATAAATTTTAGAAGTGCAGTTGGAGATGGAGTACATTTTCCCACTAGGGAAAATCCCAGTAAGATTTACTTATATACCCAAAGTAGCTTCAGAAATTTTTAGAGAACTTTACTTATATGATAGAAAATCACCCACAACTTGGCAGGACATATATCTCAAGAAAGTGTTTAAAGGGATATGATAGTGTTGCTGTAGATTTGTTGTTGGCAGATGGAGAATGAAAAAAAGTTTCAGTCATAAATAACTTCCAGGCTTCATGTTCTAGCAGAAATATTGCCACTTTTTCAAGTAAAACCAGATTCAACATAAAAATCATACCTTATCACTTATTCAGAGAGTCTGATTTATAGGGACTGCTGTGCTTGGTGCTAGTCATTCTGATTGTATCCTTGTACTTCTTCATATGTTGCTAACACTATCTCACTTTGTGGCAATAAAATCTTGGTGTGTAACACATTTATTAAGCTTTCCCTCATTTACTGGGTAAAAGCTGATTATAACTAGTCATTCAAAGTCACATTCTCTATCATGGAGGGATACTTAATAGGAAGTGTTTAAATAAATGAGCTATTAACTTTGACAGTACAGCACATTACCTTTCCTTTCTGTGTATCCACATATCAGTTAGATGAGAAATACCCAAATTAGAAACAGAAATAATACCATTTTGTCATCATCCTTCTTTCCTTGGGTAAAAACTTCCAGGGATAATACAGTGTCTTGGAAGGACTAAGTGGGTTGATCCTGCCTCATTATGAGATTTTACATACAGTACTGGCTGCCAGTCAGTATAGATTGCCAGACTGTAATCAATTTATGGAAATCTTATTTTTTTCCTACCTCTTCTTCCAAGAAGATGGAGTACCACTCTGTACACAAGGAGGTTTTCAACTCAGCCGATGCCCAGTAGTTGGGCCTCATTTTTGTCATGTGCTGCTGAAGAAGAAATGATCATGTATTTAGTTTGTCTGGGAAGGCAGAGACTATTAAGCACGGGGCCTGGAAGAGATGGGATGTTTTGGAATTTCCAGAAAAGGACGGTGGTTTGATTTGCATAGTTTTGCTGCTGACTGGTGGCACGAAATTCGGACAGCATCTGTTTTATTGCATCACCATTACTGGACATCACGTGATGTGATAAGACTGACCCACCCTGGAATGACTAATCGAGTGGGATGCTTGAAAAGGTTTTTTTCTTTTTTACAACCCTCAATTAGAGAAACCACATTTTCCAGGGAAAAAACAGTAACTTTTAAGCGTGTGTGAATGTGTATGTGTGTTGTGCTTTTTGTTTTTAGGTTTTTTGTTTTTAACAAAGAAGGCTCTCCTGCCCACTAAGGAATTCGGTCAGAGAGGCTTTTTGTTTTTAAACCTGTAGTGAATCAACATGAATCATCTAATTTTAACCAGCATCTTTATAGTTTGAAGCAAAAAGTAAGACTTACTCTCTAGGCGAGGCAAAAATGGATTTTCTGGCTCATGCAGCTTGTCACCCCATTTGTTGTGAGATATACAACCATGTTACTTTCCCCACTTTCAGCTATGCCTATTGGAAATGCAACTACACCATTTCCCAAGAATATGCTTGGTGCGTCAGCTAACCTTTAAATATTAAAAATGGAGAGTGGCTTTGCAAACTTATGCCAAAATGGAAAGGTGTAAGGAAACCGCAGTCTGGAACACGAGAACTTGACGTTCCTCATGCTGAGGCCCCTCTGCATCTTTCAGCACTGAGGCCATGGGTGGTTTCTAGAAATAATATTGTGTTTGTAGCTGTGCACTGCTAAAAAATGGTTTTCAGACCTACCTGTTTATGATAAAGCCCCAAGCAATAAGCAACTGTCTTTTTCTCTTCTCCTGCTGAAACTGGCATGCTTAATCCCTCAGTAAGGGGCTATGTCACATTTTGCCACTCCGTCCCCTTGCAGGATATATGTTCTACTGACCTTGGTAGGGCTTAACTATAACATGCAGCAGATTGAGCGTGGGACACCCACCATTCATTTGAGATGTTCAGCTGTGTTTATATCTCTCCTGGAGTTTTGTAAGAGTTTTAGAGTAAAAGGCACCATGCACTACAGTTGAGGTGGATGTTATCCATCCTCTGTGTAAATTTATCATGGAGCAAATTGAAAAGACATCCTATTAGCCACCACAGTGCAATAATAACTATACTTCCAGCCTGGTTGTGTAGGCTAAGTAGAGCCTTTGGTAGAGCTGACCCGGGTCTTGGACTGCTGAGTTTAGGGGAGATTACTGTCTACCAGGTAGCCTACAGAAAAATACCAACCTTCCACAAATATTGAGATGTCAGACATCGTATGTGGCAGGATTCATAGTGTCTGGCTATACCATAAATAAGTGTTGGGCTTTGCAAACCACCTTCATATGTGGCACATATGTTTGGGGTTTTTTAATTATTATTTCTTTGTCTTCAACAAGGTTGAATCTACCCAAAACTGGGGACTGGCGGAGAGGAAGTCCTTCGTTTATAACATCTATCCACTATCACTACATGAACACAAATCCAAAATAGTTATCTGACTCTCATAGGAGCTTCAAGACTTTTCCTGCATGTTTTGGAGAAAAGGAGTTTTTAGCAGTAGTGTGGTGATGGGGTCTGTGCTAGCAACCTGCTCAGCCTTGCTCTGCTTGAACCTACTGGAATGACAGAGAAGGCCATTGGGGTCTAGTATTTTTCTCTGAAAAAAAGTGAAGAAATAGTCTTCCTTCAGCTCAAATTTATCTAAAATTCCTTCCAGCCATGCTTTCTAGGAAGTGCTCTTGCACATGAAAACAGCAGTCTCACAGACAGCTTCAGGGATGAAACATCCTTTCTATAATTTCCTAACCTGGTTCACACACTCTTTCTTGACACTTGTAACATGGGACAATGTATTTTCTGCAGACCTCTTATGTTGTCCAAGTTACTTTGAAGGAGTACAAAAGACTTCCCACCCCTCTGAAAACCTCTCCCTCTAGGTACCTCCCTGGAGGAGAAGGCTGCAGCTGGAGCTGCTATCATCACCTCTAGGAATGCCAGAATACAAGCAAGCTCCTTTGGGCAAATCCTGGCTAAAAAAAAACCCTGTGAAATGCAAGAGAACACTTGGGAAAGCACAGCTAGGGCCTCCAGGGCTTATATTCCCGTCAGGTACATGCTCTAAAACAGTGGAGAGGGATTGTGGTTTGTAGCTTGTAGTCAACTGGTGGATTTGAGCTGCCTTCAGGGCCCCCACAGGCTGTCAAAAGAAAACAAATGGTTGTTGCTGCGGCTGCAGCCCGGGGAATCCCTTGGGCCATTGGTCACAGTCTTCACGCCCAGAGCTTCAAACTCCCAGTAACAAAACAAAACACTTCAAGGAGCTTCAGTAGACATCAACTTCCAACCCAGAGAGCTGAAGAGAGACAAGTCCTATAAAAGCATCCTAATATGTTATGGGAAGGATCCCAGCCTGCTGCAAAGGTAACAGTCTGTCCGCAAAAACCACTGGTATTTTAGGGAGTTTTCCTTCTCACTACAACAGCTCCTTTTGGATCCACATAGCTAGAACTGACAGGGAGCAGAGCAAATGCTGGTCACCTTTCACCGCCTCCCACTCCAGCTGCACCTTCTTCCCAAGGTGCACCCTCTGAAACAACAGGGTTCACATCAAGTTGGGGATTTTAAGAAAGCATTCATAAATATGTCCCAAGCCCTTGCTGATTTATTAAAAAGGACTGACATCTAGGCAAATGGCCAAAGAATATTCCCAAAACAATCTGCAGACAAAGGTCAGGTTATTTAGCAAAATCTTTACCCTCCCCTCTTCCCTTCTTCGCTAGAAACCATGACATAGCTGTGAGTATAGCTGAAAGGCTATAAAGAATTCAAGAAGCACTATGTAACCCCTCTTCTTGCTCCATGAACCTGCAAAATGGTCTGACTTCAGAAACTTTGGAGGATGAATCAAGGTTTTAGGACAACTCAAAGACCATGCCATGCCCTAGCACTCTGCCTTGATGGGCTTAGGAGGCAAAATCCTGCTTCCAGGACTACCTACAGGACATGTGGCTGCTGCCCTCTGCCTCTGCTCTTGCTGACACTGAGACTCTTCAGGTCTCAGCGGGGCTCACAGGGAGTCCCCCCAGGGTGCACTTTCAGGGACTATTTGGTCCCTATTAGCAGCTCAGACAGCAATTCCCCATCTCCTCTCAGGGCAGGGCAATATGGATTGCATCTTAAGGGCTGCTCACAAACTTATCAACTACAGCTTTTGGCCTTCCTATTCCTTAGGACACCAAAGCAGATTAAGAAAGAGATTTGAAAAACGACTTCTTTATGTTCTTGTAAAAATCTGACACCGGTTTGGAGATACTGATAGTGTTTTTGTGCTGGCTTTTCAGTTTGTGCTTTACCACAAATTTCCTATGGCTGTAAAGACAAATACAACCATGTAATTATCATGGTTTTCAACATTCAGTGGCATTAACCGTGGCTTTTATACCCCGGTTTCTAGCCACATTCTAACATTCACTCATAAATTTGGTCCCTGAGTCAGATCCATAGTTCATGTCTTATCATGGTAGATTAATGTTTCCTCTAGCTGTTCTGTACCTTGCCAACTCTGTGCCTGCTCACTCTTACTGTATACATACCTCAAAAAAACTAGAGCAAAACTTATGATAAGCACAGAGAAAACTCAGCATGGATATTGGTGAATGACTGATTTAAAATAAATACTTGCTTTGATTAAGAATGTTATTGGATGAGCTTTTAAGGTGTTGGATAGAGTACAACAAAGTAATAATTTTGCAGGGAAATCACAGGAGGTCAGTGGGGCAGTTTGTTAAATATCCACACATTTATTTCTTAACAGAGGTGGTCTGGCCATGGAAGCGGTAGTGGAGCTCCATAGCTGTGTCTCCTCAGTGGAGACAGATGATGGTAATGGACAAAGTGGAAGGCAAAACCTTGTGCGCTTGAGCACCCACACGTAAATCTGTGCTTTACTACATTCAGAGGAGATAGAGATTGGATTACCCTTTCTATCTCTTATTTGATATAATTGATATCTGATATTTGATATAATTGACAACTGAGACATTTTTATGGGGATACTTAAGTTTTAATCAATAGAAACTCCCACAGTAAAACAATTTTTTAATCATTCACCAACCCATATGCAAATTAAATGCACATAGCAAATAAAATCCATGGAACATGATTTTAAATGCCCCTTGAAAAGTCATGGCTAGAGCTCTTTCAGTTGTAAGTGAAAAACATGAAAGGAGTTTGATATCAGAGCAAGCAAACTTCACATGGTTGGCCCCGCCATAATAAAAGGCTTGCTGTTTAATCATTTGGAGCATGATGGAAGCCTGTAAGCAGCATGAATCTTGACACAAAACTTCAACTGCATCAGGCAAAGGCTCTTTTAAGAGTTCCAAGTAGCAAGAAGAGTCCCTTCTTTGCAAGGGGATTTTTACTGTGAGATGGAGGGGGAAGGAAGATGCAGCAACAGGAAGGAGAAAATTACTCTCCTCTTCATAAACAGTTCCTGCTTGGAAACTCTGTAGATTCAAATTGCCCATAATATATATAGATGATACAGCTGAAAGGGGATTTTTTTTGCAATATATCATTAGATGTGCTTTTCTTGCAAGAGATACTTTTCTACAGTGCCCTGATACTAGAGACCACCACACTAGTGAGCTGAGTAAAGCAACTGGCTCTGACCCACTACCCCGTTTCTTTCCTGAACTGAAATCTTCTCCTTGAACAAGGCTGGAAACCAGAATTCTACAGTCTAAAACATGAAAGCATTATCTGGCTCGATCAACATGAACCAGTGGCATAGCATAAGGGTCTTCATATATTCTGGGATAAGACACATCCTGTTTTATCCTCCAAACTTTGACATAGTGCTACAGGATGATTTATACTAGATAGAATAAAAGTGCCAGGTAATATATGACTACCAGGTGAGTGATCTTTCCTCTTTCCTCCCCATACCTGCCTTTTTTCCCTCCCAGGTCCAAGAGGTTAGCTGATTAGGGATCTGTAGCATCAAGTATATAATTTCAACTACTACTACAAGTTAAAAGATTTACAGATGGGGGTGTAAGCCAGCAACTCTTGTTCAGTTTCGGAGGTTCATTATTTGCAATGAACCATAACTGAGCACCAGGGTCATGCAGCTCCTTTTGTCCATAAATTTGCTTAAACTCAGACATTGGAAGCCTTGTCCTTACCCGAATGTCTTTTAAATTTGTTTTTAATATGTGAAGGCAGTACCTCTGAGGTCCAGTGTGAGGAGTATTGAAATATTAATAAAAACCAGAATCACAAAAGGGTATTGCAAGTACCAAAAGCACCTGTGAACAACCCCTGTTGTTTTTAAACTCTGCTTTCTGCCAAAGCATTATATAACACTAGAAAGCTGTACAGTCTAACTTTGACTCAGGTCTGGCAGGTGGAAGAGTTATTAAAAGAAAGGCTTTAGTGACTGGAGGTTTCATTTTCTTGTACAAACATAAGGGTACATTGGAGCATGTGGTGTTGATGATACAGTGGGGATAAAGCACAAACTACTTGGGCCATTAAAAACCCACATCCCAGACTATGCCACATGGCAGCACAGAAGAAAAACCAAGCATTTCTTGCTAACACAAACCAATTAAATTATTTTTAGCTTCTACAAAAACAAAAAACACAACAAAAAAAGCAGCCACTGGTCACTAAGACAATAAGCATTTCTAAGATTAGTCTTAAAACTCTCTAAATACATGCACCCCCTCCCCCCACCTCCCAAAAGGAAAATCATAGTAACCATTAGGGTGTCTGAGTTTATGACTAAAGCCCATAAAACAAAGGTTTAGATTAAAGGTTGAAGTTTTTACTTTTCATTCTGTTGTGCAAAAGTAATGGTTTTGCTCTTCTTTACTCCCAATAGAGTGATCTATATGGCCGTTTTATGTGACTGTATATTTAGCAGAGTGAGCTAATGGATCCTCTGATTTCCCCGTCTCCATGTTATTTTCACCAAGCACAATAAATTAGGGTTTTAAGTCTTCTATAGTCTTTGCACCTTGTTGGCTTCACAAGAGCAATTCCTGTAGCTCAGACAGTTGCCCAAGGTGTGCATTGCTCTCCCCCTTCCTCTGCCTTTATCATGAAGTGTTTTTGCCTTCAGACTTTTATTGAAGAATATTATGCAAGAAAAAAATAGGGAATAATAAAGCTAAGCATATCCTGGATATGCTTTATTTTCTTGGGAAACAAGTTAATGTGTGTCTTTGTATGTCTGCATATAGATGTGCATACATATATAAATATGAGTGTATGTGTTTGTTTGTGTGTTTGCAGCTGTATATCTAAGGGTCCCGTGTATGGACAGCAGGGCCAAAATGTAAGAACAGGAGACTAGAAAAACATTTTCATAACCTATGAGTGTGCTTAAAAGCAGTCCTGAGGTTTTGGGGGGAATTGCAAAGCACTGTGCAGGCTCATACCTTGAAAATACCCACTAAAGGTGCCATGATAATACTTGTTAAAGAAACATAACCTGTGGAAGACTTTACAGTTGGTTGTCATACAAATTCCAGAAACAACAGAAGAAAAATTAGTGGGACTAATATAGCAAAAGGTGAAATTGCTATTCCTCTTAATCAACATGCAGTGACACGAGCTGTTACTTTTATTACCTGAAATTTATCTTGACAATGTTTGTTGTAAATTTTGAAAAAATAAATATATATGTATATATTTTTAAACTCTTTGCATCTAGCACCAACATGTAATTTTCAGAACAGATGGTTTAAGCAATCACTCTTTGCCTTGCAGAGATCTGGCTGATGGCCTGCGGCAAGAGCAGCTCCCCTCTGGCAGCTGCCTCCATTCGAGCCCTGGCTGGCTGCTGGAAGAGCCTTCAGAGATTTGATGCACACGGAATGGTGGGCAGTCCTACATAGATCTAATTCATGTCCCTTGTTACCATATTTTTGGATATTTCACTTAAAAATCATTGAGTTCCTAAAGGTAGGGAAACTCGGACATTTACTGCCCTGTGGAGAAAACCATAGGCAACTCCACTGTGCACAACATGCCTGGAGTGAGTGGCCAGCCTAATTAGAGGCTAAAGCCATAGACTATCAAAACGTTGGGCAAAGAGGGTTTTTTAAGAAAGGAAAAGACTCCTTTTAGGAAGCCTTCATTTTTTATGTGGCAAGGACTCTGTGTGGATCCTGCACGCCACTGCACCTTCTTTAAAGAAATCACTTACTGAAATAGTCTGCTACAAGGTCCACCCCAACCAGCATGGCTAGAGGAAACAACTAGAGGAGGGCAGAGCAAGCCAGACAGACAGCTGCAAAGGTGCTCAACGGGCAAGGTGGGCATTCATGGAGAAAAGCAGTAGCCAGTGGGGAACCTTGCCATAGAAAAGCTTAGTAGCAGCAGGTCTCAGTGGCCTGTGGTCACCTTCTTGCCCCACTGCAGTACCCTAGAGTGAAAAGAAAGAATATTTTATAGCCATATGTCCTCCACAACTAATCTTCACTGGGCGGGAAATCAGATGGGGCAGGATGTATCCTGCTGAAGGACAGCCACTGGGTAGGTCAGTTGTCACCAAAAGCTTTACTGGGGAGAAACACATGTAACCAGGCATTGCTGTTGGGGCATTCATTGATGCTGCTCTGGTGGCTTCGGAAGGGCTTGTGTTCTGCTTCTCAAGCTCCTTTCTGTGTTGGCATGTTGCTTACCATTAACACAGCCCTGCATCATCCTGGCAGGGCTTGGCTCAGCAGCCTCTGCTCCTCCAGCTCTATCTTGGCACCAAGAAAAAGAAAGCACTGCCCTCCCTGGTGTCAACCCTCCGATTTCCCACTGCTGGCACAGTAGCACTGCCTGACACAGTCCATCACCTTCAGCGATCTCCATGAAGGCTGGATATGTCTTGCAGGCTCAGATGGTGCATCCCAGCAAGGTGTGGGGACTATAATTTCTCTCCCTGTTCTACACCAAGAACTTGATACGGTTTGCACCTGTGATCGTCAGAAAGAAACCCAGGTTTAAATCCATGTCCATCCATACAGTGTGCTGTTTGGTCTTTTAACTTCTGGTGGTTACAGGCTATGAATCCACCTAATTTTTCTATTTTTTCTCCTTCTTGGTTGTCAGTTGCTCTCCTTAGCAGTGGTAGTATGCTTCAAATCTGAATCTCATACTTGGCATCCCTGATGCTTTGCAGTGGCAGTACTTATTTTTTCAAATTACAGGGTTTTAGTTATTATGAGAACACTTTGAATAAAGGAAGTGCCTTCTGGCAGCAAAGAAAACATGGCAAGTTCACTGCATGACATAAACACCATATATCATGCCACTGATTACAAAACTACCCAAGCAAGTTCTTGAATGTCCTTTTAAAATTCCTTGTTAGCAAAGCTGTTTTGTCAGATCATTGGCTTTGAAGTCTGATTTTATGGAATCTGAGCAATCACTTCCTTAGCAAAGGATGGTCAAAGATGGCAAAGCCAAATAGCCAGTCCACTGAACGTAACTGGTGAAGATACATAATACAGATTATTTTAAAAAAATAATCATAATTGATCAGTTACTTTAATGTTTTTATTTCTTTTAAGAATTTCATTTTAGCCGTGCTTACCTACAGAATTTTGCTTCGGTGTGTTTCAAGTCTCCCTTCAGTTTATGCCAAAATTTGGTCTAAAATCCTGTCTTGACAATTCATGTTGCTGACTCCAGGGAAAATGGAGCTGCCTATTTTAATTGAAACAGATTATTCTATAGTCTGGGTTAACAATTATTTCTGAAGACCAGCAATTTCACAGATTTTATCTGCCTTTTGCTTAAAATTTAATGATGACTCTGCTGTCTGTCTTCCCACCTCATCCTTCAACACCCTGCTCCCCCAGTGAGTCATTTCAGAAAATTCCCCTGCAATTGTCTGGTGTACTGATTTATGTCTAACTAGGGGAGCAGCTGCCTAGGCTACAGCTGTCTATCAAACAAACACAGCACATATTTTATGCACAGGTATCATCTATAAACCCATTAAAGACCCTTGTTATTTCTGCATTTCATTATACAAAAATTTCTGTTGTACAAGGCTTAACATAATATCAGAGTGATTCTTACTGGGTTTGTAATGTTAATCAGCTCTTTTGTATTAGTCCCATAATATTGTATTTCATTGCTGGCATACATTTTTGAGGAAAAAAAGGTACTAAAAAAATTAATTATATGCCATTTTACAAGAAAATTGCTACGTAATTCTTAGTTACATTTAATTTTTTACATTTTATGAAACTAAAAAATATTACTGCATTTTATGCATGATAATGTTCAATAAGCTAAGGAAAAGCTCATATTGCACACTCTACTGTATATATATAGTCATACCAACCATGTGAGTACATAGTCTCCCTTTATGACCTAAAGTCCTCTCAGAAATATTTTTCAGCCACAAGCAATATAAAGTTTCAAACCCCGCTTTGACCACTGGAAAACAAATACATTTATTTTATGCCTAATCATGGTAACAAGACCCTGTGCCCACACTGTGACATTTCATTCTGGTTTCCTCCACAGAAAATGACAGGATGAAGCACAGTTAATCTAGAAAGGGTTAAAGCTTACAAGTGGCTGGTTAATTAGACTTCATGGAAGTTATAAGCATATAGTCCAGATACACAGCCCCGAAACCCTTATTTAAAAACCTGAAGGAAAAACCATGCTGCTCTCACTGCAACATTTCCCATGTTTATAGTCCCTGACTTTATCACGTTTACATAAATTTGTGCACTACATTCTCCTGAATGAAAGGATTTGAGGTTCTTTAGTATATGCCTTAAAAAGAAGACAAAAAATAAATTTGCATTTAAAATATTTTCATATACATAACTGATGACATCCTTCTCAGCCAGGACAAATCTCAAAAGAGCACCAATAAGCTTCAGGTGTTACAGTAGTACTTACCCTATGGGTTTCTTGAGCAAAGACAAAAACTCAGTTTCCTTGCCCAAACCACAAAGATGCAAGACATTCAAGAGAGCAAACAAATTGTGCAGCTGACAACTTCAGCACCCTTAGGTTGGAAGGGCTTAGAAATCAAGATCTGGAGAATTGGCTTAAAATCTTCAGCAGTGAAAGGGTTGAGTGGGATTTAGAGACAGAAGTGAAACTGAACATCAGAACTCAAATCTTACATGTCTGAGTCCTGCCAAAATTTATTTAGTCATCTGAAGCACAGAAGACCCTGAAAAAAACTGATATGGTTTGATCAACTTCTGTCAAATGGATGGGTGCCAGGAGAACTTCCTAAAGACAACCATGCCGTCAAAATATTGACAAATTCGAACCGGGGTGTTTCTAAAGGCTAGTCAGAAGTGGCTGCTAGAAATAAGTAGTTCAGATTCTTCAGCTCCAGATATATAGCAAGAAGAATAAGATTTGGAAGGATTGAAGTCCTCAGTATTCATCACCAATGGGCACTCTTTGATCTAGTTGTTTATGTTAGGGACAAATGTTCTCGAATTGGACCTGGAAAGTCAAAATAAACTCACCGAGCCTGAAACCGGTCTTGGGCTTGACTCCGTTCAATCAGTGGGAGTCCTGTGAAACCCATAATGCAACCTTACAACAGTCAAGGACAACTGATGCTACAGATCTTGGCTGCCAAAATTCAGATGCTGATGTTCTTGGTCTCCTATTAGGCTCCTAATCCAGAATCTTGCTCTTCCCCCCAATCTTTTCACTGAATGGCAGCAGGACTTGCCAGACCTCAGACAGATCTGGAAGACCTCAGGACTTGGGGAGGCACAAAACTGTTCTTGCAGGTTTGTCTTCTTTCTATGTGACTGAGAAGCCTGTCCAGAGATAGAGAGAAAGCCATGGAGCATAGCTGTCTGCTCCACATAAGAGGTGGTCAGCCCTGGGGTGCCTCAACCTTGCTTGTGAACATAAAACCACACTATTCAATCCAGATTCAGTAAACCTTCACCAGAGTCACTGAGCTGTAGATATAATTTCCATCTGGATCTCGATACATCAACCAAAGCTTTGTAAGTGAGAAATAGCAAATAATCTGACAGGTGTCATTTCAGTAAATGTTATCCTTCAGTGCAAATGAACATCATTCTGTTTTCAGTTACTTAAATGGGTCTCTGTAATGCTGTTCATGCTTAAAGAACAGTTGAATTTCCTATTGATAAATAAGGGTAATCACTAAGAGAGGTTCAATTTCCCAACAGATTCTACCCAAACCCAAATACGTCAACAGACTCTGCTAAATATATATGTCCAGTGCTCATATAATAGAAACAAAGCAAGTACTGCATTCAGCGACAATTACTTGGTGTACATCTAACATGGAATACGTACTGCTCATGGGTTTGTGCTTTTTTTGTCTGTGTGATTCAGCTATGTCAGTGGGTCTTCCAGGATGGAAAAAAAACCCACCTTGCTTTTAGAGTGTTATTGCAACGATGATGTTATTCTTTGGTTCAGGGTCTTACAAGACATAGTTTTGTGATTATGGAGGTTGTCATAGCAGTAACCAAGCTGCTACAAGTTTGAACAGTCTAGCTGACTTCCCCAAATGTCACTTCTTTTTTCTGATGGCTATGCCTATTGCCTCACTAGTCATACTCCATTTACTTTCAGAGTAGGGCACAACAATGCTGCAGGATGAAAGTGTCTGTAGATTGCTATTGGGTGCTGTTCTGGTCATTTGACTTTGTGTATATCAAAACTGGTTAGTATTTCTCTTCCTACTAAGCAGACTCACATATGGTATTATACACTATATTTCCTGGTGGTCCTCCAGGTTTATTGCCCTTCTGAAGCTTCACTGAATAAATCAGCCAGTAAAGTGCTGGCATAGGTGTGACCCAGGAAAACCTCAGAACTAAGTTTTTTGGTGCAGCGTGAGGGATCAGCAGTGTGGGGAACAAAAAGCTCTTTCAAATCATTATCAAAACCAGTTTTGCTGTTGCAATGGGGACTTAGCTACCTCTGCATCCCTCTACTAACAATACTTCTAAAAGCCACTACTTGGTCCCTATCAAACCCTCCATGTGACTGTCTTCTCAGACTGTCACTGACCACGCAGACATGGTCACTATCTCATTGCTACCCAGTACTCCATAACCACTTGGTCACCAGCTTATTCATCTGCAGATTCATGTTCTTTGTTTGACCTCCCACTCATCCAGACTTATACTGTAGCACAAAGCCAGCTCAGGCAACAGACAAACATTGAGGACCATCAATACTAGAGGTCTGTGGAGATAAAGTTTGTTTTCCATCCTTTTTTTCTAGGCATTTCTTTTTCAGCAGTCACAGTCACATCAAGAAACATCTGGTTTGACCCCCTCAGCACCCACAGATTTCACCGTGTCCCTAAATTCTACCAACCATTCTGACGGATGGGCCAGAATGACAAATAAGGATTAGGAAATGCATTAGAAAAATCCACTAACAAGTTCCCAGGCTGGCACAAAAAGAAGAAAGGCATTATTTTGGTTTCAGCAATAAGCAGCTCAAACCAACAGCAATTTATTAACAACACTCTGTGCACTTAATTTCTTCAGAGAGACCGGTAGCAGCAGTCTCTAGTTCTCATCTGTCCCACAGGGCTTCTCTTACAACCGGAGAGAGCAGATGTCTGATTTTCTTCTCAGCCCACACATGAGCAAATAAAGTGTTCCTCTTCATTCCCTTCCGTCCACGTCTGATATTTATTCACAGTTCAATGGGGTGGAGTGAACTCAGCAGCCCAAGGGCCATTCTCTGGACCTGGATGCTCCTTGCACGCTCTCTGTGGATGACATGTTACCCTCCACTCTACATGATGCTGCACTTAAAGCTGTGATTAGCATGACTGGCAAAAGATGATGGCTGCTGGCATTTCTTTGGTAACTAATGCATTGATAACAGTTTGCTCCTCTGTGATGATAGTTTAACTACCTGCAGTTGGGCTAAACTTTACTTTCCAATGTTTTTTTAGTTTTGCTGTGGGTGCTGAGGCTTGTGTAAGCATAACATAAATGCAGCTGGAAGTATATCTGCCCTTTGAACTTCTTGCTTGCATTTCCCAGAAGGTCTGTCTTACTATTTCTGTTCAAGGATACATGAAGTTGGCTGCATGCATAGATTTGCATCTGGTGTCTAAAAAGAAAAATAACAATTTGCTTCAATAGTATATTTGGAGAGGACAGAGGACAAGAAGAAGCTGAGGCTGAGAAACTGACCCATTGCCACAGAACTGAGCAGATGCACACATCCTACCTGTAGCTTGAAGATGTTAGTCCTAGGCTTAAGAGCAGGGGCCAGGGAATGCAACTTTTTGCCTATATACACATCTTGTAAAAGCAAACTATGTTAGACTAAAATGTGATTTTTTTCAAGATCCTGCCAGCTTCTAATTAAATTTTACAATTGTTTTGCTTGTAGAAGTCCTGCAGACAGGTGGAGCAATGCTCATCCCCCATAGGCTAGGGAAGATTTGTGCCAACTTGCCACTCCTACTCTGAAAATTTCTTGAGGGTATGGAGTTAGTCTCTTGTCACCACAGCTCTGCAGGAGCTTCAGCAGTTCATGGGAACATTAAGGTTCTTTAAGACTTTAGGCATACCCAGGAAGAAAAAATCATCTCTCTCTTCAGAAGTGCACAAATGCCCTTAATCATGAAAAAACCAAACAGCTACAATCCCCTCCACTTTGCCGCCTTCTGTGAGGGAAACTTAGCAGTAGCTTATGGATAGCATACAAACAAAAAAATAATTTCTCCAGAGTTGTCAGCTGAGTGTCTCTACTTCTGACTCCTTCACCACTCACTCACAACGTAAATTTCCTGCTGGTGAGACTATAGCACCTTAGAGACTGCATCAGCCCTCAGCCTGCTGTACAGTTTTTGTCTATGGGGTTAGTAATGCCTGCAAAAATCTGCCTAACATGCAGTAGCTGTTTCAGAAAGAGGTCTACTGCTTCCCCTTAAAGAGGACATCTCACTTGCAGCCCAGGTGTCTCACACTCCTACTGCCTAAATCATGACTTGGAGCCCTGATCCTCTGGGGATTTTTTTCATCTGCAACTGAACCACTACATCTCACTTACATATTAGTATTATAAGCACTTCTATCCTGAAAAGCAGCTGAAGAAAACGTCTGGTGTGCCTGATCTCTCTGATCTCTCTGGTCACCAAGTCAGCATGAGGAGAGCATGGTCCACAGCCGAAGACTTACTGTAGTGAGAGTGTTTTGCATAGTGTCAGCATCTTGGCTAGCTCATAACTAACCTGTAATAACTATCCTGTTCTTACCACAGGATGTGCAGCCTCCTAATTTTTGTGGGACAGATGATCAGTTTTTGCAGGATGGGTATTTCCGTGGATTGGATCCTGTTTTGCTGAAGTATGTCTGTGTGAAGAAAAACTAGGTCCTTTCCCAGGCTTGAGATGTGCATTGAACGGGAAGGCAATGTTCACTCTTCTGAGACTAATGACCAAGTGAATTTCTCTTTCCTCAGACTATTGTTTAGCCAAGAGTATCGGTCTGAGTCTTCAGCCACCCTCAGTCCAGCATTACTTTGGGTGCCTCTTTAGGGAAATCAGTGTTCATATTACTTTAAACATAGCTTTAGAGTGGAAATGCGTATTTCAAATATTGTCTATATATTGTGGTCGTGATATATTATGGATGTATTTCTATAAATGCACCCTAAAATAACCCAGGGAAAGAACAGATGGAAAAGATTTTTAAAGCCTTCATAACAAATCCCAAGTAATTTCCAGAAACTATGTCAGTTAGTATAACAATAATTGCACCCACAGTTCTTCCTTCTCAAAAGATTTGATATTGTATGTATAGGACTTCATAGTCCTGTATTGCATTTCTACAGCTTTTGAAGTCTCATTTAAAGTTTGGAAAGTGAAGCTATTGGAAACTTGGCTATTCCCTTGTATTTGATGGCCAACCAAAACACTGGATATGTCTTGTCAGATGTAAATGATAGGATAGTATGTTGTGATGTGTGTATTTTAGAGACCAAATCCTTGTTTGTAGAGATTTTATGTTGACATGGGAATCATGCGCCACTTCATCAGTAATTTCACTCTCAAACCAGTGTAATTATAATAAAATACAATAGAGTAGAACCAAGCCACAACTGAAACATCAGCTTTCTACCCCGTCCCATCACTTGTGAATGAGATGTGAAAAGTTCAGGCTTACCGTAACTCTGCGCTAGTGCCCAATACACAGGATTTCGATCAGTAAAAACAAATATTTTCAAATCCTTATTGCTTTTTTTTTTTTTTTTTTCAGGTTGTAAGCAGAACAGTCTATAAAAACACTGCCATAGTTCTACGAACACATGGCTTGCTTAGCTTAGTCTGCTTTGTTAGTAGATATTATAATTCATAACAGAACATACTTTTCTGACTTGGCCATCTCTTCTACAGCTTCCTTTCCTGATTGTCTCTTTGTATGGCACCTGTCCGATGAAACATGCTGAATTCCTCTTTACTAAGGTACCTATTAAATAAAAAAGTTTTGACATATTTCCATTTACCCATACCATCATTTTTTCCTCTGCTGATCTGCTGCTTTGTTATCTGGCAACCTTGCGCTCCTTAAACAGTCCCTCAGCTGTATTTATTAACTTTGTGAATGTAGGGCACAGATAACAAATTTGTTGTAATGCCCTGATGCTTTCATTCTTAATATCAGAATGATCTGGGAGATCTGCATACAGGTCAAAACTCAGTAAGTCAATTATGAACTGATTTTGAGATTTTGGTTTTAGCATTTTGCTCTTGTAGTAGCACCACTTCTTGGAGATTCATCTTGTTTTCTGTACTTTGTACCTCAATCTGCACTTTCATGACTTTCATTCTCCTCTTCCAAGTGTGTTGCTGCACACCTGATGCAGTCCAATCCCCCTTCAAAAAGCAACAGCATTATCATGTTCATGCTGAGTTGAGCTGTTCTCATTGACTTTCAGAATTAACTAACATAACTGAAAATGCAAGGGAACTGGTTCACACTTTACCACCAGTTCAAGAAATTAAAATGTTTCTCTAATTAGCCCTAAGTGTATCTTAAGTTATGTCTTCAAAAATTAGGAAGAGGTTTTGGTTACATTTATGGCTTAGATCACAGGAACATCAAGTAAGCTTACTTTGGCTCTGATACATCCCCCTGTTTTAGTGTTTGTTACTGTTTGCTTCATTTGAAGTCTCTTTCTAAAGGCAAACACTAGCTTCAAACAGAGCAGAACTGCTCCCATTCCCTGTACCATGCTAAAAAAATCTAGACTTAGATCCCAAAGCCTGGGAGGAAAACAAACAAACCAACCATAGTTCTTCTTCATAGAGGCTCAGGCAGATAATACTTTTAAAACAAACATTTGTCTGAGAAAGACTTTCTCCTCGGGAAGCTGAGATCTTCCCTTTGAAGGCTGTAACCTTGTGCTCAGGCCACAGGCCACTGCTTCTGGCTGCAGCCTTGAGCTCTCTGCCACCTTCTGAAAGGCAGCATGTCTACAGATATTTATGAAAGTGTCTACTGGTAGAGGCATGTGTACGTCTCTGCACCTCTCCATTCACAGATCCTTATGCATCCTCACTATAAAAATGTGTAAGACATTTAAAGTTGTAGTACCATTTATTGCAAATAAATTACAGCTGAATGCAACATCTGCATAAAAGGGAATAAAATTTGAGCTCTCTGTATTACTTACTTACTATTTGTATAGGGACCTGTGGTCTATAAATTTGTCTAACCCCCTTTTTGCACTAATCTCCTTGAACTGCCTTTCTGTTCCCACCTCTTAGTCTCTGTCCCAGAACTGTGTAAAGTGTGGCCTATTTTGAAGACTTTGCAGACTTCATATGTAGTCTTCAATTTGAACATTTTATTTGATAAAGAATGAGTTAATTATTCTGCTCTTCATCTGATGCCTCACTTGTTAAATTGTTCCAGGAAAACTCCATCTTCGGGAGTCCCTATTCCAGCCCCATTGAAATCTAGCTATCACCATCCTCAAAGTCAGTAACTTTGCACCTTTAACAGCTCAACAGAGTGGCTTTTAAATCCTGTATCCCTGAAGAAGGTCCTAGGAGTGTTCCCTGCCAATGCAGTGATTAACAAAACAGAGGTGCAGATGGTTTCCAAAGCTTCCCAAGACCTGAAATGAGCCCAGCATGAATGACCCTCCGCATCCCTTCACTGGTCAATGCATCCACAGAACCCCAAAGGTCTGGTGGTAGGGTGCCCGGGTGTCCACCACGCTTACAGACAGCATCTGCGGCCACATGTGGTCAGACACCAGCTTTTGGCAGAGCTGCTGCCCAGTGTGGGAAAAGCTTAAGCTGTCAATGCCATTGTGCAGCAACAGGTGCCAGCTTGGAGCCGAATAACCACCCATTAACTGCATGCATGTTTCTCTCCCTAAAGGGAAATCACAGAAAGAGAGCAAGACAGTATTTCCCAGCAAGAAAGTAGCAACGCGTAACTGTGAACACACTTGGGAAATGCATGATAATTGCAGCATGGTCCTACTGTAAACAAGAGGAAAGAAGTCAGCATAGCCAGGAGGAAGGGATTTTTTCCATCAGCCCTTGCTCTGGGAGCTACGCACCCACCCCATCTCCCCTGGCCTCCTGGCGTGCAGCAAGACGTAACACTGCCCAGGTCAGGAGGGTTTCCAGAGAAGTTCAGTGAGGTATTCCTGAGCAAAAGAGGCTTGTGGGAATGAAGTCACAATGCTGGCAACAACACCAATTGTTAATAAGGTGCAAATTCAAAATCACAGCCTGTCCCCACAGGGGACACGTTTTGTGGGCTCAGTGCCACAAGATGACAATTCAAGAGTTTCTCCTGTGTGCTGGAAAGGAAATTGGCTGTGTTCACTAAATGAACTACCAGTCAAAACATATCACAAAAATCAAATCCAGCTCCCACAGAGTCAGTGACAGGGGTTGCAGCCCACAGCTGCCTGCACCGCCCTACGCTCTCCACCCGACCGATGGGATTTCCCACCATAATGAGGGATGGTTGCAGGCTTCAGTGTCACAGACTGAAAAACATTAACATTTCCTTCCCTATTTCTGTAGTGCAGGGCAGAGTTCAATACAGCATTAGAACAGCAACCTCTCTCCCTTTTTAAGTAGCTCTACCAAGCACATAATTTTGCAACTGAAATAATCAGCTTTAACATAAAGTTTCTCAAACTGTCAACACTTTATGCTTGCAGTCTCTTTAAACTCACAGTAGTTTCTTTTAGGAATTTTATTCATCAGGTTTAAGAATTCTTAGTTAAAACTAGAACTTATAAACATTTGCTTAAGCTATAGCTTCATTTGCTTAAGCTTCATTTTCTAAAGCTAATGTTAGATTTTTGAAGCTGATGATTTGTTTACCTCTTCTTTAGCTTGTATTCTCTGACATACATAATGTCTATATAAATGGTGTTATCTCAGTTGTATTACTATCATGGGTACCCGTATAAGATTATAGAAAATACATCACTATAAAAATCTGTATGATTTTAAAGTTGCGGAACCATTTATTGCCAATAAAATACAGCTGACTGCAATCTCAGCATAAAAGGGAATAAAATGTGGTCTCTACTCTTACATATGAAGTATCTTTCTCTAATACATATGTGAAGAAAGATAATGCTCTTGATGCCTGCTGAATTGATTTCTTTACCCAAATTAATCTGCATGGGTATAAAGTATTATGAAATGCAGTGTGTATTGTATCTACATTTCACTAACTAATGAATCCATTAATGTCTGTAATGCATGTGAACTTGACCTACTGCATCCAGTCCTGTTTTCTGAAATTGCAGTTCACTGCGATACAGATGTCGAAAATGCCTTTTGTGATAAAAAGATGGCTGCACAAAACAAGGAGTTTTCCCTGCAGTGTGTTATTTCCTGGAAAGAAGGAAACACTCCTGGACAAAAACCTGGAAATGTTTCTTGGGCTTTTTTTAAAGCCTCTACAAGAAGTAGCTCAAACACAGCTGTTTTAAACTTTTAAACTTAAACTATTTTTTAAGCTTTGATAGATTTCTTTTTCCTTCTTTTTATAGTGCAGCGGTTCAGGATTGCTAGACTGAACTGTAAGAAGAATAGCGCAGTGTTTCAGCTTGGCTGACAACCAAATGAAGGCTGATGAGATGTTTCAGGCATCTGAAGGCCTTTTGTCAGCGTATGCTGTTCTGATGCATCTTCATCTCATCTACATTTTCAGGAGCAAATGAATTTCTGACTTTCATCCTTTCCAGGCTGTCTTTTGCTTGATGAGAGAGGCTGGTTTTCTTCTTGCAAGTTAGTGTTTCTTGCCGTGCTGAGCCACAGATGACTCTCGTGGTCCCTTGCAACCGTGGACGAGAGGAATGTCTCCGTGTACGGAGATAAGAGGCGGTGGCTGGCTAAGCCCGGCTTGGCGGAGAACGGGCCCGGCGGGAGCCCCGCCAGCCGCCTCGGGGCTTTGCTTGCGGGATCAGAAGGTGCAGCGTGCCGCTTGCCCAGAAGAGGGGGCTGGCTCCCCGCCCCCAAAAGCGCTTCAGGAGCCTTCCCCCGGGAGAGGCGGGGCGCCCCCGCCAGCCCCCCGCCACCGGCCGGGCACCCGCCTGAGCCTGAGCCTGAGCCTGAGCCTGAGCCTGAGCCTGAGCTTGAGCGGCGGCTCACGGACACCAGCGCTCAGGCTCCCGCCGCCCCGTCCCTCACCCAGCCTCTGGTCTCCCGTCTGCACTCGCCAGAAACCGGCTGATGACCAAAAAAAAGCATCTCCCCCGAGCCTGTCGGTACGACAATTGCAAAGACCAGGGTCCCGGTTGTAGCCAGCCAGGGTGAGAGACCACCAAGTTTCTGAGCAGCGTGACAGATCCTTCTTGTGCCCCTTGAGCGTGGCTCTGAAACGCTTTATATCCCCCTCGAGCCAAAAGGGGCTTTGCAAGGGACTAAGCTGAAGAAGTGGGTGCCGTGCCAGCACAGGTCCTGAACAGTACCTTCAGAAAGAGCCTCTCAGGTTAGAGGGACTTGCCTAACTAGTTTCAACTGAATTTCATGAGGTCCGTGTATATTATTTTAGAAAACAAACCTAAACCTAAACTTTCACAGGAAAGTGAGTGCAGTTGTGGGAACAGTAAGAGATGGAAAGAAGCACATGACATCTTCCAGATAGGAGTGAGTTAAAAGAACAGAATACACAAGCTTCATTAAATTTGATTGCAGAAAATTAAACGGTGGATTCTGCAGATTACTCTGATGGTTTTGTGTATATTGTTTTTGGGGAAAGGACTGTAGATATTTTAAAACCTGATACTCACTTACGTGATCGTGTGCTAAAGTACGGAGAGAAGAAAAATAAAGTACAAGGTTTAGTCATTTGAATTTTTCAGGTTTCCTTGCCGCTTCCATAATTCTGCTTGTCTCATTTTTTTATTTGCATGATTTAGTACTTTTCCATCCACTTACTCAGAATTCCCCACAAATGTTTTGTTCAGAAAAATATTTGTCACTCAGACAGGAACAATGTATTTGACATTAGCGGTGTTCCTATTAGAACATTCTTAAAGCAAAACAGAGAGGAGGAGAAGGGGGGAAGAAACAAGGGCTAGAGGGACCTATTCACTTACACCTATTTAAGGTGAAAAAAATGGACAGCAGCTAATTCAGCACTCCTAACAGGCTTTGTCAAAACACCCTTTTAAGGAACCCTTTTGCTGAAGCAATATGTCAGCATTTTCAACATTTCTAGAACTGACGGTGCTTTAAATATACATTATTTCCTTAGAGTTCAGTATATTTATGTTCAGAAAATCTTGCTGAACATATCTGGGAGCAAAGGACTTTGCACATATGCAAATTATCCAGGAAACACTTTCTCTCGTGTTAATACTACATTGTTAACAGCGTAAGTCTAAAATCTGAGAGGTATTGACTGTCTACTGAGATTACGATAGTCATACTGATAATACCATAACTGTACATATTGAAGGCTGCAACTGCACTTAACTCTGTTGCTCTGCTGTCTCAGGCTTTGCAGAATGAGCATTTTAAATACTTGGGCAAAGTCCAGTTTGGTGAAAAACTCTGTCTTGCCTACAGAGCAGTTTCTGTACAGTAATCTAGAGATCTTTCCTCTTTTAGCAGAATAAAATATATCAAAGGGTCACACTTAAAGTCTCTGGCCTAGGGTGGCGGAGTTTTTGTTTTTCTAATTTTTACTTCTCATTTTTCACTTAAAGTTTCAATAAAGTCTGGTCACAAGAATGACAAAAAATAATGCCTTCTTTTTAAAGCCTCATGAAACCACCAGATGTTTATTTGGTCCTACAGGTATATACGCATATTCCTAAATTTAACATTACTAGATATATTTCTATGCTTAACATTACTAGATATATTTCTATGTATAAAGGAACTTGTTTAGGTGGAAACACGGACAGTTAAACCCAGAAATACATAAAACCAGATAAAAGAATAAGTTTATGCACAAAAACATAGCTAAAACTGGGGTAATTATTGATGTGCATAAGGACATCATATAGAGGGGTTTTGATAAAGTTAGCAAGATAGTTTTAGGTACAAGTAGAGGGTTTATCATCAGTTTCTAGGGAAAAAACCCTGTAAAAATCTCCACTAAGTGTTTGAAACTGGTAATTTTTTCTCTTATTAAACCCATAAACTCTAACTGTGGGTGAAAGCACTTTTCCTGGGGCAGAGGAACTTGATACCAAAAAAAAGAAAGCACAGTCTGAAAAAGTCACATATAGAAACAAACTGTCTATAGATGGAACGGAGAGGAATTGATGAGGGAAAATGGATAGAAAATAATACCATGTGTTAGAAAGATAAGGCAGTAGAAGTGGAAAAGACAAAGAGTTTGCAGAGAGATAGAACATGAGTGTGCATGGCCAAAACATGAGAAATTGGCTGTTAAATGGCCTGTCAGTGTTCTGTGTGCTCAAAACACTTTCCAAAAGCCAACAGAAATTCAAAGGGGTCTTTTGTTTAAAACTAAAGTACAAGCATTTCTTTCTTCATCCCAAGTGAGTAAGCTCTTATCTTTAAGATAGGATTTGTCTTGCTCTGATGACAGGCAAGAGCTCAGAGAAGAACATTTCTGTCACTGAGCTGACTAGCAATCTGCTGTGGGTTTCAGTCTAATAAAGTTCTCATTAACATTAGAGAGAGAGTGGGATTTTTCGGGTTGTTTCTTTTCCAGGGAAGAAGAGGATCTCTTGAGAGCCCAGGGTTATAAAGTTTGATTCATGCGCCTGTTAGAAATTTGGGGGCTTTCAGCATTTGAGAAAACAAGTGTAGGTGGGAGTTATCTGATTTCATGGCATGCAAAAGGTGCCTACAAAAGTGGCACATCAGCCTTTAATATGGTATTGTTATGAAATATGCTGAACAATGCTGCTCAGCTATTGCACTGAATATTAAGCAGCAATTACTGCCTGTACTAATACCATCACGTCATCCTGAAAAAGAGATCTAAAGAAACCCATGTTTTATTTCAATACCTGACAAATGGTTGGAGCTTGGCTCTCAGTTTCACTTAGTCATTTTCTTGCCACAGGGCGAGCTTACAGTTCCTACACTGGGTCATTCATTCACTTAAATTGAACCACATCATGGAAGAAAGCATTAACATCAGCTTTAACATTGAAGTGTAATAAATAAATTATGTGAGAATCCTAACTCTATACTCACTTCGTAATTTCTTAGTCAAGAGATTTTTTTATTTCCCGCTCTATGGTAGAAATATTTAATCACATCCTACCTGTATTATCTATTTGGGAGGGAATCTGATCACTCACAGTGCAACCTACTTCGTTTTTCTTGAAGGAGAAATAGACATTAAGAGATCACCAGCTAGAGAAGCAGAGGTGTAAATTCAGCTAGCCAGGGATGTCTTTGGTCATGGGTTTGTAGCTTGAGGTTTGAGAACCAGTCATGCGCAGGAATATGAACCTCCCATCACATCCTGAAATGTACTTAAGCAGATCAGTTCCTTTGATTTCAAAGAAGATTTGGGGTGTAATGACTTTGTACATCTTAGAGTTTATCTTTAGACACTATGTTTAACTACAGGATTATTTGTGTATACCCTGTTGCAGGAACCAACCAGCTCATTTGGGCTGTCTACCACAGCACGAAAGAGCAGGAAGAAATACCTGAGACTCTTACATCAGAAAGTGGCTCATCTTACATCCATCCACTTGATGTAATGAGGCATATTAGACATAACTGTTGCAGTGCCCAGACTTCACCTTAGAGCATTACCTGCTGTGAGAACAGTTAACTGATGTCCCAAAACCAGCGTGGACAGCAAAGAGCAGCATCCTGCCTTAACTGAGGCACTTTGTCTTTAGACCTGCTAATTGCCCTGGATGAGGGAACAGGCTGAAATGACAACTCATATTTCAGTTCCAGCACAGGCTAGGAAGCTCTATACTGCAACCCATCCCCCGGGAAATCCAAGTGACAGAAGGCCTTCTTGCTCCTTCCCAAACTCCCCATCCACCAGTATTCCTGACTTACACATCCTCTTTCTAAAGAGCGGCATTAGGAAGAGCTCAGGCATATTTGCCTCCATTTGGCATTGCTTTTGCCCTACCCCTGCCACAGCTTAAGGCTGAGGAATCTTTAGAAAGCAATTTACACCCAGTAGCTTTAATTAGATTTTACCTATTATCTGTCAAGTAGTGACAGCACTTTTGAATAGGAATTAGGATTCCTTTAGCCCTCAAAGAAGTACCAAACCTTAATGGTCTTTCCCCAGAAAGAAAGAATATAAAGCTGAGAATAAGCATTTTGAGAACAACACACAAATATCAACCTGTCCTGGTTGCTGGCTACTTATTCGGTCAAAGAACCTATTATTGCCACACACTTTTTTACAGTAGGAGCAGGCCTAAAAACTGAAAATAGGAACTTAAATAGAAGCAGAGGAAAACCATACAAGGAAGGCTTTAGGATATAAATTATGAGTCCTGACCCTGTGCTTCTCTTTCCATTTCTCTTGCTCCAGAAGATTACAGACACTCTTTCCTTAATGCCCTGTAATAGGCACACGTGAACACAGTCCAAGGTAACAATTTAAGTGGAATGTTGTCCAAGACCTTGGTGCAACCTGCTCCACTCCTTTAGAAGGTGGAGCAGGCACTCCATTACCTGCACACAAAACTCAGTTGCTCACATTTAAACTTCAGCATCAGGAGAGAGAGACATGCCTCTGTTAACAAAGTCCTATTGAAGAAACGGCAGAGTCCTTCCTTACACGATCTGATATTGTCTGTCCTTCCCTACATTCAGATCCACTGAAGGTTAGGAAAATACCTCTACACAGCCTGGAAAAACTAGCCTATTAGCCCATGATCAGCTCATTTTTCCAAGTGTGCACTACTAAGTGTCCTCTCTTTGGACAGCATGGCAATCACAAGATTGCTTGGTTAAATTTGTTCATTAGGACTTTCAAAGCCAACTTCTATGTAATTTAATCTGTCTAAAGTTACCTGAGTGGTTACAGAATGTAAATCCATAAATCTCTCAATTTCTTACCCAAAAGCAGAAGTTGATTATCAGCTTCCAAAATTTAGCTCACTAAGATGATCTGAAATTAAGGCATCCAGTAATAATACTGTGTGCAATACACAAGAAGATATTTTGGTTCTCAGAATTTCAGTAGATTTGAAAACATAGCCTCAGCATATTGTCCTAAGCACTTTAATTACTATTTTTAATAAAGCTTAGTAAAGTCTTCTCAGCAAACCTTACTTGAATTTCCTTGAATAATGCAACATGTGATTGACTCCTTGTAGTAGGAAATGAAACAGTTCTTCACCCATCAGGATCCCCTCTACACACCCTGCAGAACAGGAAAAGCAGAACAACCACTGTTTCCTCCCCAGTGAGATTCTGTAAGGTAGTATTTTGACAAAGCTAGCAGAAGAGAGGAGACAGGCCACCTAGAAGGAGGAGGAAGAGACTCAAACATTAATTGGACAGGTCTTCAGACATCAATTTGTTATTTTAAGACAGAGAATTCTCCTCTTTCCTAGATCTGATCCAGGATCCCTTTTTTCCCTCCCTTACACAGTTGCTTCATGCATTTCCCTTAAAGTCAGCCACCCCTTTCTCTAGCTATCCACCTCTCTATAGCTTAACCTCTCCCAGTTCTCACCAGTACTCTAGAAGAGCTGTCAACAGGACAAGAAGCTTGAGGAGAGAGAGAAGCTGAGCTAGCTGATACAAATAGTTTAAAAAAGATTTTTCTCTATTGATCTCAGTGCTACTTTACATCACTTCTACATTTTCAGGAATTCAGGTTTGGGTTTTTTTTGCTATTCTTCTAACCCTATATCTAGCATAACTACAAAACAGAAGAGCTGTTCCAGAGCCACAATCTGATTGCCTTCCACTTAACCAGCCAGACAGCTGGTTCTGTGAACATGTATGGCTATCAGGTCTGAGTCTCAGCTGGTTATAACTATCATATTTCTTTATTGGTTTATAACAATTCGTTCCATCAGGCATATGCAGGAATATTGAGAGTTCTGCTTTACTTGTGATGTTAATGGTTACGCACCACAGGCTTTAGTTTGCTGAAAGCTAAACTCTATTTACTGAGCTTGGCTATATTTTCAAGATGTAACACTGGGCTTTTTTATAGTTTGATAACCACTCATGAGGCCTGAATAACAGTGGCTTTTCATGTGTTTTCACAAATTATGCTCCTAATCTGTTCAGCTAAATGTCAACCACACTTTATTTCAAGACACATTTATTTCAATGTATGCAGTGAAAGAGGGCTGCTGCTTTTTTTTTTTTTTTTTTTTGCGATGTATTAAACTTGTACCAAAACTCTTCGGTGGTATGTTATTCAAACACAGGCTGCTGCTGAGATTCAGAAGTATTTCTCTTTGCATTTGTACGAAAAGTAACAATAATTTCTAAATAAAGTTAGTTGCTTGAAAGCCTGAGATGATCTTTAATACAGTAACTCTGAAAAAAAAACCCAAAGATAATCAAAGTTAACTAACATGGGTAAAAAGCATAAAAGTGCATAATGTGATTGTGTGTTTATAGACTTTGATTAAGAAAAAATTATTAGCAAAAAAAAAGATCTTGCAAGATTTTCCTCACAGCTAAGGGAATTCCTCTCCCTTCCCATTAATGGGAGGCAATAGCGAATGGGGCATTGTATCACAGGTTCTGGGTTTGTGGAACAAGGATGACGTGATTCACTTCAGCTATCATTCACCGTAATGTTTTTTATAATAAATACTTAGGGTGCTTTGTTTCCAGATGTGTTCTAACTCCGGGTTGAGCACCCCAGCAGCTGGCATCACCTTGCTGCATTTGCTGTGCACTGATCTGCCCGACGATGAGCGGGACCTTGCGGAGCCAGGCAGGGTGGGCTGGGTGACCACTAGCTGCGTAGTTGCAGCCTTTCTTCCTAGACCCCTGCTTTACTCCTTCTTCCTCCGTTGCCTTGCTCTAATGCAACAGCTGTGATGATGGGGTTGTTCATTCTGGAGAAGAGGAGGCTGAGGGGAGACCTCATCGCCCTCTACAACTACCTGAAAGGAGGGTGCAGAGAGCTGGGGATGAGTCTCTTGAACCAAGTAACAAGCGATAGAACAAGAGGGAATGGCCTCAAGTTGTGCCAGGGAACGTTTAGACTGGCTATTAGGAAGCATTTCTTTCCAGAAGGGGTTGTTAGGTGTTGGAATGGGCTGCCCAGGGCAGGGGTGGAGTCCCCATCTCTGGGGGGGTTTAAGAGTCGGGTTGACCCAGCGCTGAGGGATCTGGTGTAGTTGGGAACTGTTAATGTTGGGTTGATGGCTGGACTGGATGGTCTTCAAGGTCTTTTCCAACCTAGATGATTCTGTGAATTTTATTTTGCTCTTCTTTTCTCTGTATAACTCGATATGCACAGCAGAGCACATTATCTCTGCACATTTTTTGTTAGAAGAGATGTAGCATGGATCTGGCCTGCAACACTGAGCTGCAGACAAACCTTACGACATATGTCAGCATTTGACAAGCTTTGGGCTTCAATAAGGACAGAAGCCGTGCTTCCTCAAAGGAAAGGATGGTTTTCTGAGGCGGCTGGTTGGTTAAGTTTCCGTCACCTTTTCACCGTGATGCCAATCACGCTGGGATTTCCTGGGGCTAATCTCTGTAAATGTAAGGACCGTGCTACCAGAAGACACAGGAGCTTAAGCAGAATCTAGGCCAACGACAGCTAATCAGTCTCCCTGCTCGTTTTGATTGCTTCATTATAATCTGGGGGTGTCCACATTTAAAGGGAAGAGCCCCCCCACTCCCCGCGGGGCACAGCGTGGGGCACCCGCACTCCGCCCGGCCTCTGAACCCAGCGCCCTTGCACCATGGCCGGGCCGGGGCGTGGCGCAGCCCAGCCAACAGCGGCGGGAGGGGGGTACCGGGACCCTCCCGGAGGCGCCGCGTCGCGCCCCGCACCCTTAATTAAACTCAAAATTAAGCTCAAAACCACGCGCCGCCGCGTCACCGAGGGGACTGCGGATTAGCCCCGCCCCCCGGACAGGCCCCGCCCCCCTCCGGCGCCGGGCCCCGCCCCGCCAGTCCCTGGGGCCTGCGGCGGTGCGTGGCTGCGGTGCGGGCCCTCTCCCGGGCCGGAGCGGCGCGCCCAGGGTAAGCGTTGCCGCCGCCTCTCGCCCGGCAGCGGGGAGCGAGGGGAAGGGACGAGGGGAGGGAGAGACGCCGAGAGGGGTGCGGGGCGCGCTGCTGGCAGAGGGGCGGCCCGGCCTGGCCGCGCCTTGGGCGGGAGCCGGCGCCCCGGGGAGGAGGCCGCGGCTGAGGGGAGCGGCGTGAGGGCGGCCCGGGCGGGCAGCGCGCGGCGCCGCCGCCGTTGCGGCCTCCCCCTCCTTCCCCTCCCTCCCTCCCTCCCGCGCCGGTGCCGCCGCTCTTCTTGGGGAGGGGGCGGGGTGTCGGCCCGCCCCGTTCGGGCCGCTGTGCTCCCCCGGTACCGCGCCCGCTCTCCTGCTGCGGCGGTGGGGAGGGAGAAACGGCGCTTGGCGGGGGTGGGGAGAGATGGAGGAGGAGGAGGAGGAAGGCGGTCACGTGCCGGGAGGCGGCCGGGGCGGGGCGGGGGTCCCCTCACCGGGTGGGGGGGTGCCCGCGGGGGCTGGGGGGATGCTCAGCGGCAGGGCTGTAGTGCTGCCGCTCCTGCGCCCCGGCCTCCCGCACGCCCGGCACCTCTTCTCCTGGCCGACCTGCAGGCGGGGGGAGGATTGTTTTTCCCTCTCTTTCTGAGGTCCTAGTTCAGCAAAGAACATCTTCACGGAGGTACAGTGACCTGTTTGTCCTGCTGATAACGGTGTGAAACAAACCAGGGCGTGCAGTCCGCTGGTTTCCATCGTGGGAAAATGTTATGCTGAGGTTTAATTTTAGCGTTGGACTGAATTTAGGCAACTTTGGAGAGGCACTGCCCGATTTCAGCACCGGAATTAAAAGCGGGTCATTCATTCTTGAAATGTAGGGGTTTGCATATACCTTAAGGATTACACTGGCACGTCTGCAGAGCGAGCTGGTTAAGCTTACAGCAGTTTGATCAGCAGTAGCAGTTAAAGTTACTCATTGATGAAGTGCTAACTGTGAGTCAGTTCCCAATTTCGTGGTAGTCAGGTGTAAGTACAGTGATCGACTTTAACATGGAAAATATTCACCACAAATACTAAACTTGAAGAAAGAGGCTTTTTAAAAAAAAGTCATGTTAGTGTGCTTAGAGGTACAAGGCCATCATGGTATTTCTGCAGTGTTGGCAGTACTTTATTATGCATGTATGTCATCTTGGCTTTTATAACGTGGTGTGGGATTGTGTCGAGCAGTAATTGCTATGAGAGCTGTCATTTTGTTCTGGAAATCCTAGTGTTTTGGGGGATTGTTAGTCAATCCAACCTTGTGAGAAGGCTCATTTCTATTTATAAGCCAATAGGGTTGTTATTATTTTTAGTAGATGTTTTTCATCAGCTTTGCAGTTTTAAGTAGGCCAGATGCAGAGTGATTGGGTTTTTGTTTGTTGATAGTGTTCAGGGCCAGATACTTTGGGTAAAATGCACCAGTGGCCCTGCTGATATGACAGAGATCCTTAACTTTATTTTTCTGTTATTTGCGTGTTACTCTTTCAGGATGAATGTTGTTCTTTATAGGCTTGGTATGTCAAGAAAGAAATAGTTGACCCTTTCAGAAATGCTGAAATTTGTGAATTACTAAACTCTTGGTTCAGATGGATTAGATGTTCTTTTTGGTGCATTTGGGTGAGAATGTGGATTTCTTGACATGATGCATTCCAGTTTTCATAAATTCTCAAGTGTTTAGCCATGAGTTTTTCAAAATGAGTTTAGCACAATTGTTCTAGGCCTTCATTTACATGAAAGAATGTATTTAGACTACCATTTTAAACTTCATCAGACCATCCTAGTTAAACATGTTTTAATAACAGTATTTGTTGAAATGTTTTACAGGGCCAAACCTAATTTCTAGTGAGGGAGGATTAATGGATTTCATTCAGTAAATTCAGTCAGCAAGCACAATATTATCAGTGCTTTTGCAGAAGAAAATGGTGATGTGGTAATGGTAAATCACACCTGTGACAGCAGAGACTGTGCTTTCACATGGTTAGCCAGCAGCATCCAGCAACTTAGCTGAGTCACTTAAGCAACACATCTGTGATCCTTTAAAATGTTCTCTAATTTAACTGTATCTGCTAAAAATCTGTTCTTAATTTGAAAGCCTTAGTGATCCTGTTAGAAGATAACTTATGTATTATCTCTCTGCCTCTCTGTTAAATTCAATTAGGAGTAAGATCAAAAATGAAAGTGTGAAAAAAAATCTTAAAGATTATAAAGTAAAGAACCAAACAAATGACTTGGAATGACATCACACTTTTCATGTTAAGATCAGCTACTCGGTCATCAGCCAAAGCTCTGAAACAGCATCACTTCAGACATCAGGGCTTAATTTCTATCTAGCATTGACAGAAAAACTAAATGAATTATGTGGAGGTGTGTTGGAATAAGTATTTTATGCTGATGGTTCAGATGTAGATCTTTGCTAAAATTTGCTGCTACTTGGACTGTGTAATTGTTTGCTTACAATACCCTTAAAGTCTTGTAAGGAGAAAAATGGAGGTAATGTGTAAAACGTGATACTTCCTTTTGTATAGAAGTTAACAGTGAAAAATCTTACAAAAGTTTATCCTGTATTCTAAAATGGATGTCAGCTTCTTAAAATACTGTATTTCTAAGAGCTCTGAAGAATTTCCAGGGCATGAGTTTGCCTGGAGAAAATTTTCGCACCATTTTGTTGAATAGTTTTTGAGGGGGTGATGGAATCCTGAGTGTTTCCCACTAGTACATAAAATGACTGACATATTTCAGGAAGAGTCCCACAATTCTGTGCTAGCAAAAGAAGAGCTTTTCTTGTCCAGGTAGTATCTGGCTGGCAGCCCTGGGGTATATGTTTGCTGTTGAATTGGAGAAAACAAAGAAAAAAAGTGTATGAGTATCCTACATAACAAACCAGTATCATGTTTGATATTCGAGGCAATCATTAAGATGTTTGGTCTCCTTAAAGAATTGTATTTGGTATTTAGAGAAATGCTGGCATGATAATATAGATATACTTTTGATACCCAAAAGGTTTATTTGGACTCCAGTTGTTTTAACTATGGGAAACTGAATGGATTATAATCCCTTGTTGCTTAGTATTTAGTACTTAGTGGAGTAAAAATTGCAGTGAAATCTTTATTTCTGTGAGTTTATGTTGGGTGGGCTACAAAGTCAGCTTCAGAGGGCCGGTAACAGATGTGAAGAGGAGTTAAGACCAGATTTGGCAGAGATTTTTTGTCTTTGCTCTGTCTTTGTGCCACTTCCCCTTTATGTCCACTTCTTCTCCCTCCCTGTTTTTTGCAAGAAGTCACTGGATTTCTTAAAATTTTTTTATTGCATACAACTATTGCATGTTACTGCCATGTGTACATGTACATAAATCATACAAAAATACTGTATGCATACGTTAATATAACTGTGGGAAGCTGATTGCATCTAACCTTAAATTCCTGGAGCAGTTTCAGGTCTTTGGCAAGACTAGTCTAGAACATCTGAACCAAAGAAGAGGTGGTGTTTTATTTTTAAGAGAATAATAACTTAGTTTTGATAATTAATTAAATAAGTGAATACTATTGATTGGAACATATTGGTCTCAAACGGGGCGATGTGTCGTCAATTCTGTAACTGAAATACTTGTTCTTTGTATGGTCTAAGGGTGTAACAGTGATAAAATGCACAGGCTTCAGTTTTGTACTTTGAAGTGGTTAAATATCTTAGGTACAGCTGAGATCTGAGGCACACCTTCGGAAGGTGCATCCTTTTTGTATGTTAGTTTTTAGTATTTTTCTTAAAATAGAATATAGTTGCATATTTAATATCTCACTCTCGATTAAACCAAAGCAGAACTCCACACATTTTGAGTTCTGGCAATGTGTGTTTTCAAGTGTGTCATGAAGTCAGCATGGAGTATATTTTCAAAGTCACTTTGGTTTGTTTAACTCTGAAGAACTGTTCTTTCACATGCTGCTTCTCGTGTCTGGTTTGAGCATACTCGTATGCAGGCACAAAGTCTTCCTTCCTCATTTTAGAAGTAAAAAGTCTGAACCCAGAGGGGAAAGTGGCAATGGAGATAAGAGTAAGGTAATGCCAATACCAAATTTACAAGCTGTTTACTGTCCCATTTTCTCAGCCCTTGTAGAGCAAGAAGTGAAAGTGGAGTGACTGTGAAGGACAGCAGCGTTCTGCAGGACACTGTTCAGTATCAGGGCTTCTTCAGCTGCCAGGAAAAATTAGTCCAAGGTTGGAGCACTTTGATTTGACTTTCTGAATCTGTGAGTCTCACTCTTGGGATGGTGGAAGGTGACATTGCTGTTCCCTCAGATGTCCTACTGACCCAAAAGATAGACTTACTTTTTTTCTTTCTCCTTTTAGCTTGCAAACTATGTCCTGCACTCTTCAGCACGTTCTTCCAATGTTCTGAGAAAAATACTGTTCAGTACAAATGTGCGATTTGTGCAACTGCCCTGTTAATTTTGTTAGATCCCCATTAAAGCATAGGAAATTGAGGAAACACCTTTCTCAAGGAAACTTAAAAACAAACTGGTGGGTTATTTTTTTTACAGGGAGGAGTTATCTAAATATTTTTCAAATACAGTTCTTAAGTAAATATCATGACTGTAGAATTGTGTAATCATTTTGCAGAAAGTAGGACTTAAACCTCATGTGAAAGAAATAATAAGAATTGGGCAAAACAAAATAACATTAATTTGCTAGCAAAAGCACAAATACTTGTGTTTCCGCTTGCTTTCTAACCAAGGCAAGTTAATTGCTCCCCTTGCTTTGTTTTTGTCTGACACCTAGCCATCTGCTTGGTGGCATACCTTTCAAAATCTTGGTGAGAAGTTATTTCAGGGCTCATTGGTATGAAACCAGATGTACATTATAAATATAAGAGTAATTTGTATGCCGTACAAACTGTACTCAAGCATATTTTGTGTATTCATTTTGCATGTTGGATGAGAACTGTTCTTTTGGCCTCAGGGATAGGTAAGAGCTGCTACTTCAGGGTCAAGCAGAGCTACTCTAGTTCTGAATGCTCGGGTAAAGCCAAACTCTTTGTAAGGAGTTCTCTCCTGGATGCTAAGTCTTGCCCTGCCCCTCTGACGGGAAGTCTTCACAGTCTTTAAATGTGTTGCATATTTGTAACTTGTAATTCCTGCTGCGTTGCTTAATTGAAAATCTAGAGTATTGCCAAAAAGTTACACACAGTATCTTGTGCTTATGTTCAGGGAATTTTGTGGGCGTGCATCAGTTTCAATTTTTCAGTCGTATTTTGCTTAAAGTCTCTAGTGCGTGTTGAATGCAACACTACTGGAATGGTTTTTTTTCAGTAAATAACTAGCTAGGAAGTCAGTCTAGAGGATAGACTGTAAGATAAGGTGTATCTTTAACTGCGTAACTAGGTGAAATCTCTGTTGGAGTAGGCATTGTGGAGCTGATTTTACTCTTACAGACAGAATAGGAAGATGTGCTTTACTACTTTGCAGGAATTTTATGAGAATAAAGCTGAAGAGGAGAGGAAGGGGAGCCACAGGAGACAAATGAATGGTAAAGGAAATACAATCCTGTGCAAGTCAGGAGCAACGAAGGACAGACTTTTTGGTTGAAGGAAGACTTTCTTTGGACTGAACAGTTATTGGACTAGGTATCTGTGGTACCATGTTTTTAGCATTAGGCTTCTTCAGCTCTGGTACCTTCATGTTGGTGTATAATAATTAGTCTCACTGTTCAGAGCCTGGGCCTCTTGGTGCAGTGTGCAGCCATGAGTTTTAAGTTGTGCCTGCTCCTCAGACACAACCCACTTAATATTGATTTGAAGCAATTGATTTTAATTCTGCAAATGGTGGTTCTGTGTTTGGGCCTTTTGATGATAAAATGTGACCTGAATGTTAACTAGAATGCCACATCAATGAAAATTACATATCTTTCCTATTTTAGTCTCCTTTCCAAATGTTAACTGCTGATCTTTTAGCTTGCATTTGATTATTTTGTAGTCCTCTATTATTTAGTAGCTTTTAGTTTTGGATGAGCATGTCCAGTACCATGGTGTACCTAATTACATAGTTCAAAAATTTCTGCCTCCCTATTTTAAAACTAGATTTCATAAAACCAGTGCATTTTTGTGGACTTTGTGCTTTACCTGGAATAGGAACACCGGTAGAGAAAGGATGCAGAGTAGTCTTAAACTTCCAAATATGCTGTGAAGTAATTAATAGGAAAACAGATTGGGTCAATTTGAGTAAGTATGGCATCAAATATTTTTGGTTTTGTCCAATTCAGGATTCAGATGCTGTGTTTCTGATCTACCATGTCAAGGAGTAAGCAGGGTTATAAACTCTGCGGTGCATCACTCATTAGGCAACTTCTCATGACTATAAAAGCTACTGCTTAGAGGTGGTCCTCTAAACCTCTGAGTATTGTTGGCAATCAGAGTTATGCCAGTAAGATCTCACAACGAGTCTTAGCTAGTTTGCTGAAACTGAAAGTTCAGGAAAGGCTGGACCTGCCTTAAAGTAATTGCAGGTTAATTTTTGTGATAGCAAGTCTTTTTTTTTTTTTTCCCTATGGCTTCCTTTCATGCCTGAATTTTGGCTAACCGATACATTCAGCTGAGTTTGAGTCTTAAAGTAGTGACTGATGGAGCCAGACTGATCTCAGTAGCAGCAGGGAGCACAGCCAGGGGCAGCTTGGGAGGCTTGAGTTGAACCGTAGGAAACCTCTGTGGAAGTTAGTGCAGCACTAACACATGTTACCCAGAGAAACTGTTAGAGGTTTTCAAGACTTAGCTGTTGAGAGCCTCAACTGATGAAGTGTAAGCACTGGTCAAGTCCAGCACCAGTCCTGCTTTCGGGAGGAGCTTGGACTAGATGACCTCCAAAGGTCCCTTCCAACCAACATTTCTGTGATTCTGTGGCTACACAAATTACTGAGTTTTCATTCTCTTCATTTTTTATAACTGTGTGCCTGCTTGTTATCTCTAGACTAATGTTTTGTGGTAGTGAAATTCAAGGGCTTTATAATATTGGTTCTTGTTTAGCTAAAACTTAAATTTGCAAGATGGAGATATTTACATCTGGAGATATTTCCATTTTCCAAAATCTGTACTTTCAAGATCAGGCTATAATACCAAGCAACTGAATCAGCTTTGAAATTAAGACGGTATATTTCCCCAAATGTGTGCTCTGTATATTTTTTTAAAATATTTCCTCATGTTTAGTAAGGAACACTTGTTTCCAACAGAACATTACTTCAGACTGAGAAGTATTTTTAAAGGCATTGAAACTTGAAATGCTGCTGAGGCAATGATGTGTTACAGCTAGAGACAGAAGGAGTGCATCTTGGAAAGGATTTAGGTGCCCTTCAGGAAAGGGAGCAAAGACTATCAGGGGTCACTAGTAATGTGTTCTCTACAAGCACATTTCATGAAAATTAGTTCTTTCAGTTATATAAACAGAAGAGGGAGAGAGTGTGTCAGCAGAATGGTTTTGGTTATTTTATGAGAATGGTATAAAAAAATGTGTCCAGGTAAGCTGTGAAGGCAGTCTCCAGCTCTCTGGGATTTTTTTTTTTTTTTCCCAATTTACAGTTAGCATTACCTCAACTTCACAGAAGTTGGGTTTATCTGTGTTGGCTTTTAATCCAGGTTTATGCTGGGACTGTCAGAAAACACATTGGGAAAATTCTGCTAATACTCCTGCAGGTTAATACAGGTTTATACCAGATATTCTCAGTTTATTAGACTTTGTATATGCAGTGTACTAAAGCAGTCTTTACAGTTAATTGTATATTCTGTCCCAGGTGTTGGCTAGAGCAATTTGTGTCCATGCCTAGATGAAGAATGAAGTTGAATTTTGTTATGGTGGGAAAGCACATCAGTATCACACTTAGTTCCTAGACCCTGAGGTCTTTTGTTGCTTCCAGAGGATGCGTTTAGAACTCGGGTCCGGCATAGTTTGCTATGCTGACTGGGTAAATCTGGAGTATCTGTGACAGGCCGTCCACTGTGTGGTGGTACTGCCCACGCTGGGTCAGGGCTGGGATACTGCCCAGGGTCCTCCTCACTTAGCAAGTTCTGAGTTGGCAACTTTTCGACTTGAAGACCATTTTCCTGTAGGTATTATGTTGCCTGCTATGCTTATACATTGTTGTGTTTTATGTTACACAAATACATGTTAAAATTATCTGAAATTGTCTTTAAGTATAACTTAAATATTTGAATGTTAGGATTATAATACCAGTTACTGTATTAAGATCTGTCTTGTAAGGAATTTTGTTTTTACTATGCCACAATAGTGTGTTTCTAGAGACTAACAGGCAGTGTAAGCAGTAATGTGAGTCCTTTTATCAGAAAATAACTTATTTGGTAAGGAGAAGGAGAGGTAATGAACTGGCACGTTTTGTTTATCTCTATATGAGGAAACTTTTTGGCAAGGAAGTGCTTTATTTTTTTGTTTTGTTATGAATATTACTGCCCTTTATCAGCTTTCTCATCAGGAGAGACTTTAATACAGAAAACCTTGTAGGTTTGTCAATAGTTTACCGTATTGGCCATGTCATCCTATTTTACTAATTAAAAAAGATACATATATTTTCAGATTTTTTTTTTAACCTTCACAGAAAAGCTGTTTATGGTGGAAATTCTTGGGCGGTATTGTCAGAGACATATGTAAAAAGTATTCTAAGTTTTCAGTAGATTTCAGCAGCAATCGTGACACAGTATTTTGTTTGTGGTTACTTTATGAAAATAGGGTTTCTCTGATGTTTTAAACTAAAAGAGTGTTGCCTTTTCCTAAAACTACCTCCATGTGACACTTTCACTTTTGATTTTGCTGAGCTGTTGCTAGCCCTATGAGTAAGCTTTTTTTTTTAAATCACTTCTGTTGCCTCTTCTCAGTTACATTCTGCTGTGTGTTTTTTCCTTGGAAACAAAAAAAGTAACAGAAGTTGTGCTGGTGCTCATGTGTGATACATTAACATAGTAAACATAAAAATAATCTAAACCAAGGACAGTAGAATGGAAGAATAGGAGAAGTACCATTCTGATCCTGCATCTCTAAAACATGTAAAACTGACACATGCAATGTGTGCCATCTGCTTCTGTCAGTATGAGTGAAAATTATGGTGTTAATTATAAATGTAACCTGAAAATCATGCGCTAGCTCTCACCATGTATTACTGAAGTCTTCATCAGACTTTGAAGGCGGAGGAGGCGTGCAGTCCTAACCTTCCTAATTTTAATAAACTCCTTTACTTTTCACTTATTATACTAGTTAATATGATTAATAAGAGTGAAATCTTTGGTTCTCTAAGATAAGAATTGAAATCTAGTTCTCTGTTTGGAAGTCTCAGTTATAGCCATAACAATTAAGTTTAAAAAAATCCAAAAGCACCCATTTATTTTAAATTAGATAGATGCAAACTGTGCTTCTTTCCAGAAAAAAAAAACCAACCCTGTTGTTTATGGCTTTTAATAGGTCTGTACAGAAAACTTACTTAGCTAAATATTTTAGTGGTAGGAGTTGCGTGAAAGTGAATGCATGCAGTTATGAAGAAAAAGGATAAAATCTTACTTCTCTTGAAGTCAGGAGGAGCGAGGAGACAGTATATCACAATATACTAATGTGGATTCTTATCTTAGACTTTTTATTTGCCTCTTAAGTGTTTTAACATTTCAGTAAGCTTACAGGTTCTGTCATTTCACTTGCCTAGTAGATGAAGGGAAGGCAGTGGATGTAGTTTTTCTGGGTTTTACTAAGGCTTTTGGTGCTGTCCCTCACAGTATCCTTCTGGACAAGTTGTCCAACTGCGAGATGAGCAGGTACATGGTGAGCTGGGTGAAGAACAGGCTGAAGGGGAGGGCTGAAAGGGTGGCACTGAATCGGGCTACATCTGGCTGGAGACCAGTCACCAGCGCTGTTCCTCAGGGCACAATTCTAGGGCCAGTTCTGTTCAATGTATGTGTCAAGGATTTGGATGCAGGAGTTAAATGCACCATTAACAAGTTTGCTCCCTAAACTGGGAGGTGCTGTTGCCACTCTCAAGGGACAAGAGGCCTTGCAGAATGGGTCTAGATAGATTGGCAAATCGGGCAATGATTAACGGGATGAAACTGAACAAGAACAAATGCTGGATTCTGTACCTGGGATGGAGTAATGCTGGACATATATAAACTGGGAGAGGAGTGGCTGGAGAGCAGCCCCACAGAAAGGGGTCTGGGGGTGCTGGTTGACAGCAGGCTCAGCAGGAGTCAGGAGTGTGTGCCCTGGCAGCCAAGGGGGCAAACCACATCCTGGGGTGCATCAAACCCAGCATAGCCAGCTGGTCAAAAGAGGGGATTATTCCAGTGTATTTAGCATTGGTGTGGCCTCACCTTGAGTACTGTGTGCAGTTCTGAGCCCCGTGATTTAAAAAGAATGTTAAGGTCCTTGAACGTGTCCAGAGGAGGGCACCAAAGCTGGTGCAGGGGCTGGCAGGCATGTCCTCTGAGGAGTGGCTGAGGACATGGGGTCTGTCTAGTTTGAGAGGAGGAGTCTGAGGGGTGACCTCACTGCTCTCTACAGCTTCCTGAGGAGGGGAATGGGAGAGGTGCTGATCTCTCCTCCCTGGTACCCAGTGCCAGGATATGTGGGAATGGCTCAGACCTGCGTCCTTCAGGGGAGATTTGGACTTGATATGAGGAAACATTTCTGTACTGGAAGGGTGGTCAAACCCTGGAACAGGCTTCCTGGAGAGGTGGTTGCTGCCCCGTGACTGTCAGTGTTTAAGAGGTATTTATTTGGACAATGCCCTTAATACCATCTTTAACTTTTGTTCAGTCCTGAAGTGGTCAGGCAGTTGGACTAGATGGTCCTTGTAGGTCCCTTCCAGCTGAATGATTCTATTCTATTCGATTCTCTCGCGCTCATTATGAGTTGAGTAACTATGAGACTGTTATTTGCCGGAAATGCCGGGGGTTTTTCAGCTCCAAAAACACTTTCAAGGACACATAACACAAAGCATACAAGTGGAAACAGGATTTTATTTTGTTTTTCTGACTCTGTTTCAGAGCCGATGCTCCCCAGCATTAACACAATGTGCAAGTGTAGCCAGGAGCAGGCTGATGCAATCCTCAGTTTAGCTTGAAAAAACATCACTTGAAGTCTGGCAGGGGAAAGCCAGAGAGCTACAGAAAGTCACAAATCCCCTACATCTTGTGGAGAGCCGTGTGCTGTTGAGACTGCATGGGGAATGCCGGGTTCTGGCTCACTCACACGTCTCTTGTGACAAGGAGTTAATGGCACAGTTAGTATCCAGCACGGTTGCTATGAACTCCACCTCTCCGGGCCACTTTGCCCGTAGTGTTTCTTGCAATATCATGAATTACGGGCCGCGCGTCTTCCTGGTGAACGTCCTTCACCCAGGCGCAGCAGGGAATGAACATGCCGGTCTGTAAACTTCATTCCTTCATAGGACATACTTTATTTTGACCACACATCCTTCCTGAAGCTGCCATATAGAATAACCCAAACAATGGGAGTGCCTGGAGCCGAAAGAAAGGGTGCCAGCTGAACCCAGCCTCCTTCGAGGCAGAGGCAGACACGGGGTCAACCCACAGATGATACAACAATCCTGAAAATCTGTAACTGATATTGAAAAAGCAAAAATGAACTATAAGATAGTAACCTTTGCCAGAAACAGGAAAGCAGATAACTGGCTGATGCACAAAGAAGACTCCTTCTAGAATAAACTCAAAAGCATTAAGAATGTGACTTTCTTTGGTAATGAATTTCTTTCTATGAATTTATATTTTGGCATTGAAAACAAAGCCCAAACACTCTCACACCTCCTAGTTTATAATTATTTTTTCTCTTTAGTTAGTAATTTTTTTTCTCTTTTAGCCTTTGAGAAGAAAGGACTCTAACCAATGTCCTGTATCGCTTAGGATGCAGAAACTCAATATGGCAGCATGAATACAGGCCAAGCAGTCGCTGTTTCCCGAAGAGCGAGAATAAGGATCAGTGCCAATCACACTTGAAAGAAGAAGAGGTGCTGTGATATTTTCGGAAGTATGACATGTGTCGATGACAGGCACACTTTTTACCTTCCCAAACTTGCTCCGCTGTGCTTCCTGGCCAGTGATGCATGAGAAGTGCTCTCGTGCCTGCCCGGTGCTTGTATCGCATGTGGGAGAGCCTGAAAGGGGCAGCTCCGGATGGGGCAGCAAGCCTGGAGCCCTTGCAAGCACAGGCTGCTGTGCACGAGCAAGAACCCCCGGGGAAATGGAGCCAAGGGAAGAGCAGAGTCGCTCCTGCTACAAGCTTGCCAGGGAGAGGCAGGGCACAAGGGGGGCCTTGGAGGGGCAAGAGCCGCAGGCAAGAACCGAGCGAAAGGGCTCAGAGGAGCCCTGACAAGGGGCTGTGCTCAGTGCTACAGAGGACAAGCAGCAACCCCCGGGGGGCACCCTTGGGGCCCACCCTGGGAGTCTAGAGAGCTTCCTCCCCCCGGATGCGGGGCACGAGGGCCACCTTCGTGGAGCAGGAGCAGCAGGCACCTGGCCAGCATGGCCCAAAGGAGCCCTGGCCAGGGGCCGTGCTCAGCGCTGCAGAGGAAGGCAAAAAACCCCTGTGGACACTCGCTAGCCCACCGTGGGGGAAAAAAAAGCCTTCCTCCCCCCAGCTGCAGGGCACGAGAGGCCATCTTCGTGGTGCACGAGCAGCAGGCAGTAACACGGCCAAAAGGGACTGGAGCAGCTCTGGCAAGTGGTCATGCTCAGTGCTGCAGAGGAAGGCAAAAAACCCCCGGGGACCAGTGCCAATGTGCCCCGGGGGAAAATTCCTTCCTGACCCCAGCAATGGCGATCGGCTATTCCCTGAGCAGGTGAGCAAGACCTGCCTCCTCGTCCCACAGGCTGGTCACGCCTCCCAGGAGATGCCCGAGCCCTGTTCTCCCTCACCCTGGAGCCATCTCAGGGGCTTCCGAGAGTGGCCAAAGGCCCCTGGCCTGATTGACCTTGGGGGCAAGAATCTCTCCTGTGCCTGTCTAGCGGCTGCTCCAAGGCACTGGGACCCCCGGCAACATCCCTGCATCCCATTTCTTACGGCTGCTGCCCCTGGCTCCGCAGGGGATGAGGACGGTGAGCTCTGCAGTGCTCCTCAAGAAGGCATTCCCTTGGGCTGGCCACGGCTACCCAGATGAAAAGGCCTGATAGCCTCAGGTACCTCCAGGGGTTGGTGGTTCTTCTCATCTCCTGAGGGGTTTGTGTCTGTTCCCTGAAGGCTTGAAGCAGGATTTCCATCCATTGGATGAGATTTGAAGATGGCCCTGCCAGGTGCTGGCCTTGCAGCAGAGAACCTCCAGGTGCCTCCTTCAGCCGCTGGTCTTCCTCCCTCAGCCCCCACCCAGTAATCCCACCCTCCCCTCAAGGATCTCCTCTTGGATGTCTTCGGGCTGCCCCGGGGCAGCTCTGGCAGCGGGACACTGCCGCAGGGCACTGTGACTGTTGCGTTGCCGGGGGTGGCATTGTGACATGGGGGTGACTGACAGGGCCCCCCATGTGCAGCCCCACCCACCGCCCTCCACCCAGCACGCTTCAGAGGAAGCCTTTGGGGTGCTGGCCCCGAGGCAGTCGCTGTGCCCAGGAGGCCCAGGGGCTGTCCCTGCCCTTGGAGGTCACGCTCTGCGCCCAGCTGCTGGGTGTCACTGACGCATCCTCTGCCACTCGGCTCCAAGGACAAACCCAGGGCTGTTACTGTTCTCTCAGGTCATGGCAGAAACCAGCTCTGCAGCCCAGAGACCCTCCCCTATTAGCTGTCCCCTCTCTGCCACAGAGCTAAGGGCCATGAGGCCGCGCAGCAAGGAGGACCAGGGACACAAATCCTTTTCTGGGGGATAACAGGGGATGGTTTTGACAGCTGCAGCCGGGAGGAAAGCCACAGTGCAACCAGAGCCATAGGCTGGGACAGACAGTGCCAACACACCATCATGGAAATAAAACAGGCTTTGAAAGACAAGTGAGTGGAAGTGACACAGGTGTGGTGGAAAGGTTGGTCGTTTGCAGACCTCGAACTTTGGGATGTCCAAAGCACAGCCAGGCAAACCATGACTTGTCTACATGGCAAAATTAGCCCATTGCTGCTGCTGTCATCACATCCCCTTTTCCCACTGAAACCAAGCTGTGCAGTTGGCCGTGTTGATATGGAATAAGAAAACACGCTTCAGCCACAGGGTAAAACTTCCACAGCTCATTTGTGACTTCCCCCTTTCTGAGAGTTATTTCTCTACCTCATCGAAGACCCTGGCAAATTATTTTGTCCTTTAGGATTTTGTATTCGAGTACCAAAAGAGTAAGGAAGGTCGTATTATTGTAATTTTGTATGTTTGTGCCAAAACTCATCTGTACATTCAGGTAAAAAAGGGCGTTTGTACCATATACATTTACTTGATTGTGATGCCAGAGGTGGAAGAAATGGTTTAGTTCCCTCTGCATGAACTTTGCGGGGACGTAGAGACCATGCATGACTTCCTCACCATTCCAAGGGGCATTTGCTTCTACTCAGTTTATGGTGAGGTCTGCTTCTTGGAAAGAAGTCCTGAATTGTTTTTTCTTCTTTATCATATTTTTCCTTACACTTCAAGAGCTCTTTTCCTCCTTCGGCCTTCATCCTTGATATCTTTCTCAGCCTTTGTCTTGCTCCTTCTTGTTCTTGTCATCTTCTGTAGGTCCTCCATGCCCCTAATCAACTGCTTAGTCTTTGTTTGCTTACATTCTAGACAGAATTTGTCTTTCCTGAACCCAAGTAATGAGAAATGCCCATAGTGGTACAGGTGAGTGCTCACCAGGGCTTTGCAGAGGGCTTGTGAAAATATTCCTGTGGAAGTACCTTGCCTGACACACAAGAATGCATTTGCTTCTATCAGATCTGTGGCTCATAGTCACCCGGTGACCTACTGGTGCCTCCAGGAACATTTGCCTGCTCTGATGTTTCCGAACTGGAGCAGAAACTCATGGTGCTCCCCACCTAACATTGTGTTACCTACTTCCACCCTGCAGTTCTTCACACAGGGCTTATTGATGTAGGAGATACCTCTTCCGTCAGAGCTTCCGCTGGTAGGGAGTAGGGGGACCGTAGAATTCTACTGTGAGATACAGCTTTTTTGGGTTCATGGATGCCATGAAATCCAGAGTGAGATGTGCCCAGTGAATATATCTTTTAGAGAAGGCGGAAAGCCTACATATCTTGATGGTTTTCTGCAATCTAAATTGAAAAGACCTGACCATGAACCTCACCGTTTCATACATTTGATTACAGAAAAGCGTGAAGGGTGGAGCCTGAGAGGTGTGTTAAGGGCTTTCACCCATCAGTGGCCTGGTGGCGTCCTGCTCCATGCAGTCAGGACCTGCAGATCCAGCCCTCCACGGGGTGGGCTCTGAACATGAAGCTGGTGGTGTCAGTCCAGTCACTTTCAAAACAGATGTCTGCCTCCCAGGGAAGAAAATAACCACAGCTGGCAATAACTGAGCTTCCATTTTGGAAGGTTCATGGGAGAAAGTGCCAAATCAGCGCAGACCCTGGAAAAGCTACAGGAAACACTGGTGGGTCAGTGTGACGCAGTTCGTGGCACTGCTGTCTGTGGGGGTATGCTTTACTCCTGCTGGCTTTTAAAATGAATTCTGCAGGCATTTAGTGAAGAGGAAGGTTGTTGCTGGTAATGCTGATATGGGTAAGGAGGTGTCTGGTCGGGTGGCCATCCAACACTAGAAGGCAACTGCCTCTCTTTAAGAGTCCCTTAAGACACACCTGTAAGACAGCTGCCGAGAAGGACTGAAGATTTTGCTTTTTATACACCCCCTGAATCCACCTGAGGATGTTGGTGTGATGAAATTACTGATTATGTTCTTCAGATACAAAGGATCTTCTATTTTTTTTAATTAATGGAAGAAAGTATGGAAAACAATCTTCTAGCACATGCTTTGTGATTAATCTATGTGCAAAACTGGTGCAACGAGTACAGAAAGCTGCCAGGCTATGTCTGTTCAGTTAAAGAGTCTCAGCATTTTGATGCCAGCTCGGTGTGACGAGACAGGCCCTCGCGTGTGTCCGAACGTGGATCTGATGGATCAGCAGGCAGAGCAAGGCTAGAGACAAATCCCTTGCCAGGAGTGCCTCCTGGCCAGAGGGCTTTGTGGCAAAAGACAGTCCGTCAGTAGCAAGGATCTCAGATTGTATGGCATTTATAAGCCAAAACCGATGTTTTGAGTTATACTTGAAAACGAACTGGTAGCCAGTGCATCTTAAAACCATGCTTTCCTCTTTACAAAGGGCCCCACAAGGCAAATGATTGCTGAACTATAGCACATCCTGAAATAATTAGCTTTAGCTGTAGTAATTGCATTCCCATATAGTGCTGTACCTAGCAACAATCCAGGCTGGAAGTATCAAATTCCTAGATAATTGCACTGACTGCCACAACCAAAAAAAAAAAAAAGATCACATCTTTCAGCCAGTGTGGATGGAAATTCTTTTGGAAGTGCAGGTGTTACTTGGCTTTTTCCCTTCTTTAACAATTTCTTGGGTTTTCTTCTTTAAGTATGGCCACTGATGGCCTGATCTGGGGTTTGTATCTCACCCCAAATGTTTTCCTAGGAAGGCCTGTGGCACAGCAGGGCACTTTGCTGTCGGGATTTTCAGGACAAAGTGCGGGCTGTTTACAGCACTCGAGTGCAATGATTCTGCTCACACCCTCGGGTTCGGGTGACCCAAAGTTCATTGCAGCGCCTCAGACACCTGACCAAACACATGCCACATATGTCGCCCTCCTCTGAAGCCCTTTGACAGCCGTGTTTCAGGCAGCTGCTGTAGAAATAAAGGAGGGAGCTTTAAAGATGTATTGTGCTTGGCTGCCCTTGCCTGGTGCTTTTGGCTGGCTGGGACACGACTCGCCGTGGAGGCAATATCCAACATTTCCTTCTGCTCTTAAAAGATCCTCCAGAGAGGGAGATTTCGTTAGGGAGCGACATGTCTGACATCACGCGAGTGCTGTTCTAATGGAGACAATATTAGCCCCAATCTTTGAAGCGCGATAGCACTTTGCTCCTGTGGCTTCGTTTTTGCAACTGCCTGTTTTGCAAGTCCAGCTTGGGTGGCTGGTGTGATGGGAAAGGCAGCAGGTGCAAGGGAACGTGTCCTGCCTTGCTTCATTCTGGACTTCTCCCTCTGATTATTTCTCCTGAAGTTTCTCACGGGGACCATCTGTCCTTTTCATCCACATCTGTAGGAGTGAGGCTGTTGGAACAAGTAATCCCAAGGTCAATATCATTCTGGCAGCGTGAGCTCGCACAAGGTGGAAATTAAATGGAAGGGACTTAGGCGCTCTCAATGTCCAAATTCAGCAGCTCACGAAAACTTTTTTTCTTCTCAGTTCTTTTTTTCACTTGGTCTTTCATTGGTGTTTTTCTCCCATTCTCACCTACACAGAACATAAACGTTATAGATTCCTGAGTGGGATTTCCAGTCTGGGATGTCTCAGCTGGCAGAAAACAGGGAAAAATGTCATCAGTTTGGGTAAGCTTTCTCCCATGATAAGGGACACTGCCTGTTGCTCATAGTCTGCCCTGTGTATAAGCAAGCATGTTTGAAAAAAGTCCAGGGCAGATCCTGTGCTGGCATCAACCATCATCTTTCTTTGGAAATCTGCAGTGCTAAGTGTACACACAAGTAAAGAAACCCCATCCCTTTGACAGGACAAGGTTTGTAGGAGGAGGCAATATCTTTCATTAGCTCGATATGGTTGGAAAAAGCATCAAACTTTAGGCAAGAGCCCCTCTTCAAGCCCACAACAGAAGGAGCATCTTTCAAAGGTGTATGCCAGTTGAGAGTAGTTATTCAGAGTTCAGCCCTTCTTAGAAGTTGTGTTATTTATTGTCAGTGATTTAAGAAAATCTTAGGGTCAAATGTTACCGATGCAGACTGATGAACTTACTGTCCTGAGAAAGTTCACCTGTAAGAGAATGATCAGCGAATAAAGACACATTTTATTTGATGGGATGGAGATTCAGCTGAATAAAAATGGTTTTACTAATTAGGAATATAGCATTGTCTCTGATCTCCTTTGCTGTTAGCATCTGGCAGCCTGCAGCTGCTTAGGGCTAGGATGTGTAGTAACAACACAAACCTAAACGGTACTGCAAAATTAGTACCTCTCCTTTCATCTGGGATTTGCCTCCTTTGCTCTAGCTGTTTTGTTTAACGGCATTTGTGGGCAGAGGGCAAAATGTTGGCTCTGTGTAGAGGTGTGTGAGAGTCCTGTGGCAGGCCCAGCACAATCACTTTCTCTGGTGTGCAGAGACATGTGGGCTTCACCTTGAGATCTTTTAAGAAATTACTGATTACTTGTAGCCCTGTTGTGTTCAAAAAAAATACCTCGTTTGAGGTATTTTTCTGTCAAGGTTTCCTGGAGACGTGGTCAATGCCCCAGGCCTGTCAGTGTTTTAGAGACATTTGGACAATGCCCTTAATACCGTGCTTTAACTTTTTGGTCAGCCCTGAAGCGGTCAGGCAGTTGGACTAGATGATCCTTGTGGGTCCCTTCCAACTGAACCGAACTATTCTGTCCTATAGAATTGTGAGTCTGGTGGTACTAATTAAATTAATGGCAATTAGTCCTATTTTTGTTGCTGGAAGGGAGGACAGAGTAAGTGGCAGTTCTTCAGAACTTTTACTTACTTTTCAAAATGTTCTTTTCCTCAAAAAAGCAACATGAATCCTTGGGTATGGACAAGCCTTTATTAGAGGATGTTACGAGTTAAACATGTTTCTGCTCAATTTTACTGTGTACTGTACTGAAATATGTCTGTACATAGTGAATAGTTAAATGATACACTTTGAGTAGACAGGCATTTTAGATAACACGGATATTATCAAACTAACAGATAAATGTGATGCATAATGTTTAGTGGCTGGTATTTGAAACAGGTATAGAAATAATTGCAAAACAGTTTCTGACTGAAAATGTATATCAACATGGGATAGTTGGAGAGAAGCGGCTTCACTGGTGTTCTTAATGTGGAGTAAGTCTGCATTCATGTTCCTACTGTGAAGCTTCCTATTCCTTTCAGTACTGTAACTGTACAGGTGTGGGTTTTGTTAGGTTTTTTTTAAAGTAGAAACCTGATGCAAGTTCTGTTTAACTTCAAAGTTTGTCCACTTGCCTAATGGTGTTTATGAATTCTAATTTGCACATGACTGAGAGGAAGGGAGGGAGCACGTGTTACAGAGTTGAGAGACTAGTACTTACTGGGAAAAGTCACTGCATGAATCCTGACACCTCTCACCCAAAGCTGAGTAAACAAAACAGTGAGAATAAGAAGTAGTGAAGGTGCTCAGTTGTAAATCTACTTGTAAAGATCTTGAAACAGGCACAAGTGCAGTACAATTTCTGTCTTTATTCCGGTTAATGATGAAACTGATTAGCTCAGTCTCATATTGCCACTTAATTTCTCTGGTCCTGTGTTCTCTGCTAACACCTCTTTAAAGGAGATTAGGCCCAGCAAAAGCGCTGTCAGCTTTCCTGGTTCCTTGGCTTACAACTGAGATCTAAAAGACGTATACCTTGGCTTGGCTTTGGAAGGCCATGGGCAGGAGCAGGATGGCAGTAGCCTGCCTGTGCTTGTTCCTGGCTTTGTGCTTGGTTTGGCTCACACCTGCATCTCAGAATGAGATGGTGATTGATGCCATCTTGGTTTGCCTCTGATACCTTGTTCCCTGCAGGCCGAGACTCAGCTGGCAAGGTAGCTTCTGTCTCAGTGCAGGTCTGCTACCGTTCTCATGACATAGCCCAAGAAAAGCGGACTTTGAACTACCTGAAGGCTGTTACGTGTGACCTGATGTAGACGCTGGCCATCTCTGGCTGGCCTGCCTCTTCCTCGGCTGTGATGTGGGTGTACTGGCAACTCCCTGCCCCACCTTTCCTTTTCCCCCGTGTCCTTGTATCCTCATGTTTGCCTAGCAGTGTGTTACGGATCCCCTGTCTGCTTTTCCTGTTGGGCTTTGGCTGACTATTCTTGCAGACTTGGAGTTGAAACACTGTTGGAATAGAAGAGTGGGAAAGGCTTATCTTTCTGTTTTGCTGTTAACTGAAAGACAGCTGACACAGGAAGAGACAAAATTTTGTTCTTGAATTTCAAAAAGCTATTCCCCCAGCATTACAGTAGCTTGTCTGATGTGATTTGTATTGCAGGATGTATAGCTTAATCTTCTAAGTATTTTGCAGAAAATTAAATTTTCTCTGCATTTCCTTGAAACTTTTATGACCTTCTTAGTCAATTTCTTCCAGAAACTCTAATTGGAAAAAGGTTCTCATGGAGTAATATAGTGAATCATACATCAAACTGCTTCAGTTTTATAAGAAATTTAATCTGAAATATTTTTTTTGAAAGCCTTGTAGTCAGGGGAGACTTAAGGTAATTTCATTGCCCGTTAACCACTGGGTTGCATACAGGCTTTTCGGAGACACCCTGTCTGGCCATGTAAGTTGTCATAGCTGAATTTATCTATAGAGCAAATAGCAGTGTATTTGCTCTATAGAATGATTACCACAGTATCCGGGGGTTTTAATGGACTTTTAATCTTTTGGTTGTGTCACTTCTGGATGTGCTGGTAGCTAACCACCATTTTTCAGGAATTGTGTGTGGAACTTCCTTAAGTTGTTTTCCTATTGAGAGCATTTAAATGCGAATTGGAAACCTTAAAAGATGCACAGCATCGTGCCTTTTATTAATTCCCATTTAATGATCTCACTCTAACAACATGGAGAATGAAGCCTTCTAAATCTAGATGGTGCTCCCTTATTCCCACTGGTCTAACTGAACATTAATTCTCTTGTTTCACAAATCCTCTGAGAGATGAAGCGAGCCTAGAAATATCTTATTTTAGAAACGATTTTTAGAGCCTACTTGCAAATTCTCTTGTCAGTTTAGCAGAAAGAGAACTGACACGGTAAGATGAAAATACCTACTGGAATTCTGGGGTTTTGGTGACTAATGTGTTTTGGTTTTGTTTGTTTGTTTAGAAATTCTTCCTATATGGATCAGCCTTCTAGTGATGGTGAAACTGGAAGACCACCACTCTAAGCAAACCCAGGATGAATCGAGTGCCAGGTGATGCAGAAAATGCTCACAGTAGCAGTGTGGAGTCCTGTCCTTCCTTGCGGGATGTCCACTCCATCAACCCAGCGCAGCTGATGGCAAGGATTGAGTCATATGAAGGCAGAGAGAAGAAAGGCATATCAGATGTCAGAAGGACTTTCTGTTTGTTTGTTACATTTGATCTCTTATTCATAACCTTGCTCTGGATAATAGAATTAAATGTGAGTTGTTTCTTCAGTACCCTTTGACTTTTATTTATTCACTTCAGGAATCGTTAATAAGTTGCTCTTTCCTATCCCAAATTATATGCTATTTGTACCTATTTAAATTAAAGCAGCTTCTTACTTTCAAGCTTTCATGAGCATAGTATCAACTGCATCTACTTTTACTCATTAGGATACATGATTTATTATCTTCTTATCATTAAACCGTTTGATGTTTCTGTAGTCTGTGAACCATGCTGAAGAAACCATTGGAAATCCAGTGAACTTTTCAGGCAGTGAGTAAACAAAAATGTTACTGTACATCTTTGAATTTGGCAAGAAGTGTGAATTTGAACAGGATTTGAGAGTTTGCCTTCTGAGTAACTCAAAGTCAGTGATATTTCACTGAGGTGTTAGTCCCTGGAAAGACTTCAATGACCAAAACCTTTCTTTTGCTGTCATGTATTTTCTTTGAGACAAACTTAGTTTGAGACAAACTTGGTCGTACATTGTGTATGGCAGGGTGCATTTAAGCCACATAAACTACTACAGTTGCCACCTTTTAACTCCAACACTTGTAATTTGGAAAACAAGGCAGTTGTCCTGAAATTTCCAGAAAGCAATAGGATAGCTGATTTGTTACTATTTCATAAGTAGCATCCTAGTTCTTGAGCTGAGTTTTAAGCTATAATCTGAAGTATGCATTTAAGAAAGGACACACAGGAAAAATGGGAGGAATCCCTTTCCTAGACAAGATCTTGAGTAAACATTTTCTGTCAGCATTCCTTTACAAGATAAATAACCTTGGTTATTGATCTGACGTTATGAAGTTTCAGGAGCTGCCTGTTCAAGTAGCATTGACACAGTGAAAAATACACTTTCTAATTTAATTTGAGAAAGCAGACTTTACTTGCCTGAATGTTGTCGTTCTGGGACTAGACTTCCGTCATCTGTCTAGTTTGAAAGGCTTGTATCCAGTGCATGAAGTTAGCTTGGCTCGGAAAAGCAGCATAGTATTCTGACGCGTTTCCTTTTTTAGGCCAGTTTCTCAACAGCTTGTTCAACTAAGAGGTGCAGAGTCTGGGTTTGTATCTCTTGTTGAGGATTCAGAGCACAGATTTTCATATTGCTTCTCTCAGAATATTTAAGACTCTGTATAGAAAATGCTACTAACTCATGTCTCATTTTGAATGCTGCATCATTAACGGACCTCAAGATCCTAGGAGTTTTCTTTGTGAAAAGCTTTGTTTTAAGGAGAACATATTATGGAGTCCTATACCACCAAGTGTCAGCAAGAATGAAAACCATTTCTTTGTCTTCAGAATTCATAAAATTAGAAGCCATCATTTGATATATGGGATCTGACACATGATTAGGTTTTTTTGATCTGTTTTTTAAATTAAGTTTTGTTCATTGGGAAGTCAAATAGCACTGCATTAGGACAGTCTGTCACTGGTACATAAATAGTGGGACTTCAGAATTGCTGCCACAGTTCCTGTAAGTATTGTTTTCCCTTTGTTGCTGTTATCAAGTGTGCTTAGATGTAATTTATTTTTTTAAATTCTTCAGGGAGGAGCTCTATGGCAGTTTCAGCAAACCCTAAATCAAGGCTGTTGTGGTTCTCTGTCCATCCTTAAGTTAACATGGTGCTCCTGCAGCCAGTGAACAGCTTGGAGAGGGGCCAAGTTGATCTTCCTTGTTTATGCCGGAAACAGATGATCACACCTGATGCATTAGAGCAACCAAGGAGAAGCTATGTTTAGAAAGTCCTTTGTCAGGTAGCCATTGAGGGGAGGGAGAGAAGAAGAAATAGAAGAAATTTGGAGTTGGCGTGAATAGTCTCAGGAAAACACTGTCCAGCAGTGTAGTTGGGAAGTGTGCAAGTGTCTAGACTGCATTGCTGTGAGATGGTGAGCATATGTTGTTGGTGTGCTTTGGTACCTCCTTTCTTTGAAAGGATGACAGTAATCAAACTCGGTATTAAAGCCTTCTGTTGGTGGTGTTTTCCAGTGCTTTACACAAGTATTTCATGTAGTGCTTAATTACTGAATTTAGTATTACAAACGAGGATATGGACATAAAGGTTTTTCGCTCCCAACTAAGATATATATCCCTCTCACTCTCTGTCCTAATACATCAATGATTTTCTTACTAACCCAGTCTGAACAGGAAAGTGACACTGTTTGAACAGGAGTCCTTCCACTGGAAAGAAACACAGTGGCAAAGAAAGATACAATTTTGAATCCCCTCAAGCAGATGAAAGACTTAAACTTGGGCGTTAGTTATTTGTGGGAGAATGATCTAATACTTGCAGCTTCTGTGTCTTTTACAGTGGGTTTTTTTGCTCAGCTCTCTTTAACCAAATAGTACGTATGCTGATAAGGAAGAAATCTGGAGTGTGAATTCAGTTACTGTTTTGTTTCCTATTTGCTAATGTGACTAACTAGAGCTAGTTTCAGGGTGGCTTTTTTATCAGCTGTTTTGATCCTCCTTATGAGACGTAAATTGCTCTGTGAATTTGTGTAACAAACCTTACATTTAAACATTTCTTCTTCTCTCAACTTGTTTGCTTTTATTTTGGGACAGTCTGAAATGTAGCTTGCATAGGCCAGGTGGTAATCCTAAATGTTTTCACTTTGAAAATTGTGTATAATCATGAAAAATAAGGACATTGATTTTGAAATTGACATTATTAGCATATATATCCTCTGTGCTTAGTTTAATGATCTTTTTGTACACCAGTGGGGAATTATTAATTTCACCCTTCAGAATTGTGTGTATTTTGGCTTCAGTACCTTCTGTTCTAAAGCTGTGCTTGTTGTTTCTTCGTAGGTAAAAGGAGGCATTGAGACTACCTTAGAGAAAGAAGTCCTACAATATGACTACTCTTCTTCATATTTTGATATATTTGTAAGTGTTCTTTAAAAAAAAAAAAAAGAAAAAAGAAAAAAGCAGCAAACGTATTGTTTTCCCACATTCCTCCTTCCACAGATGTTCCCTAGTTTGAGTCCTGTGAAAGGGTTGATCTTGATAATTTAAACCAGAAGGATTTGTGCAAAGTTTCACCTGTCTAGGGGTTGCCCAGTCCTGCTTTGGGAGCAGGCTCATGGAGCCTGTGGGTAGAGATGCTTAGCCACATTAATTGCATCTTCTACTTTGGGGGGCGTGAAAAAGCAGATGAAAAAAAACACCAACCTCCATCAAGAACGTGAGACTGATGTAACAAAGATAATTCGTTAAGAGGACAAGAACAGTAGTCCTCCAGCTATAAAATCATTTCGTTTAAACCAACATTTTTGTCCTTCCACAGAAATAAGTCAGCTGCAGTGAGGAAAGACTTGTTCCCAGGTTGGCCTGTATAGGTCAGGTTTTTTTCAGATTTCTGTGGTTTAACTCAAACAGATTTTTTTAACATTGTAGTAAAATAGATGACAAAATATAATTCTCCTTTGCTCTGTATAAGCACCTTGGGCTAGTGGGAGGAACTCTACTGAAATAGGAAATCTCCCTGTCTTTTAGCAACACTGTAGCTCTGTAGTTGCCCTGCATTTTACACTGCATGGACCGAATTACTGATTTGAAAGTAAAAGCTGTTTCTTTATGGTTATTCTAAAGGGCTCCATGTTTTTGCAAGATTATTAGTTCTGCCAGATCTTGCTTGCCTGGCAGAGATGAGTTGGTTTGGTATCAGTCATTTTATACTGATGACTGTATCCACAACCTCTCTTTGAAACTGGTGTAAAAACCCATCCTTGCTTCTGCATTGGGCCATTTGCTGTGTCAAATGAAATGAGGTACTGGATACACAATTTTCTTAAGCTAGCAAATTCTGCTACTTCTCCCTTTCTCTCATTATTTTGCTGGCACGTTTCTCTCCATGATATACCTTACTGCATAAAGCAAAAAATGTTGCCTGTAAATGTTGATGCTCTGGAAAGTATTTTGCCCTGTAGTTGAACCAAGGGTTAAAAACATGTCATGCAAAATAATAGACTTATTCCCTGGGAAAAGACTAGGTCATTGAATTCTGCAAAATGTTTTGTGGCCTTATGCAGGATTTCTTCTGTTACTGCTACACATCACAGCAACATGTATATTTGCATAAGATGAAATGGGTTCATTACACCTCTGGCCATGTCTGTCCTTGATTTCTGTTTATTTTTAAGCATTTGTCTCATATTTTTGAGGTCCTGAACACATGTTTTAAAACAAATTGCAGGCAGTCTAATATCAAAGAATAAACAGGGAAATTGAGGGTTAGGGTCCTTGCATCAGAAATCTCGTCTTTCTGCTATTGATTTAATTTTCTGGCCTAGAAATACCATAACTTACCTGTATTTACTGCAGAATATTTGCAGCAGCTTGCTATTGCAGGCATCTCCATAAAGAATAATTGATTGTTGCAATGTTAATATTTCAATAATTACTAAAAATTTAGTAAGTGGAAAATTGCTTTTAAAAATTCTTCCCACTTTCTGATTGCATTTGTGAAGTCTTTACAGTTCTTAATGGTACTCTCGTGCAGTAGCACACCACTAAGTTCAGTGAGATGCAGTGATGCTCAAGGTATTTGCTAGATTAACTGCATCTAATTTAACTGCTTAGTCAGGTAAAATCATCATGAACGTACTTTGTGTAGCTTTCTTATGTTTCTAACTTATTTGTGGAATTGCACATGCTTGCATATTTGAGCCTATGTAGGCATGTGAGTGGTGCCATTTGCTTTACAAATGGGAAATTATGTTCTCTTTCTGTTTTATAAGCACACATGCAAATTTGTTTCTCAATAACAGAGCTTAGATTGTCCTGTTGTAAGTTGTTTTGTAAGCAGTTAGTATTTTCAGTGAGCTGAGAATCTTGTGGTTCTTCTGTGTTCTGAATTAACCAACAAATATTTTTTTCCTTTCTCTATAGCTACTGGCAGTCTTTCGATTTAAGGTGTTAATACTTGCATATGCAATGTGCAGACTGCGCCATTGGTGGGCAATAGCTGTGAGTAGTAGCCAAGCATAATGGAGTTTTAACTAGAATGGATCAAAGAGACAAAATTTTAGATGCCTCTTAACGCTTGTATGTTAAGAATCATCTTGATGCTATATATGAAAACTCGCTGTGCAGTAACAGAGTAAAAACTTCTGTTCTGGAAGATTTGCAGCCTAAAGACAAGAATTTAATAGCACAGTGGTTGTGGTCCTTATTAGGTAACACGTTAATACAAATTGAAGACTTATTTTGAATCCTGTATGGATGGCTAGTCATAACTGCTTGTTACCTCTGACTTGTTAATTAATGTTTGAAATATATTTGCATTTGAAATAGTGAACTGTATTCAAAAAGAACAATTGGCATTACTGTACCAGAGACCCAGCTGTCCATGAACTTCTTAGCTTTTTAGAGTTTTAGGTGCCACCCACTGAGCACAAGCACCTGTGTTGCTTCCTGCTCCGATACAAAATGTTGAATAAGCATCCCTTCTTAGAAAGGAGGTTCTTGAGAACTGTAGGCAACCACAGTGGATTGGAGCAAATATCTTTAATGCAGCTGTACTGTGTGGATGAGAAACTCGTACTTCCACCAGTCAATACTATAGACTGTAATTACAATAGGCAATATTGCTGGCTTAGCGTGTGGTAAATCTTAGACTTTTTTTTCCCTTACCCTGTGGTGGGTGCACATAGAATGTGTTCGTGTATAACTTTCTTCAAGTGAGTAGCATGCAGTTCGATTAGTAGTCTCAGATTACATGCCATGACTTTTTTTTTTAAATTGTGTTATTAGCATAGCACAAACACGTCATAGTAACTGCTGCTCTGATGGTATTTAAGTGCACGCCTCTCAAAATCCCTTCCTCTTAGTTGTGCAGCTTTAGTGTATTTCTTCCAGTGACATCCTCCAACTTGATGCAGTTGTTTGTGAGGTGGTGAGAGTGAACCCATCACGGTAGTAAGTAATTAGATATATAAAGCTTCACTGAAGGTTTTGCAGAAGCCATTAATCTTAAAATCCTACCTGTGCTTACCAGAAGCCAGTTAGGTTCTGCTATTATTTAAAGAATTGCTGGACCCAAATGCACTAACAGAGTGAGAAGCCTTGCTTAAGTGGACAGCACTTGTCCACTGCTTTTTTTTTGTTTTTTTCAGACTTTTTATGCAGCCTGACATTTTTTAAATATGTCAGGGAATACAGGGAGTATTAAGTCTTCAAAATTATTCACTTTTCACAATTATCAGTACGTGAATTAAAATATTAATTCAGATTTACACCTGCAAAGATACTTTGTTATTTGAAATGGATCTTTTGATTTGGATGATAGTGAAAAGCATTTGGAGCAATTGCTGTTTGCTTTTTCCCAAATACGTAGGTAGATTATTTTTTTTAAGGGACTTGGTGAATAAAATACTGCATCTTCATTATACAGTAAAATCACAATTTGTATAACTCGGCATCTGTGTAGCATCTAAACTTATCTGCTGTTGGGAAATCAACATCTGGAGTTATCTTTATTAAGGAGGTTTTTTAAATAACACTTTAAGTTAATTGTATCATACTTGTTATGTTTTATTAATCTATGATGTTGTTGGTGGTTGCAACTGATAGATAATGGCAGAAATGAGAAAGTAAATCCATTTATTAGTCTTAACTGTTCTTACCCTGTCTCTTTCAGTTTACAACAGCAGTGACCAGTGCCTTTTTATTAGCAAAAGTAATTATTTCACAGGTATATATTCTAATCAAACGTTTGTTTTACTTTGTTGTTTTCTTGAAAGCAAGATTCTTCAGGGTAATTTCTGTAATGTTGTGTGATTTTTGTTTCCTTGAAGCTGTTCTCACAGGGTGCTTTTGGCTACGTGCTACCCATCATATCCTTCATACTTGCCTGGATTGAAACTTGGTTCTTGGACTTTAAAGTGTTACCGCAGGAAGCTGAAGAAGAAAACAGTAAGCTTTTGATATTTCCCTTCAATCACTGCAGTTGGCAACATTCGATCCCACGTTATCTGGCAGAAGAATGCTTCTTTCAGCTTCTCAAAATTTGAAGAGCTGTGGGAAAAAATTAAATCATATGGCAGAATTTTTCTTTTTCTGGAAAGGAACATATGCTTTCAAAGAAGTGGAGTTTTAATTTAGGGAGGCAAACTTAAAAGTTACATGTGGCAAATCAGCAATTTGTCAAGCACTCAGAACATACATAGTTTTGTATGCTTAAGACATGAAAATTTAACTGACTTGGGCTTGTAAAATTTTATTTTCTGGGTAATGCATAGAATAAGTGTCTGGTTCCTCTTTTAGGAAGAGTGGACACAATAAGTAACTCAATGTCACTAACCTCTTCTTTTACAGTGGAGTAGGGAAAGCAAAGAAGTATCGCGGAGAGTCTGCTTCATGCACAGACAGAATGAGACCAGAGACTTTTGCATTTTTTTATACTGAATATTGGTAGACAAAGTATTTGATACATACACATGTAAATACTTGATGATTGTATTTATAAAATTGAGATATTATTGATAAATCCCTGTGGGATTCAATCACACTTTCTTTTACTTCATTCCTACTGAACTTGAAATAGATGGTATTTATGTAGAAGTCAATGCTCTTTAGTTGAACTCTGCATATTTCCAAAAAAAGATGGGGTTTCACTGGAAAATGCTGATTTTAAGCAATTAAGACAAATGATGGGCACATTTGGATTGTGTTGTGTGGTAGTACTTATATAGTGCATTATTTGCCCTTAGATCTTGAGTCAGATAATAATAGAAGCAGATTTGAATAGTTTTTGCTTTTCAATCAGGTATTTTACTCTCCTATCTCCAGTGGGAGTGGAAGCTGACTTTTTCCCATCTTGCTGTTTCGCTTTAAAAAAAAAAAAAATCGAAACAAAAAAACCCCAACACCGCAATTTTCTGCCTAATGCAACAACACTCATAATTTGGAGGTGTTTTGTCTTTAATTTTTTTTTTTTAAATAAAGGAAGAAAAAAGGGCAAAACTGTCTTACCACTGTGAAGATTTCCAGCTGTAAAAGTTCCCTCCCGTGAGCAGGATTTAAAGCTAAAATCCAACCATTATGTGTCTGCTAGTATCTCGTGACTCATTAAGTGTCCTTCCTCTTTTGGACAGGGTGGAAATATAAGTAAAATAGATGTCTCCTTTGGAGACTTCAAACTGCTTAATAAGATAATTGGTATGTAGAAATAGTAGTTCGAGTTGGAGAGAGTTTTTTTTTTTTTTAATAATTGCCAGCTACCTCAGATAGCTCTCCCGATTCAGTAAGACATCAAGGTTGGGGTTTTTTTTTCCCATCAGTAGAGAGTAGAGAGTACTCTCAGCAGAGAGTAAAGGATGGAGGTTCAATAACTGTATGTTGACCTAAAATGCCATGTTTGCACTGTTATTATCAGAAGATCTCTTGATGGCAGTAAGGATGAGATGAATTAGCTTCTCTCCCAACCCCTTTTGTTTTTTGTCCTGTATTAAACACACCAGAATAGCCCCATGTCATTTCCAAATCATTTTCCTGATTTTTAGATGAAATTGAGCCAAAAGGAGTTGAAGGTTGGAGTAACTAGATGTGTTGAGACAGATAGGTGAAAGCAAACCATTAGCAAGGAGTCTTATAGTGGCAAAGTAAGAAAATAATTTACTTGGTTATGTGTGGCAGCTCACTGATCATTAAAGATACATTTCAGAGTTTTAGTTAGCCAGTGAATATTGATGAATTTACATATGGCATCCTAATCATGCAATTGCACATCATAGAAGGAAGGATTCCTTAATTCATGCGTAGTGCCTCTGTTTTGCTGGTGTGTCTTCTTAGCTGCCTGAAGTTACGTAGAAGACATAAATGTTAAATTAACAGTTTACTTTTTTTTCCCTGAGATATTTACAGCAGTAACTTGTTAGGAACGCTAATATAATACATCAGTCTTTAAGATTCTTCATTAATACTTGATCTTTAAGGTGCTACGTGATAGCATTGAGGATTTGTTTTTTTGGTTTTAGGATTTTTGATAGCACAGGATGCTTCTGAACGAGCAGCTCTTCTTCACCCAGGAGTCCTCTCTGATGGGCAGTTCTATTCTCCTCCTGAATCTGTAGCAGGTAGTTATGTTTGCATAGTGGATGATTTTTTTGTATTGACACTAAACTCCTGCATATTTCACCCCCTTCAGAGGGAAAGGGTGAAGGGAAGAAAACATATTTGCCTTTTTAAATTAAAAATGTAATTTACAATCCTAAAATGAAAGATTCTTTTTTAATCAGTAATTCAGTTTAGTTACTACCTATCAGATGAATTACAATACGCATCTTTAATGGAGCCTCTGACATGCCCCAAAGGTGTTAAAACCAAGATAAGTCTGAAAGAAAATGGTACTGCAACTGAAAGGAGGCGCTTATTGTTTGTTTCTGCCATTGATGATCCTTATGGGTCCCTTCCACCTTGAGATATTCTGTGATCTCCTATCTGCTAGCAATAGTGTTCATGCAGCAATGTGCTATTTAATCGAGCCTAAACTTGGAGCTTTACAGTATTTTAGGATGAGCAGTGAACCCGAAACTGCTCTAAAGCAAACTGCAGTTTAAATCAGAGGCTCTTTTCCTTTCTCATAACAAAAAGAAAAAGCCCTCTCTGTAGGAAAATGCGAGCTCTGTGTGTATATTAAACTGAGGGCAAGTGTTAATTACATCTTAACTCTGCATATCATATGCTTCATTCTAGTTGAGGTATGAGCTGAGTAAGCCAAAAAATAAGTGCAAATACTGCAGGATTTAAGAATGTGTTTGAGGGCATTTCAAGGAAATGAGTAATTTATGGGTTGAGTGGATTTGAGTTAGCTGAGGACACAGGGTGAGCCCTCAAATCCTGTCAGTCTTTTTATGCTAAAATGTAAATCTCTTCTGTAAAGCTGTGCTGTATTATGCAATATATTTAAAATATTAATGTCTGCTAATTGCTACAAATACATTTGCCTATCTCGCATTATAGAATTAAACATGTTGCTGATGTTTTCCAGTTTAATGGCTGGCTGGTTGCTGAGCATCTGGGCATAACGAATGACTTAGAGCTCCATCTAGGGTTGACAAAGCATTAAGAGAACCTCGAGTATAACTAAGGATTCAAAGTGTAAATGTATTTTAGTTAAAGCTGTGAGTCTGTCTTGAGGATGGTTGGAAGTATTGTAATGGATTCAGCCTGGGATTTTTTTAGCTATATAATACACAGCGTGAGAGGAGGTGTGAGTGGAGCTAACATGTTTTCCTTGGCAGTTTGGCTGGGTCAGTGCTGCACGTGCAGTGAGCTAGCCTGCCGAGCTCAGCATGCCTGTGGTGACTGCAGGTCTGTGACTGTGCCACTGCTTCCGGCTTATCGAATGGCTGCTGGTCACCTGGGTTTCAGTAACAGCTCACATGCCTTCTCCTCGTCTGCCCTAACTGCCATGTAAATTTGTTTAAGCACCCTTTATGGGTATGAGAAGCAAAAGAAACTGTCAAATGAATATATTTGATCTAAAACACACGCATTGGTATTCACAAAGTATTCTGAAACTGTCACATGATGTACAGTAAAAATAGCTCACAAAAATATTTTCTTCAAAATTATGCATTTCTTTCAGATAAGACAAACTATGGATTGTTCTGAGAGAGCAGGTTTTGGTCAATTTGCCTTACATATTGATTGGAAAAATATTCCCCATGATCATGCAGAGCGGAATAAACCCCTTTGCTGACATGGCAACATGTCTAAAACCAAATCTTTGCTGTTGGGACGTGACATTTGAAACAGGTTCTGTTGGAATTTTCAGCATATTTGTCTTTTTATGTCTTCCTTGAAGATGCACATGTCCCTGGCCATACCCTTTTCCATCCACTTATTTATATGGGTTGACCTTTTATCTTCAACAGTAGACTCGGTTGCCAGGTAATCATTCTGGAAAATCAGCCTGGAAAGAGTAAATTTCTACCATTTCTGTACAATTTGAGCTTCAAAATGAAAGGTATGCTATTCTAAGAAAGCAAAGGACTTCAGAGTAGTTTGGCCAAAAAAAGCACTTAACACCTTTGTCTATATGTTTATTACTTGTTTGTGAGAGGGAATGTTGGTCCATAGTTCAGCTTTAAATTGATGGCAAAAGCCCAAGTAAGTCTCCCAGGCTTTTTATCAAACACAATTCTTTACTCACCTTTTGTTTTCCTTGTGGGAGTCTCATTTAAACTGCCCGAGACATGTCTGGTGAAATGCCTGGGCTGACTCCCCCGACAAGGACTGACTGCCCACCTCCGCTGTGGGCAGAGACATCTGCGGCTTGTATTGGGTCTCCAAACGGCAGGTCACACTGCTCACCCTGCTTCCTTGGTGTCTTCTTGCTCTCCCTGAACCAACTGATCCATCACACCACCTTCCTGCAGAGCAGTGCCTCCAGCAGGAGCCCTCTCTGGGCATGTAGCGCCGTGACCAGCTCAGCTTTCTTTTTGGGGCCTTCCAGGGCTTTGTCGCAGCAGAGAGCTGAGAGCAGGCAGGGGACAGGAGAACTGGGCAGGGAGAGGCAGAGGGAGGGACCTGTTTGGTTTCTGGCTTAGAGTGAGACGATCTGTTTCTTGCCAGAACACTAGAAATTATTAATTTGTAAAGCAGTATTTCTGGCTGCTTTGAAAGTGTCTTCTGAAGTTGTTTTCTGAAGGGCAGGATGTAGCAAGTGGGAAAAGCTGCTTGTCAGTGAGCAAATGTGGAGTTGATTGTCCTGAGTGTGTTGCAGTGAAAACTTGAAGTTCCTGCTAACTGAATCTGTTGACCGGGGAGGTATTTCAAGAATGATCCCGGTGCTGCTTTTGGGTTTGATAACTTAAAAAAAACCCTTCAGTGTGAAACATCCAAAAATATAAGAAATCCAAAAATAAAAGTAAATACTTTTATGGGAACTAGTTGCTTTGAATTGCCTTGTGATAAGCCATTACCAGTGGTGGTCTGCTGCTTGCTTTTTCTTTTTTTCTTCTTCTTTCAACTGCCCTAATAGCTTGTCTTCCCTTTCTTCCTTTTCAGGATCTGATGAAGACTCTGAAGAAAAACAAGACAGTGAAAAACCAGTTGTATAGCAAATATGAAAAAGCAGGTAAGTTCTTTTGCCTAGAACTTGAATATTCCTAAAAATATTTTTTTCTTCTTAGTTCCTTCCCAAATAATTTGAACGATGGGCTAACTCTTAGGAGTTATCATCTTCGAACCCAGTCTGTCTGTCTTAGCAACAACCTTCACGCAGGAAATCCTGCCAGGATCTTGAGAGCCCGCCTGTAGCTGGGGTCCTCTGCTGCTGAGTTCTGGTTAAACCAGGCCCAAGGGACTGAGAGGGCTGTTCCGGACTATAGTGCAAAAGGCTGCAGGCTCGGGGTGAAACGTCTCTGGCATTTTATTTGTTGGCTGTCGTGGAAAGGACAATTGTGGACCAGATGTGTAAAAGCTCAGGTTTTTTGGAAGTGGGGCGAGGTATTTCTTCGGATATGGCAATGCAAGAGTGCTAAGAGGAGATTCTCTTGTGGTTTAGGTCTAGGACAAATATACTCATCTTGAAGATTGCATGGGCAAAACTCCTTCAGTATTTCCCCTTCTCAGTCTGTTTAATACTACTAATGGGTTACATTGGAGTCACTGTGTCTTCAGATCTTTGTAGTCTACTTTGGTTAAATATGAGAGATGATTTCCTTATTTTGGAAATTACTTCATTTACTTCTGGAATTATCTTGCCCCATGCTTCCACTTCACCACACATGGCAAAGCTCAAGCTAGGGGAGGTATCAAATGTTCTTGAGAAGCTGAAGCTTCTGATTTGAAAATCTAGTGCTTGTCTGGAAGAGTGGATGACTCTTTCTTTTCAGCCTCCCCATTTTCAGTATCTGTTTTCTTGACTTGCCTCTTCATTCATCCTGACTTGTGTAATCTGTTTCAGAAAGAAAATCTCTGAGGGAAATTGTTGGGGTTTGGAAGCTGGCAACAGAGTCTGTGGCTGATTCGCTGGTGGAGCTGCTGACAGGAGAATTTATTCATTAGAAAGGGAATGGTTCCCATGTACTGTAATACCTCACAAAGATGTACCTGTTGACATATGTATATTAGATTGCCTCCCAGGTGGTATGAAAATATTTGTCCTTGTATTTTATTATTCAGTGATTCCTGAAGTTGATCTTCTAATGACTAGGTAATTACTGGAAAGTGTTGTCTTGTGTACCTAATCAAGAGACTGGTAATATAATGAAGTAAAACTTCTCCATGGTGGAAGTATATTTAATGATTGTTGGGACTCACTAGGTAAAATTATTTTATGTTATTGCAAATTTGTCATTAGTTTATGTTTACTTTTTTTAACTCCATGCTTTTTCTTTTTTAATGGATATGTTCACTTTCTAAAATAAAAATGTGAAAACATGGGTAATGCATCATGATGTTTTGTTGCTTTATCGACTAAAAATGTGTGTACCACTCCTTTATTTCTAGTGGTGTAACAAGGATCTGAGTTTGCCTAGATTTTGGGCAAAAGGTATTGCAGTGCTGTTTGGCTGCCTGTAGGATGCAGTGGTAGTGGAACATCATTTCTTTGTGGCAAATGTTGTAACAAAAGGATGCAAGGAGCTTTTTGAAATAACTTAGTTCTCACTCCTGTATTGGTGGTGGATGTTCTTCAGGTTTAAGGAGGAAACTGGAGACTTTGTAAACACTTGTATTACCCCAGTAGTGAAAGTTAGGTAGCTAATCATTTGATTTAGGTGTGTAAGTATTTTCAAATACAGATTTTAAGTGTTAACCGATGCTTGATCAAAAGCTGTAGTAACACCTAACTCCTACCTAAAGAGGAATGTAAGTGCTGTCACTTTCCTTATATAGCCATTAGGTTTTATTAGCAACCTGCACAACAAATATTAAGTACCAACCTATTCTTTCACATTAACTTATGCTTTGTATTATTTCCATCACTGTGGAGTAGAAGACAGGATGGGCTGTGGTCTATCTCTTTCAATCACAGCTCCTTGAAGCAGCAGTGACTGTTAGTTTACAGGATTTTCCCACCAAAATCTAGTCCCCTCAAAGCATTAAATCATACACTGGCTTCCCCTTTTTCAGTCTTAATAAATCTATAAGCTAGCAGCAGGGGCTTGTAAGCCCCCACAGCTGTCAAACTCACAGCCTTGAACTTGATGAGCCCCAGGAATTGCAGGTGGATACCATGTTCAACACTCTCTAGGGCTGTGTGGATGCAGGATTTCTTTTATCTTCCCAGTTCTGGGTATAAGACATTGCAAGTGAGCTGGGAGATCATTTATTAAAGGTGGGCTTGAGTTGTGAACATCATCACTGGCTTAATCATCCTGTTGGAGCTGAGGCTACAGCACCAAATATACACCAGTCTGGGGGCAGTACAAGGGGAAAGGGGAGGAAGAGGTGGAAGTGATGCTATCAAAATCTGCAAGAGCTACATTTAAGCAGATGTTTTGAGAATACCTTCACAGCTATTTTACTTTACTTACCCTCAAGCCTCAATAGTAAAATCATCACCTGCCTCTTTGCTCCAAATAACAGGTCTGTAAGTGTGTGTATGCAGTCCATCTTCCTTCACACTGAAGATCAATACACATTGAAGGCAGTAAGTGGTCACAGTGGCTTCAGTATGCTGTTCCTAAAATTCCCTTCTGGGAATGCTGGATGAAAAAAAATAAGCCAGGATCAAGTCTATCACTTATGTCACTTCAGAATATTCAAGATCTGTTTCAGAGGATGCAAGTAAGAATAAATCATTAGAAGAACAAAATAAAACCTATCATTTAACAGTGCTGAAATGTTCCTAACCAAATAGTAAACTCCATGAGAAAAATGCATCTAGGGTAGGAGGTGCAAGTTCCCTTAAACCTCTGAACTTCATCTAGGTGCATGACTTCATTTGAACACCTTCCACAGTCCACAAGAATTTTCTTCAGTAGTTGTATTCAATTCACATAGTGCACAATAGTGAAACTCAAAGCATAAGTGGAGATTTTATTTTAGGAACTTCAGTTGGGTTTAGATATAGCTAAAACAATTTTTGTTCTTTGATCAACAGAAGAAAAATTGACCATTTGCTATTGTGTTAGCATGATATTAAAACCCCTTTTTCTTTCCTCCATCAAGTCCAGCTTTATCAGCTACTGAGTAAAACAGAATGTAGCATGAACATTTTTTAGATATGCACCAGTCTCCACTAACTACTTGCTCAACATCTCTCAAAGACTTTGTAGAGGTCAGGCAGGTTAGCAAGCTGCAAAATGTTCCCATCTTCTGTGAAGTGTTTAGGAGGTAAAAGATGAGTCCTAAAAGCTTTGTAAAGTACATGTTCCACTGTCCATTTCCATGTGGTTGAACTGGAGTCAGAATCTTCATTCTGAAATACAGTAAAAAAAAAAAAAGGACAAATAATTAAACTTAAATTCTCTTTTATTAGAGGAGAGCACTCCTTAAGAAACTTTATTATGTAAGACTACATTGATTTTAAAATTAGAGAAGTTCATTCTATACAGTCAAGTTAATTTTAAGCTCTGGAAAGTCACCTGCAGAATGAGCTAGCTTAAGTGAAGGATTAAGCAGACTATTTTTAATTTATATGCATCCTTATTCTTCTATAGAAAATTTATCATAGCTCAGCAGGTTAGAAAAAATACACCCCAAACTCAGAGGCCAAGGACTGTAGTATTATTAAAGTACACTACAATACCCAAAGTTAAAAGGTTCTCTGAAAACATACAATACTGCAGAAAATTTAAGCCACATTCTTTCAGATTCTTGCCCTACTGCTACTTGATTTGCTTCACTGAAAGTAGAGTTGGGACCAGAAGTTTACAGTTGAAAAAAAGTTTCCTGGTTGATGTTAGTTGTTCATACGACTTGTTACATATTCTCATACCTGAGAGGTTGTCAGGTTGGCTTCATCTATTATATATTGCTTTCTAATGGAGTAGAACATAGCTAATTCTTTACTTAGGCTTTCAAAACACTCCTTTTCTTCATCCCAGTTTACCTGTTACAAGAAAAAGAAGTAATTTAATAGAATCCAGGTAGCAGTCTAAGACTCAATAGAGATTCTTAATATGGAAAAGTCATAATAATATCTTGGATAAAGGTAAAGGTATAGAACAAAAAATGGTAGAAATGAAGGCTTTCAAATCAAAATAATCTGCTCATTCAGTCAGTAGTTAGGAACACAGGGGCAAAGCACCACTAATCAATAACCATATCAAGAGTGTCTTAACAGTACATTTAACCAATCAACTCCAGCCTTTCCTTTGCAGCTTCTGATGAATTAATTTGGTTCACTTCATTCTTTCCCAAATAGAAAAAGTCATTTGTGAATGACTAGAAATCATTAAGAGAATATACCTCTGTGGCCAAGCGAAGGATGAACATGGGCAGTCCTTCCAGCGGCGGAACATAGTTGTCTATCAGAAGTGGTAACCCAATCAGGTTTCCTTCCTGCAAGGCAACGCTGCTGCTTCAGTACAAAAAAATGTTCTTTCTTGCAGTACATGCAAGAAAACTTACTGTAAGACTGATTCTTACCAAACCTAGTGAGCCTTGGGGGTATCTGAAATTACAAGTTTTTAAAGCCTGATGCCAGGTAGACGTTGCAGGAAGAGGGTTAGTAGTGGTGTTTAACTTCACAAGGGCTGGATTTAAGCCACTCGGCTCAGGAAGACCTGAATTCAGCCGCCGCCTCCACCTCTAGCCACTGACTACAGAGATCATACTTCCCAGGGGAATATCTGAGTGACATGTCTGGGTTATATGACCCTTGATGAAGCTGATCAGTTTTGTGTAGAGAAAGGGATGCATTGGGCCACAAAAAAAAAAGGACACATTGGAAGCAATAGGGATGCTGCAGCCCTGCCTGGCTAGAGAGCTAGTTAAGCTGCACACCTGGTTGGATAAGAGATCTGCATTCTAGTTATGGAAGCAGTGACTAAATTATTTTTATTTGGTAACTCATTAAATATAAAGTTCATGTGTAGTGCCCTTCTAAAAGCAGCATACGTCCTGAGCTTTTTTAATGATGGGGGTAAGCCACCTAAATCTTCCCAGAGATAGTTCTTAGTAAGTACTGCAAGAAAACTGCTGTGGTTATCTGTTACCAAAAGTAGAAGGTCAAAAGACCTTTAAGGTCATCGAGTCCAACCATAAACCTCACACTGCCAAGTCCACCATTCATTTACTGTCAGAAGTAATAGCAGCAGTCACCTCATCAATTTCAAGAGAAAAATAATCTTTCAACATTTCAGTCTTCTTTTTCAGAAACTCCACAATGTACTCGGCAAGCCCCTCTTTTGGGCCATCTTCTTCTGTCCAGCCACTTTCAGGATCCTCTAAAGCAAGCATTGAAAGCTCATACAAAGGAGCTGGCTCCTAAAAATGGAGAAGGCAAAACCATTGTTAATGATGAACATGCTCTACTGGAAATCTACAGCTTTTTCCTTCACATTTATAAGCTAACTGTAATATACTGTTTCTGGCCTGCAGAGCAAACAGTTCTGCTTATCATAACCAGTCTAAAAAGTATGAATATCCTTCTGATATAATTCTGTGCTGTCCACAATCCTGCAAAGTGCTGTGATACTTACAGGATAAACGCTAGCAATCAACACTACTTCTGATAGATTGTGCATTCAAATTAATTATTTGTCCCAATGTAACAAGCAACAAGGTGAATATATAGAAGTGACACTAATAACAAGCAGCCAGGATGACAACTTACAGTAGTAGCTACAAAATTACTAATGGTTTTCTACATTCCATCCTTACTGTAAAAGAAACAAAACATTGCTCTTTAGCAGACAAAAACCAACCTGTAAAACTCTACATTTGGCTGAAAGGACAGACTTATTGTAAATGAATTTTGAAAAAATCTTTTTATGTAGGATATAATGTAAAATTATACTTACTGACAACCTTAAGACTCCAAAGTTTGCAAAGTCATAAATAAGTATCTGATAGAAGAGTTCTTGGCTAAATTGAAGTACAAAAATTAGTTAGACAGGATCACATATCTCCAAGTTACCATAATTAAGAGGGAAAAGTAAGGGTCACCTTGGAAAGAGCAGACATACAAATCCATTCATATTAACAAAGATCTTACTTAAACTAAACTGTTTAAGATTCACACGGACTATCGAGATGTTTACCATTAAATCTGATTCTTGGTTTCTGACATCATCAGCCACACTGGCATAGAAATGTTACATACTCAAGCATGCAGCCACTATCAATTTATTCCCAGATACCTCTTTACTCCTTTGCTGCACTGCAAGAAATTCACAGGAGCTTGGAAATTGACAGACATGTCTATCTTAAGGATATCCTCTGATTTGTTACAAAATTTATGTAGCCAGCCCCGTAAGGCTGCATATGCAAAAACACAAACTTTGTGTTATGATCATGTCCTGCAGCTCCTCTTAACATTTTACATACAACATTTTGTACGTCTCTTTTGAAGCCTCTGCTTGCTCATCTTTAACAGTGTGCTGTAGACCAGTTGCTGTGGTAGATGATCACGAAGCAAACAGAATGTCTTTCCCTTCCCCCAGTCTGTGAGCACACAATACAGTAGCTGGCATTTTCATCGCACCGATTCCCTGCAGCTTCTCCCAAGTGTGCCAGACTTGTTTCCACTGTTCTGAACAGACTGCTTCATCTTTAGCCTCATGACTTTTTGGATAGGCAACAAGAAAATTATGTTTTTCCTGTCATTTTCTTCCTTCTTTTAATTAGCTTGGTCATTGGTACTTATTTCAACTGCCAACAAGTCTAACAGCTTCTTTACCTGAGTTTTGTGGTATTGAGAAGATACAGTTTTGTCTGATACTGGGCCAGAGCCCACTGAGGACTGACACAGCCAACAAACGAGTGATCATGTAGCATCTCCTGAAGATCTGAAACAATTGAAGGGGTGGGGAAGAAACAAGAGGATGTAATTTCATATTTGCAACTCTGCCCTAGTTTATTTAGTTGTGGTTTGTGTAATTTTAGCATTGAAGTCTCAGATTACTGTTCAGTCACTACTACACCCCTGCTGTACTACCAATTATCCACGTTTTGAAAGATTAATCATTTGTGTGCATACACATATATATTAAAGCATAAGTGAGAATAGTTATATAACAGTTAAACTACAAATGCAAATTTTTTAAAAAAATTACATCTGTGTTTGACTTGAACAGCCTTTCAGAATTTGTTTCTAGCCACAGGAGATTAGTAACAGAGCACAAACATACTTCAAAGAAAACTGCAGATGTAAAAGCCAACTTTGCACAAAATCTAGTATTGTCAGACTAAATTCTTAAGTGTGATAGAGCACGTCCATAATTTAGGTTTTTTTCTCTCCCAAAATATGTTTCTGGCTTTCTCACTTATATATACTTTAAAAAAAAGGTATGAGAAGTTGGATTCCATAGTAAGAGTTCATTTTAGGCATTCCACAAGAGCTCGTTACAGGAGCTTGGCAGTGCAGTCACAGCATGTACAAAGCACTGCACTACCCAAATTCCACTGTTACCTTTTCCAAAGGAATACAATATCATGAGAATGGTATTTCTTTCTTGCAAAGGTCTCTTGTAGCTACTTCTTACACGTGTGAAGACAAGATGCAACCTCAAGCTGCTGCACAAGTTCTACCATGTATTTTGAGACATTTTTGGACAAAATATTTAGAATGCATAAAACACCTATCAACTAACAAGGTACATGGAAGTTTTTAAAACAGTCCTCCAGTATGGCTCGGTATGGCAGCTGCCTGTTCAAAGTTTGGCCCCTGACATTTAACACGTGTTTTTGTTAAAAGCTCACTTAGCAGCACAGTGAGCTGACTGGGCCACCTTTTAAATATCGTTTTCCTCAGCAGTTCAAACAATAGTATTTAGTTGGTGGAATAACAACAACCTTGAGAAGCAAAAGGCTTGCTTACTTGCATGTGCCTGGTTACTAATTTCCTCCTGGAGAGTCAATACACTGGTCAAATTGATGATTCTTCTTCTAGGGGTGCAGGCAGCAGTCATGTCCTTCCTGCTGTCATCTTTCTCCATTTCTATGTCCATGTCTTCCCGTGGTCTCTTTCTGCAATACCAAAACAATTCTCAATTCTCCTATCGCTTAGGCAAAACACACCAACAGATGGGATTCTAAATTCACATGCTGTACGTTAAAGACTCCTTTATTTTACTTCCGAGGCACAATTTGTTAGGAAAAGGTAGTTCATAAGAGAATTTAAGCCTCTCCAATACCAATCACAGACATCTGTTGTTTAAGCACCAAGCAAATTGAGCTCTAAAGGACACATCAAAAAATGTTGGTATTTCTAATAATTTTTTTCATTATAATTTTTCTGTAATACTGGGGGGCAGGAGGGGAACCAGATTCCCTCAGAAGATTTTGGCCTTTCCTAACAGCCCCTGCAGGAGCTATAAAATACTACAGCTCTTTTATCTTTACTAGGGTAAAGTCTGCAAAATTCAATGATGTAGTTTCTATCCCCCCACAAGAGGAGGGTCTCCAAAGAGAGACAGAGCAGTACAATCTCCCTAAACTAAAGTTAATGGCATCATTTATACTGCTTCCTGCCTTTCAGTATGCATGGAAATCCCATTCCAGTTACAAAATTTATCACAAGTTCCGTAATTTACATTTTGCAGATGAAGTTTAATTTCTCAATAAAATGCCATGGAAAATTACTCTAGGAAAATTTTTCCTTCTGAAAAGCAAAAGGCCAAAGAGATCAGAAAAATCTTCAGTTTCAGGGCCATGCCATGAAATAAACAGGTCACCCTGTATGACCTCAGGCAGGATGAGACTTACCGAGGAGGCACTGTCTCAGGAGACAGGCGTCCACTTTCGCTCAGCCCCCCAGGCACCGCTGTGTCCCCCTGAACATCTGCCATTTCAACTCGATCACTGACATCTTCCATTTCAGCATCCTGTGGCCTGGCCACACCCTCCAGAGGTCCTGCAGTAGCCTCTGTCGTCGCTTCAGGGGCGCCTGTACTTAGGGGGTTGTTCACCGGCTGAAGGAAAGCATCCAATTTCTGCTCTCGGGAATCAGTGCGGACCATCTGATGCGCATAAACCTTATCACTGGTTCCTTTGGTAACTGCAGAAGAGCTCGCTGCTGATTTTACCACCTCACTGGAAGAACAGTCGGCCCCTGGAAGCAATGTCTTCGTTCAGATACAGGGAAGCAAAGAGAAGAGATTCAACAAGAAAAAAAAACAAACAGAAAGATCAGTCACACTTCTCACAGCATCTTACTGCTCAGGGGCAAGTAACTTTCAAACCCCAGAAACAGTGTTAACTGCTTAAAACAGGCCACAAGCTTTGCACTTGCTATCCATATAGCGTGAATGCCATCATCTTGGCAGTTAAAGTTAGCGTTCCTTTGTCTCAAAGGGAAAATCTTTAACGGAAAAAAATCACAAGGAAATTTGGGGGTTTTTTTAAATAGTTATAATTCGTATGCTATGCTCCACATAGAGAGAGATTAAGAAACCTTCCTGATTTTTTTCTGGTTAGATTAAATCCAAAGTGTCGTCAAATACATAGAACAATTTCCTCAGTCACATGACTGTCACATAAACCAGGGGCAGAATAAAAAACAATTTACCACATGTGAAGGCTAATATACTTGGAAAATCAAAAAGACCAATCAGATACTTGACAGAAAGGTACTTAAACTGTTTTCGTACACTTTTTCCTCTCTCGCCATATTGTTAACATTGGTATATTAAAGCAATTTCATCCCTGAAACATAGAACAAAGATCTCAAGGTACCAGCATAACGCTGATGACTCTCAATCACTGCACAGATTGTACTATGGAACACAGTAAACGTATCCACAATAGTTTAAATAGTGCAGAGCTGTAGTCACTTCAGACACGTTCTCACCTGAGTGAAGTACATCCTTGAAGAATTAGACCCCAATAACTTGCTCTCTACGTGCTGTTGCACACGCTCCAGAATACTGTCCTCATGAAGGAAGTGGACCTCGTGTTTTGTAGGGTGCACATTCACATCTACGTTCTGAGGGGCTATTTCCAGGCTAGAAAACATTTTAAAAGAAGTTAACCTAAAATTTCCCATGGATGGCAGAGGGTACAAATTGGTTCAGTACAGAACTTGTCAGGCTTGGAGCATTACTCCATGCAACTCCAAGTCAAAATGGCCCTGAAACCTGCTAAAGTTGCACTACAGTCAGATTTGCCTGGTATATTAAAAAATAATTAATCTGAAGAACTCTATTCCAAACTCACCACAATCAGCTTACATAGGTAAGCTTAAACCAATCTCTCCATTGTACTACTACAAAAACCAGGTTTTAGAAATATCTTTTACTTGCAGTGTCTTGTGAGTTAAAGGACTTAAGGCTGAAATTCCAGACAGTACTTCTGAAAACAAGGCCTGTCTTAAGATTTCTGTTATGTGATTTAATTATCTCCTGTCTGGCAATTAATTACCTCAGTGCAATGCTTAACACTAGTATCAAGAACACAAACATCCTTCTAAACCTACTCACCCTACCTATATCCTGCAACATAGTATTAAAAGGCTACTTCTTCCTATTACTTTACCTTAAGTATAGGAATGGATGCGTACTTTTTGGCAAATAAGCAGCATAAACCGTTTCTATGGCTTTCCGCAAAGCGGCTGACTCTACCAATCGATCTGAAACACAGAACAAAATGCTCTTTTCAAAGAGGCCCACTGAAATACATTGCACAGTGCCCAACTCCTCCTTCAGGCCAACATCTTCACGCTTTGTATCTTCAAAGGGCATCCATTACACCCGTTTTTTCTGAGACCTATTTATTCTTCATATAAAACCAGGAATAGGCAGTATCTTCTTAATATGTTTTATATTTAGAAGTGGTTTTTTTCCACAAATTCTGAAATAACCTTCATTATTTCACAGTCAAGGTTTGTTGCATCCCATGTCAGTGTTGCTACAGAACGGAGAGACTACTCTGTGTAAGTTGGCAGGACACAATCATAACCTCGATACTTCACAAGCTTAAATTTCTTTAGGCCCAGTCTTAGCTGCTTTCCACCAGAGTGCAAAGCATGATGCACACTGCAAACAGAAAAACACCTTAAGATCTACAATTAACCGTAATACTTATTTTTCAGTGTTTTTAAGAATGTTCATACATTTTGTAGCTCTTCAGAAACTTTTGTTCTTCTGAATATTACATAAGTAACATATGACTGTACAAAATGCTGCCTTTTTTTTCCTAAACTTACGGTTTATGAAGAGTAAAAATATGCATTTCTTCACAGAGTAGTTTGCATTCGTGATGTAGCCTTTCATTTTAAAGGCCAGACTTGCATCTTCACAGCCCACTTCTATCAGTTCCCTATTGACAGTACCACACACAAAAAATTAATTCTTCTGTTGATGCAAATTTCAAACAGTACTCATGACTAGCGATATATTGTTCTATATTCTATTTATATCACAGTTAATGAAAACATTGGAATTATTTGAGAGTTCAAACTTCCATTGCCAAGCCACAAAAAATATTTAACCTGAACTGCAGTGTTCCTTCTTTCTAAGTAAGTGTAAACTAGTAACACTGTATGATCAGAGTCTGTAAAACTATCCACATTATCTTTTTAATACCTTAACACATCACAGTATCCATAGTATTATAAACATCTATTGATAATTCTAATATGCATTTCACTGTTTTAAGTCATTGACAGTGACAGACAAGGACACTTCAAAACTGTCAGCAGCCAGGGAAGAACATTCTTTTTCTTGAACTACTCTGTCCACTTCTGCCAGTCTAAAATTTATTGGTAGGCTGTTAAGAAGTCAAAGATGTAAAAAATTTTTTCTTGCTCATGCATACAGAACCTGACATTAACAATTCTCATAATAGTTTTTATAGTTTTCATGATTCATTAGTCAAGGAAATCCACTTTGTTAGTTTGTGAGCACAGCTCTCTAGCAAGGCATTATACCAACTTTTAAAGTTAACACAGAAAAGTCTTACAGGGTACTTATTTCCAATTCAACCTCAATATATACCGAGTGCCATTTTTATTTGTGTTCATTTTTTAAGTCAAAATAACAAGGTAGACTAATCACCATCTTAAATTGGCTAAAACAAAAGTTTCACTTGAAAACATAGAATCAAAACATTTAAGTGGAAATGGACCATTTATTCAAACTGTGCAAAGGAAAAACTGTACCAAGCAGGCATTAGCAGCAAACAAAACCAAATGCATAACAAAAGAAATACAAACAACACTGCAAACCTTACCACTAAACAGCCTCTCTAGTTTGCTGTGTTTCATAAAGGTGTTTCCATCTATTAAAAGTTACATTCCTTACATGAGAAGTGTGACTTTATTAACTGAATCAAACTGACACCCAAGTACTGGTGGGACAAATCCATTCCACAAGTCCATTCAATGAGTTCTTCACAGCTGAATGTCTTACAGATAGAGACTTTTTCCTGAAGTGGCAGGTATATTTTCAAAAGATGATTGTTTTTATTCGCTTTCAACTTTTCTGCCTGGTTTACTCAGCCTCAGCTAATGTAGCTTTTGTCAAAATATTAAACTATAAGACTTCAGAAAAACAAATCTGAGGAGACTTCAAAATGTATCAGATAGCAGACTGTGGTAAGAAGTTGCAAGATTTTCATGGCATAGGAAGAGGCTAGGAACTTGTAGAGAACACAGGTACAGCTTGCTCTTTTTAAATGAGCACACAGAAAGCTATAAGCAGATGGTTCCCTTCTAGTGCATTAAAGGAACAGCTTTGCAACCTCCCTCTTTCCTCTGAGATACTAAAAAAAAGTCACACATTCTGCAAGACAAGGGAGAGCTCTATTATTGCAACACTCCCTCTTCTCTGTAACTCACCTTGAAGGAAGCAGGAAAAGTCAGCACAGCCCATCTTCTTTAAAAGAGAAAGGGGAGGGAGATTTACTAGAAAATTTCCTGTCAAAAGGAACCTTGACATCGACATACCTGCTAACAGCGTTTCCAAAGATGGACCTGATGTTGTCCACTGTTGAGGCGTTTGATAAGGTTCTAACATCTGACACAGTATCACCTTGCTAAAGAGAGCAGACATGAGTATCAATCAATTCACAGTTCTGGATGAAGTTTTAGACATACATTAAACTTAACAATAACATTTCGAACACAAAGGCATGGGACAATGTCATTATAACGTTTTGTATTATTATTTATTCATTTGTGTTCCGAAAAAAACAATGAATGGTAAATGGCACAGGAATACATGATTTGCTAGATGACATCAACCCATTCAGGCCAGCAACTCCATCTTTGAAAGTGAGGAACATAAGCAGTTGAGTAAATAATTATCAAGAATGCCTCAGAACGAAGGTACTCTACCCCATCCGCTTTCATAATTAGTAACCAGACTCTCAAAAGAAGTTGAAACAGCTCACAAAGCTAAAACAAAACGTTGACCACATAGAAAACTCAAAACTCCCGAGAAATATATTTTTGTCCTGTTTACTTTTAACTAATATGCTCTCTATCCAAACTGCATCAATGTACACTTGGACATTTCAGTACAGGGGAAGGCTCTGTACACCAGTCCCACTGCAAAAGATGCAGGGCAAGTTTTCTGGCATTTTCAGATACACATATTACACATATACACAGACACACAGTGAACTTAAAGACTTTATTTACATACCTTTTTAGCCGAAAAGCTGATGCCCGAGTTATGGATGGCATACCTGAAAAACGGATAAACATAAGGCTGCAGTATGTGAAAGAAAAGGTTACCTTCCCTGAATGCCAAAAAGTGACTAGTAACAGGGGCAAACTATTTCACTTCCTGTTACACAGCAATGTGATTTGAGTCAAATTGAGCTGTAGACTAAATGGCCATAAAAATAAATCTTTTCTATTTATAACTCACCTGTAACCATATGAAATTCAAGAATGAGCTTAGCTTATTCCTCAAAAAAACCTGATCAACTTCTACAGACCTAGTTGGTTCAGTTTCATTGCATAGGTTTAACTAGAAGAGCAGCACAAAACCCCCTCAGTATAACAGAATCGAGTCTGAACCACTAAAAAGAAGAATCTGAAAAGTCTGGCTCACCCTTCTAACTTCCCCTACCCAGATGGCTCAGCTGTCTCTGACCCCAGGGCCAAGTTCTGATACGCTACAGTTGCATAACCTTGGCTCAAACTTCCAGGGAAGTTGCTAAGTCATGAGAAAGGACACACCGTAGAACCTTGCAAGATAAGAAACGCAAAAACGCAGACCAAGGTTAGACTGTTCAGACTGGGACAGTTAGTAACTCAAAACCTCCAGAGGTAAAAAAAAAAATAAAAGATGCAAAATCCTAACGGAAAAAAGCACCAGCGAGTTGGAAGCCTGTAACTTGGCAAGACTTCAGATCAGCCTGTTCCACGGAGCAGCAGGACCTGACCCTTCACCCCCTGGCTGAAGTCTGCCTGGCCAGCAGAGACTCGTAAGTAGCTCATTCGGGGAGCAGGCTGTAACACTTAGCACACAGGCTTGATACTCTTTGCTAGCTTTTGTGTTTACCAAAAGTGCAAAGCAGCTATTTTGGTTAAATTGTGTAGATCCTGCTTGCAAAGCCCCTGCACCTGGCAAAAGATGCAACAAAGGGATCCAGGAAGGGAACATCTGGTAGCTGAAGTGATACAATTTCTTTTTTGAGGACATGAAATTGCCAGTCAGCTTTTTCACATCCAGCCAAACCTCAATGCTCCTGCACAATTTTTACTTGGATTCTATTCAGCCCAAGTTTATTGGGAGTTCACTCATTCAAGTCTATCACCATTTATTTGCTGGAATCCTTACTAATAATTGTCATAGACTGAGTATGCTGTTTTCCCCTCTGGATTCTCCGTATCAAATTGGACTGTTATCTGACATCTTACGCTAACAAACACTTAAAAAACAAAAACAAATTACACCAAACACATATGCCAGTCCCTCTGAAAAAACCCATTACTCCTCATGGCAGTATAAGAAATTGGAGCCTATTTCAGTTTACCTGCTAACAACTTCTAGTATTTTTGCATATTCTTCATTTGGATTTTTTAAAGCTTTCCTCCTTGTATTTACATTGTAAAAGAGATCTTCAACCTACAGAGAAAAAGATGACCATTAAAAAGCATTTTACAAAAATATTCTTTTATTATATAATTAATCTAAGTCCATCTTCCTGATAGATACTACAAAATTCTCTAAGAATATTTCAGTTTATGAAGGATCAACATTCAATTCATTCCTCACCTGCTTAGGTTCACCTAACAAAACCCAACTCCAGAGAAATGTATGTTTTCAAATATTTGGGCACATCAGTATTTTTACCAATAATAAAACAACTCTACAGCTCGCTTTTCAGTGCAAGTTATAGACCTTCCTCTGCAGATGACAATGGATTCCCTGATTACACCCTGTTTTAATGAAATGCAAATGAATGTTAAAACAGTTGCTGCAATCAAGGCTGTTAATGTAGTAAAACCTTCCCATTCTGAGCTCCTTATTCTTCATAATCCTAATGCCAATCCTAACCCCAACCCACATTCAAAACGTGGTATATGTGAGAGATATGACTGAAAACCAAACAGCGGTTCTGCAGTTTCCCGTGCCGGCCCTCATCTTCCCACCCTGGCTCATACAACACAGACCACTCCTCCATATTCTGAGCTTCTTGTAGCCCAAACTGTCCACTGAGGCTTTCAGCAGTCCAGGAGGATTACCAAATATTTCTGATAGTAAATGACGATGCTATCCTCAGAAGGAAGAAAAAAAAAAAAAAAAAAAAAAAAGAGGATCTTCTAAAATTTACCTTGCTGTCTTTGGTGAAGAAAACAAAACAAAAAACCCAACAAAACCACACACCATTTGGAAAATATTCTACAACGTGATACTGTCACATACCTTACAATGTAAACACATACCATAAGTGGTGCAAGCACAACCACTGGGGAACAGAAAAGGGACAAGAGAGAACAGGCACAAAAACCTACTGTGATCTGAGTTCCTTGGTTTCCAGCACAGGGTTTCGGAGGGGCTTTAATTTTTCCATCACTGTAAGCAGCTCTAGGCAGAAAATACAAAAAGTTGTCAGACATCTAGATTTACAGGGGGTCAGACACAGGCAAAGGGAGAAGACAACAGAAATCCCATCATCATCACACTCCTTCCAGCAAAGAACCTGGGACACTGAGAATTGGCTGCAACCCCCCCACCTTTCTGCCAGAGGAAAGCTGCCTGACCGTAGGACCCAGAGGGGCAGTGGGAGAGTGGGAACAGCAGCAGAGAAAGAGGGGCAGGTAACAGGATATGTGTTTTGAAATTGTATTACTGAGACATTTCCTGGAAAGGCAGGATTATTGTATTTTATTTTTCTTCAATAGCTAGCCCTGGACTAATAATAATTCTTCCACTAGACTTCACACTTCAGTAGTACTAATAAGAAATTCTCGACTTTACATATAAGATCTATTTCCTTTTTGTCTGTAACAGGATTTTGAGCACAAGAGATTTCTGACCCACATAGGTCTTTCAGCAAGTGATACAGGTGCATAATTTCAAAGGGCGTACTTTTTTTTTCCCCTCTCACATACCCTACAAACTTATTGCAAGAAAGACCATAGTCACACAATCTTTTGAAAAACAAAGATGCAAAGTGTCTCTTTTTTTTTTTCCTCCTCTTTTTCTTAAAAGTAGCTGAGGAATTAATGGATAGGCTTGCATATATTCAGAGTAAGTTTTCAGAAGAATATTCAAAACCTTTTCTTCTATAGGATTAGGCACCATACAAAAGCAAACTAATGCTCAGAGACTTAGACAATTTGCAACACATGCTGACTGTGTATATACATCATTTTATCCTGAAATGGAGAAAAAGATGAAAGTTTACCTTACACTGACTGCTGAAGTCGAATTCCCTTTAAGATCCTCTACTACTCTCAACTTTTAAAATACATTGTTTAGCTAAAGCTTACCTTTATGGTCTGGAATAAAATATCTCAAACTACATTTTCTCACATTCTGGATCTTTTTTGTAACTACCCCAGAAACACTTAATTCCTTACCCCACCCTCCTCCTAACAGCACTGAAAAGATAATTAAATACATCCGTTCATTACTGCATGCAGCAGAAGTCCCCTGGACGATAGGTAGCATACCTGTATGCACACTTTGCATCAGCTGTTTTAGTTGTTACTGTCACATGGGCGACATGACTGATGCTAGCCAATGCCTAGAGAAAGAGAAAGCATCTTTGTAAACCTTGTGCTGGAGGCCACTGAGGAGCATCCACACTTTAAACAGCATCCCTGAATTTCGCTATACCACTTGGAAATAATTAATAAATACGCTTACAAGAAAATTGCAGGTCAGTAAATCTTTAACAAATTTTAGTACCTGTAACACTGACTTTTATCCAGGACCTTCTTTTAGCTTTTCTAGAAAATTTCATTATCTCTGACAATGCAAGCAGCTAACCGTGTGACATAACTAAAAGAAATTTGCAAAGTTATTACAGTTGTGCCCTTTCTTTCATGTTAACAAAAAACAGCTGAGAGGTTTCGGCCATTACCCTCTAATCCCTGCCCAAGTTTTTCTTCTGGCTGTAGGCAATATTACAAACTTTGGTTACAATGGTTTTCCTGAAAAACTCAATGGATATGTCTGCACAGCCTGCTGAAACCAGCCTCAGGACCAGACTCCACTGGCTGTGGAGCTGATTACGTTGAAAGCGTGTGAGGAGAGGCCTCGGGGAGTCTGTTCTCCAGAGCATGCAAGGATCTATGTAGCTGAGCACAGCCAAAGTACTCCTATATCTTGCTGTCCATCTGGAGGGGAAAGCAGAACCCATCCCGCACTGTTCCTTCAGACACAGCCTCTGAGGATACGGAGAACTAGTACATATGAGGGGTCAGAAATACTAATTTTGACTAATAGCAAAAGCAAAGGAAGACAAATGTCCATTTCAAACATTTAGTTTTAAGTATTGTATTTAGACAAATGTCTGACACCAGAGATTCACCTTCCACTCAAATCTTTCACCTGTAGGTTCCTGAAGCATTGAGAAGACAGGCCTTGGTTTACTTTTTAAAAAAAAAAAAAAATCTTACTCCAGAAAGCAAAAAATAATATGTACCTCTCCCTAGGCATCCATCTAACCTTGAAAGACATAGAAATGTATTTTGAATTATATTCACATAGCAGACTCTCTCAGAAAATTCTGTAAAGAGTATTAGGAATGAGACAGTATGTAAACCCCACTACAACAGGGTAACAACAAACAACAGTTTCAAAATCTTGATGAAGAACTTACCTCTCCCCTAAAACCGTATGTAGAAATACTAGCCAAGTCTTCAAATTTTTGCAGTTTACTTGTTGTAAATCTCTCACATACAATATCCAGATCTTCTTTCTATGTGAAAGGGACAAAGTAATAAGTCACCTCCCCTTTCCAACTTTTTCAAGATCAGAAACATTAATAAATAGAAATAAATTTTAAAAGGTAGTATTAAGCATCAGCATACAGCTGCCAACTTCATTTACTCACTCTGATACCACAGCCATTATCTTGGACCTGGATGAGCTTCAGACCACCTTCTTTAACTACTACCTGGATACTCGTAGATTTAGCATCCAAACTGCAAAAAACAAGAAAGCATTGTAGAGAACAGCAATTCTAGAGAACAAAGGGCTACATGACTTTGATTTAAAATTGAATTTTTCTCATGAGTGATAATTTGTTTCTGTTCTTCTTATCACTCAGAATTAATTTTGCTTCAAATATATCCTTACTGCCTCTTTCCTTTTTTTTCTTAAGTACAGTGATTATTATTCTAAATCACCATCCACAACAACTATGGAGAACTTTCAGGAATTTAAAAATTGTCCAACAAGTAGACCTTCTCTACCCATTACTGAAACCTACTGCAGACTCTGCTGCTCGCTTTCACAGAGCTGATACAGCTCACTACACTTACTAGGGAAAAGGCAGCTATTTTAATCCCAGACAGACTTAATCTTCAAAACAAATAACCAAGTTATTAACCTGACGCTGAAAGCAAATGATTCAGAAGCTAAGCAACAACAAAACAAACCCAAACACAAATTTAGAAAGTCTTCTCGAACGGCGTTGTCCCCCTGTGCATTCAGTACGAGCACCCACGGATTCTCTCTCCTCAGCACCCCAACTTGGGCGCACCCCTCCTTACGCGCCGGCGGCTGGAAGCGGTGACAGCAGCCATAGCGCGCCCAGCGCCCTCAACCCCCGCCCCACGTCCGAGGAGGGCCCCGGAACAGCTCCCCGCCCACCCCGAGCAAGGCCAGGCTGCGGCCCAGCGCCCCCGGCAGCCGCCGGCGGGGCAGGAGGGGCGGGCCCCGCGTTACCAGTTTTCGATCATCTCCTTGATGGCGTTGGCCGGTCTCTGGATGACCTCGCCGGCCGCGATGCGGTTCACCACAGCTTCATCCAGCCGCCGGATCACGCCGGCCATCGGCGCCGTCACAGGAGCCCGGCTCGGGCAGCTGCCGGGCGGGAAGGGCGCCTGAGCCGAGACCGGCTGCTCGGGCAGCCCCAAAAAACGGGTCTCTGAGGGGAGAGGGGGGGCTGGGGCTACTCCGGGGCCGGGGAACCCGGGAGGGGGCACCAGAGGGCCCCCGTGGGCCAGCGGGAAGCCGAGCGGAGGCCGGAAGAAGGGTACAAGGAGCTGACGACGCGGAGGAGGAGGGAGCGGGGCAGCCGCCTTGAGGGGGGCTGAGGGGAAAGGCCGCACGGCCCCGCTCCCGCCAAACCGCCGCTTCCCGCCCCCCGCCCCCTCGAGCGGACGGCTCTCCGATTGGGCGACGCAAGTGCCCATCACACGGCCTGCTTCCTTCCCGCGGCAAAAATAAACACGGACGGGGGCGGGGAGGGCGTTGGGACCACGAGGCCCCGCGGCGATTGGCTGAGCGGCGCGGGGGCGGAGCGGTGCTGCGGGGGCGGGGCGAAGCAGGGGCGCGCAGCGAGGCGTGCGTGCGTGAGTGCGTGCGTGCGTGCGTGCGTGCGGCCGCCGGGGAGGAGCGCGCCGCCTGGCGGCGGGAGGTCGCGGTGCGTGAGGCCGTGCTTCCTCGCCGTGCGGTCCGGGCCGGCGGCGTGCGGTGTGCGGGGCGGGTGCGCACTGGGTTGTGTGACCGAGAGCGTGTCCCGCAGTACGTCCCCGGTCACGGCCCTGAGGTGTGGGCAGCGGCGGGGGGCGGGGCGCCTCTGACCGGGGGTGCGGCTGTGGAAGGTGTTACCCTAAAGCGGGTTCGTGCCCAGCGTGCCATAAACCTGCTTTAACACGCTCAGGAGAGAAACTGTATTTATTCAGGCCTGGGTGCTCGGTGGACTTTTCCACAAATCAAACACCCCAACAGCAGGTTTTCGTGCTGCTTTTATACACAAAAATCAGAGGTGAGCACTTTTCCAAACACACCCCTTAGATACTGATTGGTTAGTGATTAACATACAATTATAATACACCTTACATAATGCTTCTATTGCTATGCATGCTCAGGGGAAGGGTCTTAACTTGGGCAGGGGTCTTTTTGACCTGTGGGTGTGGGGTTTTTTTTATTATAATGAAGGAACTTCACTTTCGGGACACTCAAAAGTTAGTTTCATTGCTGAGTTAATGGATCGATTAGTCATTTTGCCAGGTTGTTAAATAACACAATCCCGGATATTCTCTTTATGGTCCAGGATGTTCTGCTTGTTTTCAAGGGTTCAGAGAGCAAAATCTATCCTTTATGCTTTTCTTACTGCTAATCAAGGTCATCTTGACCACACTTCAAAGTCTCACTCGACCAAACTTCAAAACCTTATAATTGTCCCCATATGTGCAGTAACTGTAGCTACTTGCACAATAATTAACTATGGCTACTAGCAAATGTGAAGTACACTATATCAAAGGCCCACAGCCACCCCTCAGTGAAACCCACTGGCTCTCACGGGGATCCTGATCGTCGCACACGGAAGAGTTAGTGGACCACAATAGAATGAAGCTGCTGCACACCCAGCGTGGCCTTTGTGCCACACAAATCCCTTGACCGCAGGACGACCTCAGCTCACGAATGCAGGAGCCTGCAGGCAGCTCCCCCTCAGTACCAGCCATTACACCACCTGCGTAGCCTTGCTCTTATCGCAGCGAGGAGTTATGCGAACATCCTTTCTGTTTCACAGTAGAAATGATGAGTGGAGTTGTTTTCATGCAAGAAAATCCTATGATAATGAGGTAACCCTATCTACGGACGGGGTCTGCACGGTGCGCTGCACGTGCACTGGAAGCCCATTCAGTGCTGCACAGCTCCAGGTTCCAAGCGTCAAAAGGGAGGCAAGATTATCTGTACTATGTCTCTTTCTGGGATCATAACAGACTAGCAACTTCCGGTGCAAAACAGCTCTTCGCTGCACTTCCCTAAGCACAACAAACACCACTTCTCTCAGGCAAGCTGCACGTGGAGCTTCAGAGAAGCAAAAGCTTCTCCAGGAAGGCAGCATCACTGCAGTGCCTTGTCAGGGTGGTGTAGTTGCTGCGTCACTGTGCAAAACACCACAGTATATTCATGCCGTTTATGAGTTGCTTGTAGCTGCAATGCCAAAAATTGGACATCCGATTGATGTAGTATACTTCACATTTGCTAGTAGTCATGGTTAATCACTGTGCTAGTAGCTATAGTTACCGCACATTTGGGGACAATTACAAGGTTTTGAAGAGTGGTCAAGATGACCTTGATTAAGACTTTGATCTCCAAACCCTAGAAAATAAGTAAAACATCCTGGACCATGAAGAGAATGTCTGGGATTGTGTTGAGAATGAGTTATTTGACAGCCTGACAGAATGACTAACCGATTAATTAACTCAGCAATGAAACTAACTTCTGAGTGTCCCGAAAGTGAAGTTCCTTCATTATAGAATCACAGAATCATCTAGGTTGGAAGGGACCTTGAAGATCATCTAGTCCAACCGTTAACCTAGCACTGACAGATCCCAACTACACCAGATCCCTCAGCACTATGTCAACCCACCTCTTAAACCCCTCCAGGGATGGGGACTCCACCACCTCCCTGGGCAGCCCATTCCAACACCTCACAACCCCTTCTGGAAAGAAATGCTTCCTAATATCTAGTCTAAACCTTCCCTGGCGCAACTTGAGGCCATTACCTCTTGTCCTATCACTTATTACTTGGTTCAAGAGACTCATCCCCAGCTCTCTGCACCCTCCTTTCAGGTAGTTGTAGAGGGTGATGAGGTCTCCCCTCAGCCTCCTCTTCTCCAGACTAAACCCCCCCAGTTCCCTCAGCCGCTCCTCGTACGACATGTGCTCCAGACCCTGCACCAGCTTTGTTGCCCTTCTCTGGACACGCTCGAGTCATTCAATGTCCTTTTTGTAGTGAGGGGCCAAAAACTGAACACAGTAATCGAGGTGCGGCCTCACTAGTGCCAATTATATGAAAAAACACACCCACAGGACAAAAAGACCCCTGCCCAAGTTAAGACCCTTCCCCTGAGCATGCGTAGCAGTAGAAGCATTATGTAAGGTGTATTATAATTGTATGTTAATCGCTAACCAATCAGTATCTAAGGGGTGTGTTTGGAAAAGTGCTCACCTCTGATTTTTGTGTATAAAAGCAGCATGAAAACCTGCTGTTGGGGTGTTTGATTTGTGGAAAAGTCCACCGAGCACCCAGGCCTGAATAAATACAGTTTCTCTCCTGAGCGTGTTAAGATTGTTTTATTGCACGCCGGGCGCAAATCTGCTTTTTGGATAACAATACCAGTTGAAGATGCTTTACTATTTGCATCTCTTAATGTAATGTAACTTCAACGACTTCTCATCCTCTTCATAAATGCCTGTCTTCATTTTTTGGGATCCTGTATTAATTGCAAAATGTTGACAGCAACCAATAAAGCAGTTTTTACTTTGCAGAAATTAAAAAAATAGCATCGTGAGAAGTATACCTTCACAGGTGTCACTTTAAACAAGAGGCTCAGGGTCATGCGCGTGGCTGTACCCCGGCCAAGTGTGTGAAGAAGATACAGGCCCTGAAAGGAATGCATGAAGGTCTCCTGGTATCAGCTGGGATAGAGTTAATTTTTCTTCTTAGTAGCTAGAATAGTGCTGTGTTTTGCATTCAGTATGGGATTTGGTATGAGAAGAATGTTGATAATATACTGATGTTTTTCAGTTGTTGCTAAGAAGCCAAGGACTTCTCAACTTCCCATGTCCTGCAGTGTGCAGGTGCACAAGGAGCTGAGAGGGACCATGGCCAGAGCAACGGACCCAAACTGGCCAATGAAATATTCCATACCACAGAATGTCATGCTCAGTATATAGAGGACAGTTGGTCAGGAAGCAGGGACTCTCGCTTCAGGATTGTGGTTTTGGGATCTTGGTTTCTCTGGGATTGCTAGCCAGGAATGGGCTGGTGAGCAACTGCATTGTGCATTATCCGTTTATATTTTCTATTATTGTTGTTGTTATTATATTTTATTTCAATTATTAAACAGTTTTTCTCTCAACCTACGAGTCTCCTTACCCTTACCTCTTCAATTCTCTCCCCCATCTCTGGGGCAGAGGAGGGTGAGTGAGTGGCTGCATCACGTTTGACTGCCAGCCAGGTTTAAAGCAAGACAGAAACATGAAGCAAAACCATTTTTTTGTGAGTGTTAAGGAGTAAGTGTTTGAAACATGGATTGGCAGTACCTTGCTTTAAGGTGCTTTGTCTCGTGAGGACATTTTTGTCCTCAGCACTGTCCGGGATGGTTGCTATAAAGTGTCACTCTGTCTAATTCCTCTCCATATGGACAGGTGACTGCGGTGCCCCCAGCCATGAAGGATCTCCACAAAACCACTTTTGAGGCTGACTTCAGGTTCCCCACTTGTTGCTCTTGGAAAAACCACTTGGGTGGAGGCCAACAGTCCTGCAACCTCCTGGCTTCCTGAACATTCTGGCTGCAGTGACAACTACCTGGGCCATAGTGCACTTTTGCTTTGACCGGCAGGAGAAGGTTCGGGACCTTGGTACAAGCCCCCCTGTTAGCCCGAGCAGGGCAGGTGGCAAAGGGTTAATAGGCACAAAGAGAGAGTGAGAGACTGTGCACCAACCTTGACCTTACACCGACCTGGGGAGCACCAGGAGCATTGGGAGCATTGAGCTTCAGAGCAGATGAATCTGGCTCTGCTCCAGGACCTGAACCTAGGGGAGGAATCTGGTTTCGGTGGCCACGGGCAGCCTGCCACAAGCCTTACCCAGAGCAGCTGGTAACGGGAGCGGGAAAGCAGAGGGCATGTACTGGATCTCAGCACACAATCTGGGATGGAACACATTTACTCAAGCTCTTCCTTGTCCCTGTTGTTGCTGACAGCTGTTTGCGCTGTCAGTATCTGCCCTAGACCAGCCAGGAGGAAAATTTGCACCTTTTATTATTTATACCTGTGTTATATAGTTTGTATCATACAGATGCAGTTCATCTTACTGGATGTTGCTTGCATGAAGCTTTAAAATCTTGTGCAGTCTCTGCCAAACTCCTGATTTTCATGTAGAAGCTGATGTGAATAAGTCTCTTTCTCTGTTTGGCTGCAAGTAGCTGTCAAAAGACTTCCATATTTGCATCACAACCTCTCCAACTGGCCCGTTCCTACCCTACAAGCTTTGCTCAGACACATTCAAGTTTAAACTGTTGTTTTGTGTGACAATACATTGAAGAAGGGAAACATCAGTAACAACTTAATTGCTAAAAATAATTCACCAGAGAAGTGTGGTAGAGACATATGTGTCATGGTAAAATACGTATTTGATTTTTAGATATTTTTTTTTTACTAAGAAGATAAAGAAAGTACGCATTTGTTTTTATTGAAGCAAATTGAAAACAAATGATCTAGATTTAATTTTGAATAGTTTAGGAAGATATAACGGGTGTATTTTGATGCCAGGGCTCCGAAGTGGTGTCAGGGCAACAGAAGTGGTGAAGAATTAATGAAAAAAGCCTGTTGGAATCTTAATGCTTTTTAAGATCCCAAAGAGGAAAGCTGATATATATAGAAATCAATGCTAAGAAATTTCAGAAGGCAAGAATTAGTTTCTTAGAAACAAACAAAACTGAAACAGCCCCACAGTCGCTAGAGAAATGTAGTGAGTCTTTCCCCTGGAGACACAGAGGACCATTTAAGTAAAAAGAAAAAAATAATGCAGTGAAAGAACTGCCATCTTACCAAAGTCCTCACTGATGAGAAGAGGTGGCTCAAGTGCCAGTAAACAAGATGGATTTTGAATTCTTTGACTTTTATTATAAAATCTATTTTGGTTTGTTTTTTTTTTTTAAAAAATACAAAGATCTGTCTAGTTTTGGGTCTGATAATCTTGATCTGCTATATTGTATACCATTTTCAAATCTTACCCACTTACCATCTTATCTGCAGCATGTACTTACTATTCCAACTCAAATGTATGAAGAACCCCAGAAAAGAGTTTTTAAACTTATTTGTAATTCATTAGTGCCCCATTCAAAGTCAACATTGCTTTATTTGGCTTGAGCAATTAAAGGAAAGCATTAAGAAATAGTAAACAAGGTTTAGAAATAATTGGAGCATGGGATTGTAACATAAGGGAAACAACCAGTAAATCCTGGTGGGCACAAGACTACACCCTGTAACATGAGGCAAGGGTACAAAAAGACAGAGACCTGCTGCAGTGGAGAAAGGGCTGAAGAGTGATTAATTCAGTTTAAAAGGTTAAAGTTATTAGGGTTTTAGACTGCAGCTCAAGCAGAATAGCAGGTTAAAAGATGAGGATTGCTTGAGCAAAAAAGCCTAGTTATTTCTTTTTGCTTTTAAAGACAAGTGAGTTGAGCAGCATTCCAGTAAGTAACATTTTTTTTTTTTTCTACGCTAGTACTTGTATAAAATTCTTTGTAAGAAACAGCTTTTTTCATAGGTGATATTCCAGTATCTGGAAATGTCTTCTCATTTACCCTTAAATAATTTTCCCTGATGTGTACGTTAATGGGAAATGGTATCTTTCACCCTTCTTACACTTTTTGCTGCCAAACAGCATCAGAGTTTATGATAATTTCTTAAAACTGTCTCCAGTTGGCTAGAAAGAGATAACAGAGAGAATGCAGACCAAATAACCTTGATTCACAGACCTCTGCTTCTTTTCAGCTTGTCTTGACAAGCACCCAGAGTGTCCAGGCAGTTTCTTTAACCCTTACCATTGCCGAATACAGACCCACTCATCCTGAAGTGAATTTCATGCAGCTTTAGGATACAGAATAAAATATTAACACAGAATTTGTGCTACAGTGGTTGACTATTGACGTGCTAAGGCTTGGACAACAGGCCCAAGCCAGAGTTGACCTATAGGTGAACCCTGTATATTTTATAACTGATAGCCATTGTGCTAGTAGGTATTGTACTAAGTTATAACAACCCACTTGTGCTGATGTAAAAAGTGCTAAAGCATTGAAATACTGAAGCCTGAACAACAGGCCCCAAGCTGAAGCTGCTAACTCTGTATGTAATCATTAACAAAGTATGTAAGCTCACTAGTGAAAGATGCAGCTTAGAATATAATCAGTAGTGAGGACGAAATGCTGAGAGAATGTATCCAACTTCCCTTGTTTAGCCTTGTTCAAGGCTGAGAACCCATGTATTTGGCCTTGTTAGAAACTCCCTTGGTCTCCCCCCCTCCGAGCCCTGGCCAGGCTTTGGGTGGAATCCAACAGGAGAATGAAACCAGAAACTTTCCACTCAAAACAAAGGTGCCAGCTATTCTGGCTTGTCGATCTCTGGTATATAAGGCTGGGCCCGTTTGCAGCGACTTTGGAAGCCTCACCTACGGGTGGACGCACTGCGTAGGATTTCCCACTTGCTGGGACAGGCTCTCCAAATCCTCGCTGTAACCGGGGCTGCCCAGCGACTGCGGATCTGGATGATGGTAACATATGCAAGTGGTGATGGATCTTTCTTAATCACTATTCCCTCTCTCATGTAGTAATGATTTGATGCATTACCCTGTATTTTCCTGTTTGTTGCTTTAGGTGCACTATTCTGCCTTTTCTTACTACATGTTTTCTGTATTACTCTGTTACATTATTTGGTTATCACCAGTAAAATACGCCTACTCTTTTCACTCTGATGTCTGAGTTTAATTGGTATCCTTAATCAGCAAAACAACTATATATCAACAGCAGAAGCAATAGCACTCCTGGTACTGATATATTACGAAACCTATTTACAGAGAAGGAGCTGCTCCAAGTTAATGCAGCGTCTACCTAAAAAAACCCACACACAAAAACCCCCATCCAAGCCAGAAAAAAAGCATCAGACTCACATTCCAGTGAAACCAAATTATCCCGTATATGATTCCAGTCAGTTACTGTTGCTCACCCGACACAGGATCACTTGTTAAGCTGTAGTAATTATATTCTGAGTCTGTATCTCATGATCCAGGGCTAGGTGAAAATGTGCTTCTATGAGTAGAAGAGCTGCTCAAGATTTCACGTCACATGCCCTTATACATAGCCTCAGGCATTTACATATTGCAAGAGGAGTTTTTGCTAGAAAATATTGCCCCAATTAAGATTGTTCACCCTAGTTTACAGTACATTTTTATGAGTTTTTAAGGAAAGCAAGTTCTGGAAGCTCATGATGAGAAAATAGCTTTGAAGTCCATATGCTATGTATTTATACCCCCTCATCATACCCTGTGTGTGCAGTCCTGTCAGATAAGGAATTATTATTAAGTGCACTCTATAGGACTCTGGAGCGCCCAGATGAGCAGGATGATTTGTGCAAGGCCCTGTAGGACATTCCTGATAGAATTTGGAATCAGAGTTCATTCTTTTTGTCAGTATGTTAACCATAATACCACTTCTCTACCTAGAATATGGGCATTTATTTATACGGACCTTAAAATATTCATAGTTGCATCTCCTAGAAAAAGAATCATTTACTCTGCTGTACAAGCTGAACACTTGTTACACTCCAAGTCTTACAGGTAAAATGGGACACAACACATATGTGGAGTTAAGCATTTGTCATTAGTCAAATTTGACATTCTAACCAACATCCAACAAAGCATTAATGTTAGCCCAGTTGCAATATTACTATCATTTGTAGTCCAAATGAGTACAGGGAAGTCTCACTAGTACACTTAAAATTGTTACACAGAAAAATATTCTGAGTACCTACCCTCTTTCTCTGGTGTCATACTCCCTCTTCCAGAGCGCCTCAGGCAGAGAGGCTGCAGAGGGTGTCACCAACAGACCAGCATCCCAGGTTCTTCCTTGGCAGGAGGGTGATGCTGGGGTGGAGGTCCTTTCCTCCTTGGTCTTGGGGATTGCCTGCTTTTACTCTTCATATTCTCTTAATGGAATCTGTGTATGTGAACTTGCTCTTCATTGGTTCTCAATTGTTCAGTTGTCTGTTCCTTCTTTTATAACTGAACTGGTTTAACAAGATTATCCTCCTGTAATGAATGACCACTGTGGTTTGTGTTCATAGCCTGGGACCTCTGGTACAATCCCATTTTTGATTCTTGTACCTCCCATTTTGTTCTAGGATGACAGATAACACAGTCAACAAAAAATAACTACATGTTGTCATGATAAACTAAAGTTAACCTAAACCCAACCTGACCACTAGATAATTGCTATCACTGCTAAAATAAGGCAAAATCAGCTTAGGCCAACATAACCCAGGCAAGGGCTGAGACCCTGTCCTGTCAAGCCAGCGCAAATCCTTCAGCCTTTCACTTGTAATGGCAAAAATGGTATTTACTTGGCTGCAGACTAAGTCCTGATTCTTAGGGACGACACTGCTGTAGGCAAGGCACTCTGTAACTGTCCTTTGCAAACATACCAGAACATTACTTGTTATCTCTTCTTTTCATCTGACATTAAAACGTGTCACAAGCAGAACGCTTATGTAAATTAATCACATATTGGTACGGAGGCAGCATTTTTCATGTTCCTAAAATGGTATAAAGATGGAATTTATGAGACCAAATTTATGCCAACTTTTTTTTTCCCCATTACAGTAACTGCATCGTTCCACAGTGTTTATATTTTTCCAAGCTGCTGTTCACAATGATGCTCGTTTTTCTGATATTCTACTTATCTTTTCCTTTGAAACAAAAAAATCTTCTGGGCCAGTCAAGATGTATGAAACAGAAGTCCCAGTTTTTTCCTTCATTTTTGTAACTTATTTTCTGTGTGACTGTGTATTCTGCAGAATATAAGACTTATCTTTATAAAACATTTTGTGAGCTCTGGATGGTAACTTATGTTTGATAGTGTAATACTACTGCATAACATTGTATGTATTCTGTCACTGTTTTTCTTCCTCTGGGATTTAGCATACTCTGAAAGATCAGTTCTTCTGGCATAGTCTCAGTTAGGGGAAGCTTAAGATGAACTTAAAAGTACTACATTAATTATATAAAAGTATTATATGTTAATGGAAATAAATTGAAGAATAAATGTATTTTAAATTATATACAGGTGTCCTTATCTTAAGATATAAGAAAGAAAATTTTTACAGTGTGTGAGACTCCGCTCAGTTGTAAACAATCTGTTGAAGAAGGGGATGCAATCACTGTGCAATGATGGAGAGCGGGGACTGAGTGGAGACTGGGTAGCCTGTTAACAGCTGCCCTGGGTGTGCAGCAAATGCCTCTGACACTCCCTTCGCTGCTTATCTGTCACCACAAGCTATGGCCTAGACTCATGTCAAGAGCCTGAGAAACCGCAGAACTAGCCTTGTACTATTAACAAGTCGGGAACTATCATCTATATTAAGCTATACCATAACAATTTGTGATCAAAAGCTAGACTCAATAGTTCCCTAAAAGTTGCGGTACTAAAGGTGTTTGATGAACCACCAGAGTTTTCCTTTCCCCTGTTGTTATGCTATATTATGTCAACCAACCCCCCATCTATAATTTACACACATCTTGACACTGCAAGTAGATGAGCTGAAGAAACTTATCATAAGGCTACATGCGCTACTAAGCATTAATGTAGGATATAAGGCAGGGGGGCAAAAATCATTCTTCAGAATTCCCTTCAGCCGGACGGAGACCCCATGCTGCTTACCGCCCTGACCATTGGACAGGTCGCATGATCTTTCTTTAGCCTCTGCTCTCTCTCTTTTTCCCCTCTTCTTTGCCTTCTTAATTTCTATATCATTATGTATGACTGATATCTATTGAGTATTATTAAGTTGATAAATGACATTGGATAAAGAAAGAGATTATTCAAATTTGGTTCTGATTTTCCTCCGTCTGTCTCTCCTGACTATTATTGGTCAGTGAAGTGTGCCTTTCTAAGGGAGGAGGGAATTACTGTCTCCCCACTTGCACTTGCTCGGGAACGGGACATGACACTGTGAGAACAATCAATCGGTGGAAAAATCTCCCCAGGGATACGGTAGAGCCCCCATCGCTAGAGGTTTCCAAGCTGCAACTGGACAAGGTGCTAGATAATCTCACCTAGGCTCCCTTTCCCACAACAGGTTGGACCAGATGATTTTTGGAAGCCCCTTTGAACCTGGGCTCTTCTGTGGTTCTGTGATTATTGCATGATTGGACTGCAGGCTAAAATAATTGTTTTCTAATATTTTCTTTGGCAGTAAGTATGGGGGGTGTTTTAACCTAATTTTTATTGTGATTACTAGAGAATGAAAAAGTCCCATTTTGATTTTGCTCTTTAACTTAAATACCTTACAAGAATGGGCAAGATACATGTGCTGAAGTTTCAATACCTCAGCCTTTCCTTTAATAGATGAACTAGCTCTTGAGCGACACCTGAGTCTTGGGCCAAGAGCCCTCTTATGACCTCTATATTCCAGAACTTTCTAAGGTAAAATAAATTAAAAAAAAAAAAATCAAAATGCTTAGTTTCCAGAAAAAAGTGCAACAGGGGATAAATCATCCTCTCTCACCTCCAGTCAGTAACCTGCATGCTCTAAAATTTAGATATCACATTTTAGTAAATATGTAACTATTCAGTTACTGGGCAGGGTCTGGGAATTTTTACCAGTACTGTTCTCAGGATATTTAGTTTCTCTTCAATGGACGTCAAGAGTAGCAAAAGCGCCATGGGCCTCAGTCAGCTGAGAACACGTGCAGGGTTTTGGATGCACTGAGCCTTGCAGCACTGCAGCAACCACACTGTCATCAGTAATTGAATAAAAATGACTTGGCATTTGCATGTGGTTTACCCTCGGACTGTGCTGTAATTGGGAGGGGAGAAGAGAGGAAGGAAGGGGAAATCGTAAGAGGTAAAAAGGCTTTTATGTTAGTGGAGGGCAAATGGGCTGATGAAGCTCTGCTGAATTTTCACTTCGGAGTTTCACTTCTGTGGAGAGACCTTGCTCCCAGTGACTAAAAAGCCCAAAGCAGATAGCTACATGCCCAATCAGAGGGAGACCTTGTGCTGCAATACATGGCTGTTGTTCAGAGCAGCCACGTAACCAGAAGAGCAGAGTGACCCGCAGAATTGCGTAAAACTTGCCTGACATTCTGCAGAGAATTCTGGGGCTTTTAGATAATACTATCTGCAGCATGTAATTCAGAAATTGTTTCCTTCTTGTGCTATAATTAAATAGGTGTGTAAACCTGTGAGAGCTAAAAGTGCTTGTGGAAATCTGGCTGAGATATTTGAATAACTAGTATTCAGACATTAAGTTAAAGAGATCCCCACCAATTTTGAAAGTAATCAGAGTATATCACAGCTATAATGTCTTCTTCTAGTAGTATGACAGTAAATGTGCAAACAAGATGTGCCTTTTTGCAGGGTACAGCATGGAATGGACACAAAAGCAACCTGTTTTTCACTGCTTCCTTTTTTAACTTAACATAGCAGACATTTAGTGGAGGGGATGTATGTGAGTGACAGGGTTGGGTATAGTGCTTGGTATGGAATAAGTAATTCAGGAAGCAAAATCCTGCTAGCAACTCCAGAACCAGGCAAAGGTCTAGATACAGACCAAAAAAGCAGTCCTGCAGCTGGAGGAAACGTCCTGCATGGATGGAACAGGCAGAGGGGTGCAGTGGCTGGATGCTCAGTTTTGTAGAGGATGGCCATGCCAGCCACACTGTACCTCTGGGATGGAGGGGATCACATTGGCTCAGTTGGAAGGATGGATGGCAGAAGGTGTCCTTTTTAGTAGTCACTGTCATGGGCTGGTTTTGAGAGGTTGAATCAAATAAGGGGAGAAAAGGAATTTGGAAAAGCTGTTTGCTCCTCTGCACCCGTGATGGTGCTGCCCACTGTTGGCAGTAAAAACAAATATCTCGTGCTTAAAACTTGGCATGGACTCGTTACAAAAACAAACACAGAAAACCCTGCCAATCTCTGCTGGTGTGCAGCTAGGAGCGTACCGGTGCTGAGACCTGGATGGGAACATATTTGACTTAGTTGTCCTGGTTAGCCTACACAGATTCTTGACTGGTTTCCTGAAGCACAAACATCTCCTGGCCTTTGGGCACCTCTTCCTAGGAGCATCCCTCTTTCTCTCTGTCACCAAGCCTGTCACCTCTGTTTCTCATGAAGTAATGACACTCTCTCTTGCTAAAATCCCATCCAGTCCTTGGTGTGTATGATCGTGTTCTTTGCTGATTAAGGCTTCACCTTCATGCTCCAAAGCTGTGAATGGCCTATTGCTACTATTATTTTCATTATTGGCTTCATGCAGTCATAGTTATCTTGGGGCTTTGGCATTCCCATATCACACCATCCATAGTGCCCCATTAGAACATACTGGTATGGAAGCACAGGGACATGGACCTGAAGTTATTGGCTCAACATTACCTGAACCAGAACTGGGGCAAATTTATGGATTTATTTCAAAATGAAAGAGTACAAAAGTATGTATCTGGGTTTTATTATGATTACAGGTTTCTCCCAGGAGGACTCATCTCTGACGACAAGCCCCGTGGTTTGGTTTGTTCTCTTGCTGCCAGCTGTTGGTTGCCCTTTCTCCAGATTCCTTCAGGCACTGCTGTTGGGGAGACTCACCGGTCCCAGCCTGTATCAGTGAGCCTCAGAGAGTGCTTTTCCCAAAACCTTCATCTTCTTCTCTGTTCTCCACCATTCTCTCTTTCCTCCTTTGCCCCCATCCCCCTTGCTCAGCTGTTTTGCCTCCAGAGCAAATAGGTTGAGATGACAGGTGCAGAAGGAGCACTTATCTTTACCCTGGTCACACCTATTGCTGTCCCTACCCATTCTTCATCACTGGCTTGGCTCAGTTTCTGCCCCTTCTAAGACTATTTGAACTGCTCCCACAGGAGTGACTACACTTCATGTAAACAGTCCTGAACTCTCTGGGTTATTCCAAATTGTTTAGCAGCAGTAAAAGGAGATAGTAAAGGAAGATAACTATTTGTGCGATACTTGAATGAGTTTTACGCTTCTGCAGCTTCAATGTTGCTATCAATAGTTGGGTTAAAGTCTAGCTAAGAGACATCCCTAAAGGAGTCCTTCCATGCACAACAGGCCTTGTGGTATAAAAGATTATATTGCTTTACTAACAAGATACAGAGTGCTTGCTGTCACAGGACTCCAGTCCCAGCTCAGGACATACTGTGCCACAACTGTTTTAAGTGTATAAAGAATAACACCGGAAAATGGCTGTGGACTATGCTGGTGGCAATTACAGAAGGTACAAAACCCCTTGTTTTGCAAAGAGCACCAATAATTGTGTGTGGATCACTGACCACTGCTTGTACAATGATACAGACCTCTTCTTGGAGGGCTATACAATGCCTTAATAGACATTCAGATGTTTTACAAGTATACTAGCCTATATGATGCTGACACTGCAAGGTTAAGCAGTCAGGCTTTATGGAAAAGGAGTAACAGTAAAGGATAATAGGCAAGATACATTAGACAGGAGAGATGTGAAGGAATTTTTCAGCATTAGGGAAACTAGAAGACAAATAATAAAATAGGCAGATCTTCACCATTAGGTGTGTTGCATTATCCTTTACTTATTATGTACTTAAGATTCCATTAGTAGTTCTTTTAAAGCTATTATTCGGAAGTAGCTGATTGCTCTGGGACAAGTTTCTTGACCTCAGAAATAAACTAGGGCGAACAGAAGTTCATCACCAGTATTACTATGTCAGTTTGGAGATATGCTTTCAAAGTCAAGCAAACATCCTGAAATAATCACCCTGATGGAAGCTGTAGCTTGGGTACCTCCACGAAATCACACCTACACCACAAACTTTTGTCCATATCACTGTAATAGCTGGAGACATCATTTATGGTCAGTGTATTTTTGCTGACTAAGTCTCTCATGTGGAGCAGTTATACCAGGAAAAATATATTTTTCCATGTATGGTGTCAGGGAGCAGCAACAGCTGGCTGCTTCCAAGGGTTGGGGAGACATGGGGATCCCCAGGGCACTGGTCAGGCAGGGGCTCCCCAAACCAGGGTCCCTCCCACTGCCCCCAGTGAGGGAGCTGGCCGGGCTGGAGGGCAGCTGGGTGAAGCCCCCAGCCCAGGGCATTGGGCAGCTCTGTGGGGATGGGGATGGGGACAGGCTGAGGCCAGACTGGGATGTCAGCCTGAAGGTGGGTGTCAGGATCAGGCCCGGTGATGGGAACCATGGTCAGACACAGCACCGTGATTGCCAGGCCCATGGGCTGGGGGGTGACCCAGGTGAGGTTAGTCAGGGTCCTTAAGGCTGGTTGGTGTCCCCAGGGCCCTGATGTATAGTATAGTTTGCTTGGGTCTTCGAGGGAGAGAGAACAATGTTCGTTTACCCATTCAGGTTGTCAGTGTCAGATGTATGTTGCCACTACAATAGTTGCAATGCCTTCAGCTGGGAGCTGAGTCTGCATCCCACCAGATGCAGGTCTGTAGTAAGATGTAGTAACATCTGACCCAGGCTCGGTGCTCTACTCCCAGGAGATGCTGGCTGCTCAGGAAAGCAAGAGCTGTTGGCCCAGTAGATCCCTCAAGCTCAGCATGGCTGAGGGCTTGTGACACGTGCTGCAACTCTCTTTCCTGGATGTGTTACAAAGGGTGTTCTTCCCCTCAAGCTGAGGTTTTCCCATCATTAAAAAAGAAGCAGAGGTAAAAAGCATGATTTCTAGCATCAGACTTGTGCCAAGGCCCATCCCTTCCGTGCAGTGGGTGCACCTCCATCACGAGCTCTGACGCACAGGTTCTTGAATGGAGTGACAAGGAAGTGGAGGGATCTGTACTCACACTCCCACCCCAAAGAAATATTTTCCCTTTGAAATGTACCCAACACCATTGCCTCTACAGTTGCAACAGAAGGGGTGTAGGAGCTAGGCAGAAAGGGCTTTATACATCATTTTATGCTGCCTTGCTGGACTTTATGAGCACCTTCTCCCAGTGCTCCTTCTTCTTCTGGGCCGAAGCAGCCGGTATCAGCCAGTACGCCTGCTTCCTTCTCTGAGTGCCTGTGCTCGCAGACATGCGGCACTGCCTCCCTAAGTGGGTCCGCCCTTTCCAGTTTCTGTTCCTTCTCCACTCGTTTAGAATCGGGAAATGCAATAATTTGCAGACTCAGTAATTCACTGGCAATGTGTGTGCGTGGCAGCTTTTGGAAGTATTTCGCTCTGCATGAGAAGGAAACGCCCCACTGCACACCCGTGGAAGGCTTGCAAGTTGCCAAGTTTCATTTTTACAGCTGTAAATAAAAAAAGAGTTTTGTTTTCTGTCTCAAGACTGATTTGACAAACACACCCGTGGCTTGCAAACAGATGTAGCAAAGACTGAACGCTGTGCCAGTGTTTAGGTCAGAGTCCCTTCCAAGCCAAAAAGCTGTGTTTTCCACTTTCTGCACCGAGACTGAGGTGGGTTGGTCCTTGGTTTCTCTGCGCTGAAGTGAAACACCCCTAAATAACAATAATAGGGAGTTCAGAGGTTACATGAAATGCCAAATACATTAGTCTGCACTCATTCCTCTCAACATTTATATTCTGTTGATTCACACAAGCAATTCTGCCTGAATAAGAACTGCAGAATCCCACCCATGGACTTCGATTTCTTTAAGTCACTTAGCAAACAAGATTACACTGGTGAGCATGCAGTTTTCCTACCTTGTATCCATGCAGCTCCAAAACAACAACAGTGGTTGTACTTTTGGATGCCTTTTTTTTTTTTTTTTTTTTTTTTTTTTTAGAGTGGCTTTGCCTCATTATTTTGATGCATGCCACTTGGAGCGAAGTGATAAACACACCCATGCTAAAGGTTAGCATTACTTTGTTTCTCCAGTCCCTAAATGGGCAGCAGGATAATTTATGTGAAAACTCAGTGCAGAAGATGGATGGTTAGCAGAAATTCATTTTTGTATCAGAATGGGGTGGGTTGACCTTGGCTGGATGCCAGGTGCCCACCAAGCCACTCTATCACTCCCCTCGCCAGCAAGACAGGGAGGGGAGAAAATAAGATGGAAAAAACCCCTTGTGGGTCAAGATAAAGGCAGTTTAGGAAATCAAAAGCAAAGGCCTCATGTGGAAGCAAAGGAAAACAAAAGATTTGTTCTGTATTTCCCATCAGCAGGCGATGTTTAGCCGCTTCCCAGGCAGTAGGGCTTTAGTAGCATAGCTGTTGCTCTGGAAGACAAACGTCGTAATAAAAAATGTCCCCCTGCCCTTTCTCTTATTTTTTATTGCTGAGCAGATGTCATATGGTGTGGAATGTCCCTTTGGTCAGGTTGGGTCAGCTGTCCCGGCTGTGTCCCCTCCCGAGATGTTGCCCACCCCAGCGTGCTGGTGAGGGGGGATGTTGGTGGTGGGGAGGGAACGCTGGGGTGTGAGCAGCACCTCTCCAGCTACCGCCACAAATCCCAGCGCCGCGGGGGCTGCTCCGGGGAGACCAACTCCACCGCAGCCAGACCCAGCGCCGAGAAAGATTGTCAGATGGGAATGGCGGTGACGGAGAAAGACCCGGCGAGAAAGGTGGTTATTGAGCGATCTCTTGTAAAGTATTAATCTTTGGCTTATTGATCCGCTATTCCCAGTGTGAAAAGGCAGTGGGAAACGATGCCTTGGGAACCAGTTGGGTTCCAACAGGAGAGGCCGTCGCCGCTCCCTGGGTTTCCCGACAGCGCGGGGAACCGTGGGGAAATCACCGGTGGCGGCGAGGCGCCTCGGGACCGGCGGTGTCTGAGGCGGGACGCGCGCTCATTTCCACGTCTGCTGAAGACGCTGCTACGTCATTTCAAAAACCAAACAAAATAGGCATTTACCCCCCTGCTGCCGGCTCGCAGGTTTCTGGGTGCTCTGGGAGGAGATGGTGCCCTGCTACCACCCAACCGCCCCCCCCCCCCGATACGGGAACCCGGCGAGGGGGGAGACACACACGGGACGGGAAGGGGACGGGGACGGGGGGGGACCCCCCGCGGGGGCGGGACGGGCTCCGTTTCGTCCCCAGGTGACGTGGGCGGCGGGGGCGGGTCGGGGGCGGGGCGCGGGGTGCCCGCGGTGAGGGGCGGCGGCCGGCGCGCTCCGGGGGTCCCTGCGCGCGGCGGCGGGCAGGCAGGTGGGTGCGTGTGCGCGCGCGCAGCGGCCATCTTCGGTCCCCCCCAACCCCGGGGGGGTTTGTACGCGGGGGAGCGGAGACATCGGCCGCCCCCCCCCCTCCACCCCCCCCCCCTTCCGCCGCCGGATTTGGGGGTGCGCCTGGCGGAGCAGCGGTCGGGGGGGTCTTTCCCGCCGCAGCGCGCGCTGCCCGCTCGGCGCGCCCGTGCCTTGCGCCGATCTGCGCGCAGCGCGCGGCTCCCTGGGCCCCCCCCCCCCCCGATCGGGAGCCATTGTCCCTTTGCGGGGGGGGGGGGGGGGGAGCGCTGCCCGCCCGGTCGGAGCCGCCGTGAGCTCCCCGTGGGCTAGATGGAGCGGGAGGTTCCCGCCGGGTGTGGGGGGGTGCTGCCCCGGTGAGGGGCGCGGGGTGGCGGGCAGCCGCGGGGGCTGGGCTGGGCGGGCAGCCTGCCAGGCACCGGGGGGGGGTGGGGGGTGTGATGTCAGGAGGGAAAGGGGGGGAGTGCATTCCTGCCCGGCCAGGCACCTGGGGGGTGTGGGGGGGCCTGGTACGGCTCGCGCGGAGGAGCTGGGGGAGGTGGGGTGCGCGCCTTCGGCGCAGCCCTGAGCTAAGCATTGTCTTCAGTGGTTTTGGATCCTTTCCCTGGAAAGCAAAACTCTTGTACAAGGTCGCGGAGTGGTCACTTAACAAAACAGGCTTTTTCCTTGGGAAAAGAGTTTGGGCACCGTGTGAGCTTCAGAAGAAAAAAAAAAAAAAGCGAAAAGATTTCTCATCAGGCTTTGTATCTTTTGCCCAGTTTACAGAAAATGAAGCTCAGGTTGGTAGCGTAGGTTTATTGCAAATGGGAAGAGGCTTTGCTTTCCTAGGAAAACATGCAGGAGGGAGCGTTTCCTACTAGTGTTTTCCGAACATGCAATTAAACTTGCCGAGCATCGGCTGTGAACTGCACAATCTTGAAAACCGTGCTGTCAGGGGAATCTTGTTGTTTGGTTTTTTGGTTTGTTTGTTTTGGTTTTGTTTTTCTTTCATTCCAGATGCGATACCATCTTGAGCTAATCTATACAAAGGAAATATTGAGGCTGTTTGTTGCCATTGCTTTCTTATCCGGTCAGCTCTGTTTGATGACAGGAACATTGCTAGGCTGAGCAAACAACTGCAGCAGTGTAAACACCTCCCTCTTGGACTGAGCTAGGTCTTGTATGGCTGAGCTAGACCAGGGGTTTCAAGATTGTTGTTGTTTCAGAGAGTAGGAAGCAGGGTTAACTTTTTCACTGTTTCGTGGGGTTTTGCAGGGGTTTTTTTGTTTTGTAAAACAGTAGTGACAGTGTGTAGCTAGAATATTGAAGTTGTTTTTCCATCAGTTTTTCTGTATATAAAACGGGAGATGCAAGTTCCGTCTTAGTTTACAGGAAATCATATGTATGTATACACAGTTTTTCTTGAAAATGCAACTCCACAACTTGCCTTAACCATATGTTCTCTTAGGTATAACTTGTTACCAGTAGGTTACAAAGAGGGGAGAATTATTTGAAACTGAAAGCAAAAAAACCCCTGTTTTGTTTCACTTAGCAAAACAAGATGTTCTGAGGAATAAGGCCAAACTGTGACCAGTGCAAGCTGTGAAGCAGTCCTCAGCAAAAGCTAGTCCACATGTGCTCGGCGTTAAGTTCAGCTTGCGAGGAAAGGAGGAAGGATGTTCCGAGATGCCATCTTAAAACCTTTGTCAACAAATTAATCAGCAATGCGCTGACATCTTGCCTATAAACTGAGAGACCTGTGATTTTTTTTTTTGTTTGTTTTTCAGTAGTGTTATTTTTTCTTGTCATTTTTCTAGGGCACTTCCTAAGATGGTATGTAATTTCAATGACATGATGTCTTGGTTTTGGCTGGGATAGAGTTAATTTTCTTTCTAGTAGCTGGTACAGGGCTGTGTTTTGGATTTAAGATGAGAATAATGTTGATAACACACTGATGTCTTAGTTGTTGCTAAGCAGTGTTTATGCTCAGTCAAGGGCTTTTCAGCTTCTCACCCCTCCCCACCAGCGAGGAGGCTGGAGGGGCACAAGAAGCTGGGAGGGGACACAGCCAGGACTGGTGATGCCAAGTGACCACAGGGATATTCCATACCATGTGGCGTCATGCTCAGCATGTAAACTAGGTGGAAGCCTGATGGGGGGCTGCTGCTCAGGAATGGGCTGGACATCAGAGAGCAAAGGGCTGTGTGGTATGAGCTGCCTGCCAGGTTAAACCACAAGATGTGAAGATACCTTATGGACAGGCTCAGGACATCCCAAGTGGTCTGTAGGAGCCAGTCTGTCAGGTTTCTGTTGCCTTGTTCATGGATGTAAAACTCTGGTTTCACAGGGACTGCTCATGGTATAATGCGGGTACAGAACTGATGTCCTAGGGTGTGTGTAACCATCTGGTTTTGTGGAAAGCGTTATCTTCTTCTTGGTGATGTCCTTTTGATTTCCATTTCCTTGCCGTGTTGCTTCCTGGCCTAGTAACTTTCCTGTTTGTAAGTCAACCACAAATCCCTACTGTAGAGGATTTATTTGTAACATATTAGTAGCATCCTGGATGACTGCGAGTCAGCAGGGCTGTCCCAGTTCTTCTGGCTGAGTTTGGGTCCTGTTTCTGTGGTCCTGTTTGCTGGTCATGCATCTGAAGAGGAACTGAGCTGCTAAGCAGTGTCAGCTACATGAGTTTTGTATGTGGCTAGTTGGAGATGTCAGGCAGATGGGCTTAGTGATAACTGCTTTATAACAGTTTGCATAAATAGAAACCAATGTACAGTGGTAATCTGGAGAAGGAGAACCTTGGGAGGTCATTTAGACCAGCCCTGCCCAGAGAAGAGTCCTCGGCTAGAGCTTGTATTCCACTTGCTCCCCTTGTTTCATCCAGACCTTGCACACATCTCTTCCTTATCTGGTTTGTACATAGCATCTGAGGTATTAACAGGCCACTGAGATGTCAGTGCTAATCGTATCCTGGGGTGCATTTGCCAAATGTTGATAAGGATGTATGTCTTGTTTCTGACAATGTCTGTGCCTTACAATCATCAGTTTACTACACAGCATGTTTCCAGGGGAAAGGTTGGTATGAAATGAAGAGCAGCCTGGGATGTTCCATCTTGCTTGGTGCACCAATAGTCATTTAATATCTCTTGAAAGCACAGCCAGGACGGAGAAGTCTCACAGCTGACTTTCAAAATACAGACATAGTACTTGCATGCTAGACACAATGCAGGTATGAATCCTGTCTCAAGAGTGAGATGTGCTTTGCGCTGGCAAGATGTGCAGATTCAGTGTGGCGCTGCATTGGTGGAGCTATGAAAAGGTAGGCTGAGCTCCCCTAGTGCTAGTTCTGGCCGAACACTTAGGAGGGAAAGGTGTCTGGAGAAGCAAAACTCTGTAAGTGGTGTTTAGGGTTGTTTGTTTTACTTTTTACTGTTTTACTTTTTATCAATTCTCCTCCACATCCCACTGGGAGCAGGGAGGAGTGAGTGAGCGGCTGCATGGTGCTTAGTTGCTGCCTGGGGTTACACCACACCACTTGGGCCTGCCCTGATATTCACATACGTCTGTACCAGGATGTGCTGAAGGTGTCATTTGAAAGACCTATATGAAGTGTCCTTTTGCTCGGTGACTGCAGGACTGCGTGGATGGATAGTGCCAGTGGTGGGCATGTGGCTGGAGGGGTCCCTCTGATATAGCAGGTCAGGGTGTGTCCCAATCCAGTGTCGGGGCAGGTTTTGATATGATCCCAAGAGCGAGATTAAGACACAAACAAGGTCAAATGCTGTACACCCATAACAGTTTTTATTATTAAAAGTGAAGAGTGGTAGCGATAGGACAGAATGGAAGGAAAAGACAGAAGTCAAGCAAGCATCTGGAATAGAGTCTCAAGAATAGTCACCACCATGGATCCAGCATCATCCCGTTGGTCCTCAGTCTTCAGTTCTTCGGTGGTGGGTGCACACACAGCAGAGTTCTTTGTTGCCTTTTAAGCTCATCTTATCAGCTGATTTGCATGCTAGACAAAGAGAGGCAGGTATTCCATGAACTCATTTCCATGAGAGACAAGGAAAAAGGTGGAGTATTCCATATCATGTGACGTCATGCTCAATATATAAAGGAGGCGGGTACTTGCTCATTTCGGCTTCTGGTGTGGCGGGATCTTTTGTGCTGTTGGGATCTCTTCTGGGGGCGGACTGCGTACTGGTCGCTGCGTGATGGGCAACCACATTGTGTATTACCCTTTTGGACTTGCTATTGTTACTGTTGTTTTGTTACTATTACTAAACTGGTTTTTATTCAACCTACGAATTCTCCTTTTTTTGTCCCTCCCCTATTTCACCGGGGAGGGGGGGAAAAAGTAAGTGACTGGCTTGCATGGTGATTGGCTACTGGCTGAGTTCAAACCACAGCAGTCATTTTGGTGCCCAACGTGGGGCCTGAGGATTGAGATAATGACAGATAGGGTCATAATGTCTATTGCTTGGCTCCTTAAGATTTTATCACCTCCTTTACTGTATGTAGTCCCCATGCTGCTGCTCACCACCCATGAGAGTTAGGTTAAGTTTTTGTTTTTGCTGTACTATGTAATGCTGATCTATGACATGATGCAGTCATCAGTCCTGGGGCTATTTACAGTTAGGTTTGAGAATTTCAAATATCCTTGGAATGTTGACATTAACATGGTCATCCTCCTGCTAGAGGCCAGTGTGTTCCTTCATGTGGTTCAGGCTTTGTTCAGGGTTAAGTAACTATTTAAGAGTATCACCTGGAGATCTACCTCAAGGTTGGAGAATTATGAGTGGTTGGGGTTGTGGAGTAGCATGGGCAAGTACCTAGAACAGTGGGCACCTCCGGTGTATTGGAACTTCACTCCCGAACAAGTGCAGAATCCTGAAGAACTAGTAAAATATTTGGAAAAAGTATGTTGTCACCTGGGTAATTCCAGAGAGGTACAGCTCACTGCAACATGCTGGGGCATAGCCCACGCTTACCGAGTGCTATTAAACACTATTCATTACCCTCGAAGAGAAGGGCTCTGAATCTGGTAATAAAACAATAGACATTGCAACCACTCCCAAGTCCACAACAGAAACTGCAGCCACTACGACCCCAAGGACAGGCGCTGCAGCTGAACCAGAGGACCAACCCATGACGGTGTCAGCTGCTCCCATACAGAAGAAGAAATACACAAGAAAATCCCCTCGCAGTGTACAGGGTGACGATGAACCAGGCCCATCACGAGAACAGGAAGAGGAGGCAGAGCCAGTGATAGTCACCGAATCCTTATCCCTGAGAGAGTTGCGAGACATGTGAAAGGATTTCAGCCGCCATCCAGGTGAGCAACTCGTTACCTGGCTGCTCCGGTGCTGGGATGGTGGGGCCAGTAGCGTGGAATTAGAGGGTAGGGAGGCCAGGCAGCTGGGATCCCTGTCTAGGAAAGGGGGCATTGACAAAGCAGTTGGAAAGAAGACACAAAATCTCAGTCTCTGGAGGTGACTCCAAGTGTGAGGGAGAGGTATCCCTTCAAGGAAGATGTTATATGTCATCCAAGTAAGTGGACCACTATGGAGAGAGGTATTCAATACTTGAGGGAGCTAGCCGTGTGGGAGATGGTTTACTATGACCCAGATAATGCACAGCTACCCACAGATCCAGATGAAGTCCAGTGCACCCGGCCCATGTGGCGGAAGTTTGTACAGAGCACACCATCATCATATGCCAATGCATTAGCACTAATGGACTGGAGAGATGAAGAGGGACCAACAGTAGATGAATTGGCTTGCTGACTCCAGCAATATGAAGAAAGTCTCTCTTCCTCGTTGAGGCTCTGGAAAAACTATCCTCTTTGAATTGCTGGAATTCTTGGGATATGTCCCCACCTGCATGGACTAGGATCTCAGCTAGTGTTTCCCTACTTGAGAGATCTGGTACACACCACAGGGGAACCTATGGTATCGCCTGTGTGACCATGGAGAATAAATGAGAAAACGGGATGGAAAACCTATCTATATCCTAGAAGAGCAGGTACGTGAGTTGGAAGGAAGAACAACTATAAACTGGGGTTCTTCCAGGAGAAATGCTGCTCCGGTTTCCAGTAGTCAGTTGCCCAAACAGAGCAGAAAGGTTGACTTTGCTCCTGATCCTATGAGAAAAACTTCTGATTTGTATTCACAAGAAGTGGGTGACCAAGATGAGACTGAAAGCCTCTCTGAAACCACACTGACCCATTCATCAATAGCGGATACTATGATCAACTTTAGAGGGACCCTGCCTCCAGCCAGGTGGAGGACAGGCAATCAAGTTTATTGGACTGTGTGGATTCGATGGGCTGGCACATCTGACCCCCATAAGGCTTTAGTGGACACTGGTGCTCAATGCACCCTAATGCCATCAAATTTTAAAGGGGCAGAACCCATTTGTATTTCAGGAGTGGCAGGGGGTTCTCAACAGCTGACTGTGTTGGAGGCTGAGGTGAGCCTTACTGTGAATGGGTGTCAAAAGCACCCTATTGTGACTGGCCCAAAGCTCCATGCATTCTTGGTATAGATTACCTCTGGAGAGGGTATTGTAAGAACTGAAAAGGGTATCGTGGGCTTTCGTTATAGCTGCCTTGGAGACAGAGAAAATTGAACACTTGTCTGGGTTGCCCGGTCTCTCAGAGGACCCTTCTTGTTGTGGGATTGCTGAGGGTCGAAGAACGATGGGTGCCAATTGTTACTACCACAGTGCACCGACAGCAATATTACACCAACCAAGATCCTGTAATTCTTACCCATGAACTGATTCATTGACCGGAGAGCCAAGGAGTGATCAGCAAGACGCGCTCCCCCTTTAACAGCCCCATATGGCCAGTGCAAAAGTCTAATGGAGAATGGAGATTGACAGTAGACTATTGTGCCCGGAATGAATTCACGCCACTGCTGAGTGCTGCCGTGCTGGATGCACTACAGCTTCCATACGAACTAGAGTCAAAGTAGTACGCCATGATTGATATTGCTAATGAGTTATTCTTCATCCCTTTGGCATCAGAGTGCTGGCTGTGCTTAGCTTTCACCTGGAGAGGTGTCCAATACACCTGGAATCAACTGCCCCAGAGGCGGAAACCCAGCCCCACCATTTGCCATGGACTGATCCAGACTGTGTTGGAACAGGGTGAAGCCCCGGAACACCTGCAATACATTGATGACATTAATGTATGGGGTAATACAGCAGACAGAGTTTTTGAGAAAGGGGAGAAAATAGTCCAAATCCTTCTGAGAGCCAGTTTTACCATAAAGCAGGGAAAGGTCAAGGGACCTGCACAGGAGATTCAGTTTTTAGGAATCAAATGGCAAGATGGACGTCGTCAGATTCTGATGAATGTGATTAATGAAATAACAGCTATGTCCCCACTGTAAGGAACTCAAGGAAGTAATGCCTCAAACATTGATTGACACAGAAAACCTCAAGGACAAGCTGTGGCCTTTGGATTACTCTAAGGAATGTCACCCAAGGAAGCAGGAGTGTATGGAAGAATGCACCCCCCACTCCCTTGCAGCTGCATTGACAAACTCCTTAGATAAGCCTCAGAGGAGGGAAACTGGACTGAGTGAAACCAAATGTTTCCCCTCAAGCACAAGTACCGCTAATCACTGGCTTTATTGTTTAAGCCCGATACTTTGTGGCTCTATTGTGCAAGCCAGACACCATGCTTGCCTTGCTAATGACTTCAGGCCTTCGCCATTGAAGTGGTAACAAGAACTGATAAGAGGTGAGCATTTCTGGGATGACTTGATAAGAGCATGAAGTCAATAAAAATCTCTGGGAACAAGAAAAACCAAAGGTGGGTAGGGTGAGTATGACCACCGACACAGTTGGAACCCATGGTCCACCTTTTTCCTCATCTCTCATGGAAATGAGTTCGTGGAATACCTGCCCCTCCTCGTCTAGTATGCTAATCAGATGGTAAGATGAGCTTAAAAAGTGACAGAAACTTTGCTCTGTGTGCACCCACCACCCAGGATTACCAGACCTGAGACAACGCTGGATCCAGGGGTGGTGATCCGTATTTCTTTGACTTTCTTTCTCTCCTTTCTTTTTCTTTGCCTTCCTTTCTTTTCTTTCTTATAGATTTATAAGAGACCACATTGCTTATTATCCTTTTCCAAGTTTAAATTGTTTTCCACCACAAGTAAAACATTTTAACTGGTTGTTTGGTGTCATTTCACCTTAATTTAACCCGAGGGGATCACAGAAGGGTTGCGACTCTGGGCTTCCAATTTGGGTCGGGACACCCACTGAGTAGCAGAAAGGAAACACAAGCTTCCTTAGGCGTTGTGGGCTTCTGGAGACTGCACATTCCAAATTACAGTCAGATTGTAAGCCCTCTCTATCAATTGACCCGGAAAAAGAATGATTTTATATGGGATCCTGAGCAATGACAAGCCTTTGAACAAATTAAACAGAAAATAATTCATGCAGTAGCCCTTGGGCCAGTTTGGACAGGACAAGATGTTAAAAATGTGCTCTACACAGCAGCTGGGGAGAATGACCCTACCTGGAGTCTCTGGCAGAGAGCACCAGGGGAGACTCAGGGTCGATCCATGGGGTTTTGGAGTTGGGGATACAGAGGATCAGAAAACCGCTATACTCCCAACTGAAAAAGAGCAAACATAGCACTACTCTAGCTACTAAGAAGAAAAATTAACTCTATCCCAGCTGAAACCAGGACAGGGACACCACTGGGCAGATGACCTGAACTGACCGAAGGGATAGTCCATGCCATGTAAAGTCACGCTCAGCAATAAAAAGGGAGAGTAGGGGGCTTAGGGAGATTAGCCATCCCTAGCTTGGGAACTGGCTGGGCGTTGTGGCGGACAGATGTGTGGACATTTGTCTGAAACTTTTCTTGGTACAGAGGAAACCACAAGCAAGAACGAAACATTGGTTTCCGGCAGAGGTAGGACCGAACGATACATCCTGTGGTTTAGAACTAGGCAAGAATGTGTGGGTTTAATGCCTGTCAACAACTAACTGTGCAGGTGTAGGGTGCTAGGTCGTTGACTTTGGGGAGGGTCTTGTATGATGCGACCCCTGAAATAGTCTCCCTGCGACCACCTGGGACACACCAAGCCTGCATCAAACTAGATCATGCCTACCATCACATGACACCACGCCCACCATGAATATGCCTGAAGTTTCTTGGAGCCTGGCAGAGATTTTGGGACTTAGGCTATATAAAAATGGTACCATCAGAAGCTAGGGGGGGAGCCCCACCACCAAGACACCGAGAATCAAGAGGACCAACGGGATGCCACTGGACCCATGGGTAGATCTCCCTCTGCCTCTGCCTCTCCCTTCCTCCCTCCCTCCCTCCCTCCCCCCCCCCCCTCCTTTATTTCTCTTTAACAAATTATAACTACATCCAAGTAAAAACATGTAGCACTGGACTTGCTTGTCCAGTTAAGTTATCCAGTTGAATAGTTGCCATTGAGTTATTGTATCTAACCACTTGCCCTGTACTTTGTATTAATAAATTGTTAAACTGGTTGGCTGGTGTCATTTCACCTTAATTCAGTCCACGGGTATCTCAAACTTGGTTGTAGGTCCCAAGGGGAGGGAGACTGTCCTAAACGGCTCATTTTGGGCTGTGGCAGTCATTGGTCTACGTGTGGGGGGTGATGGATGATTGTCTTTGTATCACTTCTTTTCTTTCTCCTTCCACTTCTCCTTTGTTTATTAAACAATTTTTATCTTGACCCCCAAGTTTTGTTGTTTTTACTTTTCCTTTCCTCTTTCCCCATCCCACTGGGGGTGTGTGTGAGGGGCTTAGCTGCCCACTGGGGTAAACCCATAGCACTCACTCTTACAAAATCTTTCTTTAGTTATATTCAGATGCAGTTGTGACCTTTACCTGTGCCAGTTAACCAGAGTAATAGACAACATTTTTGTTTAATGCTCGCCATGCTCAGTAGACTTTATGTAATAGGTCTTCAGTTAATCCACTGGTTTTGAGTTAAAATTGTTTATGCTTCAGGAAGATGTTAGGCAATAGCAAGACATGCTATGCTAGTCAGCACAGTGATTCTTTTGGATCGTTAACTGAGATGTCAGATTTGCATGCCTGTGTATCTCTTGCATCTGCAAACTTGGGAGCAGCTGCTAAAGCTGATGTAGAAATGTTAAGAAAATTAAGCACATAACTATAGAATGATTAGCAATAGTAAGCTTGAGAGTTGTCTGTTTAAATTAAAGCCTTTTTGAGCTGTGGGAACAAGGCATTTCTGAACTGTGAGAACAAAAGAAAACAAGCATACATAAACAAAGATAGAGGCCCCAAGGACAGAGGATGTAGCACCATGGTGACAGGAGATATACGGGCATTTTATGACCCAATGAAGTGGGTCTCGGCCCCTGACACCCGGAGATGGAGGACATCTGTGATCCAAGAGGATGACTCCCAACTCGAGGGTATACATTGCATATCAAACACAGGAACCAAAAGGATAATTGCCAAGGATGCGCATTGCATATCAAACATGGGAACTGAAAGGGATGACTCCCCACTCAAGGATGCGCATCGCATCACGTTTCAGATAAGGTGGAAGAGAGCATGAGAATGTTGATGTGTTTATGACCCAAACGGATGAGAAGGAGAAGGAACTGTTGACACAAAACTTTAGAACTAATTACACTTTGTTATAAATATGTATGTTTGTATTGTGAAACCTCATGAATATGTATAAGATACCTGCATTTAAGTTGTAGATTCACTGGCTTAGGTGTGCACGTTAGGTGGAGAGATCCCCCGTGCACACAGCGCTACAATAAAGAATGCCTGCTTTCTAACACTCTGACTTTGAGTTTTAGAGAGTTTTCTTCGACCGGCTCTTTCGGTACCAAAGCCGCAGCAGAATCCAGGTTATTTAAATGTGCTACAGTTTGGAGTTTTGGCTGGGAAACTCCAGTACTGGAAAATGATGGGAATTTGTGTTTTGCTGGAAATCCTGCCCCCTGGAGTGGGGAGGGGATGCCGCCTCCTGATCTGAAACAGGGAGCTTATTTCCAAAATTTCTCAGCACAGGACACGTTTGAAGGTCCTTAAAAAATGTGTGTTGCAATTGGTGGTCTTTTGCTGTATTTTGGGAAGAATAATCCTTTAAGCATCCTCTAAATGTCTTTTATTTGTAATTGTACTTTAAGTAGATTCCAAGGAAAAGTAAGGTAAATATAATTCTGGATAAAAATTACACCCTAAGTAGAAGCATAGCCTTCTTAAAAAAAAAGAAAAAGCTTGAAATTCAACTATGATTTAGAAAACCACGGGTTCACGTGTATTCCTGCATGAAGAAGCTCCTGTGTAGTTGAACTGTTTTGGTATTATTCTCAGTGAAAATAATTTATCTAACCTTCTGATGCTAAAAAGTTGAAAGCTGAAAGAATTACAAAAATATGAGGTAGAACAATCATTTACCATTTGCTTTTTATTCTTTGCACTGATGCTCTATTTTTTTTCCTTTTCTTCACCTTGACAGTGCTTATACCATGCAGCGTAAAAAAGTGCCGCTTATGCTATGAGTGCACTTGATTCACTGTCTGGATAAGTAGTATTTGAAAAATGTAGAGTATATATTTTAAAATTAAGTGGTGATTTAATTTGCCTAGGGTAAATGTTATTGCTCCTCTAGTGTGACTGGTCATCATACCTCCCCATGAAGATGAGACCTATTTTTCTTCAGCTTAGTTTATAGCTGGGAATTTCATCTGTTCTTGGTCCTTCCCTGGAATTAGCGAGGTGATGTTTGGATCGCAGACATCATCACAGAGTGTTTATTTGTTTAATTAAATAAGACATAACATCTGACAGGCCTTTTCGCAGCCAGCCTGAAGCAGCCTGGATCTGAGCTTTGCAGTTGCACCTGGTTCTTCAGCTCTTGCCTCTCCAGGGTTGTGGGCTCTCCTCTGCTTAGTGCAGGTGTCATCCTTCCGAGCACCTCTTGCGCTTGGGTGAGTGAGGGAGGCGCCGTGCCATCCATAGCGTTGCCTCTTCATACCTCTGTATTTGCAATACAGCACTGATTCTCAACGTTTCAGGTTCATCATGAGGAATACTATAGAGAAAATACATTGTTTGTATTTCTTGGTTTGTCTGTAGGTTCATATACTTAAAAATATCCGCTTGCTCTGTTGTGAAGAGATCTTGCAGATTGTGTGTCCTGGTTTTGGCTGGGATAGAGTTAATTTTCTTTCTAGTAGCTGGTACAGGGCTGTGTTTTGGATTTAAGATGAGAATAATGTTGATAACACGCTGATGTCTTAGTTGTTGCTAAGCAGTGTTTATGCTCAGTCAAGGGCTTTTCAGCTTCTCACCCCTCCCCACCAGCGAGGAGGCTGGAGGGGCACAAGAAGCTGGGAGGGGACACAGCCAGGACCGGTGATGCCAACTGACCACAGGGATATTCCATACCATGTGGCGTCATGCTCAGCATGTAAACTAGGTGGAAGCCTGATGGGGGGCTGCTGCTCAGGAATGGGCTGGGCATCGGGTTCCTGGGTAGTGAGCAATTGCATTGTGTATCACTCGCTTCCTATATTCTTTTATTAGTGTTAATGTCATTATTATTTCTTTTCCCCTTGTGTTGTCCTATTAAACTGTCTTTTTCTCAGCCTATGAGTTTTTTATGTTTTTCTTCTGATTCTCCCTTCCATCCCACCAGGGCAGGAAGGATTGAGTGAGCAGCTGTGTGGTGCTTAGTTGCCAGCTGGGCCCAAACCACAACAACAGGTTTTTGCAGGTAATGGAAATGGCTTTTAATCGTAAAATTAATCTGTGAAGAACGATTCAGGCTTCAGCACTGGATTTTTCTCTTGTCTGTGACTTTGATGTGCTGTTTCTCAACATACATGTAGCTGTTTTTCCTCTTGTGTTTGTTTCCTTTATCTACCTGCCTGACCATGTGATTAGTTTTATGTAATGAACCTGAATTTACAATTTTAATGATGAAATATTTTTTCAGTCAGTTGCAGTTGATGCCTGTTTCAACCTTTATTTTCTTTAGCTCCTTTCTATAATCATTTTAATAACTGTTTTAAAACTGATTCAAGGTCCTTATGCACTATTAATATACTTACGTTACAGTATTTTCTTGGAGTAATCAAGTTTCAATGCAGTTTTATATACATTGGATTATTGAATGTCTGGCCAGAGAGGCTGGAGAAAAAAGTCATAAGGATAAATAAAGAGCAAGTAAACGAGTTTTGTGTTTAAGTAATTGAGATGTATAGATTCATGTATTTCTTAAGCATATGAACTCTGTTTGTTCTCTTGGATATTTCCTCCCATTTAGTATGCGTACTCACATTTAAATAATTTGGAATCTTAATTTTAAAAATATGGTTTAAGACTTGAGGAGGAAAACTGGAAAAAATGCATACCAGTGGTACATCTGGTTAGCTGAAGTTGATTAAAAAATAAATGACAAGCTGAGGCATCAACAGCAAAGATGAGGCTATCACCTGAGTTATATTTTACTATTCCAACTGCAGCAAACAAAAAAGATATGCTCTTTTGTCCTCCTTTTCAAATATGCAAAAGCTAAGGTGAAAATTTAAGTGAATTTTAGGGAAAGAAGTGTCTCATAAATCGTGCTTTTGTTTGATTTTTTTTTTTCCTCTTAATTAGCAATGGATGCCATGGAATATGCACAGGTTATGAGACAAGAAGGGAACCAGGATTTTAAAAATGGAAATTACTCTTTGGCCATCAGAAAGTATGATCAAGCTCTACATATGCTCGGTTGTTTAATGCAATGGGTCCAGTAAGTATTCTTGAGTTACAAGATGTAAACCGTAAGACAAATCTGAAATTTGTACAGTACTACAGTTAACTCAGAACTGTATTTCCTGCCCTGACATCTGGTTTTCTTGTATCTTTTGTCACACTCTTTAGTGTACCAGTTTTATAATTAAAGAGGAATTGCTGTTCCTGACATATGTGGGAGATTAGTTACTGTAATCTGAGTATTTTTATATAAGCATCAATTATAAATAAGTGTAATTAAATCTCAAATTAATTTTCCATAAACCATGTTGGTTTATGTTAAATTACTTCTGTTTCTTAGTTGACATACTGTGGAGTAATCTCGTTGTGATTCTGCCACATACTGGGTCATGTCTATGACCTGTTTTTACTTGGGTCATCTAATTATCTTTAAAATAATTCATGCAGGTTACTTTGTTCTTGTTATTTGGTCTTAGTATTCTCAGATTTGTTAAAAAATAATTTTTCAGCAGAAGACTTCTTTGGGTATTTCTTTCCAAATGTTAGGTCCTTGTTTTCATCAGTTAACATCAGTTGCTCATGCTATTAATGATTGAATAGTTGAGTATTATGTTAACTATTAAATACTCATTATTAACTTGTATTAACACTGCTGTTAACCTGATTTAACACCAGCTATTCCTTTATTTTGACTATTGGCCATTTAGACTAAGTAGTAAACTAAGCCTGGAGCATATGCAGGGAGTAGGGCTGGGCAAGGACAGAGGCGAGCAGGCTACCTCCAGTGCCTGCCCCTCACAGGCAGTGGGGCTTCATCATACTGCAGGGATCCACTGCCGAGTGTCTCCTTTCCCCTTGCCAGAGGTGGCCTCGTCAGGATTTCCTTGCATGCAAGAGTGTGCTCTGAACACGTTCAGTGTAGTTGAAACAACCTTAAGAGAGTGTAAATTAGTAAGTAGGAATAAGATGAAGGATGCATCTGTGTGGCACATACTATTTGAGCACAGGCAAGACAGGCTTTACAGGCTCCCCAGTACCCCGTGGGCTGTAGTCCTGTAATTTGTGAGCAGCTCTTTCCAGAAACTCTTGGATCCAGCAGATGCTTTATATACTTTATTCTCTCTGTAAAATACATTTCTTTATTTCTTAGCTGGTGTAAATGTGGATAATTCTGTTGACTTAATCAACTGGTGATACAGTAAAATGCCTTTAGGTTGTTTTTTGGTGACCAAAATGTGTTTAGCATCTAGCAGCTTCCATTCATGTGTCTGTTTTCACCCGTTCTTGGCCACTGGCTTTCACTGAGCCATATCTAGGTGTGTCGAGATGGTCTAAACTCTATAAATCCTCATACTGCATTATTCCAGTGGGTTGGCTTTCTGCTTCAGAAGAGACCAGGATATCACGAAGGTATCATTTAGGATGTCACTAAGAGATTTTATAGCTGATGTTCAAATTATCTTTATTTTCTACAGCTCCATTTTTACCTCTAATTTTGTTAGGTGGGTGATCTGTAGACTTCTTTTCTTGTTGCTAACTATGAAGTACGATGCATCTTTTTTCAAACGAATAAACAGTTATACTAAAAATATATTTTTAGGTGTTCCAGGGACATAGCTGTGTTACACTGCAACAAATCAACTGCCTTGTACAGTCTTGGTAAATGGAGAGAAGCAGTGTTTTCAGCCTACCAGAGCTTACACTGGGATCCGGAGTATGTTAAGGTATTCAGATGTTAAAGCTGACAGTTTTTGCATGCCTTACTTTGTAAAACAAGTGTCAATATCTGCTTTTTATTGTGTTTTGTTCTTGAGGTGTGATAAACAAATACAGCATAACATTTCAGAATCAGTGTCTAACTCTACATAAGCATCAGAATCACTATTATAATAGTACTTTTAATAAAATGAAGCAGCTCACTTTTGCACCAGGAGGTGCTGGTTCTGTCTGGGTCCCAACAAGAGAGGCACCAATGCTTTCAAGAAAGATAACTGATTTATTATTATCCCAGACAGGGTGATAGCAAGTAATAAAATCTTATGTGCCCTTGTAATACTGGAGACCCTGGGGTGATGCAGCACTGGGCAGGTCTCTGGCCGGGCCACGGCATGCTGTGCAGATCCCATCTGTGGTGAGGTTCACCAGCTCTGTGTTCACTTGTGGTCTTACAGAGCCTGGCTCACAGTACAGATCCGTCAGTCACTGACAGCAGTCAGGTCTGGGATGGGGACTTAGCTTTGAAGGCTCCCTTGGGCAGTGTGCCCTAATATTCTTTAAGTGTTCCTGGGAACAGTACGTGGTGCTCAAGGTCATATTTTATTTTCAGCGGACAGAACAATACACTACAGATACGCTTGTGATTAAGTACACATTGATTAAATGCACATTGACTCAAATACTCATCTGTTAGGAATAAGTAGCGGTCGTACAGTATTTCTGATACAGAGGCATACACTTGGATCGGCTTTTATGTACAATAAATAGTCTTCTGGACTAACCACCACAGACTCCCAGAGACTGTAGTAGAAGATACTTGATTTAAATATGGTAAAATTGCATGCAAATACCAATTTAACTTGCGCTGCATTGCAGCATGCCAGCTATCTGTTTTGAACAAATTGACTCCACTGTGACTCTGAGCCAGTACAACCTAGTTTGGTGGTGAATTTAACAAGTTCAGGTGCCATTGGCTGAAGAATATATGCGTTGTGGTAAATACTGCAAAATGCAGTGACATGGGGACATAAACATATATTCTGGACCTTGTGACACAAAAAAAATCCTGTCCAGAGGAGGTTAAAATATAGTTAGTTGCTAAAAGTATATCTTTCATCCTGTAGTTATTTTCCAAGTCTTGTATTCCAGGATTTATCACTCTTAGTATCTGGGTTGACATCAGTAGCTTATTGTGAATTTCAAGGGGTGTCTATTGCACTTTTTTTGGATGTGTGTGTGAGAAGCTGTAAAAACAGTACTGCATGTCATTTTTATAGCATAATTGGAGAATTTAGGAAAAAATGATAACATTTTGTTTTGTAGTAAAGATCTCTGAATATTTTCCCAACGATGGTCTTTTTTGTTCTTTTTTCTCAGGCTTACTATAGAGCTGGCCACTCATTGATCATGTTATCAGACTCTTATCAGGCGATTTCTATGTTTCATAAAGGTTTGATTCTCCTGAGTGCTTCTGCAGATCGAACTCAAGTTGCTGATTTTGTAGCAGGAATCTTCATAAGTGTGAATGGTAAACTCAAGAGCTTTATTTTTCTAAGAGCCTTTCAGTAGTGATGACAATACAAGTCCTTGGTAGGGCATCCTTCATGAGATCGTTCATTTGGTCCTTAGTGCCTCAGGTCTCTTTGAGGATTATGAATATGTTGAGTGGCCTAATCAAAAGGATGTGGTGAACTTGATCCAGTTTGTATACAGCAGATGCCAACAATCCCAAAACACTGTGCAGGGGAGTGTGCTGTCTCACAAGAACATGTCAATTGTGGAACAGTTGGAAAACGTCAAAGGTCAGTCAGGGAGACAAGGCTGAACATTTGGAGCTCCCAACTCCGAAGGCTTTAGTGGTTTTTGTCCATACTACTCTGCTTTTCTTTTAGCTAGGTAGATTTGAAAATAATTAGAAGATACTCAGCTTAATCTTGAGTTTACAGTGCCGTGTATTCCAGTGTGGGGCACTTTCCCTCAGCTAGTAATGAGCAGCAATAAAAAGACGGAATTTGGCCTTTCTGTGGCATAGTGTGGGTTTTTCTGAGCAATGTCCACGCTGTGTCTCCCTGCCCTCTCCTCAGCCTCTCTCTCCTCTACTTTTTTGTCTGGTTCACAGGCTTTGTCTGATGGGGCCTGTAGGCGTGCCAGGAGATTTTGGGTTGTGTCCCTGCTGCATTTACTTAAACTTGTAGCCCTGTGTTAAGGATCTTGATTAGCTTTAGCAGCGTCCATAGGTGGTCTCACCCACAAGTGGAAGAACTGCTACGAGGGTCACAAAGTCTTGGGGTGTAGATGTGTTTCTTGAGGGCAGGGCGTAATTTTTTTTTCCCTTGTTTAATGAAGACTGGCCGCTAATAACAGTGCCATATCAGTTGGGTGGCCAGGGATATTTAAGCCCTCATTTGGCATTCTCCTGGGTTTTAATCAGTGCTAAAATTGTCACTGTGCAATAAGTAATTTAGTTGGAGAGCCCCAACTTTAAAAGTGCTGTGTATACTAAAGAATTTTATTGATTGCCTATTCTTGCAGATGAACGAGTCTTTCCACCAACTTTTCCCCCTGCATATGATTATATTTTCAGCGCAAGGTTTGATGCACTGATTTGGCAAGCAGTGATAGAAAGGTTGGCCCAGAAAGGGAAGTGGCGGGTAAGTCTGTTGCTGTGTTACCTGCTGCTGCTTATGTTCTTACCTCTTCAGGGTAAGCTTGTTTTGCCTTTAAAATCTAAACTAGTGAATGTTTATTGTTCCCTGGTTCATATGTCTTGATTTTTTAAGACTTGAAAAATACTTTTAGTGATAAATAATTTCTGATATTCATTTCTTGAAGGAATGCAATGACCTTGAAATCTCACTTCTCTCTTGCTATTGTCTCTGTTACAGTTATGGTGCCATCTAGAGTCATTATTTTTGAAAGAAATCAGAGGGAAGAAAATACATGTTTATTTGTGGTCCTTTTTCCTTCTGTATGACAAGCTGGATTTTTGAAGCTGTCTGTGAAAGACCCAGGAATAAAGGAGTATCCCAGTGGAAGTACATGGCTGTTGAACAAAACCAGATCATTTAGAAAAATCAGAAAGTGAATCACCAGAAAATATTTTAATCCTCTTCTCTATAGTGACTTTTTTTAAAAAAAAAAAAAAAGGATCATTGTCACGATTACACCTGTATTGGATGTTGGTGGTGAGGTGGTGGCAGTGGGGTCTGCAGGGGCCTCTGGGAGGAGAGGTCGGGCTGCCCCGTGCTGGACATGGCCGGTTCCAGCCAGCTCCAGTGGCCCCACCACAGGGCACGGCTGAGCCCCTCAGCCATGATAGTGGTGCAAAAGTGTGTTTTTAAAAAGGGTAAAACCCTGCCTGGCAGAGTGAGGGGACAAAAATAACAGAAACAGCCCTGTGAACACCAGGGTCGGAGAAGAGGAAGGAGGTGGAGGAGGTGCTCCAGGCCCAGAGCAGGAGTTCTCTTGCAGCCAGCGGAGAGACTGTGCAGGAGCAGGTTCCTGACAGGAACCACAGCCCGTGAAGGACCCACACTGGAGGAGAGAATGACAGAGAGGGATTGCTATGGACTGACCACAGCCCCACATTCCCCATCCAACTCCCGTACTGTGGGCAGGGACATCTTTCACTAGATCAAGTTCTTTAAAGCCCCGTCCAACCTGCCCTTGAACGCCTCCAGTGATGGGGCATCCACATCTTCTCTAGGCAACCTGTTCCAGTGTATCACCACACGTATCATAAAAAATTTCTTCCTTATGTCCAGTTTAAACCTACCTTCTTTCAGGTTAAAACCATTGCCTCTTGTCCTATCACTACAGGCCCTGTTAAAAAGCCTTTCTTATAAACCTTCTTTATATATTGAAAGGCCTTATTGCAAAAAAGTCTCCCTGGAACCTTCTCTTCTCCAGGCTGAACAACCCCATCTCTCTCAGCCTGTCCTCATAGAGGAGGTGTTCCATCCCTCTGATCATTTTTGTGGCCCTCCTCGGGACTTGCTCCAACAGGTCCATGTCTTTCCTGTGCTGAGAACCCCAGAGCTGGACACAGCACTGCAGGTGGGGTCTCACCAGAGCAGAGTAGAGGGAGAGCGTCACCTCTTTTTATGCAGCCTAGAATATGCTTGACTTTCTGGGCTAAAAGTGCACATTGCCAGCTCATATCCGATTTTTCATCCACTAGTATCCCCAGGTCCTTCTCCATGGGGCTGCTCTCAATCCCTTTATCTCCCAGTCTGTATCGATACTGGGGATTGCCCTGACCCATGTGCAGGACTTTGCACTTGGCCTTGTTGAACTTCTTGAGGTTCACATGGGCCTGCTCCTCAAGCCTGTCAAGGTCCCTATGGGTGGCATCCTGTCCCTCAAGCGTATCAACTGCATCGCTCAGCTTGGTGCCATCTGCAGACTTGCTGAGTGATTGAGTGCACCATGCAATCCCACTATCCATGTCACTGATGAAGATATTATATAGTACGGGTCCCAGTATGGACCCTTGAGGGACACCATTCATTACTGGTTTCCACTTGGACACTGAGCCATTGACTATAACTCTCTGGATGCAGCCATCTAACCAATTTGTTATCTGTCTAATAGTCCATCCATCAAACCCATATCTCTCCAATTTAGAGCTAAGAATGTTATGGTGGGTTGTATCAAAGACCTTACAGAAGTCCAGGTAGATGACATCCATATTTCTTCCCTTGTCCTCTGGTGAAGCTAGGTGGGTTTTCAAGGAGCAAGTTCAAGTTTTTAGGGAAACAGAAAATGGAAAAAGATGCAGCATGCATTTCTTGCTTTCTGCTCAGGATGTTGGTGTAGCTGGGGAGTCTCATGCCCATGAATGTAAAGGTCCATTCCTAAAGCGAAGGATCACTTCCAAGGGGTATTGGAGAGACTTTTAGGGCCTGACCTTTCTACATGTTTTTTATTTCTGAGGAAACTTTCATTGGTCATAACTTCCCACAGTCCACTGTATATTACATTAATTCAGTTGACCAATGGAAAGGTAGATTCAGTAATCTGTTACAATCTTTAAAAAAGATCTGAAATGTTGTTGTCCCTCATTTGCTTTCCTACAAGATCTGATGAGGCAGTGAAAGACAAAGTTTCTAAGTGTGCTTATAAGATCTCTAATTTTTTTTTTCCAGTCTTGTCTGTTGTTGTTGTCCGAGAAGAAAGAGTTGCCCACCAATCTCAGAGTCAACCAGTTATCACTGAAGAATCTCTTTGAGGTTAAGTAGCGTCCTTTTTTTCTTCTTGTGTCTATTTCTTCTTCCTGTTCACATTAGTGAGAGATTTTCCATATTGTGTGCAAGGCTAAGATAGATCAAAGAGAAATAAAATGGAAAATAATATATGGACTTTGTATGATTATGTTAAATCATCTATTTTGTGCCTTTTCATGTGAAAATTTTTTAAAATCCCTAATTTGCATAATTTCTGTATGTAATTTAATATTTCCTTTAATTTGATCAAAAGAAGACCTCTTCCTCTCAAGTATAGCAAGCTATTCATGTCAAGCTGGTAACCTGACAATTTAATGCTGAAAAATGTCTGACATCAGTTAAGTTGGATATATTTTCCAACTAGGAGAACTTATGATATACGTGGGTTAGGGTATTTTTATACTTTGCTAGCCTGTCTCTGGACTGCTTCACAGTGCTGAGTATGATTACAGGGAGTTGAACCTGGGTGCAGTGTTGGAATTTTCCCTTCCCTCAATGCCCCAAATTTTTGGTAGGTTGCTTTATACCTAGGCAACAACTGCTAAACTTTCTCCCTAAAGGCTTTGACACTTTCCAAATGACTTAGAGGATTTTGGCAAGATGGAAACATGTCATCATAGACCAAGGAGTCACAATTCCTAATGCCTTTCACTGAGATGATGGCATCTGCAGACAGCAGAATTTGGTCTTTATGTTGTTCTTCTGAAACTCATTCTTTTCTTTATTTTGTGATTCCTCATGTTGTGTAGCATTTGGGAACCTCCATAACTTTCTATGCTGGCAGGATTGCCGTGCTCACACATACTTTGCTGCTGGTTGGCTGTGCCTGCCTGGTGCATGTGCCGTGCCAGGCACACTGGTACACCCCAGGGGCTCTGCCCACATCACCATGTGAGCCAGGTGGCCTTGTAGGGCTCGCTGCTGCTTGCCCCTGCCTTTGGCCATGGGTGTCATGCCAAAGCACTTCGATGCATGAAAGGGTGTGCAGCCACTGCTTCTGGCCCCTTGGGAAACAGGGTGTAGCTGGAGGCTGACTGTGAGGCAGGAGCTGCTGGGAGTTCACCAGCTCTGCAACTCGGGAACAGCTGGTGTCCATAGCAGTAACATACCAACTTTCTAAAGGCATCTCATAATGTGTGTGTCTGTTACCACACAGTGGATGCCCAGCCTGTTGCAACTGCAGTTAGGTAAAACATTTCTTACGGAACACTAAAAAATTCTCTGTATCCATTTCTTTTGGTTTTATTCTTCCATTTCTTTGTGTGTATAAGTTAATTAACTATAGTTCGGCTGTATGTAACCTACTTCTAAAAGATATGGTTACACATTCATTGAGAAATTCCATTAGGCTTTATGCTGAAGTATGCTAGATTTCTTACAGCACTGTGGTTTTCCTGATGGAAGCTTTAGAAGATGTTAACTGTAGGCGACACAGTACCTTTGCTTGATATTTACTGGCTGGCAAATAAACAGTTCAGGGCATATTGGTCGAATATACCAGAATTTGCCATTTGGCTGTTGCTTTTGTCATAATAATTTCAAGTTGAGGCTTTTTCCATAAATGCATTTCAGTTAGGTGCCTGACAGAGTGAGCGGGAATAATTCTGATGAAGAAGGGTAATGCAAAGAAAACAAGTTGACATCTATTCATAGGCTTGTTTATAATGATAGCAGAGGAATTAGTGGATGAATATATGCAAGCATGCCTTGGTTAGCTATCATTAGGCAGGTACGCTGTGTTAGTGCCCGCAGAGTAGCCCATATGGGACTTTAGCTACCCGCTATCATCCCTCGTGTGTTTGCTTGGATTTTTGTGGGAAGGGAGGGTGGGTCAGGGTTCGGTCCTGGATCAGCCAGGCCCATGGCCAGGCAGCAGCATGGCTGTGGTGGGGCCAAAGGCATGAGAGCCTCAGCTTAAAGCAGCTCCCAAGAGAAGGTGCCCACTGTCACTGCCGTGGTTTGCAGCTCTTAGCAGCACCCTGTCCTGGGGCACAGCAGCAAAGTGGTCCTGCAAGGGGTGAATGTGCTCCTCACACTGATGGTAAAGCGTGGCAACACAGTAGAAGACACATATAGGGTGTCTTAGCAAAAAATCTTCCTTTCTAGGCAAGCAAATCAAAATGCTTCATTGAGAGAGGAGGATAAAAGTGGGTTGCATTTGCAAAATAGGATGGCCTTCATTATTGAATTGGCCCCATCAGTCTTAGCTGTTGTAGTGGGTTTGTTGTACATGTGGAAGACTGAAAGAATCAAGATGAAAGATCCCTAAGCACTGCTTCTCTTTTGCAGAAATTAGAAAATATGGCTTTCTGACAACTCAAACTTCCCCTGCTGCCACTACATTCTCCCTGTAATTTGTTGTATTTTGATTTTGTAACTGTGCGCAAACAGTAATTCTTGCCAGTCAAAATTTGTCATGAGGTGTTAGAAAAAAAGATTTATTTGTGGATGTTGGAAGCATGTGTGAAGACTGCTATTTAAAAAGATGACTGGCACAAATGGAGAAATTATGTCTGAACACTGTTTCCGACCACCCCCTCATGTCCTGATCCTTCTGGCATATTGTCTCAATTTCTGTCTGAGCTTCCTCTACCCACCTCCAGAGATCCCCATATTACTGTACCCCTTGTAGACTGTGCTTCATGTTCATTAAGTCTTTGCTAGAACATCCTTTTTCAGTTCAGCTGCCTTCTGCTCAGGCTATGTGCTTTCCTTTAGTTCTTGGTTTGTAAACTTCCCTTTAAATTCCATACTTTTATCAGATCACCTTCTAAGAATTTATCTGGCCAAAATTCTATCTGCTGTGCTCTCTTTGAGTGAGCAGTCATATTATCATTGTTGTCTTAATAGTGCCAGATGCTTCCTGAGCTGGATGAGAGTAAGACTTTGCCCTGCTCTACATCCATGGGGCTCCTGAGCTTTAAAAAGACTGGTTGTCAGAGTTCCGCAAACCTCCTTCTAGTCTCCCTTTTCTCAGTTTCAAGTATTTCTCCAGCCTTTTCTTGCTTTGGGGTAACTGCCTGCATAAACTGCCTCATGCAAGCTTAAAAGACGCAATATCCAGTTACAGCAATATGTGCACTGAGATACAGTAACATTTAATAGACAAGTGTAAGGCAGAAAGTTGCAGTCAATTACAGAGAACTATAGAAATACATATTATAAAACAGACTTTAGGTTCAGTGCTGTTCAGAGCAGGACAAGATTCTTTTTAAGATTCATGAACATCTTGCACGAGAAGAGTATTTGTTTTGAGCTTCTACTGGAATTGTTACATGTATAATAAATGCTTCATTTTGCAGTGGATAGGGCTTGATTGTTATTGTTCCACTGATTCTTATAATAAAAACCATGGAAGTAGGATTAAAGAAGGAAACACCTTTTGGGTATGTAAAAATAATGTGTTGTAATTCTCTTTGTTATCAGACTTCTGAGTTGTATGGGCATGGTGAGAAGATGCAAGACGTAGCGGAGTTAGTCAAGTGGCTAATTTCCATTGGGGCGAAAGTTGAAACCATTGGAGTGTATCTGCTTCATGCTGTTATCAGACTGTGTATCAAAGCAAGTGAGTGACATCTGCAGCTAAAATAAAACAATGGTGACCTTCATCAGAGAACTTACAGCTAGAGCTTTTTAAAATTTTTTTGTAAAGTAATGAGGTCAGATCGTCTAGGTATAACCTTGCATGTGCCAGTAAGGCACTGTTTTAAAAATGTTGTAAAGACTCTCTGATCATCTCTGCCTGATAGTGGTACAAACCTAACATATTTGTTCTTCTCTGTGGTTTGAAGCAAAAGTGTGATTGATGTGGGTCTTTCATAACCTGAATATATCAGCTTTGATGAAAATACAGTATTTCTTCCTGCCACCTCAGTGTGGAGCAACAATTTCTGTACGTGCTAAAGAGTCATGAGTCAACCTCAGATTTGCACTTGATGCGAGTCAGTGAGAATGTGGCATCATGTCTCCCACAATGCAGCTGGCTCTTACCATTATTTTCTTTCACATATTTCATCCCTCTCTTACTCCCCATCTTTGAGAAAAGGTTTCATATAGATGCATCTTGCCCCACTCCATGGGGGGAAAAAACCAGGATCTGTTTCAGTTGTATCTCTGTTTACCATTTATAACAAGTGGGATTTTTTTATCATTCCAGGAAAGAACCATCTCTTCAGGTGGTTACTGACTCAGAGGCCAGACTTGAAGGATAGGATCAACCAGCAAGACAGAGATGGATGCACCCTCCTGCATATTGTGGCATCTTCCAGTGAATATTCCCAGAAACGCAGTAAATACTTTTTTTTTGTGTGTGTGTGTGTGTGTGTGTATGGTGTTTTGTTTTCATATGGAAAAATGAACAATGGAAGAAAACTTCAGACCCTGGTGTTTACTGTTTCATGCTAAGTAAGAAAATGAAAATGAGAAAGTCCTTTTATCTGAATGTAGACTTTGTAAGGGTAGCTAATATTTAAACATTTCAACAATTCCCTTCTATATTTGTATACCTGATTCATGAGCATTTTCTTTGCTCTTTGGTTTGACCGGTTATGATATTCCCACAAGTATACCTCAGTTTTCAGAATCATAGAAATTATCTTTTAAAGTTTGATGTGCCCTTAAAATCATATTGGACCACCGGGAGACCTATCCTGTCCTTTTAAATAGGTGAAGATTTAAAACCTAAGTAGTAGTATACCTTGTCAGAGGAGGAAAATGAGATGCTTTCCTTCATGTTTTCTATGGGATTTCTTTTATGTTAACTTGACCTGGCTTTTTTTCTTGTATATCTTACTCTGCCCACTAGGTGGCAACAGGAAATAAGCATCAACGCCAAGATAACACCAGACTTTAGGTCATTGTCCTGGTTCAGCTAGGATAGGGTTAAGTTTCCCCAGCAGTGAGGAGGGAGCTCTAGCCGGGTTATTCAATACCATGCTGACTTCACCTCTGGGCGCCCAAGTGCGGGAAGATTGGTAGACGCCCCTTTGTGCGGTCACTTTCCCTCACTGCTGTATCAGTATATCTCTTGCTCTGTTCATTGTTATTACTGTTATTGTTCTTGTCGTTGTTCGGTTTGTTGTTGTTACACTGTTGTATTGAAGCTCTCTTTATCTCAACCCCGGGGTTTGTATTTCACTCCCTGCCCTGTCTGGTCTGAGGGTGGAGCAGCGGCAGCATGGTCTCAGATCCCAGCAGGGCCTAAACCACCACAGTCATTAAATGCCTTGATGTTCTCTTGGTTCTCTTTAATATGAATGAAATATGCACAACCTATATCTGAAGAATTCAATTTTCCGGAAAGGTGTAACACATCTTTTGCAGCAGTTCCATCTGTTGCTAAATGACTCCTGCATTTCCAGAAGAGGCCATTTATTTATTTATTAAAGTTTATTTCTTTATATTTATATACTATATACATTATCTATAGAGTGTATATGTATTTATTTATTAAAGTTTATGTTTTTATATAGTGTGTATACATATATCTAAACATATATGATATATTCACTGGCACAGGTTGCCCAGAGAAGCTGTGGATGCCCCCTGCCTGGCAGGTTGGACGGGGCTTTGAGCAACCTGGGCTAGTGGAAAGTGACCCTGTCCATGGCAGGGGGTTGGAACTAGATGATTTTTAAGGCCTCTTCCAACCCAAACCATCCTATGATTCTATGTATATTATATAGAGAGCATATTTATAAATATATATAAATATACATATAAGAATAAACCCTTGCACCCATCTGTTAACAAAAAATAATCGCTTAAGTAGCTTGAATGATAAGGCTTAGACAAACAAAGCAAGACATTTGTGTTAGCCTGCATTATTTTTCCTCATCTAGATTTTGCCTTTGGCACGTGCAGTAACAGAGGCTGTGTGCTGTGGTGGTGTGCCTAGGGGGCATGTGGTGGTCTAACACTTATTTGCTCACCATCGCTCAGTCTTCTCCTGTGCAACTCGGTGGTTTGGTGCTCCTGCATTCTCCCAGCTGTTCTGAGGACATGGCTTATAGCAAATGTGCCTCTTTGAGGCAAGAGGAGTACAGGCAGCTGCTTGCAGGGCTGTAAAGGTCCCCCTGGTAGTGCCGTGTGACCTACTAAGAAGTGAGCATGTCATCTTCCAGAATATTAGATGCTGTGTTGAGGCTTTAAATCACCATTACATTTATTGTGTTTATGTGTAATCTGTAATACTTGTTGTGAGATACTGTAGAGGATGATAGTTCCTGTCGAAAGCGATGGCACCTACCGTTAGTCAAACTAGACATCTTTGTTATAGGGCTTATTACCAAGAAAATCATGTGTTTTATGTTGCATAGGAAAGAAACTCAGTGCCTAGCTGTGTATATTCATGCCTGAATATGTGAAATATTCTGGTTTATTGAGTCACCTTCCAAACAGTAGCAAATTCCCTTGTTTTGTTTTTTCCTTTATGTACAGAGCAGTTTGCCTAGAGCCCGGAGAACAGGGTTGGGGCATAAGGGAGGAGGTGAATTCCACATACTGCCTCTGGCTGGTGAGATGCTCATGAGGCACCCAGTCACTTTGTGTTTCTGTGCTCCCATTTCCCAATTAATAATAATGAAGATAGAGTTTTAATTTTTTTGAAGGGGTTTCTTTTGGAGAAAAATACCTAACAATACCTCATTCTTATGACACTGGAAAAATTTAGATTTTTTTCTTTTTAAATTAAATTTATGCTAGAAATTGTTCCAGGAAATTAAACGTACAAAGGGAAACAGAACAAAACCCCTGAACTATGAGAATTATTCTTCCTCTAATGTTTATTCATGTAATGTTTTAGGCCAGACAGAAGATGTGATCATGCTCCTGAATTCTGGGGTCGATCCCACTGTTCCAGATGCACGGTCAAGATATGTCATAGATATATTGAAAAAGAACAAAAACTTTGATGCTGTAAAAGCAGTCAGCAATCACATTGAGAAACATGCTTCCTCTCAGAAACGGACAGGTACTACATAGACTGTGTGTATTTCCTGTTTTAAAATCACATCCTTTAGATACAAAATTGTTTTATTTGTAATTGGTAATAGCAGGTGGTTTTTATGTAACTTTTCCTATGAGTTGTCACCCTGATCTTCTATCAATCAATAATGAATGTTTGTCTGTGCCTGAAGGTGGCTGCTGTACAGCTGATGTTCTTAGTATATCATTCAATAGGTAACTACAAATTGCTCTAAGTTACTATAAGCCACTGTTTTTTTTTCCTCATCCTTAACATGAGGCTCCCCCTGCCATATAAGCTTCTTCTTTTTGATGCTCTTTCGATTTTAACCTCTTACCTTCACTTTATTTTTTTGAAAATTAAATGTTTTATTATAAAATTGGTGGCATATTTAAAAGGCTTTTAATAACAAAAAAATATTGACAAAAAAAGAGAAGTCCTGAAATGATGAAAATGTGAGTGAAAAGTTGCTAGTATTTTTGAAAAGAGAATAACATTTTAGTAAGAGCTCTTTGTTCACAAAGTTTTAGCCATCTTTGATCTATGTCAGTGATATGCAGCTAAAACTGTATTACTTGGAAAAGTTTTTACCTTCTGCACACGTTAAGGGACAAAAGTAACAGAGCAGACTATCGAACTAAAACTATGAGAGCCTCCCATAACCAAAACAGGGGAGCTAAAATCTAGTTATGCACTTGAAGTATGGGGAAACTTCAAAGTGCATTTTCAAAATTATTAATGATACTTCTAGGCAGTTTGCAGAGGAGCTTTGTCTTACAGAAAGACATAAATCTTAATTGTCCCAGTGCTGATATGAAATTTCATGAAGTGGGGTGATAAACTGGTTTCCAGTCTGCCTTGTTATAATAGCCTGCCAGATCTGAAAAGGATTCTGACTTGTCTGGTTTCTTTATAATTTTCCATTCTGGAAACTAATGTATCAAGTGCGATTGCCCAAACAATGGGAATTTCCCCTTCCACGCCAATAGATGAGAATGAGAAAACATAAAAATTGTACAATAACACCCCAGTGTGGTAATATCAAGACTGGCTAACCCCAACATAGTTTCTTGTCTGCCCTAACCAATGGAGCACGCCTGAGCTGCCGGTACTGCAGCGTGGTCAGAGAGATGCTAGTTGGGGCAGGAACGGGGAGCTGTCTACCCTCAGGACTGGAGGGTCCCTGCAGGATGCACCTTCTTGGCAGCACGATGCTACAGCTTGGTTGCTACTCACATCCTAGCTCTGAAAGAGACTGTAGTGGGCCACTTCCAGCAGAGGATCCAGTTGTAGGAGGCCATTCAGAAAAGTTCTTGTGAGTATCTGCATGAGAACTGATGGATTGGCTGGTGAGGCAAGATGTTTCTGCAGGACTTTGAGGTTCAGAAACTGATGAGGTAGATCCTGCAGCTGCTCTTTTCAAGCCATGGTTTAGACTGCTGTTTAAAAATAAGTCCCAAGCATGGACATTGATCATCTTGAAAGCATTTCTTCAGTACAGTCTTCCTGAAATGGCTTGATGCCTGATCTGCTTGTTTTCCCTGGCACTAACCAACCAGAACTTTAAGGTAACACCTGTATTAGCAGTAGTACTCTATCAGCCCAAAGCATAACCTTTTCAAACCAGGATTTGATCGTCTTGTGCAAATCTCAAAGCACAGATGCAGCAGAAGACTACACAGGCAGATCAAATTGGCAAAAAAGCAAAGTTTTTGGGCTACATCTCTGTTTTCATGTGTGTATTGCATGTGAGTTTACTGGAAAGCACTGGGTTTCATTGCACTTTTATCTTATGGCTCTGGGCAAGCAGATTCCCACAGTTTCTCCTTTACTGTAGAAACCTCTGCTCTGGAGAAGGTCTTAGCCCAGTGGTTCTCAGTTAGGAGGTTAACACCAATACCCCTGTGGTGGTAATCTCTTTGGCTGGTGTTGGAGGTAGCTAAGCCTGTCTTTTGTGGTCTTTTTTTTTTTTATTATTATTATTATTTTTATTGGCAATGCACAGCCCACAAGAGTTTTCTAGTCTTAGTGCAAAATGAGAGGCTGGAGAATAAGCCACTGCTTTACAGGTAACAGTTTGAGGTTAGTCCTCATTGCTAAAAAGATGACCAACCTGTCTGTCTCTTTGTCCTAAAGGGTAAAGCTACTGTTTTGTTTGGTCTTTGATGTACTTGAATTCCTCAAGCTTTTAGGAAAGTCAGGCCAAGTCTTTCAGTTTTCATTTAAGGGCATTTATTGGGACATAATTTAAGGTCTTCCATTGCCATTACTTAAGTGTCTCTTAAACTTGTAGGTGTCATTTTGATGTGGTGGGGTTTTTTTGGTTTTGTTTTTTTCTTTTAAGAGGGCAAATTAATTTTATGGCTGTATATCTTAGCACTGAGGAATCAGACAAGCTCAGGACATCTGATTAAAACTGTATGCTGAAAGCATTACTGGTTTTAGTCATCTACTCTAAAAGCTCTGGACAACGATATCACTGTGAAGCAGCAGTGTCCTGACTGCATGCAGATCAACTTGTGAACTATACCATTTTCAATCTAGTGTATTATGCTAAAGAGTGTTTGTGATGAGTGTATCAAATATACTTTGGAATACGAAATCCATCACAGTGCCGGCTTTGGCAGTAAGAGTTTCAGCCATCTGATTTTAACCTGCCACTACGCGATTCTTAGAGCCCTGAGATGTGACGTATTACAGTCCTGCCCTGAACACATGCCAGGAAGGAACTGAATTTTCAATTTCTGTAATGTTTTGCAGGAGGGAGTGAAAGCAGAGCCATAGCTGATACAGATTCTTTCCTGGATGTTCTTGAACAGTTTGTCCAGTTCTACAGGCTTGAAAATGGAGCACACCTTAAAAATGTGTTGAAGGAAGATGCAGTTAAGCAGTTTCTGAAACTGCTGTCTTCTATGCATGGTACAGTGAGTTCCCATTTCTCCCCTTACTTAATTGCTGTAAAAAATGTGTTTGATGCTAACATACAGTTTTTGCACTTTTACCCTTTCTTTTCCCTGTTTCTGCAACTGATATTACTGGAACAATGTGCTTTTACTTAATTTTACTGTTGTGTTTTGCACTTAGAACCACCGGAATATGCACAAAAATTCAGTATGATGAAAAATTGTTCAAACTTACTTGGCTGTCAGCATAAGGACCGAAAGATGCAAGTGTTGCATTTTGCTGTTCTGTACTTTGAATTTAATGAGTTCATTATTCTGAAATTAGTTTACAGTGAGATGGATTTTATTATGTGACTTTGAGTGAGTTATGTTGTCTTGACTGTTTTGCAGAAATCCCTGAAGGGGTGGTTTGTAACATCTCCCATGCCTGTGCTAACAGCTTCATAAAACAGTTGCTGGAGAAGCAAATGTGGCATAAAGTTTTGCTGCTGCTAACAGGGAAAGCCAGTGGGGAAGAGCCATCAGGTGGAGGACTCTTCAAAAACTGCAGTCTTTCAGATGTTGACATTGGCAACGTTATCCAACAGTGTGACAGATCGGATAAGCAAGTGCACCTCATAAGATGCTTGATTGAACGAGGAGGTGAAAAACTGCAATATTAATGTATTATAAAAGATACGGTATTTTATTTGGCATGTTTGGAGCAACATAGCTTCAGAAATACCAACACATGGTTTTGGTAGCTCTGTATAAGTGCAGCAGCTTGTTGGAGTGCAGTCCATTGGCTGCATCTGCTGTGTGCGACCATGGGAAAGCTAGTAAGGCTACATGGGATGAAAGATGTTTTTCAAATGAAATTTGGCTGTCAGGGTTGGTAAAAGGCCAAAGATTATTGTTGCTCCTTTGCTTGTAGTTTCTTCGGTTTTTAATTTCTCTTGTCTTCAGCCACAGTATTATCCTGATAGAAACTGTAAGCCACAGTCTTTGGGTTCAGTCTGTTGTTATGTTACAAGTAATTGACTACTTCAGTGATTTCAAAGGCATGACCAGATGTCTTTCTTTTTTTAGCTAGTGTAGACATCATCATTTTTCTTGTTTTGCATGGGGTTTATTCCTGGGATTACTCTGGCATTTCGTCTTATAACTTGATGTTAGCTATAAATTATGGGCACACAGTCCTGCTGCAGCCTTGTGAGTGCCAGAGGTGCAAGGAGGCTTGTTTCTGTCAGTGACTGACTTACTTGAAGAAGATATGTTCTGGCCTTTCTGTCTTCCTATCACAACAGGAGGACTGGTTGCTCAGCTTAATGGGAGATAAGAGGAGATTCTGAAAATTTTCTTAGTCAAAAACTCTTTAACAGATACATGTAAAAAGCTGACCAAAAAAAAATGTCACCTGCTCAGGAATCAGCATATACCTTCATCTGTTTAGAACTTTCTGTAGTTTGCAGATCTGGTGTATCAGGTTTAATCCCTGCTATTTTCATGTCCTTCACACCAGCTCTGCCAGATGGGATTGGAACCCACTCTGAAATACCACTGCAAATATGCCTCAGAAAGAATTATTTTGAACTGGTCTATTTGCTGCTGACCAAAGGTGCAGATCCTCAAAACGTCTCCATTGCACAAGGAGATACTCCTTTGCATGCTGCAGTTTCCATCTGTTTAAATAGCAGAGGTAAGGCTTTTGTGTGTCCAGGCCTGGGGGACACAAAGAGCTCTAGCAGATGTGCACTGTTCATTTTCACATCAGCTGTTGAAAACATCACCAATTCTTACCTGTCCAGCCCACTGCTCCTTCTGCTGCTGTTTACTGATGTGATAGCAGATCGGGATATCTGACTGTATCTCAGCCCCCAGAGTTTGCAGGCCAGAGGATACCCACCGTCTTTGTTAAGCTGATGTGTTCTGCTTTCTGGTTGCAGTGTCTGGGACTATGAAGAGAGTTAATGCAGCTCAGGTGACCAGGGGGAATCAAGAAACTAATGTCTCTGTCAGCTACTGTTTTATGAATGTATTCTTGTTTAATCCAGCTGATTTAGAAAGGAAGGCGAGACTAGATATTAGGAAGCATTTCTTTCCAGAAGGGGTTGTTGGGCGTTGGAATGGGCTGCCCAGGGCGGTGGTGGAGTCCCCATCCCTGGAGGGGTTGAAGAGTCGGGTTGACCCAGTGCTGAGGGATGTGGTGGAGCTGAGAACGGTCAGTATTAGGTTAATGGTTGGACTGGATGATCTTCAAGGTCTTTTCCAACCTAGATAATTCTGTGATTCTGTGATTCTTTGAAATGCTGTAAAGTGTGTACTAGCTGAGAATGAAGTTAACAGGAAGGATCTAGGAAGAAACAAAGGTAAAGGCAGAGCAATGGTAGTAGACTTTGAAGGAAATCCTACAGTGACATCTGAAATCTGTTTCCTAGTTTTTGTTCAGTCATAAATCAAGCAAAGTTTTGTTCAGAGGAGGAGTGAGTGAAAGGGCTGTAGGGTTTACATAAAAATGTAAGAAATAAACTATCAAATTAAGCCCTAAAGTCAGGTTTGATTTTAAATGAAGAAAAAATGCATTTTTGAGTTGGAGGATTAAACTAACTAAAAGTACTGAATGTATTCATTTTTGAAGCACAAACATTTCATTTAATAGCTTTAGAGGGATTAAAAGCATATATACTGCCAGTTGTAAATTTTAAATCAAAAGATTAAGAAGTCCAATGACAATACCATCTCTTAAGTATTTTTCACTGCGTAAAGTTTTTGAGGTGGAATTTCTTTACAATGATTTTGGTGTGTCACTATTTTAGAGTTAGGGAAGAGCTGTTTCACATATATTATCTGGTTTAAATGACATATATTATCTGTATTAAATCCAGAAATCTGTAGAGTATCTTTCTTTTTTTCTCCCCAGGGAGGTATCCGTCTAATCTTATCTTGTAGGAAGTTGCTCTAGGGACCTCAGATATTGGGAAATAATTGGGATTTGCTACAGGTTATTTTAGTAAACTGAAGTTATTTGCAGCAGATTACTTCTGGGTGGCATATTAAAGTGAACCAAATGACCCCAGAGCAGTACTCAAGAGTTGTTGCTTGTTCAGATGACCAGTCACCAGCCTACTTTGGGTACCAGCCAGGGCTGATGTTGGAAGACAAACAAATCTGCACCCAGATGTTAAAAAAGAATTAAATTGTCTGATGCTACAGGAACAATTGCAGCACCAGGGATTTCTAAAGCTTTGCTGCCATTGTATTGTTTTCCCTGAATATTAGGAAAGCTTAGTTTTGAGCCATTTCAAATAAGCATGTTTTACAAACATGAAATGTAGATTTTACTTTTTTTTTCTTTTGAAAAACAAATTATTTTCATTTAATAGCTGCAGAAAAAAAAGTATTAAAAATTGTTGGCCTACAAAGCAGCCTTGTAAAGCAAGTGATTTTTTTTTTTTCATTTGTTCTCTTGTTTTCAGATGGCACTGGCTTAAACATCCTGAACTATCTACTTGATCTCTTTGCTTCAAGGCCTTCTGACTTTCCGTATCTTAATCCAAACACACAAGATGAGAATGGAAATACAGTGATGCATGTTGTTTTTCAGAAAGGATTTTCAAAGCAGTCTAAGAGAATAATGGAATCACTGGCAAAATTTGATGTTAACTTTAATATAAAAAACAAATTGGGAAGAGATGTGAGGCATAGAATTAAAAAAAATGACCCACTGCTACTTGCCTGGAATAATGCTGTGCTGGAGAAGAAGAAGTATCGGCAGGATACAGCAGGGCAGTCAGTTAAAACATCTAAGCCCCTTCCAGCCTCTGAAATTTCACAGCCAAAGAGCACAGGGCGTTCTTCATCTGGGTCCTCATTAAAGGCACCATCTGGCAACACAGTGCATAATGATTTAAAAACCTCGTGTTCTGTAAAGACAAAAAAAGATCAGTTGGCAAAGCAGGAAACAGAAAGAATAAATAGCCCCTTAACGCTCCAGGAAAGCCTAGTGCAGGCAATCACGGCTTTAATTCAGCAATTGAAATTGGGTGACCCTCTGAGAAAGGATCATCTTCTGGTACAAAAGCCATCTTCAGCCCAGACTAATTTGGAAGAGGAAAGAAGTAAGTCCTCGCAACCTTGTGGAAGCATATCTTATCCTGCAGGAAAAGAAGATGATTGGGAGAAAAAGAAGGGAGCAGGGGAATTTAGTATGGCCCTGCCTAATGAAGAGAAGGAAGAACCAGCGGAAGAGAAGGAGAAGATTCTGGATATTGAAGCGTATGTGCAGGAGTTTGATAACATGACCTGGGAAATAGAGTGCACTCCTGAAATGCTGAAGACGTTGGGCAGCAAAGCTGTGCCTCATTATCTGAAAACTAAAACTATAATGACAATTAAGCAGCTTGGCAATGGGGAATGGACTAGGGGCCTTCAGAAGCCACTGAAACACTTGAAAGCTAATATCCAGCTGTATGAAGCTAAGTTGGGCAAAGGTGCAAGAATGCTATGGGAACTTGCAATTGACTTTTCTCCTCGTTGCAGCGAGAGTGCGGAAAAGATCATGGAGACAGAACAGACAAAAAGTCTTTCAGAAAAATCAGGTAGAGTTTACACAGAAATAATCAGAATTTGGGCCATTGTTCTCGACCACTGCAAGCTGAACCGTGTCTTAAATAATATATGTATTTCCTACAATCGTGGTTTATCCTGCATCTTGAGGAAAAAGCTCAAGGGCATAAATGAAGGACATCAAAACCACAGTGTGACAACACAGAAGCGCGTTCCACGTTGTTATGTTGAAGACCCAGAGGCAGAAAAAACAAAAGAACATACCATACCAGAGTATTTCCCTCCAGCCAGTGCAGCAGAATTAGAATACAATATAATGAAATTTCACAGCTTCAGTACTAACATGGCGCTTAACATTATAAACGATGTACATTCTTCTGTTGAATACCCTTTCCGAGTTGGGGAGTTGGAGTACGCAGTAATTGATCTCAATCCAAAGCCCATGGAACCAATCATTTTAATTGGGCGAAGTGGGACAGGAAAGACGACTTGCTGCTTGTATAGGCTTTGGAAGAAATTCTATTCATACTGGGAAAAATCCACCTTGGCAAATGGTCCTCTGCTAGAGAGGCAAACATGGCAGCAAAGACAGTGCAGTGAGGTTGAAAAAGCAAGGTTAGAGAAGGAAGAGAATGAACTAAAACAGGACAGTGATGAATCGAGTGAGGAGCAGGTGAGTGATGAGCAAGACCAGGACAGCGAGGATGAAAATGTTCCTGCAGGCATAGCTGGTGCAGAAATGAATTCATGTGATGACCATGAAGAGCACCAAATGTGTAGTGCAGAAGCATCGAACAGGCTGGAGCACCTGCATCAGATCTTTGTGACAAAAAATCCTGTCTTGTGCCAAGAAGTTCAGAAGAATTTCATTGAACTTAGCAAGTCTTCCAAGGTAACTGGTCACTTCAAGCCTCTGGAGCCAAATGTTCACAAGCTACAAGACATTAAAGATGAAAATTTTCCGCTGTTTGTCACCTCCAAGCAGTTGTTGCTGTTACTGGATGCATCCGTGCCTGACCCATTTTTTCCAAGAAATGAGGATGGAAGTCTTAAAAGAATCATTGTTGGTTGGAGTCCCCAGGAAGACTTGGTTGTACCAAATTGGCAAGATGAGGAGGAAGAAGGTAACATTGAAGCAGAACATGATGATGATGAAGGAGCTGCAGATGCGTACTCTAGAGAAAGCGATCCTCGGACTTTTGTGACTTATGATGTATTTGCAAATGAAATGTGGCCAAAAATGGTAAAAGGTAAAAGCTTGTACAATCCAGCACTGGTTTGGAAAGAAATAAAATCATTTCTGAAAGGCTCTTTTGAGGCACTGAGTTGCTTTGGGGGTAAACTTACTGAGGAGCAGTACAAAAAGCTAGGCCGAAAGAGATCACCAAACTTCACAGAAGACAGGAGTGAAATCTATCACCTCTTTTGCCTTTATCAGCAGATACGATCACAGAGAGGTTACTTCGATGAAGAAGATTTGCTGTATAATTTATCTCAAAGACTCTCAAAGCTCAGGGAGCTGCCGTGGTCCATCCATGAGTTTTATGGTGATGAGATACAGGATTTCACCCAAGCTGAGCTAGCACTGTTAATGAAATGCATCAATGACCCTAATGCCATGTTTCTAACTGGTGACACTGCCCAGAGCATAATGAAAGGAGTTGCTTTTCGTTTTAGTGATCTGAGGTCACTGTTTCATTATGCAAGCAAGAACTCCATGAACAAGAAGCAGCGTGTTAGAAAACCAAAAAGGATATATCAGTTGTACCAGAACTACAGGTCCCATTCAGGTACAGTAACAAATTTATTTATGATCTGAGCCTGTGCTCTCCAGATGTCACTAATGATTGAAGTTTTCTACTGGCCAATTCAAAGCATCTTTAAGTGGCCTGTTTTTTTAAGAGATCAGATGGTCAGCTTTTTCTGACATGCAAATTGTGTATTTTGACATCTCAACTAGAAAACCAAGAATGAACATTTTTTAAGTTGTTGGTTTTGCTTACTGCATGTTTTGAATGTGTTTCTTTGATGGAAAACTTAACAAATAATCATACCCATTTCTGTTGTCCCATCCCCAAATCACTAGAGTTCGCAGCATCGGTGTGCTACTTCTGCTTCTCGTACTTGTTTTTCATTTATGACCTTAATTTGGTGAGGATGCTGCTAAGTCTTTGTAGCATGCTTTCTGATTTTTACAGGCTCAAAAATGAGTCCCACTCAAAATGGCAAAAACATTAAGTGGACCTTACGGCTTTTCTGTTCTCTGACTCATGTTTTTGTCATGTTTTCTTTTAAAAGTGTGTTTGCGAGAGAGTATGGGACAGACTGAAATTTAAAATCTCTATTCTGCTTATTGCAGGTATTCTCCGTTTAGCGTCTGGAGTGGTTGATTTGCTTCAGCATTATTTCCCAGAATCTTTTGATCGGCTTCCTAAGGACTGCGGTCTCTTTGATGGACCAAAACCTACAGTCTTGGAGTCCTGCAGTGTTAGTGATCTAGCAATTCTGCTGAGGGGCAACAAAAGGAAAACACAACCCATTGAATTTGGAGCACATCAGGTTCGTTTTTCTTAGGTATAAAGCTTTTTGCAAATTCTTTCAGCTCTGTTGCTAAATAGCCATTTTATACAGACTGCCCACAACTTTCTTTTTTAAGTCTTTGTGTCTCACTGATAAATTATGCTTTTTAAATTTAGAAACCTTTATTGTCTTGGTTTCTGTTTCTTAATACATGTCTGACTCTTTCTGTTCTTTTTAGCATCAGGTGCTGCCTGTCCCATTCCTTTTGAACTCTAAATTTTCTTATATCAGATCTACAACTGTCTGCACATACCACACATTTGTCAGTCTTCTAGTGGCAGCTTCGTGATCTTTTTTCTGGAGTGTGCTGGAATGTGTGTGTTAAACGTCTGGTTTTGAAAAGGCTCTTGCATTATTGTGACATGTTTGTATGCTTTCTCTATGCAGCTGTTACCTTTTTTTTGTTCTTCCTAATATGTTCTTTTCATTAATGTGTTTTATGACAGGTGGTATTAGTGGCAAATGAAACTGCAAAGGAGAAGATACCTGAGGAACTTAGTTTAGCACTTGTATTGACAGTTTATGAAGCAAAGGGCTTGGAATTTGATGACGTGCTCCTTTACAACTTTTTCACAGATTCAGAGGTATTTAATTCTTATCCATTTTCTGCATTTTTTTCTTAAGTCTTGATTTTACGTGTGGTCTAATTAGCTTTCTAGCTGGGGAGGGATTCCCTGTTTCCTCTGAAGATGGGGGGTTTCATCACAGTAGAAAACAGGGCTCACAGGTTTATGAATTGAGACTGTCTTCCCTTAGTGCTGCATTTTCCGTCAGGTTGGCTGTTGCAATTTAAGAGAGAGCCTTGGGTTCACACAACAGTGCATGTACATGCACACACACACACACACTTCTGCTGCAGACCAAGACTACTTCACTAGCTGACAGCGTGTCCCTCCTGGCTGCTCCCTGCTCAGGTCAGAGCAGTTGGTGATGGGACACTATCACCCTCTCATAGTCTTTACCTTACACTGGAGTTCTGGGTCCCAAAAGAGCACCTTAGACCCCCTGCTTTGCATCACCACAAAATCGTAAAACAATTGTGTTTGGAGTCAAATAGTGTGTGTATGTGTTTGGGTGGGAAGGGGAGGGGACGAGCATACCCTGTACCTATCCACAGCTTAGCTCCAGAACACTTATTCTGGTCTAGCTCAGGAGTTGTCAGGAAGCTTGAGAAGGTCTCACAGTCAATAGAAGAAACCATTGCCCATAGAATGGCCTCGGATAAAGAAAACTTTCTTTCCTGGAGGCGTTCTGTTTTGTATTTCTTATGTACTCCCTTTTCCCCCTTTGTGGTTCTCTGGGGAGCTTAGACCCTGTCTCTCCAGGGTTTCCTGTAACTCCAGACCTGGCAGGGGTGCAGTCCTCGAGGCTCCTTGTAAAGAGCTATCAACCACAGCAGCCTCGCTGTTCTTGCTGGAGCATTACTGAGCCCCCCGCCACCCCCAGACAGGCAGTAGGCAGGATCCTTATTGAACATGCCTGCAGAGACTCGAGAATGCCCACGACTGAGTTGCTCTGCAATTAAACATTCAGTGTGAACATCTCTGTTGCAGATGTCCTCTGCCTCCAGCCCTCAAAACAGTGTCTCAGATGTGGTTTTCAGCAGATGAAAACCACAGGAAAACTGAGGGCAGCTTACTGGTGGCTCTTCGTAGAGCTTAGTGGACATTGTATGGTGAGAGCAGAAGGAAGGAAGGAGCTTGAGGTAAAAAGACTTGTATCTGGCTTACTGAGATTCAAGGACAGTACAATACTGGCTGTCATGGTAGATTTCTCAAAGCTGATTTGGTTTTGGTGATGCAAGTTGTACTCAGAAAAACAACAAACCATTTATCAGAATTTAGCAGAATCAGTTTAAGGGAGTTGTGTAAAGCATTTTAACTTAGACTAATGTATGTCAAGTCTGGAGAACAGTTTCAATACAATTCTTCCATTTTCCTGCAAGTCATGAGTAGTTGAGTTGACTTGAGCAGTTAAACAAGCAGGCAAGAAAGCAGCTTACCCTGAGGTTTTCTAGTTTTGAAAAGCTGAGTCTGTGAACTGTTGTAAACACAGCGAATGTGGCTGTGTGCTGTTTGTACTGGGTTGGGTTTTCTTTTTATTGGTCTTGAAAAGGAGATTTGAAATGAGTCTTGTTTCAAGAAGCAGATTTGAATGAAGAATCAAAAAGGGAAAAAAAAAACCAAACCCCCAAAACCCAGCAAGCTGTTGACCAAACTGATACTATTAGCTGATTGTCAGTTTGTAATCCATGACAGGCTTAGGAGTGTTTTGATTCAAGATTTATTGCAATCTTAACTTCAAAATGTAATTTGCAAGAATGGTTCTTTATATTTTTCCCCCATAGGAAGGCAGTTAACCTGTATCAGGTGGCTTAAAGCTCTCAACTATATAGATTTAAAAAAAGCTGTTTCAGCCTTATTTTGTGCCAGAAACTTGGCACTATGTAATCAGCTTTTCATTAAATACCAAAAAGGAGAAAAAACTAACATAACCATTTCAAATATGCTTACGATTTTCTGGGTTACTAGTTTTGTGAGGGTTCAGGATCCTGCAGAATGGCGTGATCAGAAGTTGGCATTTGTTACACGGCACGAGAGTGCACACCACCAATCTGCTGCCACACTTAACATATATTTAAGCATGTCTGTGCACATTTGTAGACATTTCTCACATGCCCCTATGTCAGAGTCCAATATTCTCTGACCAGGCTTTTTTAGATATTCCCCATGAATGTTACTTTACTCATCTCTGAGCCTTCTTCTGAGGGGGTGTGTTGGCAGATGCCATTCCACTCCCTGTCTCAGACCAGCACTAGTAATTACTGGTGTTGCATAGAGAGTTTAACACATTCATTGCATGAATGACCAGCCCCCTTGCCTGGGCACCATGAGAATGAGACTATGTGCCTGTATGGAATACTGGTGGGTCCATTTCCATGGCTTCAACCCTTTTGTTTTGTCCATGGGCTCCACCACGTCATGGTTTACACAAGCACTGGTGATGACTCACATGCCAAAGATGATGTCCCAAATTTCCCTCTTGTTAATCCACTGCCTTTTCCTGACAAGGTGAATGATCTGGTCCCTGTTTGGAGAACTGCCTGGTCGAGGCACCAGCCAAAGGACAGCAATCACTTCCCTCTGTTTGTCTGGATCCTCCTTGCTCCAAGTCTCCTTGATGCTACAGTGACAAGAAAGTTGGTGAGTTGTGGATCAGCTGATCTGCAACTCGCTGAGCTTGTCAGATTTGCAGTGTCAAGGAGACTTGGCAGTTGCCCATCCTGACCTGCAGGCCAAGATCTATCCAGCATGTCTTAGATAGCAGATTTTAGCATGACAGACTGCAACTCGTGAGCATTATCCCACTACCATTTATTTACGTTTCACCCTGCTCCAAGCTGGCAGGGAGCTGCCTTGCCCAACAGTCAGCAAACCCCCACAGTGAGTCTGCCTGTTGCAGTATTGGGGTTTGTAGGAGAATCCCCAGCCTTAGGACTAAACCTTGAGCCTTGTCCATGGTGAAGGTAACCTGATTTCCTCCTTTTCCCCATAGATGGGCCATCCATTGTAGGGGTGTATCCTCAAGTTTAGCTGAAAATTTGTAGTCCACCCAAGGAGGTTTTCATGTTTAATATCAAATTTACTTATTTGATATATTAGGCATTGCATACGATTTTGGTTTAGAAGAGTGATACAGCAGTATCCTGAAATCACAAGACAACCATAATATAACAATGGCAATATACAGTGGAATCACAATACAAATGTGTTTCCCATTAGTGGTCCCTATATGCTCCACCATCATGAGGCTGGGCATCCCCAGTCCCCAGGAAGTAATATGTAGCTTGAAGCCAGCTCAAGCCAGTTGCACTCTTCCAGGTTTGGTTTTTTTGTTTGCTCAGTTTTTACACACTGTTGGGCTAAGCCATGTATTCACTTTCCCCCATGCTGGTCTGGGCAGCTCAGGTGGACATTACTCTCTACTAGTTATTTTAGGGAAAGTTGTTTATTTGGCTTGATGACTGCCTGGTTAGAGACATCAGTCTCAAACAATGATTACCCTCCAGACCCACTTGTGTTAAGATGAAGTTCAGCTTTCTTGATGAAAATTGGTGGCTATTCTTTACATTCTTCCCTGAGATAATTTTTCACACTCATCTCCTCTGAACCTTCTTGAGTTGTGGGGGTGCATTGGTCGATCACAGCATATGACCTTATCTTTTGCATATGTGGGTAGTAGTGATTGCTGTGTACAAGTAAAACTCATTCTTTTGACATTTTAGGCTAGCAAAGAATGGAAGATAATTTCTTCTTATACTCCTGATTTGGATGTGCAAGTAGGAAGCAAGCTGCTAATAGAAATGCCTTTAGAGGATGCTACTGGTATGCAGAGAAAAACTCCTTTTAATGTAGAAATGTATAAGGTGAGTTTTTTGTAACATTGGGAATAGAAAGGATAAACTAAATTCTTAAATCTTATAAGTAGGGAAATTTCTTCAGGAAATCCTTTCATCCTGTAGTTCCATGTCTATTGAGGTTGCTTTATCTTTTTGGTAGTCGTTCACATTTGTATAATATAATCTTGATTTTGAAAGATAAGAGGTTTTTTGCGAGTGTAATTTGATAAGAGAACAAAAACTACGTGTTACAGACTTTTAAGTATATTTTCAGAACAGCTGTGGTTAAAGCAAATAGCAAATCAGCTTGTCAATATTTATTACTACTTTAGTTTGGTTTCAGATCAGTGTCACTGCCTTAAAATGAAGGAAACTTCTTAGAATCTAGCGAGTCAGATATTTTTGGATTGTATGGTAAAAATGAATAATTATATGTGCAAGTGATTAGAAGGAGAATGGACTGTCACACCTGCAGCTGCTAGATTTGTAGCAGTGGTTGCATGCAAATTAGCTAAACAATGGCTCATGTAATTGAAAAAACCCACATACTTAATATTTAGACTTGCTTAAAGATTTGTTATTCATGCTGTATATATTTGCTGTTTTCTTCTAACTGCAAAGTATGTTTCTTTCTAACAGTGTAGCTCATCTGGCACTTCATTTATTTTATTTTGGTGTGTTGCTTTTTTTTTTTTGTTTTTCGTTCTGCTCCAGATGCTGAATGGAGAACTAAAGCAACTGTATACTGCCGTTACAAGAGCCAGAGTCAATCTTTGGATCTTCGATGAAGACAGTGACAAACGGGCTCCAGCTTTTAAGTATTTCATCAAAAGAGAATTTGTTCAGGTTGTCAAAGCAGATGAAAAGAAAGGTAAAGTTATCCTAAAACTTTCTTAAAAGACTGTCAAACAGGACAGCCTACTCATGCTTTCTTACTTTTAGGCTGTGTAATAAAGAAGGTTAAATTCCTTCCCTGTAACAGTATGCCTTTGCAAATTTCCACTGATTTCAGTGAGTCTTATTTCTTTCGGCTCTAAAGATCAGTTGTATATGTTAATTCATAACTTCATTGCTAATTCATTAGTATAAGTTTTCCTGCTATTGCAGGAAAAGAGTCAGAGAACACTCAGACAGAGCTGATCTAGTAGTTAGTTTATTGAGTTCCAACCAGTAGATTTAGGTATTAAATATTTATTTAATAATTACAAATGGATTGGTGGTCAATACTCTACTATTTACTACACTTAAAGTTAGTATGGGATGCAAAGATAATTGCTTAAGCTTACTATACATGTCTTAAATGTTACATGCATGCAAAAATGTCACTTACCAACCCATCGATGTCTTGTGTCAGGTAAGGGATCTCTCAGCCTTGAAGGGTAACCTTGAGAGGTGTCCCTACTCAAGGGGAGATCTCCAGTGCTCAGCCAGCTGCTATGGAGGGAGAGCTCAACGGACCCTGATGGCTGCAGATATTTATAGAGTAAAGTGGTTGATTTGTAGTCAGATTTTCTGCTGTGTTTATACAGTTTCAGCCACTTACCAGCCCAGTCTCCAGCCAATCTAGTTTTTTGGGTTTGGTACTGTGTTCTCATTGATAGCCTCCCACAATAGGATTAACTTTGGTTAGGCCTACTTGCTGAACATCTGCCTGGACCAAAGTTCAGTTAATTCAAACAGGAGGAATGCATTGGTCACACCTGCACCATAGTGAAGGCTGTTCATGGAAAATCATCACAGCTAAAAGAGATTTATCAAATGAAAGAATTTGGTTTCTGTAAAGACAGTGGATTTACTCAAAGTTTTGTCCAAAAACCAAGCACGATTTGTAAAGGTCATCCAAAACCAAACCCAACATGTTGATTTTCAGTGCTGATTAAGAGGGATGAAATGTATTTAACTCAATAGTTATTATTACTAGTATGAGCACAAATCATAAAGAGTTTGGAACATTGTGAAATGTTAATGCTTAGTTTTTGTACATGATAAGTGGTTTCTGTGGTTTATCCGATCTAACATAAAATGATTACCCCTGACCTTCTAGACTTAGATGACAGCATGTTTGCTAAAACTTCAACTCCAGAAGAATGGATTGCACAGGGAGACTACTATGCTAAACATCAGTTCTGGGAGGTAGGAGCATGTGTATATCTGAAATAAGGATTCTTGTGTATTCTGAAACATTTTTTTTCTTTGCATCTATAAAATTATCTGTAAATCTCCAGTTGCACTAAAGCAGTCTATCTTTGTTTGTGGTTTGTAGTTGTGTAGGTGTCTACAGACTACTTGTAAATGACTTGAAAGAAGTAAGCAGGGAGAGCAAGTCTATTGTCTGTAATCTTAAATTCACTACTTAGAAATTTGCAATCCAGTGAGGGAAAAACATTTTAATGCGCACAAACAAAAGGTGGTTGGAAAAAAACAATAATTAGCACAACTGGAATTGACTGGAATTAGTGAATCTAAACCACGTGCTTGACGATATTACATATTACTGTAGGAAAATGAAAACATTTCTTGGAAGTATATTGATTTGGATGATGATCTCAGAGTCCTTTTATGGTTTTTTTGGACAGTAATAAGGGGTGGATACAAAATGCACATTAAGGAACAGCATGTAAGAACCAAGGGAGCACTAATAAAACTGCAGAAAGAGTAGCAAAATGATGGTTTCGTTCCCTTCCTATTTAAAGAACATGGAGATTTTACACTTCTATTTTCTAAATTGATAGTTAATACAATTCAGATATGATATGACAGTTAACAGAATGGAAGCAAAACCCAGCCAGATGACAAAACCAATGAATTATTCTCAAGGAATTAAGGGCTATCTCTAGATCAACTGCCCTTGTCCTGACAGGTGATTTTAACTTCCCAGACATCAACTGGGAATATCATACAGCAGACACAAACAGGTCCAGGAAATTTATGGAGTGCATTGAAGGTAACTTCTTGGTACATGTACGAAGGGAGCTGACTAGGAAAGGTGCCCTCCTAGATTTGTTGTTTGTAAGCAGAGAGGAACTCGTGGGCAAAGTGGTGATTGGTGGCTGTCTTGGTCACAGTGACCACAAAGTAGTTGAGTTTCAAATTGTTAGCAATAAGAGAATAACTGCCAGCAACACTTTGACCCTGGAAGTGGGGAGAGCAGACTTTGGGCTGCTGAAGGAGCTAGTTAGTCCCCTGGGAATCTGCTTTTGAGGATCTTGGGGTCCGTGAATGCTGGTCACTTTTTAAGAGCCTCTTAATCTCTTAAGAGCACAGGAGCAGGCAATTCCAAAGTGTCAGAAGTCAAGCAAGTGGGGCAGAAGGTTCGCTTGGCTGAGCAGGGATCTTCTAGAACATAGGCAGAAAAGGAAAGTATATGGATGTTGAAAGCAAGGACAGGTGACACGGAAGGACTACAGAGATGCTGTTTGCCACTGTAGGGAGAAAATTTGTGTTGCCAAAGCTTGATTATAGTTCAAGCTGGCTAACACTGTGAAGGACAACAAAAAAAAGCTTTATTAAATACGTTAAAGCAAAAGGAGGATCAGAGATAACATCAGTCCACTACTTGATGAGGTCAGTCACCTCACAAATAGGGATGTAGACAAAGCAGAGATGTTTAATGCCTTCTTCGCCTCCGTCTTTAATATTGATGATGGACCCTGGAGCCCTGTGTTGGGAGACTGTGACTGCGGGGATGATAAACTCTCAGCTGACTCTGAACTTGTTTGAGACTTGCCACTCCAGCTGGATGTATGTAAGTCTGTGAGGCCCGATGGGATTCATTCCAGGGTGCTGAAAGAGATGACTGATTTTATTGCGGGACCTCTCTCCATTATTTTTCAACGGTCTTGGGAGTGTGCAGAGGTCCCAGTTGACTGGAAGCTGCCAAGTGTTGTCCCAGTTTTCAAGAAGGGTACAAAGGAAGACCCTGCTAATTACATGCCTTTTAGTCTCACTTCAGTGCCTGGTAGAATTATGGAGAAGGTTCTTCTGGGAATTTTTGAAACACACTTGAGATGATGCAGTCACTGGGCATAGCCAGCACAGGTTCATGAGGGGAGAGTCCTGCTTAATCAACTTAATTTCCTTTTATGACAAGGTTACCCATCTAGTTCACCAAGGGAAGCCAGTAGATGTGGTGGTTTTGGATTTTAGCAGAGCTTTTGATACTGTCTCTCACAGTATCCTTCTGAATAAAATGTCCAGCACACAGCTAGACAAGTCCTCAATATGTTGGGTGAGCAATTGGCTGACAGGTTGGGCTCAAAAAGTTATAGTAAATGGGATTATATCAGTGGGGTTCCCCAGGGCTCAATTCTAGGTCCAGTGCTCTTTAGTGTTTTTATAAATGATCTGGATGCAGGAGTTGAACATACATTTAGTAAGTTTGCTGACAATACTAAACTAGGAGGAGCTGTGGACTCTCTCAAGGGTAGAGAGGCCTTACAGAGAGACAGACCAGAGAGCTGGGCAATCACCAACAGTATGAAATTTAACAAGAGTAAGTGCTGGATTCTGCACTTGAGGTGGGGTAGTCCTGGTTATACGTACAAATTGGGGGACAAGAGGCTGGAGAGCAGCCCCGTGGAAAGAGATCTGGGGGTTTGGGTTGATTGCAAGTTGAACATGAGTCAACAGTGTACCCTGGCAGCAAAAAGGGCCAACTGTGTCCTGGGGTGCATCAAGCACAGCATAGATAACCAGTTGAGGGTGATGATTGTCCCACTCTACACTGCACTGGTGTGGCCCCACCTCGAGTACTGTGTGCAATTTTGGGTGCCTCAATGTAAGAATGACATCAGACTATTAGAGTGTGTCCAGAGGAGGGTGACCAAGGTGGTGAAAGGCCTCAAGGGCAAGACTTAAGAGGAGCGGCTGAGGTCACTTGGCTTGTTCGGCTTGGAGAAGAGGAGGCAAAGAGGGATGACCTCATCACAGTCTACAACTTCCTCAAGGCAGACAGCAGAAGGGGAGGTGCTGATCTCCTCTCTCTGGTGGCAGTGATAGGGCATGAGGAAATGGAATGAAGCTGCATCAGAGAAAGTTCAGATGGGACGTTAGGTAAAGGTTCTTCACTAAGAGGGTGGTTGGTCATTGGAATAGGCTCCCCAGGGAAGTGGTCACGACACCAAGCCTGTCAGAGTTCAAGGAGTGTCTGGACAATGCTTTTAGTCATATGGTTTAGTTTTATTTAGTCCTGCAAGGAGCAGGGAGTTGGACTCAGTGATCCCTATGAGTCCCTTCCAACTTGAGATATTCTGCGAAATAAAGTTTTGGATACTTTGTTTTGATCATGGCAAAGGAAAGCTGCTATTTTTTGATGACAGCAACATGTAATTTTGTGTATGGAAAACAGATATTTATAACAAGGCAAAAATCAAAATAATCAGCTGCCACTATGCAGACAGTCTTTATCTCCCCTTGAAAAAAAAAAAAAAAAGGCAATTTCCTAAATGGACAGAAAAGTGTTTAGATAAAAAACACACAGCTGAAAAAAATTAATCTTGAAATCTGAAATGTATTAGCTATATTATCTGCTATTCTGTTTTCTTTGTAACCCTGATCTTTGCTTATCATTGCTAAATTAAGAAGAAATTATCTGGTGAATTTGGCAGTTCTAAGAGTGGTTTGCAATGTGCAATTTCCAAACAGAAGCAAATACTAAATTAATGGATAGAATAAAGAAATAATGGTGTTGCAGAATGAGTGAGGTGATTATGAAACAAACCTTGCTAGGAGCATGGTAACTCCCGCTGTTTCTCTTTAGCTTATCACAGAAAGGGCCTGGTTCCATGCTTTTCAATTTGACTTTGCACACATTGGTTTTCCTAACTTCTATTAATGGAATTTGTGGTAGATGCCTAGTGACTAACCGATTAATGGTTTAGGCCATCACTCAAATTGCATGTGCTGTTTGTTTTATCAGCCTACCAGGAATTTTGCTTTCACTACTTCCATGTAAAACATTGTAATTAAAATTCTAATTGTGATAGTCACATGTAGACTGACTTTAAAGCTTTTCTTTTTGTCCTAAAAATATACTGCAATGTTTTACCTTTTCCTTCTTCCAGGAACCCTGCCAATCTTTCTGTTTTCCATTAGAGTGACTGTAAAATTAAGTATTGGTTTTATGTGATAAGCCAAGGGCTGGAGGCACATGTGTGAATGCTGTGTATGATTTCACCCCAGGTGGCAGCCAAATGTTACCAAAAGGGAGGAGCAGCTGAGAAGTCAAAACTGGCACTGGCACACGATGCCGTTCTCAAAGTGCACTCAAAGAAAAGCAGCCCCAGGTAATGTGAATGCAGATGAGCAAGTGTCATTCTGTGGTGCCAGACCTCAGGGGTGAGTGCAGAGGGAGATTCCCACCACAGCTGTGGGACGAGACTGGAGACCCAGGTGAGGTGTTTTCACATCTTTGTCTGTGGGTGACAAAAGAGATTTAAGAAATTGGGAAGTCTAGCACAGCTCCAACAGGATCTGGGGCACTGCTCCCTTTGGGGAGTAGCGAAAGCTGTAGACTGTCCAAACTAAATGTGGCCCTTGAAAGGGCTTACTGGTTATGTGAGAGAAAAGTAACAAGATTTGCAATACCTCAAGAGGCTTTATATTCTTAGATATGATAGAAGAGCATATGCCATCAGCAGTACTCAACTCCAGTTAATCCCACTGCATATTCACTTAACCAAGAAGAAGGAATGGTGTACCTTGGGGAAGAAAAGCTGCTTACAAAAAGTGAGCTTTGAGGTAAAATTAGTGTTGGAGTCAATCTAAACTAAACAAGCAGAACTAGGTCTGAGCCAAAGGACAGTGTTAAAGGGACAGATTTTGAGTTTAATCATTTAGTTCATACTGTCAGCTGGGCAAAATAGCTTAAGGGTTTGACAGGGGAGGAAGTTTGCTGTTTCCTGAAGAGGCTGAAAAACTGTTTGGGACTTGTCTCAAATAAGAGAAGAAAAAGCTTCATGGGAAGGACTCAAGACCTAAATGAATTAATTCCTGTTCTTGGTGGGGAGGCCGAAAACTAGCAGTGATAGCAGAGTGGGTAAGGAATGACTAGCGCAGAGGAAGCTAGCACTGAGGGGAGAAGGGGGAAGGTCTGGAGAAATGTTATTACTGGAGTTAATCAAGGTTTTGCCTTTTTTAATTACCTGTTTTGTATTAGTGGCCCTGACATAAACTCATAAAATTTTGTGATCAGAGAGAATTTGTTGATGGGACTGAAAAAACTTTTTTTCACTTGGCTGTAAGCTGGGGTGCTTGTCAACTGGATAAAATTCGAGGAGAAGGAATTTGGTATATTAAGAAGACATTGGGTATATGTTAAGCTGACAGAACATATGTAATAATGAAGCTGTGAAAGTGGCAATTGTTTTTTCGTAGAGGTATTAATACTGGTGTAGAAAGCATAAGTAAGACTCCTGTGTGCTCTATAATATGAAATGCTCTGTATGATTCTGATCCTCCAGGCTCAAGAATGGTGAATTCAAGACTAGGTCTGGGAAGAAAGTAGACATGCTACCAGAAAGGCTGGGCTTGTTTAGTTATACAGAACAAAGGCTGAAAACAAATCTGATTGTTGTCTTTAATGGCATTGGGGCTAAACAGTAGAAAGGAAGAAGGAGCAAGTTAAGCTAGAAAAGAGAAGCAGCACAAAATCACACTAGTATACTTTAGTTTGAGAATTTTTTTTTATTTAAATAAAAGCTTTTTACTGCCAGAGCAGTGAGATTCTGGAACATACTTCTGGACAGAACAATGTCAGCCCAAAATATAACTAATTGTAAGGTAACACCTCATCAGGTTATGTATGAAGAAGAACACATGATGCCAATATCGGTTGGATTCAGTGACAGATCATGTGATCTTAAACTTAATTTGTACGTAAGCTGTAATTTTCTCTTACTTTCTACAGGGAGAAACAAATGGAATATATGACATTGGCTAAAACTTACTTGGAATGCGGAGAGCCAAAATTAGCACTAAAATGTCTGTTCCAATCAAAGGAGTTCCGACTCTGTGCAGAACTGTGTAAAAAGTTAGGAAAGGTATTAAATCTTCTAAACTATCCTGTCCTTATCACTTTCCTTTTCCTACAGCTTTTTTTCCCCTATTACTCATATGGTAATAGTATTTTTCTGTGACATGGTAACAGCTGAACTAAAACAGCTCTTTAAGCTGGGCCGTTCAAGAGGAAGCATTTGTCACAGAATAGCCAGAAGAAAAATGAAGAGGACAATGATGCAATTATGCAGTCTAGGTTTATTTCTTTGGCTTTCCTCAAATGCCACCATCAGTCATTTCTGCTTTGCAGTCAAAAGCTAATTAATGACTGATTTCATGAAACTTAGGCTGTTAATTCATTGAATACTCTGATGATACTGAAGCTTCACTTATTACAGCCATCTAAATGGAACCTTGAAACTTGTAAGGGTTAAGTAATCTACTAACAATAATTTTCTAAGTGTATGAGGATATTTAACAATTCTTATTTTTAGTGCATTTCCACTAAAAGAATGTAAAGTAATTGTTCCCAAATATTTAAAGTTTAAGATACAAGGTTAGGGTTCCCATTCTGTATCCATAACTCTTTTAATTTAATCCTGTTGATTCTGAGAAATTTCCAAGTCAACAGAAGTGTGTGTTGTGTTTTTTAACAACAGGCATAGCTGGGTGAATAAAAAGTACTTTGGAAATCCTGTATAATAACTTTAATTTTACATTCTAGTTTTTTGGACACAAGGTTTTTTTAAAATACGTTCTGTTTTAATGATGATTACTTTAATACGTATTTGATTACATTCAGATACTTTAATTACATTTTATTAAAGTGTGCTTCTCTATAAGACCACCTACATGATGGAATTACTAAATTTATTCTATTCATGTAGTTTTGACTGTTTAGAGCACTTCAGTTTCATTACTGACTTCTGCATTGCAGATGAAAGATGCTGCAGTTTACTATCAGAAAAGCCAGTGCTACAAAGAAGCATCTGAATGTTATGAACAAATTGAGGAGTTTGATCTGGCAATTAAAATGTATTGTCAGGAAGAACTCTATGAAGAAGCAGCAAAGGCAGTTGAAAGGTATGTATTCCAAGATGGTATTGGAATATAATTCTCATTTCCATTTCCAAATTTAACGTAATACAGCTGGCTCACCATAAAATTTGCACAAGAGTTTTGGCTGGTGACTTTGTTTTCTACGAAGTTAAATTAACTTTGTCCAAATTCTCACTTGGGTAATGATAACACGGTGAAAGCATTCTACTGCTTTCAGAACTGGAGCAGTGACTAGCTTCATTTTCCTGGGAATTTTTTTCCAGTATTACTAGTCACGCAACTTCTCCTTCAGCCAGTCCTCTGAACTAGGTTCTTATGGTAAATATGACAAAAACATTTAACAGAAATATTAAATACTTCAAAGAGTGAAATAGTAATGGATTTAGCCACTTAGTCACTGACTTCTGTAGGAGTATAACCATTAGATGTATGGTATATAATGAAGTGGTCGTTGTGGCAAATGAACTATCTGTCTCTCAAAATCTCTAACTTAAGAGCAAAGAATAGTAATTTAAATGAGCAGCTTATGCTGCCTCTCTGACAGATGCTTGGTCCCAGTCTATGAGATGAGATATCTATGAGATATCTATGATGATATCTATATCTATGAGATACCATCTCTCCCCTGTGCTGGCTCAGGGCAGTTAAGAACTGTCGAACACTGTGTTTGATAAACTGATTTTATTAGTATCTTTTCGGCAGAAATTTACATCTGGCACCATCCCTGTGACCTCATCAGCCCATTCTTGCATAAACAGTTCAATTATTTGCCACACCTTTCACCTAAATTGATGACTTTTAAAGAATATATACACCAACTAGAATTCTAGCAAGGCCTACAGCTACACACCTTCTCTGAAATCCTTTGTGATGCATCTTTAATAATGGCAACTGTTTTTTGAAGGACTAAAGCTTGTTTAATATGTAGAGATAGTTTGATCAAAAAGTTCAAGCATTAAAGTCACCTTACCAGCTAACAATTTTTTAAATCAGCCTCCCCAAATCATTCATGCAAATTCATCGGCATAGGTACAAAAATCTGCACTCCCACGTTTATAATGAAAAAGATGATAATGAAAGGCTAATGATAATTTACTCACCCATCAGGAAAAAATTACTCATTCTCAGCATGCAGGAGGGAATACTTTTGCGGGACTGGCTTAGGGGATATCTTAATAATTTCACATCAGACAATAATAATTAATAACTGAGTGTTTAAAGTGTGTGTTTTGAAAGATGCAACCAGGTACTTTGCTCAGGCTCTCAATAAGCAGCAAAATATATGTAGGCACATAAAACAGAATTGAAAGAGTTCTCTAAACTGATTGGTTTATGTAAATTTTACAGAATATTATCTATATTGGCATGTGGAGAATTCATTGAAATTTGCATTTATTTCATTCTGACTTCTGTTCACATAAACAACCATTCTGTATTGAGGTTTACTTTAATAAAGAGAAGATTGTCACTGGCAAAATGTGATTAAAATCGTTTGCACAGTGATTTGACAGCATGGAGAAAGATTCATCAATGCTGTAAACCTTGTGATCTTATTTGTACCAGAAATTTTAATGATCTTGCTTCAGACAGTCTGACGTCGTAACTAAAATCTTTCTGTAGATCTTTGTTGTGGTTTAACCCCAGGCAGCAACTAAGCACCACGCAGCTGCTCGCTCACTCCTCCCCGCTCCCAGTGGGATGGGGAGGGGAAATGAAAAAAAAGTAAAACTCACGGGTTGAGATAAGAACAGTTTAATAACTAAAATAGAATAAAATGTAACAATAATAATAATTGTAACTGTAATGAAAAGTAATATAACAAAAAGAGAGAGAAATAAAACCCAAGACAAGACAAGTGACACACAGTGCAGTTGCTCACCACCTGCTGACCGATGCCCGAGCAGCGATCCGCCTCTCCCGGCCAACTGTCCCCAGTTTATATACTGAGCATGACGCTCTATGGTATGGAATATCCCTTTGGCCAGTTTGGGTCTGTTGCTCTGGCCGTGCTCCCTCCCAGCTTCTTGTGCACCTGCACACTGGCAGGACATGGGAAGTTGAAAAGTCCTTGATTTCTTAGCAACAACTAAAACCATCAGTGTGTTATCAACATTCTTCTCATATCAAATTCCATACTGAATGCAAAACACAGCGTTATTCTAGCTACTAAGAAGAAAAATTGGCTCTATCCCAGCTGAAACCAGGACAATCTTTTAAGATGATTTTTGCTAGGTTAGTCATCTATGGTAGTAAATTCATGTATCTATTATTTCAGATATGAAGAGATGTTAAAAGCAAAAGGGCAAATGGTTGCCAAACTTTCATGTACAGCAAATCAGTTGTATTTGGAAGCAGCTGCAAAGTACCTGAGTACGAACAGAACTGAGGAAATGGTGCAAGTCCTCTCAAAACTTGATATAGAGGATCAGCTTGAGTTTCTGAAGTCTCGTGGATGCTTGCGCCAAACAGCAGACTTACTGAAAAGGGAAGGTAGAGAGGAAGAAGCTGCAAAGTTAATGAAACAACATGGGTTTGCTTTGGAAGCAGCCAACCTCACAGCTATAAAAGAGTTCCGTGCATCATGTTTGCTTGCTGCAGCACGTGCCGATGTGACTCGCTGTTCAGAATCGGACCTGGTGGACATGGAGGTCATCCTGAGAGAAGCCCTTGAACTTTGTGAACAAACCAAGCAGAAATCTGGCATTGCTGAGGCTATGTTTTTGCAGGGAGTTCTGAAGGGAGACTTTGCAAAGCTGAGCAGTGCATACTGTCAGTTCCTATCTCTGAATCATTCTGCGGGTGCAGTCGAAGCTCTCTTTGCATTATCTCGCTGCAACACTCCTAGCCAGAACATCCTCTTTATGGCAATACGTGGCTTAATGGCTCTTATGAGTCTGGTTAGGGGTTTGAAGAAAGCAGCCACCAATGCAGAGAAAGATATGGTGAAGTCATGCTTTGCCTATTTTGGGATTGTCCCAACAGGTGACAGTTGCCAGGTGTCTCAAAATGAAGCTGAACCCATTCTCAAGTTTTTGTCAGAGAAACCAAGTCTAAAAGAGAGGAAGACCAAAGGTGATTTCTCAGTAAGCACAGAGGAGGTAAAATCAGCTTTGAAGCAGCACTTGTTAAGCAGGTTGTGCTCTATCACCAATGAGTTACTGAACAAACATTACCCTGATATTTGTATGAAGTTCATTGTTGGTTTGAACTGTGAAGATAAAACCTGTAAGGATTACCACAAGCCCTTGTTGCGCCATGAGGCAAAGACAGTATTTCAGTGTAAAATGCATCTGGTGGCAATAAATGGACTGCTGTTGGAAGCCACACGCACTTTCCCTAAAGAGCTACTGAGTCAGTGCAAAAGCTTTAATGACATTTTGACTGCTGACAAATATGCATCGTGTAGAGCTCTCCTAGGAATGTTTTTTCCTAATCATTTTCATTTGAGAATACTGTCTGAGAACCCAAAGGCATGCAAAGAAATACTGGAATTCAGTAACATTATTTCCAAGCCCTGTAGAGCGGTGTTGAAGGAGTATATCGCATTTAAGTTTAAAAATGAAGACACTGCAGCCAGAAGAGAATCAACTGACTTGTGGCTAAGTGCCATGCAAGTTTCCATTTTATCTTCAGGATATCCTGAAGAATTTGAGAAACTTCTTTTTAAGGAAGAGGATGATTATAACAAAGAATTAAACTTTGCTTTGTCAAAGGCAAAAAACTCCCCAAAGAGTAAAGGCCAAGGAGGAAAGGCCAAAGGAATAGAGGGCAGACATGGTATGTTGCTACCTGATAAAAATGCCGAAAATGCAGGAAGAACGCACTTGTGCTTCATTCGGCTTCTCGAAAATTCACTTGAGCAATTCTATGTTCATAAGAACCCGGAAAACTGTAAAAGGTTTTTTTTCCGTTTTATGAATGTTCTGGTCAAGAAATGCACGAGGTACCTGATTCCAAGCATAGGAAATACGGTAATGTTGTTGGAATTCCAGTATATTCTCTGTTGTGCTGTCCTGATGCGTCTCTCCAAGAACATTACTCTCTGCTTTCCAAAGAGTTACATTGCCCTCCTCCATTACTGGGAGTTTTTGTTCAGAAGCAAGGACCATAGCAAAGAACTTAAAGACACATTTTCTATTATACAGGAGTATAGACCAAAGGACCCATATGTAGCTGTACAGAATTTCAGATTTCATCTCTGTTACCTAGCAGAAGTTTTGTGTGGAGTTCATGGAAGGTTCAATGTCCTTCTGGATGCTTTTGGGGATCCTGACTGCATAACTTCAGGGGAGGCTGAGCGGAGTGTTGTGCTGTGCTTAGTGATGTTACTGAATGCTGACCAGGTGCAGAATTCTAAATATAAATCCCTTTTATGCCACCACTTTCCTGAAATGAAGGCAATGCTGAAATCGATAAGAAAAGACTCTCCCTCTAAAGTGCCTGAAAGATTGCTAAGGGTTGTGGAACAAGTGGGTGATGCTACGTATATAAGAGAAATTGTTGTGGGCCTGCAAGAGCTGCTGACAGAGCGAGATGCAGAGTACTTGGTTGACTGCCGATGGAAGTGGGACTCTGTGTACACTCAGGGGCATCCACCCATACGGGGCATCCTGTATGAAACCATAAATCTTGACAGGTTTACGGCTTCTTTGGATAAGACAGAATACACTGATGAGCTAGAAAAGGAACTTGAAAGGGTTCATTGCTTAGAGGACCAAAAGGATCCCCTGGAAGTCATTGCTCTCAGCAAGCAACAGAAGCAAGAGCAGAAAGCATCTGCTCAACGCCACCTGCGTCGTGTCTTCTATTTTGTTTTTCTGTGCATGAAGTGGAAAAGGAAGGCCTGCTCCAAAGCTGAGCCGGTTGCAATGGAAGGAGAGGAATTTTTATCAGAGATCTTCAAAAAAGCAGATATTGACCAAACTCAGTGTGACCTCTGTGGAGTTAGATTTATCCAGAGCTCTGAGAGCTATTTCAGCCGGTCAGAAAGCATGGAGGCAGACACTTCTGAAGCTGTGACACCAACAGAGATCAGTGGGGAAGAAAAGTTACATGCAGAACAAAATGCAATTTCTGTGGCCAGTGAGGCTTACATAGAGCACAGAAACACAGATGAACACAAAAATAATAATGCTGCCTACAAATACTATGCCGACTTTTTCAGAAGAAAGATAGATCCAATAATATATGATGGACTGAAAGTAGTGGAGGCCATTATAGAGAGAACTTACGCCCAAGACCATTTAGCATATAAAGAAGGTTCCAACTTACGCCAGAGAAAAATCAAAGAGAATATTAAGAAGATTTCAGATGCAGTAGAGGAAATCTATGAGACAAAAGCCTGGGCTAAAGGTAGGACCTTTCCAGTTTTCTTTTAAACAATTTAATATGTCATTTGTGGCCACACTTCTCTAGACCTGTCAAAGCTCCATTTGAAAATCTTAATGTGGTCAAGAGAAAGGTATTTCCAGGTATTTCAGGTAGCTGAGGAAAAGAACTGAGACAGTTAAAATATTAAAATATGTCTTCTCACCTCTTCCAAACACAAAGTTATACAAAGTACAGGTAAAGTGAATAGTGGTGAGTTTATAGTGGTGAACAGTAAAGTGAATAAGGAGGGACTCTTTATCAGGGAGTGTAGTAACAGGACAAGGGGTAATTGTTTTAAACTGAAAGAGGGCAGATTTAGATTAGATATGAGGAAGAAGTTCTTCACAGTGAGGGTGGTGAGACACAGGAACATGTTGCCCAGAGAAGCTGTGGCTGCCCCCTCCCTGGCAGTGTTGAAGGCCAGGTTGGATGGGGCTTTGAGCAACCTGGTCTAGTGGAAGGTGTCCCTGCCCGTGGCAGGGGGGTTGGAACTAGGTGATCTTTAAGGTCCCTTCCAGCCCAAATCATTCTGTGATTATGAATTTTAACTACATGATCAGATGTGCTGTGTTCTCTGAATTTATACAGTCTTACAGCAGTCTGTTACATTAGACCAGGTGATCTTTACTAGTTTTTCTCCTGTTTCCTACTTATTTAGTTCTGCCAGCCATAGTAGTTTGGATATGTAGTGTAGAGTGTTAGGAGTACTTGGGTCTTTGGTTAAGGATATCTCTGACTAGTCTGCCCTTGAACTTGTAATTTTGCTAGGACTGAACAAAAGTGGATACTTAACTACAGAACTGTGGGGTGTCAGGCAATCAAAGGCAACCCTGGTATTATAAAGACAAGTAAAATATGGTACTTAAGTGATATGTATTTTGATATCTGATTTTTTTTTTCTTCCCTCAAATGCTTAAAGCATTATTCTATTCAGTTTTGCTTGCAAAAATCAGAATTACTGAATGAATGGCCTAGGAGTGAAATTGTTTGGGGTACTTGCTGCAGGAAAGTGACATCTTAAATCAAAACATTGTTACTGGCTTTAGTTGTAGAAATCCACCAACCCTGTCAAGTTGTCACTCTGCCTGTGATATCTGACAGTAATGAAAAACTGTAATATTTGATATGTTCATCAGCTCTGATCAGTGAAATATGTTAAATTTGTAACTAAATGTTAGATTGTGGTCTTCATGTGTAAGCTTTATCTTTACTCTTAGTGGAAAGCTTTTACATATGGATGAAATTCATAAAGTTTTGCTTATTATTTAGTTGGCTTTCTGCTCAATGAACCATGATAGTGATGAATATGATAGGTGTAGTAGGCTTAATTAAGTAATAGTTGATTTTTTTATGACAGTTGCTTGATGAATGTTACATTGTTCTTCACTCTCTGAAAACATATTTACGGGAGTTATTTGCGTTTGAGATTACTTTTCCCTCACTTTATAACAAGCATTTTTCAAGTCCTTAATGGTGCAGTTAAGGAAGCACTGCAACATCTCAGGTCTATGTTTTACTTTGTCTTGTATAATTTCAGAGGGATAATGAAAGCTAGGAACTTTAATACCACAAAACAGATAAACCAGACTGTTTCCAGGAGCTTCAGGTATACCCTAAAAGGGACAGTGCAAGGATGGAGAGCTTCTCTGATAATTCTAGTAATGTTGATTGGAATGGAGAGTAATACATACATACAGCATCCTTGTCCCAGTAGTGAATTTGCCTGCTCATGAGATCACTGGTGGCTGAGGCTTCTTGCTTTGCAGCATCGTCATACAACACAGCTCTGTGTAACTTCATTTTGTGCTTGGCTTTTAGCTGCTGTCCATCTCTCACTAGTGTTCTTACAGAATGTTAATTGTGCTCCATTTCAGCTGAAGAAATAATAACTAAACATGCCAACAAATTGGTTGTCACCATTGACGAGGCTCATAAGTGGCTGAAGAAAATGGACTCTCATAGGATAAAAGAAGAAGGTATGTTTTCAAATTACACAGGTTTCTGTGCCCCCTCAAGGACACAGTTTGGTAATGGTCTCTTAGCATCACTTTAGTCTCCAAGTCAGCAGTGCTGCAGATACTCAGTTACCCTCTAGGCAACAAGAAATGGGCACCCCCATAGGGGCACTCTGGAAAACATGAGTTAACTGGTCTTTCCTCAGTGACTCTTTCATCCAGAGCATGAGCCTCGCAGCAGGTTACAGGGTGGGCAGAACGGAGCAAGCCTCCTCCCCTGGCCCTCAGTGGGTCCCAGCCTGCATAAAGTGTGCGTGTGTTTGTGCACACAGGCGCACGCAGATGCACGTGTAACTGTGGTTCAAGCGCAGTCTTCAGGATAGGGGCAACAGAAGAGAAGCTATCTTCATCTTCACCAGTAAGATAGTGCTGTTTCTTAATTCTGCTGCAGCAGTGCATTTATGGGCAGTGTGGATCCAAGTTCTTGGAAACCAACTTCCTAACTAATCCTTAGCTTGCTTTTAAGAGTTCTGTGGAAAAATATTGTATGCAGTTGGTTTGCTTTTGTTTTCACTTCCATTTCACTTGGTTTCACACCAGAGGTAACATACACTGATACAGTCTATTGCATCACAGAACTCCGAGGACAAGTTTAAGACTTCATTGTACCTACCTGTATCTTTAGGTTTAAGCACAAATTTAGGTTGTGGGATTGCAACGATTGCATTAAAAGGCAGCAATGAAGTGATCAGGCTTACAAATTGCACTATATGTAAAGCATTAAAGTAGCTCTATTTTAGAAAATTTGATTGTGATAAAGCCTTGTGTTACACCTTCCTATTGCAAGAAAGGTATAGTTAATAAGACTATGTGGGAGTGCTCTTACAGTCTCACAAGCAACATTATAGTCTGTCTTTGAAGTCAGTAAGCAAATGTATCATCTGCTGAAACTGAACCTTGAGAGGAGAGAGACATACTCCTTTAAAAAGTCAAAAGTGATACAACAGAAACAGATTTTCAGTGTAAAAATTAATTACTAGTGCAAGTGGCTTAGCAGCCTCTGCTTCCTAGCAGAGCTCTTAAGCATATTGTCATATTAAGCCCAATACTTCTTAAACATGATTATATACATATGAAGGTATATTGCTGATACATGAAATAGCACTGACATAGCTTGTCATACTATTAGGAGGAAAAGATGTTGGGGTTTTCCATTCTGCATTGATTTCTTGTTTTTAATATAGGCTTTGTGCATGATAGAGACTTGGAAAAAGAAGTGGAAGATGAAAGCATGGCTTTTGAAGAACTTGTCTATAAAAAACCCTCAAGAAAAAAAGGAAGATGTGGGAAATGGTAATTAGAAAAAATATGCAGGTGGCTATTCTATCCTCTTAACAATCTAATTTTAGAATAAAAAAAATGTTAAAAAGAAAAATAAAGGGATGGGGTCAGAAATGGGAAGAGTCTGAAGATAAAAGAGCAACTTAGGCTATTGGTTTTTTATCACTTGTATTGTGTTGAAATAATTATCTATGTGGTGATGGTGTAATTGTTAAAACCTATGACACAACAAATTTCCTTTCAAACCTATGTGGTAGCTTGAAAGTAATAAAAAGCCAAAGAAAAACACAAGTAGAAAAAAATAATAATGTTTCTGCCTTATCTCAGGGGTATTTTTCTACTCAGTCTTCTTTTCTTCTTCCCTGTTAATTTACATCATCATTCTTCTGAGCTGGAATACTCAGAAAAACAGGATAGTTTCTCTGATTTTAAGAGGTTTTAATCAGTGTTTTATGTTACCATTGTAAACCTGCTGTGTTTTGAGTCTTGCTATATTTGGAAATTTTTGAGTCTTCAGGTAAGATACTTACAGTATATCTCTTTTCTATTTTTATAGACAAGAACAGTAATTTCTAAACATATTTTTGACAATGTACATAGTTCTAATTAGATAGGTATGAAAGTGATAGATTATCTTCTATTTGATCAAGTTTTGATATAAACTGTTACCTGTACATATTGAAATATAGATAATCTTTCTTTAAAAGACCATTACACATTTTAAGTGTTTTGTAAGTTTTAATTGATAAAAGGCTTTTTGTAATGTATAATAACATTTTTATAAAACCTGTAAGATTTTTAAAGTCTCTCGATTTTGTCTTATTCTTTGAATGCTTTCTGGAAGCTGTATGTGACTGGCTGCATGAGTGAGATTTGCAAATTGGGTCCAGAGTATCAGTTCACACTGACACTGTTTTACTTCTGTGATTTCAATGTCTCCAACATACTGTAGTCTCCTTTAACAGCATTTAAAATTAATGCATTTGCATGTTAAACATAATTAGTTAGAGTATTATTTAGTTGTTGAAATATTTTGTCTTGAAATGGAAGCCACTTTGTGTACATAACAAATTGTTTCAATAATTAACCTTTTGCCCAAAACTTAATAACTTGTTATTATGCTCAGTGACATGGAAGTGCGACATTTTGCATGAGTGAAAATGAAATGCTACTGTAGAATAGAGCAACGTGGGCAGCAGTAATAGTTATCTATTGCACTGTAATTGCTGTTGTCTGCCAGAAGACTCGTTACTAAGTGCTTCTTCTTAAAGAAGCCTTACTGCTTAAGCAAGCGTCTAGAAGATAGTTTAAAAACATACATTGATGAAATGTAATGCTAGTCTCTTGCACTGTATAGAAATGAAGAATTCAGAAAGTTGGATCATTAATGTAACTTCTTTGGCTCTGTTTTCTATAACGATGTGTGTTTTGCATTTGAGATTACTCCAAGAAACTTTCCTGATTAGTTTCTTGGCTTGAGTATTTACATTTGTGGCAGTAAATGCTACCTAGACTTTTTAAGGACAACTACAATTTAAAAATCCTTGCTGGCTGTTTAAGGATCTAGTGATCATAGTTTCTCTTTATGGGAAAAATGAAGCTTTAAAAACATTATTGCAAAACACCAAGCAAAGGGAAAACAAAGAAGGAGAAGGGAGAAACAGAAGTTATATTGCATCAAGAACTTCCATCTCAGGTACATTTCCTAGCTGCAGAGACCTGTGATCCTTGGTATGGTTCCATACGAACCACTGGTCATTCTCTGACTTTGATTCAGCACTCCCAGGTGGAACTTATTTCAATAGCATGTGAAATACTGACAGCTAGTCAAAATTAACTGCAATTCTAATTTTAGGGCTTATGGTTTCAGAGCTGTATTAGGCCAAGATTTCAGTTAATGTTCAAGTGGAGATGGGAAATCTAGTTGGATCTCCAGTCCAATATCAGTTCTCAAAGGGTTTTTTCCCCTATGATGGTATGCATAAATAAATATAAACCTTTCTTTTCCATGCGAGTCTCTTCAGATAATAATGATTTGTGTGCATTAATCCTATTTGAATGTTTAATTAGCAAAAAGGGGTTGTCCAGATATACCATTGGTGGGTTTTTTTGTTTATTTAAAAAATCTTTCTCACCCTTGGTGGAAGCTCCAGTGTTCTGGCACCAGTAATGCCTTTGACTCAAAGGGCTTCAGAGCCATGACAGGCGCCTTGGTACGTGTGAGATACATATTGCACTGAAACCTTGGAACCGAGTAGTGGATGCAGGCTGTCAAGCTAATCCACCCACTTCTGCCTGTCTAAGCCATGTTGAGTTGAAAAGAATTTAGAAAAGACTTCAAAAGCACAGAAATTGGTGACTTAAAATCTCTTTCTCTGGTGATACAAAAATGACACCTAATTGAAAAAGAAGAAATGTTTATTGTAGTTGGAAGACAGGGAAGTGGTCTAAAAGATAAGAATTCTCCAAATTCCAAACTCCTCAACAAAAAAATCTCTTGCTTTCTTGAATCTCATATTAATATGAAGGACTGTGTGGTAAGTGATGGGTACTTACCACCTTTTTCCTTTATTCCTCTTAAAAGCATTGTTTCATAATATTGCCCACAGTTTTATTCCAAAACAGTTTCCTAACGATTAGCTGTTACAAACTTTGACTTCGCAAGACATTTAAACACTTGCTATTTTTTAAGTATTTGCTTTCATTTCTAAAGGGAAGCCTTTTGCCTTTATGCTCACTGAAAACGTAGGAGGGAAGAAATTGCCTTATCTCGGTGTAACTAAAAGTAAAGGTTTTCCTGCCAGCAATCCCCATGACATTATTTGCTGAAAACCAATTACAAAGCACCCTTTCTTATATGAAAGGGGACCACAGACATTGCTGCTGAGCTTCTACCTTTGTTGTGAGCATTCAGTTTTCATTAACACCTTCACACCTGCACTTACTAAAGTGTCTCAGGGTCTTGCTGTGTATTAGATTTATGGCATATCTATCACTCAGGCTTTCAGTTAACATGTAACTTAGAAATGTATTAGCAAAGTACCAGGCAACACCCATCCTCTTTACATGTTTGTCTTGGTGTAGTAGGTGTCAGAAATTTTGAGTGTCTTCCCTAATGCCCACTTATAAGAGCTGGTGTGGTGGGGAGTGGAAGAGTTTACATATTTTATTTTGTAGTTTTCATGACTACATTCATATGCCAAGATTTCTGACTGTATACATACTCAAAGTCAATGTGAAACACTTAGGGTTAGATAAACACCAAAGCAGTTGAGTTTTCAGATTAATAGCCATTACAAACAAATACGCTGTGAGAATTAGAGCATGTATTTCAGTTTTCTGATGTGGACTTCTGATGCTGTTTTCAGCCTGTGATCTGAGCATGGTCTGTGTATGTGCATAGGTGGTGTGTATGCATATTGTCATTCTTTGCTGTGTTGATCCTGCCTTGTTGCAGGAGGATGGGTTGCAGTGTCTTTGAAGTCTGTTATGATCATTCTGTGCTGCTTGATCTGTGGAAATGGTGTTTGGAAAAAGATTGGTAGAATACTCTTGCCTACGTACAGCCCATCTTGTGTTTAGTCTGCACACAAAGTTTCATGGTTTAAAGATGCAATTTCTAGTGATTTAAATAATATCAATACTCCAGACATTTATAAGTTACTTTCATTGGGCTTCTGATAAACTTCTAAATTGTCCTGTGTAAACCAGTGCTGAAATTTTAGGAAACAAATGACAGAATTAGGTTACCTCTAAGACATTCTGCGGGCAAATAAATAATAGTGATGCCAGAAAGTAGTTTTCATTAAACCTTGCAGAAGTTAATCTTTGTAATTCCCTTTTGTGAAGGGGTGAGTAGGACTTTACTGAAGCTATGTTACACTAGTTCAGTGTGTATATGCCTCTCTGTGAACTATTCATTGTAAAATTTGCTTGTCTTGTGCTAGACATGCTTTATGAAATCATGGGATGAGTTTTCTACCTAAGAACAATCAGGTATAGAACATTCGAGCTGTTTAAAAGTTGGCTGCTTCCCTAAATAGACAGGTTAGAGTGAAACACTACAAGCAGATCTGCTGGTGACTCACCTTGTCAGCTTAGATATCCTGAGGTTTGAATTACTCCAGTATTACTGATGCCCCAGTCAAAGTCAGCATCTATGTAGTTTGGGGCACTCTAGATGCATTATACAGCCTTTCTCTCAGGAAGTTTACATTTTTAGTACTTTTGGGCAGGGTCCCCAAAAGTAGAAGAGCCCTTGAACATGGAGTTGCTTAAAAGGACTGAAGCAGAAGTGGATGAGGTGCTTATTTCCTATGGAGAAAGCTGGGTACCTCAGTATGGGATATGGAGCAAAAGAGCACTGAGCTGAGAGGTACTGGTGATCTGAAGTTGTGTTTCAGATGTCAAAAGGCATGCAGAAAGGAAAATGTTGGATACAGGTGAGTTTCAGACCCTCTGTATCATTGGAGATTTCACTGGGGGAGTCTGGGAGTAGGAGAGTGTCTGAAGTGTGCAGCATGGAAACCTTCAGTGGTCTCTGTCAAAAGAACAAATCTGAATTCTTTATTTTCACCAGGAGACAGCCAGAAAAAAGTTTACTTGGAGGAGGACCTCCAAGGAGGAGGAGGACCTACTAGGATGAGTACCTATGTGACAGCTGAGTGGCTGAGTACTTCTCTATACTGCTGAGACAGCCAGGTTTCAAACTTGGCCCTCCCAGGCGGATGCTTTGAGCCATGTGCTGATGTGCTAGAGGAGCATTCACTGCAGCTGCTGCTGAAGATGACTTAATTCAGGATTTTTTGAGGCCAGAGAGTGGGTGGAAGAGGGACCCATTCCGGAAGGAAAGACATGGATTGCAGTTGCAGTTGTCAACACTAGTAGTCCTACACATGAAAAAAAAAAGCAGCCCTTGGAAGAGGACCTGTAGCTCCAGTGTTAGTGGTGCTTGGTTGAGCCTCCCCTTTCTCTGAATTCATTGCACAGTGAAACAGCTTCAGCAGGAGAGGTGGAAATGCCGGCAGCCCGGTAGCCAGGCTTGTGCTCTGCTAAGCTATAGGTGATGCAGAGTTAAACCTGATCTCCTGTGAGAACACTCTGATTGAGAATCTAGTCAATAGTGACCATTCTGTGTTTTATGGGGATGCCCACAGTGTGCAAGAACCTTGAGAAGTACTTTCCTGGACTAAGGTAGAAGATGAGAAAGAGCTGCCTGTTTTCTGGATCGTGGTTGGACTTGCAGGTAGTAACATGTTGAGCTGCTCAACCTTGTCAAAATACAGCAGTTCTGGGTGTATAATGGATGCACTGGGTCAGATCAAGGTTGGTAAAGCCCAATATCTTGGTTTTGGTATTGGCCAATTGCTAATCCCACCCATGTTCTTCTGAAGCCCTTTCCCTTCCCCCAGTCAGTCTGCTCCTTTAGAGGGTCAAGTTCAAAGTGACATTACCTTCAAGGCAAGGAATGGTGTTTCACAGGCCATCCCCATACTGATGAGGCTACTCCTGCCCTTGTGTCCATTAAATGCAGATATTAGTATTGCTTACATAAGTCCATCAATTTTTAGACTTTGGACATTTTAGAACAACTGGTGCTTTGGAATCTTATATGATAATTTTTCACTGAAAACTGCTGGTATTTATTTAAACCATGATAACCAGGCAGATATAAAGCATTTAAATATTTTGTTTTAACAAATCATGCAGAACCACATTTTCCATAGTTCCTAAATAAAACATGGTCAAGTTTCCTTAAAGATGCAGTTTGAGCAGTTAACAAGGAACTCTTGGCTGGAGACCTGCATAAAGAACAGAGGGATCAAGATGAAGTGAAGAAGTAAGTAACGAAAAGAACTGTCAGCTTCCAAGTCACTCTGCTTGTCTCTGTAAATAACATGCCTGGGCAACTCTCACTTCTTCTTGACCCTGTCACTTTGAATGTGTCTGCTGTTCAATCTGACGCTGTTCAGATTAAACACCAACTAATAGGAAGGAATTTCCCAATGTTACATTCACAGTTTCTAACCACTCTTTACTGTGGCTGGAGGAGTCTGATGTTTAAAAACCGAATCAATTTGTAGTACAATGAACTGTACCTGTGAGCTGAGGTATTTATAGCTCTGTGCTCTGCAACAGTCTTGTAGGGGAAAGAAAAGACTTAAGTTGTTGTGTGGAATATTTTTTGTGTTGAGAATTAAAATTAGATCACTGTTTGTTACTGAATTGTGAATATGGGTGTGGAGAGGAGAATTTTGCCTATATACACCACCAGCCCTAAGGACATAGGTCCTTCTTCATCCCCTCACCTTGTCCATTTTGTTTTGTCTAGTTCAGAAATTGCTATCTCCAGCTATTTTTGCTGGAGGAGCTTTTTGAAGCTCTTGTGGCTTATGACTCATAAGTATTTTGGGGACTTTTGGCCAGGAGGAGCTATAACACTCTTGAGCAGCTGTCAGGATTGTCTGAAGCTTGTCCAAGTCTGGGGTCACCACTTGGGACCGGTCACCATTCCTCAACCAGAAAACGTTTCCTTCTAGGTATAATGAGCTTTTAATATGAACTGTAATCACCTGGTAATACAGCCCGGGCCTTTAATTGGCATCAGTGATGCATCTGCTTTTCTGGTTGAAGCCTTTTGATAGGAATTGCTAGAGCACATCTGAAGAAGTTGCATCCTTATGGAAGAAAGGACACAGTCTTTCCTGGTTCAGAGCTGTAGTATGGACCTCTATCTCCGTATTCCCGCTAAACAAAATTGGGGTGAGAGAGAAGAGAAAATGCCAATTCTTGTCTAATGCTTGTCTTCCAACTATCCCCATTTTGTACTCATTCTGCAAAGATTGCTAAAAAATTAGCTGAAAATATGGAATAAAATTATCTATCTACCTAGTTCAATTGGTACAGACCACTGTACATACTTGGGAAAGATACTTCCTCTGCCCATTCAAACTCAAAAATGTCCCAAACTGTACAAACCTTTCTCTTTACAAAGGCTGCAATATTCAGAATAAGAATGAAGTTGGGAGGTTTTACCTCAGTGATAAATGAGGCAATGTCTCCTTTTTTCATCTAATTACTCTTGTGGTTTCTCTTTAAACAGTATCTCAAGTGCAGAGTTCGAGACCTGGACTAGAATACTGTCTGAGCACAGGTTTTTACATTCCCTGTAGTTACACGTGGTGGACAATCTTGCATCATGACCACAAGCTTTCCCCACTTCTCACAGTGCCAGTTCCACAGATTTAGAAGTGTTGCACACTGGCGTAAAACCAAAGGGCTGCATTATAATTTTAATGAATTTTTATGCTTTCTATATACCTTTATTTCATGAATCTTTTACAGTGTCTTCAGCCAAATCTCATTTTCCTCCCCAGCCAGGCGTGCTCGACTTACTGCTTTCTTTCAAAGAAACAGAAAATCTGAAGTAAGCACTTCCTTCCAGGAGCCAGGTATTAAAAAAAAATACCAATTGATCATGAGACTCAGGATTAAACCTCAAAATTTAGAAATAGTGAGGCAAGTGACTGAATTGGACTGTTTGTGACAGGGAAAAGAGAACGAAAAATATTTTTTATTGTCGGATATCCTCTGTTCCTTTCTGTTCCCAAGAGGTAGGGTGGAGATGATCAGCAGTGAACACCATGTGGGATTTTATAGCAACTTTCTAGTCAGCACCTAATAAAATGTGCTGTAGAAGCCTCTTCTTACACAGGGTGTTAGCTAAGAAGCGATGTCATATTTCAAAATGAAGCACTTGGGCAGTGGGTGTGTGTGGAGGAGAGAGTGGGATCATGCTGTAAAAAGTGCTCACATTTTTAGCCAGACATCACTTCTGCAGCAAATAAAATCTCTCTCTCCAACAGATGGAGGAGAGGTGAGTGGGAGGGAAGTTTGGAAGCGCACTTTGTCATTTCTATTCGCTCACTGCTTTGGCTGCAAGGGGGGGTGCATGAAATACCAGTTGATAAAAGGGTGGATTAAAAAGTGCAGCAGCATCAAGGAGGTAGAGGCAACTGTCCATGGAGCAGCCTCCATCTGGGACTGTCAAAACGCTTTACAAATATTAGGCAGCTGAGCTTTGTGATATCCCAGTGGACATGTATCGATCATTCCTATTTAGAGATGGAGAAATTCAGGAACAGGGAGTATATGACAAGCTTTAGGTGTACAAGAATATTGATTTGTAGGGCTGGACCTCATGCTGCTAGCATGTTCTGCTCCCAGTACAGGACCTCTCTCCCTATATATGTTGTTCAGACTTAGACTAGCTGCCTGGCATTAACATGGACAATTCTGTATGTGCCTGACCCAGCCTTCCGCTGAAGTATGCTGTCATTTATTTTCCTCGATCAGGCTTAATTTACCTGTCACATTCATTAGAACTGATGACTTTAAAGCTCTCCTGGAAAACAAAATTTCTCATCTGAGAATGGCAGGGAGAGAATCACTAAGTGAGAATATCTGTACTGTTTCCACCTGCAAAATCTTACTTATTCCTCCTCAACATTTGTTTTAAATGGGAAAAAATTAATCTCTGATGATTTGTTGCAATATGAATTAATTAGCTTTCTACATTTCCTCAGAAAAGGGCTGCTGTTTTATGGCAAGGTCAAAATCACAATTATGTGAAGATATGTATTTGGGTGAAATGTTTAAACATGAGCTCAAAGAGATCTGCAAGTTCTGCTGTCCATGCATTGGAAAGTAACTATGAGAATATTTGCACCCAGCTCAAATTCTTCCAGGCACATTTTAATCTTATTTATACTTATGGAAAAATGGAGTAAATCTGGTAAAAATCAGATTAATTTCATTGGTATAAAAGGAAAACAAGCAAAACCAGAGTCAGATTCTTCAAGTCTTACTGAAGGGCAGTCAGGTCTCAGTGTACAAGCTGAGGTGGACCTTCTGAACTACTCTGACCCGTTCATCCAGTCAGAAATCAAAAATGGGATGTTCTCTTGGCAGTTCGACTGGACGTCGATAGTTTTGAGCTGCTGGTGAAGGCTACAGGGCAACAAGCCTCTTGCTCTTTTGCAGGTTCTGGAAGTGTTTATTTCTGTGGCTAGGAGAGTGTGTCTCTGTGCAGATGAGGATTTCTTAAGCTAAGTTTCTGAAATGTTAGACGACTTGGCTGTTTTTCTTTGTGAGGTGATTCTGCATGCGTTGCACAAGGGCCTGGTGCTCTGGTTGCTTGATTAAGTATCCGAAACATAGATTCATCTCCTGAGTTTATACTTTTTAGCTGTGGTATCTCAGACCAATCAGTCCTGTTTGTTTCTGCCTTGCTAAACTGGGGTAGCAAAATATGTTCTGCAAATGTCTGGCGTTCATCATCTTACTATTTTTATAATTGCAAACTATTTGTGTCTTCAATGCTGACTCATAAAGCGAGGTATTTCACTGAAACTGGAAGGGAAATGACCCTGAATCTTTTCCAGCTTATTTGTCATTTCATTTTTTTGTCCCTCTTTGGGGATCTCTGTCCTACTTTCTGCCACACATATTAGTCTTGGCTGATTGATATGAAGAGATAAAGAGCCTTGAGCAAAACCAGTTTTATAAACAAAGATAAGGAATTCTTTTGCTTCATTTATTAGAAAAATATCTTAAGCAGAATAAAAGGGCATTAACTGACCCATTTTCAGACTAACTTAGGAGTAGATTAACAAAGAAACTAAAATGCAAGTTTGGTGGTTTGTTTTTCTGCCTTTGTGTGAAAAGACAGAATAAAACAATGGTGGCTTCCAAAAACCCTGTGCCCACAGTCATGAATATTTTCTGCTAAAATGTTTTTACAGCTTATGATCTGAATATTGCCGTGAAAACGTATGTTGCGGATTAGATTTATTTATGAAATCCTTATAAATTACACCTAGAAAAAGTCTGTATTTGTTGCCAGTCACAAAAGTTCAGTCAATGAAATAGGTGAAATCACCTCTAGTGCTTTTGTGCATAAAATTTGCTGAAGTAATAAATTATATGTAGATACTCTTACTTTTTGCTGCATGAAAAACTAAATTCAATACAAGGACCATTACAACTTGACAATTTGATTGGGAGTTGAAACCTGGGAGAAGACAATTTACAAGCTAATGACAAAACCTCAAAGAGGAGGAGCTAACCTCCTCTGCTTCTACATATCTTGAAGGACAGACGGCCACAAAGAATTCCTTATTCAAATAGTTTTAACTTCAAAATATAATTCCACAGATATTAATATTTATAGTATCCCATGTAATTATATTTAATTGATTAAAGCATGTCAAGTTTTTGCCTTTTTATATGTAATTTAAATTTCCATCCAAATTAGCTAAACTCAAATCATGAGTAAAAAGGAATCCCCTTAGAAGTAAGAAGCATTATCTGCTTTTTTGTAATAGAATACAATCTAAAAATTAAGTTACCTAATTATACATTCTTCTATTTACCCAAGAAAAAGTACCAGATTTAGTAAAAACACCTCACTTACTTGCAAAACAGCATGTCTTAATAATTGCTAAAAGTGAGAATCAATCTTCAGAAAAATAACTAAGTATAACAAATGTGAGATAAGAATAAAGCCACATTTTGAATCAGGATGTGTTCTTTGCTGAACTACACCATGTTAAAATTAGCTTTTTCAGCCTTACCCATATGTTACCTTTCTCTTTGAGCTCTTGTAGGCTTTGTGTGCATTTGATGATAGCTGCATTTGTGAATTTCATTTTTTTTTAGGTTTTCTTTCTGGTATCGGTTGAGTAATGAACAATTAATAGATGACCTCAAATGATGTGGTGACCTCAAATGTATATCTTTCTCTCGTCTATTTAGTGAAAGCACATTAATGCCAATGTGTCCAGTGAATGTGTTAGGCACTCAAATACTAGGTGCTTGGCTCCACAATGAAATCCCAAATCCTCTGTTCGGAAATATATGCAGTTCATGTAGAGAATAAAACTCTTCAGGATATGATCCAGTGCAGCCGTTATGCTGATTTATGAGATCAGCTAAAATGTACAGCTGCCTCAAGTCTGTCTGAGGTGCCCTGGTGTCTACATGGGAGCCATCTCTCTAAAGCGTCTCCTGAAGCTCCATCCTGAAGACAACACTGAAATGGTGGGAGCATTTGGACACAAAATGGGAGCACAGTCAGCCTCTTCCTCACCCAGAATATGCAGACCAAGACTTCCCACCTTGAGACCATGACACAAAGCCATGCTGGAGTCAAGGTTCCTTCTTGGACCTGGCCCTTTCATGCAAACAGTCATTAAGAGACTTACTGAGTGAGAAACGGAGGGGGTACAGGGACCAAGACCTTGCAGCCTAGTGCTGAGGTCACTCAGTGGTGAAGCCTGCTCACCTCTCAGTGGTTATGCATTTTACACTAAACAGCTTCTGGATAAAATGAAGGTGCTGAGAGCATTTAGAGGTTGCTAAGGGGAAGGGGACATGCCTAGAGAATGTGATTTTGGTTTGGTGAACTTAAGTCTCACTTCTGTGACTTTCAGGTCTTTCTTAAATCTTAGCTCTTGGTCATTCCTCTGAGAGTTTAGGAGTAAAAGAGCCAGCACTGCTTTGTTTCTCAGCACATGGATACTAATTGTTTCCCTTTGGAATTTTGCCATGTCATTAAAAAAAATGCAGTGAATAAACAAAGCTGTAAGTCATGTGCAATCATCCCCATCCTACTGGAGTTATTAACAGCACCCACTCATTGACTTTATAACAGAGAGATCTAGCTTTCCTTTAAATTCTTACCTGGAAAAGTAGTCATAAAAAAACCCAGGTGCAGATAGACTCTATTCTGAAAGAATTCTTATTGAAAACTTTCAGTATTTACCACAGCATGATTCTCTCTAAATTGTCCTCCTTTGAAGCACTCACCGAACATTCAAAACTGACAAGCTGGTAATCTTGCCTCCAGATATTGCAATATAGGTGTATGTATTACTATAACACAGAAATTTGATTGAAACATTTATTTTTTTAAATGTCTAAAATATATGAATTCCCATTCCTGCCTTAAAAAAAAAAAAAAAGTTTAAAACATAAAGCAATAATTTGTTCACATGTTGCTGCTCTTTCCCTTATCAACTTGCTGGAGAGGCAAGTCTTGATTTTTCCAAGTGCAGTTCACACTCACCACAGGGCATGAAGCACTGAGTGGAGTGGAATAATGGGTGTAGCCTCCCTAAATCTTCCAGTGGAAAAGTCAGGAGAAAAGCTAGCCTGCACTCTTTCCAGAACATGTTAAAGACAGTTCTGCACAGACTGAATTAATTTTCTCAGCTCTGATTCTTGGGAATTTGTCACACACTGGACAGTATTGACATATGACCGTGTGCATTGGCACATGTACGACCTATGTATTTAATACATTCAGTATTTAAAAATACCTGAAACTCCAGATAGCTTCTATCAATTACTTGAAGTAGGTAAAATTTATACAGAGAATGTCCATTTTCTCTTTAAAGAGTAGAGTCTCTACTTTTTGTCCCTAAAATGCGCAAAGCTATCCATAAAAGCATCTTATCTGCTTGGTTTTAGCAAATGGACTAGGAGTTTTTACATCTTTAGTTAAAGCTGACTCACTCTTGTATTCATCTTTGATGGCAAAACTCAACAGATAATTCTAATTACTCTCTGATATAAAGACGGTGTTTTGAATCACATCTTCAGTTTCACACAAAGGTCTAAGATATGCCACATTTCAGCACCAGCTTCACATAAGGCAAATGCATCCTTGGAGTGTGTTTGACAGTTTTATGGTGTTCTTCAGCACAGGCATGGGAGGATAAATCACTGGCTAACAACTCCAATCAAGTTTTCATTCTAAATTTCACTCCTTTCTTTACAAAAAATATCAGACAGATGTTGTGTTTGTATCTTGTTAAGTAGATAAAAGACATAGCTGGTGAGATGCAGGATTTTTCATTCAGATTAGTTTGCAGACACTATCCACAGGGCTTTGCTGATGATGTGAATAAGTTGCCTGGGTAGCAAAATATCGTCCCCAGGCTCCCAGGCTGTGAGCAAATACTCCACCTCAGGCCCGTTCCTAACAAGTATAGACAGATTAGAAACCATTTGCTTACTTTGAACTGTTTCATTCCTGCTTCCTTACTTGAGAGAGATTTATGGATCATTTAAGGGAGAGAAAAGTGGTGTTTGCAGGGGACATTTCTGAAGTGAACTTAAATTTTTGGGTGACTTTGTATTTTCTAGGCAAACTACTGCTTGACCAGGTGAAGTGACACAGGCAGCTGGACTGCTTTGTGATGCCTTTGTGTGAAGTGAGGGGCCACATGGGGTTTTGTGAAGTGATCTGCAATGGATTTAAGATGGCTTTGAAGAGACTGTCTGAGTTTGCTTGGAGGGAAGGAAATCGCCACCTGTTTTTCTTTTCTCACCTTTTCACCATTGAAATGTCAAGTCTAGTTTTCCTAGGTTTAGACAGAGACTGTGAGGAACGCTGACAAATGAGAAAAGTATAAATAAAAGGTTGTAGCCATCTGTAGCTGTAACAATAAATAGCATTGCCTGTAAACTTAATACTTCGTCCATGTCTTCTGCCTGAGGAGACTGAAAAAGCATTTACGTCAATGCACTATTCCTCATTATTCAGCACGTACAGAAAAATGTCATCCCTTTCAGCAGGAAGAAAATGGGTCTAGTCTTAGGTCTCTTAGTTCAAAGTAGTTTAAAAGCTTAGCATGGCTGTTTAGGAATGAAATTTGAGTGGAAATCTGGTAGAAAGATGTTCTTCATCTCTTGCAGAACTGCTAGTTTAACCCTGTAACAGATATCTCTGCAACAGTGCACCTACATTAGCTGTTGCAGTTTGAGCTTCCTGTGAAAACAAGACCTTGCAAATAGCATTGAATAAAGCACTAGAGAATTAGTTGGGACCACAGATCTGCACCAGGGAAGGAGGGACAGAAAACTTCTTAACCAGAGTATATTATGCCAAGTTCTGTTCCAATAAGGTGTCTCTGAGATAGGGGCAGCTGTGATCTAACTGAGCTAGGATGGGGAGATGAGGGATTGTGCCTATACCATTTGGTGTGTAACATGTATGGGTAGAAGCAGGAAAAGGAGATTGTTTCCCTCTCCCTCTAAAGGATTTTATTACTATGGCTGAAGGACACATGGTAGAGGAAAGGCTATACTAGGCACAGTCCTCTTGGCTGAGTAGCCATGGTTTGGGATGTCCCTCAACTTTTTCTCCACTTTCTTTCACTGCGCCATGAGGAGAAGGGCAAAACCAGAAAAAAATGGCTTGCTGCCATGTGTCTGTGTGCTAAAACACCATCTCTCATCAGAATCCTAATAAAGCACTTAACTGCCTGCTCTTGCCTTTTACATCTTTCTCCTTTACTTGGGTGTGGGTAGATTGGCAGCTGTATAGAAGCACTTCCAGTACTTCAGCCTCCCCTGTGTTCTCTGGGGTTGAGCAAAGTTCATTAGGGCCAGTGAACAACCACACAATTTCTCATGATTTTTCACCTTCTCCAGTTATGTGCATCTCTTGCACTCTTGTTTTGCAAGGCTAAATCAGGAAAACAATTAAATTAATGCATAAAGAGCTCAAAAGCTTGTAAATAATGTAATACTGCATATTGGCACAGGAAGCAAAGGAAAGTTCTATCAAAAAAAGGTGGCAAGACTTTTAAAGTGCTTCTTCGAGGGGTCAAAATTAATGTCATGTGCTCATTTTACAGTGTTCTTCTTAAACTGACAGAGTGTCTGTGTTGTGGTCCCTATCTTAAAACCAGTGAGTTGTTCTGTGAGCAGTGGGACTAAGCAATCCTGGTTTCCTGTGAATTGTCCTTCTCCTCCAGTCTTTTATCTCCCCCCTTATGCTTTTTCTTCCAGTTTGAATATGTCAGCTCTCCACCATGTGCTGTTGATGCAGCAGCTGTTGATGCCAGCCCTGAAAAACAGGGCCAGGGCTAATGTGAAGCTACCCATGGATGATTACCCATGTTCGACTGCCAGTTGGTTGTCAGCAGTTGCATATGTAAGAGCAGCTACGTCCTAGTTGCTTTGCCCTCATGAGGGAAAATAATTTGGCTTGTTGCATGCTAGTCAGCTTTAAGCTTCCACAAAGTGTATACAGTTATATTTCAGATGTCTACCCTCTCATCAATTTTGGTAGAAATTTGGTTTCAAAATTATTGGGCAAGGAGAGGGAAAGTGACAAATAAGAAACTGGAGAGAAAATCACAACCTCAAAGGTCTTCCTTCCTTGGGAATTCAGATTTGAAACAGTTAATGCCAGTATTGTGTATTTGTCTGCTCCTTCTTCAGCCTGTAAGGTTGATATTTTCAAGATACTCTTTCTCAATCAGGAAGGCTGAGCATTTTTTTTGGTAATGCAAATTCTCATATAACTGTAGCTGAGGCTTCAAAAAATCATTGTTATATTGTGAGATTAATTTAAAAAGAAAAATTTCCAGAACAGGTTCTCCTGTTTTTGTTCTCTCGCTGATTTCGTGTCTTGTCCATCAAAGTCCAGTATAAATAGCTAATTCTAACCAGGGCTCCCAAAAGTTATGGAGTGGCACCAGCTGTCCTGCGAATGTGGAAAAGGAACAGCTGGTGACTGTTTTTATACACCATTTTCCTTTAAATATTAGAGAGTGCTTTGCAATGTAATATTATTATCTATACTTCAGAAATACCAAGAGGTCTTAGCTGAAAGTGGAGCCTGAAGGTACTATTTTTTGTATCTACGTGTTGTAGGAGATAATCCTGTCCCTAGTTCCCCTCTATCCCTTTCCACCAAAATATCATAGCTAATTAGGCAAAGAGTGGAAGAGGAAAGACAGGCACCACAAAATGAGGTGACTTGCGCCTGGCTCCAGAGCAGATCAGTGTTGTCTGTGCTGAGAATAGAGCTCAGCCTCCTACCTCCCCATCGGAATCTCTTCCCTGGACTCCGCTACTGCATCACAAGGTCCCAAATAAAATGTTGCATTTTTAATATGGTGTTACAAAACTCAAAGTTTTGAGGGAACATTATAAATACTTAATAAATATAGAAAACTGTGCAAAACACTTGAAATACACTGTGTCTTGGGATACAGCTGAGCAGTATTCATTCACTTTTATGCAAGGTTGTTAAAATATTTATTGAGACAAGGGGAAAAAAACGGGGAAAAAAAGTAATTTGATTTCAAGGATTCTGCTTCATCACGTGCTTTTCAGACACTCATGAATTGTCATGCTGCTGTGACCTCTCATGAGAATTATATTCCCATTAAGTATATTTGTGTTTACATTATCTTTAGCATAGATGCGTGAACACTCCATGCATTTACCATGCACAGGCTTGTCTTGTCTCTTGGCCTTGTCAAAGTGATGCAGTATTTTCCCCCACCACATCCTTTTCTTTAAAATACTTTTCTCCCATGTAGGACTTTTCTTTCTTTGTTACTGACTTGGATCACAAATGATCTTTATATCCCTATTCTTCTGAACTAAATAGCTAAACGCAGGTTCCTGTGGATATGAAAGGGGTTATGAGTCATACAAACAAAAATATGTTAACTTTTCCTTGTGTGGGTTGTAATCCATTAGAAACATTCGTATTCCACATGGTTTAACCTTGTCCTTTTTTCCTATTAGAACTGACAAACCACGACTAATTAAAGTGCAATTTTGGACCCAGCTCATCAGACTGTTAGACCTGTGTGTCACAATGCATTCGTGTAATTCCGAGTGCAAAGATATGCCACTTCACATCATCGCCTCTCAATATTACTGTACTATGATAATGGATTGAATAACTGGGATTGCAGGGCAATCTTTTGGGGGTTAGGGTACTACAAATGAAGGTAAGTTACATGCTCTGAATCCTCCTCCCTGTTGGGTACCAAGCAACAGATTACCTCCTGTTGCAGGGGCTTTCTATTTCTGTATTTCTGGCTCTTTTCAGCTCTCATGAGGACAGAGTAAGAGCAGGCTGGTCCCATAGTCTGTCTCCCCAGGTGGCTTGACCCATCCTGACACGATTGCCGAGGAGTCCCACTGAGGTCTGTGTCCAAGAGATCACCGCCTGTGTAGGCTTACCCCACGAAGTCTCCTTGGGGAGAGGTGGCGAAATGCTGAATCCCCGTGTGCCTGACTTCCCTCCATGTCACGCCTGCTTCTTACACAGAGATTGAGAAGGCCACCAGGAACTCCGCCGTGGTCGGCACTGCAAAAGCATGGGGAAGCAACAAGTTCTGTCCTGGGAAAGAAAGGGAAAAGTGATATTGCAAGCAGGCAGAAAGCAACAGTCATAGTGCCCTGTTTTCTGTCTGAATTTTAACTGCTGTGGGATGTATTCAAGAGTGAGGAGGAAAATATGGATTCCTTATCTATCTTTCTTAAGAATCATAAGCATTAGTAGTTAGACTGGACCTTGTGCAAAAGACAGTTTTCCAGTGTTCTTAATGAAGGCACAGAAGATGGGATGTTTCTTATCATGATGCTAAACTCCACATTTTGTATATTTTGGGAGGTTTCTCAGATTGGAACTGCAGTTTTCCAATTCTTGCTTTTCCCACCAACCATAGGAGAGGGCACTGTTTGTGTGACAAGTCCTTATTTCAAAAGATAAGCCTTAAGTGAGAATTCATTTAAGAAAGATCTACAGCTGTATTACACAAAAGACTGACCAGTACCCCAGTGAGTCCCTCCCTTTGGCATGTATGAACACGGCAGGCTGTGGCCACGTTTCCCAAAGACGCAGCAGAAGTTGGGCAATTTGAGTCCTGTTCAACCCACTCCTGGAAACAGAAACACTTTCCTTGTTCCAGCCTTTTCATTCAATGCAGAAGGAATTGAGTTTACTCATCAAGCCCAGCTGCTAAACATGAGGAGAGAAACATACGTCAAGTTACCTGAAGAGCCACCCAGAAAATCAGTGATGCCTCTCTTGCCTTGTCAGGAGCAGCTGCCTTGCTCTGGCGGCACTCAGAAGTTGGATGTGTTCATCAGTACTGACCTGTGTTAGATTAAATGACCTTGAGCTAAAAAACAGTGTCAGACTGGCACTGTTATTTCTGGTTTACTGACCTGTGTTTCCCATCCATCTTTATTTTTCTGGTAGTATTCCATTTCTACAGTAAGAATATAGACATGATTAGTAAGTATAAACTGTCTGCTTCCAAACACTATGAGTTGTGTCATTTAAAAATGTATCTGTACAAACACTGTCTCACACTGTTTGCAGCTAAATTCTCTGTTGCCTGAGCCATTAGTGGTGATGAAAATCAGTGTCTCCCCCTAAGCCAAGGTTCCTTTTCACTTTACATGAGGCATGAAACAAGCTGATATGTAGTAAGTAGAGGTATTCACAGCAGGGAGAATGTCCAAAACTTTTAAGCAAGGAAGTGAGCGCGTATTTAAAGCTATGCTGTCAACCAGGGAATCTGGCTTCTTACAAATCCATAAGGAGCTTATGTGTGTTTGTAGGTATCTAAATGCTTAGGGTACTTTCAAGAAACTCATCCAGCATCAAATATTGTAATAATAATGGTAAATATTGAGGCACACAAAGACAGGCAGTTTGGGTTTTGTTTCTATTCCTGTGATTTGCTGTGTGCCCTCACTGAGTCTTTGTGACTCAATCTTCTCACTTCTAATATTAATTTAAGATAATAACATAAAATAAAGTTTATGTACCTTACCTGGTTTTCTTCAGCTCTAGATTTTGATCAGGTCACCTATTAATGAAGTTCCTATGTTCCTTACATCATTGTCTGAGGTTTCGCTGAATGTTGATGAGCTTTGAGATACCTGAATGAAAGGCATTATTAGTATATAAAGTGTCTCCTTTGAGAAGTGTCTTAATGATGAACATGCCATTCTGTGAGTCTTCCTGGAAGGCAAGAGTCATAAGCCTATATGTATTGGTTTAGCACAGGTAAAGCACAGATCTGGAGTGTCAGGGTACGTCAGGTGGTCACAATTTCTACTCATTCGATACCAATGAGCCTCTCCTAAAATAATACATTAACAGTTTCTAAAACAAGTCATTGAGAATTATCCCACATCATCAAAACACTGCCATTTATAATACACCTATTATCAATGTCCTTTTGCATTGCAGCTTTTAATTATCTGAATTTGACACTGATTAAGCATATTCATGACTTAGAAACTGAAATAAGGCAATATGCTAGACAAAGATAACACAAATTACTTTGGTGAAACTACGGTGCTTTTTTTTTTTTTTCTCAATATGCCCTTTAAACAAAAAGTTAATTCTGGAAAGAAGTACATAATTATGTTCATTATCATTATTCTTGGTTAGGTAATAAGTTGCCAAAGTCTGTTTTTTTCTTTGAGTATCTGCTGGTCTGTTGACTGGGGCTGAGGAAGCTTTGGATCCTGATCTTTTATCTTGATCCTATGAACTTGTTCAGTGCTGTTGTTGTGTAAATGACTGTAATATCACTGTTATGGCAAAATGTTGTCGTGGTTCCACTCAGGTGTTAGGACTTGGTTTCTATTGGGAGTTATTTTCTTCATTACATATAGCATACATCTAAGGAGTAGCATGGATGTAAATTCTTTGATTTTTACTTTTTTAATTTATTTTTGAGGGTGGCGGGTAATGTCAACCTGTATTGTTCACATACAGTTTGGCATTTATTTTTTGTTGTTTGAATAATGCCTGCCATTTTTATTATTTTGCTGATGGCTTTTGATTTCTTATTGAGGAGATCTGAAAAATTTCCTTCTGGAGTTCTAACAGCAGCTGATGTTAGGTACCATCACCTTTAATCAGATTAATTCCTTCATCTTTTGCCCTTTTTATTTCCTATACTCAAGCCATAGAACATGAGATAGAAACATGGTTTGAAGAGAACTGTCTTATTTTTAGTCCTCTGTAAAGGTCAGATTTTTGGTTTTATTTTTATATTAAATGCATTGGGTTTCTTTTTTTAAAGGGGGTCATATTAACTGCTGTCTTACTTACAATATAGATATTTTTGAAAATATGAAATCATCCCTGTTAGTTCTGCCAGTAGCAGCAGTGTCAGGATGCCTGTCGCACATGTCTGTATTTCAGGCTCTGTGTCAGCAAGAGCTACTCTATGCCACATGATGTGACAAAGTTTAACGTACCCAAAGCAACCATCAGCTCCAGAGTGTTTGGAATATCCCAGCGCCGTGGGGTATTCAGATTCATCTGAAAAGGATACGCACACTTTTTTTTATAGACTAAGGACAGATTACGTTATAGCGCTGGGCTTCGAGGCTTCAAACCTAATTTGCCTCCTCAAGGACTATTAGCAAGCTGGAAAACCAATGTGTATGAATGACTTTCACATATAAATGACAAGTTAACATTTTTATTATCGAAACCACATTATGAAACTGCTACTTTTATGCGGATTTCTTCAATATGCTAGATTAGATTTCTGGACATTAGCAAGACAGCTCTCATCAGACTTTGTTAATAAACTGATTAAGCTTAAAGTAGCTGTTTTTTTTTCTTGTCGACGGGCAATTGTAATGTCTTTTAGCTTACGTAAACTAGAGGCAAATAAATGTATATAGTTCAGTTGTTCCTCTGCTCTTGCTACTTTTTCTTCACTTGATACGGTAATTTTGTACAGGTGATTTATCATTTTCAAAACAATGTGTTGTGGTATCGGAAGGGATGATCGTATCTGGGGTACAACTTAATAAATCCACCATGAAAAAATGTAGATTTTGTTTTAATGATAAGAATGTGACGAGAAACACACAAAAGGGAATCTCTGAGCAAGATCATCTAGAGAGAATAATTCTTCAAGAGGATCAGTAGGATCTTTTGCTTTACAGATCTCCTTTAATTACAGCCCCCGAAACAGAACAGGAGCTAGCAGAATTCCATGTCTCAAAGGAGGGGGAAAGGGAGAGAAAGAACAGGTGATTTCTAAGGCAGAAGGAAATTGTTGAGTTTAGGACAAGGTCAAAAGAAAGCAGGATTTCTTTCTAAAAGAGACAGAACATCCATTTACAAGGGTGTACCAACATACCTGTTATCAGTCATAGGCATATGTAGATGCTGTGTATGACCTGGGTGTGCAACTCGTGGCGATGTGTACTTGACAACTTTCTGCCAAATGGTCATTAGCCTGCAATTTCAGTGCATTTCAGTTATGCATTCTTACAGGTTAAAAGGGCATTATTGAGAAGCAAATCTTGTGATTCTTGTTTGTGCTTATCAGGAAATAGTAAGGAAGTTGAAAATGGTTTAGTAGAGGAGTGGGATGGGTGAGATCACTGGCTGGTTAAAAAGTGGATTGAAGGGAAATCAGCTTCACTGTTGAAGGGAGAGGTGACACATTTCCAGAGGCAAGTAGGAAAGAGATGTCTTTAGAAGTCTGTATTCACTCTTCATCTGTTTTTCATTCTACATTAAGAGATGTGAGTATTACTGATTTAGTAATAACTTTTGAGTCATGTTACATTCTTATTTCAGAAACCAACTGCAGGGAGTAATACTAGATAATTAGGATTGATACTTAGCTCTTCTAAGGATTTTGCATCTATAGACAGCAGATCCCTTTAACTGGTGTCATGCACATTTTACAGGTGGAAAAGGTCACACACAGAAATGTGGAATAACCTGTCGGAGGACTCCCAAAGCCAGGAACTGAACACAGATCCTGGATTCTTAAGAGAGTGTTAAGTCATTGAGATGCCAAGAACTGCAGAAATGAGTTGTAGCACTGTTTAAAGAACCATGTGAAAGATGAGGAATAGCAGAAGACTCCTCCCACTGACTTTAGTGAAGCCAAGATTTCCATGGGTATTGAGTGTGATAGAAGAGGTAGCCTGTTGCACCATACAAGCTGCACATGTGAAAAATTACTTAAAAGCAACACTTTAGTTATGTTCCTCCAGGCAGTGGTATTCCTAAAGATCTATTATTTGAAAATAACTTTGTTACTCAGGGCAAACAGATAATGATGACTGACTGTAGGATTAACAAGCTCTAGACAAGGGTGTAAGGGAAAAATAAGAAAAATGGAATTAGAGAGTTTTTAAAATTTTAAACAGCCTGGAAGATTTCAAACGAAAGTGAAATTATGCTAAATTTTTAGTTAGCAACTTGCTAACTTAGTATTATATGTGTTGCAGGTTTTGACAACCTGGGGTTTGACTAGTTTACACGACAGTTTTTGTCTACGCTTTTATTTTACATGGTTTCATTCACCAGATAGTCTAGCAAAATATAAATGCTCTGTGTCAAAGAGCCAGAAAATGTGTTTGAGCTTTCTGTCCATGTCTTTTCACTCAGCTGTTAAAGAGCACAGTGAAATACATTTCAGGATAAATATTGATCAAGATCTACATTTACAAAGGTGTTTGTGTCAAACTGCGTTGCCTCAGAAATGATGAACTATTCCGGAAGTAAAATAGAATGGGGCAGCTGGACAAAACTTTCAATAAATGACAGAAATCAGAGTCTAAGGGATATGTTTAGCATGTTCTGCTTTGTCCTGTTTATACAGTTTGAGGCCAGAATGATGGAACACTAAATCTTTTAGTCTGACCTACTAGATAGCCCTGGCCAATAAATTTTATCCAATTACACCTGTGGCAAGTCCAACTACTTCTATGGGGATAGAGTATATTTTCCACAGAGACATCCTGTTTTATTTGGAGATTTTCAGAGAAGAAAACACAGCTTCCTTCTGTAATTTGTGCCAACAATTACTCATGCCCATTGATAACATTTCTAATTTGAATTTGCCCAACTTCAGCTTCCAGACGTCGACTCTATATTATTGTTTTCCTCTGCAAGGATAAAGGGCCTTTTAATTCCTGGTATTTTCCCCTATGAAGGTATGTAGGTGCTGTTATCAAATTGCGTCTCCTTCTTAGTATGGCAAATGGTCTGACTTCTTTTCATACAATCCTTAGAACAGCTTTGTGGCTTGCCACTTCACATAGTTTCCAAACAACTACGTGTGCCAGATGCGTAGCCGGCATCCCATGGGCAGCCTGGATGCTGCGGCACGGGGAGATGAAACTAACTCTGTGTTCCTCCTCACCTCCTCATACTTTACGAAGACGTTGGGCAACCAGTTTGTTGATGTGTCCAACATACACTTTATTTACAGAATCACAGAATCATCTAGGTTGGAAAAGACCTTGAAGATCACCTAGTCCAACCATTAACCTCACACTGACCATTCTCAACTCCACCAGATCCCTCAGCGCTGGGTCAACCGACTCTTCAACCCCTCCAGGGATGGGGACTCCACCCCTGCCCTGGGCAGCCCATTCCAACGCCCAACAACCCCTTCTGGAAAGAAATGCTTCCTAATATCCAGTCTGACCCTGCCCTGGCGCAGCTTGAGGCCATTCCCTCTTGTCCTATCGCTTGTTCCTTGGTTCAAGAGACTCATCCCCAGCTCTCTGCACCCTCCTTTCAGGTAGCTGTAGAGGGCGATGAGGTCTCCCCTCAGCCTCCTCTTCTCCAGACTAAACCCCCCCAGTTCCCTCAGCTGCTCATCATCAGACCTGTGCTCCAGACCCTTTACATCGCTTAACACTTGTCTTTTTTAATCCAGGCCAAATTGGATGATTTACCAAGCCTGCCTGGCATGTAAGGGGCTACAACAGACGTTGTCTGCACTCGGGGGGGCCTTGCAGCCGCGCCTCGCGTCCCGCCACCCGGGGAACACCCGCGGGGACGGGTGAAGCCCCACGGCACAACCAACTCCCGTGCCGGGCGGGTGGGCGTCCGGCTGAGGGGGGAAACGAGGACTCCCCGGTAGCCGCGCCCTGACAGAAGGGCGTCCCCGGGGAAAGGCGGGGAGCGGCTGCGGCGCCGGGGGAGGCGGGAGAAGAGCGGGCGCGGGCTGCCGCCTGAGGAGATGGCGGCGGGGAGGCGCGGGGCTGCCCCGGGAGGGCGGGCTGGGGAGGTGTGACCGCTGGTGTGGCCGTTGCGCGGCGCCGCCTCCCCGCCGGGTCCCCTCCTTCCCTCCCGCCCTCTGCCCTCACAGCTGGGAGGCGGCGCGGAGAGACCGCCCGTGCGGTGGGGCGCGGTGCGGAGCGGAGCGGGCAACCCCCGGGCCGGGCCGAGCCCCCGCGCCATGCCGGCCGCCGCGCCGCCCCCGCTTCACCCCGCCGCGGGCTCCTGCTGCCCCTACGGCCACTGCGCGGGTGAGTGTCCCCTTCCCTCGACCCCGCTTCCCGGGGGGCACCCCCCTGCCCCGGGGAGGATGGGGGAGAGCCGGGGGCGCCGCGCCCCGGCTCCGGGGAGGGGGTGAGGGCGGCTCCGGCGGCGAAACTTCCTCCGCGGGTCCTTGCGGGGCTGCGCTGAGCGGGGGGAGCTGTCGGTGGCGTTGGGGCGTGAGATGGGGCGGCTTGGGAGGGACGGAGCAAGGAGCGGTGCCCGTAGGACGGTGGGACGGAGGCTTTGGGAGGGAAGGAAGGCTTTTAAAAAAGGGGGTCCCCGAAGGTGCGAAGCTGGGGTTGGTTAGTCCACCGCGCTCCTTCAATCACTTGTATTTTTGATTAAAGAGAAGACACAAACGCTCCGCTTTGTATCGTGGTGGAAACTAATGAAATGGATTCGTCGCGCAGCCCGTGGGAAGCGGAACGAGAGGCTGCTGCCAGCCGGGGAGAGGGTCCCTGCTGCTTCCCAGCGGGGCGCTATGGGGGGGGGGGGACACAGGGTCTCTGTGCTCCCTTTGCCAGGCCGAGACACCCCCCAGCAGCCGTGCGAGGGGCAGGAGCCAGCCTCGAGGTCCGAGCGTGGAGCCGGCGCTTGCTGTTCCGCGGCGTTACCCCGCGCTCCCATAAAAATTGAAGATTGGAAGTAACTTGCGCTCTTGGTAGCCGGTGTGGGTGCCGCTCGCTTGGGGTGAACGCTCGTGGGCTGCTCAGAGAGCACCGATGCTCTGCAAAAAAAAAAAAAGTAAATAACACGCGATGTGGCGATTTTTTTTTTAAGCTGTTGCACAGCTGCGTGTTCAAACACACTTTAAGGGTGGTGAATTTTCCCTCGGCTGGGAAATTACTACAGCTGGAGCTACGCGGGTTACAGGCTCAATGGGTGGGGAGGGCTGTGGTGTCGGATGGGGGTGCTGTGACATGCGGTAGCCAAACCTCCCGGGGGAAGAATGCCGGTTGTGCCCTTGTCTCCCCTGACTTCTGTAGTTACATCAGTTATGTTTGCTCCTATTTAATAACAGAACAGATATTTATAGGAAAACTGCTCCATAACTTTTCACTGCACAGCGTTATTTTCTGCCTTCCTCGGGTGCATTCAGTACACAATGTCAGCAGGGCTGGCCGGGCCACTGATTTGAGCCAATGGACCAGTTTTCATGTTGTGAGACACGGTGTTTGAAAACAACCCGGTAAACTGAAACTTTTGCTATGCTGTGTACTGAAACACTTCATTTTTTTTAAAAAAAACCCTCGCAACAGTATAAGAAAGTTCTGGCTTCTTCCTCTGAGCATTTGGATTGCAACCTATATTGTTTGAGGGGATAACCTAAGAGTTTATCACCAAACCAAATCATCATGCATGCTTTTGCTCTTGGCTTTATATAGAAATGAAAATGTATGTATATGCATGTTTGCATGCAACTTTGTCTTCTCACCTCCTTGTCTACTTTTTCTTTAGCCCCCCCCCTTTTCTTCTTGACACTTCTTGTGTTTTTAATATGGTCTAAATGCAGTCTTGACTCTGAAATGTTGAGAACCAGCAGAGTCCCAAAACAGTCAGTAGGTGAAACCAAGTTTAGAAAACATATTATTTATGTAGTAGAAATACAGTTATTATAGCAACTCTGTCATGCTCTTCTCAAGAGGTGGCTGCATTTTATATCTCGGGAAGCCATCCTGTGGTTCTCTGGATAAAACTGATCCTGCAAAGTTAGAATCTCTTTCTTGCAGTGTAACGGGCGTGGATCTCCTGAAATGGCACGACTCTTTCCATGAAAATTTTTGTAGGATGTTGGGCGACATTAGCTGAGAGCTAGCTTCTGGTAAATCTCCATCTGTGGTTCATTAACCTGAATTGGTTAATTGGACTTAAACTGTCAGCAAAGATAAGATAACTTGGTTTTAATTCAAGATATTGGCAGCTGTTCAAGCCTCTGAATTTGAGCTGTGCTAAAGTTACTGTGTCTTCATTGTTTGTTTTTTTTTTTTTATACTCAAGTTAATTACCTTGGGCATGCTAACCTGAGTTTTGAATGTATCTTTACCTGGTAGTGTCACTATATGCTTTGTATCTGTCTGCACTGCTGCTTTTTCTAGTCATGATCTGCAGAGTTTCACAATTTTGGCATCTGCGGGACTTTCAGCATGTGGTGACTAAGGGAAGTTGTGTGGGATTCATTTCCCCATTTCTAAGATTACTTAGCTTTGTTTTCTGCAGAAAGATCTATAGTTTTGTAGTTATCAGGGAAGCTGGTGATCCTTCCTTCTTTTCCAACAGCTCTAGGTCAAATTGAGTTGGTATCTGTCAATGGTTTTCCTCTTTTCCTTTGGCTTTCCTAAACATTTAACAACATTTGAAATCAGCATTATATAGATTTTATTGTAAATATAATTAGCATCAGAACATTATGGTGACTTTAAAGCCCCAGTTAGGTCTGATCCAGATCTCACCGAAGGTAATGTGAATCTTTTAATTAGCTGCAGTGCAACTTGGATCAGAGCTGAAAATGTAGTGGTTGAAAGAGGTGAATGTGATGTTTCCCTTCTTAACAGTATACTGTTTTCCAGGTTTTTCTAATTTTCAGGGTACTGGGTCTGTCCTTCTGGAGTCTTCACCAGATACAAGAAAGAATGAAAAAAGGAGGGGGAGCTAGTGCCTTGATTTGGTCTAATGTAAATTTAGAGTTTTGATAATGCTTGCAAATTGTTCATCTTACCTAGCAGTAGTTTGCCTTCACCGCAAATGAAAGTCAGGCATGTTTACCATCTTCCCTTTGTTGTTAGTCTAGTTTACTCAGTCAAATTATTGTAAGAATGCAAAACAATTATTTATGTCATATATTCTTAGAAGAAACTCTCGGTAATCATTCTGAAAACACCATCTCCCACTCAATCAGTATTGCTAGCCTGCACATATACTCCATTTTTTTAGTTTTCTTGTCACCCCAAGTAATATAGTTAATGGAAATGCTGAGAACTGTCTGGTGTTGTGAAAATCCTGATCTTTCTGCTTGTCATCATGCTTTTAAGTCTAATTAGCATTAGCTTAGAGTTTTCCCTGAGAAACCCATTTTCTTTTATAAGTTCTGCAAAACATTTTATTTTGCAATGTTCACTTTAATACATGAGTCTCTTCTGAAAAAGTGGTTCTATAATAATGGGGTTTGGAATCCTACATTTTTATGCAAGTTAACCTCTCTTAAATGTGCCAAATTTCCAAAGAAAACTTCTGGGTAATTGACCCTTTTGCAAACCAGATGGAGAATCAGACTCTGGCTGGGTCTTTGCTTTGGTTATGCAACAAGGTTATTGGTAATAAAGGATCTAGAAGCCTAATTAAACCCTCAGTGACACCTCTGCAAGCTCTCTTATTTTCACTGGGTTTGCTCAGTTGCAACTGATTAGTCATCAAGTTGAGATTTTAGGAAGCAATGCAAATAAAATCTCCCACAAGAAGAAACACAGTCCTGCTCCTTTGACTGAGGCAATGTTGGCTAACAGGATTAAAAAGCAGTGAAAGCTTACTTTGTGATGAAACATGAATAATTAATTTGAAAAATATGGTAGTTCAGGAGTCAAGAGCATCAACGTGGAAGTGAAACTCCCTGTACACTGAGCACTGAGAAACACATGGAGGGCTTTGCCAGATGGATCCTGGCAAATATCACAGTTGTGTAAGATGTTTTTGTTTCCCTCTGTCAGTTCTGTCCCTCTCCTGAAAGATTCTTGATGGAAGGTTCTGGACTGCAGAGCTCACTTCCCTGGTTTCTGGGGCAGACCCTAAAGCTGTCAAACTGCATAACACAGCCATGGCTGTTCCCAATAAAATACACAGCCTGTCATCTTTTGAAAGAAATCAAATAAATGAGCAGTTTCATAATATTCTTTTTTTGGTTTTATGCAGGGTAACAACTTAAACTGAGCCTCACACCTCCAAAGGCACTGATTCATTTCACGTGCAGTCTTACATTTCACTTAGTCTTTAGAGATTATGCATCTGTATACTTCTTTAAAGGGCTTTCTTTATGCTCGCTTTTTAATTTGCTACCCTTAAAATGTCAGAAAGCAGATAATGAAAGTGGGGTTCTGCTCAAAAAAAAAAAATTAAAAAAAAATAATTTATGGCACTTGTGACTCATTACCAGACTACATGAAATCTTTACCTTCATCTGCTGCTCTGGGGGTGATTCAGCTCAGTTTAACACTAACACATGGCAATAGCCATCTGTGTTTGCTGTAAATATTTTATTTTTTTTATTACAAATGGCTTGATTTAGAAAATCCTTAACTATACAGTGGGGTGGCCGTGGGCCTGCAAGGGAAGGAGGTGAGCGCCTGGGAAGGTAACTTTTGTCCAACCACTGTTGCAAGGTTGGAAAAGGGAACATAACACTCAGAGAGCAAACCAGGCTGCCCTGCAGCAGTCTGGACCTTGCTGCTCCTTCATGGGGGGAGCTGGACAAGAAAGGGCCAGGGCAGGCTGCAAAGGGGCTCTGAACACTTAGTAAAGTGGAGAGGGGAGTGGGAGAGAAGCAAGGAAAACCTTGAGTTTATCTTCTTTGAGGAGAAAGAAGGAAAGGTGGCTGATAAATGTTATTTATCCCTTGTGGTTCTCATACAGTAAATATGGTCACATGTTGCTGCATGCTGAGCCTCCTACATGCATTTCACTGCAGGATGGCACCCACAGTGGGGCTGGAGGTGACACAGAGGCACCACCCATCCTCAGAATGGAAAAATCCAGAGCTTATCTAGCCATAGTGAGGGATCCAGTGAGGGCACCCCTCAGGCTCCCTCCCTCTGCTGAAGTCCGGCCAGCTACACGGTTTTCTACCCAGGCTCTCCCTTCAGACAGCCCTCCCCATCTTGGGAACACCTTTGCTATTACATCTCCTTGCTTTTTAGCTGCTCTGGTACTCTTTGCCTTCTAGGATCTCCCACAAACTCAGAGGTCTGTGTCCCAAAACCGACAGTGAAAAGCGAGTGAGAGAAATGGGCAGGGAAAAGGAAGTAGAGTCCCTTCTTTCTTTCTAGAGTGAAAGACTGGGGAAGAATGAGAATAGGCATTTATGGGATTGAAAGAGTTGGAGATCTTTAGTTTCCAGTTTGCATGACATAATGGATGTTTATTCTTAAAATAAAAAGCTTTTACTCTTAAAATAAAAAGCATAGATGTTGAAGATATGGTGCATGATGCAAAGTTTTGAAGTCATCTTGCCTGTCCTTATGAAGTCAGGGAGTGGGTACAAAGGTGTGCATCTCCCGTACTCTTGTAGTCTAGGACAAGCCACTAAGGACGTTTTCTTTCCTCGCAGCTGACGCTTTGGCACTTACTTAATGGTACCAGACATATTTGGCCGGGAGAAACTTTAGTTCTGTTAGTGACGTGTGGGACAGAAGGAACCCAACTTGACACACAGCTGAGTTTGCAGGACTGACAGTTAAAGGAAAAATAATATTGCATGCAAATTTAAGCATGCTTGATGTGAAATTGTGAAAGATAATGAACTTGGAAACCTGTCATACTAATTTTATAGGATCTTTTAGGGCTAAAACTGTACATTTATGAGATAGAGATATTATTGTGGTGGTTTTTTTCCCTTTTGGTAGATGAGCCCAAATTTGGTTTTCTTTGGTGAACTTAGAATACTGCCTAAGCTGCTGAGTGATTTTTAGTTTCTACAAATTGGGTTAGGTTGGGTCAGCGATTGATCTTCATTACACTAGTGCAAATTGGACATGGGATGTGCTGGCATAAGTATGACTGGAGATACCCATTAGGGTAGCAGAAATGATGTTATAGAAATTAATAATCTTTTTTTAAATTTTTTTTTTTTGTTCATTGTGACAGTATTAAAACTGTTCTTGGAAGATTTAAGCTGATAAACAGTATTTGTAATATTGAACATGGTTTTGTTTTTCTTCTGCACCAGTAGCTAATGCAGATAAGAATTAGTGTAAATACCATGATGAGTTGGTTTTTTTTAATGTAATTGGATAAAATACACTTTGGTCTTCTAAAAATACTTAGACTGTACTTATTTTGTTTAGTAAACCATGTTTATAATACCATTTACTGCCTTGCCATCAAATGTATTCTGAACACATGATTTGTTCAATGTATCTGTTCAATGTATAAAAAAAATGTATTTCTACGAGGCCAGGTACTTATAATCTAACATTATTCAGGTTACAAAGTCAAGCCTTTATGACTATTTATTAGCAGTGCTGTCCCCCCAGTCTGTGTTCCTGTGCATTAAGATATAAACATTAATTACACTGTCAAATGCTGCTTTTTTCCCCCCAGGGTCTGTGGTGGCTCCATCAGTGCATACGATGGACACAGTTTACCTAATGAGCATCTACTTACTCTTTACCCTGGCTGTTCGTGCCTTTCACTGCATGCTTTTTGAACCCTGCTGTTAATGCAGGCTTATTAACTTGTGGGCTTTTCCATCATGGTTATTGCTACAGCAACAAACATGGATTAGCATCTCTGTGACACCTGTAAAGGGAGGGCATGAACTGCATACCCCTTTGCAGCCTGCCCTGGCCCTCTCTTGTCCAGCTCCCCCCATGAAGGTGAAAAAAACTAAAGTCAAAAGTACTTTAAAATTTGGCGAAGAATGCAACTTGAGGTGCCCAGGTCCTGAATTTTGGGATGACCTAGCATTTTCTATGTGTTGTGTTATATTACCTTGTGTCTGAAGTACCTCTTCCAGTATATTCTCTTGCAGCTGTGAGCACTGAGCAGGTTTGCGGATCAGGTCTCAGGATATTATTTTGGCCACCAGAATGTAATCCTCTCTGAGAAATCTAGATTAAATCGATTGCTTTGAAACTCTATAGAATTGGTTGAGAGAAAATCCACTTCTTCAGGGCTGCACTGCCTTACTCAGAGAAACTATTCTTCTTCCTGTGTTCTTTCACTACACACTTTTCAGCTCTTCTAATTACAGATTTTTTTACGGCACAGTCCTGATTCCAGTTTATCTGTAAAAGAGGATCTACTGTACCCTGGAGTAGACACAGTTTAGAAGTGCATGCAGTTTTTCTGATCTTGTATGCAAGGAGGAAGTGAATTCAAGTCATGCTGATAACTTTAATTTTGTCTTGTCTTAATGATGACCTTGGTAATGTTCTTGTAATGTAGTCACCTGTTTGTGCATGTAGTTTTTCCTGTGAAAAATCAAGGTGAACTAATATGGTAAGTGACAGCAAAATCAGGTAGATGTCCTTACGAAGAGCTGCAAGGGAGCAGACCATGTGAGGACAGTTCTGTTGCTGGCTCTCAATCCCATCCCTTTGCCCAAGTTCAGCATCCAACCTGACTTCCCAACCTGCTCTTATTCTCACCCTCACATTTTACTGCTACCCTATTACAGTCTCCATCTGCTGCCACTGTGTCAGCAGAGTTCGTAGAAATTGCTATCAGCCAGTATCAAAGTTCATAGGAATTGCTGTCAGACAGTGTCTAACTATGGGCCTATTTGCTCCATTTCCTGCAGTCTGTCCCAGACCCTCTTATAACTTCTTTTCTCTTACCCTCCCAGGTTGTTTAGTCTGGAGAAGAGGAGGCTGAGGGGAGACCTCATTGCCCTCTACAACTACCTGAAAGGAGGTTGCAGAGAGCTGGGGATGAGTCTCTTTAACCAAGTAATAAGTGATAGGACAAGAGGTAATGGCCTCAAGTTGCGCCAGGGAAGGTTTAGACTAGATATTAGGAAGCATTTCTTTCCAGAACGGGTTGTTAGGCGTTGGAATGGGCTGCCCAGGGCAGTGGTAGAGTCCCCATCCCTGGGGGGGTTTAAGAGTCGGGTTGACATAGCGCTGAGGGATCTGGTGTAGTTGGGAACTGTTAATGTTGGGTTGGTGGTTGGACTGAATGATCATCAGGGTCTTTTCCAACCTAGACAATTCTGTGATTCTGTGAATTCTTCACTGGGTTTCCTTTTTCAGTGTTAGTGTCTGGCCCTGCTATGTGCTGGTTGGATTCTGGACGGTGATACCAGGAAAGCAATACCCCTTTCAGTTCCCTCTCCTATTCCCAGCCCTCCTCTTCTCCCCCTGCAATTTCCAGCTCCCTCTCCTAGCTCCTACTGTATTGTGTCTCTCCTTGGCATTTCCCCAATCAACTTCCATTTTTAATCCCTTTGCTGTACCCTGTTTTATAAGAAATTTCTAATTCTGTCTCTTTGCTGGGCCAATTTGTCTTCCATAACACATGGGAAGACAGAGTGACCCCCTTCTCCCAATCCCCTGATTGTTTGGCTCTGTGTACATGTTTCCTTTGTTAGCAAAATCCCTGTGTTCCATGTTTTCTTCCAGTCTCCCTTCTGACAAGCCATTTCCAATCTCCTCTGTTCCTGTTAGGGACTCTCAGTCTCCGTGTGAGAAGCCTAGCTGCCTTTACTGAATCCCAGACTTTTGATTCAACTGCTCACCTTCCACTTTTTCTTACTAACTTCACTGTCTCGTCCTGACAGCTGGTGGGGTTTTTGAAAGCAGCCAGACACTGACCTCCCACTGAAATGGCTTGCATAATACCTCTGAATGCCCCATTTTCAGATTTTCCCTTCCTTCATGATCTGCTCTGTCTACTCTTGTCTGAATTAAACAGTCTCTACACAGAGGAGCACTCTGGGATTGCCAAGAAGACGGAGACACAAACTGTCGTCTTAGTTCTGGTGCTTGACCCTCCTCTAGCAGTTACTAAAGTAGCTATTACAGTGGAAGAGACATTTTGAAGCTTGGCTTGAAGCATGCTGGGGTCCTCAAGGTCTGCCATACCTCTGAGCTTTGTGAGCCTTTGGAGCTTGCTCAGGCTGGAACTAGCAGGGACTGTCCTGCTACGTTTGGCACTGTCTCAATCCAGTCCTTGTGAAATTTGACTTTCTTTTTCTACTCAGGATTTTATCTGGACAAAACTGACACGGTGTGACTGCCTTTCCTTGCTGCTGAAATAACCATCAGTCCTGCCTCAAACAAAATCTCTGCCCTAAAATGCATGGCAGGGAGGGAAAGAAAGAGAGGGTGCTACAGCTATGGCTCTTTAGAGAAAAATTCACCTGTAGTGTTTCCAACAGTAGGAATGTAAATAATGCCCATGTAAAATTTACTTGCTGTAAAAGGATGCCTGTGATCATATTTTGTTTCCGTGTAACTAATTTAGTACACTGAGTCTTGTCACACTACTACTTCAGTCTTGGGCACTAACAATGTGCCCTAGCCCTGAAAGTTGCAACATTTAATAATTTACAGCAGGAAGAGGAGATCAAGATTGACATACTTCTAGAGGACTCAGACTGCATCCTGGAGCTGACTGCTGATGCACACTGGTAACCTGTGTGAACTACATACTTGGCTGCTCTGAGTTAAAGACTAGAGCATTCTTCACCCTTAAGTACTTTAAGATACTTGTTGATGCTTTGACATGAATTAAATGTTTTGGGTTCCAATTAAGATAATTTTTTTTTTCCTATGGTCTTTGTTTTGCATGCGCTCAGCAGGAAGACCTTTTTAGTGATATTCTTTCCCATCCTGTTTGAAACAGTATTTTGTTTATGATATATTTGGACTAATATATTGAAATAACTCCTAGATACACAATTTCTGTCATGTACAACTTTACTTGCATGAAGAATGCTGCTAATGTTTTCATGGGAGTTTTCATGGAAAGTGGAGGCTTTCACATTTATCCAAGGCCCTCTAAAGAAACTGCAGGGCTTAAATAACATCATTTTATTCACAGAAAGCAATGCCATAACTAGATCCTATTTCAGTGTTGCCTTCTGTTTTAAATTGTGTTGTAATACTCTTTGTAAAACTTTAATTCCACTTCAACCTGTGACTTGGTAGCAGAATTAGCTGCTGAGTAAACCATTCAGTTAATTACTGAAACTGTGATCTCAAGCAGGAGAACCAAGAAGGAATGCAAGATGAGTGGCATTTTTTTAATTAACGAACAAAAACTTATAGACGGGTCAAGGGAAGAGATAAGTTTTGAAGGACAAATGGCAGCGGTGCATTTTTAATTGCAAGAATAGGTGACCTCTGGCAAACCCCATTACTCTGCTGTTGTAGAGGGTGTAGCCAGGCAATTCCTTGAGATAAGATTGGTTGAAGCTCTGTATACACACCTTATTCAGAGCTTAAGTCTTCTGAATTTGCTTTATTTTACTCCAGGTCCAGAGTATGAGTCAAAACCCTACAAGGAAAGGTCTCCTAGAGGAATTTTCGCAGTTTCCCCCCATGCCTTCCCTCCTGCTCAGTGGGATTGACTGTGACCATCACAAATGGTTTGCAAATTGGCTTTTAAAAATGAACCACAGAAGCTGTGCTCCCTGCAGCAAGCATTTTTTCTCCAGGGAGCACTTGTGCTCTGATCAGTAGGTGCTAAACTTCTTGTTCCTGCTACCTGTTTGAGTCCTCAAATTTCTGTGTCCCATCCTCCTTGCTTCTCTAGAGACTTGGTGTGATCGTTAACCCTACAAGACCATCATGTCTTCATCATCTGGAGCTCTGTATCACTCTGCGAGTCCCAGTTTTCTTTCTTCTGTGCCCACGTGCACGGCTTAGGTGGCACGCATGGTGCCCTTCACCAGCCATGCTGCATTATCCCTGCCCTTCCACAGCAACGGTCCTCAGCCATGCTGCTCCCCTACACTCTTCTGCCTTCTTAATCTTTTGCATCATCCTATGTATTGATACTTGTGATACACAGGCAGGTATAGATAGATGTGTATATGGATAAAAATAGACAGATACATGCATACATCCATCCATACTAACATTTATAAGAAATATGTATATTTGATAATCATTAGCTCTCAGTAAGACAGTAAAAGAAAAAACACATTTTATTCTCTGATGTATAATTTGCCAGTACTCAGACTCATTGAAGTGTTTCTGATCCCACCTCCCTCTTCCTCCCTCTCCCACTTGTATATAAATATGGAAACAAGGTTTTGAAGCAATATAAATTCTAGCTATAGGATTTGTGTATGTGTGTGACCTTTGAAGGCTTTCTAGAAATGCTGCTTTAAGTGTGTGCACTTTCCTGACAGATTGAGGCTTGCTTCATATGTATCAGTTAAAATAAATATAGCATAACTGGAAAATAACAGAAACTATGACTGAAATAGTGGTAACAGGCTACTGAAATTAATTTTTTATTTTATGTAATATATAGTCATTGTGACCACCACTTTAACAAAATTTGACACTTTCCTTTTTCTCAGGAAACATTAGGAGATTCCTTTATGCATTGATTTAAGCATTCATGTAACTTCCTTTTTCACCTTAGAAAAATATGCAATATTATTGCCAGTTTAAAAAGCACAAAAACACATTCCTGGATTGTTCTTAATAATTACATAAAACTGCTCTTATTCCATTAGTTATAGAATGAAAAAGGAAACTTGGTTTCTGTTTAAAGCTTAGCTGATTTAGTGAAGAAAGGAAACATAATTGATGTTTGGGTAATTGAAACAATCAACAGTGCAGCCAGGCACTTGAAATGAATGGTTTATAGAAAGGTGTGATAATAGCGGCTTAGCTGGGAGAAACATAATCTGTGGGAAAAGTCATTATTAGTGCAGCATTTTTTTAATGTTGTACCAAGATTATAAACAGGAAAAATGTCATGCACTGTTCCCATAAGCAAGATAATGCTTTGATGACAGTGGGTATGTAAGAATCTGGAAATGTTGATTAAATTCAGAGCTTTGGCAGTTCCTGGTAACCAACATCTTCTGGAGTTGATTTAGATTTCAGAGAACTATTATTACATCTGAATTTTTTGTTTTGTTTTGTTTTTTCCCCATTCACAGTAGGCTTTATTCTGGGTAGAATGTAAATATCTGATTGCTGAAAAATCACTAGCACATATGTAGTCATCTCTTGATAACAAGAGATCATCCTTAAAAAGCAGAATGAAGACAGAAATAACTTGTACAACCACCAAGCATTAGTCACACGTAGCTCTTATATAATGCTTACGTCTTCAACCAGCGTGCTGGCAGCTGGGCTTCTTTGTGATATTTATTTGGAGAAGAAGGATCTGTCTCATTTGGCAGAGGAAGAAAATGAAGCCAAGAGTTAAGGGGCATGCTGGGGGGCACGCAGCGCTGAGCCGGTGAGAGTATTAACAACTAAGCAGTGTCCGTTATCGTACATCGAACAAAGCCGACAGTGGAGGAGAGGTCTGTGGCAGTGCCTCCTCGTGTGCTTTCCCTACTCAAACCCCAGCCTTTTGAATGTGCTATTTTTGAGGCAGAGCAAATCAATGCTGCAGCAGTTGTTGTATTTTCCCTTTTGTTTGTTGTTCTAGGTGAGGAGGCGTATTTCCTCTTCACTCTATTATGCCTTGATGAAAAGGACAAATAAAAATACATAGCTTGAGATACTGAAAATGGCTTTTCAGCAGTTGAAAACCAAAATGTAGTAGGCTTAAGCTTGCCAGAACTCTTGAACACATGTGTGTGAACCATGACACCAAGAGGAACGCTCATATGCGCAGATCTTCCTTTGTGGATTTGCCCACTGCACTGTGACCATATCACCATACTAATGGATGAAAATGGTTGTGATTCTCTGGGAGATAAGCCATTTGTGTATGGGAGTTTCCTTGTAGTGGTTCAGTAATCATTCTGGCTGCTTTCTTTTGGCTTGGTCTTGTTATTTCATACATATTGAATGTTTGTTTCCAATTGAAATGCAAGACTATTAAATGGCGTTGGAAGCACTCTATGATCTCATTCTGAAAGTTTATTTCTTGAGGCTGAAAAGAATTGCATTGTAATCAAGTTTTAATCTTAATAAGTACAAGAAATCAGAGTACTTTAAGTGGACTTTTTTATACTTAGCTTATTGTTGTGTTTATAGACAGTGAATTATGTTCTAGGTTGGTTTGTCCATAACCATGTGTTATGCTTTCAGTTCTTCCTTTTCAGAGTTACATGTAATGAGTGGTGCTGTTTTCTTTGGCTGGTCTTCTAAGATGAAGTATCAGAGGAAAAACTGTTAATGTCCCTAGAGGATATTCAGAACTTTGTGTGATTTTATATAATTTTTGGAATAAAAAAGTCAAACCAAAATACTGGAAAACCAGGACTGCAATTATCAAACAAAACTAAGATGGCCTTTCTTTAAGGGAAAAATTTAAACTACATTACTAATAAATGTACTATAAAATTGCTGTAAAATTATAGCAAAAGTAATGCTTTTAAAAAAGAATCTCATTTATTTAATTTATTATAGAAGTCTAGAAACTAAATGAATGGTCCAGGGAAAGTGAAGAGGAGGTAATTATAAGAATATAAGGTTATGCACACATAGCCATCTGGTAGCAATTTTGAAACAGAAGTAATTAGTTTCTTTTACTTTATACAATGTAATTGTGGAACTTGTTGCCACAGGGTTTACAGAGGCCAAAATTGTAATTGGGTTCAGAAGGGAATTGAGTGAGTTCATGGCAGGTACATAAGAGAACGCTAAGCAATCTGGATGCAATCCTGGCAGAAGTAACCCCATTTTTTTGAGGCTTTTTGGAGATGAGAGAATTTAGGAGAAGGATCTGTTTCCAATATTTTTCCTTTTTAAAAAGCATTTCTCTGTCACAAAGTGCATTTACATTTTCTCACAAACTTGAAAATGTTTGTAGTTGTGTGTATGTGAAGTTACTTCTTTGGTGGCAGGTAGAGTTCTTTATAAGCATTGAACTGACCTACCCTTACATACACTGACATGTAGAAAAACTATTGCTTAGAAAGACCTGATGGTGCAAAATTAGTAATATGCCTGCTCTTTGTTTGCCTTAGGATGCCGAGGCTTGTTTGACCATTCATCACACAATGCAAGCTCAAAAGTAAAAGAGAGGAAGCTACAAGGGACTTGTCCTCCTGTTGGTCATGGAAGCTATGGAAAACCATGTTTGAGTGAAAGCAGTCATAGGTCCCCATTTTTTAATCCCCGTAATGGTTTTCACACGATACATTCAGAGCACAGTCCTGTGAAGCCAAGGATTATTACAGTGGTGAAACCTGGCGGGCGCACACTCAGAAGGATAACCTTGCTTCTCAACAGGAGATCGGTCCAGACCTTTGAACAGCTGATGGCTGACATTTCAGAAGCTCTGGGATTTCCACGCTGGAAGAATGACCGCGTGAGAAAGCTTTACAATCTGAGAGGCAGAGAAATCCGAAGTGTCTCTGACTTCTTCAGGGAAGGTGATGCATTCATAGCTATGGGGAAGGAGCCCCTCACTTTGAAGAACCTGGAAGTGGTATTACAGGAACTTTATCCTGAAAATCCTTACGCTGCCAGTGCTGCCATTCAGCAGAATGAGGAGCAGTCCCAAAAACTGAAGAGCAGGCTGTATGACAAGGCTTCAAAAGTGGACAGTGGCTTTGATGAGACTGAAATTACCAAGAACTGCAGCAATAGCATGTCTCCCAAACTGGTAGCTGGACATGAAGGAAAAAGTCAAGCCAAGACAAAGCAAGAGGAAAAAATGAGAACCAAAAAAAAGTGGACTAGAGAGAGCTGGGGTAGTGAGCAAGGAGTGAAGCCTTCTAGAAAAACCCGAGAAAGCGAGAGATACCTTAACCACGAGAGGAGTTCTGAGGAGGGATTAGAAGAGAGTTCAGAGGAGGTGGTGAGGTGTGAGAAGTGTGAACAGGAAAGGCAGGCCAGGCAAAAGTTACAAAGGGAAAGGCAGGCTGAGGCTTCATTTGAGAACAGAGATCTGAACTCAGGCGCATGTCAGAGGTACCATGTAGAAAGAAATGCAAAAATCAGGAATTGCCGAAAACCTTCAGAAACTTGTCTGGAAGGTGAGGAAGTTGGTTGGAAAGATAGTGGCTGTAGGAGGACGTGGAAGCCCCTACATAGGAATGTTAATGAAGGGCTGGAGAAGCAAAAAAGGAGCATTGAGAAGGAAAGAGATGTGGAGAAACATGAAAACCATGGGAAGGAAGTAATAAAAATCAAGAAGAATGCTGTAGAAGGGCTGCAGCTGACTCATGAAGCAAAGGAAGAGAATGGAAGTAGCTGTGTAATGAACCAAAGTGGTTGGCTAAAGAAGGACACTCCAAGGGATGCTGAGAAACCATCTAAAACACATAGGGAGGGCAGAGAGGGGCAAAGGTCTAAAGAAGAGGGTGCCAGAAGAGAGGGGAATATCACATGTAGAGAGAGTGACATGGCGCGACGAGAAAAAACAGGGGAGCGCAGAGTGAATAAAGAAGAAAACAAGGCTCAGGGATTGGAAAACACAAGTCGGAGGTATGCCATTAAAAACAGGACTGATGTGGAAAAACACTATGAGATTGGCAGAACTATTGGGGATGGGAACTTTGCAGTGGTGAAGGAATGTCGCCACTGTGATACCAATCAGATCTATGCCATGAAAATTGTTGATAAATCCAAGCTGAAGGGGAAAGAGGACATGATGGAAAGTGAAATTCTGATCATCAGGAGTCTCTCTCATCCCAATATAGTAAGCTTAATTGAAGTGTACGAGACAGAAGCTGAGATCTACCTTATCCTAGAGTATGTCCCAGGAGGGGACTTATTTGATGCAATCATAGAAAGTGTGAAGTTCACGGAGCACGATGCTGCTGTCATGATCACTGACCTGTGTGAAGCACTGGTTTATATCCACAGCAAGAACATTGTCCACAGGGACCTCAAACCAGAGAATCTTTTGGTAAGTATGGGCAAACGCATTGCATATGTGCAGGAGTTGAGTTTATTTTCCTTTTAGTTATTGATCCTTGAATATTTTTAAACAAATATTATGCAGAGATAATGCACTGTGGCAGGACTGTTTGGAAAAATGGGTACGATTTTGAAGTGAAATTAACATTAGAGTTTACTTCACGTAGATCAGCTGTGCGTTGCAGATAGCAGTGCTTGCAGATAGAAATTCAAATAAAAATGACCTGACATTTGGTCACTTTGGGTAGTGAGCATTTGTATTTTTCTGGAAATCAGGTCTGTTACTTAGCATCTGACTTTTAGGTATGCAAGGATGAATTTTTTTGCAAGAAGAATGCACTGAATCGAGAAGCATCTCTCCTGCAGACCAAAATTTATTAAAATTGCTAATTTAGCTTATTTGTTTAGTGGAATTTTTGTCCACTGCAGTCACACATCCTGCAGAATGCTGTGCTAGTCCTCTACTGTAGTGATTTCTATCTTGTGACAATTTATTTTCTTAGGAGCAGAAGTATGATGCAGTTGTTTGAAATAATCTGACAGTAAAATGTGAGTGTTTTGGTGAAATACAGCTCTGAAGTCAGCTCAAATACTAACTTCATGCCGAAGAGAAAAGTTCTTTTTTCCATCACATTTCTGAGGCTACATTCTTTGCATCCAGCACTGAAGTCAATAGAGTTACTCACATGTGTGAATGTGCATAGAAATGTTTGCAGTATTGACACTTGACAAGACACCCGTTGTAGAACAGTAACAGTAAGCAACTCTCCCTTGCTAATCGTCTGTTACTCTTGTACTAAGGTTCCAAATATCCTGATAGAGAGATACCAAATATTTGCCAGTCTCTAACAAATCAGATTTGATCTGCTGGTGGAAGATCATAGTTAATCAGAAAAAAAGGTAGTAGATGATTTAGTCCTATGTGCCATTCAGTTCTTTAAGGGAATTAATTTTGGGAAGAAATCAGTGTGTATTTCTGGAGAAAAGCATCAGGTGTAGCCTGTAGGACATGCAGAGGTTGAACAAGGCTGGGCCTGAACAGTTTGCTCCCAAACCTTTTGACTAACCAAGAACATCTATACTGGGTCTTGCTATGCATCCTGCTCGGTCTGATGAAAACACTTGGTATGTGGTCTGTGTGTAAATAGAAGATGGTGAGTGCAAGTGGCTTGTTTGCAGGAAGAAGTAGGCTTGCAGGCCCTGCCTTCATGCCTCGTTTTGCCATTAGAACAAAACTCCACTTAGAACTGCAGGGCGTTTTCCAGAAGCTGGTTTTCCATTATGAACCAGGCTCTGCTCCTTCTTATTTGTTGAAAATAAGCTAGTGCATGTGAAACACCTGAGACCAGATGCTTCATTTCCTATGTAATCATCGCAGTGGTGCAGGTAAGTAAAGAGAGGCAAGACACAGGTCTCTTCAGGTTGTTTCCACATTTAGTTCACAGCACTGCAAAACAGAGATTGCTGGGCAGTGACAAAGTTGTGTAGCACTGAAATAATCATGTTGCCCCTTCTGAGAGAAAATATTTTTCAAGGACAGACTGGCTCCCAGCTTGTAGGTATTTTGTCATATGAGATCAGTGTTACCCAAATGCTATGGGAAAGCAAATTGTACCTGTTCCATTTTCACCTTGCTGCTAATTGGCTGTGAACACCTGTATTAGATATCGTTTACATAAAGCATCCTGTTGAAAAGTTAAGTCTGTTCAACAAACCAAATGAGTTTGTAAGCTCTTGATAGTGTTGGATAGCTCATGTGCTATCTAATAAGCAACCCTATAAATACAGGCCATTTGAGCAAGATTCTGGCTTTTCTGACTTTTTAATGTGCTGAGTCTGCCTCCTCAGAGTGACTGGAGCAGTAGCAGCCGAGTAGGAAGGAGAGCTACCACTCCTCTTAACATCAGTCAGTGCTGAACAGTAACAAACAGGATTGAAGCAAATTTGGTGGGTCAGGGGCTGGGGGAAGCCTTCTGGAGAGGATGCATAGTGCTGGAAGTGCTGGCATCCTGCAAGGATGTCCTTGGTTGTGGGATACATCTTGCTTCACTTCAGATTCCTGCACAGTGGGTGTTTAAGTCTGATTTAGTCTCCTTAGACTTTGTACATAGAGGACAGAAATAGGTATGTACTTTTAGATGTTGACTTGTTTGTCCTACTTTGGGGTCTTCTTTTGGTCAGGTGAATCTTGTCCTTTCTTGTCAACAGTTTTTTTTCTCTAACCCTTTTCAGCAAATGGGAGATGGAAGAGAAAAGATCCTTGGTCTGTTTTACAAAGGAAATGCGTTTATTTACTGTAAACCTGCTTTGTGCGAGAATCTAACCCTGTTCCTAATGACTTTTGAATGTACTGGCTAATTTCCATCAGAGTTGACAGAGAAGCAGCAAACTGGGGAAAAAAATATTTCCATGTTTCACGAAAATAAGCAGCTGGGGAAAAAAGGAAAGCTGTTTCTGTCCTTACAGAGGAAAAGGTGGAAATACACTTTGATGTCTAGTGAATTTTAAAATTATTGACACAGGAGAGAGTAGGAAACCTGGTTTAATTATTAGTTCACCGCACAACTGTTCCTCTTATGGAACTGTCCTCTAGTTATAAGCTTCTGTAGCAGTTCACCATCATCCTTTTCTGTTTCCCCCTCCCTCTTTCACTACTGTGTGTGCCCACAGTGATCAGACTCCTTGCAGCATAGCTGTGAGGCAGAAGGGTGGTGACTTGCACTACAGAAACAAAATCTGTTTGACAGCTGGTGTGAAGACAGCTGCTCTGACTCCCTCCCATCTGCTAACAGAATCACCTCATTTAGGACTAGGTGTTCAGCAAGAAAACCTTTGCTACCAAGGATGAGCAATATGGTGTGTTTGGTCCCACAAAAGAAGTCAGTCACTTCTTTAATGCTACCAGCAGAATTTCCTGGCAAGGTTTTTAGCTAAGGGACTGTTTAATTCTACAGGTGCTGGCATTTCTTGACTTGTGAGAGAGAAATTAATTTCAAGGTGTAGTGGTGTTTTTCCAGGTTATAGCTGTAAAAGACACAAAGTCACCTCCTTGCCCTCTTTTAGGGGGAAGGAAGAGGGAGGGTTGTATTTCTGATTGTACACTTACCTCCTTGTATGCTTCCCAAACATACTAATAGGGTAATTATTTAGCATTCAGCTTCATAAATAATAGAAGTGTTATAGCTTCTTATGCATTTGAGCTTTTTTCCTTTTTTCCTGCCCTCTTTCTCTCTCAAGTTTTCATATATATGAGAACTTCAAGTATAGCCTTTCTGTCCTTTAACTTTGCTTTTGTGACACTATTTACATATACACAAAGCACTGTCAGAGGTTTTGGAGTGCATTTGAGCTAAAATCCTGTTTCACCAGTTAGTTGTCTAGAGCTTTCAGTATGATAAACCTACATAGGGAATTTTCTGTAAGATTTTTTCATAGAGATTCTTCTAGCTAGCAGCGAGGGTTGTCTGAAACTCAAACATGTAAGCAGTACTTTTTCTTTACCTCTATTTCTAACATACAAAATGTCCCATGGGGTAGCTTGCTTTCATGATGTCTATAAGAAAAATCTCTGCTACCATGTAGAGCATACAGAGAAATACTTATGCTATAAATCATCATCTTAAACACACTGATGGATTTCACAAGGTAGGTATGAATAGATACGAAAACAAACAAGAGCATGAACTACTGGGAGTCATCAACAGACAGGAGAAAAGGAAAAGATCAATTTATCCCTTCTTTGAAGATGAACTTGGCTTTGTATTTGTGTATTATAATCTTCTGGATGTATGGCTGGGATACCTAGAAATCTCCAGACAATATTCTAATATCCTGCTATGGCATCTGTATTTGAGAGAGTAGTGAGCAATTCTGGCTATCTTTAGTTGAAGACTGCTAGATACTGGCTTCCCTTGCAGTTGAACTACCAAAGTAGTTGTATGGCCTAAAATGTCTGTCTATAGAAAGTGTACTGAATACTGGTCTTCCTTATCTCAACTCTATAGGCAGGTAAGACAAGGCAACACTTTTAAATGGACTTTTGGAACCATTCTTTGTAGTCTTAAATGCAGAAACAGTAATAGCTGTCTCTTAGGTGTCACAGTAAGGTTAATATGTTAATTTAACGTTACCATTTTTGCTTTGTTCTCACCGTTTCACAGAGGACATACTGTAGATGTCAGAGGCTAGGTTTCTCTTGAACAGGTTATACATTTCTGTGATACTGCTGTGAGTAGTCTGGCCTCAGGAAGGAATAAAAGCAACCCGAGAAGCTTTTGTTTCTACAGTGAAGCATATTTGCATGCTCAGGGTGATACCAGGTGACGGAAGGTAGACTGGAGAGTACAAATTTGGCGATGCAGGGAATGCTCTCTGCCCAAGCTGACTGAGTTGTTCTGAGCATAGTGTTAGTGAAGATGCTGAGGTTTTTAGGCATGCTGACAGGTTACATGCTGTCTTTGAAATGACTGTCACAAAGCTGTCAAAATATACACATAGTGCATGCTGTTCCTACCTGTTCCGTTGTTAAGTAAAATGAAGACTCAGTGGTTTTGTCCTGGAAGAACAGATGGTGCAGTGTTGCCACCTTGTGCTGTGATGAGAGATTAGGAGTCTGGTGTCCTGATAAAAGCAAATGTACAACAGTGTATTTTACAAAGCAAGACGTTTCCTGCTGATTTGGGGATTGGGATTAAGACCAGTGTGTTCTCCACCCTCCCCACCCCCCTGCTGGTTTCTAAAAATTTATATAGACAGTTCAGTATTATTTGTCTTAGTACAGTAGCATGAAAAATATTAGTTGAAATTCCACATGACATAAATTTCTTATATGATTTTAGAAGCTCCTGCTCATATTTTCATAGTAGGTATAAAATTGAATATTTCAGTTGTGAGTTTTTGTAGCATTCTACCACTATTACTCCTATTGTTAGAATATAAATCCTGTGGATAGATGCAGCTCTAGAATGTAACTGTTGCCTTTGTAATTTATTTTTCAGTTTCGTCAGCTGTGTCCACAGTGCATCATGGCAAAAAACCATCATGAGGTTGACTAATGTAATAGAGAAAATAGCTAAGGCATTTCAGCTTTCTTCTGCAGAAGTTTTGACTGCATGGTTGTAGTAAACTTTATTTTCAGGTTCATACTAAAAATTTTTTTTTCTTAGGAAGACAGAAAAAAACCCAAAATGTATTACTTAATCAAAACTAGACAAGTGCTTATATTTTCTATAAAGAAGATAAAAATGGATTAGCAGGTTATAATGTATTATTTTGTAATGTAATTTTTTTCTTAAAAAAAATAAAATAACCAAAACCTTTTTGCTTAATCAAAATTGTGTGAGTGCTTATAGTTTCCATAAAGATGATAAACAGGGATTAGTCAGCTATAATGTGAGAGCAAATTTTGTCCCCTCTGTGCCCTTAGTTGTCTTGTAAGAGAGACCATCTTAAATTTGGCTTTCTCAAGCACTGTCTGATGGCAAAGTATGAGGTGTTAAAGATGGAGTATACCTGTCCCATTATACTCCAGTTTGTCCATTGAAAACTGGAGTCCAGATTTCCTTGGCATTCTTGTAGACATTTTAGCCACTGATGCGTTCCCCATAGTTCCAGAGACAGACCATTTTTCATCTAAAGCAAATTCATGACTTTTTTTACCTCTTAAAGAATATTTGAATATGAGTCACCAGTATTAAGAATACTACATTCTTCATGATTTAGCCTTTGAATATAGAATCATACACTAGTTTGGGTTGAAAAAGGATCTTTAAACATCATCTAGTCCAACCCCCCTTGAAATGAGCAGGAACATCTTCAACTAGATCAGGTTGCTCAGAGCCCTGTCTAACCTGGCCTTGAATGTTTCCAGGGATGGGGCATCTACCACCTCTCTGGGAAACCTGTTCCAGTGTTTCACAAGCCTCATCATAAAAAATTTCTTCCTTATATCTAGTCTGAATCTACCCTCCTTCAGTTTAAAACCATTACCCCTTGTCTTGTCGGTACAGGCCCTACTAAAAAGCCTGTCCCCATCTTTCTTATAAGCCCCTTTAAGTATTGAAAGGCTGCAGTTAAGGTCTCCCCAGAGCCTTCTCTTCTCCAGTCTGAACAACCTTAACTCTCTCAGCCTTTTCTCATAGAAGAGGTGTTCCATCCCTCTGATCATTTTTTGTGTTTCTCCTCTGGATCTGCTCCAACAGGCCCATGTCTTTCCTGAACTGAGGATCCCAGAGCTGGACACAGCACTGCAGGTGGGGTCTCATGAGAGCAGAGGGGCAGAATCGCCTCCTTTGACCTTCTGACCACACTTCTTTTTATGCAGCCTGGGATATGGTTGGCTTTCTGGGTTAGAAGTACACATTGTCAGGTCATATCCAATTTTTTGTCCACCAGTATCCCCAGGTCCCTCTCCTCAGGGCTGCTCTCAATCCCTTCATCCCCCAGTCTGTATTGATACTGGGGATTGCCCTGACCCATGTGCACAACCTTGCACTTGGCCTTGTTGAACCTCAGAAGGTTCACATGGGCCCACTTCTAGAGATTATCCAGGTCCCTTGGGATGACATCCCATAGCTCAGGTGTCTCAACTGCACCACTCAGCGTCGTGTTGTCTGCAAACTTGCTGAGGGTGCACTTGATCCCACTGTCTATGGCATTGACATATTTTGTTTCTTAAAATAATGTTTCCCGACAAATGCAGACCCATGCTTACAAAATTAGAATGGGAAGAAGTGATTTAATTAGTTGCCAGGTGGATGTAGGAGATGAGAACTGCTGAAAAGACCCATTTAGGAGGACATTCTGCATGGATCCATTTCTCTAACTCTTACTATGTTATGACTGTGACTCATTTATTTTCAGGGCAACAGGTAGAGTAGCAAAGTGATTTGCAAAGGAAGTAAAGCGGTTGGTTGGTTGGTTTGTTTTTGTTATTAGGCCAGTACGATGGAGATGTGCTTTTCAAGTAATGCTGTAAAGTCAGTAGTTTATCTGGGAATATTGCATTTAAGCATAAAGGCACCCACAGCATTCTTTGCTTTCCTAGGGGAAAAGAAGAGTTTACTTTGCCAAGAGGAAATAATATTTCATTGACTCTTGGTTATTTTTTTCTTCCTCCTTTTCATTTCTTGGAAAGTACAGTGTACCAGAGTTTGTACAACAAAGTTTTATTTTTCTGTTATTGCTTGTCCTCTTAAATATCTGCACTCTCTTAGTATATGTGGGGAAAAAACACTTTCTGAATACTGTTTATCAAAATACTGTTTCCATTTGATGTTGCTTTACTTGAAGGCACTATTATTAGAACTTTTTCCTGTTTATTATTAAATACTTCCTTTATGTTTTGCTCTCTTAAAATGCATCAGGACTAAACATATGTATTTTTCATTGAGTATAGGTTCAGCATAATGCAGATAAATCTACTACACTGAAGCTAGCAGATTTTGGCCTTGCAAAGCAGGTTACGAAACCCATATTTACTGTGTGTGGAACACCAACGTATGTTGCCCCTGAAATACTTGCTGAGAAGGGTGAGTGTATATATTTATAATTTGTCATAAATCATACAATTACCCTGAACTTTCTAATCATGGAAATATTCCAGAATGTTTCAACCTACTGATATGTCTTTGCAGGGTAGGAGGTTGGCTAGCAGTGTAATCTGTGAAAGGAAAGGAAACCTTTAAGCTTTTGACAAACACAAGCATGACATCCATCATGTCTGCATTATTAATGTCTATGGTAATAGAACACTGATTTCCAAGCAGACAAGCCATAAAATATCATAGATGGTAACTGTTAAAGTGGAGAAATGAGCAAAAGTTCATGTGACAACCTGAGGGTAGTCAGCCCCATTTCATGACTGTAACCCAAACAACTTTCCAAGGCCCCTAACAATGCAAAAACATTGTAAACATGTGTGTTAAACTTATATAACAAGCCAAAACAAGTTTTCCATCAGAAGAAATTTTAGAGATTTCATATCCAAAAAGATTCAGACCTGGAAAGGAGTCAGTTCTGTTGATGACTCAAGCAAAGCTATTTCTGGTTTTTGTTCTGTGGAGCTGGGTTGCACATCTCCAGTTATATCTAATTTCAATGGAAACTTGGCACTCTCTTAGTGCTTTTTTGAAGGGAATCTGAGGAGAACTATTTTAGAAATATATGCTGTGTTTTCTCAATTAGTCTCCAATTGACGCTGGCCTTGTGAGACAGTATTTGTGAAACATGTTGAAGAAGAGAGGCACTTTGTGAGAGCTGTAGTTATTAACAGGCAGAGCAGCTCGGCTTCGAAGTGTGGTGTACCAGCCACGTATTCTTCTGCTGACCTCAACTTTTTGAGAAACTGAGCAGAGCTTCTGTGTTTCTCGGAAAATAGAATGAAAAAACCCCAAACAGTTCCTTATCAGTTGTGAGTTTTCTTTCTAAAACAGGACTTTTGGTTTGTCTTTTCTTCCTTAGGCTATGGGCTTGAAGTAGATATGTGGGCAGCCGGTGTGATCCTTTACATTCTGCTCTGCGGTTTTCCCCCTTTTCGCAGTCAGGAACGTGATCAAGAAGAACTGTTTCAGATCATACAGCTGGGTCACTATGAATTCCTTTCCCCATACTGGGATAATATTTCTGCAGGTAAGATTCAGTATGTGTGGCAGATCTGAGAAGTGACAGACTTCTTCCCTGGAGTGGGAGGAACTCCATTTTGTTTGGGACAGTGAGCTCAATGAACTTACAGATATTTTTTTTTTTGTCTGATCCTGTGTTTTCTTTAAATGTGAATTTAGTCCTCTGGTAGCATCGATGGCTGTGAATCTGCATATTAGGTCCGATTGATTTAATTGGCTGCTTCCTTTCTGAGGGAAGAGCAAGGTTTTCTTTACCTTGCTTATATGAATTACCTCTGTAGAAAAAGGTACCAAAATAATCTCCAGGGTTATGTTAGATGGTAAAGATGTACGCAAAAATCTCAAAAGCTGAGAATGAAATCTTTGCTCTGCAGAACGCAGATGGGGTCTGCACCGGGTAGTTTTTTCCTTCTCACAGACTAGTACAGTGTCTTTTGTGCACTCTTCAAAATCAGAAATCCTAAAACCTCTCTCTCCTTATACAGTCTTTTAAAGAACATGCTCAACAACATTCTATGACTTCTATGCTCCTTGAGGCATGAGATACTCAATGCTAATTCCTGTGAATCTGCACACCTAGCCTGATGCCTTCAGCCTGCTTTCAAGATAAAATTCCCTTCGCTTTCTTCTCTCTTTCTGAATGGGAGAATGGTATCAGTAAAAGATATGCTTGGAGATTTAATATCTCCTATCACTAGTTCTAAATCCAGTTGTTAGAATATCTCCTGGGGATTGTCACAAAAGTCATTATGGTAAAACTAATAAGAAAAAAATAAGAAGGACATTTTGTGTAGGTATAACTGTTAGCAGCATCACGTCACTGTTCTTTTCCCCTCTCTCCTTTTCTTTCTTTTATAATAGCAGCAAAAGACCTCATAACCAGGCTGTTGATAGTGGATCCCCAGAAGCGCTACACAGCACGACAAGTACTTCAGCACCCTTGGATCAGAACAGCTGGAAAAACTAACAGCAGAAATTTGCAGAGAGAAGTGACAATAAATATTGAGCGTCATTTCCGGGCTCAGCGCCGAAAGGAAGTGGCTGATGAGGGCACATGAAATCTCTTCGAGCTCGTTTAGTCCTCTTTTTCTTGTTTAACAAAATTTATGTTTTCTTTTCCAAATGAATTGGTCCTTTAGTGTATAGCTGTTGCTGGCTATCGCCATGCCTTTTTTTTTGATTCTGAGATTCTGAAGGACAGAGATTAAATTCATATCCACTTCCCTCTGATGTTGCTTAGGAGTCTCTCTGTTGACAGCAGTGGGGACTAGATATTTCCTGGAGGGTATCTATTATTTTTCTTTAAATACTGATTTGGATTTTTACATTACAAAACATATATCTGTTTTAGATGACAAATGTTTGCTTCTGTGGCTGACACTAGTGATGACTCTTGTCTTGTTTTGTATGATATCTTCCAGGAGTTTTTTGTTTATAATGTTTTGTATTTATAATGTTTTCAAAATAGCTGTCTGCATACACATCCTGCACTAATTCTCTAAACTGTTTTTTCACCAATTCCTGCTACCAATGGAGAAGGTGAAAGAATAAAAAAAAGTAGATATATTCTTTAGCTGTAGGATATGTTAAGCAGCAAGATACTATTTATTAAGTTGTGAGGGAAGAAAAATTCTTATAGACTAAATCAGATATTTTATGATATCTCCCTTGGCAACATCTTTCATTTGATGTTTTCAGGGAGGGGGTAGTAGATGGTACAATGTTTCTGTTAAACTAGGGTGGTGCTGTGTAGTATGGTAGTTTCATTTGTTTATGAGAAGAAGTGGGAAAATATCATGGCTGATATCTTTTCAAGACTAATAATAACTTTCAAAGAGCTTTTCTTCCTACTCTGGGAAGTAGAAGTTAAGCAATTCTAAGGGAACATCAGTTCTTTTCCCAAAGGTGTATTTATGGAATGATAACTCAAGCTTTTTTTCATACTGATTTTTTCTTAGAAGCCATCCACATGCATCTGTGACTCTTCCATGCTGATGGAAAATAGAAAGCTGGGAGGCTGCTTTTGTGACTTCAGTTAACCCTTATCTTCAATTGCTTTTATACACTTTTGCAGTGTAGTTTAACAATTGTTTGGTTTTTTTCCCTGTTGCCTTCCCTGGGGACTCTTTCTCCTTGTTTCCATGAGAATGGGCAATGGGATGAAATTACATTAAAATTCAACTTGGGGAAAAACAACTTGTTTGCTATGAAAGGTCTCCCAGGGGAAGTGTCAGATGCTTCATTGCGTGTTTTTTTATAATTTGATTGGATGCAGTTTTAAAGAAATCCTGGGGGGGAAAAAATACAGTCCTGAGAAGGGCCATAACCTAGAACAACTTTTGAATCTCAGAATTTTTGGTTAACTAACCAAATCCAGAAAGCACTTGAGTTGTCTGTTTTATAATGCTTTGTTCATGAGTTCCATGTACTAGCAAATAATATTGATGTTAAAACATCAGTGGTATTAGCATTGAATTCATAGCTTGTAGAAATGAATGAGGGTATTTTAAATTGCAGAGCTACTGCTCTGCCTGTGTATTTCATAATGAGAAATGTCAGAAGCATTTCAGAATCAGTAGAACATTTTAATCACTATATGAACCAGAATATTATTTTTGGTGAGTGCTAGTATTTTGTGTGAACTTTCTGAATTACCAAAAAGTATGGAGTATTGTCATCATGTTTCTGTTTCAACTTGTGACTGTTTTGCTGCAAGAATGATGTATGAAAGTAGAGACAACTTGGCTTTTAAAGAAGAATTGCACTCTCAATTGAACTGGCTTATTTTTAATACATATTGGAATAAGACTTTCTGTGGAGTTCAAGAATTTGTGAAACAAACCAGTCAAATCTTTACTGTATGCCCAAGTAGTAGCTATATGATATGTCATACCTCTGCTTTAGAGGCCCTGAGTCAGGAAGACTTTCCCTTTTCCCTTTTTAAGTGCTTTCCTGAGTTAAGGCTATGTGTAACCTAATATTCTAAAAGCATTACGTGGTCTTTGAGTACTAGTAATAACTTCTCTGTTAATTTAAGTCTATTTTGGATAGGAAACTGTGGAAAAATAGCTTCTGACTTGCAATATTATATTTTGTAATTATTTTATTTTTAATATAGTCGTTTAGGAATAAAGTTTGAAGTGATAAAAAGAATATTTTATCAGCAATGAATCTGACAGTTTGGAGATTGTGCTACAAGTTGCCTTTTTCACATTTAAGAACCTGTCTACAGCCTTATTCATAGTGCAGAAGATAGAGAATTTGCTTGTAATGAATATAAATGTAATTTTTTTTCAAATATTTTGTTTTTCTCTCAAGTTCTCTGGGTCCCAGACAGACTAAACATGGCCTGTGCTGTGTACTGTCACCGCATTGCATCTGTAAGTACAGACACTGCTGTGGCAGCACTGAGGGACTGGTTTGTTGGTGTTGCTAATAGACATGTGGCATTATGCCCTCCTTCAGGTTGGAGGCTGTGAAAGCTTCCAGGTGCTTCTCAGGGTTTTTGCCTCTTTCTTTCTCTCTCCTATTTTAGATATTCCTTCTTTTCTCCCATTGCTTCCAGTGTTCTTGCTCTGCCTCCATGCTGCTCTAAGGGGTCCATGTCTCTAGTCCTTATGGTTTAAGTTGCTTGAAGCAATGAGAACACATACAATTCTGGAGAGCTCAGCCTCAAGCATTGATGCTGATGTTGAAAGTTAGTAAGATTAGAGAGGACTCGGACAAAAAAAATGGTGAAAATCCCTTATTGGTCTCAAAGATCTCCCCTCATCTCCTACTGTCTTTTCTCAATCTTTTTTCCTCCCACTGTATGATATTCCAATGCAAACCTGATCTTTATCCTCTAAGCAGTTTCTAATACATAAACCAAATTCATACTCTAGGGGTGAGGATTTTTGCTGTTCTTACTTCCTTTCCTGAGATTTTTCTAGTGATTACTGTCTCCTTGGGTTCTGGAGTCATCTTCCCCTTATGCTTGCATTTCTTGATTGGTTCCATTGTCTACAGGAGGTCTGAGGAAGCTGAAAGCTGTGGATGATTAAAGTCTCACAGAGAGCAGGTTCTTGCTGATTTGCTAGCAAGAAGAAATATCCCTCCCTGCCCTTCATTAAATCTTTGTGATTTAGACTCTCATATGGCCTTATATTCCACTGAAATTAAAACAAGTTATAGTGTTCCTAGCTCTTTAGATACTAACAATGAAGAAAGTCAGAATATACCACCAAGAAAAACACCCCCCACCCCCCCAAAGCTAAGTGCAAAGTGTGAAATTCATATTGCAGACCTCAATAGGAAAGATCTACTTACATTGGATTTGCTAGGTCTGAGGCAAGAGAAGGGAAGAACTTGTTTGTTTCCTGCAAGTTTTTGCAAATCAGCTGAGTAGGAATCCTTTCATGCCTCTTAAAGGTGTTGGTTGATTCCTATCTTACAACCAGAGATCCTGACCGGGTTCTAGTTATCCCAGGGTTATTTCATTAGTATCTGGTATTGACTATTCCAGATTTTTTCTCTCTTTAGAAATCAGAGACCCTGATTCTCTGTTATCTTTAACCATAAACTTGGCTATTCTCTAGCTGGTTACAGTTTTTAAGCACACTCTCAGATTTTCATGCCCTAACTGTAAGACTTCTCAGATTTTTGAGGCACCAAACATATAGAATTGGGTCATCAATATTTCATTTCCTAGTGACACACATGCCTCATAGTCAGAGCTGGATTTTTTTAATTTTATTTTATTACTGGGTCAGCACTTAAAATCACAGTCAAGACTTTCAACTACAGTAGTGACAGAAGTGGTCACTGTAGGATAGTTAGGGGTCTATGTAAGGATGTGCTTCTCCCAGAGATCAGCTGGAGTCCTACTGAGCATTTTGATCATCCATTTTGAGCATCCTTGAAAGCCAGTGCTATTAGCTTTGTGATTGTTAGGTGTTTCTGAACACTTAAGTCCAAGCTTTTAGTGACTGCCTGTGGCTGACAAACTAAGTAGGAACTCTCCAGTGGTACGCTTTCCACTGTCTAAGATGAAGTGGTCCCTGGATATCCCCCTCCTTTTGTCCACCAAGGTCAACTTCTTCACTTTCATGTATGCTATTACATTTCATTGATCCTAGACCTCACCTCCCTATTTTCTATCACCTATTATCTGCCTACTGTCATCTAACTTCTCTTCTCCCCTCAGATGACTCCCATTACTGAAAGATGATGAAATTTTCACATATTAATATGTATCTCTTTAGGAAATTCTGGCCTTAGAAATGGGAAATAGGAATGGGGCCAGTGCAAGAACTGAGCAAAAATGTTTGAAAGTATTTAGGCATCTGAAAGTATGCAAAAGATACTAGCATTTCACATTGCATAGTGCATATCTGCCTTAAAGTGAGCAGTGGGAATTTGGTCCGTGCTCGTATCTTTAGTCACCTAACATTTAAAAATGTGTGACCAAGAGACTTGTGATTGAAGCTTGGCAGTACAGCAGAGACTCTGTTTCCTCTGAGACACAGACACTTTAACTTCTTTTATTCAGGGACCCCTCTTCTTCATCTAAGATTATTTAGCTACTCTGTGGAATAGCTGAACTCAAACCCCATTAAATCTGCCATCTCTGTTCTGACTGGTATTATAGGTCGATTTGCCATCTCTCTGTTACTGCAATTTTTGTCTGTGGGGTGAAAAGAGGGATAGTGGGATGTTGTTTTCTGAGCTTGGGCCTTTTGGGTTATGGTCCTATTGTGAATGTGAAATTTTTGGAGTTGACTGCTTGCTTTTCTGCAAGTACCAGATTTGGGGTGATACTCAGTCTGCTTGAGGATATAGTAAATTTGCTTATAAACTGATCTTCCTAAAAACAAGCAAGTATCAATTTGAAATCTTTCTCCTACCATTTCTTCTGTCACCTAGATTTCTCTTAATTTAAGCAACATATGGAAAATGCTTTTTATGTTGCTGGGCATGCATTTTTCTGTGTTCTCTGAGTCCACCTGTACAATTCTCTACTGTTGACATTCTTGCTCCTAAAAGGAATATGGACACTTTAACTGGGCTGACAGTGTATATTGGCACTGTTTGTTTTACAATATGGTTTATTTGCAACTAGGCTGAAGGTGTAATTTTCTAAATTAAAATACATTCTAGACTTCTTGTTACTCCCCACCCACCTCCCCCTGCAATAAAGGTTAACTCTATAGTGGATGTTATATTTCAATATTCTTTCCAATAAATTGGGAAACAATTGTGTGGCCAAGTATTTTGAGATTTTTTTTTTTTCTTCTGACAGTTTCTCTATTTGGAAAATGATCGTTTTAAAAGGTTTGCAATTTCATTAAGTATTGTGTGCACCTTCATTTACACTTAGAAGGACCCATTCTAATGCTGCAATCCTTTGCTTACAGATGTGTTTTTCTTTGCTGCTATACGTAATCCCATCAAAACCAACACAATTCATTGCAAAACTGGAGCTGAGATTCAAACACCATTTTTGTTCCTGTACTGCATTAATCATGTCTACTATGATGTTAGAGTGATCATGACAAGCAGAGCTAGCTTCATGGAAGCTTAATGCACACAGAAGTGAATTCTCCCATCATTAATTCTTATTCTGTATAATTCAAGTTTGTTTAGAAAAAGACTTGCTTTGTTTGTGGAAACAGGCATTCTAGTTGAAGTTGAGTTGATTGCAAAAGTGGCTTTTTCAAAGGACACATTTTCTTAGTAGCTTGTGTATATTTCAGTTCTGTTATTAAAAATGGTATTTTCCTGCAGGCCTGCAGTATCAGCTGAAGCAGTGGAAATAAAAATGCATCTAATATTGATGGTGTTTTCGAAGGAGCTAGATTCTCTGGGTGTGAGCATATGTGATAAAGTGGCTGCCAGTGAGAATCAGTACAGGCTCTCATTTATTACATATTGGTACTTAGAGACTACAGCCTCCTCACTGCTCTTATTCTAAGTGTAGACTGTTAGGAATGAATGACTTTTATGATAATCACACATATTTATTGCACTACGTTTTAATGGTATGTATAGGTAGTTAATTAAATCTGATTTAATGATTTGCTGTTAGGAGTGGGATTTAATTGTGTTTCCCATGTCACTAGGAGTTGAAGTCAGAGTCCAGCAATATTTTTTTTTTTTTTTTTTTTTTAAATGGGCCATTAAAGTTGTCACTGCTACATGCTATTTCTTTGGAAAGAAGAGATGACCCCTTATATCATGCAATTTACTGATTCATTCTGTTGCCTTGAGTGATAAACAGATGATGTATTCTTGCAGAATTTTATCTTTTGAAATTAGAGCTGTTTTGATAATCATAGCAATTGGAAAACCAGAAAAAGTCAAGCTAATAACCTTAAATTGTCACTGGAAATGTATTTTGTTTTCTGAATTCAGAAACTGAAACAGAGATGGGACCATCAAAAAATTTAGAGGAATGCAGGATTATTCCTATAGTAAGTGTTTCAGCAATTCAAGCAATTAGAATATTTGACCTTGTGAGAACACTGAGCCATGCAGTACCTTGCTAGGGATAAGCAGGTGCTACAACAGTCAACTTCAGAAAGTGTTTGCGATTGTGTTATTGGATAAAGGATGCAGGACTGAATAAGGGGTGTTCCTTCTAATCACTGGAAAAATGTGGTGCATCATAAACAAAAGGTGATTCCTGCATCATTGTTGCTGTGTTAGTTGGTAAAGCTTTCAAGGTTTCAGTGACAACCACGGTGTTGTAAGAAGGCATTTCTCATGAAGAATTTCAGTGTAAAACATTTTAGATAATGTTTAATGTCAAGGATTTCAGCAGTGAAGGCTGGTTTTCTAAAAAACGGAAGCGTATGGTCATTAACTACCGTGGTAAGTTGTCAAGCAAACCTTATTGCTGGATTTTCAAAAAGAGTGCAATTTTGTGATCCTAAGCATCTGCAACTACCCAGCTTGCAATGTTGACAGTTTTAATGACATTGTAATGCTTCAGCATATGAACTTATTATTCAACAGGCTCAGAAGAAACCTGTGTGCCTATTGTTGGATGGAACTAAATGGTTCAAATACATTTTATGCATTTCACCATGGCTGATAACATACTGGCCAAAATAACAGTCACAGAATGATTGATGAGTTGAAAGGTGTGTTGCTGACCAGTATTTCGAATGGAAGTGTAATGTTGTGTCCTTAAAAATGCGAGCATGTTGGGTGTTTGGCTAAAGGCCAGCACATGTCCTGGTAAGGTATTATTTCTATGTGCTTTAAACAGAGAGAGACACAATGTAAAGTAGCCCCTCACCATTTGAAAGAAAAAAGATTATGAAAAAAAAAAAAAAAGCGGGGAAAAACAAGAGGAGAAAAAGCTGAAGAAAAATCTAATTTTTTTCAAAATGCTTTATTTTCTTAATCAATGCTTTGGACAAGTCTAACAAAGCTTTATGAGTGAAATAAAAAATGTCTTTTCCCTTGCTGGTGACCAACATTCCTGTGATGGTTCCCCAGTTATTTCTGTGTGTCTGGGGATAACTGATTCCAAACAGACACTATAACAACCCCTAGCTGGACAGTAATTCCCTAACAATGGGGCAGGAAGAGAATCCCTTAAAAGAAATAAAAGCAGAACTTCTCCACCATGTAAATAACTCTGAACAATTATTCAGCCACACAATTTTATGGAAGCTTACTTTTAAATGCTTTCATAACTCAGGCAATTAATGTTCAAGGGACAAATAGTCAGAGCTGGGTGTTAGAATGTGACAATAATAAACCCCGCCTGACAGATGAAGCCTCACATAAATTAATGGCAAATGACTGGTAAGGTTGTAAAATTAGAATATTTCAAAACCTGTGTTTAGGTACACAGTTCACCTGGGGAACAGTTGCAGGAAATATGAGGAAAACTTGATCAAAGATATGCAGATAAGACTCTTAACAACCAGGAAAATAAACTGGTTCTCTAATTGCCAAAGCAGACCACTGAATGTGATGGTCACTGAAAATGATCCTGTATTTCTTTTATGATGAAATATTTAAGTTCTGAGGGTGGTATCTTAAAAACCACCAAGAAGGGTTTTATATTGTCCCTTTCTGTGAAATAATGGTAAGATTTAGTAGGGTCGACTTAGCGCTGAGGGATCTGGTGTAGTTGGGAACTGTTAATGTTGGGTTGATGGTTGGACTGGATGACCTTCAAGGTCTTTTCCAACCTAGACAATTCTGTGATTCTGTGATTTATGCTTTTGCAGTAATTAGCTTTGAAAATTCCATCCTCCATTTAAAATATTTTCTTCCGGTTATTAATCCAGTTTTTAAGGAAAATTGAAACAGATTTTTATGACATTAAACTTGGCTCCTATGTACTTGCCATCAGCGGAGATTCCTTCATGATCAGTTTCCAAAATGTATATCTTGAAATTAAAAGATCTGCTGATGTTTCTGTGTGTTTCAATGGTTTTGAGCTGGTATACACTGATGGAGAGTCTTGCCCCTTATTTGCACAAACCTATTGCTTGAGGCTTTTCCACTTAGCAGCTTCCGTGCACGTGTTTTAACAATATAAATGTTATATTCTGTGCTGGCTCTTCTGTAGCGTTAGTTCTTGGAGCTATCTGCTAGTGTTACTACTTTTCCATGTAGCAGAAAAAAAATATGTTATTCAAAATGTACTATCAAATATAATGTTATCAGATCATTATTTTAATGAATCAGTGATGGGACTGCTATGAATTTTACCAACAACTAAACAACCTTTATCCAAAGTATCCTCCTGGTAAGCTCTTGGACAGATCCTGTATGAGGGATTCTGGGAAGAGAATAGACAAAGAATTCAGCAGCTTCTGGCAAGGAACCCAGATTTGCCGTCATTCGATTTGTTTTCGGTGTCAAATGGACTGATAGAGGAAGGGTAAGGATAGGACAGCTTTGGTTTTTAAGTGGAAGCCTCCTTATTGGCAGGCTACAATGGTTTGAATTCTGGGGAGATTTTTTTTATGCCAGTCCAAACTATATTTTGTGACTCCCAAACTAGAAGCTTTTCAGTTCACATGTGCATACGCATTTGTGATTTTGAGTAGGACAGTTCTGTGTGGGCTGAAAAAGCGTTCATGATTTTCATTGGTATATTAGCTATTATACTTATTTTACTGCTTCTCAGGTGTGGTCTTTTTTTGGTGAAAAATACAACTTGCAAAACAGCATCTATATTCAGGGTTTCAAGGTGGCGCTTACTTTATATATGGTTCTTTGGAAAGAGATCCTTTGCATTGCTGAGGTGTGTGGATGTTTTTTGTTAACATGAAGTTTTCCTACATCTGTATTACCTAGTAATAATAACAGTGATGCTTCTGGGGATCCTCAAAGGCCTTAATGAACTTTAACTCTTGTTTGTTTATTAGGCATTAGTGTCTTGATGCCTCAGTGAATGGCTTTGCAATAAGCCTTCTATAAGAGCACAGTAACCTGAATTCCTTCCCGGGAGGAATGCTGGAACACAGGGTGCAGGACAGCTGGGATCCAGGATGCACACCTGCCCTGACAGCTGAACTGATCCCGGGCAGGTTCTGGTGTGGAGATCTGGAGCTCAGGGGCTGCTGCCATCCTGCTGTGGAACAAGAGAGGCTTCATGAGCACGGAACAGCAGCGACGTTTAGTTAGAGCAAAGCCTTGCCTGACTTCAGTCTGTCTTCCCACTCCTGCAGCTGTGGTCCCCAGCGACCTTGGGTCAGGGTCACTTTCTGTCCTTGAAATCCTTCCACTTCAACTTTGCCATGTCCAACTTTGAAGCCTCTGCTACTAGGAACGGTGAGAATAGCATTTAGTGCTTGTACAGCGCTTCATGTGTTCAAAGCTCTTCTCAAACATTAACTAATTAAGCCTCAGCAAGTCCTTATGAGGTAGGTATTTATTCCAACTGAGTGTTTGCATTCACAATTAAGAATATGCTAGACATAATTCTGCTGTCAATCAGCCTAATTGACTTAAACATCTAATTGGGTGGGTTCCCCCAAGTAAGTTCAGTTTAAAAAAGGTTAGCCTGAGGAGGGGAATTATGCAGTGGAGAAAAACAGAGTGCAAGAGGAAATCCTCTGTCAAGGAACATCAAGGGCAGCTGTTGGTGGTGGTTTTAAAAGCAGCCAGGGAGACAGAAGCTATTCTGTCATCGCTGCAAAGTATCTTCAAAGAGGATTAAATGAACCTGGAGTTAAAAAGTCAGGTTTTGCAGCTGGGTTTGTTTCAACAAGAGAAATGCAAAGAGAAAATCCCTAGTAATAGCAAGGAGCTGTAGTAGCAGCAAGGAGAGCAGCAAGGGACTGAGGGAGGCTGCTCTGTGCAGACTCTCTCATCTGGACTTTTGTTTTGCTAGAGAATGACAGCTTCACTTCACATCTTGCAGGAGGCCAGCACGTAACCTGCATGAGGCTGACATGCGCCAGCATAAACATTTCTTACTGCGGTGTTGAATGGTAGTTTGTATCTAAAGTGCCAGTAGGTGGTACTCAAAAGATGTAATGTTTTCTGTCTGGGACACATGAGTTTAAGGGCAGCTGGAGATTGAACAATAAGCGGCAATTTTTAATTATAACCACATATAATAATGCATATTATAAGCATTATGCCTATGATGGATACAATGAACAGATAAAATTACTCACTTTTCCTAGCCAGCCAGGTATAGTGGTGAGCTCGGATCAGAAGACTTTACCGAACACATCCACCAGACTTTGTGCAACAAGCGCGGGACTCGTGTACTCAGCTCCCTCCTTTGCACTTCCCGCAGCCTGGGCTTTACACCGCATGCTCGCACAAGGCAGAGCTGTGAGCTGTGAGCCCCTGTGCCACAGGTCCAGGCTGTCTGCCATGGAGATGTGGAGAAGGGGAAAAAGGTCACAAACGGGAGACCTGAGCTGACAAGTTTGGCCAAGGCAAAACCCCAGGCTCAAAGGGGTAGCTAAGAGCTGCTTATCTGCTGTGGTTTCCCCTAGACATTTTTTGTGACTCTCAGGGGACTAGAAGGCGTTTCAGAAGGTCACCACTTCATTTACTTCCAAGGTAAGATGCCTGTGGCATTCCTGATGGGCACTGGCTAGTCTGTTCTTTAGAAGCTTGAAGAAAAAGATCCCAAGCTTGAAGATGATGATCCCGTATGCTTTTCAGGCAATCTGTAATAGTATTTTGCTCTTCTTACTGTCAGAAAGTGTTTCCTAATTCCTCTCTTGCCAAGTGAGTCTCTCTTGCCAAACCTTAGCTCATTGCTTCTGCTCACAGCCAGAATGGGTTTGGAGAACAGGTTACTCCCTTCTTCTGCACCTGAAGGTTGTTCCCTCCACAGTCAGCTCTCTAGAGATGTGACGGAGCTGGCTCATGCTTTCAACTAGAAAATACTTGGGAGATGGGTAAAATTTTTGACATAAGCGTTCAGGCTTACTGTCATTTTCTCAGTTATTAACAATGGCTTGAGCTGATCCCCCTACAGTGGGATCAATATCTAAGCTCAAGTGCATGTTTCATCTTACTTCACTGTCTACACCTCATTTCAGTGCTGTGTGTAAGATACAAGCACTTTCCAGGTCGGGTCCTGCACATCCCCCTTTGCACCAGTCTCATTCCTTTATGTGCGGCTGCAGCACATACAAACCTCTATAACGTGGGACATTGCTGCTGGAGAAATACTTCTGAGAACTGAGATTTAGTGGCACTTTATATGAGATTTTAAGTACTTAGATCAGTACTATGAGCTTTAAGAAAAAGGAGGTCTACAAAGACTATTTAGAATACCTTCTGTGGGACAGCATCCAGAGACCCTCCAGGGTGGACTCTTCTAATGCTAGGGGAGGTACAAGCTGGGTGTAAACAGCAGCTTACAAACAAAACCAATCCAATGCCTTTCTTTAAAATTTCTCTACTGAAAACAATCCTTGTGGAAATTCACAGTGAATGTAAGCGGCAAGTAAAATTTTTGCAGTTGCTGCAGAGAAACCATCTTCTCACCTGCATCCTTTGTGAGAATCTGCAAACTTGGCTTTGAAAAATAGATGGCTCTGTAGATTCAAGCTGACAAGTGTTACAGCATGAAATGAAAAAGTTTGTTTAAGAAAGGATACAGCTTAGGAAACTGTATTAACCTGTTGAAAATGTTGCTTTACATATTGTGACATCGAGAATATTTATGTCAAAGTAAAATCCAATAATATTACTGTGGTTTAAAAGCAAACGCTTTTGTGATCACCCGTTTCTTATGAACAAAGGAATGGTGGCTTAAAACAAAAATCTGAATAAATTCTCAAAGAGCTTTAAGCGTGAGACATAATTTTGAGTTCTTCCTTATTTTTTTTTGTATTCTGATGAAATATCCATGATGATGTTCATCAAATGGCTGCTAACACCTGGAAAAAGCACATACTCAGGTAATATTACCTGTTTTGAATTAGTGTGGGCTTATCTTTTCAGTGTCTCCCTATAAAATTGGGCCTTGCTATTTTAAGAATCTAAAGCTTGACACTACATTTTGTTTCACAACGTGCACATGCATGTGCGTGTTGACTCTAATGATTGCATGTGTTCGTACTTATTTTCTCCAGTGATGCTGACTTGTCCCAGAAATGATACCGCTCACAGTACAAAACACTTGAGAGAATATTTCTATTAACTAAAATGATAAAGGTTTACAGCGCTGCGGTGTCTTGAAGCGTCTCTTGAAGTGAAGAGCCTTTTAGGTAATTCTATCTTTACTAAAGCACTTCTGGTATTTTAGCAAAAAAACGCCTCTCATGATGTGGCTGTATTTAGGCAAAGTGACATCCAGAAAATAAACATGAGAAGTACATGCTGAATATATTTATCACACATTGGTAGTATTTGTCACAGCTAGGGCTGCATGACCTGCCAGCTGGTCTGTTTACAGATGATAGAAACCTTTCTTTCTCAACTCACCAGGAAAATGAAAGTGGAAAGGACAGGAAAGGAAAGAGAAATGAGAGGAGAAAAGAGAGGTGAAGAACTACATAAGCTGACTGAGTGCTTTTGCCATGGTTGCCACGACCTAGTGCGCTAAAGGTGCGTCAGGCGACCCAAGCTTGCACGTCAGCCAGTGCCCTGCTGCCAGGCTGAGCTTGCGGGTGTTTGGTGTAGGCTGCTCGCTCCCAAATTAGACCTGCCTGACCCTTTCCTCCTTCAAGCTCATACTGTTTTGAGGTCTTTTTATTTATTAGTATTTCAGGTAACTGGTGAGTTCACTTGCCTGCTTGATAAGGTCTCCTGTGCCAGGCAGAGCATGGCTTTCTTGCACCTGTTTCAATTTTCCCTTGGATCCATTCAGCTCTTATAAAAACCTCCTCAGAGCAGTATACTAAAAGTACTGGAGCTTTCTTATCTTTTGCACATGGGTCTTGAGGCATAGCCACTGGAAATTATTTGGTAGGTGGAGACTCTCCTTTTTCATCTTAATAGAAGTGTGAATTTTCTTTTTCTTCCCGACAATTTCAATTAACAGACAAAAACACTTGTATAAATTATTTCCCACAGGGCTGTCTCCCTTGCCAGCACTGAATTATTTAATGTATTTCTGCTTCGGGCAGCTGGAGGATACACACAGAAACCCCATCATGCTCAGGAAGGTCTTCTCTCGTGAGCGTGCCCCAGGGAACCCAATGAGTGCCCAACTCCGGGCACAGCCTGGGAGCCATATGTGAAAAACTACTGATGAGCACATGTTAAATGCTCAGTTTTAGGTCCCAAGATCTTCAAAGCTTCCAAGAAACATGCAGTAAGCCTGTGAAACACCCTGTGTAGAGGTGAACTGACTGATAGTAAAGGGTGGGTAGAAAAGGGGAAATGAGTGCCCAGGCCAGTGGTACTGGACCTGCCTCGGCTCGCTGATGGCCTGGGGAGCTGTGCAATGGAGCAGGGGCACGCTGCTGTGCGATGCAGCACCTCTGGGATGGTGGTACTTGTCCCCCACAAGCAGCAGAGCTGCTTTCCTGGGAGGTGAGGTGCCGGAGGAGGAAGAGGCAAGTGCCTGCCATGAGTGGGATCAGAGCTTGCTCTCTCAAAGCTTCTGCAGCTTTCCACATTCAGCTGGTCCCAGCAAGACTCATCCTTGCGACTTCCCTCTTCCACAAGATGTCCATAATACAGGACTTTGTTCATTGCTCATGTACTGGCTGGGTTTCATAGAATAAACACACAGGGGTTTTGCCCATCTTATCCATACAATTCTTTGCATAACCGCAGGGTTCCGATTTTCCTTCCCCTTCAAATGTTTTAGTTTTATTACAGTTTCTGAGAGAGAGAGAGATGTGGCCGAGGAGGCCACCGGGTGGTGCTCTTGGCACAGAAACGGGGAGACTCGGGCACTGCAGGGTGCTCCTCTCTGCAGGGGAATTGGACCCACATAGAGGTTTTGGTTTGGCTGCTGCAATAATTTGCAAATGAACTTTGACACGAACAGCTGTTTCTCTCCAGGGTGCAGAAAAGTCCCCCGACTTTGAAATAAGTCCAGAAAAAGCATTTTAAATATAGCCATCTTCTCACAGTGTCTCCAGAGAGGAACAAAAAGACTGTTTTTAAAATGGGAATCTTCTTGACAACCCCTCGGCAGGGAGTGTGATCCAGAGGACAGATCTGATGATGTCCCTGCTTCTGCACGAGAGATGACTGGGTGAACTGGTGTAGCTTTTGGGACATGCGTCATAGCTGCCGTGGGCAGCAGGTGAGGAAATCTGGTATTTTTATTCTGAATCTCCCCAGGGAAACATGCTGAGGAGGCACCTTCCCTCTTCCTGCTTCCCTGGGAAGCCTCCCTCATGTTGCTGGCCCGGAGGGACTGCCCCGGTGGAGATCACACAGTGCCTGTCCCCATAAGAAGGTCCCAGGAGGGATGTCCCAGCCATCCCAGCAGCGTGTGTCAGCACCCAGTTAGACCCCTTGGCTGTCCCTGTGGGAACATGGCTGACACCTTGAAGGTGGTTGCAAAGGCAGTCTTCTCTCCTTCTCCCACTGATAACCCTTGAGCTTTCCCCAGAGGGAAAGCTTACACTCTGTTTTTTCCTGGCGTTGTTTCACTGGTGCAAATGGTACCTGTAGCAAATGCCCTTCAGCAGCAAAGAACACCTTGTGGTTTGGGTTTTTTTTTTTACAATTGGAAGGCTTGACCGTTTTGGCCACTGTTTTGCCCTCACATTGCGTTCAGCTTGTCTGTTTTGGAGGTAAACACCAAGATTTGTGCCTGTTTCAGAGATGAGCAGAGAAGTTGTCAGTGACATGCCATCTGACACCATCAGATACCAAGGAGGATCCAGACAAAGGTGAACAGGGGATGGTCTTATAAGTCTTGTCCCTGAGGGATAAATAGTTTGAGGGTGGATGGAGATGCTGGAGATAAAATGTGTTATTTTGTTCTGTATCTTACTACGCTCTGTGGGCTGTTTTCTTTCCTCTGAGTCAGAGCTGAGGAGCTTTGTCCCTGTGCTGTGCTAAGGCTGACCTGGGCTGCTGGAGCTTAGACACTGTGGTCCTGGACCAGCCATTTCCAAGCAGCTGAAACTGCTGGGATAGGCAGGAGGCAGCTGAAAGGGGTGGAGTTTATCACCAGGCAGGGTCTCAGAGGGGGACTTAGGATCTCAACAACCTCCCTTTCCCCAGCTTTTTTTCCTGATGTTTTTCTTCTTCTAGAAGCAAATACTTGATTTTATTGCACTCTGCTCCTTGAAGTTCCTGCACTCAGCTTCCCCCCCCCCCCCCCCCGCCCCCCGCCTCCAGCCTTGTCACGAGAAGATGAGGCACCTGGCAGAGAAAAGGCCTTTGAGGTGCTGGTGAGTAATTCTGTCCCCACTGCAGGAATCGGCAGCCCTGTACGTGGTCACTAGCTTTCATTTCCAAATTACAGCCTGGAAGCAGCTGCCCTGATATAGAAAACATTGACCACTGGTGCTATTGTTGTAGCAGATTATGTTAAAAATGAACAGACACCAGAAGAAAACACTGGAGTGCCTGTGTGCAGTCAACTTTTAATGGTTCATCACTGCCCTTAACTGACAAACAGCCAGTGTCTGACAGCCAATTTATTCTTCCTTTATTTTCAGACTGTACTTGGGGAGCCTCAGCTATTTCTATTTCCCCTGCAATGGCCAGTAAAACAATTGCAGCCACCTCTGGTTCCTGATTCTTTGGTCCATGCCAGGTATTCTGCTGGGTGGTTTTTTGCCCATGTTTTGAGACTTGATCTCTCAAGTCATGGATATAAGCCATCCCACTGCTGCTGCCATCAGCAAGGCAGCACTGAGGTACTGACTGCAGGTCCCTGTCCCACACTGACTGTGAGGGGTATGTGCTTGACTCTGGGGTTTGAGCCTGTGGAAGAAAGGGCCATCACTGAGCTCGGTGGAGTGCGTTTGTTTTGTAAGGCTTGTTGAATTACCCTTGTGCTGTATAAAAAGCTTTCTGATGAGGAAGGCTGTGATGACAATGAAGCTGTTCTTAGAGCTGAGTTAGGCTACACAAGCTCTTTGAGCACTGATAGGCAGGTACCTCACCTGATGCTATCACAGTATTCTGTTTACTAACGATGTGTGTGTAGAGATCCCTCACTGAAGCCAGATTTACACATATACTTGCACTCTGTGTCTACCACTTTTACTGCTAGCGTGTAATACATGCAGCTCTGCAACCAACCAAATGCAGACAAATCTCCATAAGATGCAGAAAGACTTCTCATTTTAGAGAAAACGAGTTTCCATCCGTCATCTTTGGTTTTTTTGGTGTCTATTACTTGTCACAACAGATTTGTTTTCCTCCGCTGGCTCTGACTTTCTTATATTCTTACATCCTTCCTTTTTTAAGAGCCAGAAAATAGAAGAGATAAACTTTCAGGCGCTTGTAAAGCACTTTGTAAAGGTATATGGGTCTGATTTCAAGTCTGTTGAAATAAATGGGAATTTTTATGATGCATGAAAATTCATTCTCCCTCTTGGGTTAGACTGACCCACCTCTAGGACTGTCCTACCGAATGGGCAGGACAGGGAGGAGCAAGTTCTCTGAGGGTGAGGGGCCCTCTGTTATTTGAGCACAGAACATTGGTCACAGTCCAAACCGTTCTGGGTTTCCCAAAGATGCAGAGGGCCTGCGGGTCAGCTGCGGGACCTGGGAGTATTCTTCCCACCACGATGCTGGTGGCTGAGATGAAATCGATGGGGAAGAGGAAATGGGTATATTCACTAAAGAGCCCATTAGTATGGAAAGAGGGAAAAGACGAAGGAAGGTACCAAGAAGGTGGTGTGATATGTGTGCTTGCAGTACATCATTCTTTCACAAGAGGTCTCTCTGTCATCTTCCAAAGCTCGAGCAAGCTGAATTTACTAATAAATAGCCCAGCTATGAGGGAGGCCCTCAGCAGATTTTTTTTTTTTTTTTTTAATGTTTTGAATACTTAAAATGGTACCAGAGTGAGACGGAATATGTTTTCATACACAATCTCTTTTAGCAACGTATATTAGAATTTTTAAACTTTAAAATCAAATTAAATTAGTGATCATGCTTAGAAAGGAAATATGTTGTGGGATCTAGTAGACCCTCTCCTTCTTCTAATAGATCAAGACTTTCCAGTTCTTGAGACTGAATGTACTGTTCAGTTGCAACTGAAAAAATTAATTTTAAATATTTGCCTTATTCCTAGAAACTTGAACTACAAAAATGACACTGTTGCTGGCTCCATGGCAGCTGAAAATAGTTTGGGTTGTAAACAGTTCTGCATATACTTCTTGCTCTTTCTGTGCATCTCTGCCTTGTACTTTGCTACTAGTCGTAGCATGTGCCCAAAAGCAGGACCCAAGAACCTGAACCATCAGCATTTCTGGTGGAGACTCTGCACAGGGCTATTGTGGGAATGATGAAGTCAGAGGTGGGGATTTGTGACCTGAGGTGGACCATGAGCCGTAAGGCTTGATGAACTCCTCACAGGTAGTCCTTGTTCTTGTAAAAATGCTCATCACAAAAATAAGATGTAAACAAGGGGAGACAACATTCTGTGAATGTAACACTGGGGAGGGCTCACACCCCAGGCCCTTGGGGTGGCCCTGCTTCCCCCACTGGAGGTGGGCATTGAGCTGGTAGGGGGGTTTGCTCAGGGCTAGCACTGCTTTCTCTTCCCTAGTGTGAGTCCTACAGCATCTTGTCTGTCTCCTTGTCATTGCTGGCTGTTTCTTGGTAAAAGGCACAAGATTTATGTCTTGGGGTTTCTAAATAGGGTGTTGGTTGAGAAACCCTGTGGTGGGCATTAAAATATGTCTCTGGAGACATGAACCTACATGAGCACAGGTGAGGGGAACATCAGTGTAGTACTGGCGTAAGTAAAAGGACATTCGGGTACTGAAGAGAATCATAACTGCATTGATTTGATGGCCTGGAAACTAAAGGGGCTGATTCAAGTCATTAGTAAGTAGTTTGCTTTAAAAGAAATTTCCTGTCTAGAACATACTTTTAATAAGAACTGATGTTCTGCTGATGCTCTTGAAGGAGTTACAGGAGCTGTTCACATGCAGAGCTTAAGGAAAAAAGCTACATATGAAATGGAATTTACTTTGCACACCTTGAGGCGAAAGTGGCCAGAACGCTATGAAACCATGAAGAAAATATCTGTGCTACAGGCAGTTGCTACCTGGTCTTGGATGTTCAGGCCAAGAGAATGATGAGGGTGAATTTCCTAGACCCGCTGTGCAGATTTTATTTAAAAGTAGGTCACTGCAGCACCTGAAAGTTCATTAGTAGCTGCCAGGTGTTGGACATGTCCCTGTGACAGGGCTGAGGTTTCAGGGACAAGGCACAGGGTTTTGATTTTGTATAAAAAAATAGGAATTTGTTGAGCATCTATGTGCATACAACATCTGTGAGCAGTAGGTGGTCTGCTCCTTTTGTTGGCCACTGAAAGGTGGATTTGATAGAATCACAGAATCACAAAATAGTCTAGGTTGGAAAAGACCTTGAAGATCATCCAGTCCAACCATTAACCTCAACTACACCAGATCCCTCAGCGTTGTTGACCCTATTCTTAAACACCTCCAGGGATGGGAACTCCACCACTGCCCTGGGCAGCCCATTCCAATGCCTAAAAACCCCTTCTGGAAAGAAATACTTCCTAATATCCAGTCTAAACCTTCCCTGGTGCAGCTTGAGGCCATTCCCTCTTGTCCTATCGCTTGTTACTTGGTTCAAGAGACTCATCCCCAGCTCTCTGCACCCTCCTTTCAGGGAGTTGTAGAGGGCAATGAGGTCTCCCCTCAGCCTCCTCTTCTCCAGACTAAACGCCCCCAGTTCCCTCAGCCGCTCCCCATCAGACCTGTGCTCCAGACCCTGCACCAGCTTCGTTGCCCTTCTCTGGACACGCTCGAGTCATTCAATGTCCTTTTTGTAGTGAGGGGCCCAAAACTGAACCCAGTCATCGAGGTGCGGCCTCACCAGTGCCGAGTACAGGGGTAAGATCCCTTCCCTGTCCCTGCTGGCCACGCTATTGCTGATACAAGCCAGGATACTGTTGGCCTTCTTGGCCACCTGGGCACACTGCTGGCTCCTGTTCAGCCGTCTGTCAATCAACACCCCCAGGTCCCTCTCTGACTGGCAGCTCTCCAGCCACTCCTCCCCAAGCCTGTAGCGCTGCTGGGGGTTGTTGTGGCCCAAGTGCAGCACCCGGCGTTTGGCCTTATTGAAACTCCTCCAGTTGGCCTTAGCCCATCGCTCCAGCCTGTCCAGATCTCTCTGCAGAGCCTCCCTACCCTCGAGCAGATCAACACTCCCACCCAACTTGGTGTCATCTGCAAACTTACTGAGGGTGCACTCGATCCCCTCATCTAGATCATCAATAAAGATGTTAAACAGGAGTGGCCCCAAAACCAAGCCCTGGGGGACACCACTCATGACCGGCACCAACTGGATTTAACCCCGTTCACCACAACTCTTTGTGCCCGGCCATCCAGCCAGTTTTTTACCCAGCGAAGCGTGTGCCCATCCAAGCCACGAGCAGCCAGTTTTATAGACCACGTGCAGCACTGAGCTGCTTACAAGGAGTACATTTTGGAGAGAAGCCTTTTGGAGAGGCACTTTTTTTTATACAAGTGCCTCCAAGACTGAGGAGCTTTGGGGCTTATACAGTTTTCCTTAGCCTAATCTTGGGAATAAACAAATTTTGCTGGAGAACATGGAGAAGTTTCATAAGATAAACCAGAAATGACTCTGCTTCCTCTCTCCCTGTTCCTGTGCCACAGGCACTGCTTTGAGCTAGGTTTTTCCTGCAGTTTATTTCCTATGTAGAAGAAAACCAACCAAATGTTACTGATTCCTATCATATTTCAAATCTTGGTTGATACTCAGTTGATACACTGGCCTATGTGTACAAATTTCTCTCTTTCTGGGCTTTTTTTTAATGTTAGCTTTATAAATCCCCTGGAAGAAAACCAGTGGGTGTAAGAAACTTACTAAAGGGAAAAAAATCTCAGCACATAATTATGAGGGTTGAAATCAGCCATACTCACAAATTCACAGGAATAAAAACTCAGGATTGGGTCCTTTAATCTGTATATATAAAACTCTTGTGGGGGGCAAAAAAAGGCTGCCAAGTAGTATCTGTTGGAGAATCAGTTGATCGCACAAGTTCAGAAAATGCCTGGCTTATAACAGTCTTTATTATCCAGGCATATTTAGGTTAGGGACTGCATCTGTCTTGCCTTGAATGGAGCATAAATGGCAATATGGTTCTGCTTGAAGCTACAGAAACCCCTAAGGTTTATGTAGACTTTAAATGTTGAGCTCTGAGTTTATCTGTTCCCATTTGAAAAGGCACCTGAGTTTAAATATCTAATCTGACTTCTTTCAGCTCTTAAAATAATAAAACAAAATGGGTTTGAAAGGGAATCAAATATAACGTTTAAAAAAATAATCCTCGGTGTGGTTTCTGGTTTTTCTCTCTCTGATTTGCTGGATAAGCACTTAAGCTCTGCTGGGGTTGATTCATAAGATAAAATTGTAATGTGTTATCCCGTATATATCTCTGATTATCCTTTATGAGATGGAATGTCACACCTGCAAAAGTGTTAAACATAAAATATTTTTATATAGCATCTTGTATCTCAAAGCACTCCGTGAAGCACTGAAATGGTGCTCTAAACTTCCAGATGACGGGGACCATTACTGCTGGGTGAGTCATGTTTTCAGAGGTGAGTGAAGGATTTGGGATTTGGACCCATAAGCCTGATCCTCCTCTTATGTTCTCCCCTGCAGCCAGGAAAATTTCTGGTGTGTTGCAGGGAAAAACTTCTTGACTAGCATGGTTTAAATCAAATCAGGATCAAAGCACTTTGTTGATTCATTATGGGCATCTAATAAACAGGCAATCGTTGCACTGTATATCAGTTTTATCAGTATTAGCAATAAACCATGGGACTAGATCCAAGATGTTAATTAATGCCTATAAATGCCTAAATTCCCTCTTATAACCAACCTTCCTAACCTTATGGCAGTGCTGGACTGGGGTTTGCCTTGCTGCTCTTACCACTTTTCTCCCCACTGCTTCAAATTTTCATGCAACTTTCACACTTGTTTCCAAGCTGATGCCTTTTCTCAAGTCTCTTGGGCATTCCCCACCTGTTTCTGTTTAATCCATCTAATTGCTGTCTTAGGCTAACTTTGTCATTGTTAATTTCCTTTTGGCAAGGTGAGTTTTGGGACAGGCACCCTCTCAGCACAGATGTCTCAGGTATTTATTTGTAAGCACTGTTGACTCCTGCATCCCTCTCACACCATCCCTTGTTATCCAGGTGCAGGTACCCCTATGTTGCTGTAAGTTCTGCTTCTTCCTGGAATTGGAAGTAAAAAAAATCTGTTGATGGAGTATTTTAAAGCACCTGAATGGCTTAGACACACCAAATCATGTCACTTTGTGAAACTGGGACTGAGGTTCCCAAGGTACTATTGAAAAACTGTGCATTATGATTTTTCTAAGGACCCTTGCAGCAAAGAGCACCTTGAGTGAAAAATGCTGTGAGCTCTCCAGTGTATGTGCAGAGTGTGCAGTTTCAGGTTTTATAGTCTCAGCTAGAGGACCATCCATCCGTCTGTACTACACATGGGATCCTAGAGCATCCTACAATAGGGTCTGAAAAGGTATGTTCCCCTCAGAAGATGAACAGCTGAGCATGGCCAGATCACTGCTCCTTCTGCTGCTGGTTTTGGGTTAGCAGAGTTATATAGTGTCCATGTGCATTGTCCTGTGGCTGGAGCTGGGGAAGGAGATGTCTCGCTGCAAGCTATGTCTCGTGGAAACTGCTGGCCTTTCAGGAGGCACAGGGAGGAGCCTTGGCCCATGTCCCAGCTGGGATCAATTCCTTGTGCTGGTGCCCAGTTAGTGGATCGACTGTCCTTACATCGACTCCAATGCAGCAAAGACCTGTGAGTTAGATGGCTTCCTTAAAAAACCACGTGCTCAGGCATGCAGGTGTTACTGAACCCTGAGAAATAATCAGGTCGCCAGGCAGCCACGCTGTTCTTACAATTTCTCTCTCCTGGTGTATTTTTGAGAGAGAAGTTAGTGAGTTAGTGTTTACAGATTGCCTGTGCAGGTGTGCTTGTTTGCATTTTCATTTTTAAAGAGAGTGCAGGAGGCTCTTCCGGCTCTGGGGTGAGGAAGCCCTGCCAGAAAAAGCACCGAACTTTTCAACTTCTTGGGAATATGGAAGGAAAAAAAATGAGTAGCATGAAAACTGAATTTCCTTTCAATTTCAAAGGACAGGGAATTGTCACCTTGCCAGAGACAGAATTGTTCTCTCAGAGTATCCATGGGTCCTTGCATGGAAGCCTAATGTTTCTGCTCTAGAGAAATCATAAAAGATACCCATGAAATAGACCCAGTATTGATAAAGCTGTTTAGACCCCAGTTCAATAAACACCAGGCTGTTCTTAAGGGAGTATATATTTCATGAATAAATGTGCCTCAAACTTTAATTCCTGTGGTACAGGTCAGGCCTTCCAAGTTATCTATTTTCCTCGGAACTGCTTAGACTTTTGTGTGTGCTTGAGTGAATCTTTCTTTGAATTCAATGCCTGAGATGATGATAAGCTTCCTTAATATCTTTACAAAGAAACCTATCTAAAATCATCCAGCTGCTGTGGTCCAGAGAGCTGTACACCAAAGCTATATTTATCCTGCGATGAACTGTTCTGGCACTATATGGGTGTTATGTAGGTGTGATAAGGCCCTTCTTAATGATGGTTTCTCATAATGTCTGTTCAGAGCTCAGAGGGAAGCTACAGGGGATGAGAAACTTCCCTGGTCTCAATGATTCATTGTCCTGACTTGGACCCGTGGCCTCTCCCATGACAGGAGTTCCTGTGCTTTGTCCTCCACCATTTTTTTCCATTGCAGAGGAAAATGCAGAACTCTACTTATTTCTTAGGTAAAATGACAGCTGAGATCCTAGTGAATGGCAAAGGGGCTGTTTTCCTCTGACCCTAGCACTGCAGCAGTGCAGAATCCTTCTCTATCTCGTCCTTTCCCCCTGTGTCTTGCTCTCCTTCCGCTGTGGGGTTCGTGTTGTGTGATCTGCTTACGTAGCTTTCTGGGGTGCACTTTAATCACACCGCTGCAGGCAGGGTTGTCACATACTGTTAATGATGATTCTTAGGAGATACAAATAACTTGCTGGCTAACTCTCTTTTCTAGCAAAACCCCATGAAAAGTGTACATGGATGTGCAGAAGGAATACTGATATGTGTGAGCTACAGAATAAAACCAAAAACCAGGCAGACTGTTTTCTCTAGATTAAGTAGGTGAGAACCTGTAGGTCCACCCCAAACCTGAAGTGAGGTGTTTGGAAGAGTGACTGAGCAGTTCAGGTATTTGCCAGCCTTTTTGCTGCTAAGTTACTTTGCAACCCCCAGCCTAAATTAATAGTAATTAAGAGCCTAATCTAAAAGCTGATGAAAATCAATGAACATTTTCTGTGACTAACAGAGCGGGTCCTTCCAGAAGACTCTATCTGCTTTTTCACTTGTCAGTAGCCCAGATGAAATAGGGTCTGTGTTTTCATGGGCTGCTGCGGGATGGAGACCTTATCACTGGGGCGTCTGGTATCTTCCCTGACCACAACAAGAGCCATATCTGACCATCTTTCTGCTTTCAGGACATAAACAAACTTGCCTTCTGACTTTACCCCTTTAATGCAGGCTGGGGCATTTTGCAGAGCGGTGATAACGTGCTTTCCCTGCAGCTGAAGTCAGGATGTGCTGTCGACCCTGATATATATCCTGCTATATCCTTCTGAGGGTCTTAGAGGATTTTAAGCTGACCTGCCTAGAAAAAAAATGCTCTCGCTGTATCTGTGCTATAAGGTGAAAAGTGGGTCTGAGAGCAGACAAGACGAGATTATTTGCTGGCTGTAGTTCCTGTTCAAAGCATGCACTCTGTGAGTAAGAAGAGTCAGACAAGGGCTTAGGCTACTCCTGTATCTGGTGAGGTTTCATCACTTCTTTGACCATTTTTTCCCCTCATCTGGACTGTTTTGCAGGTGGGTAGATGCAGTACAATCTCCTTTTCTCACCGGGACAGAGGTGAGCAGAGCCCAAAGTCCTCAGTAAAGGGAGTGGCAGAGCCAGAGATAAAATGCAGGAGTTGGACCCGCAGGACCAGATGAGCATCCCTGCCATGGGAGGATCCTGTAAATCTGCCCCATTTCTGTTCCCTAAGAAGTTCAGCCATCATTAACACATCCTGTCTGCAGGGAGGACAGTTTGCTGTCCATTGACAAAGCAATTTAACTATTAGGGAAATCTGTGTTTGATGGGTAGCCTATATGATCTGTTAAAATGAGTGCCTGCAGCACATACAATGGCTTGGATTTTGACCTTGCTATAAATTAGAATTTATTACAATGTGTGTCATGCTTGAGACTATATCTGAGCTGGGAATGTTCCTTCATGATTGCTTCTCTTGGGATACAGAGATTTTCAACATATTCTTTTCATGGCAGTCGATACGCTATTAAGGTGATGACAAACCTTAGTGACTGTAATTTAGCACTGAGTCTGAAGTGAGGTAACCAATTTGCTTACCTAATGATATAATCGATAGGCACAGAAATGGTGCAAGGGCAAGTCTGTGCTTTTCTGCTTGCTGCTGGCAAGGAAAACAGCAATGTAGCTTAATGAATTACGTGAACTGCCTGTTACATGACTTGAGAGTCATTAAAGATTAAAAAAAATAAATCACATCTCTTTTGGGAAAGTTGCCAAAGTGTTTTGGAGGGTATAGCAATGTCTCTAATCAATTGTCATTGGCAAAATACTGTGTTGCATTTCTTATGATAGTTTTGCAAGACAGATATATATGTATATATATATATATATTTTTTTTTCCTACCAGTTTTGTTGTCAGTGAGAGACCTGCAGGAAACTCTTACCTGGGTTTCTCGGTGTTGAGAACCTTCCCTGTAGTAGCTAAGCCAACAGTCAGTTTTACTGTGTTTCAGGGGTGTTCCTGTCCATTTGAAAACATTAGCAACACTGTTCACAAGGAACTAGAGAAAAGATACAGAAATCCCTTTAATGAGCAAATGATGTTTCCTCCCTGTCCAAACCAGACTAGTCATACCCATCATCATTTAGGAAGACCTTGCTCACCTCAGTTACAAGTGCTAGTACTCCTAGTGATGTTCTTTAGTTCCATCATTTTAACACTCATTTTATCAAACCAGTCTTGCCAGTTAATTAGTGCCTCTGCTCTCCCTTGGTGCCATATCTACGCTCAGGGAAGCAGGTAGGCTCGGAGTACCTGCAATTCCCACAATATCCCACAATATCCCATGATGGCTGCAGTGCCTCTGACCCACACAGAGTAAAAGCCAACCTTCTTCATTTGTCGTTGTCCAAATTAAGCCAACGGAGAGGTAGAACCTTGGAGGATGCCAGCAAAAGCCCAGGCCTTTGACGCTGAGTTCCCCTGTCCTCCCATAAATGACAGCAGTGCCTGGGAGCACAAGGCACCAGTAGCACTTTCTCCTTAATTTCTTTGTAACATGCCTGGGAGGGAAGTCAAATACTAGCACCTTGCATGGAGGTGCTAGTTAATGATCATGTATCAAAGGCAGCTTTTAATTTTCCTTGTCACACGTTGCTGCCATTTCCATCCCCTTCCACCGGTGGAGAGCATCTGCATGCCGTCCTCATTAACCACACTGATATTTGGCCTGCTGTGCTCTTTCCTGGTGTCATGGCTCTACAAGCCAGGCTTGCTCAGATGCCTGTGGTTTAGTACCTAATGGAGCATTCTGGCTCGGGCAGCTGAGGCTGGACCCGTGGGTCATCTCTGCAGCATCCCGAGAGTGTGTGCAGGCTAAGAGAGAAAGCAGCCGCTCCTCTGCAGGAAGGCTGTGCTTTTCCAGCCAGCTCGGAGCTCCTCTGGGGACACAGGTGTTCTGCAAAACTTACAGTGTATTTAGGTGTCCATTCAAAAGAGCACCCAAATCTACTCTGAAACAGATGAGACTTAAGCACAGCCTAACTTTAATGGTGTATTTATGGCACTTTATGTAACAAGCATGCATTCCTGAATGGTGTCATTTTCTGCTTTTATATTAATAGGTTATGATAATTTCAGGGGTATGGAATAGCAAAAAGGAAGCATTTTCCATCTGAAAAATTCTTGCTGTCAGCAAAGGGAGTGACTACTGCAGTTTTTAATTTTTTCAGGCAGATTCTTCACTGTCCAACACAGGCAGCTTACAGCAATTATATTGCTTTGCATTGCTATTCATCCAGTTAGATGTGGATTGCTGAAACTTGGGACAGTTATCTGCAGACTCATCAGATCAAGTTCTAAAAATTTGAACTCTCCTGGGGTGGCAAAAAAAAAAGAAAAAAATGAGTACATGAGAAAAAAAAAAGAAAGAGTGAGTCTACTGGGCTTTAACCCTGCAGTTGCCTCACTTAAGATTTGGGATAAATTAGGCTGAGAAATATTGTGTATTATCATATACCTATATTCCAAAGAGCCTCTATTTTCGTACACCCTCTTTCAGAGTAACGGTGTTATGGTTGAAGATTACAACATTAATTTTGCAAGACAGGAGGGTCTCATACCTTGTGAGGTTTGAATGAGGGATGCAACCTCTATGTATCTGAAAATTGCACTGTGCCCCATTCAAGTGTGGGTTGAACTTCCACTTCTTGCTCTGCAATGCCATTGTTTTTTTTACATTCAGTACTGATTTCTATTTATTCATCTCATCTGAAATGAGTTTAGAGTTTTTTCATTAAGCATGTCTGTCTTCCACTTTTTTCTTAAGTGGAATCTTGTGAAACTGCATACATTTTAGGTTTTTTTAATTTTTTTCTGAAGAAGTCAGTCTCTAGCTTCTAGCCTCTACCTCGCACAGGGATGAAAAACTACACAGATGTGAGTAAATCTGGGAGTGGGACTTCACTGAAACGTGTGATCTACTTTTTAAAAATGTGGTGATACAAACTGAAGATAGCTACATCTCAGGACAATTTAAGGCAAAAGATAGCTCCATCCAGTAAGTGCAGAGAGGTGACAGATGCTTAGTTGGGTTTCCCCGCCCCTGTGGCTGCCGGGAGGTGAAGGCACCTTGGCTGCCCAGTGTGGCTGTGCACAGGAGGTGGTTGCTTATCTGGTTTTCAAGCACTTGGCGGTGGCTCCTGAAGCAACAGAGTAAGGCTGGCAGGTTGTACTGCCTGACGTACTGAATCCACCTTCTGTGTGCGAGAACGGTTCTGATGCGTTGCTGCAAAGCCAGGTTGTGTGCAAAGACCTACGCCGAGTGCTTGCACTGTGTTGAAACATCTGCTGAGCAAACTTAAATTAACCAGCTTAAACAGGGGCAGCTGTTTATCCTGGGAGTTACAACAGTGCAATTAGCCTGATCTGAACCAGATTTGGGCACGTCAGTGCAGGCTCTCTGTGGCAGTTTGTGCCTGAGTTTCTCTGTATGTTGTCTCAGTTCAAAGTAGAAACATGCTGGTGAAACAGTGCTCTTGTCTTTCTTCTCTATGGTTGTCACGGGACTTCAGTTAACTTTTTGGACACATTGGTTACAATTGCATTCAATCTGACCAGAGTGGAAGGTTGGCTGTAGCATCAACCGTGCTGATACTCCTGTCTTCCTAAAGCCAACAGGTATCCAACCAGCCGATCCTCCTGAGATAATGACTACTGAGTTAGATTCTGTCTGGCTGAAAGCTAACAGCAGGGAAAGAATAACATCAAAAACATGTGAGTATTAGCCAGAAGAAGAAGGGCTGCTTTAGTATCAGATCTCCACAAAAGATGCAGTGAAAATACTTGGAAAGGCTCCGTGTTTTGTCCCTTCCAGACTAACTTGGGGAGCTTCACAATGAATGGAGCAAAATACTTGTCTGGGGGCATAAGTAGTCACCTGCGTCTCTTTCTAATCTCCTTTGTGGTTCCCTGTTGGCTACTGTGTTAGTCTTCACTCCCATCTGGCTAAACTTGGTTGAGCCTGCAGCTATTTTTATAACAGTCCCTTGAGATGCCCAGTCGGAAGCTGCCTGTTTGCCTCGTGTTAATGGAAATCAGGCCCAATTATATGCATGTGGGGGTAAGTTGTTTCCTCTTACTCATAATGAATCCTGACCTTTCCCAGGATCTGTCTTGTCTGTTTATTCAATAACACGCTACCCATCACACTAAGGAGGGAAATGGAAAATCCCCAAACCTGCCCAGTGGCAGCCATCTGTCTTCTGTTTAAGCAGCTAAATATGATAAAGCACATGTATTAAGCAAGCAGATATGACTGCCCAAGTGGGCAGGTTTGACCCTTCGGCAGAAGGAACAATTCAGCTGCAGTATTTGATTGGAGTGTGCAAAAGAGGGCTCCCACCCTCAGCCTGGAGAAGCAGCAGTGGGCATGGGGTGTAACAGTGCTTTTGTTCTGGTCATACTGGTTTATGTCTCTAGAGACCAGTCCCTGAGAAGAGCCCAGCCTTCTGGGGAGCACATCTAGGTGTCAGTGTGGTATGGTTGTGGGTGGCGATGTGCATTTGTCTTTGTGCCTTGGGGCTGCAGCGTCAGCAGGAGAACTGGATTTCAGCATGATGGTTTTGCAAGAGGAGAAGTGTCATGGAAATTTAAAACTTGTGCTCTGGGGTAGGATATGAATACATAAACCACACTGAGTCTTTTGAAAATTTTACCCTCTAGCCTTTGGCCGTGGTAGTTTTAAGCCCAATTTTTCTCTTGTTGTTTTAATCCCTGTGTGTGTGTGTGCGTGAAGATGAGGCAGCTGCCAGCTGCTGAATTACTGGAACAAAGGCAAGTTTTCTAAAGCATTTTATATAACACTTGTTCCCTTTCATTTGATGAATGATTCATTAATGCCTCTGTTTGAGGTAATTATTATGAAGGCTATAACCTTTTTCATTATTTGAACGAACACAAAACATTACAAAGAAAAACTCTGGAAGGACCTAATTCACGCCTAGCAAAAGAGGTGCTGCTCTCAGCAAGCTGTCTACACATGTGTTAAACAGCAAAATCATATTTACTTCATGGGTTGCAGAGCAACAAAGTCTCTCTCCCTAAGAAGCCAAAGCATTTCTGTTGATGTTTGGGAAAATTTCCAGTCATTGCTTCCTTGCTAGTGTTTGTCCAGCCCTGTGTTTCCTTGGCGGCTCTTGGCTCTGCTAGACACATCTGAATGGACAAAGACAGTAAAACCACTGGGACAAGTCTGAGGGCTGGTCCAACCCTTGACCATCAGAGTTTGTGTTTAGTTTCTGTAGTTTTTCCCTACCTTATTCTCCAGTTCTGAGAGTAAAGGTTTGCCCTGTGGAAGGTAGTGATGGTATGTTATCCTGAAAACCGTGAGTGGGAAGGGGCTGGCACCGCCCTGCAGTCTGTGTGGGAGGGGGGAGTGAAAAGGGACTGACCACACACAAAAGAGAGAAGGGGGAAAAAGTGGGTCAAGCAAGAAGAATAAAGTAGCTTTTACAACTGAGTGTGCTGCAGACCTCTTTCACCATCCTTGGTGCAGTGTGGTGCATCCAAAGATCTTGAGGTGCAAGATGGTGCAAGGTCCAGTGATGCTACCCATGGCCCCAAAGTAATGTGATCATTTAAAGGAGAATGGTTTGCTCTGCTGGTAATAGCTGAGCTCAGCAAGAAAATAATCTCTTCCCTGTTAAATCTGAGCTGAACCTCTTTATTTTTAGTCTTGGTTTTCTCTGGTGGCTTCTGTGCCTTCACAGGAATCACAGGGGGAGCACAGCCACTTGCTTCAACCACAGTGACCCCTTCAGTGTCCTGGATATTTTCTGACAGTTAAGTTTTAATTTTACTGTGTGTATTAATATTTTGAAACTTTAGTTTCCTAGCTAGTTGGGAAAATGTGAGATCATGGCATCACTGTTCAAAACCTTAATTGAGAATAGTGCTTTCTAATCTGCTGTACAATTTCATTCATTTGAAATTTTTCCTCATTTTCCAATGAGTTTCTTAGTTAATATCAGTTCTGATTCACAGATTAGAAGGCCAGAAGGGGCTTTAGATTGTCTAAAATAAGCCCAGTTTCAATGAAATATTCCTTGAAAATATTATTTTTGAGTATTGAAACCTTAGGATGGCAACATCCTTTTTGCCAAACCAGAATTTTTTTATCAGCCTTTCTAAACTTTTATTGTTCATTTTGTGCTAACAAATTTTCCAGAATTCTCCTAGATAAACCATGTGTCCAACAGGTAATTTTTCATCACTTCACAGAAAGCCCCACTGCTGAAGTGTCAGTAAGTGATAATTTAATAAGAGGTTGTCAGTTGGCATGAAAGTTAGTAGCTCAATGGGTTGCTTGTAAACTTGCCTTATAACTGTGTAGTAATAACAGATATGTTACTGACACAACATCTCTTTAGAAGATCTGTAGGTGATTTTAACAATTTATGAATGGAAACTTGGTGTTAAATGTAACCTTACTGCATTCTGTGTCGTGAAAACTATGGGGGATAAAGAGTATTGTGTCATTTTAATGGATGAGCTCTGCCATAGGAATGAGCAGCATTACCACAGGTGACTGGGAGCCAGGCATCGGGACTCCAAGGTTTTAATGAGAGATTTACCACTGATCTGTTGTGTAAACACCAAAAAAGGTAATTGCACTTGTATATCAGCAATGATGAAGCTTCATAGCATGTGGCTCTTAAATTGTCATGAGCAATACCCCTGAAATAAACCCAGCGGTCCCCATGGGTGGAGGCAGTGGGCTGTGTGGAGGGCAGAGCGGGACGACACTACCTGTCCAGCTGTAATGAAAGGGCACCATCACTCACCAACAGACTCCTTGGGTAAAACTTTGCAGGCAGGATTAACGTTCCCAGGAATTAGCTGTGGGAGCACTGCGTGTTTGCTCAGTCACAGCAGTAGCTCTGAAGGGACCAGGCTGAGGAAAGTATCTTCCTCTTTTGCCTTCTTAAGCGTGATAGCTGTGTCACTCTAATTCCAACAGCAGATGTAGTTTCCTGACGCAATTGGATGCAGTGGGGAGGAGGAAGGGTACGATCCACTTTGTGAAAGGGTTCTGCAAGGCAGCCCTGCCCTGTCATCTCTTTTTTTTTTTGGCAGAACAGCAGTTGTTGAAAGTACATTTTTAAAAAAATATTGATTTGTTGCACATATTTCTCTCTGCTGGACTGATTTGTTCCATGTATGTCATTCAGTACCTTTTATTTACTCAGAAAATGGAGCAACTGAAAGTTAAAAACCATGCACATGCACTTTTTGTTTCCAAACTGAAATGCTTCAGCCTAAACTCAAAGCATTTCTTGAACACCACTCTTCAGCTACGTTAGAGCCGTCAACATTTTAAACTCCTCTCCAGCACCACAGTTGTTCTCTGTCTCCCAAAGCTGCTGTGTAATTGCTATGATCTCAAGTCCCTCTTGACCAGACATGGTTCACCTACTGTAGGGAACCATGGGAGCTGTAGCTTGATCCAGACAGCACAGGCTCTGGGAGAAAATAAGAACCAAGGCATCCAAAGTACAACTTCTCCCAGGCATCATGTGACATTTCAGTAGGTGGTTTAAAAAACACAAAACCAAAGCCCAAACCCCCAGCCCACACCCCCACCCCCACCCCCAACATTAACATCAATACTTTTTTAGTATTTTCTTACAATGGAAACTTGCCCTTCCCACACGGGAACCCAGCACTTTCCAAATCTCTGGTCTGGGAGTCCCTGTGTGGGAAGCAGGTAAAAGTCACAATCACCTTGATAAGAAAGGATGCTTCACTGACAGATGTGAGGAGTTCAGGTTGCAGCTGTTGATGTGAAGGGTTAAATCCCACCCTCCCCTGTGCCTGGCACTAGCACAAAAGGAAGACAGCGAACTCTCCAGAGCAGTGAGGATTGCTGGGGAGGTGCTGCAGTTACAGCTGGTGCAAGTGAAGGTTTCAGGAAATCGAGGATCCACAAGCAATAGCCAGGTACAGAGGTTGATCACCTCTGGCATTTCACGCAGCGTTGTTTTAGGGTTTGACACATGTATGGATTACATATGCACCTTGCTTACAGTCAAGTCTCCTTGGGACTGTGAGGCTATAGGAGGTTGTTGCACATTGGGCTTTTTATTTCCCAGGAGGAGGTGCAAACCTTGGAGCTATGGCAGTTGCTCAGCCTTCCCAAACAGCTGTCCCCGGTAGCTGCTGCCCTGCACTCCTCCGCACTAGCTGCCCTCATGGAGGTTATTTATCTTCCAGCTGTGTTTTTGTCAACACGTGTGCATCACCAATCAGAACAATGTGTTTTGAGGGTCTACTTTGGCTGCTCTTTACCTTCTTTCCTTTTTGTGGGTTTGCCAGTGGAGGGTGCCGAAGGGAAAGAGCAAGCTCTGAGATGAGGTGGGGGTGAAATGTATTGGACTAGAGGAATATTTAAAGGATTTGTCACCGAGGACAATTCACCCATAGTTTATCTATAAAAACAACTCTCAAGGTACTTACTGATGTGAGGTCTTTTGAAGGGTATATATCCTTTGAGCATTTGTCCTCTTTAATTAAACAAATTCATACTGTTGACTCTTAAGTTTGACAATAGACAGAGACAATTAGTGACTGGTCCCAGCAGGTTGGGAAGTAAAATCACACATAAAAGTATAAAGGCATCTGGTTGTAAGTGGGGTAACTGAATCTCTGATAGAAATTATAGTTTCCTTAATATTTTGCAATGATACCAGAGTTGTGTGAGCTTTGAGATGGACAAAATATCATTTCTTAGAGCTGTCCACAAAGAGATGCAAATAGTACAATGTATTTGCTGTTTACATTTTTGGGGGCTTTTTCTGGCTTTTGTGTGTGTGTGTGTGTATGTTTTGTGTGGGTTTTTTCAGTGCAGTTAGTGGGTTTGTTATTTTATCCCAGCACTATGGGTGGGGTTTTATATGGAGGTATTAGTGGAGAACTACCTTGATTGAGTCATAAAAATATACATCTAGAACTTTGTGTTTGCTAAAGGATGAAAAAGATATCAGGGAAAAATGGGCTATGAGTACCTTTGAGCCTGATTCAATATAATTTTCTTCTGTGAAGTCTTTGGAAACCTCTGAAGAAGGAAGAGGGTCCCCATCCACTTGCCAAAAGGGGAGATTTGGAGGCATCTTAATGTTTTTGCAGTCTGTACTTTTTTGTATCTGACAGAATTGGCTTTTTAATTGGAAAACTAATTATTCAATTAATTTGGGAGGAGGTAAACAAACGAATAGTTTCTATCTGATGAACCATGCATAAAAATGATATATTTACCATTGTTCAAGTACAAAATGGAAGGAGAGCACATATAAGATGTAAACTGCCAGCTGTTATTTTGATTCCTGCTTTCCACTGATGGAAAACTAGGAAGTTCTGCCACTGCTAGTTCACAAGGCAGGATTAGAAATGGATGAACCACCATGCCTATAATGAAAACTAGCGTAAATTGAAAATTATGAAATGAATTCTAAAGCTTTCAATTCTTTAGATTGAAAAGAGTTGTTTTTTTTCTTTATTTTAACAGTTTTATTCCTTTCCCCCCCCCCTTTCTGCTTGTATATATAACATGCATGGATAGGAGCAAAATTAGGGAAATATAACAAATATCTTGGACCTAGAGAGTTTCTTGTCTCCATTGTTGTCAGAGTGCGGTTGAGCCTGAGGAACTGGAACTATTTTCTCGAGGCTAGACAAAGCAATTTCCAATTTCTATCCTTCCTTCATCCTTTCATGTGAGATAGATAGGAAGGAACAAAGGAATCTTCCAGCCTACTCCTGACATGCAAGGAAGGATTCATTTTCATCTGGTGTAATATAAGGTGGTTAACCCTATATTGCATTTTCATTCAAAAATATTTCCGTGTGGCCCAAGGATGGGATTGAGAATGGGAATAGTCCAAGTTTGTCCTTAGCTCTTTCAGAAGTGGAAATCAGGCAAGCTCATTTGATGATTTCATGCTTCTGCAAAATGGGGAAAGATACATTATTTAGGATGAATAAAGATAATTTATTAACATCTGAAAAGCAGTTTGAGTTCTCTAGACACAAAGTATTGTAGGAAATGAAAGATATGTAGAAAAGAGATGCTATTATACATCAGGCAAATCTTTCTTTTCCCCCATCAATCAACTTAGTTTGCTCTGAAATGCCAATGAAATGTGTAGTATTGTAATAGCTTTAAGCGTGAGTTGAATTTTTAACTGGGCTGTCACCCTTGTGACTGACCTGTGTTCTTTGGAATAGAGTGGCCACTGAGACACAGTGATGTATGGTATGGACCAATGTGTGGTTGGTGGCCCTGGGGAAAGGAAAGATTTTTGGAATAGTTTAAAAGTTTTCTGACTGGGGAAAAAAAAAGGTTTCTTAGCTGGAAAAAATGGAAGTGACATATTAGTGACAGAACTAATACAGAGCATCCTCGCACACTGTCAACCAAAAAGCACTTCTGCTTCTTTGCATTAGTCCTAGTCAGTTTTCATAAACTTTGCTAAATCCTGGAAGCTCTTAAGGAAGAGAGAGAAAGGAATAAAAACCTCACTTCTCTCACCTGCTCTCTGCAAACGCAGCACACAGCTCTGTGCCTAGCAGAAGGATGACAGATATGGCTCTCTGTAATGGCGCTGTTGGTCCTGCACTGACAAGTGTAATGTGTGTGCGTTGACACTGTCTGCTAACAGCTCGGTAAATCATCCGTGGGAGCATCATCAGGGGGTCTGTGAACTGGGTCACCGCTACTGGAGGAAGCAAGCTGAAACAACATGCAGACGGTGCCCTGATTTACAAATGTTTCCTCTGTCTAGGCCAAGGACGCCTGTACTTCTACAAAGATCTGGTTTCTCTTCTGTCTAGTGTCTCTTGCCTGTAAAAGTGTCAGTCCTTAGTAGCTCTCGTTGTTCAGCTCCTCACATTTATTTCCGTCCCTGTGGTGCAGCAAACTGTGTGCCCTTTTTCTACATATTCATGTTCTGAGCAAAGACAGGGCGCACTGTCGCCTTCAGCTCAAGCTAGGTCCACATCTATATGTGCTCACAGTATTTTCTGTATGTGCTCACAGTATTTTCTGTGACTTCTCAGACAGACCTGTCCCAAAGCTAACAGAAGTCAATGTGAAGTTTTCCTTCAATGAAGGGGAACATTGCTTCAGTTTTCTCAGTTTTGTCTTACACAGAAATGTATGAAATAGATGCACAAGCCTGCAAAGTTATGGCTTTAAAGGTATACCCCTAGTAGGAGTGAAAAATCCAATGAAGGCACAAGGTTTACAAAAATGTGTCATTCCTGATGGCACAAACCTCTCTCTCCCGTTACTTATGGCTCACATGATATGCAATTATTTTCCCAATTGGAAGCTGAGATTCGCATTGAATGACTTATTTTTTTCATTCCCTATAATAGGGGAGCCCATCCGAGACTGACGCACAGTGAATATCTTCACCTTTGAGTCTACATTTGTTCCAAACCAAGGTCCACTGCAGGGTAGTTGCGTTTTTTAATGTTTTCTGTCAGGACTGGTTTCCCATTTACACACTGCTGATTATGTTGAATGTATGGAGATCATGATACTGTCCTGAAGTCTAGTGTATAGGTAATCTGTTTAACCTCTGCTTTGTGACAGGACATGGAGATGAATAAAATCCTATTCCATAAGCAAGGCCCTTTAGAAACATCTACACAACATTTAATCCTACCTGAATGTGTAACTGCACTGAGGGTCTGGTGCAGGCTGCCTGTATAGACAAGAAATTACATTGTTGATAAATTAGATATACAGAAAATCTGCACATGCTTTGGTTAAAACGTCACTGCTTTAATTCTGGTGACACAAAGAATATCTGGAGAGGTAAGATTGTACTTAGGATAAAACGATGCTAGATGCTAGCTAGAGAAATCAGGGAAATATCAGACTATGTCCTGGTTTTTTATGTCTCCCTGACCATCTCCTGGGGGCATTGTTAGTTTCAGGATGTTATGTTAGCTACACTTTTTGTCTGATCCATTATCATGGTTCTTTCGCTCTTAATAGCTTCAGCATAGTTGTTTGCACTTGTTTGAAGACTTCTAGAGTACTATCAGTCTCATGCAAACAAAATGTGTCTGTTGCTGAAGTGCACAGTTACATTGTTACGTTAAATCACCTCAAACACCATGGGTGAATTTTTTTCCTCCTTAAAGGTAAAAGGGAGGCACCTTTGAAGAACACTCTGGGATAAATATCTAAAACAGGTGACATGAACTGCTCTATGGAGATAACTGTGTCGGTTATTGAGGGCAACAAGATAACTGCCTTAATATAGGTGCCTAAATTTTAGATCATAAAAGTTAGGAGAGATGATACCTTTTTGTAGTGTCATTTATCAGCTGCTCTCTTTTAATGGCAGGGGAAGATCTAGCACTTGTCCAAGATCTAAACTGTATCAATGCTATAGCTTACAATAAGTAAAGAGTATGCCACTCAAATCATGGTGTATCTGGGTGTATCTGGGAAGATTTTTTTGTCAGTTCTTGCATTATGTCAAGTATTACTCTTGCCCCAAGGCTGAAATTTGCTGAATCAAAATGATATGTCCTTGGGTACGTCTCATCTGTAATGCCCTCCAGTGAACGTCAGTGAAAGGTTGATGCTTATTTATTACACTTTGGGAAATTGCTTGGGTTAATTTATGTGGGGAGCTCTGTTACATGGGTAATCATGGCAATCCCATTGGTCTCAGACCGGAGGGGGAAGATTAACAAACAGCTTCATCTGCCATGAAAAAACTTCTCTCTGATATCTGGGCCATTAAAGTAAATGACAGGTTTTACTGCAGTGTCCATCTCTCGGAGGGACATTCACAATTTGCTGCTTAAAACCCAAGCCACATCAGAGCATTTAGCTGACAACTGGGACCTTGGCATCAGCAGCCAATATTGATAATATACAGCACAAACAACACACGAAGGGTGGAAAACATCACTCAGACATGCCTTGCCGGAGCAGGTCAACAAATAATGCTTCCTTCTCTGTTATGCTCCATGGAGAGAACCATTTGTTCAGTGTGTGGTAAAGACAGAAGGTACCAACTTTGATTCTGTTTTTATTTATTCCTGACAAACGTGATTTATGAATTAGAACACTTGTTTCATTACTGAAAGGATCTATCTGCTCAGTGCCCTGACACAATGACTTCCTTCTAAGATTTTCTGCCCCTGTGTTTCCTAGACCCATTTGTACACTGACTTGTCAGTTCCATAAATCATTACAGATAAGTAAATCCTTCTCTTAACCTTTTGGGGTGATAGTATTGCAAATATTTTCTGAACATATTTCTCTCAACCTTTCTAGAACAGAAGACACGTTGCTTTGTTGTGTAGCACAATAAATAAAAAAGCATTCTTGTTCCCCTTTTTGGTCAAATTAGCAGAGTTTTTAACCCTTCTCATTGCTTGCCCACAAAGTCTTTTAAGTGAGAAAGCTTTGAAACTACTTTAAAGTTCATGTGTGCATCATCATATTTGACTATTTTATCACTGAATACAGATATTGAACATGGCACAAAGCTTCTTAGCAATTTCATGGATTGTAAAAAAAAAAAAAAAGACTGTACAGCCTTTCAACTCCTCTCTCTGCTAGCAAAGTAATTTGATGTACAGTAACATGGGATTCAAATTACTTTAGCTTTATCATAGTTCTTTTGCCATACTGAAGAAGAGCTACAGTGATTCAATTAATGTTTGACTTAGAATAAGAAAGTAAAGCCTGGAGCTCAATGGAGATTCTTATGGTAAAAAAATGGAGACCAAAATGGACTGGAGAAAAATTGCAGCAGAGATGAAAAATTTCTATATAGAAGAAAATCAAGAAAGAAATGTCATGTCATCTAAATAACCTTTTTAATATTTCTCCAGAAAAATTATATTTTGGGCTTTAAAAGAAATTTTTTTTTCTTATGAAGTGTTTGAATACGCATACAGCATTGTTATAGAAGGGTTCTGATTCCGTAGCTCGGTGAAAGGTAGGAACAACTTTCCTCCTCTGTCCAGAAAAGAGATAACTTGATTTAATTTTATTCCCATGACCATTTAGCAAAGATGCAAGAGAAACATCTCTTGCACACCTGATGTCTTGCCCCCCCACCTCCTTCAAAGTTTCATGTCTCCTTTGATGTCTGAGTAGCCAACTAACCAAGCCTTCTGTGACATGAATTAATTCATGGAGATTAAAACAAGTCAGGAATACAGATGTTCCTTCAAGCATTAGCGCATTAGTAGAAAACCAACCACGAGTGTATCCCTGAGAGTAACATGAAGTAAGACCATAGCTGTGTTGATTATGTCTTCTCTTTTGTTAGGGTGGGGTTTTTTTGTAGCTTTCTAGGCTCAGATAGGTCACATATAGCCCACACAGAGAGGTACTGCTGCAGTGTTTTCCGTTACAGCAGTAAATTCTTTCTAGTGGAAATTGGGGGGGGAGACAGGATGGCTGCACAGCTAAGCAGGGGCCAGATTCTGCTATGCTTTGAAGAGGTGAGGATTTACACTGAGTGATTTAATTCATTTCCCTGACTTGCTCCAGTAACAAGGTACCACTCATTGTGAGCAGAGGTCACCCATAAAGAGAGAAGTTGCTATAATTAGCTGTCATCATTCTGAAATGGCAAGCACTAAAAAAAGCTCTCCAGGTTGGGGTTTTTTTTTTAATTCCCTTTTTTGGCCTCACCCTTTCAGAATGAATAGGTCTTGCCTGAAATCTGTCAAAGGACCGTCAAGTTATGTTTCACAAGATAATGCAATAGGTTTCTGATTGTACTGGACTACGCCTTCTTTTCTAGCAGTGAATCTTTCAACCCAGTGCATTTTCTAAGACTGTGCCACATCATCTTGTTTCTTCTCTTTCAAGGTACCCCATCCATATTTAACATCCACTGGAGTTTCATCTGTATCAAATTTCCTCTGCATGTCTTGGTCTAAATAGTTGTCATGTAGCTGCCATTCACAGGAGTTTTATTCTGTTTCCTGGATTTTCCAGTGTTCGGTGTGGTAATTCTCACATCTAGGAGCAGAACTTACCCAGCAGTCTCCATAGAGGTTTCAGGAATGATGACTGATACAGGAATGATGACTGATATACCCCTGCTCTGTTAATCCAATCGGCTAGAGATGAGTGATGAAGGTAAAATATGCCATATTCATATTTTAGAGATAATTTGAAATGGAAGATGACTACACTTCCCCCCCAAAAAAGTAGATGTCTGATGCTCCATTGCATAGGCATCAGCCTGTTCCAGAGCTCATTGAACTCTGAGGCATGGAGACTTGTGAAAGCTGCTAAGGCTGTGATGTTGCTATTGCCTTGTGGTCTGTTTACAGGAAGGAAAAAAGCATTGGTGTTCCAGATATGTGAAAAATGTTAGCTTCAAGTTTGATGCTACGGCTCCTGATTGTCAGACAATGACTAGCTAGAGCAAAGGAGATGTTTGACTCTGTGACCCATATCTTTGAGCAGTAAGTGTGCATTTAATTTTCTGGTGGCTAATGAGATGAACCTCCATTGAAAACACAGGTATTTGCTAATCTTAATGAAATTGTAGCAGACAGAAGTCTGAATGCAGTGTAAAAAGTGCTCTTTACAAGGAATAGCAGTCCATTCTACCCTTAACCATATCAAGTTGTGGCTTGTAATTTTCCCTTTGAAAAGGACAGATAAAATGAATGACAAGAGGATCTGATTTTGTAAACTCTACTGCTTGAAGATGTCTCCGTTGGAGTCTGTGTGCTGCATTTAACTGAAAAAAATCCCAAAACGTGATAAGGTAGAAGTTAATCTGGAGAAGCATTAAATCAATACCATCCTATAAAGGTTACACCCCACTACTTTCATTGCCCAAGGACAAATAAGAAATAGAGATCTGTTCTTCTGAACTGTCTAGGAAGGTCAAGGATGTACAAGTTTGCAGTTGTGCCAGTTGCAGTCCTGGAGGTTGCTTATCGGTGATGTAGCAGAGGTGTCTGGCAGATGCCAGCAGAGCTAAAGAAAGCAGTAAAACCGCTCTGTGGAGGTAGGTACCAGGAGGTTAGGCAGTGAGACTTGGATTTCCCTTCACATTTGAAAGGAAAGAGAATGAAAGGATGAGCTGGCAAAGCAGACTTCCTGGTGTACAGCGCCCATGGCTGACACCTGTGTGTCTGGGAATGTGGGCTGTTGAACTGGCTATTAGCCCCTGTCCACATCCTTTGGATGCAAGGAGGTTGAGATCTGGTTCATGCTGTCAAAGACCTGAGTGAGAGAATTAGCTTGACTGGAGAGTCTGATACTGGTACCAAGAAAAAGAAAGTTAAAAATAACCACCATTTGACTTCCAGTAGTGTTTTTAGCTGGTATACTGTTTTGATGGTGGTATCATAGATGTCTGTCAAAAAATAGGATAAATTGCCCTCTAGAAGTACCAAACTCCAAACTATCACATTGTCTGAACTGCATCACTAGTAGCACTCTGATTAATTACTAACATTACAATACCTGCTGTATAGCAGCTCATACATGCACTGTAATAACTATTACAATGTCTTGCACTGCAACTCTAGGCACACTATTCTTATATTGGACCTTATTAATAAGGTTAAAGAATATTCGAGTCATTTGGAGCAGACATTTTGTACTAGCTGTGGAGGAATTTCTAATGAACTGTTTCCTGATGAGACTTGAAGGCTTCTAACAAACAGAACATGACATTCATAGTCTCTGACATAATTTTAAAACTCTCCACTTCCCTTACTAAGTATCTCTTTTCTGTCATCTAGGCAATGGAAAGCACTGCCGTGGTCATGTTTTCATTCTTTACTCTTCTCCTCAGTGAACCTTCTGGTACTTGTCTCATCTTAGTACAGTTCTTCACTTTTTCTGATGTGTGAATTGAGGGGTCCAGGAAAGCCCTGGACACGGATCTTCAGTCAAGCACATGCTCTGACAATTTTGGTACCATCAGCAGTAATGTGAACTGCCTATGCTTTCCCACCAATCCATCCTAATTCACTGCTTGAATTCCTAGTCTTCACCCTCTGTTGAGGTTGTCAGTAGGACTCTTCTTTAACAGTGGTTAATCTTATTCTCTGGCAAAGTCTAAAGTTTTACAAGATTTCCTTTTGTTTTGTAATGATAGCAAAAACTGCTTGGATGACTGTAGAACCAGAAGAGTATGTGATAACGTGCACCAATGTAGACAAGAGATTGTTTGCTGCTCTAACAACATCTGAGCCTCTGTTTCACCCTTTCAGCGTGTCTGCATGGTCTTACATAGCATTTCTGTTTCACTTACTCCTACCAGAGACCCAAAGTCAGACGTATTTTTCTCTTGCAAAGTATCTGAAAACCTTGGGAGACCAACTCAGGGGATTAATTTGGACACTGAACAAGGAACTTCTTAGGGCCATCCAGAGGAACCATAAGGCCAATGTGTCCACAGCACTCCATGGAACCCAAAATCCAGCAAAGATGGTGGGGAAGGAATGGTAAAACATTAATAAGTCTCAATATTTTTTTTACTGGACCTAACTCAATGTCTTTCTACTTTCTGTTACCAAATTCTGCGTTAAGACAAAAGAAGAAACAGTAATGTGGGTGCAGAGAAAATTCAGATTTCCCTCTGTTTCAGTGATTGAGTACTCAAGCATGTTTAAGATAAGGTTGTTTCTGCATAGCATTTATTATATGTTCCAATAATAGAGCAAATATAGCTGCACTAGTGTGTCCCTTTGCCTGGGTGAAATAGTCCTGTCAAGATTAGCTCAGGATCATATAATCTTAATTTAGAGCACAGATTTACTGAACCTGGGATGAAGCTAGGAGATTATTTCCACACTGCTTCACTGCATTGTAAAGCCATTGTGTTGGGCTCTGGCTCCAAGCTGTAGCACCTTCAGGCTGTAATCTCTCTTCCCATCCCTGCTTGACAAAAGCTTGGCCCTGATTTAAGCAAGGCAAGGCTCTGCCTTTAATGTAGCTGCCTATTGATGCTGATGACATGAGTAGTTTATTCAGTAGATGGTATTCAGAGTGGCACTGAGGTTTGGTCTTCTTTCAGCATCCCATCCATCAGCTGAGCACTGCATAAGCAATGCTCTGACACTTACTAAACTTAGAGCTGTGGGGATTTTTTTAGACAACTTGATTTGTTTTGGTGGCTCACAGAAAACATGTGCTTTCTCTCCTGCCAAGAATACAACCACTCCGTTTTTGTTTACTTGCACCTCTTTGGGAGGGGGAAAGGACAGGACAGGATTGCATTCTTAGGCAGAAATACACAGTCAACATGAGAAAGATAGAAACCTGTTTAGTGGAACCTAAGGCCGTAGAGTTGTAGGGTAACACTTTCAGAAGGTCTCAATACATCTGTCTGTTGTTGATTTGACTTCAGGATGATAGAGAAGTTTCTAAAAACTGCAGAGTGGAAATACTTGGAACCAGACTGTAGAGCTGTAGCTTTCTAAGCAAGGGCGAAGGGGATCAGAGCATGAGAGCCTTTCCAGTGACTTGGGAGGGAGCTGAACTGGGTCCTCTGTCTTAGGATGAGGCCACCCAAGTTACTCTGTGACTGCTTTTCACTAAGGATGTTCTTCTTTCCCTGTCTCTGTCTTTCTTTGTGTGCTTTCCTTTTTTCAGACAGAGACGAACAGAAGAACAGAACAAAGTCCCAGGCCAGCAAAACCCTCCTACAAATCCTTGTGCAAGACAGTACCTGCATGTAAGACTCCTGTGCCTCCCCTGGAGCCGGTGGCTGTGCCAGCTGCTCAGCCACTCTCTGACAGCCCATCTCGCTCGTCATGCCAGTCCTCCCTGCTGTTCAGTGGCCTCGCAGCTCTGCTTTGCCAGCCACAGTCTTACCACCAGTCCCCCAGCAGATGTTCCCTTTCCAGTTTGTTAGCTGGGGTTGGGAAAAGTCACTGTCATGGCAAAGCAGGGAGGGAGAGAAGTGTTGTCATCTCTGACAACTCTCCACTGCCCCTTTTCTATATAGGGTCTGGCCACTCAGGACAACAGGGAGAGCTGCGTGCACGGAATCAGGCAGTGAATCTACCTGTCCTTTTCCTGCCTTGAGATGAACATTGGTTAGCTAAGGTCTAGGAGGCAAAAGTGCTGTTGGTGCAGGCACTGGGATTGCTGTGAGCAAGGAGGGTTTGTAGATTTCCTTGCATGTGATGAAGCAAACAACCAAATCATTGTTCATTCTGCCTTCTCAGCATTTTTCTGCCCCTATATTACACATTTTGTAGGTTCCCCAAGTAGCTCACCTTCTTGAGATATGGAGCCTGATGGGGTGGCATCACAGCCTGGTTGCAAGTGCCTCCGATCTTAAGGGTTTGCCCTCTTCAGTTTGATTCCCTATGGAAATGAGGGCATGTCATCACATGCTCAGAGTACGTGTCCCCCTACCTACTAACTCCTTTCCAACATCAGTCATATCTGACAGAGGTGTATCTGTCTCAAAGATCAAAATTTCCTACAAGGTTTATGAAAGTAAGTTTCTGGGTGGAGGAGCATGGTGCATCCAAAGAGAAGAGGCTATAACCATGTGCTACACAGGCATCAAAGAGTCACTAAGGGAAAGAGATGCTGGAAACCCTGTTCATGGGAATTACTTTTAGAGGGGAATCAGTCCCATTTAGGCAAGAGAGGGGATTTCCTAATGACATATGTATTTTCTTCTGCATTTATTTATAATGTTGCTTAGAGTAGTCATTGTTGTTTTGGTGTTGCAAAGTGGCAAAGAAGAAAGCACACATTGTCAGTGCAGTTCAAAACCAAGCACTAAAAGCAAAGCAAGCATGGGCTAAAGTAATACAACCTTTGCACAGCTCCCTGCAAAGGTGAGTTTAGTTTAATGGACCATTCAGGTTGTGTTTGGCGTCTCTTATCTTACACAGGAATGCTCTCCAAAGGAACCCACAGACTAAGATGTGTGTATCACTGGCATCATCTTGAATTCAAAAGCTTGTTGAGAGCACCTTCTTGCCTGTTATCTGACCATTCACCAACCAGCTAATTTTACTTTTCTGTAAAATATAAGGTGATTTACTGCATTGTGGGTTAGTATCTCTTTGACCTTTCTGGTCATCAAAGATCACTACCAGTATCTTTGGATTATATAGATGAACCAGGGAGCGTACGAGGCTCCTGATGGCTGGTACTGCAGAGCAGTCATGCATTAAACAGGAGATTAATGTGGGTTCCCATAATCTGGATCAACACACAAGAATGTAAAGCTGGCTTTCTCTCTGAGTGCTTTGTGCATTATGAGCTGTCATTAGTTCCTCCATCTGCCTGAACTAGCCTCATGGGACCTGCAGCTCCCTGCCCCTCCTCCCTGCTGTTCCCCTGCTCTCTGGCCAAGCACTGGTTCTCAGGCTGTGATGTGCAGGATCATGTCTGCCATGAATTACAAGCACTCAGTCCCAGCACCAGGGTATGAAGGTGAGGATAGAGGAGGAAAGCAGGGTGGGAGGTTGTGTTTCGCTCCTGGCACCAGTGGCAGATGTGCTGTGCCTCTGATGCTCTGTTTTCTCCCTTGCCTTGCTGGGGAGATGCGATGCGGCGGGTACTGCATTAGCGGTGTCTCTGGAAAGGCTGATGTGGCTCCAGGGATGTCTGATCCAGCTGGGGCCCAGGACCCAAGGGGAAAGTGAGTGCAATGGGGAAATGAACTATGACTCCAGAAGTGCTCTGTATTAGCTCAAAAGCAGCAGATTTTCCTTTTCAGACAGCTACAGGCACAATGTATGCCTTTCCTTTTGCTAATAGTAAAATGAATGGAGAAACAAACAAACATTGGGGATTTTACTGTTTCCTGGTTCAATAAAACCTAATTTTCCAGTAGGAGAATATGTAATTCCTAGAATTTTCATGCAGCTGTGCTGTTGCCTATTTCCAATTTCCTTCTCATGATGTGGTGTGCACCAGTGGTGTACCCTGAAGATGTGCTTTCATCAACTCCTTAATGTAGGTGAGTATATCTCACTGCAAATTACCCAGGCTTTTTGCAATTTGTCTTTTGGAAATGATCTGTAGACCTCTTACATGTGGTCCTTTGTTGTAAAACCCTCTTAAATCTTTGTCAAATAGGTAATAATGAAGAGAATATATTTCTATGCAGCATGAACCTTCTGACTGCAGCACACAGTAATCTCTTACCCTCCAATGTTCTTGTAGTACATTGAGCTGTCAATCATCAAATGACCTGAAGAGAAAAGGAGACAAAGAAGCTGAAGAAAATTCTAGTACTTGAGTGAAAATAGTGACATTTAGCCAACAGAGCTCTAATAATGTTTCATATCCTAATAAAGATTACTGCAAAATGTGCTTAATGGCAAACTAAATTAGCAGTATATGCTTAATTTGAATCTGGTAAAACTGATGTTTTTTCAGGAGATAAAACTTGCATTGAAAAATTCACAAGAAGAGAATCTCCCTTTCAAGTTGTATCTACAGGTGCACCCACACACCTATACCCTTATCCATCGTACAGCCTTGGTGTCCCCACAGCCTTTACGGCTGCTGCGGTACTGCCTGGATAACACACATCTGCATCCCGTCCCATCCGCACAAGGGTCTGGGCACCGAATCCACGCACCAGTGTTGCCTTTACCCGAAGATGTTGCAGGTAGAAAAGGCATGAAAGAGGGTGGGCAGAAGGGTAACAGCGATGAGAATATTCATTGCTGTTGACTAGCTGGTGGCTACTGAGGACTGCAGCTGCCAAAATCAGCTGGGGGATGCTATGTGTTGGTGGGTATTGGGGCTTTGGTAAAAACATGAAGCAGCCAGAAGCTTACAATGAAATGATGAGAGTTGGCGTGGATATGCCTCTTTCTGATAGAGGGCAGATTTTTAGAGGTACTGTAACTGGACTGCATTTCCAAGCACCAACCTAAAGACAGTCTTCATCTCTGAGCTGTCCAAGAAGGAGTTCTGCACCACTGATTTTGACCAGTGAGTGAAGCAAGTGTCAGCTGTTGAAACATCACTGAATAAGTTGTTGGTCTTGGCTCAAGTAGCAACCAAGGTGTCCTACAGCTAGTATGAAGGGTCACCCACATCTTTCATGTCTTATTGGGAACTATGTCGAAGTAGCCATGTTTCTGTGAAGATGAGCCAGTCTTGTGATGGATGCAGCATTTCCTGAGCGTCCGCAGGAACCAGAGAACATCTATGTTTCACACACAAGTCCTGTGTTGAAAGAAATTACCCTCTGTCATCTAAATCAGCGTGATGCCCTCTTGGCAGGCACTAGAGACCACTTTCAAGTCAAGCTGCAGATCTGCTCAGTAAAAAGGAAGATCAGTAGCATTAGTCTCCAGTTCTGTCAATAAGGTACACCAGTGAGACTTCATTTTTCTCCTCTCAAAGTGTCATATAAAATGTTTCTCACTCATGTGCAATATTTAATATGTAACTCACTGTTTGCACATATGTCAGTAACCCTTTAGATTCCCAAAACTAAAATACATCTTGTTTTTCTGAAAATGTGTGCTGTTGTCAGTACCATATTTTTGTATTGCGGGATGCCTCTGAAGGTTTAGGGCTGTGGAAAATCTGATTTCTGTGTTAGAATAAGAAATCACTGAAGCAAGTGACGTGAAAGTGCACACAATATTACATGGGCATGTAAACGGGGAAGGAAAATATTAGCTCACATTTTGAGTCTTGTAGAGCAGTCTGCCCATGGTTTCTTCCTCTTTTCTCCTGTACCTGACTCATCTGTAAGTACAAAGTTAATTACTGTCTTTATATGGACAAGCCTCAGATCAGTCTCTCTGTTCCAGACCCATCTGCTTGTGTCCAAATGAAATCTCAGCCTGTCTGTCTGGCATTTCCTCTTGATGTGTCATCCCCAGCTCCAGTTCAAGAAAGCTAAAACTCAGCTGTTCATCCTTCATCACAACTCTTAGCTGTTAATCAACAATCTCTCCCTCTTTTGGGGCAGCTCTGCTGTTTGGTAGGTTGCCCATTTCTTATATTTTTCCAAATACTTTGGGGCTTCTGCTTGTCCTTTGCCATTTACCATTTAGGAGGTACTCCTTAAGCATCCAGAAAAGTGATCTCTCATCTGTTGTTGAATCCTCCAATAAAACCTTCTTTTACTGGTAGGTCAAAACATCCCTCCAAAAAAAAAAAAAAAAAAAAAAAAAAAGGCAAGCATCTTATGTATACCTAAAAATATCAAGATTTTTTACGTGTGCGTGCTTTCCTAAACGGAGGTTTAGATTATTCAGATTTTTCTCTGAAATTTGTTTGTATTGCTAGTTGAGCAAGAAGCTAGCACTTGTAAAAACAGTGTGATTTGGAATGGAGAACAGTCCCATGATTTTCACTATAAATTCATCTACTCTGGAATAACAATAGATTTAATTCTTTCCCCAAAGGACTGCCATGGCAAGAGTTTAATGGTAACAACAGCAAAATAGGAGTAGACAAAACACCAGTGCCCCATCTGAAATCAGTCCTTCAGATCCCTGCATATGGTTGTGATTTGGTACCCTTCTCTGGCTTGGGCAAGGGACCTGTGCAGTTGCATTAGATCTGTGTTGCATGCCTTTGAATTTATATGTTTTTTGCCCTTGTATGGGGCTTTGTGGCTACAGCTACGATTTGCAAAGATCAGTGTCTTCTAATTCATTAATTTGCTTGTTGCTGTTACCATGGTGCTTCTATTTGGCAGTCAGGGAGCACTTAACAAGTGCACTGAAGTCAAGCTGGAATTAATTTCTGCTTTCTCTCTGTTTCTCTTCCTTGCCCCTCCAGTGGGGAGGTGTGGAAGGAGCCAGCCAGGAGTATTTCTTTCAGTGTGATGGGAAGTCGCTGAAGCTGGAAAAGAGGCACACGCCTGTACACCTGCTCTCGTCAAGACATCCTGTCCCCCATCCCAAGTCAGCATCTCCTGGGAAAAGGAGGTGGATGAACCTTCCTGCATTGACCCAGTCCTGATGACCTGTGGTGATGGAGAGGGAAGGCACAGCAGAGGTGACAAGAAACATGTGTGTGAGGTATGGCAGAAAGGTGTGAGGCTGACCTGGAAAGCAGAGAGGTGCCCCAGTGACCACCTCCAGACATGGGGTGGGAGGTAGACACAACCCCCTGGCACCAGCATGTGTACGGGTAGCTTTCAGGTCTGGGGTGGTTCCCCGTGACCCCATGGAAAGGCAGTTAGATAACCTGGCTAAGAAACCTGTTTTCTTGCCACTCCCAATGTCAGAGCATTTACCCTTTCCAAAAGTTATTTTACTAAAGTGTATACTAAAATAGTTTATTGCACATGAATCCTGATTTTTCCAATTACGGAACTAAATAAGATGTAATGCTGTCATACTAGAAGAGCTAAAATACCCACCAGGAAGCCTACTGCAACAGGTCTAAATCCTCACCAGATGTTTGTGAATGGTATATACTGTGCCCAGGAGCTGTGACTTTCAGGAGAGACAGCTGGTTTTGTTTCTTGGATTTCAGCCTAATTAGAGCTACCACAGAGCAAATGTGGGTGGATCAGGTCTCCAGAGCTGGTCTGTTTGTACGGGTATGAGCTGTATGTGCGGTTTCAAAGGCTGGTCACAGTGGGCCTGTGGTTGCTCTGACTCCCACCAGCAGACAGGAATCTGAGTTGATTTCAACAGGGTCACGTCAGATTCATGCTGTGCTGTGAACACAGGGGCCTGGGTCCCCAGAAGCACAACAGCAACTGGGATGGCAAACCCAAGCCCTCTCCAAAGACCTGAATCAGGCAAGGGGACAAATTCAGGAGGATCAGAGAAATCTTCTTGTCAGAGTCACTGCTGCAGGGGGTAGCTCTACTAGTGGGGAGGTCAGGAGGCACCAGAGATGTTTGTCCTCCTTGCATCCTGGAAAATGTTACCCAAACTCTTCTCTGCAGCCTGGGGTGGAGGTACACTGTAAATCACAGAATCATTCAGGTTGGAAAAGACCTTTGGGATCATCGAGTCCAACCATCAGCCCTACTCTACAAAGTTCTCCCCTACACCATATCCCCCAACATCTCATCTAAATGACCCATAAACACATCCAGGGATGTGACTCCACCACCTCCCTGGGCAGCCTATTCCACTGTCTGACCACTCTTTCTGTGAAAATTTTTTTCCTAATGTCCAGTCTGAACCTCCCCTGTTGCAATTTAAAGCCATTCCCTCTTGTTCTATTGCTAATTACCTGTGAGAAGAGACCAGCACCAACCTCTCTACAAGGTCCTTTCAAGTAGTTGTAGAGAGTGATGAGGTCTTCAAACTAAACAGTCCCAGCTCCTTCAATCAGTCCTCATAGGATTTATTCTCCAGGCCCTTCACCAGCTTCCTCTCCTCCCTGGGAATGTGTAAGAAGTGGGACCGCTCTGCCCAGGGATGACTCAGAGGTTTGATTCAGTGGGGCTGAAGTCAGGGCAAGGACCACTCTTTGCAAGCCTTGACCTTCCTGCCTTCCTCAGGCACTGGCTGCCGACTGTTGCTCTCATCAGTCCTCACCCTTGCTGGAAATGAGTCACTGAGCTCACTGGATTGTCAGACCCCAAAATGCCATTCCTACCTTGTGCCTGCTGTAATCCTGCATGGTGAATGATCTACGTGCTTTCATCCTGATCAGCATGTACAATTTCCGTTAAGTAATATTTGCTCTGTTTCCTCATCAACTTTTTGCCCCTTCTTCTAATTCAGCAATTGTCATTCAGTTTTTTCAATCAATCTTCTAAATTCACTTCTGTGGTACCTTGCCACAGTATCCAAGCTCACAAAACCTCAGTTCTGGGCAGAATCTGACCATATGCTTCACCTCTTGGCTTCGTGTTGCTGCTTACTGTCATAACCCTGAATTCATAGCTGGTTGATCAAGTTTCTGTCCAGGTGACAGTGTTCACATCTAAAGCAATTTGAGCTAACTTTGACAGTAAGATTTTGTGACATGGCATTAAATGCTTTGCAAAATTATTGTATATCATAGTTACTCTCTTGCCATCATCCATACTATTTTTTTATATTCCCTTATACACTCTCCTCAGTGTACCATTAGCTTGGTGTCTTCCTTCCTTTCCTTTCTTCCATTTTTTGGAGACCTGCCTTGTGGTTATTGTAAGTGTGGGATTCTCTCCCCCTCCCTTCTGACTCCCTCGTTTGTTGTAAGACAGTGAAATAATAATGATTATGATACGCCTCAACATATTGACTTGATTAATAAATATGTTAATAGAAATTATTAAAAACATAGAACATGTTGCTAAGTCAGCTCCACATCTTGTAGCACAACCCTTAATTTAATTATGTAAATAATCACCCCACAAACAGTCCTATTGGGCTCAACAGCAGTACATGGACAAGGGAGGATTTCTTATTAAGCATTCGAAATTGGGCCCAATGAAAAACATAATGAGTGTATATTATGGTAATGATGCCTACCAAGGTAAAAATAGGAGAGGTAGATGGTAGAGGAAAGAAAAATGTTGAATATTTATCCGATTAACAGTTCGAACCAATTTGAGTCTTAAAATGAGAGCAGGGAGAGACAGCATTGTACATCCTTTTCCTTGGGGGTTCAGCTTCAGGTTTTCTTGGTCATTAATTCAAATAGCAGCAGTATCTCTGCTTCTATTATGGATAATGCCACATGAATACTTACTGTGCAGGCTCCTATTTTCAGTTTAGTTCCTATGATCAGATCTCTATTACAATTCCACATATTTATTGCTATTAAAATAAACAAGTGAACAGTGTAGGTAACTGAAGCCTCCCATTAAGAAGCAAACAACATAGCCCTTTCTCTTGCAAATTTGATTTTATTGATAGCAATCTCCATTCCACAGCCCCTTTCTTGGGCAAAATTCTTTTGGGAGGTGGAGATAGAACAGAGAATGACAACTCTGAAAAGAGTTTCCACTTTAACATCTCATTGAAATGGGGACTGTGAAGTTATGTGATCCTCAGTTAATTCGCTGGGTTCACCAGTGTCACCCTGCGAGTAATGTGGTCTGTCATCTAGCCAAGGTAATTAGCTCTATGTGCAAGAAACGAATATGAAACTTTGAAATTCAAGCTCTAAGCAGAGTGCAGGATCAGTGTGAAAAGGAGCAGTGGGGATATATTATTTCACTGGACTCTATTACTTCAAACAGCGTTGAATAAATTGACTGACAGTGAGAAATACAAAACTTAAAATGGGGCAGCCTCATGGTAACCAGAGCTCAGATGGGGCAGAACTGGTGTCTTGTCTTGTTTTCTTTCACATCTTCATGACCACTCAAATGCTTGGTTCTTCTTTCAGATGAAATTCTGGTATCCCTTTCAAAGTGAGTCTTCTCTAACCCTGTGGTTATTAAAGGACTGCATTGCCTTGTGCTGCAAAACTGGGAAAGTTACTCTCTTCTGGTTGCTGCCCACCATTCCTGAAGGTCAGTTCTTCCCTTCCAGCAAGCCAAGTAACTGCACTGTGACAGAAGATAATTCACCGCCCCAGGCAGAGCCAGTATCCTTTTCCTATTGGACTTGGTTGACATCCTCTATAGAGTTTGCTCAAGGTCCAGCAGGTGCAAGATCCATTAAACTGAGGATATACAAAGCAGTGCAGTGGTTTAAATCCAACAGACATGATGCTTGAGAAAAGTCAATGTGAAAGCTTTACTGGGATTTTGTCTGTGCTGAAAAATGTGAAATTGAAAGGGAGGACAGTTAATAGGCATTAAGATTATTATAATAATAATTGGAATTATTAGAAGCCCCATCCAAAGAAAATAATTCATACTATACACAAGATCACTTTTTAATCAAACTGGTTTTGAATAACAATGATCAGAAGTGTATCATAAAGAAAAAGGTGTGAACCTGATCATTGTATAAGTAGCATAAATAACTTTCAGTTATTGGAAGCTGCCAATTTTCCTTAAGATTCAAGTATTCACAATTTATTTCAGGGAAATAAGGATTGCTAGATATTTTTTTCTCCCTTGCTCTGTAAGCCAGATTTTCTTCTCATTTATCCAGGTGCAAGTCAACTGCAGTCAGAAAGACGGTGTTTCATTCAGAAGTACATAATAAAATAGTTTTATTAAATACACTTGATATTAAATGAAAGTTTTTGCCATGCCCAGTCTGTTTGCATTAGCTTACACTCTCCTCTCTATGGTGAAATCTTTTTATTGACCGCACATAGATAGATTGTAAATATCTAATATATTCTGCTCTAATTTATATTTTCAGTGGTCTCTTTTGTTTCCAAAAGCATTTTAGGGAAAACAAGGATGCAATTTGACCTACAGTTTGATTGTGACTGAGTGACTTAAAGTGATCAAATTTTATATTATCAAATGTTCATGTAAGGGAGGCAGTCAATCAGCCCTAAGTTGGTCCTTCCCTGAGATCTTGCATGTCAAGATAAATCTTAGAGCAAATATTTATTTCTCCCTTATCATTTTAAACCACATGTGCTTTCTCTGAAGGAGAAGAGGCCAATAATGTTGTGCTCCACAGCAGGGTATGAAATTTGGCAGTCTGTAAGTGTCCAGGAAACTGGAGACTTGGAAACTTCAAAGTGAGTTGCTGGTTTTGAGTTTTTTTCAATGTCTTGGTCATTTGAGACATCACTTTATCTCCCTTTCTCTTTTAATTTCCTCTGGTCTCCCTCTCTTTCTCTTACATAAAAGTGAAGGAAAAGGGTCACAAAGGGCCACAGCTCAGGTTTTCCATGAGGCGGGTTGTATTAACAGGAGAAATAAAAGAGCTCTGTGCCTTGTTCATCCTCTTCGTAAACAGATGAAAATTAAATGACACATATTCTTGGTTTTCAATAGCCAAACCTGAAATTATATATTCCCATCATATCTAGTTTGCTTACTGGTGCACAGGCCACAATGTGTGGAGGTCATGTTGCAAACAGACTTTTCCTTGAAACAGATGCATATCACACACTTGCTACTTCTTTACAGTGGAGAGGTAGAAAATCAGCATTTGAATGGAAGAATGCCTTGTGTTTCACGTAACCCTACCCTGCAGAGAGATTCTTCTCTGTATTTCAACAGGCTGCAGGTTTGATTATTAATACTGGAGGCTGCCAAGACTGTTAAGTATTCATGGATTTGCACCTGCTTGTCAGAACAAAAGAAGAGGACCATGTTCAGCTTCCAGTTTTTTTTAGCCTTGTGCTATGGCTCACAGTGACAGGGATGTGACTGCGATATTTGGAAGACTAAAGTCAGAGGTGGTTAGGAACAGGTCACTGGGGATGGTAGACCATGCTGCCGAGAGGTCTTATGAACACATTCAAGAAAATGTTAAGATTTGGAGAGAGATGGAAATATTTAATAAAGATTCACGTACGACCACCAGCATGAACTGAGCACATAAAGAAAAATTATATATTATTGTTAAAATCCCCAATTCAGTGGTTACCTATTACATGCCAGCATGCAAAATGTTTATGCAAAATGTTTATTTGTCATTTGTATGCAAACATAGGATAGAACACCCCAGTGAAAGCCCATATGGGCATGGTCTGATTGATGTTAGTCCAGGGTCTCTAAGTCCTGTGCATAGAACAGGCTAAGTATAATTTCTGCTTAAGTTTTTTTGTTGTAGCCCTGTGAAATAGCCTCTAATAGCCAATGGGCCAGTTTGTGCTATCTCCTATAATGGACAACAAAGTGTATTTATGGGTAGAAAAGCAATCATAGTCTGACTTCCCTTCCCTGGGGTCAGCATGGCTTCATGGTCTACAACGTTCATTCTTGCTTCCTTGCAGGAGTAAAGAACAAAGTGCTGTACAGTGGCCTCTTGCTGCTCATGTTATACTTTACAACAGTTACATCTGCAGAGCAGTGAGGCAATGCTTTTGCCCCATTTGCACAAATGAAGATAAATCCCAACTACTAAGGAAAGGCAAGTTAATTCCGTATTTTTTTTTTATGAATATAAATATCAGTGTAGGTACTGCAAACTATGTTAATGTGATAAGGAAGATACAAGATATGATAAGCATGGTAACTCACAATAATCTTTTTTCAGTTGTGTTTCAAAGATTTCTGTCACTGTCAACCTGAAAGGAAACATCTATCATTTCAAAGGCTTTGGATAAAGGTCTGGTCATGATGTCAGAAATATGTGGGTGTTTCAGGGAACCAACACAATTCAAAGGACAGACATTAAAACACGTTTTTAACTATGTGGGACCTGCTTCCCCACTCCCATATGTTTAGTAGATCAATATTAGCTCCTCTACAGTCAATAGAGCTCACTGATGTAAAACTGCTGTGTGCATGTTCTTAATGATTCATAGTTTTGAAGCCTGGCCAGTTCTATAATTCAACCCTCGCAAAAGCAAACAACCTTCTGCCAATCTGCCCTTTCTTCTCTCATCCTGTTATTTGTTAGGTGTCTGTAGCCCATTAGCTGGCTTACTATGGTATTAATATGTGGTATAATTATTCATAGTCAGATCTGCTGATAAGAAATCGAATGCTCTGGTAAACAACTGACTGCTTTTTTTCCATGACATCAACAACAAAGTCAAATGGGGTACTGGAAATAGGATAATTCCCAGGATTGTGTTGAAAGATTACATGGTTATGTGGGGGAAAAGCTGTTTTCAAAGTACTGATCAGGAATGTTCTCTGTCATTTCCAGCAGACACACACCTGCATGTCTTCTGCTCACACCAGGAACACATAAACTCATATGGCTGATCACCACGTGCCAGGTCTGTCCACCTTTAAGAAACAGATGGGACTTCACAGTGTAGTTCTTCAAAATAATTTTTTTCCGACCCTCCTCCCTGACAGAAAATTTATCTGGAAGAATTAGGGTCATACTTCTTTGTGCCTGTCCCCTTAACCTAAAAGATTAAGTCAGTGGTAGCTCTGTTAGCATAGTTCAGCTTTTCTGTATGGTCATTGATATTTGGGGTTGCAAAATGCGACTGCAAAGTTAATACGCTGGTACTAGCCAGACGTTAGTCTCACACTTGGGTTACTCAGGGCACTCATAGTAGTACTGACAGAAACACGTGCATGCCCTTGATCGATGGTGACTGTGATTCACAGAAACAGACTCTACAACTCAGAGAGAGTTATAAAGCAGGTATGTTTACTCCGGCACTGGGGTGCAAGGGGATTTCTCCACAAAGCTTGCACAACCACCAGCACATTTTACCAGAAATTTATCGAGTGTGGATATACATATTCATTGGATTACATAATACAAATATCCATATACATGAGTAAGGCTGGATTAATTCAAAAGGCTGGTGTCAGCAGTTTATGTTCTCTTTGCACCTGTGCACTGCCTCCTGGGGGGCGTCTTCTGGGTTCTTTGGGAGGAAGGCTCACAGTCTTTCTCGCCTTGTACTTTTCCTTGGAGCATGTGCAGATTCTTTTAGCCAATTTCTTGAACAACAAGAGTGGTTCCAGCTCGTTTGCCACCTCTATTTTATCTAAAAGCATCAGTATATCAGTTTCTACCACCCATATATGGCTATCTATCCACTACAAAGACTCAACTTGTTAGAGCACATCTGCTTTCCAAGGACATGTCTCTTATTTTTGCCAAACATAGTAGTTCTTGGTAAGTTTCCACAGAAAACTGCTTTGTTTTGATGAACACAGTAGTCCTTGGTAAGCTTCCACAGAACAGTCAGGGCAAGTAGGATTATTAAGCAATATTCAGAAATCATTATAAGTTGCAAAGCAGGTGATCATTTCCTTGTATCAGCTGTTATTCTCTTTGTCTCCTGCTGCTGCAGGTCCACATCTGCCCAGGTCAGCAGCTGGGTCTCTGAAATGGTGGCTATGCTTCCAGGTGTGGTCACAGGGCTGGCCGCCAAGGGAACCTGCCTTAGCTCACCACCTTTTCGGCCTCCGTAAAACCAGTGCCTCAGGGTACAGGAGAGCACACCTGGCTATTGGATTACTATCTGGTATTTCATTTGCATGTTACTTTTGCAAGTACTTGCTACTGCTCACCATCTAAGAGAGTGGGGTTTGGGGAAGCTCTTTGCGTATTACAGGGCTGGCTGAGCAGGCATCTAGTTGCACACAGGGCTGCTTCTCAGTGTTGTTTGCTCATGTGTGGGTCACGTTGGCATGGGTGCAATTCCCCAGAGGCAGAATATGTGTGTTTTGCATTATATGTGTTTTTTACATTATTGTGTTTCCGCTGGTTTCCTTAGAGTTGCTTTTCATTGACACCTGTGTGACACCAGAGTCTTCCCCTCCTCCCCTCCTCTTCCCAGTGGCTGGCTGACTAATAACTGGTTTCAAGGTTGACATTAACTGTGATTAGAGAATTGAAAACTCTGACTAATGCTGCAAACACTTGGGCAACACCTCTTGAAATAGTAAGTGCCATTTTCAAGGCTTAAAATCATTTCCACTCCTTGTTCCTGGATAGCACAATTGCTCCTTTTTGTTTCTTTGAAGTACACTCAATAACTTAGTGCAGGGATACTTATAATGAAAGGCCTCTCAAAGTCTTCTAGCGATTCATTCCCATTTTATGTTTCAGGTTAATAACAATGATTTTCAACAAAGGTCCAGAGAGGTTAAGTTCAGATGCGACCCTTACACCATCTCCCACATTTCCTGGCTTATTCCTGGTCTTGCAGGTTTATGGCTGTCCTGAGGCTAATAGCTTCAGTGCAAGATGAAGGTTATTTCTAAGTCACCTCTTTCTCAGACTGAAACTCTGCCATTCTTCTGGTGTCTTGTCCAACCAGTCAGTTATCCTTGCTCCTCAAAACATGGGCTTTATTTCTGGTCTGAATTTGTCTCATTCATCTCTGAGTCCTTGGTGCTTTTTATGTCTTTCTTGGATGAAAGAACTTGTCATTGGCCTTGGCCTTGCTCTCTGAAAGTAATAACACCAGGTGAAAAAAATTACTCACAAATCACCCTTTTGATGAGTTTCTGAATAACTACCTGGCTGGAAGTAATTTTTGATGTGTCTGGCATCATTTTTGATGCCTTTTCCTGTACCAGGTTTTTCAGCACCTAAATTGCAGCTATTGGTTGGTGTTCATCTTATCTGTGTTGCCTGCACGGGTAACACAATCTCCTTTACAGTAAGCCACATATTTATTTTTTACTGTATCCTAGGATCTTTTTTTTTTTTTTTTCTTTTTAAATCCCTACAGCATCCAGCTGAAGCTTCTTTTGGACTGTGTGGGAAACCAGTAGGGCTTATATCCTTTTCAGTGATATTCAGGATGCGACTGTCCTGATCTGAAGATCTGTGGTTTCTTTGTCTTAGAGAGAGAGTGTCTCTGTTTATCCATCTGGGAGACATCTTGTGTCTGCAGGTGCCAGCACACAGGTATTTGAGTGGGTCAGCTTTCAAACGGCTCACCTCCTTGTGAGTAGCTTTTGCCATGACTTTCCAAAAAGATTGGAGCAGTATTTGTCTAGTGTTGAACCAGAACTTCAGCATCAACATTGACAGTTCTTAATACAACTTCTGCTGTACTGAACATACTCTGAAAACTCCTCTTTCTCAGTTCTGACAGTCCTAGATCTTTCCCTGGTATCTTCAGCATAAACTCCAAGTTTTAATGTGTAGAACATAAAAAAGGAAAATTAAAGACATTAAGGAAAAATCTAGAATCAATTTTTATGTATTGTAATTTATTCCAAATCAATTTCTATTGATTTCTACTTTTCCTTGTTTTTAATATCAGCAATTACATTCTTTGTCTGAGAACTAGGGAGGGTGTTTAACAAAGCATTGTTTTTACATTATTACACTAGAGTTCTCCCACAGTCAGAGACAGGGATTTGATGGTGTCTTTTAGCTAGCATCTTTTTATCCAGGACGTATTGCCTCACACAGAAGTGACTTGGAAGTTCATTCTCCTTTACTGACAGTCTGTACAGCATCACCCTCACCCTGGCTGTGGCATCTCCTTAGGTGGGCATATATGACCTTTACTGGATCCAGTATGTTTTTCTTTAAGGAACATGTGTGTAGGCATTCAATTTAAAACTTCTAATTATTAATTATTATGTTGAATTCATGTATCTTTTGTTGTCTTTGAATTTTATATTTTCTCCCAGATGCATCAATCTGTCCTTTCTTTCTCTCCCTCTTCCATTGCATTTTTTTTTTTTAAATGTTTCTTAATCCTTGTTTAACTTGCTCCTTAATTCTTTTCAACACTAGAACACAGGCAGTGAGAGGTCTGATCATATTCTCCATGGAAGTCTTTCAGCTGACTTCAGTGGAAGCAGGATTAAGACCTGTTTAGTCTGAACTCCATCCTGCTGTGAGCTATTTTGGCAGTTAAAACTTCTTGCCCACACAAAACCCCTCCAGCACCACTGGGTCTTGACTCACTGGGGATGAAGACCATCATTTAAAAGCAAGAATGGAGCATAGATATTTCATTTAGTCCTCTGGAAATCCACTGTTTTCTTCAGGAAACTAGAGGCCATTGCCAGTGTTATTTTGCTCCCCGTGGTTTCAAGGGTGATCAGCGCTGAAGTGCTATATGCACTTGCACAAAGAATGTTGGCTTTTCTGTGGTATTGATTTAACAAAAGATGTCTGACAAGTGGGAGGGTGTGTGGGTGGGCCAACACATTCCTGGGCATGTATATCCCAGCATGTCTGAGAAGTGTTTCAGCAGCCTGCCTCTGAGTATGGAAAGAAAGGCAGAATAAAAGGGCAGGTGGCATGCCCAGTTCAAAGCTAGTAAGTCTAAGAATAACAAACAATACATGAGTTTCATGGCTTTAGTTTGCAGTGTTGTGGCTATTTGGGTGTGAAAGCTTACCAGTTCTACAACAACATCAGATTATTTTTTTGCTGGAAGGAAGCTTATGTTCTGGAAAAGCCATTACAAAGTTACTGTCTTCTTTTAATTTAATTTAAAACCATACACCCTTTTATAACATCAGTCTCTGCATCTCACTACTGAGAGATAGTAATTTTGGGGAAAAAAAGGCCCGATAATTAACTTACATACACGAGTTTATCTACAGAGCCAGAACAGCAGCAAGAGATTTTTAGAGGACTGTTCCTTCTCTTTGCTCTCTGATATCTCTCCGTCCCCTCTTTCTTTTCCTTCTAGTTGTCAAACTTGCCATCTCTTCTGTTCTTAAAAGGAAGCAGCAGAGGTGGTAAAGCATGCTCTGCGTGGCTGATGCGTTATGCTCTGCATGTGCATTTGAAGGTATGGAGGAATACGAAATACTGGAAGAAACACGCAGTCTTTTCCTTAAACCAAAGCAAAGTTTGCAAAGAGATTAGTTGTAAGTAGAACTTGAAATCATGTAACACCATAAAAGACACCACCTGAGAAATCTGAAATTCTTAGGAAGAACTGCAAGACAAATTTTCAAGTCAGACTCCTAAGGAAAAAAAAAAATAAATTGTTAGGAGTGCAGTACTTACACTTGTACCACAAATGTCTCTACTGAAGGGGCAAAGCCAGACTGCACCTTTCCTCCCAAGGGAGTCTGTGCTTGGACCCAGGGCAGAGCTGCAGAAACCAACTGGGAGGTTTGCTGGGCGGGAATGGGTCGCTCTGCTGAGGCCTGGATCTCAGGGAAGTTGCTGCAGGTGTCCTTGCAGGCTGTGGGTGGGCAAAGCTGTCTGGTGGCTTGGGGCTGTTTATCAGAGGACAAAAAATAAGGGGATGATGGAAAATACACAAATCTCTGACCCTCAAGTACCACCACACCTGGACTTGGTAGCAGAAGGCCTCATGCTTCACTTCTTTTAATTATCTCACACTTCCTTTAGGATGCCAGGAAGATAAAGCATGTCCACAGCCCACTACCAGGGACTAGATGACATGCCAAAACTTGTTCTGAGACATCTCATTTGTATGCTCCAGCCCTATCTGTCTATTGTATTATTTATTCCTGTGACTTTTCCCCTTTAATCTCAGTTTTCAGAAGCTCAATTTTCTCTAGCTATCACTCTGTGTTGTGATGTATCATGAGTCATGCCCCATATACTGAGCAGTAACAGTGCATGCGAAGAGAATTGTACTAGCCAGCATATCTGAAGAAAACATCATTTTTAGAAAGTTGAATCTGCCCTGTTGCAGCAGAGCTAGTTTCAAATTCCCAATCTTAATGAAGTTTCTACCTGGACATTTATTTTTTTGAGATTTATTCTCATTTTTTTGAGATTTATTTTGAATATATGTGATTACAACAGCCTTGGTATCTTAAAAGACAGCAGAACAATTCTTGTCTGAAGCCAGCAGGACTGTAATTAGTATAATGTCCACTAAATGACAGCCCATTGTGTGCACTTTAATCACAGCTGTTCTGGGTGTTACTGGTCTTTCAGGACTTAGACTGAGCCAAGTCAAGCAGAAATGGTGTTAATTTTGTATTGCAAATATGACTGAGAGTTTATTATGAACTTCTCCAGTTTCCTCAAGATTGATGCTTTAGATCAACCTGTCTCTGCATGCTCCAGCTAGGATCTGAACAGGATATTTATGCAAAAAATATTGCACCAAATATTGGATTTTGATTAGAAGGCATCAGAGATTTATTAAAATTGGACTTTTATTCAGCAGGAATGAAAAAGTCATAACTGGATGCTTCACACATGTGGCACAGAGATCAGTTGTCAGCTCCAGGAGGTGAGTGCTTTTTTTAATTTGCTAGCTATCACAACACGAAGGGTACCCTTTTGAAACGTTTTTATTTTTTTAATTTAAATGAAGGTGAAAGGGAGACTGATGACTGAAAGGCTGCTAATTTATATGGAAGCCACCACTCCAGGACAAAAGTCTGCTCCAAGGGGTAGCTTCCAAGGGGCCCTGACCTTTGCTGGTTGGATGTCAGGTTTTACTAGGAAATGGACATTCTGGGCACAGGGATCTGAAAACTTAGTCCTGGATGCCTCTGCCTCCATTTAAAGACTGTGAGCTGTTCAGTTAGGAGAGATCTTTTGACTTCTGAACATATATGACTGTCTCTGAAATGCAGTTTCAGCCCTGTTTCCTCCTTTCTTCTAGAGAGTAACAATCTGAGCCAGCTGATCATATCAGTGAATTTAATTAATTCTGGCTCCTGGAAACCTTTCCCTTCCTGAGGTTTCCTCTGAGATCAAAGCTTTTTTTGTCAGCTGCTCCAGTAGCAAACTGGGATTCTGCCTACTCTCCAGTGTGATTTCACCATGTTGCACCAGACCTCTGCTGAAAATCCAAATAGGCTCAACAGAGAAGCATGGCAGACCCTGCCAATGGATACAACACACCGTAGCTCCACTGCATCTTTACAACGCCCCACTATATAAGAAGCAGCGCTCATTGCCATGTCTGTTGAATGAGTTAAAATTTATGTAATGCCATTTTCTTATAGAAATGGCAATTTGTAGAAACTAAAGCATTTTATTTGAGATTTTACTTATCTTGATGAAATTCTAACTCTGAATATGCCATTGGGAAATTTTTTTCATGGGTATGGGACAACAGATTTCTTTAGTAGAGAATGTATTGAGCTTAACAAAGAGGTAGAAGTAACCCATGTGGAAACTGTCATTAAAAGATTATATGTTGGTCAAACCATATCTCCCAGCGACTTTTATGAATGCAGGCTTTTTACCACTGAACATGGTAAAAAGTGTTTCAGCTCCAGTTGTTCTGACTGTAAGACTTTTCAAAGGAAAGGCCTCATGAATCTTTCAGGTATTTTTAGGTTGTAGGCAGGTTTTATTGTGTTGTGTTGGCTCTTCAAAGCAGGCTATTTCATCGGCTATTGGCATCTCCTTCAGAAAGAAGATAAAAGCCGGAGGTGTTTTGGTGATATTGTCTGTCCCTGTAAAACAACGCTGCAGAAAACTGTGGGAGGTGAGGGGTCAGCAGGAGCTTCCCGGGGATTCCTTCATACAGAGGAAGGCTTGTGTGAGGAGGAGGATGGTGGAATTGGCTGTGCCAAAAGCACAGGTTGCATAAAACCTGCAAAAAAATATAATGAGAGCTCATGCAACTCAGCAGTTGCAGTATTCCAGGATATATATCTGTGGTGTCCCCAGAGTCTAACTGGGAGAGAAAACTTTGTCAGAGATGCATAATGCAATCACTGTCTGAAGCATTCTTCTTCTGGAGCCTCAAAAGTAGCTGATGTTTGGCTCCCATTGCTTTGTCTGTGTAGTACTGATGTGACTAACATAATTAGGAGGAAAGGCAGAGTCAGATTTCCAGCTGAATAATTTAAAACAATGAATAAAATGGGATTATCACTATAAATCTTTTTCTCCATTCATTTACTGCTTTTTCTTTTTACCTTATAACTAATTTTCTAATTTTCATCTTTGTCAGCTAAGATTCCTCACTCAATTTTTCTTAATACCAGCCCAAATCTGTTGCCTATCACCTGCTACTTACTTTTGAGTAAAGAGTCTGTGCCCATCTTACTCGTTTCAATTAACTGCCATGCTTAAATGATCTTTTCCAATACTAGCTAACCCCAAGGCAAATCTTATCTGCCATCTTGATAGGTGATTAATGATTTTCCATTCCTGGAACCAATGTGAAAGACAAAAGAGAAATAAGACAACCCAGAAAATACTCTCTTTCTAACCTTCTTTCACCTCAGTCATTTCAGGAAGGAAGAAGGGTAATAAATGTTTCACTCTCCTCAAAGGAACATCAGTTCTATTGGTGCCCAGTGTTAATTACCTGAAAAATATTTAAATGAGTGAACACAACTTGAAAAGAAAAAGTCCTTTTCTCTTGTCAAGTTGGGCTGGTGACAAAAATAGATTTATTCTGTGCCTGCTGACACTGTTAACACCCTCTCCCTTTGAGTAAGATCTGATGTTGCTCCGAGCAATCCAGCCAAGCCTAAGAGCAAGAGCAACACATTTCTTGGGTGTGATTTTAGACCTATCTGCATTTGCCCTTGGAGTTAATCTAATTCAGTCTACAGTGATTTACAGAGGTCTGTGTTGTGGTAACAATTTGGGTTCCAGTGGTACAAGGTTCTCAAAGCACTTCAGTCTTAACTCACTTGTCCCATGCTTAATGGATTTTTATCACTCTTGTCCACTTGTTCTCAGCCCTCAGTAGCATGGATGAACATGGATACAAGCATCACACGACATACAGTTGTTATTATGCCATTGCACTTGGGCCTCAGGGGTTTAAATTGGATCAGAAGGTCTTCCTGCTTAGCTTCATCTTCCCTATAGCAAAACCAAGTTCCCAGACACATCCTGCCTATTTGAGTGATGATCTGTCATGTCAAACTTTATTGCAAGTGCTTGACTGAGGATTGACACGCATCTGTGGTTTTTGGATACCCCAAATTTCCCTGTGCCATTTCCATCATGGTGGGAGCTGTCTCCATTTCTCAGCACTACTTGAATCTCATTGGGTGAACATCAGCTGGGGCCTCTTTCTTACCATTACCTCAAACCCATGGTTAACTAGCTTATTTCTCAGCCTGCAGATGAGCAGAGTCACCACTCCTCCACAGCTCTGTGCAAACGTGATGATCTTGTTTTGGGAAGAAGGGACTTGTGGTGACCTACAGGCTTGGAGACAGACTCTCAGGAAGCAGAATCACAGAATCATCTCAGTTGGAAAAGACCTTGAAGATCACCTAGTCCAACCATTAACCTCACACTGACCGTTCTCAACTACACCAGATCCCTCAGCTACTCTTAAACACCTCCAGGGATGGGGACTCCACCACCTCCCTGGGCAGCCCATTCCAACGCCTAACAATCCGTTCTGTAAAGAAATGCTTCCTAATATCCAGTCTAAACCTTCCCTGGCGCAACTTGAGGCCATTCCCTCTTGTCCTATCGCTTGTTCCTTGGTTCAAGAGACTCATCCCCAGTTCTCTGCAACCTCCTTTCAGGTAGTTGTAGAGGGCGATGAGGTCTCCCCTCAGCCTCCTCTTCTCTTGACTAAACAACCCCAGTTCCCTCAGCCACTCCTCGTAAGACCTGTCCTCCAGGACAGGAATGGCATATTTACTTTATTTAAGAGTAATTTATGGCCTTGTTCTTAACTCCTGCTGGGACTCCTACTGTTTAAGGGCAGCCTTGAGTACGGCTTTGATATCAGCTAGAGTGTTTTGGTTTTACTCAAAACAGTTCATTTTATATTAGACTGTATCTGGTGTGGCTAGGGTGGTATCATGCAAGATGCTTAGCAGGTATCACTAATAAATCAATGAACCCTGAAAGCAACATTTGTCTCATCCTACTCAGGTTCTCCGATGATAATTACATCACCTGGTCTATATCTCATTAGCACTGACAGCTCTTCCTTCCCTTGTTTTTGAGACAATGTGGGGAAGGCATTTACAAATCTGTGTTTGGATTTCCACTAAGCAGGTGTTGAAGCTTCATCTTTTGTGGAGAGTCTCAGAGGCTACAACATTACATTAGATGCTGCTCCATCTACTTGTCAGGCCTTTCCTTAACTGGTCTGAGACCAAAGGCACAGTCTTTGCTTAAAAGAGGCTGAAATCTTACTTACAAGTGGGCAACATCTTTGAAAGCTGGCTATGAAAGTGGTATTACTCTGAAGGGACAAGGGGTATCCCCCCAGTTTTTAAGTTAAAATATGTAAAGACCACTACCTGGTGATGCCTGCCTGCAAAAATTACTCTTTGGGGCTGAGGATGACCTTACTTAGTGCAGAGGTGGGACCACCCTACGGGAATGAGAACAAAAATGACCGTTCCTATTACCTCCACCACCCACGGCTGCACTGATGTGGCAGGCAGAGGAGTTCACTCACAGAGTCAGCACTGCAGGCAAGAGGCTTCTTTGATTTCTCTGGCCTGCTGCAGATTGTTTCATTAATTGCTAACATTAAATGTGACTAGTGTGCTAAATCTATGAGGGGGTTAATTGGGACACTGAAGCAGAAAGACTTCTTAAAGAGCTCTTAAAACTCAAGAAATTATGGAGCTTTCTTCTCAATTAGCAGTTTTTGTGTAACCGAAGTCTAAGGGGTGTGTACAGTGTTGTCAGGTGAAGAACTGTGTGTCTGCTCCAGCATCTGATCTCTCAGCTGACACGTTATGTTAATTGAGTTTGTGTTTTGTGGGGGTGGGGCATTATACAGAACCGCAGACTGTATTTTTGCAACCCTTACTAATGTCACACTAGCCAACGTAAAGGCCACTGGGATTTTGGAGAAACCAAGCTAGAGCATCATGACCTGAGAAAACAATACAGTCAACACTGGGCAGACACTGCCTGAACACAGACTGGAAAGTGGTGCTTTCTGCACAGTTAGCACTTACCCTGTACACTGGCGGTGCTGCAGAGCAGCTGAGACCTAGCCTACAATCAAGGCTTCCTTATGTCTGCATGAAGCACGTTGTAGTTACAGGTATGCCCAGCATGCCACCTTTTTTTGGCACAAAATGAGTATAAACATGCAGGATACAAAGACTATCCCAGTTAACAGTGTGTGTAGGCTTGCATGTCTCATTGCACTCCTGGTATTTGGATGGAAGGCCAGAACGAGTTCTTTGTGGTGTCTCTGAGGTCTTTAAAGAGCAAAGCCTTGCAAACAATGTTCTCAGTGCTGCAGCCTTCAAGAAGAAATCTGTCTCTCCCACAGTCTGGGCGTGTGGGACCTTTTGCCTTTCTAAGGAAGACTGCAGGAAACATCTTCCTGTCCAATGAGGATTTATATACAGGAATTAAAGTGATTTTCTGTTCCTTCCATAAAGCACCTGTGAGTTAGTTTCAGGATGTCAGTAAAGCAGATTTGCCCGTCATTTGTACTAATAATTCGTATTACAGTAGTCTCTGGAGACCACAGGACTGTATACATCTCTACAGAAAAACTACAGCAGATGGTTTAAAAGCTGCATGTATAAGATGATGGGTAGGAGTAGGCTAATAGTTTTGTCTTGGGCTATTTTTGTGTATTTACCATTTTATTTACATGGTAAAATGCTGCAAACTATATAAATACTGAAAAACCTATCTACTCCAGTATACCTTTCTAGACTGTCCCACCACAGTATTAACTTTCATTTTAGCTCCAGTACCATTAGATGAATTGCCTTGTCCATGGTTAAGCAAGAAACTGAACACATGGGATCTAGATACTATTTTTATGGGGTAACCTCGTTGCACTGTAATAGCCTGGGCTTACTTCTTCCCTGTGTAGCTGATACCTCATTTCTGGCAGGACCAAGCTTCAAATAGCTTGGTCAATTCAGCCAATACTTAGTAATGTGCATAGCTGTGCTTAGGTAATACATGCCACACAGACTGTCAACTTAGTTTCCCCTGTGCCTACTGACATAGGATGATGTACTTTAAGCCTGCCTGCAAACATGAAAGAGTGGCAAGCAAGTCTGCTGTAGGTGGTTAGGAGCCTGACTAATCCCACTAATCAAATTATTCACCTTTCTAGTATCCATCTAAGGTCTAGTGACTTCTGGTTAAGTGGCCTACTATGGTTTTAAAAAAAACCCAAACATGACCCTATACTTCCTTGCATCAGGAATGAATTGCAAACTCGATTGCTGTGCTGACCATCTTCAGACCTGGCTGTGGTATCGGTATGTCAATGGGGGCTGAATGCTGCCCACCTGGAGATCAGGTGTTTTACATTCAAGTCACTGCAGACCCTACCCAAAACAAAAAAATGCTAATGAAGATCATTACCCTCCCTCCCTTCCTTCTGCTTGGGTGTTGGTGTCCACGGCATGAACAAGGGTGTCTTCAGGGAACTGCTATTTACCAGGGGACACTATCAACACAGAAAAGCCTGTCCCCACGATCCTGCAGGGAGGAATTTCTTACTGTTCCTTGGATAATATCCACAGGAAGCATCGCCCTTGGCAGGAGGAAAAAAGCCGAGGGGAGACCTTTGCAAGACTGAGCACAAAGACACAACACAGCAGCTGATTAGGATGTAGAGTGAGTGAAAGAGGGAACAGGAGAGATTTGCATTCACTTTGCATTTCTTGAGCCCAAATGTGGAGACATGGAGTAATAAATAATGTGAATGGGCTAAAACCAGAAGTTGTTCTCCCATGACTCACCTAATACTTGGGCCTTAGAGACACAGACTTCTTCCAAAGGGTCAAAATAAGGTAGCATCTGTTTTTCCCTTTCCATCCTTGATCACATGGGACCTCTCCATCCCCAGTGTTGGTAGGCATGTGGCTCACAGCAGTCCCATTATCTCTTTGAATGAGAGTTTCCAATCAGTTTGTAGAAGATGCCCACATGGGAAGGCTGCTGAGCCAGGGCCAATGCCAGCCTTGCCTTTTTGGGGGCAACTTGCTTGACAACAAGCATTTAACAGAGCAGATGCACTGGATGGGTCCAAAAGGTTTTTCCTGGCAGGACAGGGAGTGACACTCAGTGGGTGTAAAATGAGGATGGCTGGTACGTTGGTGAGAAAGGTGCTGCAGCCTGCCCAGCCAGAGAAGGACCACAAGAAGCGGAGGGGAACAACACCTCGCAGGGAGGCACAAAGAATGACCATTTACTTGCAGTGCAGTTTGCAACACTACAGGGGTGTACAGGAAGACCAGACTCCAAGGTTTTGGGGACTGCTGCCACATTGGCTGCTTTGTTTGGCTTCTGTTTGCTTGGGATAATTTTGGTTATTTTCTCCTGCCAGACACAAGGGCAAGCAGTGGTCAGCCAGCAACAAAACTGGCATGATCCCTGGAAGGAATAGCAGCTGGAAAGAAGCTCTGCTGGCATGGGTCGGGCACGCCAGGAACAGCTCAGAGGTCTGTTCTGTGACTGTGCCCACACACCTGCAGTGCTGCCCTTGGGCAAGAGCATGGGGTGGGAGCCACTGCCACGGCCACCCAGACCAGCCCTGCCAGGGAAAGGGGGCTACATGGAAAGGATTACGGGTTTGCTTCAGTACCACTGCTGCACGTTTTTTTTAAAAAATTGGATTTTACCCACAGCTACCTCTCATTTTTTCCTGCTTGTGATGCAAAGCTGGAACAACTCTCATAGTCTTTCAGTTTTGTGGTGTCAGCCTCTGACCCTATCAGCTGACAAACTGTTGGTAGAATAGTAATTACTCAGATGTTGATTTACTTCATTCTAATGAAGGTAAATTTATGTGCCCTTATCATGGTGTGTATGTGGGACTGACTAGCACTTTTATTAAAATTTCATTTTAAGCCCAGGAATGCCTCCTGGCTTCCTCTCCTTCAGGCCTCCAAGGAGAAGTTATTCTCTATTTTCAATATCTCATTATCGTGAGGCAGCCAGGTCAAAGAAGTATGATTTACATGTTGTTCTGACAATGTTTGCAGGCTGCCAATTTGTATGCGGCATGCAGTCCTAACTTTGCCTGATGAATGACATGCATTTCAGAGCAGCAGGTATCTTGACTGTGCTCAATGTATTGCATATTTGCAGTTCAACCGTCCGTAACTCTGGGTTTATATGTTATATGCTTTGTCTAACACAGATAAAGCTTGTCAGGCTAGACTTCTCTGTCCGTATAGCCATCTGTCTCGGTACTTATCAGGCACCAGTTACCATCCTAACTAGGTGCTGAACACATTAAGATAAGGAAAAATTCAGTCAGGACAGATTTCTAACGGCATGTGCTCTTGCCATTGGGTTGATGTTACTGAATATAAGATATACATAGATGTCTATATAGGTTTATGTGTTTCCTGTATGTACATAAACAAAATATGAAATTAATTTAAGCTTATTTGATTGCACACATAACATTAATTTAGGTAGGTGTTGTATAGAGTTCCTTAAGCCACTTAAGAGATGGAGATAGACATACATGTTGACCTGAAGCAGTCCTACTAGTTTTTCTGGACCTCTTTTCTGGTGACCCTGCCAAGTGTTCGTTCTTCAGGCATATAACAATTTTCTATATAAAGAATAGTTTTAAAAATAACTCTCATGTACCTCTTAGATTCAGATGTTCTTTTTAGCCATGGAAAACTCAACATTGTGATGACATATATTCCCACTGGGGAAAGTATTTATTCTCCTTGCTTTAAAAAATATAGTGCACACAATCTGGATGATAATTCGGGACTACATTTTTTATGAAATGCCTCAAATACGAAATTAAACATTTGTATTGGTTTGACCTTATTTGTAGTAGAGCAAAGTACAGAAGGAGTATGCATGGGAGTATCATTCACGCTCCTCCCTCCTTATATTTTAAACAGAACCTGATATACTTAGTATTTGTTCACTTCCTTTTGTGCTTATTTTCATTGCTGTACGATCTATTAGAAAGCGTATCACCAGTGCATAGAAAATACATATCTGCATTTTGCTTTTTGTTATGTATGAATGAGTACAGCAACACCCACCCTGGTCTGATTGCCCAGGCCAATCTGATGGTTCATAGCGTCTCAGAATGTTGTCCAGCAGAAACACTGTGAAATGTTAGGAGAAAATGAACCACACACAAATCTACCTCCCTAGGCATACAGTAAGTGCTGCTGCTGTCAGAACTTATCGACAGTCAGTATTTTTGCAGGCAGGGATAGGGCCGTGCTAATATTAGTCCTGTTCAGTACTTTAAATTACAATGTCCTTGATAAGATCAGTTCTATACAATATTAAAGTTATATTTGTATTTAAATTCAATACGTTCTATTTAGGAAGCCAACCTTATCTGCCAGCCAGTAAAGGAAATTCTGTAGCAAGAAAAAGGGGAAAAAATGCATCTCTTTCCTCATTTATAATAACCATGACTAGTAACTTCAGAGGCACCATAAAAAGTAAAAGACACATGGTAGTCAGGTGTATCTGTTACAGAGATATATATGCTACACCTACATATCCAGAAATTAGGGCTAGGAATTCTGCTGCCCTGATACAGATGTTACATCTGCCAAGATCTACACCTGACCCAGCTATCCATTGCTCCTTTGGTTGTTGATTGGTAGAAACAGGAACTTATGAGGCACAATGTAGTTCATGCAAAAGCAGAAGTCTTCAGTTGGTCAGATGAACCATAGTACTGAATTGCATGTTACTCTCTTTTCTGGGGAAAGACGAAAGCAAATTGATTTACTAGCTTAGTTGTAGACATTTGCAGTTAGATCAGACAAATTAGATCATAGATTTTTGGGAGAATGGTAACACTGACTAGCCTTTTCCAAGATGATAGCTGAACTCCAGTCCCTGTGGCATTCAAGTATTCTTTTTATCATGGATTTAAAGGGGACAAGATTGATATGGCTTGCTGCATTTATTCAGTGTCCTTTAGGGAAAGAAAATTGTCATTTGAGTGCTCAATAAATCAGACTTGTCTGCACATATTTAAAATAAATGAGTTGGGTTCATTTTCCAAAGACATCTGTCTAGTGCCATTTTAGACAACCTACATGGTCTCCGATGGCTTCTTTAGAAGGTCACAGCTCTTCCAAATCTCCACTGTCACTGCCTGCTGGCCCTGTGCAGGTTCCTCTGATGGCACTGGGTGCTATATTTAGTCCGTTGAATCTCAACAAATAATTACAAAAAAAAAAGGGTCTGTAAGCAATGCTAAAGATACACAATGTTTGTAGGAATAAATGTCTCAGTTCCCCTGGGGCAATGAGCCCACAGCTATCTGTGCACTACAACATCTGTCTCTGAAGGAAGTCACTGAGTCAAAATGGCCAAGTCTAGAGAAAGATGACAATAAACTGAGATACTGTGTTATTTATGGGTGGGAGGAGATTATGATTCAGGCAGCTCATCCTCAACTCATGTTGATCTACTGTTCCTAGCACTTATGAAAATATTCTGTAGCCAGTTTTATGCTGTGATGAGATGTTGAATGGCTTAAAATACATTCTGATCTGCCAGAAACAAATGTTCAGGATGATCCCACCACAAAACTTCACTCCAAGTCTACACATGCTACATACATTGCAGAACTACTTTAGAAATGGTTTGCTAAATGTGGCAAATGCAAGTGCTATAGATTTTAAATGAAAACGCTCAGTAACATCTGTTGCTGATGGGTTTAGTGAATGTTCTTGAAGGTGGATAACTGGAAAGGATACAGTCTGATGCAAAGAAGCCAAGACACATACACTTCTATTCTCCTTCCAACCATCACATAGTCTTTATTAAGCAGAATATTAAATTAAATCTGAACAGCATTTATCTCCTAAAATTCAATTTTTCTGAGCATACGTCAGATAAAGTCCATTCCGTCTTCTGTCTGACTTTTAACTGCTTGCTAATGCAGTATCTATTGCGAACTGCATATGGTAGGAAAAAAATGAGGGGATACTTGTCTGGATTCAGAGTAAGGCATCCAAAATAAATTTGAGGAAAATGACCTTAATTCAGCAAAGTGCTTCAGCTTTAAGCATGCAAATAGCCAATGAATCACATGCTTAAAGTAAGACTCATGTATCTGCTTCTTGCTAAATTAGGCATAAATTACATCTACATATCAAACGGCAGCAAAAGCCCAGTAAAAAGACAAAACAAAAAACACAAAGAAAAGATAATCATGAAAGCTTTGGTTCAGAAGCAATGCTTTCTCAGATGTAATACAGTCCACATAAGGTCTGTTTTGTTTTTACTCAGTCACTTTATTATTTATTGCTCAGTATCAAAAGGAATCAAACTGACATTGATTAAAGGCCATTGTGAGTTGTAGGTAATATTCATATAATTCTTTGAATAGTACAATGCACATTGTAGGGATAAATTGAAATCATAGAAGACTGAAATAGGAGGGAATCACAGTATGATGCAATCATGTAAACAATAGCACACATGTATAGATTAATACAGATTTCCTTTGTCCACTTGACAGGCCTGATCAAAAGTAGCAAATATTTTAATTCTAACAAACACTTGAGTTTTTCCTTTGAACAGGTGAATATAAAAAAAGTTATCTTATAAAGCAGAGTGGATTAATATGTCTCTACTGTTTTTCCTCTTGATCTTTAAGGCTTATCAGAATCCTCTGTCCTCCCACTAAATTTATTAGTTACTTATGAAAATGAGCTGAGCAAATATTCATTGTTTGAACTGAAAAAACCCCATTTATAAATTGCTGATATTCCCACAGAAGATATGACATCAGATTCTTTTGATCAGCTGGGAGGACATTAATAATTGGTATAGATCAGTTATGTTACGAAGGACCATGTTTCAGCAGTTGACACCCCTGCAACTTCCTCCTCTGCAAATAAGTGATACGTAAGAGCTGCAAAATGTGTCTTTGAGAGGTTGAAGACTGATCTGCTCTGTGAACTTCTGGTCATGTGTAGGGTTGCACTGGATTTCATAAGGCTTTGAGTAAGATCAGTTATTCAAATAGGGCAACCCAACTATTGAGACCTGGGCTGTGCAACACAGATTCAAACTGCCTCAGTATACAGAAGCAGGACTGGTAGCTTGTTTTTACAAACAGTGTCATTTTTGCAAAGGCCTATGCTAGCCTGGCAGCATGTGAATTTCTTCTTGAAGTACCAGGATTTAGGACATCAATTTGGGGTTAATCGCAGTAAAGACTGGCATTCAGTCTCAAGCTGGTCAAATAAGGCATGGAGTCAGCAGGGAGCTTTGGGAAAGGACTTAATCTCTACATCATAGCTAAGCTGTTTAAGTGTATTTCGTGCAATTACAGCCAATTAAATACTTGGAAATTAGGTTCCCTGTCTTTGAACATCTTAAGGCCCCTGCTCTACAACGGTATTGGCACTGGCTGACTTGTCTAATTTGGTTAATATCCACAGGTCCCACAGACTGCTCTCCAGGTACCAAAAGGTTCATATGTGTTTGAAGATGGAGGCTTACATGGACAAAATAGAGGTGTCTGCACAGTCTCACTAGGATGGAGAAGATTTACGTGGTGCTTATGGTGGTTTATGCCAAGGAGGAATTCATGTCAGTGTATTTACTGCTGAATCTGCAAAACTTCTATTTAGCAAATGAAAAAGACACCTTTGGTGTGTGAACACAATGCTAAGACACTCAGTGCCTTTCTGTCACGAGTTCTGGATTTTGATAATTACAGACTTCACTTCTATGTGCAGTCTGTTCTTTCCTAGCATTTTAAGTCTTCTGGGGGTTAGTTAACTGTTTTATTTTTTATAAATAGGATCAATATATAAAATCTTTTAAGTGCAATAAACACAGAAAAATATAAAACGTTTCAAGCCTGTGGCTCTCTCCCAGCATTTCGCCCATTTTCTGTATCACCAGACAAAGGTGCAGGAAACACAGAGGGACGCTTCCAAGCAGGCTTGTGAATTGGAGGACTGGCTATTTCTGTGAGCTATGAGAGCAGCCATCACACCCAACATCCGCTGAGAGCTTTTGTTTGTATACAGAGAAAACAAAGGACACACAAGTTTGCTACTCTTTCATATGGGAAGATTGCACAGAAAGAGAAAGCTGCCAACTTCCAGGGCACAGTGCATTTCTCGAACTGACGTTCACATGGTGTCTCCAAACTGCTTTGTTATGAGACTAAACACCAGGATTAAACGCTTAAACTGATCGGTTGATACCGGGGACAAAACTGTAGAACCACAGTCACACTTTACTACAAGCATCAGACTGTAGTACGAGGACAGTTTGAATGGTATTTTCCCCCCTCCCCCCTAAATACACACTTCAGACAAGAAAGCAGTCCAACAGTTTTCTAAGACACAAAAACGGGACATGAGTTTAGTCCTTCAGAACAAGCTGTCCGTCTCCATCAGGGTTGTAACAGCCATCTTGCACCAGAAATCAGCCCAGACTTTTTTTTTTTCCTTACCTTATTCCTGTTAGTATCCAAGGACCTCTCATTTCCCTAGAGGTTTCTGACTATATTTTCTTTCAAACATTCCACTTTTCTTATTTCTTAGTGTTGCTGTGGCAGTCTAAATGTCTTTTTCTTCTTGTAGTTGCAGTTCTCACTATTTCCCTGAACACCTGCAAGACAGCCCATCTGGGTTGACACAGTGTGAGATGAGGCAGACAGGCATTGCCAGCAAAGGGCTCCTACTGCAGCAAGTGGGCTGTTGAAATCAGATGTTTTCTAAGACGTCTATGGGGACAAAGCCTTTCTTCTTCCCGCTGAATACTTTGATAAAGCCATCATGTTCCTTTTCAGAAGTCACACAAATCTGAATGCAAAGAAGGTACAAAAATAATAAACTCTCTGCCATGATCAAAGTGACAAATTAGTCCAGGCTATTTATCAGGTGGGTTAGACATCCCGCTAGTTACTTCTATAAGTAGAACAATCCTTTTTAGACTCTCACTGCTTTGGTAAGAAACTGAAACTCATATTTAGAGTTACCTTTCCCTTGCCTCCCTAAAGTGCCACATATACATGAGGGACATAAAAAGTTAAGAACTTTGTGGTGGATCAAAGATTTTGAAACTTGAATTATGACTTCAGCCTACTGTAATGATTGTGATTTAGTTGTCTGTGTATGAGGAATGGGTATTTCAGATCATGAGCTAGCTGGCTCCCTCAACAATTGGGATTACAACAGAAAAGTAATCATGATGCCAAGGTGGGTCACTTGTAGCAGCTGATCTGAATGCAAGCCTATTCTCTTTTGCATGTTTAAGGAGCCCAGGTACTTCTCAGATGAGCAGTAGGTTACGTTATTTATTCAGCCCTTGCACCTACAGGTGCCTGTTTTGGATACCAAAGTATGTGATCTGAATCCAGCTCTGCAAGTGCATTTGCATAGCACCTACCAAATGGAGGCAGTTGTGGTGAAACCGTATGGTCTTTACAATAGCACAAATACTACATCATGGTAAAGGTTTGCATCTCCTGAAGACCTTTGTGATCTCAGGTATTTCCACTTTAGGGCCCTTCCTGAGACACTTCTGGTAATAGCCAAGCCATTTGAAAGCCTAGTGGCACAGGTACTTTAGACTGGACACTTGAGCACAGAGCCACACAAAATAAGGAATTGTTTTCAAACATCTGTGCCGAAGAACTATATATTTCCTACTAATCAAATCAGGCTAAAAAATAGCCAGAAAACTGATGGTCCTATTGAGATCAACTCACTGATTTCTCATGATGTCAGTACCAGGACTTTAATGCCCTCTCTCTGGACTAACACTCACAAAGGCTCTCTCTGATAAGTATTTACAGTGTTTAATTACAATAATTAAATACAATAAATGACCAAAAATGGCTCTAAAGTGTTCCTGGCTAAATCCAGATCAGCATGACTGTTATGGATTGTATGGTGACACCTAAATACCACATCTGAATTCTGGGCCAGCTTGTTCTTCTGTTATATACAGAAAATTCACTAGTGACCACTGATGCTGCCAGAGGGAAATGAAAGGTCCTAAGAAGGAGGTGAAGCTGCTTCATATTTGTCATCTTCACTATTTGGAAATGGTAAAGTGTGTCTCTGTACCTGCAAAAAAAGATTTGGAAACCAAATGGACTCATTAATTTTCTTACTTAAACTACCTACTTAACACTAACCACATGGGATCCCTGGGAGAGAATGACTGAGCACATCAACAGAGCTGACATGCAACTAAAAAAAAATAATGTATTGTTTGGGCTAAATCACATGGAAAGCATGGGAGAAGTATGGAGTTGGTGCTGTTTAGTTCAAGTTCTGTTGCAAAACAACCAAGCTCATCTGTGTCATGAATCTCTAGCACAGCAGCTGCTCCCTCTGCACTCACATCACCGTTCGAAGAAGAGAGGTGTAAAGCACATGTATACAGAAAGGTGTTTCTGACTATTGCTAGATGTTGGACTTGTCTCTGAGAAAGACTATGAAAACTTCAACAAGAGAAAAAGCCTGCAAAGGAGCACAAGACTAGGATAGCTGAGCATGGCAGAGTATCCAAGAGTGGGAAAGAGCATCTTGGTTGAAAGATGCCTCTTCTCGGCTGATCCCTGCTGCTGTGTGGGAAAATGAGCCTTTGCAGCTTCTCCATAACTAGACCTGGCTGGTTAAAAGGAATGCCTGACTCCACTGCTGTGCTTTCCTCCTAACTAAAGGTATCTGCAAGGCCACTAACTTTTTGCATGGGCCAAAGAATGCCCCAAATAGTCAGAATTCTAGAAGGGACCTCCAGCAGGTCTGCACTGCTCACTAGCCATGCTGCATTTCTTGCTTAACCTCTGGCACTGTGCAGAAAATATTACAAGAACAGAGTGATTTTCCCTGATGTCTTGTACTGTCAGCAGAATGGTTTGTGGACAAAAGAAAAATAGTGAGCTTTCTGAACACAGGTCTTCTTTATCTTTGGAGTGAAAAAGGAAGACAGATTTGGTCTTTTTTTAGAGTTTTTTTTTTGGTTCTGCTGCTGGTTTGAGTGTTCCTTCATATCAGTGGGAGTGCTCTGTTACAGCAATAATTTTAGATCTTCACTGGACATGAGGAGTACAAGGCCTTTCCGTAAGAACGTCTCTCATTCTACATACTAATACCTTGATCTCAATTCTCCCAAATTCCAGTTCTCTCACACTAATATACTAAGCCTTGCATGTGCTGGCCCCCAGATGGCAGAGAAAAAACTCTCCTTCCCACGGAAGGAGAAGTGTTGAGGGCGGAGCAAGCTTGGCTACAATATGGCACACTTTCCTAATCCTGTGTGACTCAGGAAGTCTCCTTGGGCTGTGGCAGCTGCTGGAGCTTTGCAAAGCCCTGGAGCTGCTCCAAACTCTGCAGTTTCAGAAAAGAGGGAACACAACATAATCTCCGGCCACTTTTGTCCTCATCCCCTTTTGTGAGTGCTTCCAAGGACTTCATCCACAAGTTGTAGCCTTGGGTTTTGGCTCTTGACTATATTAGGTGGGTGTAAATCAGGAGTAACCCCAGATAAGTGTATGGTAGTATCCAGAGTTGTGGACTCCACCTGATGAATCAACTGTTACTGAGGACTAGCTCTGGTGACAGACAGCAAACATAATGGTTCTGAAGGAGCAAGGTGCCATTCCCATCAGGTGATCACAGTTTTCTGTATCAAATTGGAAACTGCTTAAAATGGCAGCTACTCAGGCTGGCATGTTTTGGGGGAAAGGCTGCTGGCCTGATAAGATAAGTGAGCTATTGAGCCACTGAGCAGCCACTCTCCAGTGAATTTGGTAGCAACACAAACGGAGACAAACTTGCTTGGTTTTTTTTCCTGCCCGCTGGCTCAAGAGGTTAGTAGTGGAGTAAGCCACAGGGTAAGAAACAACATCTCAGGCTATTTCTCAGTCACTAAATGATCTTCATAGCTAGCTGAAAGTGGGATGTAATATTATAAAGTCACTTCCTCATTCTTTCATCTCACTTTGTTTAAAAAAATCCCCAAACACTTAAACAACTGTTTGGATCATGGCTGTTGTCTAAACTTGTCAACATCTGCCCTGAGGATTTTTTATTCATCAGTCAGCCCGAAGCAGGTGAGGGAGATGAGCAATTAGGAAATGATTCTTTAAGCTGCACAGTCATTAATACTCTCCTGTTCTTCTAAGTCCTGTGCTTTAAATTTGGGCTCAAGTGGCAGGAGTAATTGTCCAGGAGTAATTCTGAACTTCCCCTGATTTTCCACAACTGTTTCTTACTTATCTTCTCTCTCCCATATATTTAACTCATCTGTCCACCACAGACTGGTTCTGATGAAGTAGGAGTTTGGTTATGAGGACAGTACAGTTTCATGAGCTGTCCTGGAGCCTGTAGACAATGCCAAGTCAAGAGATCTGAAAGCTCAAGTTTTCTGTTTGTCTGTAAGAATGACAGCACAGGGACACTGTGAGTTTCTACATTTGCTGCTGCCTGTGCACCAAAGTTCTTGCCTACGTGAGCTTTGTGGAAGGAAATGATAAGTCGTTCAGTTTTCATACCAATTCAGCCATAACGCAAATGATGATGATGACAGGTTTTATATCAGCTCTGTCATTAGCTTTTGGACTGAGAACATCATCTTGTTTTACCTACGGCACTTATTTAGGGTTTTAAAGATGATCTAGACTAAACTGGATGCATAATGGCCCGTGCCCATATTTTGGACTCTTGCAAAACTTGTGTGCCACTCAGTATCTCTGAATGAATGGGGACACTCATCCCTTTTCAGCAAAACTGATGTCAATGAAAATCAGAGTTAGCTGGAAAAAGACCCTTTTCCCCTTAAGCCTAGCTGTGAAGTGCAGCAGTTATAGCTGGGGAACACATAAAAAACTGCAACATCAATTTCTGTGCTGGGTTTGTGTTTTAAATGATTCAGTCCAAATGCGTAAGTCACTGTGATGAAACAGATTTTCAAAGGCAGCTGAGTCATGCTCTTAGAAGTTCATCCCAGGATGAAAAATGTGGGGCCATAAAGTAATTCCTAGGCAGTGAGGTGAAAAGCCAGGTAGCAACAAAGCATCCAGTCTAATCAGAAGAAGATCCAAGACAGGTGGATCCCCTGGGACTGGTGACCAGGGCTGCAATCCTGCCTTGTTGAGCCTAGACTTGTGGACATGTTTAAGCCCACTCTCAGGCTCTCCTGAAGTTGCTGGATCATATCTGCACATAGCTGCTAATGTACACATGTCTAAATGCCACTCTGTTTGAAATTCGTGTGATTAGGTGTTGGGCCAGGAGGGAATTTTTTCCGGAACTGTGGTGCCAAGGGGACAGCAAGGCTGACAGCTCAGGGTTGGAGGCTGTGGCCATCACAACAACGGTGACCTATCTGCAGTCACTGCAGAAGCTGGCTGAGAGATGCTTCTGGTAAAAGGGCTATTTTACATCAGTGACATTTATAAAACACATCCATCACAAAATGGATCTGTTGCACTGATCTTTATGTAAACTCACAGTCCAGATCTGGATGAGACAGAGAGTTTCTGATTGACAGTCTTGTTACAAATGTCATGGCTTGAGGTAATTTCTATTGCACAAGATCAGTTATGCAATTTAAAATCAATTGTGTTATTTAATCACAAAAAACCCAACTCTAAAGTGGTTTGTGTTAGTGTGACTGTAGATGTCAGAGAGGCATCCAGTGAAGGGTGTGAGTAGGTTTTTTTTAAAGAGGTTATTTCCTTTATTTAAGTAGGATGTTACAAGAGGAATAAAAACAGACATTCAAACAATAGATTATTATGACTTCTTTAAAAATAAGGATGACTAAAAATGTTAGAGGCATTTTAAAAGATGCTTTTCCAAACATTGATGATATATTAGATATGGTGACCTTTTCTTTTGTGAAAAGAGGTCAAATCAGAGCCTTTAGTCACGCAAAGAAGCATTTGTATAATGTGTTGTAATGAATTCGGGTACGCTAGAGCAGAAGTTACAAGCTGGAGAAAACTTTATATAACCAAGTGATGGTACAGTCAATCAGAGTTGAAAATTATGCAGCCAGTATTGTGTGTGAGACAGCTTAAAAGAGTTGAAAGCCACATAAATTGGCTGGTTTTGGCTTCCCTGTTAATAATCCTGCTTTATTGATGTCAGGGGCTATGTCTGCTTCCTTCCCACAGATTCCTGTTTGAGCCCTGTGGTGCCCAGTCATCTTCTGAAATGGTTTCAGGACCCACAAATCTGTCAGTGAATGCTAAACTGCAAGATGCTGAAGCAGTACACTTTTCCTCCCCCAGGGCTGGGTTTCATATTTCATAATGAAATTTTCAAGGGATCCTTTGTGAAGACTAGCTCGTGCATATTTCTCAAGATGGATAATCAAATTGTGTTGTTTTTCCCTCAGTCCTCTCCTTGAGTACTGGCTTTGCCAGAAAGGTTTGCTTGAAGCTGAAGCTCAAAATGTTGTTCCCAGGACATGAAACTGCCAAGCAATTCCAGAGAAAGCCTCACCCACTGTGCTTCAGACTTTGAAAATGTCTCTGCTTGGCTAGTCGTGTGGCTTTTTTGATGAGAATGTATTGTCTTTTGCCTTACAAGAATAGGCTTTACCTGGGAACATTCGTATAAGGCACAAAGGGGATAGAGACCTGCAGTATAAACCAAAGATGGTATCAAGCGATATAATGCAAATTCATATTATTGTCACTGGATAAGTTTTTCTGTTGGTGTATCATCCTTGCCTTTGTTGCCAGAATGTCTCTGGACTCGTTAGATCCTGCAGAATTTGACCCAGTGAATTAACAGTATAAAATTGAGACAATTTGCCATACTATCATCACAAGAATTTATTAAACCAGTTAATGAGTTTTTCTAGATAAAATTAGACTTAACAGAAATTGGTAGCAATGAATAATCTTCCCTTCTTGCTAATCTGGAACAAGCCAGTGCTATGCACATAGTACATATATCACACTCACAGCACTCTGGACACTGTGACCAGAGACAGCTAAAATGTCTGGTTACATCTCACAGAAATACCCAAATAGAACAACAACAACAAAAAAATTCTGCCAAACTTTTCCCAGAAGTGTCATTTAGATTAGCTTTTTTCTTTTTATGCCTTCCCCATTGCACCCCTCTCTCTGCTTCACATGAAAAACAATGGGGAAATAAAAGACAGAAAATAAGATAACTGGCTGAAGAAAGAAGAAAGGAAAATTGACTTTGGAAATATAAAATAAATTTTTAAAGTAAAAATTTCCCAATAACAATTAAAATGTTTTTCACAATAAGAGTTTTTCAACAGTGAAGGCAAAGTTGTTCTGTTAAAAAAAACCCAAAACCAAAAAATTATGCCATTCAGGCAGTGATCTCCATGGCAGGCACATGTCCCATAGGTCAGGTTTGGGGCCTCCTGTCCCCATGCTGCCTCTACACATTGGCCCTGTGCACGCTGCCAGCTCTCACTGTGGGCTATTATGGGGGGCTGAAACCCCATATGGAGGGACAGCGGGAAGAAGATGAGTGTCCATAGCCTTGTTGTGACTGTCCCACCTGGAAATTACTCAAAATGGCCTTGAAGGTACTTGAACGTTCCCTTTTTGCATAATTTGTGCTAGGGTAGAGTGGGATCTGTTGGCTCCACTCCTTTCCTCTCATGTCTCTGCATTCATGTGTTTTTTCAGTCTGATCTCTGCCCCTTGTTTTATACCAAGTATTTATTTATTTCTTCCTCTGAAGCCCACGTGGAGTGAGGACCTGACAACATCAGCATTCAACCTCAGCATTTGAGTGGATTTGAGATAGAGCTGAATAAGTTTGCTAAAAAAGAGAAAGAAGTAGACAGACAGGATGGATTTATCCCTTTCTTTACCTCCTGCCCTACCAGAGATGATGACATGCCCCTGACTACGAGCTCCCTTGCGAGTCTATTATGAAATAGAGACAATAGGAAGTCCTTGTGATTAGATGAAGCTGCCAGCCATGCCCACTTGGAAACTGTGATTTGGTAAGAAATAAGACAAGAAACTGGCCCTTACTGTTTGCAGCAGCAGCCACACTAACAGAGGATCTGGTATGCCCATAGACAACAAGGGACTCAGACCTTGACCATTCTTTCTTGGTGGCACACTATATTCCCACACTATCATTGCCCCAAGCTTTGCCCTTGTGTATTGCTTATTCTAGAGCACAAAGGGTGCAAAGTCTCTCATTCTGCTTTGGTAATATTTTTTCTCTCCACGTGCACATATATAAAAAATCAAAAGAAATGCTGGGTAAAAACAAATTAAGTCCTTTCTCTCTTTCTAGCAACTTCAGGGCTGCCCAGTGTACTATGTGCACAAAGACAGTTAAAATATATTCTGATCACTTCTGATCTGCTGTGCCTTCCTTAAAAAGCTGTGTATACCCAAGGATTGCTAGCACTTGTATGTTTTGCTATGCCACAAGACAGCAGCGGCAAAGGTATAAGTTAATCTTATTCACCGGTGAAGTGTTACAGAAGTTCTGCATGGAAAGATCTATGGCCCTGAAGTCCCCTCTGATTATGACTTCTGCTCTACTTTATTAAAATCAGTGCTGTCCAGGCACTGTAAGGCAATCACTTCCTGGTGATGTGACATCAATTGCCAGAGGAAAGGAAATGCCTAATGAGTTGGAAGAACATTGGGCTTCACAAGAGGCAGTGAGAAAAATCTAACTTTCTGTTTCATCCAGGTGTCAGAGAACTCAAGCTGTGCATCACCCTTAGTCAGCCACCCTTCTATTTACATGAGCTTATACCACAAACCTGACTGTCTCTTAATGCAGCTTTTGAGCCATAGTCTACTCTCACTTTACCACAGCAAGAATTTATAGCAGCATCACAAGACTTGACACTTGGATGTATTAAACATCTGGTAAACATTGTGTAAAAATCATGTTTAAAATCAGATCAAAGACAAATCTCATAATGATGGCCACGGCTTTTGCCTAGTGAACCCACCTGAAGGACACCAAGTAGAAGGAACTGATGAAAGTAAACCAGGGAGAGTGGACCCTGCAAGTCCTCACTGTACCTGGTGTACTTTAGCTCACGGCAGCTCTTGTTTAGAATAAATTACAGCCTGTGAAGAGGGTAAGTGGTGACACAAGTAATTAACGATTAAAGATACCTTGCAGCTGGTGAACTAGAGCTAAATTTAAGATTTACAGGTTTGTTTGGTACTGTCTTAACTCTGTTCCTGCTGAAGCCAAAACAATGAGCTGTGTTTAGATCTTTAGGTAAGTTAAGGTCTGGGGAGGGAGCCCCTGTCTTTTATTAATTAGTTCTAATAGTGAGGAGAAAACCAGATCATTTTTCAGCCACACAATATCTACCTCCAAGACTGTGTGTTCTTCAAGCTGTCCTTCTGAAGTCAGTAGGAGAGTGCATAATATATAAAGTATATTTATGAACATCTGTGAGGCTGGAAATTTAGGCTACATTAGGCAAGGATTATGTGTTTGTAGAAGGCCAACACTGGTCTTAACTGGCCACTAGACACTATTACCGTACAAATAATAAATCCTGAAGTAAAATTCCAGCGAAGAGCATCTGCCTGTGCTCATCTTGCACCACTTTCCCTCCAGTCATTGGTCAGACTGCTGGATGCTCAAGTCCGGTGGGGATCCGGCACAGGGGAACTTACCTGGTTCTCTTTCAGAGTTATCTGTCCCTGTTCCTTGCAGCCAATGAATGTCCTGATACACCTGTAAATCCTCTCATCGTGTTGCACTCTTTGAACAAAGTTAGCAGGAAAAAATCCAGTTCTATCATCAATTTTCCCCTGTGGAAAAAACATATTGATAGAAGAAGATTGCTAACACTAGTATTTTTAATACAAGTTCAGCATTGAAAAGAACATATTTTTCCCTTTGGAAAGAAAACAGATATAAAATAATTAGCACATACCTTCCACCAGTCTTCATTGGAGTCTTCCAGAAGAGTGATCATATCCCCTGGCCTGTAATTAGAAGAGGAATAGTAATTAAGATGACTTTTAATTGTTATGCTGCATCAGCTTCCACAATTACTTTCTAATAGGAAGGTGGTCTGTTCTTGGTTATTTTATATGAGCATTTGCTGATGGTAAACTCAATGAGGCAGCAAGGTTTTCTTCAATCGTACATGGTAATATAGAAAGAGAGTCTCTGTATGTCGGGGCTAGATCTTTATTTTGAGACAACATCTGTGAACTGGAATTTTGGCTTCCTGTTTGATAAGAAACTGTTTAAAATACAGTCCCTAGTTGTTACAGACATTATCATGTTACTTCAAGACATTTCACATTGTTGGGACACAGCACTTTATCATCTGTGTTTTCAAGCTGTGATTGCAGAAGGAAGGCAGCAGGAAAATAGTTCTATTTAACTGACAAAGGCAATTAGTCAGCAGGGATATAATTCTGCCCAAGAATGTCTTTTTGATTTGAATGGGACATATTTACCTTTATAATGTGTGGTGCAGGGTTGTAATTGCTAAGTATCAGCATCCAGCTGACTAGTTCCAAAGCAGAGCTAGGAGAATAATTTGGCTGGAAATGCTAATAGCGAAATGTGCTGAGCTGATTTTGTGCAGGTAGTTGAACAGTTATTTGACCTCCTTCCCCCCATTGGTGGCACTTCATCAATGTTATTATGTAATTATAATAGCGCTGCGTTGTAGAAAGTAAGTGGCAGCCCATTTCCAAATGGATTAACCTCAGAAAGCTCTGTCTGCTTGATAACAGGCATTTCTTTGATCTTAATAAAATTAATGGTTGACCCCTAATTATTCAGCTTTCCTTACATTCCCTCTTAGGCTCACTGTATTGTTGAGGTATCAGCACAAGAGCTTGCAAACACATCTGGATAATAGGTCCAATTTAACCAATTCTTTCAGAGCATGCATAGAAGATGTGGACCTGTCCAGGATGCAGCTGGAAGTGGAGGCAGTGGTGGGCCTCTTTGGTCCACTTCCCAAGTGGTTATCGTTGCTGCTGACAACTGGAGAAACAGGCGTTTAGTCTTCTAACCCTGTGCGATCTGAATCAGTGTTTTCCAGCTTTCACAGAAAGATGCTATCAATAGCAACAGGGTAGGATTTTCCTCAAGCCCTCTTCAGGAAGGTCTTCCAGTGTGTTTGGAATAATTAAGTGTTGCTAAGGTGAGAAAGGAAGCTAGAGAAAAAGGACAACTTGGTATCCCAGTGGTAAAAGATTTTTTCCATGGGAAAGGACATCTGATTCCAGTTAATATTTAATATAAAACACTTCACGAGGTTTTGAGGGAGCCCATCTTGCCACTTCAAAGTGAATAGGCTGTAACACCATTGGAACCCTTACACTGCAAGGAAGAACATTTTCAACAAGAAGGATTTAGGCAGCCCCATGCTCCAAATACCTTTCAGCCTGGTTATTAGAAAAATAACCTAGAAAATATAAATTTATTTGGCTGTCAGAGAAAGATGGCAATTGAACCTAAAGTCTTTTCATGTCAATGGTCTGAGCACTGAGATTTTTAGATGCAAGACCTGCAGATTTTGCTTTCTGATGTTTTTTTAGCACAGGGCTAACACAGATGTCTCTAATCTGCAAAAAGGATTCAAAACAGAAGTCCCAGCTGGACTTATGTTACTCTTGCTGCCTAGATGTAGGCTGCTAATCCCTGAAAGCCAGCAACCTGCTTGCTGTTCGCTACTGGTTGAAATCACTCTCAGGTCTCATCTTTTTCTTCTGTAAATAAAAACCTTGGATAAGTTGTCTGCTCTACATCAGAGCTCTAGATTTCAGTAGGTGGCAAGATAGGCGCTCATCAGCCTTGAAGTTTACTAGATATTTGGCATCCCTTATGAAACAGTGTTAACCCACGTATTACTGAATTTCTGGCCATGGGACAAACAACACTGCTTTACCTGAGTAACACTAGTCTAAAGCCTGGCTGGTGTCTCTGGAAAGAACATGTTAGTTGTGACAGGTCTAGGTTGCAGACCACAGGTTCCTTTTCTCCCTAATATGAGGGACAGGAGAATTTTGGAGAATGTGTTTTCTGGATTGCTATGTCTTGATGAGGATGATAGTCCAGTGCAGGCTTGACTGAGCAGTGTTCCTCTTCATGGAACAAACACACAAGCTGGAATACACCCCTAAAGAAGCAGGATGCAAAGTGGAATCCCTCAATCCCTCAGAATAGCTGGCAAGTTGCACTAAACATCACCATACCCTGTGGTTATTTCCTAAAGAGCTGACATTCCTAAAATAATGATTAGTTATGCTAGCAAAGCAGAATGATAGGGAAGCTTGCAACTTCTGCCTTACATCCCATCCATTAGTTCCAGGGAAATGAGAAGGCACAGCTGGGAACAGGAAAAAGGTTTTTGGTGAAGGAGATGCTGATGAGAGGGGCATTTCCCTGGCAATTCCCTAAATTCTGTGGCATGTGCATGATTATTTTGATGTAGGGAATGCCTTGAAGAGAGCAGACACATTTCATGACAAGAACTCTAGCAAGACCATGCAGAATGCAAGTAGCATGAGTCAAACTAATTGTGCTAAAAGAAAGATGGCCTTTCACTTCAGTGGGCTTGGATTAGACCTTGTACAATGAATGCAGAACTGAGGAAGGAAGTGTTAAAAATTATAATTAACAAGGTTATTTTGCAAAGCTTAGAATGCATCTTTCTCATGTAAAAACACTGCCATCCAGCAGCTTGACATCATTCTCTTTTCTCAGACATAACCTGAATGTGAGGAAAAATCCAACAGGACTGGCAAAATGTTCAGCATTAGCATGAGAGGTGCTGAGGAATTCCTAGTTGAAACCTTCTGGTTGAAAAAACAAAGCAGCTGAAAACTGAATATTTTCTAGCTGAAAGACATCTTGTTCCTAAAGTGACATAAGTGTTTTTGAAACTTATCTATTGTGTCCTTGCCAAAAAAAATGGTCACCAGCTTTTTATCTATGAGAATATCTTTGTATCTACAAGTGTCTACCTCTATAAAAAATGTTTAGTATGAACCCTCTCTCCCCCCAAGTCATATATAGCCATATGACCCTCAGTTTGCATGGGTCAAATCAACTAACAAACATTTTGGGTCTTTACCTCATCTCCAAGTCTTCATTTTCTTGTGGTACAAATTTGTACAAGGCAACATAGGTGTTCATTTGTAACGTGCTTTTATAAAATGGTCCCTTTAAGAAAACACAGAAAGAGAAAATTTAAATATCTGTCCTGTACAGGAATTTGCTACACTTTTTTAGAGACTGAGGAACCAGGGCCTGATCTTCCAAGAAATGAACCAGCATCATCTCATTGCTTTCACACCTTGGAGGACTATGGCCCAGATACATTGTGAGCCACTAAGGCAGTAACTACTTCGTTTAGATATCAGATTCTTTGAACCCCAAGATCAAATCCCAGGATTGTAAAGAACAGAATCAGAAATCTACACAAGTTGGTCTTTTGGGTGAGATCTTAAAAAAGGAGTCTGCCTTTTGCTCTCTGTTAATGTATGACTCTTACAAGCCCAGTAGAGTATTACTGGCATTATGTAAGGTGTCTATTATACAGTCCTCATTATGGATAGAGCTAGAGTTGTACAATGCACAGGTCCAGAAAACAGGGTGGGAAAATCACTTTCTTAAACAGAAAGCTGCTTGTGCTGGGCTTCCCACAAAGAAGACTGGCTACTCTCCTCACTTTCTCCACTGGTAATCCAAAGGAAAAAAAACACATAAAACAAACCCTAAATAATTTTCCAAATCAAATCTGTGATTTTTGCGTTCCTGCAGTTCTATTGTAATGACACAGCCTACACACTGGATCTTTTGTGTCACAATATCAATTCGTAATAAACAGAAGGACCATAACAGGTAAAGCAAAGAGCCATCCAGGCCTGTATATTGCTTCCAAGTGCAGCCAGTGGCCCCAAAATGGTATAAGAACATGACAGTCAGATATCAATGCTTCTCCAGAACAGTGCCCCAGCAGACCTACTCAAGGTCCTCACCTATCCATAAAACAAGACTGTTAACTGACTTCCCATTCACATTGCATTCTCACAAAACTTATGCCCATACCGAGGAATGTATACTTTTTGGTTCTTCTCCAAAGTGTTCTGTGCCATTTTCGGAGTATGTAAACACTGAAATAAAGCAAACACATGACATTTTAGGAGTAGTTTAAGACTTTTCACCTTGTCAGGATCACCTTTATTTTCTTAATCTCTTCCCTTTCCCCCTTACTTTCTTTGATCACTTGTGCTCTCCTCTGAACTCTTCTATACCCCCAACAAAACCATGTGTATCACTGGAACATGACACAAAACAATCTGTCCTGAAAAATTTACAATTGTAACAAATAAACCATTTTGATCAGATGAATATACACAAATGTGGGAATAGAACCTAGGTCCCCTAATTACTTTGCTATTTAAAGTCCAGCAGCCTGAATGCTATATTTTCATGTTTAGGACAAGCAGTATTTCTGTTTAAAAGCACCTGCAAAACCTGATGACTATATATGAGCAATATTGTGGGAAGTCTGTATGCAAAACCTTTTCTTTCCTCTCTATCTCTAAATGTTTGATAGCCTTCTTTGAACTCTCTCTCCAGTAGTCCCTGACTGAGGGGGCACTGGATACGATACCTCTCTCTCTGACTTTGTAGGAGCTACCTGAATTGCTTTCAAATCGGGATGGGTTATCTGAGACACAGGTCTTTATGTGAGAAAATTTGCTTCTAAGTTACTAAATCAGAAACTCACAGACTAAGCCAATGGGCACAGAACCTAACATACCTGGTATCTAATCACTTATCCTCTACTGTAATTTCTTCATGATCTGACTGACCACAGTGGCTTTATTACACTGACTGAATTCTCCCTTCACATTTTAATAATCGCCTGTGTTTCTTGCTTCTGGATAAAGTCTGAGTATGATTTTAATAGTTGGAATCTTTCAGCAGCGAAAGCCATCAACACCTTCTCCCACCATTTACCTCTGCAGGTGTTTAGAACAAAAGCTGGATTTTGTAGTCTCTAACAATTCGGAAATCTCCAAAGTGGTAATAAGTACCAGATTGATTGAGTGCGTTTTCTTTTTGTTTCTCTGTGATAGTTACATGTGTTCAGGGGAAAGAAGGTGCCAGGGAACACCAAACTGCTGAATTTCTTTCCCCCTCTGCTCTTTCAGTTACTCACCCGTTCTTCCATTAACACATATTTCTGTGGCTATTCTACACTGTAAATGACAACCAAGCAAAGAATCTTTGAAGAAGTTTTATGAGTGAAATAATAAGGTTCCTTGATAGTAGATAGTTGTACTTAGACATTAAAAAAAGGTAATGTTCTCATAACAGAGAAAAGAGAGCTAAAATGACAGCCACAGCATGCATGAGAAAGATTTTGTACAAAGTGACATGCATTCACAAGCACACACAAGCACATGTTCTCTAATAAAATGTAAGACAATATTCACAGAATCACACAATCACAGAATCATCTAGGTTGGAAAAGACCTTGAAGATCATCCAGTCCAACCATTAACCTAACATCGACAGTTCCCAACTACACCACATCCCTCAGCGCTATGTCAACCCGACTCTTAAACCCCTCCAGGGATGGGGACTCCACCACTGCCGTGGGCAGCCCATTCCAACGCCCAACAACCCCTTCTGGAAAGAAATACTTCCTAATATCTAGTCTAAACCTTCCCTGGCGCAACTTGAGGCCATTCCCTCTTGTCCTATCGCTTGTTACTTGGTTCAAGAGACTCATCCCCAGCTCTCTGCAACCTCCTTTCAGGTAGCTGCAGAGGGCAATGAGGTCTCCCCTCAGCCTCCTCTTCTCCAGACTAAACCCCCCCAGTTCCCTCAGCCGCTCCCCATCAGACCTGTGCTCCAGACCCTGCACCAGCTTCGTTGCCCTTCTCTGGACACGCTCGAGTCATTCAATGTCCTTTTTGTAGTGAGGGGCCCAAAACTGAACACAGGAATCGAGGTGCAGCCTCACCAGTGCCGAGTACAGGGGTAAGATCCCTTCCCTGTCCCTGCTGGCCACGCTATTGCTGATACAAGCCAGGATACCGTTGGCCTTCTTGGCCACCTGGGCACACTGCTGGCTCCTGTTCAGCCGGCTGTCAATCAACACCCCCAGGTCCCTCTCTGACTGGCAGCTCTCCAGCCACTCCTCCCCAAGCCTGTAGCGCTGCTGGGGGTTGTTGTGGCCCAAGTGCAGCACCCGGCATTTGCCTTATTGAAACTCCTCCAGTTGGCCTTAGCCCATCGCTCCAGCCTGTCCAGATCTCTCTGCAGAGCCTCCCTACCCTCGAGCAGATCAACACTCCCACCCAACTTGGTGTCGTCTGCAAACTTACTGAGGGTGCACTCGATCCCCTCGTCTAGATCATCAATAAAGGTGTTAAACAGGAGTGGCACCAAAACCGAGCCTTGGGGGACACCACTCGTGACCGGCCACCAACCGGATTTAACTCCGTTCACCACAACTCTTTGTGCCTGGCCATCCAGCCAGTTTTTTACCCAGCGAAGCGTTTGCCCATCCAAGCCACGAGCAGCCAGTTTCACCAGGAGAATGCTGTGGGAAACGGTGTCAAAGGCCTTACTAAAGTCAAGGTAGACAACGTCCACAGCCTTTCCCTCATCCAATTAGCGGGTTGCCCTGTCATAGAAGGAGATCAGGTTTGTCAAGCAGGACCTGCCTTTCATAAACCCATGCTGACTGGGCCTGATCATCTGTCTGTCCCACATGTGTTGTATGATGGTACTCAGGATGAGCTGCTCCATCAGCTTCCTGGGCAGCGAAGTCAAGCTGACAGGTCTGTAATTTCCTGGATCATCCTTCCGACCCTTCTTATAGATGGGCGTCACATTGGCCAGTTTCCAATCTGTTGGGACCTCCCCGGTCAGCCTGGACTGCTGGTAAGTGATGGAAAGCGGCTTGGCGAGCACCCCAGCCAGCTCCTTCAGCACCTTCGGGTGTATCCTATCCGGTCCCATAGACTGGTGTATGTCTATGTGATGCAGTAGGTCACTGACTATCTCCTCCTGGATTGCAGGGGTTCATTCTCCCAGTCTCTGTCTTCTGGCTGAGGAGGCTGGATTCCCTCAATACAGCTAGTCTTGCTATTAAAGACTGAGGCAAAGAAGGCATTAAGCACCTCAGCCTTTTCCTCATCACTTGTTACCATGTTTCCTCCTGCATCTAGCAGGGGATGGAGGCTCTCTCTGGTCTTTCTTTTGCTGTTCACATACTTACAGAAACATTTCTTGTTGTCCTTGATTGCTGAAGCCAGATTAATTTCCAGCTGGGCTTTAGACCTCCTGATTTCCACCCTGCACAGCCTCAAGCGTCTTTGTAATCATTGTGAGTGGCTAGACCCTTCTTCCAAAAGCTGTAGACTCTCCTTTTCTCCCTGAGTTAAATATTGTAGTCATAAAGTCCAATGTGTGAATGTGAAGATAGCATGTGAGCTGATACCTGCAGCATTTAACCTGAAAATGCCCCAAGTTGTGTCCAGGTGGTCTGACTGCAGCTGATCTGGGGGCCTCACTGTGCTCCTCACCAAGTCCTGTTGTAGAGGGACTCTGACCCTGAAAACTGTCATGAGTACCAGCTGAAAAACCTCAAAACTAAAATTCATTTCCTGTATCTTCTGGTAGAGGGATATATGTGTATCTGACATCTGTATAAAGAGGTGTAAAATGCTGCCATTAGAATCTGGCAGTGTTTTAAGTCCTACTCAAATGACTATATTTTGTTTTTTGTGTCCAGAGGAAAAGGAGTTAGGGAGACAAATAGAAAAAGTTCTGCTGAATAATGAGTTGGGTAACCAGGAGCACTTTGAACTTGCAGAAAGTCATTCACCAGACAAAGTGGAAGTATCATGTTTGGAGTAATTTCTGCTCAGTGTCAGAAAATAAATCCAAGTTACTAATGTACAGCCTCATGAGCTGTGAAGTTGACCCAGCAGGTGGGGAGGGAGCTGGACTGTGTCCTTGTGTTTGCTGAGCAGTGCTCACCAAACCTGGGTTTTCAGGGAGTACATGCAGTACCTGAGTCAAGAGGAAAGTGCTCAAATCCCTGTTGATAGCAGGCTCATACATGCCACTTCGAGATCATTTTGGCTTGCAGGACTTCTGTTACAGATGGCAATTCACAGCAGTGAAGGAGTATAACTGGCTTAGAGGAGGGTGAAGGGCTGTAAATTAGATATGCCATCTTACAGTTGTAAATGTGGAAGCTTTGCTTCATAGTATGTATGCCAGAGCCTGAATGAAAGAATCTTCCCTTGAAGTTGTTGTCGTAGGAGTCTATAGGAACAATTATGTAGCCACACATGTGCTGGGTCCTTTCACCCTTCTGCAGGTTGTGTCTTTTCCGCTGTTTCTCTTTAAGCAGAGTCTCAAACATACATTCTCCTAAAATCTTATTTGCAGAGACAGTTTTTTAATGGGGAAAAAAAAAAAGAAACTGGACTGGGCCTGATTCATCAAGGTAATAATGTGGGACTGCCTGCTAAAGAGGCAGTGGACAACTGAGGAAAAAGAAGTGGTGAATCACCCTGTAACAACATTTTGAATTTACTTTGTTACATTTTTAATCTCTGTTTAGCTCATGGTCTCTGGATATTCTAGGAGGCACATGAATCTGAAGATTATAGAGGTGTGTAGTTCACATCTCCACACAACAGAAATCCATTTTTTTCATATTTATTTGCCCTAGCAGCAGCAGATGAAAAAAAAAAGCAGGGATTTTTACAGCTGGAAAGGATTGTACCATTTCCATAGCTTGTGCAAACAGTGCGGGCAGTTTATTAAAAATCTACCAAGGGGAAATTTTTGGAGTGACTGATGCATAATTTATACCCTGAGCCTCTGAAGGATGGATTGTAAAAAAGCCAGTGCTGATCAAAGGAATTGTTAATGTGCCGCGGAAGTTATTTGGAGGTTTGACACATGCTGAGTTTTTAAACTAATCTCTTTGAGTAAGTTCCTTGAATGCCTCCCAGTGCATTCAGTGAATACAGATCTCAGAGAAAAAAAGTTTCTTTGGGTTTCAGAAACGAAACCACTGATCAACAATGAAATAAAAAGCTGAAAACTCAAACAGGGCCAAATTAATCTCAGATGGGCAGGATTAAACAATGTGAAGCAGACTGAATTCTTTATCTTTAACCAGGTCAGGTCAGCTTGAACTTGCAAGACAGAAAACCTAAATAAATTGTCAGGAGAAAGCAGATAACATAGATGGGATGTTCACAAAATGAGAGGGCAGAAATGACTGAACACAGTGAGAAATGATAGGACCAGGAGGGGAGGAAAGGAATAAGGAGGTAGCATGAAACGGGAATGGACAGCTGAAGCTGGCATTTCACCCACATGAATTGCTAGCAGCATGTAAGGACCACTGGGGGTGCTATGAAGAAGAAATCTATGCTCACTGTGATTTATTTTAGTAGTGTACATCTCATGTGAGATTCAGCAGAGCAGCCTTCAGGTGCTGCTAGAGAAGTTGCTCTTATGGTTTGGGCCTGAAATTTTTCTTAGTGCTCCAAATCCCTTTGTACTTATTGCTTCCCTCACCATGACTGAATTCAAGAACAGGGTCACACACACCATCCCTTGGCTGAGATTTCATTCCTAAGCTCTTGATTGGTATGATGATCTTGAAATTCCATCATACCAGTAAAAACATTACTCTTGTACTGCAAAGCAGACAAAGGAATTGGGCTATTGATATTACTGGGCACATACTATAGTTGTACTGAGGAACTGCAATTATAATCAGGATTCAGTGTGCTGGATATTCTGCAAACGTATGGATATTATATGATTCATTTCCTGATCCAAAGAGGTTATGGTGTGTAGAGACATGTCGACAAGTCAAACATGTGGAAAATAAAGTAATTTTTTTGTTCCATTTTGCTAATGTGGAACTGAAGCATCTTAAGCGATTAGTCTAGTCATGTTGATGAAGCATAGGAGATAGGGAATGGACCTGAACCTTGTCCAATGCCAGGTCTGGACACAACAAATTAAGAAAACTGGTGGCTTGGATTTCATCTGAATGGCAAAAAGCGTTCCCCAAATCCTTGCACCAACTGCATGCCGCACTCACCTCCCACTTTGAAAAGCAGAATGCTGCTAAAACATGGACATGCCATAAAAAAATATCTGAAATAGGTTGTACACAGGCCTATACATCTGAAGATGCTGTCCTGGCCTGGCAGCACTCACCGCTGTTGCTGCGTTTCCTGCTTATGTCAAGGGTGCCTGCAGAGCTATCACCTTCCTCAGGAACTTCTGCCAGGTCAGCTGTCTGCAGGGACAGAAAGAGCAAATGAGATGGGATAAGCCAGAAAAAGTGAGTGATGAGGTGAAATAAGACCACGCGAGAGCCTTTGGGGAATGCAGTACTTAAGGTGCTATCAGAGCAGAGCCAATCAGCCTAATGGGATTGCAAAAAACATTGTATCTGGTGACGCACAAAAAACACCTACTTCACAGGGAGCAGTGAAAGCCCAGAATGAACTCCAGACCAAGTTTACAGTCTGGAGTACAAAAGATTTCTACAGTATAAAGTGAAGTGAAAGTTAAGGAAGGAAGGATTACGTTAAACAATGTGGTGCTCTGTATACAATAGAAGTGGCTTGGGGGAATTTGTAGATTCTGCGGGTGTACTGAATAGCTATCTATCAAGGAGACTGGACATGAATTGAAACTGTTAATTTATTAACCCTGAATACATTATTCAGTAAAATAACCATAATGTAAGCGTGATTTTAATTCTGCTAATGTGCTGTGAAAGAAGGAGCTGGAGTGTGATGGAATTGATGAAGTCAGTCTTCAAATATCTGCCCTCATTTTCTTTTTGAACAGTCATCTGGCTGGTATGGGTAGGGAAAAATGAAACCCAAATGTTGTTGTTAGAATTACTATGATTTTTTACTTGTACCACATTAATGTCAATTATGATTAGGGACCCATTGTTCTAAGGTGTAGGAAAACATGGGATGACATAATCTCAAGCCTCAGAAGTGTAAGTCTGCATAAGACACCAGATTCCTTGGTTGGGTAGTCAGCTTCTCCATGTATAGCCTGACAGGAACCAGGAGCTGCTCCAAACAACTCTGTCCGAATCTGACCTTACGGAACTTCAGTTTCTGAACTCTCCACATGTGACTTCTTTTGGATAAAACATCTTCGATAACCATAAAAAACACAAACACTGAACTTGAGTCAGGTGTTCTCTCTAATCTGAAAAACTGTAAATCTTTATATGTTCCTAAGATTTATTTATTTCTTGTTAACAGGTCTTTAAGACACATGGAAGGATTTAACTTCATTATTCCACAACACTTTACAATTGTACTGTACACATCGCTCTGTCCGTTGCTTTGCAGACCTTTGCCTGCATTACAGGAAGAAAAGCCAAACAAGGAACATTCACTGCTTTTGTTCAGGGAGCACAAAATATGAATTGCTTTATGGATTTTTATATGTTTTTTCCTTCTACTAGTGCTGACAACAAAGCTTTTTTTAGAAAGTACTTTGACAATTTTATTTCCCCTATCTAGTACTTTCCCAGCTATTTCTCCATCCAAGGATACTAATGAACAAAGAGGTTAAAAGTAGATTTATGCCACAGGTATCTTGTGGTTATCTCGTTTCCCTTGCTATTTTAAGAGTCTTCTACTTTACTGCCTTGTTTTTAGAGTCAGCCCTTTTGCAGCAGGTCACGCCTGTCTTACATCTTGCACAAATGGGTCACCCCTGGATGAGAAGGCACTGCAATAGCAATGCTAACACGGAGTCAGTGTAGAGCATATCTAGGGATTTCTAGTTGCTGGGTGGAGAACGGAAAGACTGTCTTTGTTGAAATAGTAAGCTATTTTTCAGCTCATTGCTATGGATGTTCCTCAGTCTTCACAGACTAGCTTCATAATTGCTGATTAACTTCATATTTTGTTGGGTACTACTGCATATGGGATGTGCAGTGACTGTCTCTTCAGTATATACCTCATCCAAAACCTCCTGAAGTAACCTCAGTTACCTTTAACAATTTTTCAGTCAACAGCTATAAGATAAATGGTCTAATAGAGATGATAGAGGTACAAAGCTGCTTTTGAGAGGAGCTGATCCACGAGAAACTAACAAGAACTGGAGTCACATTTATATCACCTCAAGTGACTTTCTTTATAGATGTGGGTTGCAGAAGCAGATTTTTGAAGGAAGCAGTAGGTAGTAAATCTGAAGCATATGGCCACTTTCTTTTATGGGAAATGCAGAATCCGGGCTGAAAAATCACAGTGGGTGCGTCCACACTGCTCAGTCATGTTAAAAATACCTTGGCTAGTTCAGAGCAAGACAGTTATCTCTACTCTCCACAGAGACATGGACTGCAGTCCTGGAAGCTTCATGGCTGTAGAGGCAAGGCATGGCTCCTAGGCTAGTCACTTTGCTTTTAACTACCTTCAGCAGGAGCAGCACCTCCTCTGACTCAGAGCTAATCCTTTGACAGCTTGGACACCACCTATGAGGTAGGACACCAGGTATGTCCCTGGTGTCCCTGGTTTGGAGACATGGTAGAACCTTGAAGCACTCCCCGGCTCCCAGGGCTGGGGCACAGTCTAGCCACAAAGTTTCTGTGCTGCTGTGAGCCTCACGGCTGCAATGCTGTTTCTGCTGTTAAAAGCAGCAGAGTAGCACAGAACTGAGGACCTCTAGGGAAAGATCTTAGTTGCTATGCGTTATTAACTGCGCATGTGCTGCTAGTGCACATGCTCTGGTGCGTTTTTACCTGGGCTCTAAGGGCTGTGTCACGTCCCTGTTCTGGTCACTGGTCAGTGCCTGCTCTTGGGTCACACATCATAGTCATAAAGCTCCATGGCCCCATCATTTGGATCAGGGTTGTGTCTGCCCCTGGTTGTTATCCTTGTCTCAATTCACAGACTTGCACTGACAGAAGTTGTTGGTTTCACATGTCTGTTTATTCAGTTCTCTAATGTTTCCTATTTTCTGTATGCTGACACATGTTATATCTTCTCTCAGCCTCAATACCCTGGAGAAATTCCCATAATGAACTTACATTCCTCGTTCTACACCCACACCCCACCTAGTTATGATCAGTTCCCTAGGGCAAGCTGACACAGCATTTGAGATTTCTATGCTTGCGTTGTCATTCATAATTCAACAGAACGCTTTATTGATTTAGAAAGCAATAATTACATTTGTAGAACTTCTGTTTCAAAGTAAATTAAATCATTGAAAGAAAGAACTGTAATCACAATGCGACAGGTGGTAGAGTCACTCTGGGTTTTAAAAAAGAATGGAAATTTCCTTTTAAGGCACAAACAAGGGTGGATAGAGGACATGTCCTTTAATCACTCCCTTGCAGATTTCACTTAGTTCTTGTTTAAATTTGTCTGTCTTCTTTCCCATCTGACACAAATGGACATCTGTTTACAGGCCACCTATACCACCTGAGGTTACAGTTCAGCCATGTGAGTGAGCATACATTTAAGCGCCAGGGAAATGTTGTACCAAACATAAACAGATATTAGCACAACTCTAAATTAAACATGTAAGTATTTGCTCTGAGGCCTGGAGACCAAGCCTCATTATGTCTCTGTGCCTGGTGATTTTTATTCTGAGGTGAGCGCAGGAGAGATTGTCAGAAAATGTGGGTCTGATTTTCAGACATGACAATCAGTTTTAGCCTCCAGTGTATTCAGGCATGATTTTTTTTTTTTTTTTCCAGGGGTTGGGGGGGGTGAGTGGGGGGGATCTCTTGGGAAAAAGAGAGCCTCAAATGTAGGTTTAAGTGCCTGTTTATGAGAGGTGAGTGGGTATGAAGCATTCTTTCAACACCATGAATGAGCTCCTGATGTTGTGGCTCCCAATACTGTTGAAACAACCATTTCCGTAAGGAAAAAATTGGTAATTGTTAATGTTGAACTAGGTATGGATTTAAAAAGGGCAGGGTTAAGGGAACTATCGTTTCCCTTGTCCTCATTCTCCAGCTCTTCTGCCACGGTCCTGAAAAAAGTGACTTTTATGACAGGAAAGAGTGATTGACAAAGATTAGGATGAAGGTTAAAATCTCCCTGTCCGGATACAACAAGCTGAGTACACCTGCCTGTATTTGGGTTTTGGAGAGAGGAGCTCAAATCTGTGATGCCTCCCTCCTGAGTCTACACCCCTGAGTCTACAGGGGTGGAGGTGCCAGTCCGTTGCCTTGTTGCAGTACCAGTAGCTTTATTTTGTCTGGGCTTGTACTGTGGAGCTTGTATTTTTAAATCTAGGCTCTGAGGACTCCAGCCCATTGCTATCACTTCTTCTGAAGGGTAAATGCCCACCACCACCACCAGACAGTATGCATGTACTCCAGCATGACAGTTACATATCTGTGTTCCACTTTTACACAGATATGTAAAATCAAAAGAATACAAGAAGATTATTCATTTAATTTGTATTTTTCTCAAGAGTCATCTAAAAGATACTTAAAACCTGAGTTTGCAAAAATAATGTAATTTCTGGTCTCATTTTGGAAGCTGAGAGTGAGATAAATTTTTTTTACAGTTTGAAATACAAGTTTTGTAAACTCTGATACAAACTCCTGTTGTTCCTCCAGAAAGAAAATGGAAGAAAGATGCGGGATACTTACAGAGTTTCTGTTGGGAGAGTCAGACCCACTTCCAGAACTGCCCTTTTTGGTCTTCTGGGCTAAGGAAGTCCCAAAGCGGAGAGTTTCATACACAGGGTCAACCTTATTTCCACAGGCTGCAACAGAAGGAGCAAAACATGCATCAATCCCTTGAAGATATTTCTGGTCATGTTCCTGCTCCACTTGGGAGAAACACGGGTCTCTACCAACATATTGGGGTGTATGCTCAGACACAAGTTGAGACACTATCCTGCTAAAAAGTGTTTGATGAACTTAGTGGAATTGACTTTTGCTAGTGATTTTCTGCTGCCTCTCTGATCTCATAAAGATCATCCTTCATCATACAAGCTCTTCAGGTCCCAGCCAATGTCTTGTCTCTCTTTCATCCTCCTTTTCTAATCACTGCTGATACTGCCTACACTGAGTTAAGGCAGACAAAGTACCAGGAGGCTTTAATCCATGTTTGCTGCCTGTTCCTACTACTGACCTCTTGGATTGCTCTCAACAGTAGATGCTGGAAGGGAAATACCCTAGACTGTGCCTGAGCATCCTTGTGGTATGGGTGGACCATCACCTTTATCCATCTACCCTCACAGTGCTCCTAGTTGGTTAACATGGATAAAAGGATGGCCTGGAGCTGCCTTGAAAGTACCAACATCCCCACTGTGAGGCCTTATGGGGTCTGGAGGCAGGTGTGAGTAAGCACCTGCTGTTGGGAATGTGGTCCAGGTTGCTCAGCTCAGTCTAGGCGTAGCCAGAAAGGCCACCACCCCCACTGGTGTATGTCCATTCAATTCTCACTCCCACTCTTCCTCATAGCTGGCCCCAAAAGTCATCTCCCATGGCAGAGAAATGGATGAATTCAATTGGCATGAGCAAATTAATTTCAAATCTTCTTCTACATACTGCATTATTAGACCTCAGCCTCCCTTGCAGTACAAGGCAGTAGGCACGTAGAATACAGTACATTTGTAGCACTGTGTAGGAGGAGGGAAATTTTGGCCAAAGTACTGAGAAAATACATAGAATTTTGAATTTTGATGAGAGCAAAGCACACCTCATTTTTTAGCCAGAGTTTGTTCGAAATGTTTCTATTACTTCTGACAAAAATTATGGATGTATTTTTAGAAAGAGAAACTTAGATGAAATCCATGTAATTAACTTTTTTTTTTTTTTTTCCTGCAATAAAGTAAATGTCCTCAGACAAGTCATGTTAAACTGGCTGCCTAGTTTTGGCTTCCATTTTTGATACTGCCAGGCTTGCTTGGTCAGAGTACTGGTGGGGAGAAATATTTTCCAGAATCAACTCCTCCATTTCAAAATTTTTCTTTTTGGAAATTTGGTATTACAGTGAGCAAAATCTGCTCTTTTAAATACTCAGACAATGTGTAGACATGGTCAATAAGGAAAAATATGAGGAAAGGAAGAAATGTGGATGAAAAAGAACAGGAACATAGCAACATCCCTCAAAAGACAGACCAGTGGTTTGAACGCCTCCCGCTGTTTTGATCTCTGTGTCTTTTATCTGGTTCCTCCCAGCTCAGATCTTCACCTCAATATTCCAGCATTTCTTCCTTTTTAAGTTCCTACCTTGATCTCAGGTAGTTATTATTACAACCAGGGTAATTGCTAAGAGGTTACATGTACAGGGGTTTGAGTGTAACACACAATAAACACACCCTCTCCTCTTCCAGCTTTGTATCTTTGAAGTGGTCCTTTCCTGAGATGGCAGAAGGACATCCAGTCACCGAAAGGAGCTGGAAGGCTGCTGAGGGTAAATACCATGGCTGGAAGTCTGCCGCTGCTGTTGCAGAGCACTGCCAAAGGGAGACTGAACAGAAAAGCAATCAAAACCTACCAATAGGCATCACTTCCTTGATGCAGCCAAACTGTTCGTGAATGAGTAGTGGTGAGCTGTAGTACCGTCGAAATCCCTTTGGCTGGAAGGAGAGAAAGCAAAAACAAGTGAAGGGCATTGCTGCCACATAGTAGAAATAACCTCAGCTCTTTGGCTAATGGCATAGCAGTGTGGGGAGGCTGGAAATTTGACTCCTGTTGTTGAGTCACGGTAGTGTTTAGAGATCAGGGATTTACTTGATTTTTCTTCTGGAAAAAACAATTTCCCATACTTATGTGGAAGGAGGGGCTCATTTTCAGCTCCCTTTTTTCTTTTGTCTTACACAAAAGCAGCACTAATTAATTGCAGCAGAAGTGCTGAATCATTAGAGATTCTGGGAAGTTTCCCTCTCCCTTTCTTCTTATGTAATGTGAATTTGCGTTGTTTTGCATTTGCTAAACATGTGACTGTGCTTCCCCACCCTACCTCCAAATCCTCACGTTCCCATGTATGCACTTGTGAAACCCAAGGAATTTAAAGCCTTTTTAGATGTTTTTCTAAGGTTTGCTGCTGGCTGAGTGCAACTTCCACTGCTTTTTTGTCTTGTGTTGTCACCAGATGTCCCCTCAATGTCAATTTTTAGAGAAATGCACTATAACAACTCAAGCTATTAAAGAATATCACAATATGGCAAATAACAGTGCCCTATACCACTCTAAAAACCATTCTTAGAAGGTTAAACATTTCCTGTTACCTCCCTATTTACTATCTCAGCTATCAAATACCTCAGGCAAAGGCTGAGTACCTGAAATGAAGGGGTTAACATCTAAGTCTTTGGAAATGGCCTTTAAGGTATTAGAGACTCACAAATGGTCTCTCAGATTTCTACTCTTTGCAGGCTGTGAGAACTTCCAGTTACAGTGAGAAGTGGAAAAGCCTCATGGAGATGTGCATATTTTCCATATCCTATCAGTAAACATCAAAAAATGGTAGACAACTAGTTCTTTTGCGAATGAGCTGCAGTACAGATTGAGAAGGAATGAGGGGATTGATAAATTTGGTTTCTTAGAGGAGTAAATTCCATATTCTCCAGCCTTGGTTTGCCCCCAAACTAGATTGAGACACAACACGAGCTCATAAAACTCACATGACTTTGCTGAACGACTTCCTGCTGTAAATTTAGCCTCTACTTTTCTGCTTTTGTAAACTAGTGACCACAAACGCTGAGGCTGGAATCAAGAAATGAGTGAAACAATACACGTGATTTAATATTTGGCTTGTCCAGGGCTTGCAATGAGGTCATTCAACTCTTCACAGGCCAACTTCCTAAACCAGAATGTCTCACACTAGGGTTATGATTAATGGTTTAAATGCATAAAGATTTGCCTCAGGTGTATAAACAACTATAGCTTTCACTAAATACTCTTGGAGAGAAAAGATCTTTCCAGTGAAAGGTGGTTTTTCTAGACCTTTTGAAGTCAATGTTTGCATTTTTTCATCATTTAACAACAGTGAAACTGTTTGGTTTTAGCTCATATTTGTCTCAGGTGCCTTCAGGTTGCAAGAAATCTGAGAACATCTGAAACATGAATATATGTATTCAGTTTTCATATTCCAAATGGTCATTTTTCCAAGTTCTTTTTCCAAAAGTAACCAAAAGAACCATATTCCCATAAAAGTCATCAAGTTGAGATAGAATAATCTCAAACACAGTTTCCTGCCTTTGCCAATTATGAGAATCTTCTGCTCAGGTGACCCAGGCACTAAGGTGCTGTGTTCATACAGGGGCAGGTCTCCTCCCAGCCTCTCCTACTGAGAGACTGCTTGAAACTCTGTATTGTCTCACTGTGAAATATCCTTTGGTTTTCTTTTTAAGATGAATTACAGTTTTTCTTCAAGCCCTAACAGTGGAAAAAACCAATAAAATATAATTTGAAGGATTTTTCATTTGTTAAACTCCATTGAAATATTTTGACTAATTTATAACATTCCTTGAGAGATTTACACTCCAGCAAACACAATTTAAATCAAGGGAATTAATTCTATTATTTAGCTAAATTTGGGTTATGTAACTGTATTTTCACATCCACAAAGCAGATTTGTGTTTAATTTTTGTTCAGGTTTTTGAGTAGTAGCAGTTGCCCGGATTGATAATAGGGCACTACCTGCCTTTACTTTTCTCACCTCTGTAAAGTGACCTGGTATCAGCTCTGTTAATGCACCAGCTAAATGCCAGCCAGGGGGTCAGGAACACAAAATGAGTGGCTCCAGCACAAACTGGTGCCTCCCACTGCATGTGCTGCATGTGCCCTGAACTGCTCACTTACCAGCTTGCCCATGCAACGCTGTTGTCCAATACTGTCTGCACACTTGTGGTGGATGCTCATCTTACAAGCCTTACAGCGCAGTCCGTGCTTAGCGTTTGTCCCTGTGAAATTCATGGAAATTATTTAATTAGACAAAATCAATAGTTTCCATGCATTTAATGAATGACCTGAAAGAACTGATGGGGAGGTCAGTTGCAGTAGAGTAAATATTGACATCATTCTTCACCTTGCTTACTGTTTTTTATACACATTCAAACATACGTTTTCTTTACAGTCTCTCTATTTTAGGCATTTCTCCCCCATGCTCTTTCCTAGGCTACTGCTGCCTTTAGATATATATTGGATTATGTTCTGCTGTATGATAGTCTTATCAGTGATGTTTACCTCATGAGCATCAAGCAAAATCCCTTTGCTACTTTGACAGGGCTTGGCATGAGAGCTGTACATGGCTGAGGGAGCCACTGAAGGAGCACCCAGGCTCTGGAGCTGCCGTGGAGAGCCAGGCCATCAGTGGAGGGCCAGGTTTTTGGGGTGAGAGGTAGCTCCAGGGGTGTGTGAGAGGGCTAAGCCAGCTCCCTTACCATTGCCCACCCATGTGCCAGGGACTCCTGCTCTCACCTCCCTGGGCCAGTGCTCAGAGGCTGCAGGAAGAGCTCCGTGCACATCCCTGAGTGGGGCAGTGAGGATGCCATGGCTCTGACCTTGCTCTCCTTCACTAGCAGTGGAAAAGTTCAGCGCCGCAAGTAGGGGAGCTCCAGGAGAAATTTTGTCTTACAGAAGCAGACTTCTCCCACTTGCGCAACAGTAGTTCTGCATTATCTTCAATGTGGACCTACTCTTAAATGACAGAGCCAAGTCTGATTGCTTCCAGGCAGAAACAGTCACTCTTATTCATAAGACTTCCTAAACTATGCAGAAGCAGTTAAGCTGCAGCAACTCTTTTATCCCCACAGGACTGTATAAATGGAATGAGTAAACAACATGTCAGTTCATTATCATCTACTGTGAAAGTGAGTAAGAAACAAGGTAGTAAAAAAACCCCCCAAAACTCTTGACATTTTAACCGGCCCTCATTAGTCAGACATGATAGGAATATTAGTCAGAAGGATCCTGCATCTGAAAACACTCATGTAGCTCTTGGTTATTTGAGTAGTCAACACCATATACATGCTGCTGACTTCATTTAGTGAAATGCTATGTCTGAAAGAAGCACTTCAGGGAAGGGCTCATCAAGTCAGTGACAAAACCCGAGCCTTGACAGGACCAATTTCAGGGGAAGAGTTCCCTGAAGTGGCCACTTTCAAACCAAATAAAGGCAGGCTGGAGGCACTTGGGGGCAGTTGAAATGAGCCAGGCTCAGACATTTCACTTGTACAATTCTTGTAGGACAGGGAACCAGCATTCTTGCTGCCTGCCTTCTGAGACTGCTGGAGAGATGGGGAGTGAATGGGGTTGAGTGTGGGGTGCACCCTGGGGACTCCCATGGAGTGTGGTTAGTGCCTGCTCTCTGCTTGTTGCCTGCCTGGCCCCTCTCGGCTGAGCCAACGCACCGCGCTTCACTGCTCGGGTACGTGCAGACGTCTAGCCTCATTCCTGGGGTCTTTTGTTCTAGTAAACACAGGCTTTACTAGGACACATCCCTGTTTGTTTTTGTTTTTGTTTTTTTCCTGTGTGGTTGCACTTGGATTACTGGGCTGTGAGGATTTTTTCAGTTATAGTTTCTTTTCAATAACACATGCTCAAACTGATATTGACTTCTATGGCTTTGAGCTTTTATTACTGATGATGAAATGCTGAATCACTCTTCCTGATGGTCAACAACTGGCACAGTGAGAAAGCAGGACTTCCTCCACATTATTTTTTTTTAATATTTATAGGGTGGAATGAAAAAAAGGAAAATGACATCATACTTTGCCTATACAACACATACTTAGGGTCTAGTTCTCTCACTCTGGTCTGTACTGGCATAACTCTTACGTGCTTTATCAAGTTACTCCTGAGATTCAGCTGAAAATGCAGTCAGTGCTAGCTGTGTTACGTTCTTGCAGACATTTTAGTGTTAACATTACAAGGTGGATATTGGTCCTTCCATGTTATAACCATGTGATCACAGAAGATACACATCTGTCAATATAACTGCACACCCAATTAACATGCAAAATGAATGTGAAGTATCTGTGCTACTTTCAAAAATCAAAATCCAGCTTCTTCAGAACTGTGGTCATGTGAAAATGAGTAAGACAATAAATTACAAAAGAGCAACACTATATTTCTATTACTGAGTGTCATTTGTTACCCATGGGTAAGTAAGTAGTGGCTTCAAAGAGAGAAAAACTATTTCAGTCACACACTTGAGTCTACAAGAAGTCTTTGTAAATCAAAATGAAATTCTCTGTAACTAGTAAAAACTTCAATCTTTAATTCATTGTCATTTCTAACTACTTGGTTTACTGTGGGACTAGACAGCTTGGAAATAATTTACATGTATCTCCCTGCCTCCTACTGAGGAATAACAAAAGAGCTTAAAGAAGCCTTTATTCTGTATTTACACTCAACTACCATATCTCAAGCTCTGAAAATGACATTTCTACAAGACACATTTTTCTTTTTTCCCCAGGATAATTCTTTCTTCAGTTTCTGATCTCCATCACACTAAATCAAACCTCCTCAGAGAATCATGGCTAAGCTATTTCAAAACTGTATGCCAGAGATTAGACAATTACATATTGGCAATGTATCTGACCCAAAAGTTCCTAAGATGCAGAACTGAGGCACAGCCACAGCTCACATTATGGAGAAAAACAGATCCACAATTGGTATAGGTGTAAATGAGACTAGGGTTTGCACCTTTGCATCAGTTTTTAGCCTCCCATGTAAACAAGTTGTTGACTTTGCAGTTGCCTGAATGGGGCTGGTTTTGGAAGGCATTGTGGTAGTTGGAAATGAGGAAAAAGCAGGCAAAACATGGAACTTGAAGACAAGTTATGTAAAACTAATTGAGTACCGTGAGAGTCCTACAGTCATGCTGGTATAAGAAGTATTTCATTATGCCTAAAGTAGTGGCACAGGATATAGCAATGCATTGAAATATTATTTGTCAGTAAGTTCTCCCAGAGAGCATTTGGTCTGAACATACATGAAATAGTAGAGAATAAGTGGTATTAATGACTAAAAGTAAAAAATGATGATGATAATAACAATAGTAATAATAATAATACCACCACCACAATGGGGAAGACTATATGAGGGCAACTTGTATCATTTTACTTATCTGCTGGAGGACACTAGGTCTCATTTGAATTTGAAAGACTCTCTGTGGTGGGCTTATTCCCGCTGGGTTAATCTTTCTGTAGACTGAAGCACGGGGAAGGGGAAGAGTAAGCAGAGAGTTCACATTTGAGATAGCCACATCAGTGTCTGGAAGTGTTCCTGCAGAAGTAGTGAAGTCTGGAAGTCTGGAATAGTAAAACACTCTCCTCAGGGACTTCTGCTGAACATACTCTGATGACCTGCAAGCCTGACCATCACTCTCTTGTTTGCTTCCTGCCCCCCTTAATAGGTGACAGCCTGATTGCAGCCTACCATTTATTCCCATTAGCAGATATTCCCCTATGACAACCTTAATGCACAGCTGGAAGCTGCTGGTATAAAGTACTTACTGAAATGTCTTAGTCCACCTGGAATCATTTCAATTGGTGGTGTATCAGAAATAGAAATAGAGGCTTAGCAATTAAGCTAAACTTGGAGTACCCTAACTACTTTTTTTTTTTTCCTGTTTTTTGTTCAGAGGGGTAGTAGACTAACAGCTTTGATAGACTTTTTGATATTACCTTCAAAAAGTAATCATTCCTCCCATCCTCTTCTCCAGAAACCCTAAGGTTACTTAATCAAATTGAGCATGCCAGAACAAAGGTTTGGCTCAGTCACTTTTTGATTGCAATCTAGGGATGTGGTAGTCATTATTTTTATTCAAGGTGCACTACTTCATTCACTGAACAGGTTGGACAGCATTCAATGAATGGGCACCTCCATTCAATACTTCTTTTTTATTTTCATTGTTCAGTGTGTGTCCTTAAGCATCACTTCTTGAGTATCACAGTAGCCTAATTCCAAATACAAGGTGATTAATAGCCTCATGGGCTTTCCTATGGGCTCAGTCTTTTCTTTTTATGCCTTGCAATACAAGCACATTTGCCAAAATTTGGATGGGATGGCTCTCATTTGAGGGATTAATGGGTAAAACCGTCAGAGGTGTCACTAATATGGCACTACTTGGCCCAGATGCTGGTGTTTAGGTTGCAAAAATTGCAAGCTGCTAAAACTAGGGGTTTAGAATGGAAAATACTGGCATGGTTAGCTGACTCGTGGTGCTCATAAACATAACTGTTAATGCAGTTGTGAAATTCATGTAGGAAAAAAACACACACACATTTGCACATATGTCCTCTGTGTCCTATGTATTAATGTATCTATTAATTATCTCACAGTCTGTAAAGGCTGATATTCCTTTTGCAAATGAAAAAGCCAAAACTGACAAAAGAAACGATGTTTCACTGGAAGCAAATGAGGAAATTTCATGTCAGGATAGCTGAGGTTCTGCCACAGTCATTTTCTTCAGATACCAGCTAATGCCTCCAGACACCCAACACTGGAAGGACGCATTGTTTTGAGAAGCAGGTCATGTTTAATAATGCCTTGCTAGAAATACTCTACGACTGTGTCAGCTGCCATTTGAATATCTAAACCAGTGGCTAGGTTTTTCAGAACAGCCATGGAAAATTGAATCTTAAACTGTTCTGATAATCTGACTTTAAATACTAACTAAAGGACACACTGCGTCACTTTTGTGAATCTAAGCCTTTTTTAGAGGAAGCCTAAATGGAAACAGAACATCTTAATATAGGTGAAAGAAAAGATTTGAAGGCAGAGACAGAAGAGACAGGGCAGAACTTTATTCCAAGTCTTTATGTCTGTCTCTCCTATAAAAGTAATTTAGTTACTACTCTGCATTTCAAGAAAGTGACATTTATCCTAAGGAATGCAAATGAGAGTGTCCTTTGCACACACATGCAAAGGAAACCTTTATCATCCTCTTGGTCAACACAGCCATGGCCGCAGCATTGTTGGTTAATGCTTTTTGCCTGTTGTTTCAAAACTCAACATAAGATTAATAGATACAGAGGAAGAATGAGCCCAACAGCCTGGAGAAAATTGAAAGAAAACTGCAACTGTTGGTAACAACATGACGTTATGTTGACTGTATAAAGATAACTATATTAGGCACTTATGCTAGAGTGAAAAAAAAAAGAGACGATAAAAAGATTCAGGTCTATAAAAGAGAGAAAGAAGAAAGAAAAGAGACACAGAGAGACTGTCACCTCCAGCTAATCCAGCTAAGACCCAACTACTATTTTTCATCATTCCAGCTGAGAGGAACGTGCCAGTCAGAAATTGTTTTGATTTAAAACTTTCATAAATAAATACATTTAAAATTACATATTTTCCATAGATCTTCAACTTCTGCTGTGGGAGGCTGATAAAAATAATGTGTGCCTTGCCCCTCTCTCCCCAAGTACATTTGCAATTGTCACCAGAAAGCTGTCTCCATGCCAGAATTTATGGGAAATGGAGAACTTTAAACAAGCCAGGCCAGTATTGTAGCAGTGAAGGGTTTAGGATGTCACCTTAGAAGGAGAAAGAAAAGTCCCTGAAATGGCACTGGTGCCCCTGCAGTCATCTCTAAGCCTTTGTGCAACCTCCTCTCCTGCCCCCTTCTTCATTTTTATTTAATTGTTTTTGTGTAAAAGCTCTGACGCTGAAAGGGAGACTATTTTTAAAAATTCCTCTACGGCTACTTCCTGCCCCTGAGGCTAGCTGCTGCTGGACAAGCACTTGTCCTCCTTTCCCTGCTCTGCCTCAGTCAAGCGCTGTGGGTAGATCAGAGAATAGCATTTTCTATGCAGGACATCCACACCTTTAAAGTTAAAAATCTTGAGCTTAATTCCCCCAAATCATTAGGTTTGTAAAGATGAGCTGGGCATCCCTTTGTTTGCCCTTCCTTGGCCTTCAGACTCCTCGGGTGCTTCTCGCCACCTCAGGAATTGCCCCCTTACTCTGCCCTAATACCTGGCACCTTCTTGCTTCTTTTTTTTAACTGATTCTGGGACCCCACTGCTTGCCTCACTGCCATTGCAGAGAGGACAGAGGAGCACATTCTCAGCTGGTCATCAGGTGAGTCATAGATCAAAGCCTGATGACCAGATGTCCCCAGCCACCCTAAATGGCTGGAAGTCATTGATACCTGATGACTGACCAATAATTCAAGTTGCTGGATGCACAGTTGCCAGGTACGTGGATCAATAGACAAATATTCACCTCACATAAAATAATCAGTACTATTAGCAATCCTCCCATTGCATTTTCCACTGCTAAATACAGGACTGAATGGCCTGTTCAAAAAAGTAATAAAAAGAGGACGTAATAATTTTGTGGTCTGCTGTGTATTGTTCCTAACTGACCACAGATAAATGTATTATGGCAGCTCTTGGCATTGTCATTTTGATGATTCAAAAGGATCAATTTTCCTTTTTTAAAGAGATTAAATTGCACTTTACGGCTACCCTTCTCTTTTGACCTGACTAGACAGTCTACACTCATTTGAATACTGTGGCAAAGGCACTCTATGCATGAATAACAGATGTCTAGGATGAAAAAGTTCAAAATGTTAGGCAAAAATCTTATTTAGGCAGTTTTTCCTGAATAATGGTAGCATGGAATTGACTTCAAAAGTTTCACTCTTTAGTAGGGTTTTTTTTTGTGCTGGTATTTGTGGGAGCTAGAGGAAGATCCCCTCCATTTGGGACCAAGCTGCCAGGTCTGGACCTGACACCTTGACTGGTTGGAGTGTCCCGTTCCCCTAAGTCCACCTTGTGTCAGTCTAAACCAACGGGGTGTGGAGAAGCTGGGACTTGGATGTTTGTGTTCTGCATAGTAGGACTTGATATCCAACCATGGTACCTGTCTTGACAAATTAATAAATTTTAGATTATATGTCACTGAGAGGTGTGGGTCTGTCTGAGTGCCTACCCCACCCAATTTCCCCATAACAATGTCCAACGTTTAAATAGCAAGAAAAGTTGCTTTGCATGTAGGCAGGCTACAAAACAGTGCATAAAATTAGAACTGACTTCCTAGTGACATAGTTTTCTTTAGAAACAACATGCTGAGAAAAAACTGAGGCAGTAGTAATAGGCAGGTTTTTCTTAAGGCTGTTACAAAGAAGAAAAATATCCCTACTAAAATAAAGTCCTTTCTAACTTCATAGTTTTAAACCACATATCAGCAAGAGTAAATGCCTTTATTCCTCTTGCAAATCAGCTCTGTAACTGCTTGACAAAGAACTGCCAATGCTGCCAGACTTTTTATGCTGTAGTTCAGGACCAATGAGACTTACTTAAAATGCAAATAGGCCTTTCCTGTCTTTTGGTGCAAAAGTGATTCTCATTCTTGATGTCTGGTGATCAGAAGAGGATGAAACTCACTGCTGTGTGCTGAAAAATTTGGCCACAAGAGGTTTTTTTGCAATGCACTTTTCACATATTCAGTAGCTTTGCTATAAATGTCTGTCCCTGAAAGGAAATATCCACCTCCATACTACTTAAAATATCATCAAATGTTTTTGATCATCTAAATGTTAATTAAGATGCTGGAACGCCATGATAAATAAACTAACAGCTATTACCGAAAGTCTCAGTCCTCTAAAAACCAAACACAGTAAAGCATTTCTAATGTTCTTTGCTCTAAACATACACTGATATCCCAATACCTACTTTTCTAGACAATGTTCTAGACTGCTGAGCCTGTGCTTGTAGATCTTTGCACGGTTGCTCTGCTGAGAAGGAAAATAGCTCAAAGAACATAGGCGTAGACTTGCCTATGGGACCTGATGCTGAACTGCTCCAGAGATGATGATGGTACCAGAGCTGAACAGGACAAACAAATATGGAGAAATTAACCCTGGTGTGGTGTCCCAAAGGAGAACAAGCAGAGATCAGTGACTGATCTTAGTCTCAGTAATATTAATAAACATAGTGTGTTCAGTGACTCTTCTTGAGACGAAGATGATGAAAGCCAGATTTCAAACAGGATCTCCATGTTGGCAGGCTCAGGTTATTTGTACCTGTGTTCTTACATGTGTTGAAATGAAAAGCCATCCAGCTACAGCCTTTTTGTGTGTGTGTTTTGAGATGCTTTGAAAAAGCAGTTGAATTTTGTAGGGCCACTTGTATGTACTGAAACCTTGATCTTTCAAGGATGTTGTACCACTATAGAGGAGCTAGAAAACAGAAGAACAATATCTGAACAAAAACTATGCTGCAAAATGAAGATCAGGCCTGTAGGCTTGCTGAAAATGTGGGAAAAGTTACAGAACAAAAGAACAGTCTGCCCTCAGCAAAGGGATTTAATATTCTCTCTGGTCTGCTAATGGATTTTTAACATTGCCTCTTGTTTACAGAGCTATGTGTCAGAAGATTAGGACAATCAATTAGGACTATAAAAGGTGTAGTTAAAAAAAAAACCCTGGTATGTAAATAGCCAGTTTCTCTCTGGCCTTCTGTTTCAAACTTACTGAGGTTTTTGGCTCTTTGCTCCTGTAGTAAAAACGCTCCCTCATCAGCTCAACCTCTTGTTGTTCCTGGTCTTTGTTAGCACAGACTGACTGGGTCTTGCACATGAAATGCTGATGTCTGACTTCCCGAGGCCACAATTCCTCTCCCTCCCTCTTCTGTCCATTTCATAGTAGCTAGTGATGGAGCTGGAAAGCGAAGCAGCTTAAGATAACTACAAGTGTCTCTACCTAAAATCTAGTGCATGGTCAGGATCTGACCACACGCAGGCTTCTGCTCCAAAGTAATTTCTTCCTTTGGATCACACGTGGGTAAGGAGGACTTCATCAGAAGCTACAGGTGTAAGCGACAGCATGATTTGCTCAGACTAGAGATGATTCAGGGCACCACCATAAGTAATTGGGCAGTTATATCAGTTTAGTGGGATCAGTTTTCAGGGGAGTTATTTTTACAATTAGTCACAATCTCTGGCTTCTTTACAGAATTTTATAATCACATTTTATAACAAAGTATTTCAATTTCTTTTCCACAGCAGTTTTGAAAACAAAAAATGAAATGGTAAATGTGGAAAAACATTCAAATGAAACCTTTCAACCCAAGTGCAAGTTTTTTAAAATTTCTTTTTTCCAGAAATAGTTACTGATTTCAATGAAATCACACAAGTTGGGAAGAAAAATACTTTCATTTACTACTGCCATTTGCTCAAAGAGGCAATCTCAGCCTTCACTGTTACAACCTGAGAGAATTTAGTACTCGACATATAGCAGTGCTGGCCTAAAGCACACCTACAGGTAGACTTCCAAGTGGCATCAATTATTGTTTAAATTAATAAGAAAAACTTCTGCCAAATGATTGTACAGAAGTTTCTGCAGCTCAGCAATGCAAAAATTCCCTGACTGGGGCTCAATCTGGGGAACAAGAGAAAAATTGACATTAAGCTGAAATTTTACTTTATTTCTGTATCTTTATATCATTAAACCAAAGTTACAAAAAATCTGCTTTCTAAGATTTTGTCTATCAACAGGAATAATTCAATGCATCACTCGTAAACTGTCCATGGTTAGAAAGTATTTTCATTATCTGAATTCACCCTGGATACGGGTAGGAACAAACCAAGCCAACTCAAGCCATAGCTTTCTCATCCACACATGTGGTTTGCACCAGCATGACTATGTGATTTGTTGTACAAAAGCCTTAATTAACGTTGACCATAATTGTGTTACCACTATTGAGATAAGGAAACCCATAGGGGTAGCAATAGGCTTGGCAGCTACAAATGTCTGGCCTGTACAATGATACAGCCTATAACAAAAGTGTAGCAAAACCTTGGTTTTAGTGAAATGATTTCCAGTGCAACAGGAGCTGTTGGTGAGAATTCACTGAAGGCATGATTTGGAGGGGGAAAAAAAAGCAGATCAGTGTGTCAGAAGGTACTGCCACATAGCTGGATCTCACTAACAGAGAGCTGGGTCAATACACATATTCAGATTTAGGAGCTGTCACAGGTAAAAAATAGCTGAAATTGTGATCAGCAACAGGCAGCAGTTTGTATGTGCATCAGTCTGAAACTGAACCCCTGAACTCTCAGACAGGAGCCTGCTACTTGCCAGCTGCAACCAGTATGGGCTGCTTGGACTAAACAAAACACTTTGACTAAACAAAAGTGATGCATCATAATCCTCCAATTAATAAAGAGGTAGGAGACCGATCCACTAGTTGAGAGGCTGATCATGTGTTGTTCTTATGCAAATACACTATTTAGACTGGAGGACCTGTGAGCTTGGAAAGAACTGGTGTCAAGAGATGGGTTGCCAGAAAGAAGGTGGTGAAGATCCTGGCCTGGGGAGAGTTCTGGGAAATGGGGGAGGATCCTGGAGATGAGGAAGCCATGACATCAATGCCAGGGGATGCCCAGGAACCTTGGGCAGTGGTGTCTGAGACCAGTAACTGCAAGCAACATCACAGCAGGAACCAACGCTACTTTCTGCCCAACCTTCCCAGGTAAGCAGCGACCTCCCTGCAGGGAAAGGGAGACCTAGGGAATGAAATGCTGATGGGGAGGGAGGAAGGGAGTGAGTGTGAGAAAGAAAGTATAAGTATGGTAAAAGCAGTAATGTCACTGATTCTTCAATAAAATCTGGTATCCAGATCCTTTCCACATTGGCATTTATGCTGTCTTACCCTTGACAAGAACTCAGCGTAATTTTTGATTCTTTGGTTAAGAGACCACCTCAATTTCCAGATGGGGCATTTTGAAAGAACATCTGTGAGATCCGCACCCAAACCCCATCAACGTCTGAACTGTTGAATTTTCTGTTGCGCTTCAGAAAAATCTCTGTTTCCGCTAACAAAGAGTTTGTTGCCCTTGGAGAACACCACTAATCAGTTCAGTCTGCCAGAGCGTGTCATCAGCTTGTTACGGAAAACAACTGCTCATCAGAGGCTGTTGCTCATCTGCTGTTCTCCATGAGAAATGATCCTCTGTCCTCCCTTCTGGTGACATTTGAGACCCATCATACTCAGTGGCTGTTTATCCCATAGTGCTGGTTCTGGCTGAGGTAGAGTTAATTTTCTTCACAATAGCTGGTATGGGGCTATGTTCTGGATTTGTGCTGAAAACAGCATTGATAATACAGAGATGTTTTAGCTGTTGCTGAGCAGTGTTTACACAAAGTCAGGGCCTTGTCTGCTCCTCACACCACCCTGCCAGCAAGTAGGCTGGAGGTGCACAAGAAGTTAGGAGGGAACACAGCCAGGACAGCTGATCCCAACTGCCCAAAGGGATATTCCATACCATGTGACATCATGCTCAGCAATGAAACTAGGGGGAAGGTTTGGGGGGGGACGCTGCTTGGGGATTAGCTGGGCATTGTCTGGTTGGTAGTTAGCAACTGTTTTCATTTGCATCATTTGTCTTTCTTGGGTTTTATTTCTCTCTGTTATTTTTCTTTTCACTACAATTTGTTGTTATTATTACTATTGGGAGGTTTTTTTGTTCTTTTGTCAATTATTAAACTGTTTTTATCTCAACCCATGAGTTTTCTCACTTTTACCCTTCCAAGTTCTCTCCCCCGTCCCACTGCAGGGAAGTGAGCGAGTGGCTGTGTGGTGCTTAGCTGCTGGCTGGGGTTAAACCACGACACCCATCCAGAGGCTATTAATAGAAAATGAACTTCCATGCTCAGCTGTGTTGAGGGACTAGATCTAGCAAAACAGACCAAGCACCTTAGTGTAACTTCTCCACATTTGCCAGCTGTAACAAACACTGCAAGACAGATGACATCACCTTGCAGTCATAAACAGAAGTGCAGATGAACCCCTGATGATGCCAGTATGCTGTGCCTGGGCTTACAGAGGAAGGTGAAGTGGTGGAACAAAAGGAGGTTGCACAGAGCAGCCTCCCATTTCAAGTCCACTGATGATGGAGCTCTGTAAGCAACCAGCAACGTTAAAAATTCATCCCCATGCTTCATAAAAAAAAGACCTGGGGCAGCACAAAGTCTATCTGGAGAGTTTCATGTGCCACAGATCTTCAGATATGAAAGCTTGCTACATTCTGAAAGGTGCAACTGGAAAAACAGGCAATATTTGCACTGCAAATACAAGTTCCCTCCAATACACCCAGTCCTCATTTGGAGGGATCTTCCTGTGCATTAAATATATAGTCTTTCTTTTGTGATTGCTGAGAAAGGCAATCAAGAACATACTGACTATGATGTTATGGTTCATACTGGCTCAGGGATTATACCAGCTGTTATGCCATTTCCTCTCTTGGCTGGGAAAGTGGAATTGTTGCAGGGAGTGGGGGAAAGACATAGCCACCTTTTTTTTTTTTTTTTTTCTTGCTTGCTTGCTTCTCAGCCTTCTATTAAGCAGGAAATAGTCTAGTCACCTAAACAAAATATTTCAAGATTTTCAAGATCACTGCCTGCAAGTTATAAAGGAAACTACAATGCAATCACATTTTTTAACTGCAGAGTGTGTCTTCAGAGCTAGAAGTCAGGGAGGGGATCCATGGATCCATGTGTGTGCAGCATCCTTCAGCATATAAGATAAACTTATGTCAAAAAAGAAAAAAGTTACAGATTGTGTATACCCGGAAAACTAAAATTTAGGCAGTTTAGAGAAGATAATTGCTGAAATTTCATTTATTTGCCTTCATACTACCAAAGCAGAAAGAGCATGCAGTGCTCCATGTAAGCCACAAGGATCATTGCTCTCCAAGACATCCTTCTGTATTAAAGACAGCAACAAGCAACTGTAGGTAGGCATTTTACTCTTCATAATGGTAATGTTCTATTTCTTGCAAAAACATTTCTGCTAATTGCCTCATTTTATGGCTTCTGCAACTCATAGTAAGGTGAAGCTCCTAATAATTTCCCTTCTAGATGACGCTTTTGTCAGCTATGTGGCAATGTAATTATCCACATAACAGTGATACTCTGGTAGACAAAGACTCTAAGTAGAAAAATAATGTTTTTACTAGAAGGTCAGCTTCAAAGAAGATGCATTTAATTTGCTTATCTGAAAACACTCGATGTCTCATATAAGCTCAGGAAAAGTACATAGCAGGACATAAAAAAAGAAATCTTGTTAAAGACCTGGGGATGAAGCAAAATCCAAACCTTAAGCTTACCATTATGTTCTTCACTAGGGCTGATCTCAGGAGCAATGGCCACTACTGAGTAGAGTGTTCGGTGTTTTTCAAGGTAGTTTTTGGTCAAAAATCATCCTGGCTAACATCACATTAAAATACTGATTAGAGACATGCTGGAAATTTTTATTGTTTTCCATCTAATTAGGTAGTAAATGTTGGTCAACATCTTTAAAGTCTCTTCACTAAGGATTAACCATAGTTTCATATTAATAGCAATTTCCCTAAAATTACAGTGAGCTTGAAAATTATCTAGTAACAAATGTGAAACATGCTTGATGTTCAAGGACAAATTAGAATTTAAAATATATTTCCACCCTCTTTTCTCTGCTAAGCTGTTCCTGATTATCCAATTTACTGATAACATTCTTGCCTCATCTCAGAGGAGGAAGCCCTCCCAGAGGATAAACAGACTACATATTTGCTTTTCAATATTTGTTTTAAAGGATATTTAACTCTTTATTACCAAACAAAAGTATTAATTTAACGCAGGGGTAATGTGTGGCACTCTGTAGCTACTTTACAAATGTGGGGCTTTATTAATTGGATGCTTTTTGTCATGCTTATTAAAAATAGAAGACATACTGACAGAGTACACCTGTATTGCACATACCATATGTTTTTCTACCTCTTTTCAACTGTTCATCCCCACTTTATCTATTTTAATAGACAAACTATCCACTTCCTGGAAATTTTGCAGAGTCCAGATGACATTATCTGTACCTGACTAGTCTATAACTAACAGTTGACTGCATACTGTACAGTTTGATTAATGTAATACCTCCTATTTCCAGAAGGCTTTTGTTTAGGTCTTCTAACAGGGCTCCTCTCAAAAGTGGCAAGTACACTTATGGAGAGTTATTAACTCAAGAAAGAAATCGTAGGAGAAACCAGGTTCAATTTCAAGGTAACAGATATGGTAAAATTATTATTTTACAACATTTTTTTGCAGATGTGTGTTAAAAAATACTATGTTTTTTTTTGCCCTAAACCCTGGCACAGCAGGTCAGAGAGTACTGAGGTAATTCTCACTCATACCGATTCTCAAAAGTGCTAGAAGATTTAGGTGCCCAGAGCCATTCAGCATCAGTTGGAGCAAGAACCGAAGTCTCCTAAATCCAGGAGTGGATTTACTGGAGGGAAGGAGAAAGGAGAGACAGGGACTTTAGGCCATTTAATATCATATGGGATGGCAGCTGGTACCAGTCACTTACAAGGTTATGCAACTGCCCCTTTTCCTCACAATCAAAACCAAGGAGGCTGGATTCAGCTGCTTTTGAAAACCTCTTTCCATAGGGAAATTCTTTGCCTTCTTGCATTAGTAATAAACATTCACACACACTATTTTATACTGTAATAGTCTATCATCTGGAAAATATATCTGGGAAGGCTCAGCTGTGACTGCACAATCCCGTTGGAGAGGTGGACAAGAAGCTGCCCCCACAAGCTGCTGCAGGGGCATCTCCTTTCATTGGCAGCTCTTTACCCTTCTCTACGGGAGACAACTTCCATGCTGACACAAGTGGCAACACAAATCTCTTCCCCCAAGGTCATCTAGGCTGTGAGAGGCTAGACAGACTGGAAGGAGTGAAGGTTAGGGTGAACACTGAATGAGTAACATTATTTTTTGCTTTATCCTGCAAGAAAAGCCTCAGTAAATAAAAATGCCTTTTTTTAAAAAAATAAAAAAATAAAAAAAGCTCTGGAAGAGTCCTCCAAACTACCATAGGCTTGGAAACACAGTTTCAGTTACAGTCATGCTTCCCAGGAGTACTTCTACTCTGTCCAGCTGCCAAGCAGTGGTGATCATCCTGTGACTGTTTATCACATCCTTGTCTTCCTGGATAATGCTGAATAAAGGCAGTCTTGGATCAAACCAGAATGCCTACTTAATGGAGTGAGGTAGCAAGCTTAAAAAAAGTCAAGAATATTCTTGAGGGATCTGATCAGACTGGAGGCAGAAAGCACTGTGTCATAGTTCCTGTGAAATTTTGCTATATTTAATAAACATCCACATAAATTACAGTTATATAAACACTTCCTCAAACTATGGAGTCTTTCCATTACTTATTAGTCACAGTTACAGATCGTCTAAGAGAAGAGGTTTGGATGTAGCAACTAAGAAAAACGGGGGACCATAGCTCCAATCCAGATCTCTTTCTTTCCTTCAGTCCTGCATCTGAAAAGCTGGACCAATTTATTAACTTTGAGCCTAGCTTTATGGAGGATGTTGCATTACAGCTTTAGGGATAAAGGAGCTGAAAGTTCTAGCAGTCACAGCAGCACAGTGAAACAAAGAAACACAGGCTGCTTTTAAAAGATGTGGCTAGAAATAATTATTCATGGCACTTTGTTTGTTGTTTGAAACTCCAGAATGACTGGCTAAACCAGAACAGACGGTGGTAGGAGTGAATCAATACTGAAGGGATAGCACAATTTCACTGCTTAAGCACTGTTGATTAGTAGACTGGAAGTAAACTGTGCTTGGGGTTTATTATTGGTTTTGACTTTTTGTTTGGTTGTTTTCTACAGGTTTCTTGGACTGGAACCTAGTTAGTTCCCTGAGAAGGCAGGTACTGAGTTATTTACCTCCAGAACTGCGAAGGTCTGGAGAATCTGCATCCAAACCAGAAATTCGATTGTCCTGAGACCAACTATAAATGCATATACCTCAGGTACTTAAGCCAGCAATGGCATGATCCAGAAGGACCTGGTTTTGACTATTATTGAACATTGCAGACCACAATTTTGTCTGGTCTTTCTGAAAGTTTGTGGCCCTCTAGCATGTTTTCCAGGAAAAGATACACCCACAGGTATGTCAATAAAACAGGGGTTTGGTCAAAATTCTGTGTCAGAGTTAAGGTTAAGCATGGAATTAAACTGCTAAGTACACTTTTGAAACACAAAGAAACATACAATGATGTTGTTATAAATGAACAGTTATTTCTTTAAAACACAGCTTTAAAGGACTGACTTCAAAGTCAGCTATTTTTAAAAGCAAAGTGGCTTACATTTTTGCTACACTACTTATATTTGACTTAGATGGGAATACATTAATTGCATGTAATATGCTTGGAATGTGTGGAAAATAACATTTTTTCCATGTGAGTCAGCACAGGAAATGAACTGCAAATGAGTGAAATGTTGAGAAGTCTACAGATGGAGTTTTTTTTAAAATACACAATGTTTTTCAGGAGTAGAGTACTGACATCATATTTTCTTCAAGAATAAAGTATCACAGAGATGACTGATGACACACCAGAGACTGAAGAAGAGCAAGAACTTGCTTCTGATCAGCATAGCTTAAGACTCTAATCTGATGCAACATTAATTTAATAGTTTCTATCTTTGCCAGGCAGTTTTGCCTCCCCTTATTGGACACTGCCAAAGCTTATCACGTTCTTGCTAAACATGGAAAATGGTAGATAACATGGAGCAAACTCAGAGGTGTTCCGATTTGATTTGCTTTTCACAGGGATGTAAAATAAACAAACCAGTATCTTCTAAATAATGATCTGGTGATACATTCCACAAGATGCTTTCATTTGCAAAATATTCACTTGCTGAGGTTAGATATTAAAATAGTAATAGATACTACTTGTAAGAACAGCAGATGAACAAGTTTCTAAGAGTCATACCGTGAGAGGATGTTCATAAGTGTATATATTTAGGAAAATATGTAACCCACCATGGAACTGAAACCTCAGTCCTAAACTAACCAGCGCTTGGAGCTCACAGTGACAGAACAGTGAGCGGCAGAAAAGAGTACAGAGTCTGCTCCAAAGTACTGTTTATTTCCTCTGAAATTATGTGAATTACTACTGTTGACTTCAGCATTAGAACCAATGATTGTATTGGAGTGTTTGACGTGGCAAGAAAACCCCATTAGTGTAAAATGGATCCTCCATGCATTCCTCAGAGCTCCCTTGAATCTAAAAATTTCTCCCTTATTTCATTTGCCAGAAAACTACTGTTTCTATATCAAATTTTCTTCTGTTTACTGAGGTGGGACTTTAGGCCCAGTCTAGTAGAGGTAGTAGGAACACTTTAACTCCTGTCTTTAATGTGAGATATGAAACACACTACTACTACTGTTTTTTCTTTTTTGAAATTGAACCAATAAGGAGTTTCTTTTGAATAGGTTGCATTGCACTCTGAGATACATGAAAAGCATTTGAATGAGTAGGTTTGCATTACAATGATCCTAGTAAACATCTTCCTCTGAATGCTGAAACCAATTACATACTATTTGGCCTTTATGTTATGACTGTACTTCTGTCAAATGAACAGGCACATGTGCTGCATCCCAAAGGCAACATTTGGCTCATAGTGCCTAACAATCAAGAAGAGATGATGCACATATTTTTTGTAGGAAGATAATGTTTCACATTCCTTTGCTTAATTTTGCTGTGAAAGGAGCATCACGGGGGGCCTGCTGCCTCTGCTCTGAGTTGTTCTCTTCACTCTGAAGCTACAGACAGATTAATCATAGAACCATAGAATGGTTTGGGTTGGAAGGGACCTTAAAGATCATCTAGTTCCAACCCCCCTGCCATGGGCAGGGACACCTTCCACTAGACCATGTGGCTCAAAGCCCCGTCCAACCTGGCCTTGAACACTGCCAGGGAGGGGGCAGCCACAGCTGCTCTGGGCAACCTGTGCTGGTGCCTCACCACCTTCACAGGAAAGAATTTCTTCCTTATATCTAATGTAAATCTACCCTTTCTCAGTTTAAAACCATTACCCCTCATCCTACCACTGTGCTCCCTGATCAAGAGTCCCTCCCCACCTTTCCTGTAGCCCCCTTTAAGTACTGGAAGGCTCTATAAGGTCTCCCCAGAACCTTCTCTTCTCCAGGCTGAACACCCCCAACTCTCAGCCTGTCCTCGTAAGGGAGGTGCTCCAGCTCCTTGATCACCTTTGTGACTCTCCTCTGGACCCACTTGAGCAGGTCTATGTCCTTCTTATGTTGGGGGCCCCAGAGCTGGACACTGCACTGCAGGTGGGGTTTCACGAGAGCAGAGTAGAGGGGAAGAATCACCTCCCTCGACCTGATAGCCAGAGTTCTCTTGATGCATCCCAGGATACAGCTGGCTTTCTGGGCTGTGAGGGCATATTGCTGGCTCAGATTCTGCCACGCTAGTGAAGACTGAAATGTGTACTGCACGTTCATGCTATGCACAGTTCATCGCGCTGCCTTGTACCAAACAGAGCAGCTTAGTTCATAGATCAGAGAGCCATTTAAGGTGAACCTGGAATCATTCTTGGTGGCAAAACTGAAACCATCTAAAGTCAAGCCGGGATTTTCCTGGACTCTTTCCCCCAGTCTTCAAAACATGTATCTGTCTTTGCCTTTATTCTCATCAATAAGGAATTTAAAGCCATAGACTCATTACTCTCAAATGTCACTGCCCATGAAAAATGCAAATAGAGAGAACAAATAGGCTCCATTTTGCAAGTGTAAATTCAGAGTCCCTGCACAGAAGTGAGGTTTTTTCAGTCTGCCTTTGGGAGTAGGCTTGACACGGTTTCCTGAAAAGCTGCCTGCTTTGCTTCACCATCTCCACAACCAACAGTTGCACAACTTATATGGATTAATTGAGCTGCAAACAGTAACATCCAGATCTCCTATGCTGCTTGAAATACAATACAGCAAAACCAGGCATGACTGCAATAAGGATCAAAGAGAGAGGATTACAGGAATAGAGTAGATGTCTGCCTATGAGAATCAGGGCATCTAGACTCCAAGGCATTATAAGGTAAAACTCTTAACATCTTTTCTGTCATACCTCCAAGCAAAGATGAGCTGGAGGAGGTCAGAGCAATTCACCTGACTCAGCATGCCACCAGACAAAATAGGTCGCATTAGCTTCTTCAGCAATTATGAAAGGCTTCTTTCTCTAACGAGGTGGCTAAGATACAAAACAGAAAAAGGGAGCCTTCAGAGGATAGGAAAGAACAACAAAAGTTCAGAAGGCAGGTGGGGTTAAAGCTGGTGTTTTGAAGCTTATGGCTATGCTTCAGGACTTTCCCATCCCAGGCGGGACAGAGATTGCCCAGCAAAGGAGAAGGGCATGGGTGTTTATGAACTGGAGTCACTCCCTGCAAAGTTTGCTGCCAGTAATAATCCATCTTGAGCAGCAGTGTTTTGAAACAGTATTGCTGAGTTGTGCAGATTTTTGATAATACTAATCTCCATACAACTTCATGAGAAGCTGCCAGAAGTGCGAAGGACTTATATTTGCAGTATATACTTGTGAAACTAAGCTTTGATAGAACGTCCATCCACATTACAGAAGGAGACAAGTTCTGGGCCTGCTTCCATACATGAAGATATTTCAGCTGCCTATCTTGCAGACTACCTTTCAATCTCTGGACTATGAACTTCACTGATACTGATGCTTAGTCCTTCTCCCTTCAACTTGTTCTACCACTTAAAGTAGAAAAAAACTTAAAAGACTGCAAAATAACACCAAAAATCTGGGATCAAAACTCCTCTGTTTCCCTGGATTCAGTAGAGCTGTGGCACAGGGAGAATGAAATCAGGCCTCATGTGTTTAACTTAATTTATGGAAGCAGAATTGTCTCACATCAGATTTAATGTTCTGCAGACAGCTGCCTTTTTCAAAAAACATGAGTTCCCTACACAAGTGGGGGACACTGAGCACCCTCATATGGAAAAGGAGGTATCATTCTCTGAAAAAGTTTGAGCAATCCTATCAGCATCTTTCAAGAACTTACCATACTGTTATCTGAAAGGCAGTGACTTCCATGCCAAGGGACATGGGTTTCTTACAGTAAGCTAGACAAATTACAGACAATAGCTTGTAGTCAAAGACCTGCACTGCTTCTGCATGAAGCTAAACCAGTGTTTTACTCCTTGTCCTGCCTACAAACCTGGAAATTGTGTCACTCACTTTCACATTGCTACAGTGCCACTGAATTTATTCCTGCTCTACCGTGCTGGGACAACTAGATGATGAGTAGCAAGACGACTAAATTATGTACATAATAACGTAGCCGTAATGATGTGAATTTCTAGGACTAGACTTCTGAATAGCAACTCCTGCAGCTTCCCACAGTGGTGACCATGCATGTTCTACACCTCCAGCCACCCACTACCACTTCTTTTCTGACCTCTCTTGCACAGCCCCATGGATAATCTGCAGCATGAAGGCTGGCTTTTTAGGGCTCAGTATGGAATTGTTCTCTGTACAGTGAAGAGAATAATAAATTATTAACTCTGTCCTCTATGTCTGTCTGTCAGTCAGTCCCTGGCAGTAACTTACATACCTGTGGACAGTTTCAGAGAGAAGACAGGGCAATCTTTCAAAGGTGTAAAGTTTGTGTGAGGTTTTGTGAGTAGCAGGGATCAGGTAGAAGAATCCTAAGAAAGTCTGCAGTGTGAATTCAGCTGTTATTTGCTCTGTTGACCTTGTCTCCCAAAACGTGTGTCCTAGACAGCCAACACACACACAAGCAGCTCGGAGTCTACTACCCAGCAGATGCTATTTCTTGACAACTGTCACTTAGGAGAGATGCGAGGCAGCTGGAGGAGGTAGGCATGATCACCACAGTGAATGGGAACTGAGGGCACTGCAGGGTGTGGGGGCAGACACAAGGAGCAAGACAGAATTACTGCTGTGACAAAGAGTAAGGATAGCAGACAAATGTGCAAGATGGATTTCTGCTGGTTCTAGTGTAACATACAACCAAGTTTGTGCTTCGTACTCAGTATAACCTGAATGAGAGATGAATCTGACTCTAGCTGAAACCCTCACTAACAGTACATGTCTGCAAGGAAAGAGATCTGTCAACAAATATAGTACTTGTATTAGCCTGTGGCGAATGTGATGTAAGTCCAGATCCTTTTTCTATGAATCTTCTCAAGTAGACATCTGGGCTCACATAAGTTATGGAAAGGTCATCCTGCAAGTTCTAGCATGGACACTCACACAGATTTAAAAAATCTTTTCTTACCAACAATCATGTGGTTGCAGACATCGCAGAAGGTGGGTTTTTTGAAGATGTGCTCCTGGAAGATGTGAGCCTTGTTGTTTTCTGTCAGCTGCTGGGCTCTGGTGGGAGAGGACGCCTGGCTCTCTGAGTTGGGAAGCTGTCCAGTGCTTGTGCTCACCTCAGGCATCAAGTCTACTTGCAGTTTCACATCGCTATTAGTCCTCTGGAAGAAATTGTCTGCACTTTTACTCCGCAAGCTTTTGGTCTTGAAGGAGAGCGATCGTTTCAGTTTCTGCAGCTGCAACAAATAAACCAGTTAAAATTACTGTCTTTTCCTCTTCAACAGCAAGGCAAGGCTCCTGATTTTGGGATGTGCTGTTGATAAATGAACCTGGGAGACCTTGAACAACCTGAACAATAAAATTGACTTTCAGAATTTAACCAGCAATTTCAGAGCAAAGAAAACAGATCCCAATCAGAAAATAAACTGCTCTACATATGCTTAATGATAAGACTATAAACTTGATAGCCCTAATGAAAGCTTCTATTGGTCGTTTCTTTCAGGTATAACAGCAAAGAGGTACTACAGAGAGTTGTACACATTGGAGAATATATCCTTTGTATTCAAGCATGAGAGAACTTAGAGTATTATTCATCCTCGCGTGGTCCTTAGGCAGCCTGTAAAGTCATTTCAGGAACAGCTGTTAAATACGAGTACAAGAGGAATGAATTCAGTAAATATATTTAAATTTCTTGAGTTTGGCAGAAACAGAAATTATATGCAGTCTTGACATAGAAATCCTTGCTTTCTTTTATTTTTTTAAGGGAGAGAAGGCTAAGGAACAGTAACAGCACAATTAACTAGCCAATTGATAGTTAATACATTAATTAATACTAGTTAACATACATTCACATATATTCCTGTATATTGTATTTGTATTGATTGTCAGACTATTAAGAACCACAAAGACTATTAAACACCACAAAAAGACATTATTAACTTAAACTTGTTAACTCAAACTCTTTACCTGTAAACTGTCTTGTACCTTATCAGAGCTCCTCTCATCCTTCCCCCCCAATTTTATATAAGGCTGAGAAGGGCGCTAGGTGAGGCACAGAAACTATCAGGATATCAGCTACACAAATTTGCAGGCTTGTTAACTCCAACAGCTCACAAGTAGAAGCCAGGTAAAAGGAAAGGCAGCTCTGCATCCACTTCATGTTTGCTATCTCTGAAGTGTAATACCTCTGTATCACCTTTCACTCAGCATTATTCCAACCACTGCAAAATCATTTCAGTCACTGCTGCAATTCTCTGGGCGAATGTGATGTAACAACTGAAATTTTCCATGCCGCTTGGGCTGTCTGTGGTAACCAGCAGGAATGGTTTATATTAGAAACTGTTTATATTAGAAGCAATGATGATTTGGAATAATAATTCACACTAATATAAAGGGAAGGACTTCACATACTTTCCCAAAAAAACATGACATTGGTCTGTCACAGTGACTTAGTGGCCTCAGAGCACTTGTTCTCCCTAGATTCTACTCCTGATCCATCCATTTTTTTATGATGCAGCCAAAAGCATGGTGTCAGAGAGGCAAGTCTGGGGCAAAGCGTCTCTTCCACCTTCACATGAGCAGTTTGTTCTCGGAGAAGTGAGACCATCCATCTCTCTTCTCCATATTTCACAATAAACTCGTCCAGTCCAACAAACAGGCAAAAAGCTGCCATTACCTCCAGGTTTGCTACGTGGAAGCAAACTGCATTCTGCTCCCTAAGCTGTTTCTTCACAGTGACTTTAGGAGCAGGGAGGGATCAGAACCAGGGGACCATCCCACATACACCATTCTCACCCACGACTCTCTCTGGGTTCACAGGAGAGCCCTAGATCCAAATGAAGGAAATACTCACCTGTTTGCAAGAAACTCTCAGTCTCTAGGGGAATGTGTAAATAACAGCAATTAAGTCATTAAATGCCAACTACAAGGTATGTTTCTGGTTTCTTAAGCTCTTTCAGCGGAAGCCTAAGTCTAGCTGAGCCCAAAACTCACTGTACAACTGCACCAACAAAATGTGAGATCTTCCCTCTTCTGCTTGGATGTTAAGTCACCGTCTCCTGAAATCACTGAGGTTACTCAGTACTGAGATTACTTCATCTCCCTTGTGACAGCCAGGAACTCAGCAATAATTCACCCCCTTGCTCCTGAAATGCTTCTCACTGAAGTCAGACCTAATTAGTGTAGCAAAACACAGAGAATTACAACACCACAAGGTGACTGAAATGGCATTCATTATTGATTTGCCATCCATTTCTACAGTGCCACATGAAGTTAATTAAATTTCAAAATGCTGTTTCTGCCACAGAAAGAAGGATAAGCTGTGCAATACAGTATTTGTTTTATCACAGGAGAACTTTCCTGCTAGTTTGGACAATGTCTGCAGTATATTTTAAGAAGCTCTGCATTTACTATCCATATCCTGTTCTCCTGTACAGTCATTTGCCAGTCAAGGGATGTACCAGCAGTTTTCCAAAGGGTAGTCCAGTATTTAGGCTATGCATATCCAGACATATGCATACACACTAAGGTGAGCACACAACTGTGCATACTCCATGCTTCTCCAACCACAATGTTCAGAGCAGGACACATATTCAAGAATGAGTTGACCGAGTTGCATTCACAGATTTGGCAGGCATCTCTGCACAAGCTAATAGCCCTCTCTGAGATCCCCTGAGCACTGTCCTGTGTTAATGTGGCTAAATGATTTCCAGACAAGGTGGGCATCCTTGTTGTTACCCAAATGCAGATTTCATACTTATTTGCATTCAGGCTGGAAAACATCTACATGTTTGGCTTGCATTGCATAGCTAAAGCACCAGTGAAAGTCTGCAGCTATTATATCCCAAGTAAGTTATATATGTATACAGAAATGACTATGCAAAAATGCAGAACACAGGCAATGTTTAGCATTTTGCACAGTTAATTATAGACTTTGCTCAGTACTATTAAAAAGTACCTCTGCGATCAGTGTTTTACACCCATCTTGCGTGAGAGTATACAGGGCAATAGCAGATTGACATCAAGTTTTAAAATTTGATCCAACTTTCTCATACTAGGACCATGAGAGAATTTGAAATAGGGTACTGGTATGTGATTGTTTACTTAGGAAAAGTTGGCCCAAGCAAGGACAAGGGCAGGTTGTTGTACAGATAGTATAAACTATAAAACCATAAAAGCTTAAGTGCTTATTATGCTGCAGTCAAGTGAACATCATTTCCCTTACTAAAATATCACCATCTCCTCATTTTGAAGTTTGCTATGGCCTAACCCTGTTCTTTTATTGGAAGATTTCAAATGCATTTAAATACAGGCATGTAATATATGACTGATTTTGATCTGCCTTAAACTGATTTAATGCACTTCTGATGCCACTGGCTCCTAATAGAGCTACAATAGCATTCACCTGAGGCAGGAATCAGCTCTTTCACTAGAGAGGAAAATATGAAAACTTTACTATTTATAATCTCTTTCTGCAGAGTGAATGAGTCTGAAGTTAAATCTTAGGAAGAAACACTACCAAACTTTGGAAAAGCCTTGTTCTCTACTCAATACTTACTTCAACACTTCAGTGAAAAATGATGTATTGGGACTGAAAAAAACCCACAAACCAAGCACAAAAAGGTTTTAAGAAACATATTTGAGATAAATCTCCTAAGCCTTTCACATTTTCTCCTCTGCAAGGAAGGCTACAAATTACCTTTCATTTAAATAAAAGAAAAATAAAATTCCTACAAGCACAAGAGTTTTTCTAGACTCGTGGTAGCATCACAAGACTTCACAACATTGACACTTCAGAAACATGAACCCTTGATATCAAATCCAGGATGTTCCTGTGGTTTGAAATTACAGTTGGGGAAAAAAGTTTGTCTCTAGTTAAAGGCATTTTATCAGTCACACAAACTCTCAGCAACTGCACATACTAACCCCACAGGCAAGGTAGAGATAAGTGCAATAGCTCAACCTCAGAGCTTGATTAACGGGTTTTTTTTTCCAGTATCTTCCAGCACAATCTCCATCTTCCTCAAAATTACTTTATGTTCAGGCTTCAAGGGATCAGGAAGCTCTGATGGACCACAGTTTATCAGCACCTCCTCTGTTCCTAGTTCCCCTATACTACAACTCTTTAGCTGCTATAACCAGAAAACAGGAGACAGCAAAGACAGCTATTGAAATTCATTCCTAGTGTTAACTAGGTGTCACTGCCTTTGATGTGAATGGGAATTGCACCTGCCCTCACTAAGACTTTATTTGACTTAAGCATTGAAAGCACACAACTCTTTTCTACAATTTTAGTTCAAGAACTTCCCATGGAAGTTGGGAAGATAGCAGTGATTTGAGCTGTTTTATAATCCCTAGCTTTGCAATTACAAAGGATAATAATACAGACTGCAAAGTGTAAATTATTCAGGCTCCTAACTGCTCCCTGATATCTAGAAACTCTTTTTTCCCTTGCCTCTCCAGCTTGTCTACATTAGCAGTCAGTGTGGCTCAGTAGAAGTGGATCTGGAGAATGAAACGGGGGCTGTTGAGGACCCAGCATACACACTGTATGCATTTCAGGACACAGAGTACTCTGAGCAGACCAGTCCATTAGTCCAAGCGTGCATCACATGCACACCTGGAGCACAAGCAAACCCCCAAGTGATGCAGTCAGTGCTCTATGCACCACAACAAGGACCAAAGTGGGGTAAGCAGCAAGAACTGGGAGATTTGCTTTGAAACCACACTCCTAAATCAAACTACAGTGTTAAGATAGGTGTCCCCTATGCTGTCACCATCTCTCTAGCACTTCTTCATCACACCTTCTCACCACTGAAAGCTCAGGGAAAGCCTCACTTCCTCCACATCCTACACACAAATGCTTCATTCCCCTTCCTGAAGCTCCCTCCTTAGTGATCTCAGAGTGAATGGTGGTTACTAGGAGGACAAACTGTAATGTTATGTTATGTTATGTTATGTTATGTTATGTTATGTTATGTTATGTTATGTTATGTTATGGCCATCAGCTTTGGCATTCAGAGCAACCCTCATGCAGCCTGCCCACATCAGTTTATTTCCCAAGATGCTTGGTCTTGTTCCCTTCTCAGCCACTGATAACCATCCTTGCCAGCAGCAGAGCTCCCTGCGCAGCATGGGGCCAACAGGGAGATTATTTTTATACATTTCCACTCTTAACTATCTTCCATGAGAAATGAACAAATGAACCAGGCTTATCAACTGTACTGACAAACCAAGCCCTCATTTCAGACATCAGCTGTAAGCTCTATTGCTACTGTGCTAGCAATAAAAAAAAAAAAATATTGCTTGCTCTTCTCTATCCCTTTCTTTACACTAGTGTTAACAATATCATTAGATGGATTACAAGTAATACAGGATATTAACAGAGTTGGAGTGAGACATCAAGCCAGTTTGATTCCTGCAATTCTTATAAAATATAACTATTTTGTTTGGCTATGCAGTCTAAAAATGCTCTGTCAGCAGATTTCACTCTGCTGTGCGATAAACATCCACCTTCTGTAACGAACAATTTATTCTTCCTTTCAGCTTCTTAGAGCAAGTTTCCAAATTATTTGACTCCCACATTGTTATGAAAGAAGGATTTAAATGCATGGGGCCCAGATGATGTTGTGTAGATTCACTAGAGAGCATGTCAGGTACATGGGATATTACCAAAAGGGACTCAAACCAAAAGCCTTTCAAATAAGGGAAAGAACAAAAATCGTGATGAATGGCATCTATTCTACTCAGTACAGACCATTTTCTGGGTCAAGGAGCATTCAATTTGTATTTGCAACCCTCAGAACATACTTCAGATGTTAACTGGATTTGCTGAAGGACTGAATGTTACCAGGGTGTAAGCTAGCCTGGCGCCATTGCTGGGCGTCAGCTAGCTATGCTGATTAAGAGCAAACAACAAAATAGCTCAAACAGAAATGCTTACTTTTTGTGAGCATGAAGGCTAATGTTTTTCTTCTTAAAATTTAGGGATACAAAACTAAGTGATTTTTGAGCAAAGACAAGGGTGGGGGTTTTTTTGGATTTGATTTGAAAATACACTGCCTTAGCATGTTAATGAGTAAAAATAAGATTATGACATGCCCAGAGCCAGTATGCAATTTCATAAATAATATGTGTGTTTGCCCACATTAACAAGATAAAAGGATATTTCAAACACTTAAGGGTTTGGTAGTTATTGGCAAAACATCCATGATAAAATTCATGAGCAAAGCTGATTCCATTTCTACCTTCTTCTTTCTAAATAATAAATAGTATAAATACACTACTAGTACAAACTGAATTAACTAAACTGGCTTCAATTGTAGCTGATTTATACAGTCTGAGAATCTGGCCCTATCATATATCTGTGTCTGCCCTAACCAGCTTTCTTGGAAGCTGTATCTTTTTAATCCACTACAGACAAAGAGGGAGTGTTCGTTATTGCAGAATCTGCTACCTATTATATTTGTGTATTTTCGCAAACAGATTGCATAGCTGGCATTAGAACAAATATGTTTGTTATTGTTGTAAAAAATAAATAAATAAAACCGTCTGCTTGAATACTGTATTGGACTAGTCAAAGGGGAGACATTTTCTACAATACCTACATTGCAAAAAAATACACCAACGTTGTTAGTGACTTACAGAGTACTTCCAACTACTCTGGTTGGCTCTTGCTGCTCTGATTGTCATCCTCAGATTCTCCTCCCTGCCCTATACTGGTTTTGAAACTCACTCACTATCCTCAAATATATTTAGGATATAAACCTTTTCAGGCAGGGCTCTTTCTGTGGTTCTGTTTCACATGTAGAGTCCTAACTACAATGAAATGCTCTCATTGGCATGCCAGAGCATAACAGCAAAAATCCCTGAAAGAGCCTCAGGGTTTGAAAGCATGAAATCTGAAGGAATGCTCAGTTGTTACTGCTCCCACAAATGTCACTGTGAATCACACGTTCTCAGCCCTCTCCTGATGTACTACATCCTTGACAGCTGTGCGCTTGCATCTCTAATTGGCAGACCTCTAAATTATCAAGAGGTATAGTCTGCACGTGTAACCAAACAGTGTGTTTGCTTAGCAGACCTGTTCATTGTGTACGAGACTCTGGTTTGGTTTATACCAAGCTGAAAAATTCATCTAGTTCTCAACAACTGCTCCTGCAGTTGGTTGGAAATTATCCTACAGTTTTGTGTGGCTCTTCTAATATTGCAAAGAACCACGTTTAGCAAATACATGAGACAAACATGAAATAAAGCGCTGAAAGTTTTAAGGCCTTAAAATATGAAAAAGTCTCCCCTGTGCTCCAAATTCCTTAATATATCTTCACAATTCAGCATAAGATGTGACAGGACAAAGTAATGCTGTCCAGAGAGTGATAGATTTGAAGACTCACAAACAGTTTATTAACTATAACAATTGCCATCAAACCTCAGGGAAATCCTTTTTGTCTCCATTATGTTTAGAACTGTCTACTTAGTCTTAAGGAATAAAAAAAGTAAATTCTGTGTTAGATATTCTGCAATTGTGACCTACCCTGAGCTCATATTACCTTTCCTGCCAAATATATTTTCATATTAACTTCAAAAGACTCACAGTTATTTAAAGAGTTTAAAACAGCTTGTAAAAAGGAGGAAACATATGCAAAATAAATATCATACTTGTATGCATGTCAAATCCAGAAAATTTTAAGGCTTTTTTATCAAAAACTAAGTAAAAGCCCCCCTGACATGTTTAATAAATTTATTAATTTAGCCAAAACTCTCAATTTTATATCTAACAGCATTTTTGCTGTTGTGGTTTTGAACAGCCCTATTTTGGAGTATTCCTTGGTTTTATTTTAATCAAGCTATATCAGAAAGAGTAATCTAGAAAGAAAAGAGTGCGTATTACATTTCTCTTCCTGAGAGATCTAGTGTCTATTAATATTTCTTCAAGCTTCCTAAGAGGTTTGGTTCAAGTTTAGTTTGGGGAAAATTATTACTATATCACTTAACTATGGTTTGTGTTCAGCCTGCTTCTAGCAAAGAGGAAGAACTGTGAATCTTTCTCAAATTTGCAGCATTTCAGGCTAACAACTCACAAGATCTTTCAGATCTTACCATAGCTTTCTGAAGTTTATCATCTGATTTATGAAAATCAGATTAACAGTCCCAAAGTAAGATCTGCTGGGTTCATTGTGTTGAGCTCAATGATTGTCAATTCCTCTTCCTTTGTGAACATGTGCGTAAATCAAAACACATTATAAATCAAACTAAGCAACACTTCAGCCGTGACTAAAGCCTGTTTGTTTTATATCAGGATTAGAAAATGTTTTGTCCTTAGATCTCCTCTTCTGCCTCTCCTAGCAAAAGAAGACCTGCTTCTCTCAGGAGCAGAGAGAAAGACTACAAATCCCATATTTATATTCAGGATTATATTCTCCCTGCTGCTAAACAGCTGTTCCAACATAGGTGGCACCAACTGTGGGAGATCTTTTATAATTCAGGTTATGAAAGGTGGCTGGTGGAATAACCAGCTGCAAACCTCTGTGTAGCTTCTGTCTCTCTGTCATGGTCTGGCAATTGAATTGTCTCTGGTCTTTCCTCCTGAAACCAACAGGAAAGCTAACGAAGAAAGCAAGAGATGGTTAGGAATAGTCTTTCCATTTTTCTAAAATCCCCCCGTACTTTCAAAGATGGGTACTACAACATCTTGTTTTGTACTTTGGGTTTCACCTCAGGCATCTGGTTGCTAAGCAGCCGGTCATCTCCATACTTTATGCCCATTAGGATAAGGCATATGTGTGGTTATCTCTCGCTTCTTGACATAGAAGGAATTTGGACTGTTATCTCTGAGGTCCCTTTTGGAAATTCTGCATTTTACTGCCCTGTTTGGATATGTCTTTTCCATTTCAGCTTCTAAATGTAACAGTGATTTCCCTTTGGTAACTCCCAATTTAGTCATTTACTAATCTTTGCTGCGGTGGAAATGGCACAAGGGAATTTGGAGATTAAAAGGCTGGATTTCAAAGTAATGTAAATCCAGGCAGCCCTGCTGAGGTGAAGGAAGCTACACTGGTACCTACCTGCTGACAGTCTTCAAGAATAATAATAATAGGGCCTGAGTATTGCTCCTTTTCTTTCTCATGAATAATGTGCAGTGAACGTGATTATGAATGTAAGATTAATCATCTTTGATTGTATCTTGTGTCTGTCCATTTATGAAGTGTGCATCACTATTTTCCACTACTGATCTTATGAGAAATTAAAGCTCAATATGACACCCTTGGACTTTTTAAAAAATATAACAATGTTCTGCTAAAAAGTGCTGGTCTACCTATAGAAATAGTTTCTACTGATTTATTTTAGCCATTTGCTTTTCCTTTTTTTTTTTTTTTTTTTTTTTTTTTTAACAGATCTGCTTTATAATACTTTAAATGGTAGTGTGTTTCTTGAAGCAAATATGGAAATACATCTGGCAGGGAGGCTGATACTAACCAAGGGCAAATTAACATCAGCACCAGATCCCATATAATCACATTTGTACCATCTTAAAACAAAAAGAAAGACTGAGATCTACTGGGAGTTGTTATAGTTAATATTCTGTCAGTGTTTCCACTCCTACTTCTGGGGTTCCAAACTTACACTGTTAAAATTGCTTCGCAGTGAAAACATGTAAGTGCTCAGCTCTACAACAAAGTTATTGTCACTGGGCCAAATCTGAAGGTTTTAGCTTACTGCTAACTCCCGCTGACTTCGGTGAGCATGTTTCCTGAGTAAAGACTTGGGGTTTGGCTGTGTTGTTGTTTTTTTTTTCTTTTGTTTTGAAATGAAACTTTTTTTTTACTGTTTTACCCTGTGCATTAAAAACAAAGGCTTTCCGCATGCAGTATGAAAAAACACCTGGCCACATCTGGAATCCTGTTATCTGGATGACTTTATTCAACCCTTCTCAATTCCCTCCTTTTTTTTAAGACATCTCTGTCAATCTCTGCTCCTCCACAACCAAATATAGATCGATTCAAGGGGACACATGCTTTTTGCCACTTCTGTCTTTCCTAGACACTTGTTTCAAAATCATATTTTGTATGAATTAATTCTGCTCAAACTTCTTGCTTAGCTACTGTGCTTTAACTCTGAGATGATGTTACCTCATTTTCCAATCCACGAAAGAACCAGAAACACAGTGCCACAATTTGGGTGCTATGTGGCCTATTGGCTTAAAAAAAGCACCCAAACATAGATATTTTAGCTTATTTGATCCCACAGGTTTCTGTATTCCCTTCTTTGCTGCCCATTCACAGAGATTCAGATTGAAATTTTACAACTTGTTTCCATCTTTCCATTGCAAACTCTTCTCAGTGGGAGATGGGGTAGGAACTTATTGCCTTACAGAATATTAGCAGTGTTCGTTGGTTCACTTCCAATTTTTTCTTCTTCACAGTTCCCTTCCCCTTCTTGTACATATTTTTTCAATCTGGTAGCAAATTTGCTGCATCGTCTTTGTATCCCTCCTGAAGACTGACACTGTTCCATCCTGCAAATGTTGCTTCTTGCCAGCCCCTCTGGGGCCAGGGCATGCGGCCACCCTGACACTGCCCGTTCTGACACCACAAGTCCAACAGAACCCATATGGTCCTGGTGTGGAGCCATCTCGCTGCCCTGGTACCTATCACTCTGTCCTGAAGCCCTGGTTCAGGGGGAAGAGCTGACAGCACAGGTCGAGCAAAGCTACTTAATTCCTCTGGACTTCTCCATGCTTCACTTGGGTACCCACTGAGTTTCCTTCATCGTGTATTTCCAGTTCTAAAGTCCTACAGCAGCTACTAGATACATAACAAATACCACGTCAATTAAAATTTTTTCCTACCCCAGTAACATCTTCCTTATTATTCGTTCTACATCCAGTTATCTTACTGTCCACCATGGCAGAGACCTGTTTATTTCCAGATCCAGTCCAGATCTGGCACATTTTTTGTTAAAGCTCTTCTCAGAGTACAATTTATGGCATGCATTTATCCCTTTCAACACATCTACTCTAGTCATTTTCTAATTTTCAAAAAGTACTTCCAAATAATTTTTGGGAAAATTATGCCTGTAGTGCCAGTTTCCAAGGAACCTGTCACTAATACAGAAAGTTTCCATCTCAGTCTGTCTTTTGTCTTCTTATTATTACATGTTAGTCATGCGCAGCAAAAACTGCATGCAGTGTCCTACATAAAGAATAGGCCAACTCTCCACATGAAGAATCTGTGTAGCTTGATGATGATATTGTCATATATATGACATACAGTTATTTGGCACTTTATAGAGATGTTTGAAGGCCTAAACAGTGCTTCAAGAAGTTGACAATGTAAATACAAATATTTGGAGAGTTAATTGGCAAGAGTTGTTATGTATGAGATTTATCACACATCTTTGACTCCTTTTGCCTCAGTCTAATCCATTTCTTTTATATTTTTTCCTAAACCTCCAAGCTGCTGAACATCTTTAGCCAGCTATTGTTTCAAGATCAACCCTGCAAAACAAAAACATTTTATTTTTATCCCTACCAGCTGCACAACTTTCCTCCTCAAATTACCTCTATCAAAGTTTCAAGATTAAAATGACTGTCTGAACTGCAAAATGTGTTTTTATGCTGAGATAGCTAGCTTCACATAAAAAGATAGTTACATACAGAATACCACGAACAGAAAGGTAGAGAATTTAAGACTGTAACTCTTCCTGAAGAACTACATTTTTTTTCTAAATGCTAAATGGTTTTAAATCCCTCAGAATCCTCTAGAGTTAAACTGTTGCTAATGAAAGCCTGCACATAAACAGCTAATAAAAAAAAAAAAAAAAAAAAGAGAAGAAAAAAGCTTTTAACACTGTCATGTAGTTGTGCTCACCTAATAAATGAAGCATATCTAAACTTCATATTTTTGGTGTTGAGAGAGGAAAGAGCTGTTGGTATTGACATAGACCCCAACAGAAGATTTAAAAGAAGTTACTCATTTGATAGGAAAGTGAGGGATCTTGAACCAGTAAAACTGTGAAGACTTGTCTGACAAAAATAATATTAGTGACTTCAACAGAAACAGCAAGTTGCATGGGGCTCCCTGACGGATTCAGGCAGGCAGGAGAGCAGGGGAATAGAAAAAGGAAGAGGAAAGAAAAGTCAAGTTAGGACAGAGAGTTTTAAAGAATATGAATCTTGTATAAGAGGGGGAATTTCCATCAAGTGCCACACTTTGTCTAATCTATTCTACTGTCAGAGCAGGAACAATTTTTGGTATTGGCAAAGTACTACTGACTTATAAGGAGTGTGACATATTACAGCAGAAATCAGAGCTACTGACCACTGCCAAACCGAAGAGCAAGCACAGTGCTAACTTCTGAGATTTATATCTATTTTATCCTGTCCAGTTTGTTGTGTTCTGTTGTTTGTTGGTTGGGTTTTTTTTTTCTATGCAGTAGTGGCTACAAGTATGACTACTGGAGGGATGATAACTCATGGAAATGAGATTTTTTTTTTCTGGAACTCAGCAGCTGGTAGTAAGGACAAAATGATGATACCTCTATTGCTACATCACGAATATTTTATTTATTGCAGTGTGTTCCCTATAGTGCCAGAAAAAACAGGTTAGCTTTCTCATCTTGTTTAAAAAAGTTCTGACTTTTTTTGACCAGACTGAGTGGTCACTTCTTACGGGCAGCATCTAGTCATAGCTGAGTTCTCCTCAGAGGCAAATCACGGTGTTAAGATTTTTGTTTTAAGGTTTGGCTGTCATTTTTTGAACCTTTGTGAATTGCTTTTATTTACCCACATTCGAGCAAGATTCAAGTAGGTCTACTACAGCTGTTGGCATTCATTTTAACTTTGATAATCTCTAAGGAATCATTTGTCCAGAGCATTTTTCTTGGATACCAGGCAGGAACCGCTAAAAAAGCCAGTGCTGCCGAAACTCAGAGTTGCAGCCCAGGGAAGTCTGTGGGAGCCTAAGCTGCTGGGGAGGCAGGAGCTCAAAAGCCCTCCACTGGCAGTGCAGTTGAAAAGGGATCTTCTGAGTTTCAACTACCCACTCAGAGAGGAGACTAAAAAGACAGGGGAGACTAAGAAGAGGGCTTCATTTCTTCTGCGTAAGGAGTGTTTTCTATTACCTCATTGCCTAGGTTTTAAATTTATGTATAGTTTACTGCATATATATATATAAAGAAAACGTGAGGCTATATCAAGATAAATAAGCATCCACACACAAGGAACAGACCACATAATACCAGACAACATAAGGAAACTAAAATGCAACTTAAGGCATTTGTGAATAAAGTAAGCACAGCTTGGGTATAGGTGAAAGGGAAAGTGCACACTGTAGGGTTTGCTTTTTTCCAAGTGGAATTATGGCATGAGTGCCAGCATCCACACAGTGTTTATAGAAGGTCCCTCCCCCTAACAGAATAACCACCATTCATTTTCTTAACAGGAATCTTTAAACTTGGCTAAGCTTGAAAACCTGGAAGTTTTTCCTGTAAAGACAGACCTTGCATTGGCTCATTGTATCAGAGAGCCTAGTCCTGGATTAAAGCACTGGGGTGAGAATAGGAACAGAGAGGCAAGAAATAAACTTTGAAAGGCAGAGAGTGTGTGGGTGAGCTAGCAGAAAAGTTACCTGTTCGCGGGGATCTTTAATGACCAGGAGGATGAAGACCATTTGTCATTACAGCTAACTACAGGAGATAGATCTAACTGGTGTGAATCTGCCAAACTCCTGTGTGCCCATACTTCATGAAACTGGTACATGATTCATCTTGTGGCTACAGTTTAATAGCAGCACTTCACATTTTGAAGTCTGGATAGGCTCACATTTTTGTCATAGGTGCATAACTTTCTGTTATAGGGCTGGCTGGAAAACAGCAGTTCCACTTAGCAAAAATTTTCAAAGTTTGAATGATTTTGTTCCATGTTGACATAAAAAACAACTGCAGCCTTTCAAAATGTCTTTGAGAGAGCTGTGGGCAGAAGAGGGGAAAGTCAGACAGACTAACCTGCCAGGGGAACAGATGACTGACCAGTTTTTGTCGGCAAGATTCAAGACCTCACTCTGACAGCTTCACAGTGGTGTTCACCCTACTTAAATTCAAGCTTTTAACTCAGCTGTAGCTGCCTACTATGGTCAATGGAAAAAGATTTCCCCTCAGAGAGGCTAATTTAGAGCACATAAGACAGGTTTTTCCTCTAAATCACCTTTGATAAAACAATTTCAGCCTGTGTTCCATTTATTACATAGGTAGACTGAATTACTAACTTAACTGCCTAAAGTTGGTCTCTAATTGCAGGTGAGGCTATATGATTTAACCTAAGATGCATTTTTCTCCTCTTTTGACTGGAAATTTCATCTGCAACCAGGGAAAGCTTCCTGACAAAAGTTTACACAACCAATAAAACCGAACATTTCCTCAAAAACAGAAGTTTCGCTATAAAAAAAAAGGAAAGAAAAAAAGCACTTGACAAGCACACATTTCACTGGAATGCTCGTTACCAGAAATGTCTGGCAAATCATTACAAGTCACCTTATGTTTATTTGTAAATAATTCCTTAGATAATTTGAATTAAAAGAGGATGTGTGAACATAAGTGAGAAATGAGCTATGCACACTTAAAAATAATATAAATAAGTACACCAAGAGGTACAACAAAAATTGTATATGCTGGATCCTCGAGTTCATTGATACTGATTGATAACAGTAGGTGCATTTTAAAAACACATATGGACCTGAACATCCTAACAACTGCATCCTCAATTTAACTGCACAGAAGTCAGTGGCACTCTGCCAAGTTTACCATGTTGCATTTTGCTTAGTATATTCTGTTTACTTGTGAGGACAGAGATACCCAGTCCAAGGCCGTTTCGTACCATGTGTATGCACAAAGGCAAATGATGGTGGGTCAAGGTTTTCAGCCTCTCAGTTCAATTCCAAGACATTTTGGTTTTGCGAACCGCTACCACGGCATTTAAACTGGCAGGGAAAATGCTGGCAAATCAATAATGATTTCTACACCTTTATATGTGATGTTTGAGGAGGTGACTTGTATGCATCATGCCAGAAATCAGAGTCTTGGCCAACAAAAGCTGATCCCTTCCTTCACTGTGCATGAGCAATTTTGTAAAAAACAAATGAAGTACCAGCATAACAGAGATGCAAGTCTGTCTCTAAGACCATATTCAACAGTATTTGCTGTAACAACTTGTCAGGTTGACTTTGCTCTCTCACCTGAGCTATGCCTCCATGGCATATCTTTCTTTGTCTTACTCTGATGAATAAACTAAGAAAAAAAAAAATATTCTAAATGCTGTTTTTAATAGCTTTGTGAATACTAGTTACTAGTATTTTGCTCCTTTCTGAATTAATCATCAGTTACTATAGGTCAGCTGCATTTTACTTTTCTATTCAGAACACTAGAGTGCTAAAATGATCTTTATTAATAAAGCAGTGCATGTGTGGCATTTTACTAAAGCTTTTAAATGGCACTCAGAAATGGAGCATATTATGTCTAAAGAAAAGAAAAACATTCAAGTTGTCACTGTTACTCGCCTAAAGGACTCTGTCTGCAATTCCGTATCGAACTTGCAGCTTCCTGCGTCTGGGAAACACCTCTCTCTCACAGTTATTCATGCTATGGTATTTTTAAGTTTCACCACTGCAGCCCCTAAACTGTAACACTTCCCTGTGATCGTGCTTAGCAAACTACTTTCATCAGTTAAAACCAGTTCAAAAACATAAGAAATAAGAAATGTTGACCTGTCAATGGGAAAACTTCTATGAGTGTCTAGCACATTTATGCAAGACTATAGACATGAGACTAATTTTTTAAAATAAATAATAAGATATGCAAGCCATTTGTCATACTTAACTCCTGATGTCAAGGACACAAGAAGTCTGCTTTTCAGACATCCATTGTAAATATGTCTTGCAGGGCTCCTGAGTTGAATTCCCTGACATGGAGCATACATCATATCAGTTGGTCTACAGAATCAAGGGAGTCTCCTCGAGCAGAAACATATGTCAAAGGAAAACAAGGTCAAGTTTTTTCAGTCATTCAGAGATAGATTTCTCATTTTCACAGCTGGTCCTCTTTGCTAATGAACATGCAAAGTTTGCTTATGCTTCAGCTAGAACACAGACATTCACTTGCCTGGAAAAGGCAGTGCTCATTTAACACTGAATGACCATTTGCTTATGCAACTGGAAGCTGTGCAAAACTGAATATTGTGTTAAGAATGTTCAACTCATATGCTCACATCTGAAAGATTAGTCCTCTGGCTGACAAACATAAGCAAAAATTTCTCAAATACGCAATCTTCTACCTATCAAGAGTATACAGCAATGGCTTAGGTAGGCAATAGGAGAAATACTCGTCATACAAGAAATTGGAGTTTTCTATCAGGTGGTTACGATTTACTTCTATTTAAATTAAATAAAGTGTAAGGGAAAAATGAACCTCTAAGCCATGTTTTGGATTTCAATGATGTGCTACATTCCCTTGAAGAAATTCCAAGCCTTCAGTGCTCTCAGCTCCCTAGGGATATATTTTAGATCACATCACACTTTGGAGTGCGACACAGAAGGACCCAGGCTAGTCTCTGTCTGAAGGTATGAAGGTCGTAGCAGCGGTCTGGAAAGCAGCACAGTTGTGTAAGCAGGTCACTGCCTCTGGTAATATGTGCTGGATCTCAGCAGGGACTGAGTGCTGATGACCCCAGATGACCACGGCATGTGGAACAGCCTTGGTCTTTGCCAGCCTTGAGGTATCAGGTTAGAGGCATGCTTCATTGAGAAACTTAACTGATCAGAAATGGTCAGATACTGGACGTGATTGGATGTGTAAAAGGCATAGAATTTCTTCAAAGCAAATCTGTTAATACTACTCAGAAGATGAAAAAAAAAGATTCTGTGAATGTGTCTCCTGGCAAACTGCATGAAAATAGTTACCCCAAAAAGGAAATGGAAATCTGGAAGAAGCAGAGAGTGCACAAAGAAGGGGGGTGGGGGGTGGGGGGGGTGGGGGGGGGAGAAAGAAAACAAAAAAAAACCCCTGGTGTGCAAATAAAAGTGGATCTTTCAAACAGACTTCCTTAGGTCGAGGCATGTTAATTGTCAAGAAAATCTGAGTGAGTCCTTGCATTTAAGGAAATATCAATGGATAGATTCAGGCTAGGAAAAGAAAAAGAAGAAACAGGCTGTGGTATAGTAAGGATGGGATAAAAGGCTGGCTCAGAACTTCAACAAACACTTCATCTTACTTTCTTCCCAGAACAATGGTCCTGGGGCAAAATAATAGGAATAATAGGAAAGAGATTGCGGAAATGGATGGTAAGACATTAAAAAAGCAGTTCAATGTGTCTGCTGAGGTGAAAGGGTGAAAAGAAACTAGTTAATCACCATTACAAAATTTTACTTCAGAAGTCTAGGAACAAATTTTCTTAACAAGATTTATCAAGCCAGAAATGATACAAAGGAAAATAGAAGTCTGTTTCAAGAAGCATGAAAAGTGGCCCCAGCAAATTCAGATCTGTAGATTTGACCTCAATAGTGCCTGACAAAAATGAAAAAAAGTAGATCCTCCTAGACCAGTTGTCTTGGATAAGATGAACAATTTTCTAGACAAAGAAAATAGTTTAGGTCAAAGGTAGATTCTATCTATTTGAATTTCATTAAAATTGTGTATGCCACCAAAAGGGAATTTATTAGCCAAGACTGGAAAGAAGGGAAGTAGTGAAGAAATTTTAAGGAAAGCTCAATGGGAGATTGTTGCTGTTGAAAGGAGAAGTACTAGGTTGAAGAAAGGTCGTTGATGGAGTTCTTCAAAGAATAACACTGACCTGGTCTTAGGGCCAATCTTTGCTCTCTGTACTTTTATTACTGAATTTGATGCAAAGATTAGTCACGTCATAAGGCCATTTCCCTCTGACATGAGGTTGGAGGCATTGTCAAAACTGAGGAGACCTGTGGCTTGAGGGATAGGGTTGTGGAAATGTGATGAAGTTCAGCTGTGAAAATGCAAGTTTGTGCACCTGAGACCTGATCCAAACCACTCTAGATGAGGACAGACAAACGTATCCCGGATCCACTGGAAATTACAGAGAAATAGAATGGTGACCTCTATTTGACCAAAGGGTGACTAGGAGACACAAACATCAAAAGCATGGTTTCTGGGAAGGTTAGTGAAGCATTAGATAAGAATACCATACACAAATTCCGTCACCTTTTTCAAAAGATTATTCAAAACTGAAACAGGTGCATGGATCTGCTACTAGAATAAGATGAAGAATGGAGAGTTTATCTTACGTCAGCCTGGTTTGTTTAGTATAAGAAATAAAAGGCTGGGAAGAGATTTAAAAGTCTATTCTTACACGATGGAAACTTATACCAAGGATGGAAAAGAGCTGTTCAAGCTAAAGCAACATTATAAAAATTACAGTGCCACACAAGCTGGCCAGAAATAAACTTAGATTGGAATTAGAAGAGGATGAGGCGCAGAGGGCATGCATCCCTTAGCCATTAGAGCATCCAAGTGTTGTGGAAACTTTTAAAAGTAGCGGTAAATCCTGAATTCAACAGGATTACTTTATGAAAAGGAATACAGCATAAAAGACTGAGACAGTAGGACTGGACTGTCTTCCAGCTATGAAAACAACTTGTTTTGTTTTAGTGAAAATTTGCATTTTTTAGTAAATCAATTTTTTTTACCACACTAGATTTCAGTCAAGTCATCTTTGGTTGTTGGAAGGTAATAGACATTTTCTTCATTTTGGCAATATCAAAAGTGGATAAAAGAGAATGAATTGATCACATTTCTATTTTGCTTTAGATATCTCAGTGTGCCTAGAAACTGATCTGACATATATATCAAAGCAAAAACAATACCAGAGTGTTTTAATCAGAAGAGGAGTAAGAAAGAGAGAAAAGTCAAAATAATTGTAAATACAAGAAAAACTCTGCTCAAGAAATTATTGGTAGGGTAGAGTATTAATTTCCTGCTCTTAATGAAATCTTCTTGTACATAAATTTTTCTAACACTTCATCAAAACACATAAAAATACTTAAGCTCATTTCTTTCCCTTGGTCTTACTTTCACAGTATGTACTCACCATTTTACGCAGAGGCATGGATGTAAGATTAAGAAGGAGAACCAGTTTTTTCTTCCCCTTTCACAGGATTTTTTAAAGCTGTTTGGTATTCCTTTGAAGACTACAGCAGTAGTTTACATACTGGATATTTATCACTGGTGTAGAGGGTGAAACACTAACTGCACACCATACTCCCAACCCTTTTAAAATATTAATTGATGAGTAACCATCTATGAAGCCTTATAAAGCATTAACTCTTTCAGTGGAGAAGATCTCTGCTTAACAGCATAGCACAAATCCTACATGATATAAATCCCATGCAATCCTATTAAAATCCAAAGAGTTTCAAGCTGTTTACGTTAGTTCAGTATCTAATATTACATCTGGTTTTGAAACCTCTCATAAACAATATTGCTCTATTGGACTAGCAGGACAGGGGCAAGTAAGTTCAATCTTCCTGACAAATGTGGGAATATACATAAATGAAATCTACATCTTGAACTTCGGTGCTTAGTCCTTTTCTTGGCTTGCTACTTTTCAGCAACTTCCATTTTATGTACTACATATCAGGTTAGCTAGTGTTTGAACAATTGTGCTACATCTCCTGAATTGCCATACCTGAATTTGTAGATAATGGTCTGCATTTTCCTGAATACTGGCAACTGGATAGTCAGTGTATAGAAGTTTGAGACTGAAACAGACTCATTTATTTTGTGAAATACCTAGTCCAGATGTTATATTTATTTGGAGGTCTAGTTTCTCTTTTTTTTTTTTTCCCCCCCTCATTTTTCAGCTATTCAACTTACCTAACTGACCTAAGTGTAAGCAATTTGTTAGGCCCATGAATTTGTGGTTCAGAGGAAAATTTTAAAGCTATCACACCAAAGATGTGTGACTGCAGTGCATCACAATTAAGCTGGACTTTTTATAAAGTAGATGGGAAATGGGCAAAGCTGTGAAAAAAATATTTGGTCTTCACAGATATCTACTGATATCTATAAAAAAGTAACTTTCATATGTCAGATTGTCTCCAATGGCAGGGGCAGGGCTTGATAACCCCTTCTGGAGTGTATGTGAGAGTCTGGAAGATGTTTAACATACTTGAAATGAAACAATAATAGCTTGAAGGTCAGCAGTGCTGACCAACCCAGCTGGTACTAGCTCAAACATCACAGATGCTCAGGCCCCTCCTAAAGCTTAAAAATGGTAAGGGAATTTTCTGAGATATACTCTATTGTCTATGTATATGCCCAGCCATTGTTGACAATACAGCAGTAATGACTTGACTCACACCTAAAGAAATCAGCAGATGGGCTCTTTCCTGTTCATATAGAAATGTCAGTTAAATATAAGAAGGATAAAGCTAACAGAGTTATGTGCCAACTATGCCAAAACATAAAGAAATATTGCTAGGTGCAGGAATCTTTTCTTTAGACATGTATTCCTTCAAAATTTAATTTTCTTTACTAAATTCCAAGGTTCCTTTACATAAAAGACCTCAAAAATATGATCTTTGATTGCTGCCACTAGATTTCTGCTTATATTGCTGAGTTCGTGATTGTACAAATGTGCAGTGTGTCCTTAATTGCTACCACCAGGAGGAAATTTTCCCTTAGGACTCATTAGCTAATGACTTCCTCCCTCATTGAGTTGTAAATCTACAAAAGTCTTTGGCAAACTGGTAATTTGCCTTCTTGGAAGCCAGATGTGAAGGACCCAAACAAGTGGGACCATAGGTACAAACATAGCAATCACATGTATTCGTATGGTACCCTCATAAAGTTATTCTCCTATTAAACCCTAAGTATCCACTCAAGCCATACTTAGGTGTGAGGTAAATATTTTCAAGAGCCAGTAGATTAATTTAATAAATTATTAGTTTTGCAATATTTTTAACCATTCAAACTCTATGTTTTTAGCAGAGTAGCAGTATATATAGTGCTACAGGATGGTTCAAAAATGTATTTGCTACCCTTCGGACACCTCTTTGAAGTTGTATTAATGAGACAGCACACTGAAGGTACTATGTGTAAAGTACCTGCGGACACATAATCCAAAAGACACAATTACATTGCATAGCAACACATACACCATGCCATAAGGCAAACATGTACTTAGAACATGTAAATGGATCTGCTCTTAGGGCCCAGCAAATGTGGTGAATTCAAAGTGTATTTGAATTTCCTCATTCTGAGCAGTTGTACTGAAGTCCAGGTGGTAAGGTGCTCATGATGAGGAGGACAGGCATGAGAGTCTAGTCTTTCAGCTTCCAGCATCAGAGTGTTCTCACCTGTAAACATGCTCCTAATCCATAAGAAAACGTGGTGGGAGGCTTTAGCATTTATTAAAGAGTGAGCTGCTTTCTGGTGACAGGGGTGTGTGACTAACACATGAGAGTCATTCTTCCAAATTTGAGCTATTTGGCAGCAGCCTGAGGTTCTGCTTCTCAAACACACACTAGTCAGGAATGGCAATCTCTTCCATGTCACCTTCTGAGTACACCTGGAGTGTGTGAGATAAAACTGTTTTTCTGGACTTTGGTACTACGAGGGACTATGTGTCACAGTTGTCTATGATTACACAGGACTGGAAGCAAGCTTGCTAGATTAGTTCAACACTAGTTTTTCAAAACTGTTTTTCTGCCGAAATGTTTTCAAATGCATTTTGAAGGTTGCTATTATCCATGTTGTTTCTGTTCCTATATTTGGAGTCATAATAGTGTTTTGCCACAGAAACAAGTCATTGTGGGGTAATTAGATACTGCACAAACTGTTCTGCAGTAACTCCAGCAGACATGAACTTGTTAATCTATGCAACAGAGAGTACCTGTACAAAGTTTAGCCCTCTGTGAGTGACAGGATAGCTCCCTCAGCAGGGGACACTGCGGGATAAAAGCTCACACACTGGCCCTTGGCATGCACTGATTTACACCTCTGTCAATGTCTTTAGCTTCTGAAGTACCTCAATTCTCTTAGAAAAAAAAAAAAAACCAAACACAAACAACATCTTTATGAAGTCACTGATAATTTTTCCATCCTGCTGTTTACTAAGAACAAAAAAAGAAAGCTTATCTCATTACCCCAGTGATCAGAACGTTCTTTTGACTCCATCTACTGAAATGACAATGCAGCATGCTTTCTGATCATATTTGCAGTTCTAAAATGTAAATATGAGAATTATATATTTACTAAAAATATCTGTATGCAAGTAACAGCATCAACTGTACAGTCATAGCTTTTGCCTATTCCAGTGTATCGCTTCAAATGCTCACAAGACTGGAAACATTGATGATAATAACGTTTGATTATAAACCAGTTTGTAGCGTATTTGTTCTCTGGCCAGATGTGCCTAATTCCTGTTGTCATCCTTGTCTGAGCGCATGGATGCACAAACACCAAGAAGGAACCCTACATGCAGCATTTCACTTTCTCTCAGTTTAGGATTCATGCTGGTCAGTTTGTCTTGGGCACGGCGCTCTCTGACCCAGTGGGAAAGTCCCTGAAGCACCATTGTAAAGAAGTGCCTGACCATGTGAGTGGCCCTTTGAGCTCCATAACCACTTGCCCGGCACTGAGTGAGGACCATAGCTGGGAGCACAGGGAGCACAGAGCCCACCAGGCCCTGCGCACAGCCCAGCCCACATGAGGAGCTGGTGCTGGCAGTGCAGTGAAGGCTCCAGTTACTTTTGAGACCTCACTGGGCAGCTGAGTTTCCACT